>NC_064618.1:668622862-669872862 GCF_023898315.1 Schistocerca nitens
AGTCAGCATGTTCGTAAATAGCTCAATTATCTTGTACCCAGGTACCAATATCAATTTTCTGATGAGTTTTTACTTGCCGTTACATGTCTGTGATTTTTTAAGAACTGATGACATTCATTATCACGAATTACTATATAAAGATTGTACTGAACATTTAGTTTTCTTCACTTACACAGATTTTGTACAATGTATTGGAGATGATAATAAGTTTTAATCATATATGGCAGTTACATCTGTTTTTACTAATATTTTGGGGATTTTAACTTTTTCATCAATTTTGATTTGCGTTTTTTAAGTCTGAACCACACAAAAACGTAAAATAAGGGTTTCACTGTAATCACAACTGTAAGGGTAAGTTTCCAAAGAAGGAATAAGAAACACACCAAAAAGAAAAGCCAAAAACTTCAACACACCAATCTATAAGATCAAGGGTGGCAAGACAATAGCTCCAGTTAAATGTTATTTGTTTACTGCTCATGAGTGCACATAAAATATATATACTAGTCCCTCAGCTTTACAGCCACTTTTTACATGTCCTGCCATTCACACTTTTCCATAACCATGTCGGTACTGATTTTTCTTGTAATTTTTAAACAAAAATATCTGTCTTCTGAAGGTTCATAATATTCACTTTATATTATAGTCTCTTGCTTCTGCATCTATATATCTATTCCATAAGCCACCATACGGTGTGTACTTGCAGAGTGAGGGTAAAACAAGTTTCTATATGCCTTAATAGGAGCCCTAATTTCTCTTATCTTATATTCATAAGTTATGCTAAACATATGTTGGTGGCAGTAGAACTGTTCTGCAGTCAGCTCCAAATGCCAGTTCTCTAAATTTTCTCAACAGTGTTCCTCAAAAAGAACATTGCCTTCCCTACAGAGTTTCCCATTTGAGTTCTCAAAGCACCTCCATAATACTTGCATGTTGTTCGAATCTACTAGTAATAAATCTAGCAGCTCGCCTCTGAATAGCTTCGATGTTTTCCTTCAATCTGACCTGTTGTGGATCCCAAACAGTCAAACAGTACTCAAGAATCAGTCACACTAGTGTCCTATATGTGGTCCCCTTTACAGATGAACCACAGTTTCCTAAAATTCTCCCCATGAACCCAAGCCAACCACTCACTTTCCTTACTACAATCCTTATATGCCCATTCTATTTCATATCACTTTGCAACATTATGCCTCAATACTCAATTGACATGGCTGTGTCAAGCAGCACACTACTAATGCTGTTTTCAACCATTACAGGTTTGTTCTACATTTAAATCTAGCTGCTGTTCATCACACCAACTAGAAATCTTGTCTAAGTCATCTTGTATCCTCCTCCAGTCACTCAACAATGACATCTTCCCGCACACCACAGCATTATCAGCAAATGATCACAGATTGGTGCTGACCCTGTCCAACAGATCATTTATATTTAAGTAGATATAAAATGATAGTGGACCTATCACACTTGCATGGGGCACTCCTGACAACACCCTTGTTCACTGTCGAATACAACGTACTGGGGTCTGTTACTTGAGAAGTCTTCGAGCCATACTCATGTATTTGGGAACCTATTCCATGTGTTCATACCTTTGGTAACAGTCTGCAGTGGGGCACCATGTTGAATGCTTGTCGGAAATCTATGAAGATGGAATCTGCCTGTTGCCCTTCATCCATAGTGTGCAGGGTATCTCATGAGAAAAGGTTAAGATGAGTTTCGCGCAAGTGATGCTTTCTAAACCTGTGCTGATTCATGACAGAAGTTTTTCCATCTCAAGGAAATTTATTATATTTGAACTGAGAATATGTTCAATAATTTTCAAGCAAACTGATGTTAAGGATACTAATCTGTAATTTTGTGGGTCCATTCTTTTGTCCTTCTTATATACCGGAGTCATCTATGCTTTTTTTCCAATAACTCGAGATTTCGTGCTCGGTAAAAGATTAGTAATTAATGTAAGCTTCGTAAGGAGCCAATGCCATAGAGAACTCTTTGTAAAAGCAAATTAGAATTCCCTATAGACCTGGAGACATATTTGCTTTTAACCCTTTCAGTTGCTTCTCTAAGCTGGAGATGCTTACTATTATGTCCTCCATAAGGGAGTCTGTGAGATAGTCAAATGACAGTATGTCTGTTAAGATTCTCCTCTTGTATGAACATTATCTTAAATACAAAACCGAAAACTTCAGCTTTCTGTTTGCTATCTTCTATTGCAACACCAGACTGGTCAACAAGTTACTGGATAGAGGCCTTAAGACCCACTAAGCAGTTTTAGGAAGGACCAGAATTTTCTCAGATTCTTGGCAAGATCTTTTGCCAAGGTATGAAGGTATCCGATGTTGTATACTTTGTGCATAAATTTTTTTAGAGATGCACGAATTACTACTAACTTTTGCCTGTCGTCATTTGTGCTTTCCCTTTTGAACTGAGGGTGCAACACCTTTGCTTCCTCAGCATTTTCTGAATTTCGTTGTTAAATCACAGTGGATCTTTTCCATCCATAATCTACTTACTCAGCACATACTTCTCCAGAGCACAATTTACAAACTGTTTAAATCTTGTCCATAAATCTTCTACATCCATCATACAGGAACTAAATGATGCTTCAGTGCAACATGGAAAGCGTTTTTAAAGTATCATAAAAAAACCTGAACTGCAAGCCATAGGTTATAGATTGTCATTTCTGCATTACAGATAACTGACTCCATAGATCTGAATGTAGAATTGACTTACTTATCCCATTTTCATTCATTAATCAGCTATGGCATCTTTTTCTAGTGTAACTTTTCATTGAGGAAGAAACGGTTTGTGGTACAGAAGAACGTACTGAAGATGGTATGTGGTGTTCTTGTGTACAACTCTAAATAGTTGGGTGTACTGATAACACTCACAGCAATTCTCATAAAAATAATTCTAGAAAGAGGAAGAATTTAAAAACCATCCAGCACCCAGCATTAGTGTTGCACAGAAAGGAGTAAGCAATTTAGTGAACAAAACTCTGACCACATACCGAGCGGTAACCGAACTTTATCTAACAGATAATACAAATTAATTTCAAATACAAACTGAAATAATGTCTGCTTAACATCACTTCCCACTGTGCTCAAGAATTTCTGAAATGTGTTCTATCATGTAAATGGTCAACATGTTTGCATTTTTTCCTAAAAAAATGTATTACAGTGGTAAATGGACTCATTCCACATTATAACAGGAGCAATTACTCCTCAAATATAATATATAGAACAAGGCAAATAACTAACAAACATGTTACACCATAGTGTAAATGCAGGTAGAACAAAAATACCACAGGAAACAACTTTTTTGTAACATCTTTCATCATTAAGAGAGATAAGTAAGCATGTTATACTAGTATGGCAGAGCTAATCACACCTAAAATAAACATTCTGTCCATATACAGCCTAAGCAAAAACTCCCACAAATTGTATTTGTGCTACTGACGAAGCATGTCAAATTCAAAACCATGTGCTGCCACATTTGTCATGAAACTTATCACTAAATACAAACAGACAGTCCCCAAGAAAAACTGTTGCCAGTTGACAATGTGCATTAAATCTTGTCCAGAAAATTACCTCTCTCCCTCCCTCTCTCTCTCTCTCTCTCTCTCTCTCTCTCTCTCTCTCTCTCTCTCTCTCTCTCTCTCTTAATTAACACATGAAAAGAATGTCTTTACCAGGGTTGGTTTGAGAACATTTTTTCACACAAATGGCATATCCATTTCACATCCTGCCCTTTCCTACCTCAGACATTAGTTGTCTCATTTGTGGACCCTTGTTTACTGAACATTTTTAAATCTGTTATCATATGCTTTCACTTGTGTCTGTTTTTAGTATTAATTACAATACAGTCTGCACATAAAATTTGCACCTCTGATAAGCCTTTCAGCTTGGCGTCACAAGCAGATGTCTGAGTCATTTGGGCCTTAAACTGGCCCTGGTCTTAAGGCACTAATTTCTCCCCATGAACTAGGAGTAATGAGGAAAAATTAAAAACAAGAAAGGGAACACTGAGAGACACTACAAGTGTTATCTTAACAGAACCACAGTTACTACTGTCAGAGGTCACTCCTGATTTGAATAGGCCCTTACTGTCGTTTTACTCTGGTAGTCATTCATGGTATTACTAATTTTACTGACTACTTCATCTTTCCAGGTATTTGAATCAATCTTGCTCTCAGTCTCACTGTCAGCCTTCTATCTGTTCTTTTTATTTCTGTCCTGGCATTCTCTATTCTCTATCTGCCCAAACCAGGGCTCATCCTCGTGAACAGTTAATAAATTCTTACATAAGATTTGTCAGAAAATTACACAATTCACTGGCAGCAGGAAGATACATCCTAGAGCCAAACACCAACAGAAATTTTGGCACACACAATGTGTTTGGACTGCACTGTTTGGGTCAGTAGGCTGTTTTCTGGTTCTGATTTTATGCTCTGTATAGACAACCTCTATCCTGCAGGACTTCCCCACAGGTGAAGCAGAAATCCTTGGGTTTTCGCCCATTCTCGCCAAACTTTGACCGTTACCTGTATACATATATGATGCAACCTTTAGAAAATCAGCATGTAGTACAATATACATGGACATTGGTGCACAGTGTTCTGGTGAAGATGTGTTAAAAGGATGATATCAAGGCATTTTTAATGATGATGATAATGATAATGACAGTAATGTAACAAAACATAAATTTTTTTTTAACTTTACACTTTCAAACTGACAAACAAGAAAGGCCAGGATTTATCCTGTGTATCACTACAATCTCTATGGGCAGCAATAAGTCTCCTGGTGGAAGTTAATGGTTACAGCAACTTCCAAGCATTTGAAGAGTATAAAGAAGTGCACCATCAATATATCCTAGCTGAGTGAACCATTCATTTGTGAAACTAAGGAACTATGCCAGAAGAGGTAATACTAAGCATTTCAATGTACCGTATTTACTCGAATCTAAGCCGCACTTTTTTCCGGTTTTTGTAATCCAAAAAACTGCCTGCGGCTTAGAATCGAGTGCAAAGCAAGCGGAAGTTCTGAAAAATGTTGGTAGGTGCCGCCACAACTAACTTCTGCCATCGAATATATGTAGCGCTACACAGGCATGCTTTGCAGACACAAAGATAAATACTGGCGCCAAAACCTCTGTGTCAGTAAATAAATTAAAAAAAAAAAAAGGTGGAAGACAAGCTTTTTTTCCTCCGCCCCGAGTTTCGACCACTGCATTTTCATACATTATCCATCGAAGTAAATACAAATTCTGTATTGTTCATCTTTGAATGTTGCAGCGTTTCAATGTACTACGAAAATCCGACTGGCAAGACTGTTAAGGATGTTTGTCAATATGGCCTACTCTACGTTCTGAATTTGTTCCTACCTGTGAGAAGAGATGGTTGCTAATAGGAACTTTTATGAATTGTGAATCACATGCAGTATTCTCTTCACCATAAGAATAATACGAATATAAACATTTTGCCATGTATTCTTTCGTGTTTGCTGCTATCTCATTTAAATTCTGTCTGCCTAATAAACTACGAAACTAGAGTGAGACAACAGCAAACGCGGAAGAATATACATATCATGTCATGTTTATATTCGTATTATTCTTAAGCGTAATAGTGATACAGTCAGAAATGAAGCAGGGCAATTGACTAGATTTTTGAATCTAAGATGACTAATTTCTGTGCAGAATGTAATGTACTAAACAGGCGTCTGCAAAGATTTTCAAACGGAGAAAAATTTTCGCTAAACTCTCGTTTTAATTGTAAGCGGCGGTAGCACGCACAAAAGCAAGCCATACCGCGAGCGGCGACAGGCCGTAAACACTCAGAATGCGACAAACAATGCGTGACACGGTACAGTAATGCATCTTCAGCTTAGAGTGACGTAAACACCTACAACAAAGAGAACGGCACTCATCATATCAAAGAAAATTAAGCAATCAATTCAAACCAGACGAAGCACATGGAAAAGGAAGGGTACCCGTATAAATACAGACGGAATGCCTGACACATAGCAATGGCTACCTGGTAAAGCTTAACCGCTAAGCTTACGACTCGAACCAAACTACTGTAACTGTATCATCATTCATTCGACCTAAATTGTGTCTCATATTACAATGAACCAACTTTGTTTCGATTTGGAGGTGCGGCCTAAAACTTTTCTCTCCCCTTGAATTTCGAGTCTCGAATTTCAGGTGGGGCTTAGATTCGGGAAACTTTTTTCCTTGATTTCGAGTCTCATTTTTCAGGTGCGGCTTAGAATCGAATGCGGCTTAGATTCGAGTAAATACGGTAAATAATAATAATAATGTTTTGATTATCAAAATAAAGAGTTGAGTACTGAAGTACACATTAAATCATTTACTTTTCTATCCTGTGATGTGTCACATTGCTGAAAAATGGGCTGATACTAAGTGAAGATTAACCACGATAATGGCCACCATTACACTGGACTCCAGTCTGGAGTGGACTACATTTCCTACTTGTGTTAAAAATATATTTATTCATTCTGTTTCTCTCTACTGAGCTCTCTGCCAGTTATAAAAGGAACCACTTTTAGACATCTAAAAGTCTATCTCTCCATAAAATAAAAGTACGTTACCTCTATTGATTCGACATGCGCCAGTTTTCCAACAGATCAGCAGGATGACACATAACACTGCTAATGGAATTCCTATCACCATGATTCCATAAAGCCAGTTAGGCCACTGGTCACCTAAAACAAATATTGTTATATAATTTTGTTATACTATGCAATGAAACAATTTTTTCAATGTAAATTTTTAACATTATATCTGAACTTTTTTAATGGCCTTGACAAATGATGACAGTGAATTACAAATGTCATACCTGGAATACTTCGGCTGCCCTCTGATTGTTGTACTTGCGTGCAGAGCTCTCTCTCCCTGCCATCTGTCAGGGGATCTGCTGCATAACTGAAAGAATGAAATAAGCAGTGAAAACTT
Organism: Schistocerca nitens; assembly: GCF_023898315.1. NCBI lineage: Eukaryota > Metazoa > Arthropoda > Insecta > Orthoptera > Acrididae > Schistocerca > Schistocerca nitens. The sequence goes on from NC_064618.1 coordinate 668,629,832, forward strand.
TCATTAATCCCTCACATGCAGTATTTCTACAATCAGATACTAGGAAGACAAACAGTTCAAAAACTAAAGTATCTAAACCCATTCCAAAATTGCATCTGCTTAAAGCCTGATAATTGCCATATGTAATCAATAATGTAATGAGGAATAAGAATATGTAATACAAGTAAGTTTAATACTTATGTGTATTGAACAAAACTGTAAATAATCAAATTCACTTTATTATACATGCAAATGCTAGACATTACAAAATGTGTCAATTAGCTTACTGTTAAAAGCTGGGAAATTGAAGACTAAATCTTTCAAAAGTTTCTCTCAAGCAATGGATATGGAGCACAAAGTTGAAATGGAATATAAAGATGATGACTGATTACAATGTACTTTAGCCCTTTCGGAAAGGCTTACTTTGTGCCCAAAGCCGATAATGTTCCAGGTACAGACAAACATTCAAGGGAAACAAAAAATGGAATGGGATAGAAACATCAAAAAACAGCTAACTTAAGTAGAAATGAACTATATTCACCTAAATTTAAAATAACCTACAACAAAAGTTCCAGTTTGAATACGACTAGCACCAAGGATTTCCTTTTTGGAAGTAAGATAGAGGATGTTACTTCAACATTACAAAAGAAATTTAAAGACTGACCTTTTAAAAAAAAAAAAAAAAGCAGTGGTATGCAAAATATAAGAGTCTAGACTCCAACTAGTGTCAATGGTGTAGGGGAGGGCCTTTCAGCAACTGCTGCTGACAGCCACCTCTCTTCTGCTCTATACCCTCTCTTTGCTGTACTCACCTTGCCCCAAGTGTGTTCCCATCACAGAGTTGCCCAATACTTTCCTCTGCCCCTCACATGTGTCTATCCAGACAACAACTTATTAACAGAACTGTCAGTCTTTCCATGTGTGTGTGTGTATGTGTGTGTGTGTGTGTGCACGGGAGAGGGGGGCATATCTGTATGTGTGTGCATGTGTACGCATTTTATGTTTAATTGAAATCAACTAAGACACATCTCTTCATCATCTTGAACCTATTAGCATAAAGGATATGTTTGCAAATGATGCAACTATCTCAGACTCCGAAGACATACTACGCCATTTCCATCATTAAATACTAGGAGACCAGGACCATCACGTAAAAATGCATCTTTGTTTCCCAAAGCTCTGTAATGCAAGTGCTTCACAGGTACTTAGCCCTCAAGCAGGCATGCCTTAATCAAAACATGAGTGGGCGCATAGCGTACTTTGTACACAAGTGAAGAATAGCTGTCTATGTTACCAGGGTAAACATTTGTGAGCAAAATCACATTTCAATCTTAGTTTAATTCGACACTGATAAAATAAACTTTTATTATATCACTCTGCTGCTGCGTACAAGTATTATCTCACAGTAATGACCCACTTGAAGTGTTAAATCATACATTTGCATCAGATCCCAGTCCCAACTGCTTACTCAATCACATATTATCTCATTCATAGACACCTGCCTCATTTTTTCACATAGCTCGAGCAGAATGACATCCTCTATGCCAACCAGCACAGATTCCGAAAACATCAATCATATGAAACTTGCACATTTCTCACATGACATACTGAAAGCTAAGGATCAAGGCAGTTAGATATATGCAATATTTCTTGATTTCTGAAAAGCTTTTGACCCAGTACCAAACTTGTGCTTATTATCAAAAATACAATCCTATGGTATATCACACAAAATATGTAACAAAATACAAAGATGATGTGACTTACCAAACGAAAGCACTGGCAGGTGGATAGACACACAAACAAACACACAAAATTCAAGCTTTCGCAACAAACTGTTGCCTCATCAGGAAAGAGGGAAGGAGAGGGAAAGACCAAAGGATGTGGGTTTTAAGGGAGAGGGTAAGGAGTCATTCCAATCCCGGGAGCGGAAAGACTTACCTTAGGGGGAAAAAAGGACGGGTATACACTCGCACACACACACATATCCATCCACACATATATAGACACAAGCAGACCTGCAGACCTGTTATCTCTCTGTAACACACTGGTGTGCAAAACTTAATGATGAAAATAATTTTCACATGATATGTCACTGCCAAGTTAACATATTCTGATGAAATTTGGACCACACATAAAAAGAACTTGTACAGTATAGTACAGAGGGAAACTGAAAGAAATATGTGTGGATGGATATGTGTGTGTGTGCGCGCGAGTGTATACCCGCCCTTTTTTCCCCCTAAGGTAAGTCTTTCCGCTCCCGGGATTGGAATGACTCCTTACCCTCCTCCCTTAAAACCCACATCCTTTCGTCTTTCCCTCTCCTTCCCTCTTTCCTGATGAGGCAACAGTTTGTTGCGAAAGCTTGAATTTTGTGTGTATGTTTGTGTTTGTTTGTGTGTCTATCCACCTGCCAGCGCTTTCGTTTGGTAAGTCACATCATCTTTGTTTTTAGATGTATTTTTCCCATGTGGACTGTTTCCCTCTATTATATTATAAAAATATGTAACAAGATACATAAAAAAAAATCTACTCTCTAAGCAGCAGCAGAACACACACATAAAAAACTGTTGTAATTGGCAAGTTTTCGGAGCCAGTGGCTCCTTCTTCAGGCAGAAGGGTTGAAGGGAAAAGGAAGAAGTGTGAAGGGAAAAGACTGTAGAGGTCTGGGATAAGGGGCAGATTTTGGGAAAATCACCCAGAACTGCGGGTCAGGGGAGACTTACCATACAGGATGAGAAGGAAAGACTGATTTTTGGGAACTGCATCGGATGAGATTTGAAAACCTGAGAGCTTAATAGTAGAAGATGGGGTAATACACAGACAGAGATTACTGCTTAAACATCAAGCATGAGTTAATAAGAGTGAAAAGCTAAGTGCATTGTACGTAACAGAGCTGGGACGGGGGCGGTGAAAAATAGACGGGAAAGACAACGAAAGATGTAGAAAACTAAAATGAAGTGAAGCAAAGAATATTTACAGTGAATAAATGCTGAGACAGAAGAAATTAACATAAATTAAGGCCAGGTGGGTGGCGAGGACCAAGGACGTGTCGTAGTGCTTGTTCCCATCTGTGGAGTTCTGAGAAACTGGTGTCTGGGGGAAGAATACAGATGGTGCGTGAGGTGAAACAGACACCGAGGTCAGGAATGTCATGTTGTAGAGCATGCTTTGCAACAGGATATTGCGAGTTCCCAGTATACACCTACTGCCTACGCCCATTCATCCTAATTGGTAATTTGGTGGTAGTAATGCTGATGTAATAGGCCAAACAGTGTTTACATAACAGCTAGTATACGACGTGTCAATTTGCAGGTGGCTCTCCTGTTGATAGTATTTGTTTTGCCAGTTACAGGGCTATTATAGGTGGTGGTAGAAAGGTGCCTAGAGCAAATCTTGCAGAAGGTACAGTCAAGGGGGTAGTACACAAAAGGTAGGGAAATGGGTGCACCAACTGCTTCACCTTAGTTTTCTACATCTTTCATTGTCTTTCCCATCTATTTTTCACCACCACCCCTCCCATCTCTGTTACATACAATGCACTTAGCTTTTCACTCTTATTAACTCATGCATGATGTTTAAGCAGTAATCTCTGTCTGCATATTACCCTGTCTTCCACCTTTAAGCTCTCCGGTTTTCAAATCTCATCCAATGCATTCCCCAACAATCAGTCTTTCCTTCTCATCCTGTATGGTAAGTCTCCCCTCACCCACAGTTCTGGGTGACTTTCCCAAAATCTACCCCTTTTTCTAGACCTTCCCAGTCCTTTTCCTTCACCCCTCTTCCTTCCCCTTCAACCCTTCTGCCTGAAGAAAGAGCCAATGGCTCTGAAAGCTTGCCCATTACAACTGCCTTTTATGTGAGTGTTCTGCCGCCACTTGGTGAGTAGATTTTTTATCTATCCAATTAAATAATTTTGTCAATAATTGATTGTTTTCATTGTTATAAAACATGTAACTGGGTTGAGGAATTTTAGGCAGGGAGGATGCAGCATGTTATCTTGGATGGAGAGTCATCATCAGATGCAGAAGTAAGTTTGGGTGTGCTCCGAGAATGTTTGTCAGGACCCTTGCTGTTCATGTTGTATATTAAAGACTTGGCAGACAATATTAATAGTAACCTGAGTCTTTTTGCAGATGATGCAATTATCTATAATGATGTACTGTCTGGAAAAAAAAAACATAGTATCCTATGACGATAATATCAGAGTCCCTGTTGGAATCAGCCAACTCAAATAAATACCTGGGTAAAACACTTTGTGGTGACATGAAATGGAATGATCACACAGGCTCAATCATTGGTAAAGTTGATGGTAGGCTTCAGTTTATTGGTAGAATACTGGAGAAGTGCAATCAATCTGCTAAGGAGATAGCTTACAAATCACTCATGTGACCGGTTCTACAACATTGCTCAAGTGTGTGGGATGCATACCAAATAGGACTAACAGGAGCTATTGAACATATACAGAGAAGGACACCATGAATGGTCACAGCTTTCATTTGATCCATGCGAGAATGTCACAGAGATACTGAAGGAACTAAACTAGCAGACTCTTGAAGGTAGATGTAAACTATCCTTAGAAAGTCTACTAACAAAGTTTCAAGAACTGGCTTTAAATGATGACTACGGAAATGTACTACAATCCCCTATGTATGGTGCAGATATGGATCATAAGGCTATGATTAGAATAATTAAAGCATGCACATAGGCATTCAAACAATCATTCTTCCCATGCTTGATATGTAAATGGAATGGTAAAAAAACCCTAATAACTGGTACAATGGGATGTACTCTCTGCCATGTACTTCACAGTGGTATGCAGAGTATAAATGTGGATGTCAATGTTTATTTTATATTACTGGTGCTCTCTTGGACGTATAACAATACAGCACATCAATGTGTTAGCTGAAGCAATAATGAGGGAATAGATATGGGATCATGACTGTACAACAACAATGAAACAGTACAAGACATTGTTATTTGCAGTTGGTGCATTTTATACATAGGCGCACCTGCTCAAGCATTAATTATCAAAGTCAATACTCAAAATAACAAAGTAAAGTTATTAATGGATGTGCTAAATATACTCGACATTCAAATTTTAACACATCAGGAAAGCTGCTATAGGCATAAAAAATTATTCTGGATCAGGAGATTTACAGGATCTATACAAGAAAGCCAGCCACAAATGCTTCCAACGAACCACTGGTTTGAGACAAGTGTTTGTGCTTAAAGAAAATTTCACCAGTTCAGTGTTAATTTTCACATTTTCACATCAAATGAGGAAACAAGACATACACAATAATCAATTTGCTCTTTCCAAAAACCATCTAAAAATGAAAAACTCACGAAAACTGTATGACTTCTAGGAACTTCTAGAAGAAGTAACAAAATTCCTGTACACATCATAATATTACTGAGAGACTTCAAGGCACAAGTTGGTATGGAAAATAAAGAGAACAGTGAGACTATACCCAACACCTACAAAATCACATGAAAATCTTGTAAGACTGACATCTGATATATTTAAGCTAACTACAATATCAACACACTTATTGCTAATCTGCAGCAAGAGAAAAACATAACACTCAACAAACACCAAGAAGAATTTCACACTAATCGCGCACCTGTTATCTCTCTGTAACACACTGGTGTGCAAAACTTAATGATGAAAATAATTTTCACATGATATGTCACTGCCAAGTTAACATATTCTGATGAAATTTGGACCACACATAAAAAGAACTTGTACAGTATAGTACAGAGGGAAACTGAAAGAAATATGCAAAGAGACAAACAGTAATGACACTTTTATTGAAAGACAATATTTACACTGCAGTCACCACAATCCATGGGGGTCACCTGGACATTAAATAAGTGTGACATGGTTTTTAATAGGGTGTGCAATACCATGGACAGCAATACATGTAGTGCAATGTGCTCACATTGTTAAGGGGGTTCTTGTGATAGGTAATTTCATTCCTCCACGAGCTTGGCTGACAGCTCCTGGATGGTTGCTGGTGCATGTAAACATGCTGAAATATGTCTCTAAAATGCATCCCACATAGGCTCAAGGGGATTTAAGTCAGGGGAATGGGCAGGCCAGGCCATTCGGTGAATATTCCCTCATTCCGAGAGCACCTCCACCTGCACAGCTCAATGCGATCACACATTGTCATCCATAAAAATGAATTCCAGGCTGACTGTAACCCTGAAAAAAAAGCACATGTGGCTGGAGTATAGTGTTACAATAATTTTGATTTAGAGGTCAGTACACCCATGCAACATTATGCCTCCACACACCACAACCCCTGGACAACCAAAATGATTATGTTTGATAATATTCCTGGGTGCATTACATACCCTCATTTGGTGAGAGATGCAGACACCTAATGCACCCAGGAACACTGCTGAACATGATCATTCTGGTGGCCCAGGTGTTATAGTATGGGGGTACATGGGCATTCTGACCTCCAAATGTTTGAATACTGTACACTCACCTGTCAGCATTATTGAGACACACTACTCTGTGCATCTTTTCAGAGGTGCATTCAGCCCTGACTTCATTTTTATGTATGACAATATGCAACCACACTGAACTGCACTGGTGGACCAGCTCTTGGAATGAGAAGATATTTGGCACACTGACTGGCCTGATCATTTCCTTGACATAAATCCTAAGAAGATTGTTTACTTAAAACAACATGATCATTCTTCCATTACAAGCTACACATCATGTGGCGCACAGTCACATTCTGAAAGAAGTAAATGCAATGAAAAAGATTGACAAAGTAAGAGATATTGGTCAAAGTTCAGCTCCAGGTTTCTCAGCAGATGAAGTAATATTCCCAGTATACTCTGCACAGCCCCCAGAACTCGCATCATGTTACGTAACTTGTAGGAACACATTAATTGTGATGCTCTAACAGCTGATTGCTCAGAAACTTCATGGCATCAAATAACCAGAAAGCTTGACAGCAAAATCAATGAACTTGCTAATAAACTTGCTTCTCTCTATGACAAATATGTATCTACAAGCACAAACCATGTAAAAAAAACCTCCTGCATCATGGCTGAAAATTGAATTATTTCAAATAATGAGCAATAGGGATAGTTCCCATAGACTTTCAAGGCAAATCCAAAATTAGACCATTACGAAAAATACAGAAAGCTACAAAACAGAGTAAAGCAATGCGTTTGTAATGCCAAAATCAGGCACACTCGTTACCTTGCATGCAGTAATACGACACACACAACTCTGTGGAAGTATCTCGATAGCCTGGGTGTTGGAAAGGTGATATCAGAAACTGCTTTTCAAGGCTCAGCTGACAAATTGAATGAATTATTCTCTGCAACTCTTAAACTCTGTGTGGCAAAGAACTATCACCCAAAAGAATCCCCAAACTACAAAACTATCCAAAATGCTTTCCATCTCAAACAAGCAACAATTAATACAACAAGAAAAGCAATAATTAAAATCTCTTCTGAAGTATCATGCAACAATGGTATCAGCATGGCCACAATCTTCCAATCTGGAAGGGAGGAGCTGAGATGAGTAAAGCTGTGAGGACGGGTAATGAATTGTGCTTGCTTAGCTCAGATGGTAGAGCACTTACCCGCAACAGGCAAAGATCCCAAGTTCTAGTCTCAGTCTGGCACATAGTTTTAATCTGCCAGGAAGTTTCATATTAGTTCACACTCCACTGAAAAGTGAAAATTCATTCTTGAATAATGTCACCAATAGCTTAGTACCTGCATCAACTGACATTTAATTTTTCCTTCGATAATAGAATATATACTACTTTGCGGAAAAAAAAGTATAGTCCGACACATCCTTAAGATCAAAAACCTGCTATTGGTTACTGACCAATTAGCACGTTACCTGCTGTTTCCAATGTCCTGGAATATATTTCTCACCAAACATTTGTGCAGATTCAACCTATGTCACAAATATCAGTCCAGCTTTTGTAAACACCGCAGCACAAAAATTGCACTAATTAAGGTAACTGAAACCTTGAACTATGTCACCAACAACCATGAGGCATCAATACTGACAGTATTAGACTTTAGCAAAGCTTTTGTTACTGTCAACTTTGACATACTTCTCAGAAAAATGCAACAGCTAAATTTCTCTGATAGTGTGATGAAGTGGTTTGAAAGCTGCTTGAAAAACAGACAGCAATGTGTTGTCTACGGGAATGAAAATCTTCCTGGAAAAATGCCTCAGGAGTACCATAGGGATCAGTCTTAGGCCTTCTTTTGTTTCCTTATATGTCAATGACCTTACACTGGTTCTGTCCTTCTGCAAAATCATTTTCATACTGATGACCTCCAATTTTGACAAAGTGCCACACCTGAAAATATAAATACTATGATCATTTAGATGAATGATGTGATAAACCTGGGCCTTAAACTAAATGCAAAAAAATCGCACAGAAGCTTAGTATTCCATCAGAAATTAAGTCCAGAATTCTGTGAACAACTGAGTCCTGTTCAGCTTGACAGTATTCCAATACCATACAGAAAACTGTGGAGAACTTGGCAGTAACATTGAATGAGCATCTCAACTGGATAGATAATATTGATTGATTGGTTAATTTAGAGGGGTTATGGAACCAAAATGGCAAGGTCACCAGTCCCGGATAGAGAATAGCGTTGCAATATCTTGGAAGACTTCTGCTTGTCTCTCAAATTATGTAGCTATCACATGCTGTGTCTACTTCACTAGCTCCTTAGAGCACAAGCACCCAATTACCTCACATCTGAGATTAAACAACTTTCATGTAATCAGAATCTTAACCCAAGATACCATTTATCTAGTATCCTACCTGTGCCACTGACATGACAGAAACATTCGTAACACTCTTGGAACAAATTGTCCTGCACTCTGCACACAATTTGGCACACTGTTGCTATTAAGAAGTAGAGGGCATTCTGAGCAATTCAATGCACTGTTGCTATTACAGAAGTTGAAGGGTGTCCTATTGTAATAATGTTTTCCCTCAAAATTTAACATATAAAGCCAGCTTCCCCGATGTCAAATAGCAAAGCCAATGCTCCTGTCTTCTCTCAGTTGTTCTCCTTTCTCTTTTCCTTCCTCTCTGAGTCACCGTATCTTCTTTTTGCTTACATTCCTTAACTGTGTGTCACCATATTCCTCTTTCCCTCCCCTCTACACAACTTTTTCTTGTGTCCACTGCTGTTAGTGCACATTACTAAAAACCCTCCTTACCCTAATTGCTAAGAACTGCTGTACTTATCATGTATGAATATTAACTTTGTGCATGTATAATGTAATTGGATTCATAAAAAAGTCTACTCACCAAGCAATGGCAGGAGCACACACATACAAAGGTATTTAACTCAGCAAGCTTTCGGAGTCAGTGGCTCCTTCTTCTGGCAGAAGGGTTGGAGGAGAAGGAAAAAGACCAGTGAGGTTTAGGAAATGGGAGGGAGTTCAGAAAAGTCACCCAGAACCCTGGGTCAGGGAAGACTTACCAGACAGGGTGGGAAGGAAAGACTGATTGTTGGAGGCTCGTCCAGTGCAGTCCCCAACAATCAAGTCTTTCCTTCTCATCCTGTCTGGTAAGTCTACCCTGACCCAGGGTTCTGGGCGATTTTTCCAGACTCTATCCATTTCCTAAACCTCACCAGTCCTTTTCCTACATCCCTCTTCCTTCTTCTATAACCCTTCAGCCAGAAGGAGCCACTTGTTCCAAAAGCCTGCAAATTTAAATACCTTGATATGTGTGTTTTCCTGCAGCCAGTTGGTGAGTAGATTTGATTATTTTTGTTGATATATCTGTATGTATGCATTTTTTTATTTGTATCAACGTAATTTTTAAATGTAGTATAACATGCTTAGTGAAATACATGTAATGTATAATATGTACAATTCCCAGTTACTTTCAAGAGGGGACCTGATGCCCCTTATCTTGCCAGGTTAAATAAACCAATAACTAAATAAAAATAAATATACCTCTTTGGGTGTATGTGGGATGCACTGTGGAGCTGTACTGCGGCACTTCCACATGCACAAATGACCTTCCAGCAGTTGTCAAGTGTACTGGTGATAGAATGGAACACCCTACAACAAGAACTCCTTACTAACCTCATGACCAGCATGGGAGCATGTTGCAGAGAATAATGTGCCATCTGTTGTTCTCACATAAGCTATTAAGAACCATGTCTCACCTTTTATAATGTCCAGGGGGACATAATAAATCACAGCGACCTCAGCGTAATTATTGTCTTTGAAGAAAAGTGTTATTTCTGTTCATCTCATTGCATATTTTTTTCATTTACCTTCTGCACTATACCATAGCAGTTCTTTGTATGTATGGTCTAAGTTTAATTGAGCTATGTTACTTGGCAGTGTCACACCATGCAAAAATTACTTTTGTCCTTAAGTTTTGCACATGAGTGTACAAGTAATGTTTCAGGCTATCAAACCCAACTAGGGCCCTTGATAGATACCTTCATGAATGGATGACAGCAGTTTTAAAGTCACCCATTTAGAAGGGTTACAAATAGAATCATCAAACATTTAAGGCTTGCCTTATAATGAAAATTATCAATAAATAGCTAATAGCAACACACGGACATAAAAAAACTGCATTTGTCATGAAATCATTGATGAAGAGATCAAAACTGAAAACTCTTATCTAATAAATGGAAATGAGCGTATGGAATTGTTGGCTGGGAGGCCCCACCCGGGGAAGTTCGACTGCCAAGTGCAAGCCTTATTGCAGTCAACGCCACAGTGGGTGACTTGCATGCCGGTAATGAGGATGAATGATGATGAGTTGCTGTGATGCCTGCTGAATGAAATACAAGACAGACCAAGGAATGCAAGAGAAACCGCAGTGTACAGATGAAGAGATAGCAGGAAATGAAGAAGAGAATTAAGTAAGTTCAAACTTGTTGCCCCCACTCCTAATTTCCATAATCAGTTTAGGTTTCAGATATTTTACATTAAATTAACTCATTGCAATGTTGCATTAACTTACCCGGGGAGACACGGTCCACATTCATTTGGAGATTTTGAACAGTATTTCCACTCATGTGGCATCCTAAAATAGGTGGAACAGTTTGTGCAGGGGGCACATAGGCCAGTTTGATAGCAGAATTTCTTTTCTCCACATTCATGATCCTCTTCACACTGAAAAACAATGAACATATTTGAATTTATTAATTTATAATTTTACATTATCAAAAGATAAACTTTTATGACAAACATGACGATGATATGGTATCAAACACTTCACACACCATTTTATGACTTTAGAAAGTAAACAATAAGATTTACGATTTCTATCTGTTAAGATGTACAATATGTTCTTTTCACAAATGTTGCAATACATCGTGTTAAATACAAATATAGCAGATTACATTATAACTGCAGCATTCAGATTAAAGACAATATGTTTAACAAAATATTTGCTGGCAAATGAAATTGGTCACCGTTTCAAATGTGAAACACATATCGGTATACCAGAGGCGCCACGGTGAGAAAGAACCTTCAAGGTTGTGAAATGAGTTAAGAAGTACAACAGCAGAGAGAGTCACACTTTTTTTCTGTGGGACTTCAGCCGTTCACTTACATAATAAAATGGAACACCTGCAGCTGTCATTCTTGTGTTATTTTATTATATTGCAAACCATTTCAGTGACTCGAAACACCATCTTCAGGACTTAATTGACACTGAGAAGGTGAACTCCAATAGTATGCATGATTCCATAAGTGGCCAACACCTATGAACTGGCTTCCATGGTTGATGGATGCAAACACAACATTGATTTACAGTATTCTATGTAAGCCAGTTCACAGATGTTGGCTACTGATGGGATCATACATACAATTGGAGTTCACTCCCTCAGTGTCATTGAAGCCTGACGGTGTACTGAGTCACCGAAACTGGCTGCAACATAACATCATCAAAACGACATTTCATTATGTAAGACTCACACTTAGTTCATTTACTCAGGCTAATATATCAATAAAAATAATATTTTTTGAGAATATAATGTACTGGATAAATACAAATGGTCAGGCTGACCTGTTAAAATTCCTGGAATCTCTAAATAAATTCTCCAAATTAAATTTCACATGGTTCTATTCCAAATTTCATGCCACTTCTCTCGGTGTTGATCTCATCCTCACCAAAGGTCAGCTACATACTTCTGTTCATATTAAACCTACTAACAAACAACAGTATTTTCATATTTGCAGTTGCCATCCTTTCCCTGTCAAACATTCTGTCCCACACAGTCTCTGCATCTGAGGCAAACATATTTGTTCAGATGCAGATTCTTTAAAGCAACACACCACCGTTCTCACCTCAGCTTCGCTGGATGTAGTTATCCCACTAGCCTAGTTCAAAACCCAATTTCTCAGGCCATCACATCCAATTCTGGTACTGCTGGTCCCTCCAAAAACCAACTTAGGAGTACACCACTTGTCGCTCGGTTTTATCCTGGTCTTGATAGCTGATTAGCTATTTCGACAAAGTTATGACTTCCTCAAATCATGCCCTGAAATGAGATCCATTCTGTGAGATTTTTGCCAACCACACCTAGAATAGCTTTTTGTCACTCTCTCAATCTCCGCAGTATCTTTGTCAGACTCTATGCTCCTTCTGCACCCATCTTACTACCCTATGGTTCCTACTCCTGTGACTTGCCCTATGCACCCTCCTAGCATCACCTATATCAGCCTTGTAACTGGAAAGACAAATATTATCAAAGAAAGAGTCACCTGTGAAATGACACGTCATATACCAGCTGTTACGTAAACTATGTTCGGTCTTTTCCATCAGCATAACTACCCCCAAGTTAGGATGAATAGGCGTAGGTAGAGGGTGTATTCTGGTAGCAGAATATCTTGTTGCAGAGCATGTTCTACAACATGACAGTCATGACCTTGGTGCCTGTTTTATCACATGTGTCATCTGGTTTCTTCCTCCAGATGCCAATTTTTGAGAACTCCAAAGGTGGAAACTGGTGCTACATGTCCTTGGTTTTCGCCACCCACCTGGCCTTAATTTATGTTATTTTCTTTGGTCCAAGCATTTCTTCAGAGAACTATTCCTTTCCTCACTGTCTTTTAATTTTCTAAATCTTTCATTTTCTGACCTGCCTTTTTTCACTGTCAGCCTCTTACCTCTATCACATACAATGCATATAGCTTGTTGCTCTTATTAACTCCTGCACTAATCTCTTTCTGGCATAATACCCTATCTTCCACCTTTGCTTCACACAGGTTTGCAAATCTCTTCCAGTGCAGTCCCCAACAATGTCTTTTCTTATAATCCCATCTGCTAAGTCTCCCCTGACCCAGGTTTCTGGGAGACTTTTCCGAACTCTACCCCTTTCCCTAAACCTCATCAGTCCTTTTATACCCCACCCTTCCTTCCCCTTCAACCCTTCTGCCAGTAGGAGGAGCCACTGGCTCTGAAAGTTTGCAAATTGTAATATCTTTTATAAGCATGTTCTCCTGCCACCACTTGGTGAATAGATTTTTTACATTACATTAGTTCATTCACTATACTTTCCTCTTGGTGGATCATACAGTGGGTTCATAATGCTTCTCGAGTGGGAGCTATGACTTTATCGTAATCCAGTACAGTCCCTCACATTTTCCCTTACATTTATCGCAAGCAATTGCACTTTCAGCAATGAAAATATTGATGACACCAAAAATCCTATTGGGGGTAGTCATTTCCATGACAGGTCCATTAAGCAGAAAATTCTTGCACACTGCTCTTATCAGCAAAACAAGTATATGCCATCAAATGGATATTTTTTTAAATTTATATAAATATCCAGTATGTATTATAGGTAGTTTATAAACTCAGAATGACTTGTAATTTTTAATTATATGAATATTTTCAACTCCCCCCCCCCTTTTCCCTCCGTTACAAGTCTGCTTCTTGAAGAATGCCAGTTTTGTTGCATACCAATTAAGTATAAACAAACCACAGGTAATAATAAATCATGACTCTTACTGAAATAAACAAAAAACAAGACTTCTAGCGGTGGATACATCGTGGCAGTAAAAACTACTCTGGAAATTTCCTGAATAACTCAAATGTAAGTACACACAATGGGCACAACATGTGGTCAAACAGAGAACAATGACAGTACCTCAGTAAGAAACAAGGCCTGTCCATCTATCTATCTATATCCGGATCCCACGCCAGCATGCTGCCGAGTCCTCTCCATTTGGCTTGATCCTCCCACCACTTTTCTTCCTCCATTTGCTGTCAGGTCACACCTCTCCTTTCCACAGATATTTTCACTCCCATTTTCCACCGTGTTCTTGGGCGCCCTCTAGGTCTTTTCCCATCCATCTTTAGTTCTTCCATAATTTTGGGGAGTCTCTGCCCATGCATCCTCTTAACATGCCCATACCATGCCTGTCCATATGGAAGCCAAATGTCTATGGTGTGGAATAAAACAGCACAAATCAGTCTCCACAGGATATTCAATTACCATAAGGTGATTTTCCACAAGAGAGCAGGTGGTATACATCGGCAAGCTGAGCCAAGTACAACCAAGATGGTCCAAGGTAGTCCTTAAATCAGCTGCTGCTGTTTATCCTCATGATCTGGCATCGGTTGGTTTATACTCCACTGGATCTCGCTGAACATAAGGATGATTATATAAACTGATCCATTGATATGTTCAGCAGAACTACAAGACCCCTCCTCTCCTGGAAGGCATGTATCACATTTTGACAACCTATTAAAAAATCTGATTGATGTTTAAGTGAGTCAAACGGTAGGGGCCACTGCTAGCTAATCTTATTTTTTCTAGAAAATCACATGGTTGCTGTATTGCCTCTTTTGTAGGTAAATGCAGAGCACTGTCAAGCACATGCAGCTGCATGCCAGCTATGCTGCCCCTCACCACTGCAGTATTTCAATCATAAAATTATTTTATTCAAGCTATTATACTTTTATAGTTCGCTGATAAACACCAAGCTTTCTTCTTATTTACAATGTTTACACTGCAGAACTACCAGCTCCAGTACAACTTATTCATTGTGTAGGCACCATGACACTATTAATAATGTATGTAAAGCAATCATCAAGCTGAAGATTGTTTTGAACACCACAGTACTTTACCGGGCATAACAATGTTGGACGTGGAATGTGCTTGTCTTCCTCCGACCTCTGAAGTGACCTACCGAACCAGCTATTGGGGAACCTTCAAATTAACGTGGATTCTGAACCATGGTGCAACTAAGCATTTTTCACATCAACAAACATTGCCAGAGGTGAAAGAAGTGGTGAATGGTAGATAAAACTCCCAAAATTAAGCGGGGATCAAACCTGAGACCTTTGGATTTGTAGTTGGACACTTTACCACAGAGCCAACAAATCATGTTCAATCAGCTACTATGAGAAAATAAGATGCTAACTGCTACTGACTCATGTTGTCAAATTCACTGCTATGACACATTACTCAAAAAGCTGTTCAAATCAATTTCATTAAGAATTAAATTCTACAGCCTTCAAATTTATTCTCTTGAGTATTTGTTGTCACCACCTTTTTTTTCATTTACTACTACTACTATTAACAGCAAGATGTATACTATTACCCAGCAGGGTTAATGTGTTTTATGTAAACAATCTCAAAAAATAAATAGCTAATTGAGCATTTAAGTTACAGTAAAACCCCCTTTTTATAATTTTCAGTGGACCGACCCAAAAGAGTGTAAAATGCAGGGAAGTGTTAAACACAGGAAGGCAAAGGAAACAACAACAAAAATTAATAAATTACACTTACTGTCATTCTCTTTATATTGTTCAAAATATGAAATTAAAACAATTTAAATTTTGGCTATTTAAAAAAATCTGAAATAATTAATTGTTTTTGTTTCTTTCTAATAGCAGTTAGCACTACTTGTCTCTCCACAGTATCCAATGCATCAAACACAATCATCACCTCATGTACTACCAGTGCAAAGCCTTGAAAAGTTCCAATCATGGCCAATGTGTAAATAAAACACAGAAGCAAAAGTCTTACTTGATACCACATTAAAAAGCTATGCATACTCTAATGTGAGACTTATTACTGATAATCAATAAAAATTATGGTAAATAATTGTAACACAATACTGATTAAAACACCAAAGTTGGCAGTCTTTGTAAATGGAGAAGAACAGGCACAAAACCTACAACTTGATGGCTACAAGGTGGTCACTCGGTTCAGGGACGTTCTAGGTGACAAAGAGGGTGGAAATTGCAGTCATGTTATGGATAATCTTGAAGAGGAATGTTTACATCTGACATCAGGTCATACCAATCTAAACTGAGAACCTAGAATTAACATGTTTCACGTGGAAGTCACAATAATTCCTGAAAGCCCATTATAGAGACAGCCATCTTCAAAAGCAGTTTTTATTAGTATAAATGACTGTAAAATTAAATTAAAGCTGCTTTAATACAATGCAATGAGCAGAAAGAAGGTTGCTACAACAGTCACTATCATCAGATCGTGATTATCACTGAAGCAGTAACTCAGCATACTTTCCCACCCTTTCCAACACTGTGAACTTGTAACACAGGCAACCGTGATTCAACACGCTGACAATGAAAATCTTGAGTACCACACTAACATTCAGTTACAGGATCAATAACTTTGCGTATATTTTGCACTTTTCGCTTTGTTCCAAGACTGACGTTGAGCATGAATATTAAAATGCGGAATGTTGTAGCACGGAATTGTCAAATGACAGGAAATCATTGTATTGAGAGAATATGACTTCTGTTAGGACAGACAAAAATTAACATAAAAAACAGGAAAATGTAAAGTGTGGGAACATAAAAATGTGGTTTTACTGTCCCTAGTAGCACGTAGAACCACTTTTGACTTAAGGGACACAAAGAATAGTGGTACTTATCCACAACCGTTCAACAATAATATACAATTCATGGAGGAAGTCAGAACAGTATCAAATATAACACCAGCATCCCAAATATGCATTTGAAGATTAACTGGATGTGACATCACAGCCAGGAAGCACGCTCATCCATGTACAGTAGTGGTAATTTCTGTAAAATTATAACAGATAAAATTGCCAATTAAAGATGACACAACATTACTTCACTCCTTTAGTGGAAGGCAATGGGACAAGCTTTCGCAAAGGTTGCACTGATACATGACAGAGGATGAAATAAGAGGGGTAGATAAAGCGTTAACTAACAATTAAAAAAAAATAAAGTTACATAATTCACTTTTGTTTGTTTGCAAGCACACGTCTGCGGTCCTGGACATACTGAAATTCTCACACCACGGTTTCTCAGCAAGCCGCTTGGGGAGCCAAAGCAAAATGGCATAGCCCTTTGGTAGAATGGAGATGGGCTGCAACATTTAGCATTGGCTCCCCAAGCAGAATGCTAAGACACTGTAATGTGGGGATTTCCATTTGTACCAGGACTGCAGACATTGTATGTGGTAACAAACAAGAGATTCCAGAATGAAATTTTCACTCCGCAGTGGAGTGTGCTTGATATGAAACTTTGTGGCAAATTAAAACTATGTGCCAGGACAAGACTTACACTTGGGACCTTTCCCTTTCATGGGAAAGTGCTGTACCAACTGATCACCCCAAGTGCAAGTCATGACCCATTCTCAAAGCTTTACTTCTGCCAGTACTTCACCTCCTACCTTTTGAACTTCACAGAAGCTCTCCTGCGAAATTTGCAGGATTATCATTCCTGGAAGAAAGGATGTTGTGGAGAAGTGGCTTAGCCACAGCCTTGGGGTTGTTTCCAGAACAAAATTTTCACTCTGCAGTGGAGTCTGCACCGATATGAAACTTCCTGGCAGATTAAAACTGTGTGATGGACCAATACTCAAACTTGGGACCTTTGCCTTTTGTGGGCAAGTGCTCTACCAACTGAGTTACCCAAGCATGACTCCCAGGCCAATTTCCAACAGTAACTCATCGCCTACCTTCCAAGTGTCAAAGGTCTTGAGTCGGAATCTTTCTGGAATGCAGTTTTAATGTGCCAGGTAGTTTCATATCAATTCATGCTCCACTGCAGAGGAAAAATTTCGTTCTGGAAACATTCTCTAGGCTGTGGTCAAGCCATGTCTCCACAATATCCTTTCTTCCAGGAGCGCTTTCCTGAGAGTTTCGCAGGACAGCTGTAAAGCGGAAGATTTGACATGAGATACTGATGGAAGTAAGCTGTGAGGATGGATCCTGACTTGTGCATGTATAGCTCGGTGGAAAGAGCAGAGGCAGAGGTTCCGAGTTCAGCTCTCAGTCTAGTGCTCTGTTTTATTCTGCCAGGAAATTTCAAACAAAAGATTAATTAAATAACTTTATTTTTGCAAAGTGATAATTAAAACTTAATGACAACTTCTCACATACATTTATTTTAAACAAGGGTCTTTCACATTTCTCTAAAACATGCTCCAGTTTCTTGAAGATGTCACACTGTCTCAGTCTCTCATACTGTCAATACAAACTCTGCAATGGTGTTAGAGAGTACCCATTATTTGTACCACAGATTATAAGATTAGACAGTGAGTGCTTGCTTGCTTGAAAATTAACAAACTAATCTTCTACTTTAAAAAAAAAGTAAGCTGGTTAACTAGTTGTGATCCTAACAGAAGCAATATAAAACTGGACCCAATCAGATGCTGCGAGGCAAAGTTTGACATGGTATTCAAACTACAATGCACACACACACAAACACTACACATATTTTGCTGATTTTCACTTGTAAATAACACTTTTGCACTTTGCAAAACACAATGTTATTGTTGCTGGTATGTTTCCAGTCCCTGTTGACGCTCACTTGTTCTGATGACAGATTGGTGCCAAATTGCTTCAGCTATGCTGTCCTCCCTCAGCTGTATCCAGCTGACGTAGATTCCATTTCTGGGCAGTTTATTACCAATTGAACATTGACATGAAATTGTGAAGTTTCATTCACCTATCTTGGCAACTTCCTTAAAGTAATCTCATGTGACACAACTTTTACACTTTGGGAACATAACAGAAAAATGTAATTTCTCTAATGATTTTTCTTTGGGATGTGGCAAGTAAATTTTCTTGAATGTGTGCTGTGGTTGTCCCATGGCTAGGCCTCAGACTACTAACACAAAAATTCTGTGTTTTATCTGCAGTTGGCTTTAGAAAGTTCTCACACAAATGTTCAATTGATAATAAACTGTCAAGAAATGGAATCTACGTCAGCTGGATACAGCTGAGGGAGGACAGCATAGCTGAAGCAATTTGGCACCAATCTGTCATCAGAACAAGTGAGTGTCAACAGGGACTGGAAACATACCAGCAACAATAACATTGTGTTTTGCAAAGTGCAAAAGTGTTATTTACAAGTGAAAATCAGCAAAATATGTGTAGTGTGTGTGTGTGTGTGTGTGTGTGTGTGTGTGTGTGTGTGTGTGTGTGTGTGTGCATAATACCAACATATGAGAATGCAGATGAGAAAGGATTTTTAAAAGCTAACTGAAAATAATCACAAAATTTAGTTCTGAAATATTTAGACATAACAAAATTAAATTAATTTAACTTTAACTAAAATTAGTTAAAGTTAACTGTCAATTCAACAACCAAATTCACAGTAACATCAATATCCAGTAATTTACAAAAGGGTCCTTTTGTTTGGATCATCAGTCTTCTGACTGGTTTGATGCAGCCTGCCATAATTCCTCTCCTGTGCCAACCTCTTCATCTCAGAGTAGCACATGCAACCTTCGTCCTCAATTATTTGCTGTATGTATTCAAATCTCTGTCTTCCTCTACGGTTTTTGCTCCCTACAGCTCCCTCTAGTACCATGGTAGTCATTCCCTCATGTCTTAACAGATGTCCTATCATCACTGTTTTCCATACATTCCTTTTCCTCTCCAGTGCTGTACAGAACCTCCTCATTCCTTGCCTTATCAGTCCATCTAATTTTCAACATTTGTCTGTAGCACAATATCTCAAATGCTTCAATTCTCTTCTGTTCCGGTTTTCCCACAGTCTATGTTCCACTACCATACAATGCTGTACTCCAGACATACATTCTCAGAAATGTTTGATACTAGTAGACTTCTCTTTGCCAGAAATGCCCTTTGACCATTGCTAGTCTGCTTTTGATGTCCTCCTCACTCCATCTGTCATCGGTTATTTTACTGCCTCAGTAGCAGAATTCCGTAACTTCATCTACTTCATAACCATCAATACTGATGCTAAGTTTCTTCCTGTTCTCATTTCTGTTACTTCTCATTACTTTCTTTGATATACTCTCAGTCCATATTTTGCACTCATAAGATTGTTCATTCCATTCAGCAGATCATATAACTCATCTTCACTTTCACTCAGGATAGCAGTGTCATCAGTGAATCGTATCACTGATATCCTTTCACCTTGAGTTTTAATTCCACTTCTGAACCTTTCTTTTATTTCCATCATTGCTTCTTTGATATACAGATTGAACACTAGGGGAGAAAGACTACATCCCTGTCTTACACGTTTTTAATTCAAGCACTTCATTCTTGATCATCCACTCTTATTATTCCCTCTTGGCTCTTGTACATTTTGTATATTACCCGTCTCTCCCTATAGCTTACCCTATTTTTCTCAGAATTTCGAACATCTTGCACCATTTTAAATTATCAAATGCTTTTTCCAAGTCAAAAAAATCCTATGAATGTGTCCTGATTTCTCTTTAGTCTTGCTTTCATTATCAACCGCAACATCAGAATTGCCTCTCTGGTGCTTTTACCTTTTCTAAAGCCAAATTTGATCATCATCTAGCACATTCTCAATTTCCAGTCTTCTGTATATTATTCTTGTCAGCAACTTGGATGCATGAGCTGTTAAGCTGACTGTGCAATTATTATCACACTTGTTGGCTCTTGCAGTCTTTGGAATTGTGTAGATAGTATTTTTCTGAAAGTCAGATGGTATATCACCAGACTCATATTCTATACACCAATGTGAATACTCGTTTAGTTGCCACTTCACCCAATGATTTTATAAATTCTGATGGGATGTTCTTATCTATCCCCTCTGCCTTATTTGATCTTAATTCCTCTAAAGCTCTCTTAAATTCTGATTCTAATACTGGATCCCCTATCTCTTCTATATCAACTCCTGTTTCTTGTTCTATTACATCAGACAAATCTTCTCCCTCACAGAGACTTTCAATGCATTCTTTCCATCTATCCATTCTCCTCTGCATTAACAGAGGAATTCCCATTGCACTCTTAATGTTACCACCCTTGCTTTTAATGTCACCGACAAATGTTTTGACTTTCCTGTATGCTGAGTCTGTCCTTCCAACAATCATTTCTTTTTCGATTTCTTCACATTTTTC
Source organism: Schistocerca nitens (assembly GCF_023898315.1). Taxonomy (NCBI): domain Eukaryota; kingdom Metazoa; phylum Arthropoda; class Insecta; order Orthoptera; family Acrididae; genus Schistocerca; species Schistocerca nitens. The sequence goes on from NC_064618.1 coordinate 668,651,156, forward strand.
ATACAGCCATTTTGTCTTAGTTTCCCTGCACTTCCTGTTTATTTCATTCCTCAGCAACTCGAATTTCTTTATTCCCGAGTTTCCCTGAACACTTTTGTATTTTCTCCTTTCATCGATCAACTAAAGTATTTCTTTTTTTACCCATGGTTTCTCTGCAGTTACCTTCTTTATACTTATGTTTTTCTTTCCAACTTCTGTGATGGCCCTTTTTAGAGATGTCCATTCCTCTTCAACTTTACTGCCTACTGAGCTATTCCTTATTGCTGTATCTATAGCCTTAGAGAACTTCAACCGTATCTTGCCATTCTTTAGTACTCCCAGTTCTTTGCGTATTGATTCTTCCTGACTAATGTTTTAAACTTCAGCCTACTCTTCATCATTACTCTATTACGATCTGAGTCTATATCTGCTCCTGGGTACGTCTTACGATCCAGTATCTGATTTTGGAAACTCTGTCTGACCACGATGTAATGTAACTGAAATCTTCCCGTGTCATCCAGTCTTTTCCAATCATACCTCCTCCTCTTATGATTCTTGAACTAAGTATTTGGTATTACTAGCTGAAGTTTGTTACAGAACTCAATTAGCCTTTCTCCTCTTTCATTCCTTGGCCCAAGCCCATATTCTCCTGTAATCTTTTCTTCTACTCCTTCCCCTACAACTGCATTCCAGTCTCCCATGACTATTAGATTTTCATCTCACTTTCCGTACTGTATTACCCTTTCAATATCCTCATACACTTTCTCTATCTCTTCATCTTCAGCTTGCGATGTCGGCATGTATACCTGAACTATCATTCAGTGTTGGTTTGCTGTCAATTTTGACAAGAACAACCCTATCACTGAACTGTTCACAGTAACACACTGGCTGCCCTACCTTCCTATTTATAACGAATCCTACTCCCATTATACCACTGTCTGCTGCTGTTGGTATTACCCTATACTCTTCTGACCACAAATCCTTGTCTTCTTTCCATTTCAGTTCACTGACCCCTACTATATGTAGATTGAGCCTCTGCAACTCCCTTTTCAGATTTTCTAGCCTCCCTACCACATTCAAGCTTCTGACATCCCATGTCCTAACTCGTAGAACATTATGAAACCTAGCAAGGTGCAGTGACTCCAATTTTTATAATCCCATTTCTTAAATAAACATTTTTCTTTTGTTTTTCTGATAACTTTTCTACAGAAGGAAGGAAGATTGGGTTTAATGTCCCATCACCATACAGGTCATTAGAGACAGAGCACAAACTCGGATTGTGTCAACGATGGGGAAGAAAATTGGCCATGCCATTTCAAAGGAACCATCCTGGCATTTGCCTGTAGCGATTTAGGGAAATAATGGAAGATCTAAATCTGGATGGCTGGTCACGAATGCAATTTCAGTGTGCTAACCACTGTGCCACCTCACTCGGTCCACCTCTTCTAGAAATAAGATGGTGCTTGTGGTGGTATGTATAGGGCACATTCAACAGTGTGGTCATCAGTGCTCATACTCAACTAAAAGGCATAAACTATATCAACATACCATTGCTAGATTCTGTCAAGATGTATTTTGCTGACTTTTACCATTAAATGTGTAGTTTGCAGACCACTGGAAATAACAGTGTTAATTATTTTATATTTAAACATTTTAGTTAAAGAAATATTCACAGTTTTGGAGTTACACAAACCACATGCACTTCAGAGTCAGACCTCACTAATAATTATTTGTTTTAGCATTTACATTCCTTATTTAAAAGAATCTGTTCTCCTCTTTCAAATAAACTCTTTACTTTTTCCAAATAACTTTGTATTTCAAAAGTAATCTTTATTCAAAATCAGTATGTTTAAATCTTAGCCCTTTTGAAATACCAGTGTTACTAGTTTTTTTCTGTTTCCAAAAATTGATGCTTTTACTAAAATAACAGGTTAGTTTATGAAATATGCAAATTAATAAAATTAAGCTTCCAAAAAATTTTTGGCAGACTGTTGTAGATCTGAGTGCATGCCAAAACTTCCACCCCATAAAATACCACCATTATTTGTACCCATTTAAGGGCATTCAGCAATGTGAACCCCAATAACAACTGTGTTTAAAGTGAATCCATTCTATGTTATTTTCCGTCTCAAGTTAATATTTAAAATGTAATAGCTTTCAACATTTTGTAATTTCTGTCTTACATGTGTCTTTAAATAAGTGTTGCACACAAAGCCCGAGTGAGTCGGGATTTAGCATTCACGGAGGGCAACAACTGTTACACAAAATTTGCTGACCGCATGAGAATATGAGTGATTTTATTTCCAGAAATGCCAATAAACCAGCGGTTTCAAAAGTTAAATTACTAACTGTTGTGTAACTTCATTGACTGTCCCACACCACTACTGAACGTGTTGTATTGTGTCTCTTCACAAGAGATCTCAAGAAGCCGGGATAAAGAAGAAACAAGAAGAAGGCTATGGAAGAGGCATTGGTATACCAGGGAGTGGAATGGAAACAGTAAGGATGATGACTAGATGAAGTTTAGGCCAGGGGGACTGCAGAAACAGGAATGTACTGGAGACAGAGAGAAGGGTAGAGGGGGTCAGGTTTCAAATAATGTATGTCACTTGTTCATCAGTTATGTTGTCATTTTTGCAGTTAGCCACAGTTTAGACTGGTCATTCACGAGGGCAGACAGCGTATAAGTAATACGCACATGGAACCCTGTACAACAACTGCTGCATGAATAGATTACTCTCAAAAGTGACTTCTGTTTATTAAATTCACTTGCCCGTGCTCCTGTATCCCTTGTAAATTTTCCTACCCCACATGCAACTGATTTTTGATACTTAAATCCCCATCTTCTAGAGGCCACCAATAAAAGAGCTCTCAAGTGCAGTGCCAACCAAGACCCCTACCCTGCCTAGTTCACATGACCCTGACAACCACCAGCATGGACGAGTGAATATAATAAACAGGAGTAAAGTAATATAGCTGAGATGGTCCCTGTCCACCATCCTGTGCAATCAGTAAACATTCACTAGTTCCTGTGAAATCTGTAAACATTCACTAGTGAGCCCAAGCAGAGAATCTTTCTATACACTAACCATCCATAATGGGGCAGCCCACAGGAAGAGGAGACAGGTTTGTTGAGGCTGGGAGCTGGTAAAAGAAGGTACAGGAAGGGAGAAGCACTCAGGTGACGAACTTTGGGATGCAACTAATGGTCTAGGTAGTTATTAGTAGTTGTACTGCATAGATGAGATGAGATTATAGTGGTAGGTTTGATAGAAGAGGTGACTGACACAGATTGTTATTTGTTGCTGCTGATTCAAAGTAAGCAGCTTTCTTGTGAGAGATATTTGCTTGTATCTACACCTTAAAGCATTTATCTTATTAAAATTTTAGAAGACTCACCATTTCCACAAAAAATGATTTTATGCTTTTCCAAATACAACAGAGTTCAGAAAAAAAATAAAGTTTGCAAAACTACTGTGATTTACCATATATTGTGTTGGATAAGTTCCACATGAGCTGATAGACCCAGCACGCTATGTATTACAATCTGTGTAAAAACTAATGATAGGAATCCATACTTATATAATAATCTGTTAGATGCACTAGGATTACGCACCTCAATAATAAGATTTTTTCCTCCCACTTCCTGAAACAGAAGAAATAATCACTGTATTTCATACCAAAAGTGTGGTTTACAGATATGATTCATCCACTGAGCCTTGCTCAAAATACACCAATGCTGATCTACATGTTTATCAAAGAATACAGATGTACTGTGTTTACATTACCAGGATCAAATACGATTTTGTTCAGTTGTTTTTATGCTACAGCAAAGACTTGAGCTCTGCATCTTCAGATCAACAGCAAAGTAGTTTAAAAATCAATAGAATGTACTTTGTATCTGAATACTTTAGCTTATACAGGTAAGGCAAATGAAGAGAAATTTTACAGGCTCATCTAGAACAAAACTAGTCACCCTCTAGGAGAAACTGAACATAGAAGAATATTTAAATATGATGCAGTTCCAACATTATAAAACCATATTAACTACAAAGAAAAGGTAGTGAGCTCCAAATACAGTGCAGGACTGCATATATTTATTTATTGTCTTATTTATTTATCCATTGGTCATTCTGATAACAGTAAGCAACATGTCACAAAATAACATTTAGTTGAAACATAACATACAACATGAAAGATATTCCTTGTGAAGCTGTAACAAAAAAGAATACAAACTAATATAAACATCAATACACTAAAAAAGACTAGACCCTTGAAACAGCTGGCATCTCTGCTACATTCTACACTAATTTCTGACTGGCAATTGTTGAAAATTAAAAGCCTGTAAAGACCCCAAAAAGTTAGATCAAAGTTATAAACCTATGATATTAATAATTATGTATTTTAGAATTTTGTAAGGCACTTTGCACAGAGTACATCAGGCTGAATATAGTTAGTATGTGGTGTACTGATGCAGATTCTACAACATCTTTAATATACCCTAAAACATTTGATTCAGTATCACATCAAACTACAACAGACAAAGTATTTTTCCATAGTTTTTAATGTCTGGACTCTCTCTCTCTCTCTCTCTATCTATCTATCTATCTATCCATCTATCTCAAGACATGAAGGTATATTTGCCAACTCAGATCACAAAATTATGGACAATTTTCAGTGATAATTTCACATGTAGGTGACTCACAGCACACAAAGGCAATATCTATGACGAATGATAGGATGAGATAGTATAATCTAAAGTGCATGGAAGGCTTGTCACAGGTTTCAGTTATTTTGAAAGATAGTGTGGCTTATCCAAGAAGAAGACGACCAACAAAATCAGTGTGTAGAATCTATACTAAATATGATTAATGCATACAGTAAGAAAATGAGAGCATAGACAATGATTTATAATTGTTAAACATGTACAGAAAGGTTGAAACAAAAGACACACATTCAAATTAGCTAATGTTTTGAGACAAATGCTAACTATCTCAATAGAAACAACTTGAAAATATTTCACAATCCATTTTCAGTTAACATTATGTTAGCTATTTATGTCCAGTGAAATTTAAAATAATCTACTATTAAAAGAAGGAAAGTGTTACTTAGTTTCACATTCTATGCACAATAAATCATAGATGTGGAATGAGTCATTTTAAAATCACATCGCAAATTAATTTGTAAATATGGCTACATGCTGAACATGTGTAAGGTTCCTTTTTTTTTATTTTTCTTTTATGTACAGATGTAAGTTACTAATTCCTACCCACCACCTTTTGCTGTAGCTGTTCATTTTAGGATTCCGATAAGCATTGAAATATGAAAGCACTGAAATATGAATACAGGAGACGGAATAAAGTAAAGGATGTGAATATTGAGATTGACCCGTGGGTTCTTCACTGGTTTGTATCAAAAAGGAAGCCATTAACATTTGCATACTGATATTATATCGCACTTCAGTTAGTTCAATTAACTAAGTTCAAAATTAGTTCAAATGGCTCTGAGCACTATGCGACTTAATTTCTGAGGTCATCAGTCGCCTAGAACTTACAAGGGAACCTCCCCATCGCACCCCCCTCAGATTTAGTTATAAGTTGGCACAGTGGATAGGCCTTGAAAAACTGAACACAGATCAATCGAGAAAACAGGAAGAAGTTGTGTGGAACTGTGAAAAAAATAAGCAAAATATACAAACTGAGTAGTCCATGCCAAAGATATGCAACATCAAGGATAGTGTGAGCTCAGGAGTGCCGTGGTCTTGTGGTTAGCGCGAGCAGCTGTTGAATGAGAGGTCCTTGGTTCAAGTCTTCCCTCGAGTGAAAAGTTTACTTTCTTTATTTTCGCAAAGTTATGATCTGTCCATTCGTTCATTGATGTCTCTGTTCACTGTAATAAGTTTAGTGCCTATGTTTTGCGACCGCACCGCAAAACCGTGCGATTAGTAGACGAAAGGACGTGCCTCTCCAATGGGAACCAAAAACATTTGATCTCAAGGTCATAGGTCAACTGATTCCTCCACAGGAAAACACGTTTGATATATTCTATACGACACATGACAGGAATATGTTGTCGACCCACCTAACTTGTAAACTTGGCGAATGGGTAAAAAGATTCTTTTACCTTGCCGGATTAAGGTTTTCTTGTGGATGTGATAATCACTCCCAAAAAAGTGATGAAATCACAAGAGTTTGTCTCATAAACTGCAACAAATGAATGCAACAGTTTCACAGTCGCACAGTTTTCCCTGTGCTCTGTCAAAAACATATGTTTTTAACGTTTTCAAATTTTTCCGTGTGTACACCGTCAAATCCTGCATATGTCCAAGCAAATCTGAACATGTCCTGGAACTTTGGAGAGCGAAGTTGATTGTGTGTGTGTTCCTGAGCTTTGATAATTGTCTGAAAATAAAAATTAAAATTTTCATTCGAGGGAAGACTTGAACCAAGGACCTCTCGTTCCACAGCTGCTCACGTTAACCACAGGACCACAGCGCTACTTGGCTGGTACACTCCTTAATGTTGCCTATCTTAAGCGTGGACTACTCAATTTGTATATTTTGCTTAATTTTTTCATAGTTCCACACAACTTCTTCCTGTTTTCTCGATTGATCTGTGTTCAGTTTCTCAAGGCCTATCCACTGTGCCAACTTATAACTAAATCTGAGGGGGGTGCGATGGGGAGGTTCCCTTGTTAGAACTAATAAAACCTAACCAACCTAAGGACATCACACACATCCATGCCCGAGGCAGGATTCGAAGCTGCGACCGGAGCGGTCGCTCGGCTCCAGACTGTAGCGCCTAGAACCACACAGACACTCCGGCCGGCTCAAAATTAGTAATCTCATTATTAAACAGGAGGCAGAAGAGAATTTAGAACTTAGAAGGCAAAATTGAATGCACATATTGAAATATGATATGTGTAAAATCACCAGGCAGACTGTTAGACGGACTAGAATCTAGTATTCACAGTACAACAAACAGTCTCTATAACTACATATGAATAATGGAAATGTAAGATGTTTAAGTACCAGTTTGAACATTTGTTTCAGGAGCATGAAAATGCAGTGTATCTCTGTTTGTACCAAACGGCCCACCACATCTAAAAATAATGAGAAATTTATAAAATAAATGCTTTATTAAAAACATTCAAAGTGCCATACCAGGAAGCTGACTGGTTTTAAGTGCCAATGAGAAAGTTTTACAAGTTAATTCTTGCAAAGAAGAAAACAGCAACCAGCACTGTTAATAATGCTATTTATTTACTCAAATAGCACCATTACTGGTCTTGAAATGTAATAAAAACATTAAGAGCCATCTGACAATGAACCTGTCAATTCAAAGGAGGTAACAGCACTATTTGTGTAGATAAGTAGCATTATTAACAGGAGTTAGTTGTTGTTTTCTTCTTTGTAAGAATCCACTTGTATTTTGTACATATAGTCTCAAAAATTTCACTTCTCAATAGAATAGTAGGAGTAAGTTTTTGCTCCAAGTGCCATTAACATCGAGGCACGACATTTTATTTGTGATAACACAAATACAGAAATACAGCATTATATTTTTAACCAGTAGAACTCCTTGAAGAAAGAAGTACAGCTTGGCTCAAAGACTATGTGCCATCTACTAATGTATGTTTGAAAGACTTTCTCCATGGTTTGGCACCTAAATCAGTTCTAGGGGCATGCAGCAGAGTACTGGTCTTCACAAAACAAAATTTTATTTCTTAGCATTATTATTGTTTTTTCCTCAATATGATTTCTCATCTCTTAATATTTTTGTTGTAGCACATTTGTGCTACCGTTGCTCCCCACAAATCTGAAAAGGACCTAACAAAATAAGTAAATAACAGATCGTAGAAATTTTAAGCACAATGCTAGTATACTATAACCATTTGCTAGAGTTAAAATCATTAATATCATGGGGTACACATCTTGTAGGGAAGTAGCATGAAGGGTATGAAGCCAACATCAAAGACTACATCTTTTTTCCAAATCACGTGTTTAAAAACATCTGCGGGACTGATGGCCTTTGTAGTCTGGTCCCTTCAACCCCCACAAACCAACCAACCAACCAAAAACATCTGCTGCAAAACATCTGAAGGAGAGGGAGGGAGGTGTATGGGGTGGGGGGAAGAATAACAGCAAGTGTTGCACAAAAAAGGGGGCTAAGAAAAGTATATCAGAGAAAAATTTGATTGCTTGGATTTTATTTGGAGTTAAACGGATTGTATCAGTGAAATGCACAACATACATTAGTATGTCAGTATTGTTTGAGCTATTTATCATAAAAGACAAGAAGAACCACGTATACACAACAGTATTATAAAAGTAAGTATGACAACATAGTCGGAAAAATGGACAGTGAACAGTCCAATCAAAATTTCAACTAATACTCATCCCGCATTGCTGTGTTATGAATGAGTTATTTCACAAGTTATAGTTTGAAGAATCTACGTGCCACTGCAAAGACAACTTCCTGTTTTTATAGATAGGATGTGGGATGGATTTCATTTGTAAACTAACTCCAAATTAAAATTTAATGAAGAAAATAAAAAACTGCAAGATACTACTGAAGTGGACACATAAATAAAAAACTTTTAGAATTAGTACTCAGCACAGAAAAGTGCATTACTTGCAAAACAAAACTTCACAACTCTGACACCATACTATACATATATAATGAGCTACTTAATTAGCAAAATGAGCTTCAAAAACAAACAAATGAAAGTGAAAGTTGAGTAGAGTTGATCAGAGTATCATGCAGAACTCACAGAATACACAAACCTGGAAGGACACCAGTTCACTATTGTGTACTACATACAATAACAGACAAGTGTTCTTATTGCTTAATTAAGTAATGCTTGGGACACTGTTACAGTTCCTTTATAGTATTAAAGCAGTTCATTATTCTGGAAGATGTAACGTTTTGGTGGTATTTAAAAGTGATACGTCTACTTACTGATAGTGTCGCAGAGACCAGAAGCAGTGGTAAGATTTTGGCAGATTCCATGTTCCTGTCAACTGCAACAAAAATAATGAACTTGGTTTTGTGTCTAGGGGGCACACAATAAAATCATAAAATTTAATTGTTAAATTGCTACCTATTTCCTTTCAAACAAAGTAAAATGTGTTTTGTTTTGCAGGCCTACATATGTCTTTGATTGATTGATGGACTGATTTTTTTATTGGTCCAGTTTTATTAGACATCTCTGTAAGTTTATCATCTCCTCTTTAAGGACAGGTCAGAATAAGGACACAGTAATACATAAAATCAGCAATATAGTGGTTAAAAATAAAATTAGGCCCCCATTCTTACAATTGTTTAAGTAATATGCATTTTCAAATATTCAAAAATAATTTTATAGAATAAAAACAGAGCTTTATTATAAATGCCTCTAGTTTCATTTTATTGAATACACAGCAATTTCTGTTTCCTATGGTATGTTATTGTGAAGTATGATACTAATATTAATTAGCCCTTTAATAGGAGGTTGTTCTGGAATATTTCTGGTATATATCCGATTTACAAATCTGCAAAAATTTCATCATTTTGGGGCCACAAATAATTTGCATTCTAAAAGTATTTATGCTATGAGCTGAATGTCCCCAGAAAATTATCCCATAATGGAGCAATGAGTGGAACTGTGCACAGTACGCTTCTAGTACGGTTTTTTTCTTGTTGTAGTCATCAGTATTCTTAGACCATAGAATAAGGGTGAGGAGAGCTTCTTTGATAAGTTATTTACATGCATATCCCATTTTAAGTCCTCTTAATCCACACACGAAAAAATTTTCTAGAGGATCTTTTTTAATCTCACTCGAACTTACTTAGATGGTGGAAATAAGTGAAAGCTGGCACACACAAGTTTTTTTCAGTTTTTATAATGGGTTTGTTGATACCTTCTGCTTGCAATTTTCAGCTATTAACACTACAAGTAATGTGTGTGCTTCTTACACTTTGTCTTTCTAATTTTTCAAGCAGGGTTTTATGGTTCAGAACATCAAAGGCTTTTGAAAGATCTAGGAAAATACCTGCAGATAATTATGTTGATCAAAGGATTTTATAGCACGTTAAAAGAATTCAAAAATTGTTGTTTGTATAGATTTGGTCTTTCCACACCCATGACGTTGTATGATGAGAGGGGAATATTTATTTATGAAATTGATGAGTCTTTGATAAAAATGTTTTTCCATAATTTTTGAAATGAGACTTTATCGTGACACAGGTCAATAGTTTGTATTGTATCAGGAAAACCTTTTTAGCAGTGGTAAAACTTTTGCTATTTACAGAACATCAGAAAAGACACCTGTTTCTACAGAAAAGCTGAACATTTTTGCAAATGGCATTTTTATGTAATAAGCCCAAGTATTTAACATGAAGTCAGGTACTTCATCATGGCCACTACACATTTATAACTTAATGATTCAATTTTACTTATAATTTCATGGAAATTTGTTTTATGAACATACATAGAGGCATCCTGTCCACAGCTCATGTTTGCTGCTTCTTGATCACTGAGTCCTGCGTATGATTGCCAGCTGGCTTTTGAGATATTCTTTGCTTGGGGACTAGGTGTTTGTGTTGTCCTAATCATCTTGTCTCATCTTCATCACAAAATTGTGCAAGCTGTTAAAATGATTCCAAATAGACAGAGTTGCATCAGGCAAACAACCCCAGAAGAGGTCTCCCACCCATCAATGCCACACAACCACTTTTTCATAGAGGTATCTGAGATCACCAGTTTACTGGAGAAACAGGGTCTGGTCCTATATGTTTACTTGAATGAGATCTTCAGCTAGCAATGTGAAGAATTCATTGAAGTTTTTCACAATTGCTTTTGAGCTCTCTAGTGTAAATGGTACACTCTTTCTTTTTGGTACCGAGGTACAGGTTTCTTTCTTTATATCTCTTAATATGGATCTCATTTTCTTTGATGAGTTTCTTATCAAATTGTTAATCTATGTAATTTTAGCCTGTCTAACATAGATTCTTTTGTAGGCTTTACAATAATCCACAAATTCGACTAGCCCCAAGCAGGAATTTTTGACCAAGTTCTCTTAGTTCAGAAAATATACTAACATATGCATTTGTAACTTCTTCTTCTCAGCATTAACTCCCTCTGGTATGAGGACCGCTGTACTCAAGATTTGGTAAACACATTTTATTAAACTTTGCAGACAAATGCCCTTACTGTTGCCACTTGATGTAACATGTGAAGAGAGAAGCTGTGCCCGCCATCTGTCTGTGAATTGAGTAAACTTTGTTCTGTGTGTGTGTGTGTGTGTGTGTGTGTGTGTGTGTGTGTGTATCGGGGTGGGGGGTGGGAGTGGGGGGAATTTTGCATGTCATATTTTATCAGACAGAAATTCGGGACCAGCTCAGCATTTACCTAAATGAGCATGGGAAACCACCTAAAAACAACCCTCAGGGTGGCCGGTGCACCAGCCAGTCATTCACCACCCAGATACAATCAATCCCGGGCTGGCTTACATTCTGATCTCGCAAGATAGAAAGCTGTGCGTTATGTTAGAAGATTATCTGAGCAAATCTGTCTCAGCACAGTTTTTTTTTTTTTTTATAGTTGTTGTGATTATGCAATTAATGGCATAAATGCATACAACTGCAAACACATGATACTACTAGAAGAAAGGTATAGCAAATTTGGGATCTAAAATGCATACCTGAAGAGCAATGGGCACTTCATCTTTGATAGTGTAAAACAAACCTCTTCCACTGCAAGCCTTTCGTTTTCTATATTTTGGGAAGACATAGTATGGACCAATGCAAGAATAAAATATCTAAAAAATATGGGCTCTAATATTCATACCTTAAGAGCTATGTGAAACCCATCCCCTCTACTGAACAAGAGCGCATAGATCTTAAGGTATGCATTCTAGGACCCACGCCTATTGGATTTTTTTCCTGTTTTGGTGGTCACTAATACTTCTCAAAATATGGAAAGCAAAGAGTTTGCAGTAATAGAGATTTATTTCAGAGTATTTAAGATGAAGAAGTGGCCATAACTATTCAGGTATGCGTTCTGGAGCATATGTTTACTAGACCTTTTCATTTCTAGTAGCGTGTACTTCAAACAGTATGCGTTTAGGCCACTGATTATAATACACCCTCCATAGTTCACACCTGCTGTAAGCCAAGCATCTTCTTTCCCTTCACTAAGTTCGCAACTGCAGTATGTCTATGGGGCACAAAACGTCCACACAGCGTATAGGGAAGGTGACTTTTTGCATGGTACAACTATGATTTACTGGAATGTATCAAGTAAATTAGCAGTCAGTGACAGTGCAATATTAGTGTTTACCCAGTTAAATTACTTCAAATATGTCGACGTTATAAACTATTTATGGGTACAAACAGAATCGTTCTGACTATTGTTAAATACGTCATGAAATATTAGCTGAATGACTTTGGAAAACGGAAGACTTAAACGATACCAACTGCCCAAGTCTAAGCTAGAATACGGAAAATTATTTCGTATAGAACATTTTGATACGCGCAGTAACTAGGATCTATGGATGATGCAACAGCAAACCCCGCCTTGCGGCGTGGGATTTCCTAATCCAGTGTGGCGTGATTTCCCATCACATTGGCACTGAAGTTTACGACCTAAAAATCTCAGCGTCGTCTTGCACGGAACTAGTGACATGACTCACTATAGCGGGAAAACCCACTGTATTTAAGTCAAGGTCATAAAGTTCAATGGCTTCGCGTGGGATCCTGTACGCACTTCCTACGCTGTTGCCACAGTTGAGACATTAGACGTTCTCTTCTAACACCTTTTCAAGTGCTCGGTTATCCCGAAAACTCCATGCGGCGTGTCAATTTGCGGTTATGTCTTTCGGACAAGTTTTGATCTACCATCATCCACGTCTTGAGAGAATAATCTACAGCTTACATTTCAGTTCCAAAAAAATGCTTTGGTTTCATAAGCAATTTGTTGGTTTCCTTAAGCTGTGGTGAATATTCGTTCTAAATAGCAATAATCAATATCGAGGAGTAGACATCTTATATTAGAACTGAACACACAGAACATCAGTACAGATTTGTACGGGAATTGTTTCCCAATGTACACAATACGAATGGAGTGTAGCCATTGTCACTTTGGTTAAGCCCCTGGCCAAGTAGTAAGTGCAAATTTCTCTTAATTTTTTTCATACAATTACGGATAAATAGGTACTACACAACCAGTTAATGCGCATTGTCATTAAAAGTTGCCGTTCCCTGACGTCAGAAATTTTTGAAGCAGTTCACAGGAGCGAATTTTTTGGTTGTTATTTGGTATTCACTAAGAGGTTCTGCGACACATTTTGGTTTCATAAGAAATAATTGGTTTTAGTGATTTTTCGCCTCTAAAATATTTTCTTATGCACACTTTCCCTCGGACCTTAAGTCTCAGTCTCGTAAATAATGGTCATACAATACCTTGAAATTTATTGCAGATTATCTATGATCGCAAAAGCAAGTAAAAGGTTTTCTCGATTACTTGATTTGAAATATGGTCTTATTTATATTAGACTCCGCGGGAGTGGGCTGATCTAGTCAGACTACACTCTCAGAACGGTTCTCATACATTCCGTACGGTAAACTAAAAATGGGGTGCTTGTGGAATGATGTAAATCATTTCAAAAGCATTTCTTCATCATTGCAAAAGCATTTCTTCAGTTTGGTGCAATCTTACCCATTTGTACCACATTCAGCATGGTATCAGAAAACCATATAATTTCAACTGGAGAATTTTTCTACAGCTTTGCATTTTGTGCCACGCTAATTTTATGCGACGGAATTAGTGACAACATCTTTAAACTTAAACACCACTTCAGCACCGGTATTTGCAAACTAGCTATTCGTGGAAGGTCTAAGACTTAAAAAAAAGGACTTTTAGGCTTCTTGGAAAAACAGGAGGCGGTTGCTGAAATGAAGTTCAGTGTCAAGTCCTCATAAATGACTTAACGAGTGATGCACTACCGTATCCAAGCTCACATGCGAGTACGAAATGAAAATCGGGATGTTCGTGTCGACAGGGACGATTTCGTTATTTACAGCTACAGTCACTTTCATGTAGTAGTAGTAGTTGTTGTTGTTGTTGTGGTCTTCAGTACTGAGACAGGTTTGATGCAGCTCTCCATGCTAGTCTATCCTGTGCAAGCTGCTTTATCTCCCAGCACCTACTGCAACCTACATCCTTCTGAATCTGCTTAGTGTATTCATCTCTTGGTCTCCCTCTACGATTTTTACCCTCCACACTGCCCTCCAATACTAAATTGGTGATCCCTTGATGCCTCAGAACATGTCCTACCAACCGGTCCCTTCTTCTTGTCAAGTTGTGCCACAAACTCCTCTTCTCCTCAATTCTATTCAGTATCTCCTCATTATCTTCAGCATTCTTCTGTAGCACCACATTTCAAAAGCTTCTATTCTCTTCTTGTCCAAAATATTTATCGTCCATGTTTCACTTCCATACATGGCTACATTCCATACAAATACTTTCAGAAACGGCTTCCTGACACTTTAATCCACACTCGACGTTAACGAATTTCTCTTCTTCAGAAACACTTTCCTTGCTATTGCCAGTCTACATTTTATATCCCCTCTACTTCGACCACCATCAGTTATTTTGCTCCACAAATAGCAAAACTCCTTTACTACTTTAAGTGTCTCATTTCCTAATCTAATTCCCTCAGCATCACCCGATTTAATTTGACTACATTCCATTATCCTCGTTTTGCTTTTGTTGATGTTCATCTTATATCCTCCTTTCAAGACACTGTCCATTCCGTTCAACTGCTCTTCCAAGTCCTTTGCTGTCTCTGACAGAATTACAATGTCATCGGCAAACCTCACAGTTTTTACTTCTTCTCCATGAATTTTAATACCTACTCCGAATTTTTCTTTTGTTTCCTTTACTGCTTGCTCAATATACAGATTAAATAACACCGGGGATAGGCTACAACCATGTCTCACTCCCTTCCCAACCACTGCTTCCCTTCCGTGTCCCTCGACTCTTATAACTGCCATCTGGTTTCTGTACAAATTGTAAATTTAACGATTGCGAAATTAAGGACAGTCACTTTGGCTCTGTGATAATAATTATGCGTGACTAATTTCTACGAATTCAATCGCAACTAAAAGTGCTTTCTTAGTTGCTTTCAAAAAACAAAATCCAGCGTCGGTTACAGAGCAAAGCCTTTCTCTGTTACCAAGAGCAGAAAAAATTCATACATAATGGACCCACTGGCCTCCGCTGAGTTTTACCGAGCTAGGTTGCACAGTGGTTTTAGGCACTACACGCATTCAGAAGGAACGTGTTTCAAATCACGGTATGGCTATTCGGAACTGATATTTCCGTGGCTTCTGCAAATTTACGAAGGCGAATGCCGCGACGGAAAGGATTAAATGGAAATTTCATGTTTTCTAGCACATCCTAGCACTGCCGTAACAACCTCGTCGCCGTCGTCGTGATATTATACCCTATTCTTTCTACCGTAAGACTCTTACCGGTGCAGAGGATACTTCGAGTTCGTACAGGAAATTAAAAGCTGTTGTCGCACCAATGATATGTCAGCTGTCGCAGGGGCAGGGGTCATGGAAGAGGAAAGTGCCTTGCGCTCATGAGCATTGCGAGTGGAAGTCCTAGAGGCAAACATCATCATCTTATTGTTACTAGTAGCTGTGTGGTAAGAGGGTGAATGTTGGTAGCTCCGGCAGTAGCGTATGCGACAGCTGACTGTCAGTAACGGTATGCCGCTGCCGCTTCTAGCGCTAGTGTAGAGCCACACGCTTGTTGCAATAGTCTCACAAGGGAACCTTCCCATCGCACCCACCTCAGATTTAGTTATAAGTTGGCACAGTGGATAGGCCTTGAAAAACTGAACACAGATCAATCGAGAAAACAGGAAGAAGTTGTATGGAACTATGAAAAAAATAAGCAAAATATACAAACTGAGTAGTCCGTGTCCAAGATAAGCCACATCAAGGTACATCTACACTGATGAGCACCGTGGTCCTGTGGTTACCGCGAGCAGCTACGGCACGGAAGATCCCTGGTTCAATCCTCCCTCGAGTGAAAAGTTTTAATTTTTTTATTTTCAGACAATTATCAAAGTTCATGCACTCAGACATGATCAACTTCGCTCTCCAAAATTCCAGGACATGTTCAGATTTGCTTGGGCACATGCAGGATTTGACGGTCTACACACGGAAAAACTTGAAAACGTTAAAAACGTATGTTTTGACAGAGCACAGGGAAAACTGTGCGACTGTGAAACTTGCATTCATTTGTTGCCGTTTATGTGACAAACTCTTATGTTTTCATCACTTTTTTGGGAGTGATAATCACATCCACAAGAAAACCTAAATCGGGCAAGGTAGAAGAAACTTTTTACCCATTCGCCAAGTGTGCAAGTTAGGTGGGTCGACAACATATTACTGTAATGTGAAGCACATGCCGTCACCAGTGTCGTATAGAATATTTCAGACGTGTTTTCCTGTGGAGGAATCGGTTGACCTATGAATTTGCGATCAAATGTTTTCGGTTCCTATTGGAGAGGCACGTCCTTTCGTCTACTAATCGCACGGTTTTGCGGTGCGGTCGCAAAACACACGACACTAATCTTATTACAGTGAACAGAGACGTCAATGAATGAACGGTCAGATCGTAACTTTGCGGAAATTAAGTAAGTAAAATTTTTACTCGAGGGAGGACTCGAACCAAGGACCTCTCGTTCCGCAATTCCTCACTCTACCCACGGGACCACGGCGCTCCTCAGCTTGCACGGTCCTTGATGCAGCATATCTTACACTTGGACTACTCAGTTTGTATAATTTGCTTATTTTTTCATAGTTCCACACAACTTGTTCCTGTTTTCTCGATTGATCTGTGTTCAGTTTTTCAAGGCCTATCCACTGTGTCAATTTAAAACTAAATCTGAGGGGGGTGCGATGGGGAGGTTCCCTTGTGAGAGGGGTGCGTTGGGGAGGTTCCCTTGTCAGCATTTAACCAATACCCCTAACGCACAACTGATAGAAATATAGACAAATTTGTCAGCCATATCTTTTAAGATACGAAAATCTTTACAAAGTTACGATTTCGCGAGTTACTTCACAGAGTAATTTTTTACATATGATACGACAAGCACGTTTTGTTCGTTGCATACCTTTCCAGATGCTAATTTCTAGGTAAGGCAGAGGTCTTCAGAGAACAGTGTAGATGATAAATGTGGTCGTAATTTAGAAACAACTTCACAGAGTAATTTTTTACATATGATACGACAAGCACGTTTTGTTCGTTGCATACCTTTCCAGATGCTAATTTCTAGGTAAGGCAGAGGTCTTCAGAGAACAGTGTAGATGATAAATGTGGTCGTAATTTAGAAACAAGAATTACGGCACAGGTGATGAATCACTTTTCAGAATAATTTTAACTCCCTAAACATGAAAAAATGTAATTAAGAACGTCTTATATAACTTTGTGGTAATGCTAGCCATCAAAATTGCAACATCATGCCTGGATATGCAAATGATTAGCTTTTCAGCACAATCTCACAAAATTGGCATGAGTAACGTCATCTAAGTTATCGAGACTGCGATTTACCGTTCCGTGATACTGCTGGTCGCGTTAGTCGGGATACCATGTGAATATGGAATCACCGGGTTCTGGAGGACCATACTTAATGACATGAAGGCTCTCGATGCTCCCACGCGATTAGCTCAAGAGTGGACAGACATTTGCTCGACCGTGCAGTGTCCGTACAGCGACATCGCTTACTTCAGGAGGGAAACAGGCTTGTTTGCACCAAGACGGTGGATAACATCTATTTTTGGGCAACACCGACCGACAGCCGACTATTTGTCTGTAGAAGCTCCGAGGAGAAAGAAAGTTGCCATTGATCGCATTCTCTTCGTCATATTGTTGCTGCCATAGGGGCAGTTTTGTGCTGCAAATTTTTGCACCTTGCACACCCTCATACCGACCAAAAATTTAATAATGCTTATTTCCTACTATATTGTATACGCATAATAAGCAAAAATTTCGTTATTTGCTATCCTTCCTGGTGCAGCAATCTCAATTTGAAGCAGTGTTCTTGAACCAGTATACACAATATAAATGCACAAATTTGCACCTAAAAACCCAGCTGTGTTGTCTCTTTCCAATACACAAATATCACAACGTTCAGAAATAAGAGGAATGATCTGCGTTCCAAAATTCACATGCATGAGCTTTCAGTCTCTTTAATCATTTATTTTTTAAATGTAAGTGAATGTATGAGACTAATGTGATCACGAGATGGCTGCAATAAAGACGTCGCTGCAGTTACTGTAATAGCCATAGCAAACAATAAGGCAAAAGAAATAGCACACTGTGTTCGAAAAGAAATCCGTGGACCAATACCAGCCCTCACGGCTCACCAAACTATAAGTTTACAACATTGCGAGGAAGTACTTGAATTTAGTCTTCGTCTCGTCTACTGTAGGCCCAACACAACGAAACCTTGAAATGTGATACTATGTTCGATCCATTTAATCAATACATACAAATTAAGGTTTTTGTGAGCGAAACCACCCACCGTTAATCACTGTTTTTTGTGTGTCTGGTGCTACCTTCAGCCCTCCCGTTGTGCACCACTATAGTGGTGTTCTCGAGTTTTCGAATATTATTGAAACTTCTATAATACAATTTGGAAACAGCACATATCGCATTGATCCGCTCTCGCCTTACCCGACAATTGGTGCAAAGTACTACAGACAGGAAAAGTTATAAGCAATTTGTTCTACTTGAGTGAACTGCCAAATAAGTCCCTATACTCACATATGATTTAAAAACCAGTTATTGCCTCAACGCTTGTGCAAGGTAGTTGCTTAATGTCATGATTATTTCTTATCAGCCACATTAGGGGCATAACCACTTTTCCTCCGTGCAAAGCTAAATATTATCACATGAGCCCGGATTTCCATGCAAATGCGTGTTTGCCATTTGGGGAATAAATGCATATTTCGAAGATTTCATTTTAGACATTTACAACGCATATTATATCATTTTATGGCATCAGTGCATATATTGCAATATCTTCCATGAGAGCACCTTTTACTGAGGTTTTTTATATGTAATCGCCAAAAGTGCATAACATGAATAATTTTGTTACAGTCTGTAAACTTCATAGCGCACTCAATAAAGCAATGATCGGATCAATATACAGTACTTCGTGCCAACAGAATTACTAAATTCCTATTGTTGTTAGGCGATGCTATCCCGTATAGGATAAAGGCTGGGACAGAAAATAATTTATCATAGCCTGAGGCACGTTACATCGTGTAGCTGAAATAGGGACGCTGATATCCTCCACAAACAAGGTAAATGGACGCACAAAGTACAAAGATTTGATAACTCTGTTACGATTAGTTGTCATGCATCTTTTTTACCTAAGGTATTCTATAAAGGAAATGTCCGTGCTGCCAAATTCAGAGATATACTGCCAGATTTAGTTTTCCCAGCACAACTTATTTTAGCCAGATAGTGTACCTGGACAAGTGCTGCCATCTTCTACTGTAATAATTTTTGATGAAGTTAAATCGGCAAAAGACTGCAAATTACCGTAGTATTATAGACGTTATCATCTGTTTGCTTCGTTCTATGGAAAAGCCTTAAGTTACTGCTCACTAGCTCTTTTTTCCGGTTTTGGGTTGTAGACACTTTCTAAGCCACTAATGTAGATTGCGGAAGTGGCATTTAGGAAAACAGACTGAAAAAAAAACACATTTGTATCAAATCAAATTTGGCGCATTTGTCTCCGGCAATAACAGCGTAGGAACCACAGGTAACAGATGGAATCTGGCAATTATTGAAGAGGTGAAAAATTTTTACAATCATCCTTATTTCTAGTGGTGGGTGTTGCAGCCATGATTGCAGCAAAAAATAAGATGAATAAAATTATCTGATGAAATCCTGATTTTGAGCTTATTAAGTTGACAAAAATATTTTTAGCGAAAATATAAAAAGACTTTATCCGATTTTTTCCAACATTTCTTCTGTTAAATATGCACCTTTCATGTCTTGTGATGTAGAAAGGTCTTTTTTATGTACAAAATTATTGTCTAATAAAATTGTTTCTTGTGTGCTGTTGTAGAATGAAATAGAAGTAATTATAGAAATGAATTTTGATACCGCTTATTTAAATTGTTCTGGTACATCGCTGTGGATATTTAAATATATGACACTGCCTGAATGCATGCAGGTTTTTCGATTTGGTAGTGATGAAAATCCGGGCTCTAATTATCACAATGATAGTGACAGTCAACTTTTGGGGAAACTGTGCAAATTGTATTACTGGATCGACATCTTTTGATTCAATAGTTCTTTCTCTATCGAAAAAGAAAGAAACAAACCATTTAAAATTAAACAGAATCGTGCATGCGTGCATTCTCAGTTTTTCCCCGGTGAGGCAAAACAACACAGACTATCAACAACAATGGAAAAATGTAGAAAAAAAGTCCTTTCACGGACTTGTAGAACTAACAAATGACACAATTTTTTTAAAGTTCTGCCTGTTAATACACATAGCACACTGCATTTACAGAACGAGTCACAAAAATTACAATTGTCTAGCCTGATAAGAGATTATCTGCGGTTAGTTCCAGAAGGGAAACGGCTTCACCCGGAAACCACCTGATAGATGATTCGCGGAAAGAAAGGAAACTGGGTAAACAAGATTAGGTTTTGTGTACGCTAAGCGTTTTCATGAAGAAGTACCAGCTACAATTGGACAAAGATGTGAAGGAAATGGAATCATCCTAGCATTCGCCATAATTGAATTAGAAAACTATTAAGTCTAAACGATTGAACGGGGAATCTGCACTGCGCTTATCCCACACGTGAATCCAGTGTCTTTCCGCCAACTCGTTCGGTTGCGAGAAAAACAGCTACATAGGACTTAAAACTGATATAATGAGCATAGAGCAATACAAAGTTCACGGAACAGTAAAAAAGAGCACCTTCAAACATTGCGAAAAAAGGTGTTGGCATTTTTAATATCCGAGTCCCAAATTCTTCTATGCAAATTAACTGTACATTCGTACAGCAATACAGTTGCAAGAATCTTGATTAGCAATGCATGCATGTCCAAATCCAAGCAATTAGGCAAAAGATTATTTCGTATATAGTGAAAAACCATGTTGATCATAATTTTATAAAATCTACGTACCGTTTACTAAAGTTCTCTCCATCGAAACAAGTAACATAAAATGACAAGATGAGGCTTCCAACTTCTGAATTTCGTAGACGCAAACCTCATCACTACATTTATTCCCAGAAGAGGTATATGTGTATGTTAAGCAAATGATTTTGAATTCATGTACGTGTTGTCTTATTAACAAACAGATGCGGCGGCAAACACTGTGCGGGAACAGTATTACTCATAACACATTCACAACACAAATGTATTACATCAGCTTACCTAATTTCTGATGCTACGCGTAAGAATATGCCCTTCCCGTCACAATACTAGCACTACTCTACCACTTCTGCAGAAGCCAATCGGCGCTGTGCTTAAGCGGCGGACCGCCGGGCAAGTCTGAGCCTGCCGTAGCCATGGTTGCTAGTACGCCAAATGGTCGAGACATAATGGACGCTACAGCTGCGTAACTGCAACCCTGTAAACTTTCCACTTTGAGGCCAAAACACGCATTGAAATAAATTTAATTAATTATAGAGATATAAATACAAAAACTTTTTCGTGTGGATTTTTCTCAAGTTAAAGTGGATAGTGGTGCGCTCTTTGAGAACCCGTGTGGGATAACCCTACGTGGAGCTGCGTCACCTCCCAATCCACATTGGAATTGGAGAATGCAGAACAATTGGCTCTTGCTGAATACTGTTTTAAATATATTTATATTCGAGTGCAGAAATTCTTTCACGGGACATTCCAGTCGAAGTTAAAAAATAGTTTTGCAGGTTAATATGCGCTGTAATCTGAACTTGGAGTGTGACGAGTAAGTTCCTCGTTTTCTAAAAAGAGACAATCTACGTGGATAAGAAATATATACATTTCTTCTGAATAAATGTTGCTAGTGCGACAGAGCTTCCTTGCAATGTAACAAATCACAAGGTCCGTCAGGACCATTATTTGCAACCACAGTTCTGGCTACTCAAAAAATGGCTTACTAGGAAGCACATAAACAGTTTTTGTTCTGTCTTATTATTCTTACGTTTTATGAAAAAATGGTGAGGTAACATATTCTACTAAACGTCAACCGTATAGGTACAGTAGTAGAGCTACTAGATTCAGTCCTTGCTGTCGCTTTCTTTCATCTGAAATGTGAAACATAAAATCTTGTTCAAAGTTCTTTTTACAAATAATATGTCTTATGCTAAAGCAACACATCTAGATTTTTTTGTCCGAGTTGCGTCACCTATTTGCGTCATTAAAGGCCTGAGCAACTATATCTACAGTTATGTAGTAGTTTTCAAAATTCTGCTCACTGTGTAATTTTGAGTTACGAATAGTTTTGGCTGTACATTTTGCTGTATTTCGAAGTTTTAAGCAAATACTAGGCTCTACAACTAACATTGGCTACATTCTTCGGAAAATACTGCCAACACCTCGTTTCGTCTTTCCTCGTGTCCACAGGGCAATTATAACTGTTGAATTCAAGTGGTACGACGCCCGCGACGTAACTACTTTCCCGCCAAAAGCTATTCAGTCTACAACACCCACTCACGAAGCGACTTCGGCTTCAACCCAATTCAGCACACCTAAGCGCCAAACAGCGAAATCAAGGACGAAATCAAGGACAAACAAATGAAAGGATAAAATCTGTGCAACTGCGTTCAGTGATTAATAGCGGGGCACCGCACGAGAAAAAATTTTATATGTCTTCAGGCCATACTAACCAGCCAAAAGCATCATACGCTTTGCTCCAGGCTTGAATTCCTAGTTACACAATCCCACTGGAAATCGACTTGTTTGAATACTACAGTATCTTTATTCTTAATCTGGGAAACTGTAATCAGGTGGAAGCACAACGGACCAAAGACTCTGCCTTATGAAGAAAACTAAACCCATACGGAAATTTAAAATCAACGTCACCCTAACACTTGATCAGTGAGCCTCTCTACAGAACATCTGATTGCCTAAGTCAGCTGTGCCTCAGCGACCACTGCGGGAATTTGAAAACAATCAAGATATAAAACAGCAATCCCGCTAAATAAAACTGAGAGGAACCCACAGTTTCCACTTTCATGACTTCTGCCACACCACTTAAAACCATCCTGTCCAATCAACTAACACCCTAAAATTCCTCAAACAACTCTTAGCAGTCAGCTAATGTGGGTCATCACGTATTTAGTACGTAAAGCTCACAACAGACACTGTGAACTGCTCCTCATCTTTCATATCCATATACCTGACACATAGTGCCATGATTCATTTTGACAGATGGACTAGGGTGGGGATGGGAGTTGTGTCGGGTATGGTGGGCAGAGGATGAGAGAGTTGAGAGTAGAAAGAGGGGTTGGGACTGGGAAGCTAGAGGCACAGAGGGAGGCAGCAAAAACCTGGTTTCCTGGCTGGTAATGTGGGAGAGAGGGGTGGCAGGTGTATGGGCTAGGCATGTGATATATGGGTACCATAGCCAGTGAGGTGCAGTGCACAATGAAGATGATGTGGAGGCATGGATTAGGAAGGGGTGACATGATAGAGGCAAGGGAAACTGTTGAGTAGAACATGTGGGGACACTGATTAGCAGAGACTGAGAACAGGAAGGTTATGTGAGCAAAGGATGTGTTGAAAGGATAACTCCCATCAATGTAGATTAGATTAGATTTCTTTCATTCCAAGTGATCCGTAGTGAGGAGATCCTCCAGGATGTAGAACATGTCAGAAAAACAACAATACATGACAAATATTTACAACTAAAACAAATAAGCTAATGTACCATTCCACAGGTCCCAAGTGGAATGATCGTCGTTTTTTAATGAACACTATATGAAAGAGTCATTTTACAAATACTAATGCACTGAATTTAAAATAAAAAAGTTTTTTATTTATTTATAAGGTAATCAACATGTAATACAACTACTATAAAACTTATTTACAATGAACACATTACTGCACTGAAATTGTTGCTTCTACTGAGAAATTCATCAATGGATTAGGAGTTGGCCACCAATAAATCCTTTAGGCTTCTCTTAAACTGAATTTCATTGGTTGTTAAGCTTTTTATGGCTGCTGGCAAGTTATTGAAAATCCGTGTTCCTGAATAATACACACCTTTTCGTACAAGACTAAGTGACTTTAAATCCTTGTGAAGATTATTGTTATTTCTAGTATTGATTCCATGAATTGAGCTGTTGGTTTGAAAAAGTGATATATTTTTAATGACAAATTTCATTAAGGAGTAAATATATTGGGAAGCAGTAGTTAGTATCCCTAGTTCCCTAAATAGGCTTCTGCACAATGTTCTTGAGTTTACACCACATATAACTCAGTAATATAATATATAACAGAAAACTCTATTATTATATAAGTGCTTGTCTGCTGTTCAGTGTCTTCCCCAAGCAATGAGTAGCAGTCTACTTTAATATGCATATCTTTACTTCATCCCAGATATTCCACTGATTGTTTTAAAAAGCTTAAGACTGATATGTGCCACCAAGTGATTTTTTATGTTGTGGGGGGGGGGGGGTTAAAAAAATTTAAAAAATCTGTTCATGGAGAAATGTGATTTACATGTATTAGGTAATTACTTTTATTCCTTCTAAACACAGTTGCTAGGTGATTTGCCGCCTTAGGCGAGAATTGAAAAATGACACCCCCTCTTTTTTACTAACATCAGTCTCCCCAATATCCCCTCTATTTTCCACTACACACAAAGGCACAACTATGCAAACCTCAATACTTTTACTCATTAAACTAATGTGCCCAGGTGTCCTCCTTTTCTGGAGACTCCTTAATTCAACTGATCTATGACAAATGATGAAAATAACTGATGATGGTCGAAGTAGAGAGGATATAAAATGTAGACTGGCAATGGCAAGGAAAGTGTTTCTGAAGAAGAGAAATTTGTTAACATCGAGTATAGATTTAAGTGTCAGGAAGTCATTTCTGAAAGTATTTGTATGGAGTGTAGACATGTATGGAAGTGAAACATGGACGGTAAATAGTTTGGACAAGAAGAGAATAGAAGCTTTCGAAATGTGGTGCTACAGAAGAATGCTGAAGATTAGATGGGTAGATCACATAACTAATGAGGAAGTATTGAATAGGATTGGGGAGAAGAGAAGTTTGTGGCACAACTTGACCAGAAGAAGGGATCGGTTGGTAGGACATGTTGTGAGGCATCAAGGGATCACCAATTTAGTATTGGAGGGCATCGTGGAGGGTAAAAATCGTAGAGGGAGACCAAGAGATGAATACACTAAGCAGATTCAGAAGGATGTAGGTTGCAGTAGGTACTGGGAGATGAAGAAGCTTGCACAGGATAGAGTAGCATGGAGAGCTGCATCAAACCAGTCTCAGGACTGAAGACCACAACAACAACAACATGACAAATGATCTGCAGAGACAAAAACAGAAAGAGGGACTGAGGGAGGTATAGTATCAAGTCACAACATGATCGCGAGCAGGCACATTGCCCCACTCCAACTCTCGTCATAGATGAATCAATGTCATATTTGTTTCCATTTTGTACCCAGTAGTGGCTGCTTTAGTTTTGAGTTAGGTAGAGGCAATGTGCTTATTTTCTTCAAAGTAAATGAAGACTTATTAAGTAACTGTTTTGTACACTTTTGAAAACAATTTGGTGTTTTAATTGTTCCTCTTTTTCATTTGTTCTCCTCATTTGTCAATGTTTTCACTATTTTGTTCAATATTTTTTTACCCTAATATTTTGCTGCCCTATGTGGCCACCTAGGCTTGCCTAGTGGTAGAAATGGCCCAGCATCTAAGGAAATTACAATGTAAAAAACAAGAGAAAGTTTACATCGAAACATTTAAAACTTCATCAGTTTTACTTACCTCTGAATGTTTCTGATAAGAATTTACTTGCATGAGTAGATTCCAGAAGCATTCATTAAGAAACTGTCTAACTGCCTATTGGCTTCTGTCTCGGGTTCTTCGGCCGACGTTCATCTAATGATTTTTCTGACGTTTCGCCAGCACGAGTGGCTGGCATTGTCAAAGCTTCACCCTCCATTGCCGGTGGTGAACTGGAGCCGAGCTCGCGGGCGCAGACTATATGTACCTGGCGCGCCAACGTCCGAGGGCTTCTCCGCGGTCATTTCCGGTGCGGTTCTCCTCTTGCTACCTGCGACAGTCGTTCGCTGCAGTACGGGAAGCCAGGATCCGTTGACCTTAAGGCTTTCCTCTTTCTTGTTCAAAGGCCAACGGATCCTGGCTTCCCGTACTGCAGCGAACGACCATCGCAGGTAGCAAGAGGAGAACCGCACCGGAAATGACCGCGGAGGAGCCCTCGGAAGTTGGCGCGCCAGGTACATATAGTCTGCGCCCGCGAGCTCAGCTCCAGTTCACCACCGGCAATGGAGGGTGAAGCTTTGACAATGCCAGCCACTCGTGCTGGCGAAACGTCAGAAAAATCATTAGATGAACGTCGGCCGAAGAACCCGAGACAGAAGCCAATAGGCAGTTTGTCAACAAGTGGCCACGAAAGCCTTAACAATTTTGTATGAAACTGTCTGCCCTATCCTTGTAAGTTGCAAGATTATCACTTTTTGGGGTAAATATTTCTGAGAGACAAAGTTACTGAATATCTGTAGTGACAGTTGGAAAGAAAAAGGGGGATGGGAGAGGGATGGAGGGGGAACAGTTTTACCAAGGAGATATAAAAGATAGGAAATTTAATTCTTTCTTAAAAATATTCTTACACCATTATGAGTCCAATTGTCCTTTTTTAATGGTCAATGGCAACTACAGTGGAGGCCAAGAGAAAGAGTTGCTAACATCTGGGATCATGGAGGATTATCTCTAAACAGTACTTAAAAATACTCTACAAATGGTATTGCAAAATTTTTCACTATGTCTTCAAAAAGTAATACCAAGTATTGTGCACAAAAAAGATAAAGAAAATTCTGAGAATAAAGGAAATGCAATTTGGAGCATTATCAGACACGAAACAAACAAACAAACTTGGTAAGGAAAATTATATAAAAGTTCCTGCTGACAGTAGTAGCAAGATGTAATGTTAAATCATAATGATCAGGCACTAAAAACAAGAACTTCTTTCTAATAGTAGCTGAAAATACAAGGGAAAAGAACCAACTATCAAAATCAGATCCATTAGACTTATTCAAACAGATATTGTGTACTCCACCACCAAACAACAGATTTACTATATCAGTTGTAGAAGAGTACAAAAATCATTAAGTCAGTGAACAGTAGTAGCTCCTCTGGCTATGATGGCACTTCAGCCAAAGTACTGAAATCTTTTGCCTCCACCCCTCTTCCCCTCTTTAGTTATCTTTGCAATCTTTTAATGAGTTGAGTCCTGAAAGACTGTTGTATGTGGTAGTAACATTAATTTACAAAAGTATCTCATTACAGACCCATCTTCTTCCTTCTCATGTTGTCAGGATTTTTGAGAATGTAACTTACAATAGTTATTGAACTGCCTTGTCTGACAATAAACTTTTAACAAAGCCCAGTTTGACTTTCATGGAGGTTTTTCTACAGAAAACAATATATGATCTAATGAATTCAGTTCCCATAGAACTAATAAGAAAAATTACTCTGTTGCCATTTTCTGTGACCTTACCAAGGCCTTTGGTTAAGTAGATCACAAACTCCTACTAGGGAAACTGAAATACTATGCTGGTAAAGATAGTTCCATTGAGTGGATGGAGTTGTATCTTATCAACAAAAAACAAAAGGTCACTTTAACGAACAGCAAAACTCATCTTCTACTTTTAGTGTCTCATTTCCTAATATGATTCTCTCAACTTCCCCTGATATAATTCGATTACATTTCATCACACTTGATTTACTTCTGTCGATGTTCCCTTTCTAACCTCTTTTCAAGACCCTGTCCATTCAGATCAGTTAATCTTCCAAGTTCTTTGCCATCCCTGATAGAATTACAATGTCACAATTAAACCTCAATTTCTTTATATCTTCTCTCTGAACTTTAATTCACTTCCCAATTTTCCCCTAGGTTTCCTTCACAGTTTGCTCATTGTAAAGATTGAATAACAATGGAGATACATTTTTTTCACCGCAAATACGTTTATAAAGTAACCTAGAAGTAATTGCCATGATCTTCAGTATGAGCAGATTTATAATAGTCATAATTTGTTGTTAGCATGCTGTACAGAAGTTGCCTGTAGTGGCTGCTGCTGCTTATTCATGTATAACTTGACTTTTTCCACATTCTTGAAGATACTCCTTTATGATGAGATTTATGGAACAAGTAATTAAGTTTTCACTGAAAGTGAAGAAGAAGAAAATCATGGAGAAGCACCTCAGGAAAGAAAATCACAAATAATATGCACTCCACCGCCAGCTTCTCTGAACAATGCAGATTGAAGTTATCACTGCAACACATCCTTCATTCCTGTAATCATCCTGGCATCAGTGTCCAGTAACCCACTGTCCCCACATCCTCCACCCACTGGTTTCCCCTTCCTCCATCCTGTAACTCCTTCCCAAATGCATGTCCTGATGTCGCCTTTATCATACACCACTCCCTACTTTCTCCGACATCTGTGCATCGCAAGTCTAGCCTGCACTCCTGCCACCCCTTCCTCCCCCATTTATAGCAGGAAAACTGACTGCCACCCCACTGAGTCACTAGCCACTCAGCCCCAAGCCCCCTCTCTGTCTCCCGCCACTCTCTCCTTCTACCCATCCCACCTGGGACAACACCCACCACCACCTAGTCCACCTGCCTTTCAGTCTGAAAAATCTGCTGGCAACTTTCCAGTGCTTGTTAGATGGAGTTAAATGTGGCCTGAAACTGAAGCAGTGACTAGTGTATCTAGGTGACATAATAGTACAATCCAAGCACATCCAGCGGAACATGAAGTATTTGAATAGTTGTGTGTGGCGTGGCTGACTCTCAGCTTAGAAAAGTGTCACTTCGTACTGCAGGTGCTCCGCTATTTAGGTCACATTATTGGTCAGGATGGAGTATGCACCAACCCTTGGCTTGTGTAAGTGGAAAAATGTATACCAATGACTAGCACAGTAAAAGAAGTTCAGTCACGTCTTGGGATCACAAATTTCTTTGCTGTTGTGGTTGTGGTCTTCAGTCCTGAGACTGATTTGATGCCACTCTCCGTGCTACTCTATCTTGTGCAAGCTGCTTCATCTCCCAGTACGTACAGCAGCCTACATCCTTCTGAATCTGCTTAGTGTATTCATCTCTTGGTCTCCGTCTACGATTTTGCTGTAAGAAGGTGTAAAATTCAGACTCCAGACTGTCAAGAAGCTTTTCAACAGTTAAAGGGTTTATTGACCTGAATCCTGTTCTCATTTTTCCATTCTATCAAAAACAGTTTATCTTGTCCTGTGATTTGAGCAACCATGCCGTCAGCTGTGTCCTGACCCAAGAGGTGGATAGGAAGGAACACCCAATAGCCCATGCCTCCAGGCATCTAATAAAGCAGAAGAAAACTACTCAGCTACAGAAAGCAATTACTTACTTACTTTACGCTATCAGGCCCAATGGACCGCGCGCTGCTTTGAGAGATTGCCTCCACTTCAGCCTGTTTCAGCTTCTTTTTGCCATCCTTCCAGCAGTCCCACTCTCTGAAGATCTTTGGATACGCAGTCACTCCATCAAGTTCTAGGTCTTTCTACAGACCTTCTGCTGGTTGGCTCGGTGTTGAGTACAGTTTTCAGCCATTTATTGTCCTGCATTCAAGCAACATGCCCTGCCCACTGGAGTCGTCATGTCTTCATTATAGCCACGATGTTCGTCTCTTTGTAAATATCATACAACTCTGTATTGTGACAAATCCTCCATTGTTCACTCTCATTGTCATAAACTGGTCCAAAAATCTTCCAAGGATTTTCCTTTCAAATATCATCAGTCTGTTCAAATCTTCCTTGGTTGTACTCCAGATGGCACATCCATATACTACTGGCTGTAGCAGTGTTTTATAGATGTTTATTTTGAAACATCTTGACAAACTTCCGGTTTTGAGGAGAGCATTAAGGCTGTGGTAACAGTTATTACCTGCCTGTAGTCTTTCCTGTATTTCCATTTTACTGGATGGTTCATCTCTGAATACTGCACCCAGATATTTGAACTCCCTGACTTGACAATAAGAACCTTCAGTTGTCTGTAAGGGTGGAAGTAGTTCTTGACTTTCATTATGTCTACGGTGCAGAACCATGTGTTCTGCCTTGTCACAATTAATTTGAAGTCCAATTTTCCTCACTGTTGTTTCCAGAATGTCAGCCGTTTCCCCTAATTCTTCTTGTGACCAAGACAGCAGCACTATATCATCAGCAAATCTGAGGTACTTGATGTTCACATCCCTGGTGTGGACTCCTCAGAGTTCATTAGATGACATCTCTCACATTACCTTCTCTAATGTCTCTTCCAGACACCTCATCATACTTTCCTGATGAATGCAATCATATGTTTTTCTGAAGTCGACAAACAGCATGTATAGTTCTTGGCCAAACTCCCACCTTTTTTCTATGATCTGGCATAGGACAAAGATTTTGTCAATAGTGGATCTCCTGTGATGAAATCCTACTTGATATTCTCCAATAATGGTGTCTGCCAATGGTTGGATTCGATCTAGAAGACAATTTGAGATGATCTTATAACAAATATTGAGCAGAGCGATACCACGGTAGTTTTCACATGCCATTCAGTCATTATTCTTGTGGGTGGTAAAGATTAGTACATTCCTCTAGTCTTCTGGAATGTTTTCAGTGTTCCAAATGGTCTCTATTAATTTATGAATCCTCGCAACAAGGTATTCACTCGCTTCCTGAATTATTTCAGTGTGGATGCCATCTTATCCCGGGCTTCTGTCCTTTTGAAGCCATTTTATCTGCTTCCTGAACTCTTCTATAGTTGGAGGTAGGTATTCAGGGTCTGCTGTCTGTGGTAGGGGAAAGTTAAAGAGTGTCGTTGGATCTTCACAATTTAAGAAGTCACTGAAATATTCTTCCCATCTCTTTGCAATTTGATATTCATTAGTTAGCATATCTCCTTTGGCATTTTTTATGAATTTCTCAGCGAGTTTATAGGATTTCCTCAGATAGTTGACGTTTCCGTACATGTTCTTCACCATCCTTCCCTGGAAGTCTTCTTCTGCTTCTGTAATAACCCCACTCATGAACTTCCTCTTTTCTCTCCACAATACCGCTTGTGTTTGTCTTCAGACTCTGTCAAATTCTGTCTCACTGCCCTGATCAGTTGCTGACTGTAATCACTTGTCACGGGCTTCTTTTCTCCTGTTGACCGCCTCTTCAAAGATCTCATTGAACCATTGCTTCTTCCTCGCCACTCTTTTTCTAATGACTGCTCCTGCAGCCTTTGTAACCACATTTCCAATTTATTCCCATTGCTGATTTACATCTGAGTCCTCTGTTTCCAGCAGTACTATAAAATGATTCCTGATCTCAACTTGAAGTTTATTTCTGGTTTCTTCCTGTGCTACTTTTTCTATTTCTAAGTGTGCTGCCTTCTTTAGTTTACTTCTTTGGTTTGGTTTCAGAGCGACTCTTAAGTTGACTTTTACCCAAGAAATGGTCGGAACCACACTCAGCCCCACAGGAATTTCTTACTTCCATAATCCAATGCCTGGCTTCTGTGTTAATTGCTATGTGGTCTATTTGGTGGACTGTTTTCCCATCTGGGGATACCCATGTTCCTTTGTGCACCTGTCTGTGTGGGAAGTTGGTGCTAGTGATAAACATGCCCTTGGACGTAGCAAAGATAATTAGCCTTATTCTATTGTCGTCATTATTTTTGTGCGGACTATGAAGGCCTATAGGCATAATACAGGAGTAGGTTTAATAATGAATAAAAAAATAGGAGTGCGGGTAAGCTACTACAAATAGCATAGTGAACGCATTATTGTGGCCAAGATAGACATGAAGCCCACGCCTACTACAGTAGTACAAGTTTATATGCCAACTAGCCCTGCAGATGATGAAGAAATTGATGAAATGTATGATGAGATAAAAGAAATTATTCAGGTAGTGAAGGACAAAAATTTAATAGTCATGAGTGACTGGAATTCGAGAGTAGGAAAAGGGAGAGAAGGAAACATAGTAGGTGAATATGGATTTGGGGTAAGAAATGAAAGAGGAAGTTGTCTGGTAGAATTTTGCACAGAGCATAACTTAATCATAGCTAACACTTGGTTCAAGAATCATGAAAGAAGGTTGTACGCATGGAAGAATCCTGGAGATACTAGAAGGTATCAGATAGATTATATAATGGTAAGACAGAGATTTAGGAACCAGGTATTAAATTGTAAGACATTTCCAGGTGCAGATGTGGACTCTGACCACAATGTATTGGTTATGAACTGTAGATTGAAACTGAAGAAACTGCAAAAAGGTGGGAATTTAAGGAGATGAGACCTGGATAAACTGACTAAACCAGAGGTTGTGCAGAGTTTCAGGGAGAGCATAAGGGAACAATTGACAGGAATGGGGCAAAGAAATACAGTAGAAGAAGAATGGGTAGCTTTGAGGGATGAAGTAGTGAAGGCAGCAGAGTATCAAGTAGGTAAAAAGACGAGGGCTAGTAGAAATCCTTGGGTAACAGAAGAAATATTGAATTTAATTGATGAAAGGAGAAAATATAAAAACACAGTAAATGAAACAGGCAAAAAGGAATACAAACGTCTCAAAAATGAGATCGACAGGAAGAGCAAAATGGCTAAGCAGGGATGGCTAGAGGACAAATGTAAGGATGTAGAGGCTTATCTCACTCGGGGTAAGATACATACTGCCTACAGGAAAATTAAAGAGACCTTTCGAGAAAAGAGAACCACTTGTATGAATATCAAGAGCTCAGATGGAAACCCAGTTCTAAGCAAAGAAGGGAAAGCAGAAAGGTGGAAGGAGTATATAGAGGGTCTATACAAGGGCAATGTACTTGAGGACAATATTATGGAAATGGAAGAGGACATAGATGAAGATGAAACGGGAGATACGATATTGCGTGAAGAGTTTGACAGAGCACTGAAAGACCTGAGTTGAAACAAGGCTCCGGGAGTAGACAATATTTCATTAGAACTACTGACGGCCTTAGGAGAGCCAGTCCTGACAAAACTCTACCATGTGTTGAGCAAGACGTATGAGATAGGCGAAAAAACCTCAGACTTCAAGAAGAATATAATAATTCCAATCCCAAAGAAAGCAGGTGTTCACAGATGTGAAAATTACCAAACTATCAGTTTAATAAGTCACAGCTACAAAATACTAATGCAAATTCTTTACAGATGTATGGAAAAACTGGTAGAAACTGACCTCAGAGAAGATCAGTTTGGATTCCGTAGAAATATTGAAACATGTGAGGTAATACTGACTCTGACTTTTCTTAGAAGAAAGATTAAGGAAAGGCAAACCTACATTCCTAGCATTTGTAGACTTAGAGAAAGCTTTTGACAATGTTGACTGGAATACTCTTTTTCAAATTCTAAAGGTGGCAGGGGTAAAATACAGGGAGCAAAAGGCTGTTTACAATTTGTACAGCAGAAACCAGATGGCAGTTGTAAGAGTCGAGGGGCATGAA
Source organism: Schistocerca nitens (assembly GCF_023898315.1). Taxonomy (NCBI): domain Eukaryota; kingdom Metazoa; phylum Arthropoda; class Insecta; order Orthoptera; family Acrididae; genus Schistocerca; species Schistocerca nitens. Next base: position 668,684,869 of record NC_064618.1, read on the forward strand.
AGGGAACCAGTGGTTGGGAAGGGAGTGAGACAGGGTTGTAGCCTATCCCCGATGTTATTCAATCTGTATATTGAGGAAACAAAAGAAAAATTCGGAGTAGGTATTAAAATCCATGGAGTAGAAATAAAAACTTTGAGGTTCGTCGATGACACTGTAATTCTGTCAGAGACAGCAAAGGACTTGGAAGAGCAATTGAACAGAATGGAAAGTGTCTTGAACGTAGGATATAAGATGAACATCAACAAAATCAAAACGAGGATAATTGAGTGTAGTCGAATTAAGTCGGGTGATGCTGAGGGAATTAGATTAGGAAATGAGGCACTTAAAGTAGTAAAGGAGTTTTGCTATTTGGGAAGCAAAATAACTGATGATGGTCAAAGTAGGGAGGATATAAAACATAGACTGGCAATGGCAAGGAAAGCGTTTCTGAAGAATAGTAATTTGTTAACATCGAGTATAGATTTAAGTGTCAGGAAGTCATTTCTGAAAGTATTTGTATTGAGTGTAGCCATGTATGGAAGTGAAACATGGACGATAAATAGTTTGGACAAGCAGAGAATAGAAGCTTTTGAAATGTGGTGCTACAGAAGAATGCTGAAGATTAGATGGTTAGATCACATAACTAATGAGGAGGTATTGAATAGAATTGGGGAGAAGAGGAGTTTGTGGCACAACTTGACAAGAAGAAGTGACCAGTTGGTAGGACATGTTCTAAGGCATCAAGGGATCACAAATTTAGCATTGGAGGGCAGCGTGGAAGGTAAAAATCGTAGAGGGAGACCAAGGGATGAATACACTAAGCAGATTCAGAAGGATGCAGGTTGCAGTAAGTACTGGGAGATGAAGAAGCTTGCACAGGATAGAGTAGCATGGAGAGCTGCATCAAACCAGTCTCAGGACTGAAGACCACAACAACAACAACAACAACAACAACAGTGAAGGCCTAGTGTGGGAGTAAAGCTGGTCTCCTTTCCAATCTTGGCATTAAAATCCCTGATGAGAATTCTGCAGCTGTTTTTAGGGATGGAATCCATAACATCTTCCAGCTCTTCATGGAATATATCCTTTACTTGATCACCACTTTCCTGTGTTGGTGCATGATAGTTCACAAAGGTAAGTTGTTGGTTTTTCACTGATAAAGTTAGAACTGAGTTTCTTGCGTTCACTGCCATAAAATTCTTTACCATTGGTAAAATGCCTTTGTTAAAACAGAAACCAGTTTCAAAACTGCGCTTGACTTCATCCCCAAAGAATATTATGTAATTTTCAACATCTATTGTCCCTGTACCTTCCCACTGAACTTCCTGCAAGGTAACCACCAGTGTTTTCTGCTTTTCCAATTCTCTAACTAAAGTTATTTCCACCCCAGGTTTGTACAGAGACTGTATGATCCATGTTCCAAATCGTAGTCCTTTTCTATGCTTGGTTCGTTGTATTGGGTGTCTGTTCTGTATCCGAGGCTTCTCTCTAACTTTTGTAACACAACTAGTTTTACGAGGTGGGATTGTTAGCCCCACACCCAACCCCCAACCTGGAGAACCAGGGTATCCCACTTAGTCTGTATCATCACCTTTGCCCTGTCCAGCTTGGGAGGCCCTACCGGTAGCTAAGCTACCGCTGGCATAGCTCTCATGATCATTTGACCACCCAAGCCCCACCATAACAACAAGGTAAGGATACCGCTGGGGGAACAGAAAAGAAAATGCTGGCACTAATTTTTGGGATCATGTATTTTCATTGCTATCTGTATGGGAGGCATTTTAAGATCATAAAAGATCACACTGCATTAAAATGGCTTTCAGGATTAAAGGATCAAACCAGTAGGCTAATCCACTAGACCTTAGGACTTGGTAAATTTGATCTTTATGTAGTGTATTGTTCAGGGAAGTCTGACAGTTATGCTGACAGATTAAGTCCAAGGTACACATCATAGAATGCATCAAATAAGCACAGAAGAGTGGCGCAGAGCTCAGGCCACTGACCACAATTATCAGCGATATGCAAAATGGACAGTTCAGCTCTGATGACATACTGCTTTACAAGCAAAGATGACACAGCCACCATATCATTGTGGATGAAGTGTTGAACCAAGCCCATGATTCCATCTAGCTGGGCATAGTGGACAATGAACCATGGACTGCCACATTGTGGAAAATTACTGGTGGCCACAGAGGAAGCAATATGTTGAATGCTCAGTAAAGAACTCTGCATTCCTTACACTCAAAGAGCCAAACTGAGTCATTAGCGAATACCACTGAACAGACTACCTGAGGCAGAGAAACCTTTTCAATTAATCGACCTCAATGTACTAGGCCCTTTTGCCCAAACACCAGTGGGAAACTGATTTGTACTAACCATAACTGATCTTCTTTTTGGCCATCTACATCACATCTAAACTCAGCAAACCACCATGAGGTGCATGGCAGAGGGTCCATCCCAATGCACCAGTTATTAGGGTTTCTTCCTGTTCCATTCACATATGGTGCGTGGAAAGAATGATTGTTTGAATGCTTCTGTGCATGTAGTAATTATTCTTATCTTATTCTCATGATCCTTATGTACATGAAACATAGAGGACTGTAGTATTTTCAATCATCATTTAAAGCCATATCAAACCAGCAAGCAGACACAGTGCTCAAGCTTTTGTTAACGGTTGGCTATTGATATTCGACACTTCAGAAGCCATAATGACAGACCAAGGCACAAACTTAATGTCTGAATTGTTTAAGCAGCTGTGTGGACTGTTGTGCATCAAGAAGGAATGAACCCCTGCCACCTCAGCTGCATCAGCCAACACAGCTTCTACAGCCAGCACTTCCATGTGAGGGATGTCACATGCACTCCTGCCACATGATTGACCAACCTGCCGACTACATCACACCAGGAGATCGACATTGCTCCAGATGTTCTGATGTGGTCTCGATACAGGAGACCTTCTGCAACTGTCAGCATGTGAAAACAGGACCTAAACTACCACAACCAGCCCATCAGCAGGTCATTACAGCTAGGCCATCTGATGATGCACAGGCTGTCTCTGTTGTCACCCTAATTATGACACTGCCTCCCCTGGGCCACAAACCAATGACTGCTGTCTGACTGTCCAACCCAGGCACTGGGACATCATCTTGCTGCCATGCCACTATCTCACAGATGTCAGCCATCGGCCGCCATCTGCCAGCATGCTGAGCTAGCTGGGACACCTCTACTGTCCACGTGAAATGCCGGCGTCAGCATGACTGTACTGGTGTGCTGGAGTCCAAGGATCATCTCCTGTCATCTGCAGTCTGTCTATTTCAGATGTGCTGAAAGATATTTGTTTGTGTTCATTAATGAAGTGTTCTATCAGCTGACTGTTTGCCTTCTTTGCCACCTCCATCACCAACATCTAGCAGAGAAATACTTGCCCACTGCTACTCTGCAGTAAGCTCCATTAACACTTGCATAAACATCAAGACACAGAACTCATTTGTTACCATACTGGTTTACTGAACTACTTTCAACAAACCATTATTGTTATAGATGAAGACAATTGTATTAACAAAAATTATCCATGTTCCTTTTACAATGGCTACATAGTTGTATTCTTGCATGTTGACTGTTAAAACTCCTGAGTGAATAGTGTATCAACGTACTATAATAGACATTGTCTTCACTACACAAGGGGGCTGTACAACAATATTCAAGGGGCTGTACAACAAATTTAATTTCAAGTGGACACCCCAGCTGAACTTGACATTTCGATGTTAGAATAAGACTATGTTTCAGAAAATCAAGTTCATCTTCGTGTGCGAATTATTTGTGACAGACATTTTTGACCCCTGTTTGTTAAACTAATAGAACTGATATACCTTCCTTCCTTCCACTTCTTCTTCTTCTTCAAGCATCTGTCATATAAAGTTGTATCATTCATGTAACTCGTACTCTGTGTTAAATAGTAATGTTTGTTGAATTATTTTCTTTTTTTCTTTGGTGCTTTGTATAAGTTTTGGTCTGCAAATTAGCTGGAAGAAGTGATGCGATGATCGTGCACTATCCTTTCCCCATTTCAACTTTTGTGCTGCCCGTATTTTAAAATTAAGTCTTGACTATGATTTGCATTAACAGTTAACAATAACAGGGTTTCTCATTGCCACACTGCTTTCTAATGATGACTGTTTAGCCTGAAGCTAATTTTTGCATGAGAGTAAAAGTAAACACGCATGAATAAAAATCATTTTATGCCATAAGAAAAGAGTAACAAAGCTAATACTTCCTTGTAAATTTTATGACTATATGTTTTCTTTTCCTTTCAGCATTGGAATACATTCTTCCTTCAATAACATTTTACTTTCATGTAAAAATTTAAAATAACAAAACCCATAAAGTTGAAGGAAGGTGATACATTACAAATCCTGCACTCAGGCAATCACATTGCAAATAAAAGCCAGAAACTTGGGGCAAAGTGGCAGCACCAGAAACATCAAAACTGATAAAATTGATTTATAAATGCTTTCAAACAGTACTCATGCCTAAGAAACAAAGCACCTACTTACGATGGCACCTGACATCATGTATAATGTGATTTTTTTTTTAAAAAAAAAGAACTGTCTCAGTATTACATTCTAGTGCATCCTTCAACATCGAATTTCTTTTGTGCAAGAAGGTTTTTTTTTCTAACTTTTCAATGTAAAAATGAGAACCTGACTACGGGAACTATTAAAAGAAAATCTTCAGAGTCAGAATACTTGTGGATGTTAAATGGATGGCTGTTTTGTTTATTTTGTGCAATGTTTCATTTTTAATCTTTTGTATACTTCATAAATAAAATAAACATTACAGCATCTTCAGTCTACGGCACATGTTCTTCAAAACTGTGACCTGACTCCTCCGAAGCTGTAATAGCAAGGTGAGTAAATAAATTTTATACTTTTTGTATATGAAGACAGAGGAGATGGAGGTAGGTCAGGAAGTGTTTGCATAAGGTTAAAAAGATCTCATAGGTACCATTTTTGTGTTGTTGTGGTCTTCAATCTGAATACGGATTTGATGCAGCTCTTCATGCTACTCTATCCTCCCTCTACTCTATTGAGCCTCTTCATCTCTGAATAGCTACAGCAACCTACATCTTTCTGAATCTGCTTACTGCTTCATCTCTTGGTCTTCCCCTATGATTTTTACCCATCACACTTCCCTCCATACTAAATTGGTGATCTCTTTATGTCTCAGAATGTGTCCTATCAACTGATCCCTTCTTTTGGTCAAGTTGTGCCAAGAATTTCTTGTCTCCCCAATTTTATTCAGTACTTCCTCATTAGTTACATGATCGACTCATCTAATCTTCAGCATTGTTCTGTAGCACCACATTTCAAAAGCTTCTACTCTCTTTGTATCTAAATTATTTATCATCCAAGTTTCACTTCTATACATGACAATACTATGGAAAGATCGGTTTTAGTGTAATTCCAGTCTTAGATCACAATTTTTATTTGTAATGGGGTTATTAATTTCGGTCAGAATGATCATCTTCAGACCTGACTAAAAACATGTTGCATTATACATACCATGCTACGACAGGGAGGGGGGATCAAATAGAAATGGGATTTTTGTTCCTGAACATCAACTGTTAGTAGGACTGGCCCCGCACTTCTGCTACGCTTAGACGGGACCATTGCAAGTGAGGAGAGCATGCTGTTAGATATTTCCCGACATTTCGTCAGTAACGCTCATGATGTCTGAGCAACAGGTGCACCCCTCGATTGCGCAATGCATAGTTATCATATTTCTTGCTCGTGAAGGAGTTACAACAGTGGAAATTTGCCAAAGATTGACTGCACAGTTCAGTGATAAACCATTATCAAGGACACATGTGTTTGCCTGGCATAAAAAGTTCAAGGAAGGAGAAGAACGTGTGGAAAATCAGCAACATGATTGCCGCCCTTGGACCAGAATTACAAACCAAAACATTCGTGCGGTTAAAGACATTATTGACAATGATCGACGGGCAAGAGTATCAGAAATTGCACAAAAAGTTGGAATCAGTTATGAGAGCTGTCAAGCAATCATCACAAACAACCTACAGTTCCGTAAAGTGTATTCAAGATGTGTCCCTTAACTTTTTACCGAAAATCTGAAGTTTAGACATTTGGAGATCTGTCAGAGGCTTAAGTAAGGTTTGTGGAAGTAGGTGATGCATTTTTGAGTCGGATCGTCACCTGTGACGAAACTTGGGTTCACCACTACACTCCAGAATCCAAACAAGCCAGTAAGGAGTGACGGAGGAAAGGGGAGGCAGCACCAGTGAAAGCCAAGACTCGACTGTCAGCTGGCAAGTTTCTTTCAACCAGTTTTTTCGATCAGCGAGGCATTTTGCTGACTGATATTTTGCATGATCCACACACAATCAATGCTGCTTATTACTGTGAACTGTTGAACAAGGCAATAATTGCATACCACCGCCAAAGACGAGACCAATCGATTCAACAGGTCATCCTCCTCCACGACAATGTGAGACCCCATACGGCAGCTCTGTCTGTCTCCAAGCTACAGGAAATGCACTGGACTACAGTTGACCATTCTCCTTACAGCCCAGACTTATCACCCTGCAATTTCCATTTATGCAGACTGCTTAAAGAAGCTCTACGAGGGCAACGATTTGAAGATGACGAAAGTGTGGAAGACTTCATGTGCAACTGGCTGGTGACACGACCCAGTTCTTTTTATGACAAGGGCATCAAAAAGCTGCCCCATACACTGGGACAAATGCATTTCCAAAGCAGGAGACTATGTGGAAAACTAAATTATAATTGCCTTGAATTTTTCGATAAATGAATTTAAATAAAAAATAAAATCCCATTTATATTTGATCCACCCTCGTATTACATATGACGGTGCAATCAAAATCCTTAGCCATGCTGGCTTCATCAAACAAATGAAAGTGTGGTATATGAAGAGCACCGTTGAAGTGTGAATATGTCACCTTGTAAGGAATGGATAGGTTTTATACCTAATGTAATTTTTTTTTTTTTTTTTTTTATCTTACCTCCAATAAATGATACTAATACACTGTCTTTATTAGTCATATAACTGTAGTAACCTACAAAGAAAAGGAGCAAATAGTTTACTCATGTCTGCTTTCAAATACAAGGGTTGGAATTCAAATAGTGGCGGCTCTTTATTCACACCCGATACAAATAAGTTACATGTTTGCAGCTGTTACTGTCCTACAAAGCAGTCACCAGCGTTGTGTAGAACCCGTTGCCAGCTATGTGGTAGGAGTATTATACCATTAGCAGAACCTGTTCTGTTGATGGTGTAAATGGAGTGGTCTACTGCCTGTCGAATCTCTGGAACAGTTCTGAAGCGAATGCCACAGAGTGGTTCCTTCATCTTTGTAATCAAATCAAAGTCACAAGGACTTACGTCCAGGGAGTATATGATGGATGGTACAGTACTCTCCAGTCACATCGACCAACCAGAGCAGCCATAGCTTGCGCTGTATGCACCCACGTATTGTCATGCAAAAGATGGGTGGGTTGTGCAGAGAGTGTCGCCGCTTATTTCGCAAAGCTGGTCACAGGTGATGCTCCAAAAATGAACAGTAATACTGTTCATTGACGCTCTTCCATGGAGGAATGTAATGTGTTAGGATAACACCATCACAATTGTACACGAAAATAACCATAACTTTCACCTTACTGGGGCTCTGCTGCACCTTCGACTTTTGCGGTGATCATATTGACTCCATTCGCTGGATTGCCGTTTCAGTTTTGGCTCATACGATGTGCCCATGTCTCATTCAGTGTTACGATGTGGTGTAAGAAAGCCTCTCCTTCGTGTTCATAGTGCTCCAAGTGCATCTGAGCAGCATAGTAACGCGTCCATTTCTGCATTTCCGCCGAGTCATGCGGAACCCATTGTGATGCAATTTTTTGCATACCCAGGCATTCCTTCAGGATGCAAAGCACAGTCGTATGTGCTAATGTGGTTTTGTGGGTGAGCTCACGAATCGTATGGCGTCAATCACTGTCCACTAATGCGGCAACAGCATGCACTATTTCTTCAGAGACGCTAGGACGACCTGCCCGATGCACGTCTGGCACAGTTTGCCGACCTTTGTTGAAGGCTTTTACCCAATGTGCCCCTGTTGTGTACGGCAATGCTGATTCCCCATATGCCTCTTGAAGACCTTGATGACACTGTCATGCTGTACGACCTCTGGCACATTCAATCTTGATCCAACTCTGCTGTTCCTGTTTCAAAAACATAGTGACACCGTTATGTTACACCACTCACTCACAAGTGACTGTTTCCCTCGATTGTGTGCAAGTCGGTGACTTGGGATGTGTGAGTCCATTTGCTCGGAGGTAAGGTAGTATGTCAACAACGTGTGCTATCAGGGACAATAGTACATTCCATTGCATAGTGTCTCCACAGCAGTGTTCCCACTATTTAAGTTCAACTTACATATTTTGTGTTTCTTCAAAAACCAAATTGTGTGCCTTTTACTTGGCTTTCAAAACTGAGAACAAATAGCACATTACACTTTACTTTCTGCAACATCCTGTAAACACTGTCAAGCACATGATTTCCTGTTTGTTGTCATTAATATAAATAACAAAATACATTTTATTTAGTACAGCTCTTTCCTACTCACACCAAAGTTCAAATGAAGTGACCAAATCTATCTCCTGTCTCCGGCTTTGCAAGCGTACCAGCCTATTTTCTGTGGATGTCACAGCTCCATATATGGCTCAGACTCTCGGCCATTTCTGCAAAGGTTTTAGCCTCTGGTTGTCCTCAGACACTTAAAGAGTGCCACAGAAATGTGCCACCAGAAGCGTGTTTCAAGTCTGAAGAGTGCCATTTTATACGAAATGCACTGAGAAGCTCTTTAGTATCTCAAAACAAGCACTGACTTCCCATCCCTGCTTCTTACTCACATAAACTGCACTCTCCCACAGCTAGCCAACTCACAACAACGTTAACCAGGCTGGCTGCCCTTTAGCTACTTATTAAGTCCCAGAAAACATTCTCTACTTTGCTTACCAAATATTTATTGATTTATTATTTATTTACACGTCAAGTTCTGTAGGACCAAACTGAAGTGCAAATCTCCAAGGTCATGGAACGTGTCAGTACATGAAATTACAACATAAAAGTTTTAATAGATAAAATAAAATGTTTACGAAACTAAAAAAAGACAAGCCATAAGTTTGTGTAAACACAGTCAACAATATAACATACAATTCAGCTTAATATTTCAAGGCACTAATCAACAGAATAGGAGGAGTGACCCATGAGGAAACTCTTCAGTTTCGATTTGAAAGCGTATGGATTATTGCTAAGATTTTTGAATTCTTGTGGTATCTTATTGACAATGGATGCAGCGGTATACTGCACACCTTTCTGCACAATAGTTAAAGTCCAGTCCAATTGCAGGTTGGTTTTCTGCCGAGTATTAACTGAGTGAAAGCTGCTTATTCTTGGGACTAAGCTGATATTGTGAATAACAAACAACAGTAAAGAAAATGTATATTGAGAGGCCAATGTCAAAATACCCAGACAAGTAAACATGGGTCAACAAGAGGTTCATGAAGTTACACTCCTTATTCAGAATGAGATTTTCACTCTGCAACCGAGTGTGTGCTGATAAGAAACTTTCTGGCAGATTAAAACTGTGTGCAGAACCAAGACTCGAACTCAGAACCTTTGTCTTTTGCGGGCAAGTGCTCTACCACCTGAGTTTCATATCAGCGCGCACTCCACTGCAGAGTGAAAATCTCATTCTGGAGACATCCCCCAGGCTATGGCTAAACGATGTCTCCACAATATGCTTTCTTCCAGGAGTGCTAGTTCTGCAAGGTTCACAGAACAGCTTCTGTTAAGTTTGGAAGGTAGGAGTTGAGGTACTGGCAGAATTGAAGCTGTGAGGACAGGTCATGAGCCTCGTACTTGAGAGCTCAGATGGTAGAGCACTTGTCTGCAAAAGGCAAAGGTCCTGAGTTGGAGTCTCAGTTCAGCACACAGTTTTAATCTTCCAGAAAGTTTTACACCACGAATTGCCCAAACCACCAGTTTCTGAGCCAAAAATATAATTTTAGAATGGGAAGAGTTACCCCAAAATATAATACCATATGACATAAGCGAATGAAAATGAGAAAAGTAGACTAATTTTTGTGTCAATCACTTACTTCAGATAACGTTCAAATAGTAAAATTGGCAGCATTAAGTCTTTGAACAAAATCCTGAATGTGGGCTTTCCACGAGATATTACTATCTATCTGAACACCTAGAAATTTGAACTGTGGAATTAAAATATCAGGTTTTGTTTAGTTGTGTGTTAGAAACTGTAAAAACTGAGTCTTACTGTGATTTAGCATTAGTTTATTTTCTACAAGCCATGAACTTATGTCATGAACTGCACTGTTTGAAACCGAGCCATTGTTTCACACATCACATACTACTAAGCTGGGTCATCAGCAAACAAATATTTTAGAGTTACCTGTAATACTAGAGGGCGTATCATTTATATAAATAAGGAACAGGAGTGGCACCCCACATTTCACTGCACCTCACTCAGATACTACATCACAACCCTTCTCAACACTGTGGATAATTACTTTTTACTGCCTGTTGTTAAAGTAAGAGGTGAACCAATTGTAAGCTACTTCCCGTATTCTGTTATGGTTCAACTTCTGGAGTAATATTCTGTGATCAACACAATTAAACACCTTATTTAAATAAAAAAATATGCGTAGCATTCAAAACCTTTTGTTTAACACATCCAGTACCTCACAGAGAAAAGAGAATATATCATTTTCAGTTATTAAATGACTTCTAAATTCTAACTGTGTATTTGATGGCAAATTATGTGATATAAAATGATAAATTATCCTTACATACACAGTCTCTTCAGTAACTTTAGCAAACACTGATGGCATAGAAATAGATCTAAAATTGTCTAGATTATCCATTTCTACCTTTTTATAAAGCTGCTTTACTACTGAGTACTTCAATCGTTCAGGAAACTGACCATTCCTAAAGGGAAAATGAAAAATATGGCTAAGTACAGGGCTAACATGTGCAGCACAGTACTTCAATATTCTGCTAGGCACTCCATCATATCCATGAGAGTCCTTAGTGTTCAGTGATTTAATTATTGATTCTATCTCCCCCTTGTCTGTGTCACAGAGGAGTATCAATACGAGAGAAGGAAAGTTGCTACTCACCATATAGCAGAGTAGCAACTTTCCTTCTCCCGTATTGTTACATTCCATCCTGGATTTTCCATTGTTCACAGAGGAGTATTTCAGACATCAATCTTGGAAAGGCGTTTGCCAAGAGAGTTATATGATTACCTGTAGAAACTAATTTTTTAATTTAATTCACCAGCACTGTTCAGAAAAAAATTGTTAAATGCTGTACATATATCAGATTTATCAGTAACAAATATTTTTACTACAAACTGACTTTGTATCGTCCAGACGCTTCCTTCACAACTGATCATATGGTTTTAATTTTATCCTGTGAATTAGCTGTCTATTTGCACACCACATACTCTTTGCATTCTAATAACATTTTTAAGCACCTTACAATACTGTTTGTAATGGGATACTCTAGCTTGATTGTGACTACTTCTAACATTTTGATATAATTCCCAATTTGTTCTACGTGATATCCTTATCCCACTAGTCAGCCACCCAGGCTGATTTATACTGCCAGTATACCCTGTTTAGAACATTCTAATGGAAAGCAGCTCTCAAAGAGTGTGAGAAATGTGTTAAGGAAAGCATTATATTTGCCATCTATGTTATCAGCACTATAAACATCCTGCCGTTCTTGTTCCTTGATGAGGTTTAAAAAACTATGTTGCCATTGGATTAACTTCCCTACATAGTTTGTAATTATATGTGACATTTGTTTGAATACAAAAGCCTTTTGGTGTTAAAATTTGTGCATCATGGTCTGAAAGGCCACACTCACTTTTACTAACAGAATGCCCATCCAGTAATGAAGAAAGAATAAAAATATTGCCTATGGCTGTTCTACTGTTCCCCTGCACCGTTGTTGGAAAAAAAAAACACAATCTGCATCGGATCATATAAATTTAGGAGATCTACCAACATCCTTTTTCTTGCACAATCATACACAAAATTAATATTTTAGTCACCACATATAATTAACTTCCAGTACTTCCTATAAAGTGCATCAAGAACCATCTCTAGTTCGAGCAGAAATGCTCCAAAGTTAGGGGACCTGTAAACAACATTAAATTAGAAGTTTAGTTTCACTAAATTTAGCTGCCCCTGCACAACATTCAAATATCTGTTCAGTGCAGTGTCGTGATAAGTCTATGGACTCAAATGGAATACTGTTTTTTACCTAAATGGCCACTCCCCCACCCAGCAAAACATGCAGGTAATCTGTATCCCAGTAAAGGAATCCCCTGAATCATCAAATTATTTAAGTGGTGCTCTGATATAACAATAATTTCACAGTCAACATCTATAAGCAGTTCACTAACTTTATCTCCAATACCTCTTATATTTTGATGAAATATGCTAATTCTTTCTCTACTTGCAAACATGATGCCCTCTGAAGGTGATTCCTTAGTTAGAGGGACTTCCTTTAAGCAGGTATACCTATAAGCTGTCCTCAATCTAAAAAAGGTACAGCTCTGACACCAACTACTACAGGAATTTTTCCATGAGTGATCCTACCACCATCCACTACACTGTCACCTATAAGCTTTGCCTATATCTATTGAGGTGCGGGGCATGCCTAGTGAAACTTGATCTATTGATAGACTCAACTAGCACCACTGCAATGTGACCCATGCCCTCTGCCACGAGTGGCTTCTCCAGCCCCTTGTTAATGTTCCTAACAGCTGCATTAAGATGAGGCTGCTCATGATGCTGAAACAGTTGCACAAAATGCACATTAGTGCCACCAATTTGAGTATACCAGGTCACCATCTACATCATATTCCACATCCCTATCAAGACTATTTCCTGCTCCACCCACTAGCACTACCTGATCCTCCTCCATTATCCTACATAACTCCCCTATGCTGTCAGTTACCTGAGCCAACCCTGCACTAGGCTCACAATGCTGGTGACCTGGTACTCACTCACCAAAACTTCCTGCAACTGCTGGCCCACACCTCTACTGTGTGAACTACCCACCAGCAGAATCTACTTCTTTCTGTTAGACTTTGCAACTAATTAGGCCTCCTAACTGCTGACGACTGCTGCATGTTTCCTACATCTACAGCTATAAGAGGCCCCTCTCCACTCAACTCTGACAGTTGGTCAAATCTAGTGCATGTAAGCAAAGTACTACTGTCTGAATACCTCCTCCTCCCACCTGCCTTCTTGCCAACTACCAGTTCCCTTTCCCAGCACTGTTCACCTTCCTCAACCTATCTAGCTCCATCTTTGTGTATTGTAACTGCACCTGAAGGGCACAGATCTTGCACTTCTGCTCCTCTATAAACTTATTTCTACTACAGATTCTACATTCCCAGGAGATGATCTCGCTAGAATGCCCACTGACTTCCTCGAAATGAAAATACTTTGAATACCTCCCACACCATAACCTACTACTCACAAACCTACGACAGAGCCCACACTATTCACTTATGGTAAAATTTTACTGTTACTGAAAAAAACTAAATGTCTACTTTACCTAAAATGGAGCTTTGTATAGAACTAATAATAGTGGTCTCAAAAGTCTCTCTCTACTAAGAGAGCAACAACTTTTATTAACACTACTTAACCAATACAAATACCAATAATACTCCACAGAATTTATTAGCTAAAACCGAACATTCAAGTGGAGACTGGAACACTCAACAAAGTTAAAACAGTGAATGAAAATTTTACTGAAATATTTCACTGGAAATAATAAGAAACGTAAGCTGGTAACTAAAGTGCAAATTTTCTAAATGACTTCAACACACAGGAAACTCTAAAGAATACAGTGAGCAAGCGAATGAATGTTTTCAAAAGTTTATTAAATAATTATTTCACCACAAACAGCATTGAAAACAATTAAATTTAATAACTGTATAACAGTGCACAGACAACTTTGTCAGTACTTAACTTAGCATATGCGTGACCTATTGCCCAAAAGTTTTGTTCATACATTACAGAAATTTAATTATCTTGGGAAATTTTGAATTTTAATATATACACTCCATCTAAAGGACAAACAACTTTATTTCATGGAAAGTTGAAATCAATCTACTGAAACTACAGTGATATTAACATTTCCTGCCAACAAATGGCACCCAAGTTACGAAACTGACAGCAGTGGCAAGACAAAGCACAACTGGTAATACTGAAATAATGGGAGCAGTACAGTCAGTCTACACTGATAAGCCAAAACATTATGACGACCTGCTTGACAGCATGTTGGTCCATCTTCAGGACACAATACGGTATAGTTCTGGATGGTATGGTTTTGACAGAGCCTTGTATATATCAACAAATATGTGGCACCAGATGGTCAGATATTATCACAAATTGTGGGTGCAGAGCTGGCACCTAATAGTGCCCCAGATGTGTTTCATCACGGTTAGATCAGGCAAATATGGAGGTCTAAACATAAACACAAGGTTCCTCAAACCATTTTAGCATGATTCTGACCTTGTCACTGTGACAATTATCCAGCTGGAAGATATCATTGCTTTCAGGGAAGACATTATGCATGAAGTGATGCAGATAGTCCACCATCAAGTTCACACAGTCCACAGCTCTCATGGTGTCTCCAACTACTACGTGTCCCAAGTAAGTCCAGGTGAATGTCCCCGTAGCATAATACTGTCTCCTCCAGCCTACATCTGTAGTGCAATACATGTCTTGCACAACCATTCACCTGGATGACAACCTACCTGGACACAATCATCAACCTGGTATGTTGCATGCCAACCTTGTACAAGGAAGCAGCCAGTTAAAATTTTCTAAGTTACAGAGTGAAACTACCTTGCTTACATTACTTTTGTTTGACACAAAGTGGGCATGAAGAATAACATTTCACCACCAAAAGTTGGTCAGGGAAAAACACAATATCGGCACTTCTAGTGAGCCAGACAAAGGACCTCAGCCAACACTGCTACTAGATGGGATCATGTCACCTTCATAAGGTGATGAAAGAAATGCTACTCCTAATGCAATGATGTGTGGCAAGAGTTTTTACAAACTATTCCTATACTGTAACAAACAGCAGAGTGAGAACTTCTGACACCTTCATAATAGCGAGACCTATAAGGTCATGACAAGTGATGCCAGGTAAACATAAGCTACAACTTTAGCTCATAAGGCAGTCGGTCAGATGGATCAATTGTGTACATAATGTTCGCACTCTAGTCCCCAATTACAGTGAAGTGACATCTAGCACAAGTCTGTTTTTAATTTCCATCAACAACAGCCAGTACTGGGACGGATGAGTACCTCACCATGATGATAAATCACAGAGTTCAACATCACAATCTGCCACTGTCACAGATGGGAGGAACCAGGAGCCTTCCTTAACACCCAGATTCAGAACACCAGCATTCCTAATACTCTGATGGACAGGTGTAGGACCTATCTAATCAGCAGGGCAGGATCATCATTCTACACAGCTACATGACAACTGTCACTGTGGTTCAACAGATGATGAAAAATGGCAGTGAGCTGTAGGGGTCAGAGCTCACAAATTGGCATGCATGACATGGCAAGTGCCAAAGCCACCACAATTGGCAACTGCCACAGCAGCATCTGGTGAGGAATGGGCAGATGGCGTCAGTTACCTTGCGGGGACTGAAGGCCACTTACAAAATTATTCCTCAGACATCAGTAGCCATTGTAAACAGCAAGTCAAGACACTGCTTGTAACTTGTGGAAATAAATAGCTAATTCTGTATCTTCTTTTATTGCACCTAACGGTGACGACAAATCACCACCATCCTTCCAAGGAGTGAATTGAGAGAGTGCCTCCTGACACACAACCAACTCTACTTCCATTCTCCCAAAACTCACCTCTTGCAGGTGCAACAAGAAAAATGATTCAACTGATTAGGCAACACATTTCCATTGTCAACTCTCTATGATCCCAAGCCCACTGCAGTCTTAATTGAGAATGTCATTGGGTCAATGTGGTAACACATACGAGCCATCTACCGTGGAACTCAGTGTTCTATAGTGAGCACTGAATGGTGTGCTATGAAATAAAGTGTGCCTGCATCAGCATTGTGCTCTCATCAGATCAGAAATAGCTCCTCACTATCTGTGGTTTACAGAGTGGGCAAGCTTCCAATCCCACATTCTGTGGCAAGAAGTGAACATCCAACACCTTGTCAACCACTCACAGTATCACCGAACTTAACTAATTTCCACATCAGCTCACAACAGTAGCAAGTAAACAGTTGGCAAGCTTCATCATTTCTGAGTTGCTTGGCTCCAACACAACAAGATGCCCTTTGTTAAAGTCACATTTACTGCCCGTATCATCACTAGAATGATTCACCATTTGTCTCCAGTCTCCCTATATATCTCCCTTACTATGTCACATGCCCACACCACCACCACAAAGTGTCATTTAACCTCCCTGGGCAGTGGTCATAATGTTTTAGCTAATCAGTGTAGTTACTTTTTTCAGAAAAGAAAGTACCTTAGTTATCACACTATTTTTATATATTCTGAGACAACAGGTGAGAAAAACAATGAATGACAGCAAATAAAAACATTTATTTACATATCAGTACATGAGAATCAACAGTAATACCAAATTCGCCAGATCTCATAAATTATGTTTCAAGAGGAGTATGGCACAATTAACAACAATAAAACAGAACAACATCTTTTAAATGTTCACAACTTCATGTAAAATAAATATACAATGTCTCCATCCTTTAACTATATATTCACATATTGCTAATGAACAGTTCATGTTTCAAAGTGAAGATGAAAAATATTTTTTTTACTTCCCCTTTGTCTTTTTAAATTTTTTTTTCCATTTTCAATGAAATACTGAACATTTTGCATAGTACTATAAACAGTGTACCACATACTAAATTTAAAGGAACTGAACAATACTTTAAAACTGTTTGCAAAAGAACAGTTCAATACTTAAAAATCTATCATCCACGTGTGTTATAATTACAAGTGTAATACTTCTCACTAGAAGAAACTTTAGCACATGCAAACAAATGGGAAAAAGATCCAAATGAGCAGGAGGCGGCTAACTCTTGACATTATAGTGAACAAACTACTGTCAGAATGCAATTTGAAAGAAATAGTATGATTAACAGGGTTTTATCACAGCCAGTAAAACAATTTTAAACAAAATGAATGACAGAAAAAGTACATGTGTTATTTACTGGATTTTATACAATCTCCAAAACATTCCATGTAGCCTTAAAATGATAGCCTGATACAGTCAATAACAGTTAACTCTTACATATAAGCTGGACAAGTACACAGTGGCTACTGACAAGATTAACTGAATATCATCTGCAATTGATCACCTCACATTTATGACACACGATAGTGGAAATATGAAATGAAATGCTCACATAAATTCAATAACAGATAAGCCACTGGTAATATTGTAGGCCATTACTCTGACTATGAAAGAAAGAATAAAGAAAATGCTTTTGATTTATACTAGAATAGGGAAAAGCATGCAGATTTCTATCAGGAATGATGAGTGACTCAATAACTCAACACACACTTAGCTTTGAGAAATAATGATAATTTAAAATTACCTTCAGATGGTAAAAATATTTACCATATGGTAAGAATATTTACAATTGTCAGTAAGCACACACAAAAGTATACAACACTGTCCTGTCTTATACTCCGACCTGTCTTCCATTCCTCCCTGAGGAATTTCTAAAGGTAGGATTGTGTGGAGAAAAAAAAAATTTTTTTTAGAAGCTCTACAGTAGGCAAATTACTTATTTTCATATGATTGTTACATTTCATACTCTCCAATTTGAGAAGTGCTCTGTTCTCTCATTCTACCATTACCACAAAAATTAAGACAAAAGGTAGTAGTGTTCAATTTTAACTTTGGCATGTAGCAAAAGGAAATTTTGCAGTAAGAAAATGAAAAATGCTGTCTGGCAAACACTGTCTCTTGGCCCACAAAACATGAATGGCTGTGTTGAAATCAGCAGTATCAGTCACAACAACCCAAAAATGTACACAGTATCAAGAAATGCTCAGGCTGTAAGCTATAGATTGGCAACCATGTATCAGCACATTCTGGAGCACCAGGGAATATAGGGAATAGTTAATTTTGTGAACAGTTGACCAACACTTGAATACAATAAACAGGTTCACATGGCTACAGTAATTATTCAAAGATGAAGATACTTGCACTGGATATATTTAGCATGGAGAGCAGCAACAGACCTGGATTTTGACTGAAGACAGAAACAACAAGCTGAGATTCACTGAGAGATTGCTATTCATAACAAGGAGACTAATCAATGTGCAAAATGTGTAACCTCCACTTAAAGGCAACAGCAGTAAGCAACTGGAAAATAAAGGAAAACCATCAGGAAATGGTGGGTAGACAGATCACATTTTAAGGGGAGGGAGGGGGGGGGTAGATTTTAGGGTAGAGAGGGAGCGTCTGAACTTTTTCAACTTTGCATTATATGCTCTAACAAAATGTTGAACACTTACTGAACACATACCACTGAAAATAATTCTAATGCACTTACAGCAGCAACTTCAGTTATGATCATAATGTACATACTACTACAATGAAACTAATGATTTGAAAGGAAAAACCTCCACCTTCAATCACAAGGCATTTTTTTCCTTTCAAATTTTATGAAAGGGAATCAGTCACAAATCCAAAAATAACCATAACAGATAAAATTAAATTAACAGATTAGGAATTAAAAAGGGAGAAAGACTAATATCAAACTCTTTTAGAGAACAGCAAATTTTTACAAATAAATTTATGTTTTATTTCTACTACTAAGTGCAAGTTTTAAACAAAACTATTTAAAATATTACTTTTGACACAAATGGTGAAAAACTTAAGCAAACATAATGGTATATAAAAATCAGTTCAAATGGTAGAACTAGTACCCAGAAAGACCAAAGTAATGTAGACTAGTATACATCTAATATCACATGAATGAAGAGTTGTACATGGGGTGGAAGCAGTGGACCTACTAATGGGAAGTTTACCTGCCTTATCTTTTGGTAGTCAAAAATTCTGTTTGAGGAACTTAATATTTTTCCCCTTAATTATTAAATAAAAAATTCCATACACACGGAATTGAAAGAAATTACGCTCCTTACATATAATTGTTTCTATGCATTACCTGCTGGCTAAAAGCTTATAAAATGCTCATTACTTCTAATATCTTATATCAATTGTCTTGAGCTGAAGCTGAAACTACTTATGCAAATATAGGAGTGTGTGGCAAAGTTAGCAATGTGTAGTACAGATTATTCCAAGGTAACTGAAATAAAGAACTTGCCACAAGATAATCTAGCCCTCTCAAGTGTAAATTTTTTCCAAGTAATTTGCTAGATCATTCATACATAAATGTAATTAGAACAGTTTGCACTGAAACATCTGTTAGCATGTGATGCAGTTACATAAAAAATTGTATGATCATTAGAAAATTGTTACAATCTACATGCAGGAAAACTAATGTGACCAGCCTCTTGTGCGAAGACAGGCAGCTGACCATTAACATAAATAAAAGTAATTTATTGAGAGCAAATAGAAGAAAAATCTTCTTACTACATGATTTGTGAACTGGCACTGATATTAGTGCGACATAATGCATCTAGAGGTACCTGAAGAGGGCAATTCAGAATGAAATCACCCTATAAATCCAGCTGTAGGAAAGGCCTTTTCTGGATAAATTTATCAGAATAATTTTACAGTAGTTTAATTCACTGACAAAAGAGGTAGTTTACAAAACAATTGTTCAACCAACTATTGAGTACTGTTGATTAGTCTGCAGTCCTTACAGAGTAGCATTTACAGAAGCCACAGAAAGAAAAAGATAAGACATATGAATCAAAGTGCCAAGGATAGAACACTTATCAAGAAATATTACATTTTTATTTTTTCTATCCTGTAATGAGCACAAGTCTAATAGCAAAGAAATTAAATTATCTATAGAGCATTCACACATGATTTGAATATTATACAGGGAATGTGGAAGATGATTTGGCAAGAAAATTCAGCTTTGGCACACAATGTATGGTGGCTCACATAGTGCAAATTTACGTAATAGCTGGAGTTTGTGGTACCATTTCAGACTGATCAAGTATGGTTGAATATGTGTGAAGAGACTATTGTTGTGCCTGTATGCAATTCAGCATCTCTGCTCCATGGTGAGGAGTAACTATTCCTTTCAGAATATTGACACTACTGTTGTGTTTCACTTGGTAATTTGGGCACTACACTAATCCTGTGTCAGTCATGAAACTGTTTAGTCTGCTCTCTGAATGCAGATGCCCCGGTCACTGAGGAAACAGATGCAATGTCACATCATTTGCTAGTGAAAATACAGCCTAAGAAATGCATGAAAATTTTGTACAATATCTAGAGGAAACTGTGGACAGCCAGCTACCAAACTAATACATAAAAATGAATATTTGTTTGGCTGTATATGTGATGCATTTCTGTACCATTCATTTATTTTGTACATTTAAATGTGTGTGCTTTGTACATGTGTACCTACTGAGAACGAAAAGGAGGCATCACAATGCATGCTGAGCACAGCTATCAACAGATACAATGAAACTTTGGTGAACACAACTGTGAAGGTTTAGGAGGAGGAGGAGGAGGAGGAGTAAGAACCAAATACCTCAGAAAAGGATGAGAATGAAAAAAGTGGTGGGGGGGAGGGGTGTGTGTGACATAGTACCATAACATGGGACAGCTAGGAGCAATGTCAGCCAAATGTAGTACATATAGGACTCATTTAATCCATGCTTTGCACATGTTCAATTACACGTTGTATACTAATGGGTGGGTTACCTGAAATATTTGTTTGCTTTTGCAGAAGACTAAAAGACCAAAAATTTCGTACATCCCAAAGCACTTTCATCAACTTTTCAAACTGTATCTAAGTATAGGTTACCATGGCCACTGTCACAGTCAATAAAATTCTTCTGGGTGGATGACTGCATTGTCAATGTGTAAAATTTCTGACATTTCAGCCGCTGTTGCAAATGGCCTCCTGCGGGTGAGTTTTGCTAAGTGTTAGCAAAAACTGCATCCTGAGGAAGGCCATTTGAAATCGTGGCCAAAACATTGGAAGCTTTACGCATTGACAATGCGGCCATACACCCAGAAGAATTTTATTGACTTTTGCAAATGAAATTTTATTCACAAACAATAATTGCATTTCATTTATTTTGTACAAGTAAATGTGTGTGCTTTGTATATGTGTACCTACTAAGGAAGAAAAGGAGGCACCACGATGCATGCTGGGCACAACTAGCAACAGATACAAATGCCAATGTAGAAAGAGAACCAATGGCAGTAATTGAAATAATACTTGTCATTACTTAACACTCATGAGGAGAAATAATAGAATTCCATTTTTTTTAAAAGATTAGATTTACCATTTCGGTACATAGATGTCCGAGAATCACCAAACACTGCCTTCCAAAATTCCTTCACCAAAGAAGACAAAAGTAAATATTCCAGAATTCGAATTGACAACAGCTGCCAACATG
This sequence comes from Schistocerca nitens, assembly GCF_023898315.1. Taxonomy (NCBI): domain Eukaryota; kingdom Metazoa; phylum Arthropoda; class Insecta; order Orthoptera; family Acrididae; genus Schistocerca; species Schistocerca nitens. The sequence goes on from NC_064618.1 coordinate 668,706,561, forward strand.
AGTAACTTCGAAGTAGATATCCTTGGAGTAGTGATGCAACTTAAACCACTTAATAAAATCAAGTCTTCTGGTACAGACTGCGCACAAATTAGGCACCTTTCACAGTATGCTGATGTATTAGCTCCATACTTGGCAATCATATACAACTGCTTGCTCACTGAAAGGTTCATACCCAAAAACTGGAATGTTGCACAGGTCACAACAATATCCAAGAAAGGCAACGGGAGTAATCGACTACATCACAGGTCCATATCATTAACATCGATATGCAGCAGGGTTCTGGGACATATACTGTGTTCAAACATTATGAACTACCTCAAAGACAACAGTCTATTGACACAGAGTTAACACAGATTTAGAAAACATCATTCTTGTGAAACACAACTAGGTCAATCACACAAAGTGAATTGATTCCTTATTTTTAGATTTTCATAAGGCACTTGACGCCATATCCGCAAGTGATTTGTTATCAAATTGCGTGCTTATGGAATATTATCTCATATAAGCAACTAGGTTTGTGGTTTCCTGTAAGATGGGCCACAGTTGATAGTAGCTGACTGTGTGTCATCGAGTAAAACAGAAGTGGTTTCTGGTGTTTCCCAAGGTAGTGTTATAGCTCCACTGTTGTCCCATATCTATATAAATTATTTAGGAGACAACCTGATCAACTGGCTTAGGGTGTTTGCACATGATGCTGTGGTTTATCATCTAGTAAAGTCATCAGAAGATCAAAACCAACTGCAAAATGATTTAGATAAAATATCTGTATGGTGCAAAAATTGGCAATTGACCCGATATAATGAACAGTGTGAAGTCATCTACATGAACACTAAAAGGAATCCATTAAACTTCAGTGACACCATAAATCAATCAAATCTAAAGGCCGTAAATTCAACTAAATATTTCGGAATTACTATTACGAACAACTTAAATTGGAAAGAACACACAGAAAATTTTGTGGGGAAGGTGAACAAAGACTGCATTTTATTGGCAGAACATACAGAAGATGCAACAGATCTACTAAAGAGACTGTCTACACTATGCTTGTTCATCCTCTTTCGGTGTACTATTGTGTGGTGTGGGATCCAGTTAGGATTAATGGTGGAGAGTGTGACATGAAACAGGATTTGGCATGGGCATCTTTACGACAAAGATGTTTTTCATTGCGGCAGGATACTCTCACAAAATTTCAATCAGCAACTTTCTCCTCTGAATTGGAAAATATTTTGTTGATCCTGACCTACATGGGGAGAAATGATAATCTCAATAAAATAAGGGAAATTGGAGCATGCATGGAAAGATTGAAGTGTGTGTTTTTTCCGCGTGCTGTTGGAGAGTGGAATAACAGAACTGTTATGAAGGTGGTTTGATGAACCCTCTGCCAGGCACGTAAGTGTGATTTATGGAGTAGCCAAATAGCTACAGATGTGGTAATTTATTGGACTACATAAGTTGCAGATCTTCCCCCCATGAACCATGGACCTTGCCGTTGGTGGGCAGGCTTGCGTGCCTTAGTGATATAGAGGGCCGTACCACAGGTGCAACCACAATGGAGAGGTATCTGTTGAGAGGCCAGACAAACATGTGGTTCCTGAAGAGGGGCAGCAGCCTTTTCAGCAGTTGCAGGGGCAACAGTCTGGATGATTGATCTGGCCTTGTAACATTAACCAAACTGGCCTTGCTGCGATGGTACTGCGAACAGCTGAAAGCAAGGGGAAACTACAGCCGTAATTTTTCCCAAGGGCATGCAGCTTTATTGTAAGGTTAAATGATGGTGTCCTCTTGGGTAAAATATTCTGGGATTAGTGAAGTTCGGTGGCAGGAGGAACAAGACTTCTGGTTAAGTGAATACAGGGTTATTAACACAAAAGCAAATATGAGTAATCCAGGAGTAGGTTTAATAACGAACAAAAAAATAAATAAATAAATAAATAAAAATAGGAATGCGGGTAAGCTACTATGAACAGCATAGTGAACACATTATTGTAACCAAGATAAACATGAAGCCCTCATCTACTACAGTAGTACAAGCTTATATGCCAACTAGCTCCACAGGTGATGAAGAGATTGAAGAAATGTATGATTAGATAAAAGAAATTATTCAGACAGTGGTCTGAGATGAAAATTTAATAGCCATGGGGGACTGGAATTCAATAGTAGGAAAAGGAAGAGAGGGAAAAGTAGTGGGTGAATATGGGATAGGGATAAGGAGTGAAAGAGTATGCCGCCTGGTAGAATTTTTGCACAGAGCATAGCTAACGCTTGGTTTAAGAATCATGACAGAAGGCTATATACGTGGAAGAGGCCTGGAGGCACTGGAAGGTTTCATATATATTATATAATGATAAGACAGAGATTTAGGAACCAGGTTTTAAATTGTAAGACATTTCCAGGGGCAGATGTGGACTTTGACCACAATCTGTTGGTCTTGAGCTGTAGATTAAACTGATTAAAACTGAAGAAACTGCAAAAAGGTGGGAATTTAAGGAGATGGGACCTGGATAAATGTACAGAGTTTCAGAAAGAGCATTAGGGAACAATTGACAAGAACAGGGGAAACAAATACAGTAGAAGAAGAATGGATAACTTTAAGAGATGAAATAGTGAAGGCAGCAGAGGATCAAGTAGGTAAAAAGACGAGGGCTGGTAGAAATACATGGGTAACAGAAGAAATATTGAATTTAACTGATTAAAGGAGAAAATATAAAGATGTAGTAAGTTAAACAGGCAAAAAGGAGTACAAATGTCTTAAGTATGAGATCAACAGGAAGTGCAAAATGGTTAAGCAGGGATGGTTAGAGGAAAAATGTAAAGATGTAGATGCATATATCACTAGGGGTAAGATAGATACTACCACAGGAAAATTAAAGAGACCTTTGGAGAAACAGGGGGCCTCTTGTATGAAGATCAAGGGCTCAGATGGAAAACCAGTTCTAAGCAAAGAAGGGAGAGCAGAAAGGTGAAGGAGCATATAGAGGATTTATACAAGGGTGATGCACTTAAGGACATTATTATGGAAAAGGAAGAGGATGTAGATGAAGATTAAATGGGAGATATGATACTGCATGAAGAATCTGACATAGCACTGAAAGCCCTACATCAAAACAAGGCCCCAGGAGTTGAGAATATTCCATTAGAAGTACTGATAGCCTTAGGAGAGCCACCCATGACAAAAGCAGATATATGAGACAGACGAAATACCCTCAGACTTCAAGAAGAATATAATAATATAATAATTCCAATTCCAAAGAAAGCAGGTGTTGACAGGTGTGAAAATTACCAAACCATCAGCTTAATAAGTGACGGCTGCAAAATACTGACATGAATACTTTACAGACAAATGTTAAACCAGGTAGAAGCCAACCTTGGGAGAGATCTGTTTGGATTTCGTAGAAATGTTGGAACACGTGAGGAGATACTGACCTTACGACTTATCTTAGAAGATAGATTACGGGAAGGCAAACCCAAGTTTCTAGCATTTGTAGACTTAGAGAAAGCTTTTGACAATGTTGACTGGAATACTCTCTTTCAAATTCTGAAGGTGGCAGGGATAAAATACAGGGAGCGAAAAGCTGCTTACAATTTGTACAGAAACCAGATGGCAGTTACACGAGTCAAGGGGCACAAAAGGGAAGCAGTGGTTGGGAAGGGAGTGAGACATGGTTGTAGCCTATCCCTGATGTTATTCAATCTGTATATTGAGGAAACTAAAGAAAAATTAGGAATAGGAATTAAAATCCATGGAGAATAAATAAAAACTTTGATGTTTGCCGATGACACTGTAATTCTGTCAGACAGCAAAGGACCTGGAGCAGCAGTTGAACAGAATGGACAGTGTCTTGAAAGGAGGATATAAGAGGAACAACAACAAAAGCAAAATGAGGATAATGGAATGTAATCGAATTAAGTCGGGTGATGCTGAGGGAATTAGATTAGGAAATGAGACACTTAAAGTAGTAGATGAGTTTTGCTATTTGTGGAGCAAAATAACTGATGATGGTCGAAGTAGAGAGGATATAAAATGTAGACTGGCAATGGGAAGGAAAGCGTTTCTGAAGAAGAGAAATTTGTTAACATCGAGTATAGATTTAAGTGTCAGGAACTTGTTTCTGAAGGTATTTGCATGGAGTGTAGCCATGTATGGAAGTGAAAGATGGACGATAAATAGTTTAGACAAGAAGAGAATAGAAGCTTTCGAAATGTGGTGCTACAGAAGAATGCTGAAGATTAGATGGGTAGATCACATAACTAATGAGGAGGTATTGAATAGAATTGGGGAGAAGAGGAATTTGTGGCGCAAATTGACTACAAGAATGGATCGGTTGATAGGACATGTTCTGAGGCATCAAGTGATCACCAATTTAGTATTGGAGGGCAGTGTGGAGGGTAAAAATCGTAGAGGGAGACCAATAGATGAATACACTAAGCAAATTCAGAAGGATGTTACTTTGAGATGAAGAAGCTTGCACAGGGTAGAGTAACATGGAGAGCTGCATCAAACCAGTCTCTGGAGTGAAGACAACAACAAGTTGCAGATCAGAAGGGGTTTACCTACTGTGGAGGGTCAAACCCTTCACTGACATACAATTTTTTTTTGTGTGAAGTTTGTTGAAAAACAAAGTTTATAACCCTCAAATTACCGATTACTGTTCAGAATTTTAAAGCCACATCACCATACTCATGAACATTACACCAGACCTGCTTGAGTGGACTGACTACCATAGAGATATGTTTTATTACTCATGAGACCTACATCACAGGCATCTCGGGTCAGTGTAAATACTTCTAATTACTTCTTTCATCTGGTGGCACTATTGTGCTTCTTTGTTCAATGATTAAAACTGATCCTTATGAAATAGTCTCATAATCAATACTTGCTCTGTATTGTATAACCTCAGTTCAAAGTGCAGCATTTGGTATTAGTTCCTGATGGTAATGATAAATTAAGGTTGGTTATTTTAGCTCACCAATGTTCTATTCATGCCAAGAAAAAGTAATAACTTTTTTCATTTCTTTAATCTAATTCAGTATGCACACAAAATAAAGCTTGCTCCTTCCCATCAGTATGTTACAGTAATAAATAACAAAACAAAAATTCACTTCAGATAATTGTAAAATTACAGGAAGACAGAATGATTAGACAATAATTACCTACAGAGAGCTAAATTCCAAGTACTGTTGAGAGATACATTAAGACATTGAAGAACTGTACTTAGTTTTTGTAATTGTTAGTTCCTTCTTCTGGGTGGCAAGAGGAATAGATTGTGGAAATATGGAAAGGAGCAGCACATCAGTATGACCAAATGATAAGGACCCACCTGCTGCAAGATTGGGTGAGATGCAAGATTTTCTACTTTAAAATGTGTCAGTCCATGGTACTTCGCAATTGCTTCCTGAATGTTTCTACTGCCCAATCATTCTGTCTGTTTATAATTTTACAATAGAAAATAAGACAAAACATATTGCACTAACTTTAAAGAATTGCATAATAATAGTAATGTACTAAGATAAATACCTACTAGTTTGGGAAGAACTTTTGGGTACTGAGAAGTACAACCTGCACCTAACAATTATTTAGCAGTCTTTCGTAATATAATCATTTGAGATTAATTAATATATATATGAAATGTAGCTAACAATACTAATATAACCACAGCTATTGAGCATAAATCCATCCACACAGGTGTTGTCATGAAACAGATTATGTGGTAACACCTTTGTCATCAAATGCAATAAGAGAGAGTACTGGCGAAAAATTGAGAGCCAACATTACATCAATGCATGCAAGCAGTTGATCAATTAACTCATTTAAAATAATTTTTGTATCAATGATTAGTCAAGTCAATATTTCTGTATGCTAACTTGAACCTTTTAGTTTTAATGCCCAGTAATTAATTTATGATTAGCACCTTGTCTTAATTTTGACACTCTCACTGCTGTAAATTATAGTTTCTATAAATAATTATGACAACTATTCAGTGAATAGGCCAAATTTATCAAATAATCTTGTTGATGCTACTACCGTGTCCAGAACTAGAAAAATTAAGATGCATCTTTAGATGGGCTTCCTTTTCAAAGCCAATAAGCTTGCAAAATCATTTAAAATACAGAACCTCTCAAGATCAATGACACACTTACTTAAAATAAAGGAAACATTAAAGAACAATAAAACAGAAGTGTCATTCAGTCAAATCTACAAAAAATATCACAAATGATTTATTAGAAGTTTTCTACTTCAAGGAGTATTAGAAGTATTTTGAATATTATAATTTACCACATTTTGTACATTCAAAACTGTGATTGCATGAACATTAATTCTGGGACTCTCCTGTGATCTGCATGTCTCTTCATCTTCCTGAAGATCTTCAGCTGTACTTGAATTCCCCGAGTCAAATTTTCGCCTCTTGACTAGAGGTCCATCAGAGAAACTATGTGGAACAGCAGTATTTGAACTAAGTGATGCACTACTTGAAGCCTGTGATACACTTGAGTCACCCGCTTGTTGTGCTTCAGTGTCACTGTTAGGAACTGCAATGCGGAGCAATGCACCATTCAAGGTGACATCTGCTGCATCTGATGTTCTTTCTTCTCGTTGCCACCCACTCCTGTAAATTAGTAGTGAAACAACATTAGCTACTTTATACTGTTATTTGTTACTTCCACAACATCCAAACGCAAAGAAAGATTACCTCTTCAGAGTATGGTGTTCTTGTCTACAGCCATCTGCATGGTGTGTTTCAGATCTATTAGGAGTATCAAATTTTAGCTCTTCTTCTTCTTCTTCAGCTGATAAGGAACTAACTGAAACATTGCTTGAAGCTTGTGACAGCCCTGAATCATTCAGATCACATGCTTCACTACCACCACTGTTGTTAACTCCAACATTCATCAAAACTCCAAGGAAGGACGGAGCCTCTGCATTTGGTGGCAAATTGGTCTCCGACTGTTCAACTATCTCGTCAGTTCTGTAAAACAAGAATAGCTTGGAACAGAACAAAATGCCAAATCAGTGATAATGTCATTCAGCTATTAGTTCCTTTAGCAACCTAAGTTACTTAACTCCTAAAAAATATTCTGAAATTGTTATGATAATACATTCGCTAATTAATTATTGAAGAATAACCAAACAGAACAGACCAATTCACCACTGACCAAACAGTTTCTAGCTAGCAATCTAAATTTGTATTTACTATCAACAAATCCTTATAAAGAATAAATTGATAAAATATGAACCTTAGTGATGGGCATTATCCTTTTACTGTTTGTATTAGCTCACCACAGCATTCAAATAATTTTTACATTCTCAATATGAAAACCTTCATGCTATGCATGGTCATATAGCAAATACTCTTGGCAGATCTCAACTGACACCCACAGTTTTATGTCTCTTATCTGCCCCCTCCTCCCTCAACTCAAAAAAATCACCCATCTTATATCTATTTTTTAGTTGTGCTTTACCCCTTAGCCTTCTTTTAGAATTTGTTTTTCTGCACTTCTCAGTGTTTTATTTTTTTATTCTCCACTTTTCTGCCTCCATACTTTCCAATTAGTTTCTCTTTTTACCTACTTTAATCTATATTTAAATTACTTAAAATTATAGTAATTATTTCTCTCCACTGTATGTCTTAGCACATTGCCATTACGTCACTTCAATTTAGCAATTATAATTGATTGTTACCATACACTCATTTTACTATACACTCCTTCGAGGATTTTAATAACATTTTCTTCCCATGCCTATTTCCTTTCCTAATTAATACCTTCCAATTACAAAAATTTCAGTGATTTCTCACAACTCAATAGAAACTTCCACCCAAGTTTCCACAGATCCTGCTGCTACTATTTGCTTAAGCAAATGTTCTACTTCACATAATGTTTACACTTAACTGTTCTGATTGACAATTTGAATGATATCTAGAGCCAGACAAATCACGAACATAGCATATCTAAAATTTTAACTTATAACATACTGTAACATGGCTAAAATGTCTTCCCTTGTTAATGAACATCATAGAAAATGCTGGAAATGACCACCTCTGACAATTATTCAGCACTGTGCTCGATGTAGGAAACTGTGAGACATGCCTAGCTACTCTGCCCGAGGGACAGCAGCAACTGTGTTTTCAATGTTTTGCTATAACTGTTCATATGTGTGAGGCTTATCTGAGTACACCTGAGCTTTCAATTCACCCCACAGGTGTCGCAAGGAGATCAGGTGATCTAGGTGGCCAGGAAGTTGTACTGCCTTTGCTCCTTTGCTGACTGTCCTCTCCTCACCGAACACCTCAGGCACACAACACAGTTGTCATCAAGGCAGTGTGCACTGTTCCTCCATATTGCTGGAAATATCTATACAGTCATCCACCTTCTGTGAGTTGATGTGCTATGGATTTAACAGTTTCTGCACATAATGGTTAACATTAACAGTTCATTGAAAGAACCAGAAATTGTGCACCAAACACCAATCTTGAGGTTATACAATAGCTCTGTTAAGCCCTGATTGATATTTTCTGATGAATAATAGTGCAAATTCTATGATTTCACATACACTAAAAGGCTTAACCACACCTCATCTGAAGAAATGAAAAACTGAGATCCAAAATTGCTGACTCCACTCACAAACCACTGGCAGAACTCAACATGCCAAAGTTCCTTTGGGTGCTTTAACTCATGCACAACAGTATGTTTCTAAGGATACAGATGCAGGTCTTTTCTGATAATGTTTTGACGTGATTATTTCTTAATTCCCACTTGCACACATAAATAGTGTTGAGATTCTGGTGGACTACATTCTAGGCTTGCTTTCACAGGAGTGACTTCTGATGTTCGAACTCATTTCCACATCTAAATAATTACTCTACAATTCACAATTGAGTGCATGGTAGAGACATTCCACTGCCAAACAGCATGTGGGAGAAACAAGCACTTAAATCTTTCTAGAAAAGCACTGATTTCTCTTATTTTATTACAATGTTCACTTCTCCCTATGTACGTGAGCACCAACTTTTTTTTTTATTTTTTTTATTTTTCAAAAAATGGAGGAGAAAGTTGGTGATTGTAATTTCATGAGAACATACTGCCACAACAAAAAATGCCTTTGTTTGAGTGACTGCCACTCCAGTTTGCATATTGTATCCATGGCACTCTCTCCCCTATTTCACGATAATACAAAACTAGATGCCCTTCTTCAGATTTTTCAAATATCCTCCATCAATCCCATCCAAGTCGGCTACTACACTGCATAGCAACACTATTGAAGAGGGTAGACAAACAGAGTGTAAGCAGTCTTTCGAATAGTTATGGTTTTTATTCACTACAGAGCACATCTAGCTATTAAGTTTTGCACTGCATACTCTGCTGGAGGTTTTGTCGGAACACTTTCAGTCAAACTCGAGCGAACAGTTCTGCACACATGATAAGAAGAAATCTGCTGACAACTGGTAAAATTCTCATTTTGTTGATACTCAACCAGTCTTGCGGCCTTAAACTGCATCATCTTTGCACATGATGATGCAGCTTTAGGCCGCAAAACCATTATGTATCAATAAACCATGAATTTTACCAGGTGTCAGCAAAATTCTTCATATCCTCCCTTTCAACAGCTGCAGATGCCATAAATATAAATACTTTTTAAGTTCTGCATATGTTTTTCACAAACTGTGATTTGCATTAGACTTGACTACAAAGCCTCTTTCTTAATCATAAACACCATTCTTCATGTGTTCCACAGGTTACTAAATGTGTCTGTTCCTGCCATGCACTCGATCATAATGGCACAGGGAAGTACTTGGTACAGAGTATGCAAAAGACATGCAGAGACCTACATGAGACAGCAACTGACAGATGCATCAAAAGCATGGTTCCAGCACTTTCTGTGGTGAGCAGTTCTCCTGTTCATTAACAAGAGTCATTTCCAAGTCAGTCTTCTAAGTATTTTCTGGGCCACTTCTTTCACCCATCCTGTGCCTCATGATCATGACCACAAGAGCAAACAAGGAACTACATGGAAAAGTGTGTTGTAACAGTCAATTGCTTAGTTTTCCAGTACTCAATGTTATTGCACACACACACACACAGGCAACAGTACAATATTTTGCATACAATTTGACAATTATTGAACTACACGAAAAAAATGTAAATTAGTTACAAACTACAGTGTGCACACTCTTTATTCAACATGTAAACGCCACTACAGATATTCAGATTTAGGTTACGACACGGTCGGTATGCCTGCCATTATCGGCGGTGATGTGGCGCAGACGGATTGCAAAATTCTGGATGACCCACTGAAGTGTTGGAACATCAATGCTGTCAATGACCTTCTGAATGGTTGTTTTCAGCTCAACAATGGTTTTGGGGTTATTGCTGTACACCATGTCTGTAGCATAGTCCACAAAAAGACATAGCATGTGTTCAGATCCGTAAAGTATGGTGGCCAATCTAGGCCCATGCCAGTGCCCTCTGGGTACCCCAGAGCCAGAATATAGTCCCCCAAAGTGCTCCTCCAGGACATCAAACACTCTCCTGCTTTGATGTGGGTCGAGCTCCGGCTAGCATGAACCACATCTTGTTGAAATCAGAGTAAATTTGGCTAATGGGGATGAAATCATTTTCCAAAACCATCACATACCATTCGGTAGTCACTGTGCCATCAAGGAATATCATGCCCATTATTCAGTGCCTGGACATTGCACACCACACTATCATCGGCTGAGGGTGAAGAGACTTCCTGACCATGAAATGTGGAGTCTCAGTCCCCAAAATGCACTAATTTTGCTTACTGATGAACCCATCTAAATGAAAGTGGGCTTCATTGCTAAACAAGACCATACAGCATGTACTAATCCTAATCATGTCCTGCAGCTAACCATGCAGTTTGAATGTCCTAACACAAAGCATTCAGAAGTTATGACAATTTTATTTCATATAGTTCAATAATTGTTATCCTGTAAAAATAGCTTGTTTGTTTTGTCTGGTGGAGGGTGCAGGCACTTACATTTTAACTTACACTTCACGCAAATCAGTTCAAACAATAAACACTCAAATAAGACACATTCTTTCAAGGTAGCAACAGTATTTATCTCTGGACAAGTATAGCTTCACATACGTTCAATAACATGTTGGTGAGTCTCTCTAATCATGTTTGTCTGGGGTGGTTGTCCCTTTGATGTAGTTGTCATTCATTTGAGCTTGTTCATCAGTTTCAACTGGATCTGTCATGAAACTTCATTTGATGATTGATCAGCTACTACTACTACTACTACTACATGATCTGGTAAGTCAATATTCTTGTAATCTTGGTGCACCTATTAACAACTCAGTCAATATAATTATGCATATATCGGTATCACTAGGTGTGGCATGGAAGGGTACATCTGCCAACAACAGATCATGTGGCAAAAACACCCATGGCAAATTTAAGGGCTGCTGTGGACCAGCACAGACCCTCTTGTCACAACCATCTGGCATTCCTAACAATTTCTCTGTTTTACCTATTGACGATGACCCTGGGCTACATGGTCTTTTTCCTGGATAGTGACTTGGATTTTGTTGTTAACTGCCATCAATGTTGTCTAGCACACAAGACTTGTCAGTCTGCTTAATGCAGTACTGTCTTCCCTTATCATTCAATCAAAAGTTGTATTTTCAATGAACGAAACTATGGGTGCACCGAGAGTGTGGTTCACATTTGAGTACTTCCGAGTCAAACCTCCAAACGGTGTTCAACTGTACTAATGTGTGAATTATGCAACAAATGTGCAGTGTGTTGTATTGGCAAAAAAGTATTAACTTCCAGAAATTTTTCATTTTGCCTATTTCCACAAGTCAGGAACTATTATTTTATGTGATTTATTTCTACATAATTTGTGCTTAGTAAAAGCTGTATTTTCAAAGAAGGAGCCTTACAACAAATGTCATAGTCTCAACATATGTAGTTATCTGCACCAAACAGTTTCTTCAGATTGGTTACTTAACCATTTCAATAAGATGTAAGTGCATTTTATTTTTCCTATACTCATTCATATTTATGTAGATCAATCATCCAGATCTTATCTCTCTTCTTTAATCCAGTAAAATCTCATGCCGAGTGAAGTGTGTAATAATATTTTTGATTTGTCCGATTTTCTTCTTCCTATTTTTGAACTATTTTTATCACTGACACTTGTGGTTCTATCTGCTATGGTGTTGTTAGTATCATCATTCATATCTCTCTCTGCATTAGAAGTTCTGCCAGTGAAACCCACCAAGAGCAGACATACTCTGTAGATTTGACTATTTCATAATTTTGACAACAGTTCTGATGTATATATTGCTTTGCAAAAACTTTGGGCTGGTTGTACTGTGGCTGGAAGATAATTTTTTTGCTTATCTATAAATGTGAATATGAAGAATTGTTCAAAACAATTCCACTGTTGGTCACAAAGGAAAGACTTTCCTTCTCATCCTGTATGGTAAGTCTTCACTGATCTGGAGTTCTGGGTGACTTTCCCAAAATCGACCACTTTTCCTAGACCTCTCCACTCCTTTTCCTTCACCCTTCTTCCTTCCTATTCAAGCCTTCTGCCTGAAGGAGGAAGTCACTGGCTCCAAAAGCTTGCCAATTACAACCATCTTTTATATGTGTGTTCTGCCGCCACTTTGTGAGTAGATTTTTTAATCTATATTAACACTTAGGAGCCAACGCCCATAAAAAATACGGGCGTGCCTGACCAACCCGAAAATCCAACACCCGTAATTTTATGGGCGCATGTGCTCGAACTTCCGCTTCCTTCCTTTACATGTTCGTAGGGCTTCCAATGGTCTGTGAGGCACAGCAGAGGTTATAGTTGAAGTATTTGATGATAAATGGTGCTAATTGGTGGTCAAGGGAGAACCACTGCTTTTTTTGTGAGGCTTTGCAAGTACTCAGTTGTATCATCATGGAAAGCGTAGATTAACAGATGATGAAATCACTCTTGAGTTATCACGCGAGTTTGAAGAAAGTGATGTTGATTTTTTGGAGGATGATTATTTGCTCGATTCTGATGATGACAGACTATATTCAAGAAGAAGATTCTGAGTCTTGAATTAAGGAATGCAGATAAAAAAATACACAATATTTTTTATTCAGATTTCAACTGAAAGAGGTTTCAATATGTAACCACAGTAGTAAGTGATTTTATTTGCAAATACTACTTTTATAGTAGAATCAGACAAGGAGAGCGAGCATCCAAATTCTTCAGAAGCATGTATTGCCATTGTTCCTGCCGATACCACACCTGAAGTGCGTGGGCAACCAAGGGTGAGTGAGAGACCGAGAACTTCATACTGTACCGATTTTGATAAAGGCTGAATGCCTACTGATCATGTGCCAAAGATCTATCCACTCTCGGGACACTCTGGAAAGTGCAACCTTACCAGTTTAGACCAGAACAGCACACCTCTAGACTTCTTTTTGTTTTTACTTACAGACAGTATGGTGAATCATATAAAGCAGCAAACTAATCTGTATGCACAACAAAGCATAAGGAAATTATGAAGCACAAATTCCCTTTCCCCTACCTGCTCACTATCAAAGTGGAAAGGAGTTACTCTCATAGAAATAAGAAAATTTCTAGCCATTGCAGTCCATATGTGTGCAAGTGTGAGACCCCGTATATGACAGCACTGGTCCAAGGATCCTGTTGTGTCATGTAATTTCTGTCCAAACATCCTGAGCTGTGGCAGCTTTATTTCTATTTTGAGAAACTTTCACATCAGTGACAATTCATTTGCTAAGAAGAAAGGAGAAGCTGGCTATGACCCACTGCACAAGGTGAGACGACTCCTGGATATGGTCTCTGCTAATTTCTCATGAGCATATACACCCTTTCAAAACATTACAATTGATGAAGGCATGTGCAAATTTCGTGGCCGTGTGTATTTCAAGCAGTACATGCCACAAAAGCCAAACAAATATGGTATAAAACTGTACATGTTGTCAGAGTCAGAAACAGGTTATGTCTTGAATTTTTCTGTTTATGCAAGTGAGAGGTCTCACACAGTGACACTCGTAAAAACATTCCTTGGAAATCTGCCAGGAAAAGGTTACACTTTGTTTACAGACTGATTCTACACCAGCCCAGTCCTTGCTTCAGAACTGGAAGCTGCAAAAACTGCTCTTCTGGGAACTACAAGAAAATCTAGACAGGGATTACCTCCTGCTATAAAAGATCCGAAACTTCAGCGAGGTGAACTAATTTTTAGGCATAAAGGAAATATCTTGGCATTCTGTTAGAAGGACAAAAGAAATATGTACATGATAAGTACAAGGCACACTGCAGAGACTCTGACTTTTGTTGATAAGAGAGGCAGAGAGAAGTCAAAACCAGCCTGTGTAGTGGGCTATAATAAAAACAAGTTGGGTGTTGACTTATCAGACCAATAACTATCAAACGGGGCTTTTGAGCATCGAATTGTGATGTGGTGGAGAAAGTTGTCATTCCACATAATACTAATGGCGGAGATAAATTCAAGTATATTGTACGACAAGGTAACTGGAAAATGCCTCACATAATCACAGTTTATGACAACTATCTGTGCAGGTCTTGCGGACAGCAGATATCTCTAACCACAACCTGGTACATCGGGACTCTCCAGACTATCAACTGAAAACCATTTTCTGGAAAAGATTGAGACAGAAATAGGCAAGAAAGAGAAACAAAAACAATGTGTAGTGTGTTCTCTGAGAGGCAAAAAGCTTACTGGGAAAGTGTGGCGCAAAGCCACAAGCTACCAGTGTAGTGAATGCAAAGTGGCATTGTACAAACTACCGTGCTTCAAAATTTATCATACAAAGACCAAAATTGCATCTTAAAAATAAAGCCAAAGGAAATTACTGTATATAAAACAAGCAGTATAAATAATTATTAAAATTCTTGTTTAAAATGATGTAGTTTTCCTTCTGAGCATTAAGTGCATATATCCTTCACCAATTTTTTCTCTTTTCAAAAACAACACTATAATTGAAAGTTTCATGAAAGAAAATATTAATTAAAAGAATGAAGTATTACACATAGCTTCAAACTAGAAAGTTCAGGCTTTTCAATAAGGGTAATGCCATTACTATAACAAAAACCATTTAATAGTTGTAGTAAATTAAAATACACAAAAACAGCTAGGCCTTGTGGTAGAACTTCATGCGCTATGGCTCAGGGCCCAAAGAGTTAAGTAATTTTGTATGACTAATGTAGTGCAAAAAACGCAACTAATTTCTGTTTTTCAAACAATGGAAACCCCTGGTTAGAATATCAACAATTTAAGTACTTATTCGTTAGTTTTCAGTCACAGCCTTATCTCTGGCGGCTCGGACCACACACACACACACACACACACACACACACACACACACACACACACACACGGATTTAACTTTCACAAGCTTTTGGAGCCAGTGGCTCCTCCTCCTGGTGGAAGAGTTGAAGGGGAAAGAACAGGGTTGAAGGAAAAGAACTGGAGAGGTTTAGAGAAAGGGCTACAGTTTAGAGAAGTCACCCAGAACCCCGGGTCAGGGAAGACCTACCAAATGGGATGAGAAGGAAAAACTGATTGTTGGGGACTGCACCAGACAAGATTTGAAAACCTGAGAGCTTGAAGCTGAAAAACAGCGTAATATGCAAGACAGAGTTTACTACTAAAACATCGTGCACGAGTTAAGAGTGGAAAGCTAAGTGCATTACATGTAACAGAGGTGGCAGGGGGGACACCAAAAAGTAAAGTCAGAAAATGAAAGATTTCGAAAACTGAAATGGAGTGAAGAAAGGAGTAGTTACTGTGAATAAATGCTGAGACGGAAGGAATTAACATAAATTAAGGCTAGATGGGTAGCGAGAACCAAGGACATGTTGTAGTGCTAGTTCCCACCTGCAAAGTTCTGAGAAACTTGTGTCTGGAGGAAGAATCCAGATGTTGTGTGTGGTGAAACAGGCACTGAGGTCACGACTGTCATGTTGTACAACATGCTTTATAACAGAATATTGTGTGTTCCATATGCCCATTCACCCTGACTGAGAACTGGATGGTAGTTGTGCCATTATAAAAGGTTGAACATTGTTAACATAACAGCTGGTATAGGACATTTGTCATTTCAAGGTGGCTCTCCCTTTGATTTTGTGTGTTTTGCCAGTTTCAGGGCTGGAATAGGTAGTAGGAGGAGGGTGCATAGGGGAAGTCTTGCACCGGAGGTTTGTCAAGGGGTAGGAGCCATAGGGTAGGGAGAGGGGTGGAGGAGCATAGAGTCTGACAAGTATATTGCGGAGATTGAGAGAGCTACGAAAAGCTATTCTAGGTGTGGTGGGAAAAATCTCAGACAGAATGGATCTCATTTCAGTGCATGATTTTAGGAAGTCATGGCCTTGTCAAAGTAGCTGATTGATACATTCAAGACCAGGACAATACTGGGTGACAAGTGGTGTGCTCCGAATTTGTTTTTTTTGGAGGGATCAGCAGTACCATGATTGGATGTGATGGCCTGGGAAATGTGCTTTAGAACTATCCTAGTGGGATAATTATGTCAAGTGAAGGTTGAAGTGAAGAGTGGTAGTGTATTGCTGTAAAGAGAGTGCACCCGAACAAATATATTTTCTTCGAATGCCAACGCTGTATGGGACGGAATGTTCTACATGGAAAGGACGGCAACTGTCAAAATATAAGTACTGTTGTCTGTTGGTGGGTTTGATGTGGACGGAATTTTGTAGCCAGCCTTTGGTGGGGATGAGATCAACATCAAGGAAAGTAACATGGGACTGGGTAGGAAAATGTGAAATTTAATTGGGAGAAGAGACTTAGAGATTCCAGAAATGTTAACAGGCCAGCCTAACTGTGAGTCCATACAGCAAAGACGTCATCAATGAATCTAAAACCAATCCAGGGGCTGAAGATTTATGGATCCCAGGAAAGCCCTCTCCACGTGACCAATGGAAAAGTTGGTGTAGGAAGGAGCCATCCTGTTTCCCATGGCCATATCCCTGATCTGTTTGTAAGTCTGCCCCTCAGAGCTGAAGTAATTGTTGGTAAGTACAAAGTTGATTAAGATGAGAGTGAAGGATGTCATAGGCTTGGAATCAGATGGGCATTAACAGAGGAAATTTTCAGTGGCAGACAGACCATGTACATGGGGGATGTTGGTACTGAGAGAGGGAGATGGCATCAATGGTGACGAGCAACATGTGTGGTGGTAGTGGAACAGGCACAGATTTCAGATGATCTAGGAAATCTTCTACAAGATCCTACAGTTAGTTGCCCTCTTGTTTCTCTGGATGGTATCATCTGCCAAGCCAACTACAGACTGTAACAACATGCCAGACTTCAGCTCAAAAAGCTATCCCACCTTCTCCTAAACTATGTCAACAATGGTGTTTCCCTTCCTCTCCCTCTGCAGATCCCCAAATATCCACACCATCAACAACCACTCCTCTCCTACAAACCAAGCTTGGCCAACCCCCTTAACATCACACAGCCTTCACCACTGCCTCCCAGACCTGTAATAATTCAATCACAAGAACGAGTCACAACAGTGCAGTGTTCTCAACCTTTCGACCCAACTTACTAACAAGTACTTCACCTCTGAGGGGTGTCATATACATACAGATCAGGGGTACGGCTATGGGAAACAGGATGGCTCCTTCCTATGTCTACCTTTCCATGGGTCACTTTGAGAGGGTTTTCCTGGGATACATATATCTTCAGCCCCTGGTTTGGTTTGATATACTGAAGACACCTTTGCTGTATGGACTCCTGGAATCTGTATGGATTCCTGGAATCTCTAAATACCCTCTCCCATGCCACTTTCCTTGATGTTGATCTCATCCTCACCAAAAGCCAGCTACAAACTTCCATCCACATCAAACCCACTAACAGACGACAGGACTTGTATTCTGACAGTTGCCATCCTTCCCATGTCAAACATTCCCTCCCATACAGCATTGGCATTCGAAGCAAACGTATCTTTTGTTCGGATACAGACACTCTACAGGAATACACAACCACTCTCACTTCCACCTTCACTTGACATAATTATCCCACTAGCATAGTTCAAAAGCATGTTTCCCGGGCATTTACATTCAATCACGGTACTGCTGATCCCTCCAAAAGAACAACTTCGGAGGACACCAATTGTCACCCAGTATTATCCTGGTCTTGAAAGTATCAGTCAGCTATCCTGACAAGGCCACGACTTCCTAAAATCATGCACTGAAATGAGATACTTTCTGTCAGATTTTGCCCACCACACCTAGAATAGCTTTTCATAGCCCTCCCAATCTCCACAACATCCTTGTCAGATCCTATGCTCCTTCTCCATTCATCTCCCTACCCTACGGCTCCTACCCCTGTAACACCTCTCCCCCCCCCCCCCCCCCCCGTGCAAGAGCTGCCCTATGCACCCTCCTACTACCACCTATTCCACCCTTGAAACTAGAAAAATATATAAAATCAAAGGGAGAGCTACCTGTGAAACAACATGTCATATCAGATGATATGTTAACACTGTTCAACCTTTTACATCAGCATGACTAACACCCAGTTATCAGTCAGGATGAATTGGCATAGGCAGAGGGTGTATACAGGCAACACAAAAAATTCTGTTGCAGAGCATGCTGTACAATCTGACAGTCATGACCTCGGTGCCTGTTTAACAACACACACCATCTGGATTCTTCCTCCAGACACCAGTTTCTCAGAACTCCGTGGGTGGGAACTAGCACTACAACATGTCCTTGGTTCTCGCTACCCATCTAGCCTTAATTTATGTTAATTCCTTCCGTCTCAGCATTTATTCACAGTAAATATTCTTTGCTTCAATTCATTTTTTCACCCATCTACATGCCAAGATGGGTGGAGCAGGAAGGGAATGTACTTATGAAAAAATATTTAGGTCCCCAGAGACTTATTGAAAACAGGTCTTACTTTACATCCCATTGCTCCTGATTATCATCTTTTTAAAATCTTTTATTTATGTATTAGATTGCTTATTATCTTTTTGTAGTTTTACCAGTTTTTATTTTCTTGAGCATATTAATATTTACACAATTTCTCGTGCTATATGTTTTGCAAGGAACAAGAACAGTAGGAACATAGGTAAGTAATGCTGTGTTTGTGAAGAATTATATAGAATGCAACACCAGTAGAACTGTGCCCAGGGTTCTTTAGGCTTGCTCGCAACTGAAACATGCATTCTGCCAACAAACACTCTTGCTGTCAAATGATGGACTCCGAAAGTCATATGCTGATATGGTAAACTTCACTTACCCATCTGCTGACGCTGGTAAAGTGTCATCATCATGAAATGCTGATGGATACCCACTCTCAATATTAATATCAGGATGAAAAATAGCATCAGTATCAGAGCCATCTGGAAAAATAATAGAAAAATAAAAATTTAATATAGGATTTTTTGTTTTTAAAATTCAGTCTTAATCACACCACGTATGTTACAAGAACATAGGTGACCGGTTTCGGTCATATCACATGACCGTCATCAGACCTGTAATTTAATTTAGAAAGTAATAGAAACCTTACTAGATTTACAATAAAATAAGACAAAATGCTTGTAAGGATAAAATACAATAAGACATGTTATACCCAAGGCGTCCTTCGAAGATGGTAGGTGGAGCACTCTTCTCAGCTGCTGCGATGTCAACTGGTGCCAGCATGTGATGAGCATACACTTAAGTACGAAGATGCTCTGCCTAACTCTTCTTCCTCCACCTCACATCAACCAATCAGTATAAAAATGGGTTCACATAATTGTCAAAACAAAAAAGAAAAGTACAATAATAAAATAAAAATAGTTATGTATAATATCTCTTTACAACCATGGAATTACTTAAATGTTGTCTAAAATATCAATTAAAAGCTTTAAAATAACTGTACAGACGATGCATAGTCAGTGTGCCCTCTATGGGCTAAGGCAGTACAACCACAATGGTTTCAAAGCCAACGATGTTGTGGAGGTCTTTGGCATTGCGGCATCATATCGATATGCGAGTTGTGATTCGACTGCAAGTATACATCTATGCTAGATTCAGTCTGTCTATCTTGTATTAACTTTATTTGGCACTGGAGATATATGTAATGACGGAATGATCAGCTGCAGGGTGGTATGATATTACATAGATTTTTTTATTATTATTTTTTAGTAAAATGTCATAAAACTGATTTATTAAAAATGGAGTCATATTTCATAATATTTCTAGTTGGAAGTTTAAAATTGTGATATAAATATTTACGTACTGTCCTAAGGTACATTTCTGCCATGGATACAACTGGGTCCTATGATTTTCTGAACAAAAGAGTGCATATGTGTTCATAGAATTTCGCCAGAGAGATCATAAATATGTTTTTCACGAAAATCTAACTGTTCATTGAGAAGCATTGACGGTTCATCTCTATAATGGGCATATATCTCCATCTCTTCCAAAGTATTTAATAATAATAAGCCTTTATTAGTGTAATGAAGGACTTGCAAATTCTGTTGTACCGTCCCTTCGGCATGCTTATTAAAAGTTATGTGATGGCCAAAGACTGATTTTGCTCATGCAGTACCTGATGTAAGTTCTTTGTATCGTGTAGTAAAGCTCTGGCCTGTTTGGCCAATGTATATTTTTCTACAATCACCACATTGGATCTTGTAAACCCCTGATCTGAGAATTCTATCGTTATCATTACCTACAGTATGTCTTAATTTATTTTGCAAAGTATTCTTAGTTTCAAATGCTATTATTGTTTCAGAATTCTTAAATAGATTAAAAAAGCATTTTGTAAGTCAGTGATCCACCGGATGTTAAAATTACCCCTTGAAGAAAATGAAATTAAAAAAGAAGCAACTATTGTAAATCAGATTGCGAAGACCAATTCTTTTGATACACGTCAAGTTGACATTATGTTTAATAAAGTGCAACAATCACGAAGTACACCACTAATAGGAGTTCATAAATACACAAAAATGATGTACCTGGGGAACATATCAGATAGGATCAGTAATCTATTTAAGAATTCTGAATAACAATAGCATTTGAAACTAAGAATACTTTGCAAAATAAATTAAGACATACTGTAGGTAGTAGACAGACTGAATCTAGCATAGATGTATACTTGCAGTCGAGTCACAACTCGCATATCGATATGATGCCGCAATGCCAAAGACCTCCACAACATCGTTGACTTTGAAACCATTGTGGTAGTACCGCCTTAGCCCATAGAGGGCACACTGACTATACATCGTCTGTACAGTTATTTTAAAGTTTTTAATTGATATTTTATACAACATTTAAGTAATTCCATGGTTGTAAAGAGATATTATACATAACTATTTTTATTTTATTATTGTACTTTTTTTTATGTTTTGACAATTATGTGAACCCATTTTTATACTGATTGGTTGATGTGAGGTAGAAGAAGAAGAGGTGGGCAGAGCATCTTAGTACTTAAGCGTATGCTCGTCACATGCTGGCACCAGTTGACATCGCAGCAGCAGAGAAGAGTGCTCCACCTACCATCTTCGAAGGACACCATGGGTATAACACGTCTTATTGTATTTTATCCTTACAAGCATTTTGTCTTATTTTATTGTAAATCTAGTAAGGTTTCTATTACTTTCTAAATTAAATTACAGGTCTGATGATGGTCATGTGAAATGACTGAAACCGGTCACCTATGTTCTTGTAACATACATGGTGTGATTAAGACTGAATTATAAAAACAAAAAATTTTAATCACTGTTCCAAAAATGTTTATTAAAATTGTTCAAAATATAGGATATCATGAATTACTGTATTAAAATATGAACTCAGCATGAACTGTGTCAAACCATTAAAGGAAGGAAAGTTTGAGTTTACCAACAGAATTATGATTAGACATGAAGTAGCTGTGTTGAAAATGGCCGAGGAAGGAAATTGGCAGTGGTCTAGTGCACTGTCCAGTCACTTTAATGTGCCCACCTATTAAAAAACTCAATAACCACCTTCTGCAGTACAGACGACTGCAAGACATACAGAAGAGAGCCAATGAGGTTCTGGAAAGTATCAGCAGGGATGTTGAGCCATACTGTGGCAGGTTTCTCGCGTGAGGATCCATGGCATGAACATATTCTCAATTGTCTTTAAATCTGGGGAGTTTGGTGACTAGGGGAGTATGATAAACTCATCCTGGTGTTCTCCGAACAATTCGTGCTGTGTGACATGTTGCATCAGCCTTGCTGGTAGATGCTATTGTCTCAAGGAAAAAAAAGACTGATGCAAACTTGTGTTGATCCATTGTGCCTTCC
Source organism: Schistocerca nitens (assembly GCF_023898315.1). Lineage (NCBI taxonomy): Eukaryota > Metazoa > Arthropoda > Insecta > Orthoptera > Acrididae > Schistocerca > Schistocerca nitens. The sequence continues at coordinate 668,728,843 of NC_064618.1, forward strand.
AGAATAGCAAGATCACCCAGGGAATGTCACAAAAACATTCCCAAGACCATAACTCTCTCTCCTCCAGTTTGGACCGTTCTGACAACTGTTGCAGGATGTTTTCTTTCTGAAGTTTCATGCAGTGCACACCAATAGTCAACTGTCTGATGGAGCAGGAAAGTCAGTCATCTGAAAAGACCACCTGCTGCTACGCAGTGGACATTTGTGTAGCAGTAATGGTATGCTAATTCCACCCTTCATCACCGACAAACAGCACTCAGCATTTATGCATGAACTAGGCACCTGCTGCAGAGGCCCATACACAGCAATGTTCACTGAACATTGATGAGACAATCTTGGTAGCCCCTTGGTTCACCTGGTTGGTCAGTTGCTCAACAGTTGCACATCTAGTCACCTTTACAAATGGCTGCAGCTGTCATTCACCCATCACCCCTCACCCGTAGTGCATCACCGCTACCTCACACCAGTTTTGATTAGAGCCATTTGGCCATGCATGGTATACTTTAACCTCAGTGTCACACGAACAGTTTACAAATTTGGCTGTTTTGAAAGTGCTTCCACCCCTGTCCTGAAAGCCAATGCCCTTTTGGATCTCAGATAAATCACTCTGTTTCCTCATTGTGACAACTGCACAATTCTCTGCATCCCCCTGATATGCTCCTTCACTGCTGCTTCTGTCACTTGCCATCTGTGTGTGGTTATTACATGTTGACACTGAAATGTAGATGTTATTCACTTAATGTAACTGTACCATGTATAAGCAACCAACTAAGGTGTTATTGGAAAACAGAAAATATTTACTGTATGACCATGTGGGGATTTCATGCCTACCCTGCCCATATAGGAATCTAGTGTCTTCACTACTGTGCCACGTAACATGGTGTATGATCTTGAGCAGCTCTCATAAATATGGCAGTGGGATCAACAAACAAAGAACTCATGAACTGTATGTCATGTTGCAGCAACTGATGCAGGTGAATCGCTTTTGAAATTCACCAAACAGCAGCATAAGAAATGAGCACTTTTGAATTATATCAGCAATTCCAAATATTTAAGTTATTTCATAATAACTGTGGTAGTTAAAACTAAAAGTGGCTACTATTGTTTTAAAAAGAATGCACTACAGGCTAATCTGCAGGGCAACTACCGAAATTTCTAACGTCTTTTATTAGTTAAAAAGATCCAGTTATCAAAATTAACTGTCAAAAGAGAGATTGAAGTGACAACTTCAATATTACATATATAATATAAAATATGTGAGTAAAATTCAATTTATTTTTCTCAGAGTTTGCAATTTTCAAATCATGCTGATAGTATATCAAGTTTAGAATGAAGCACAATGTTGTTTCTTTTTTCTTCTAAAAATAATCACAAAATGGGAAGTTTTACATTTAGTTAGCACTTTGAATAAATTTTAATCCACAGGTAAATGTCCCCCTCCACAATAAATGTGCACTGATGTGAAACTTCCTGGCAGATTAAAACTGTGTGTGTGTGAGACCATGACTCAAACTCCAGAGGTTCCGAGTTTGAGTCTCGATCCAGCATGCAATTTTAATCTGCCAAGAAGTTTCAAATATCCTTTTTCCTGCTCAAATGGTAAAAATTGTCTTCCATTAATTCTTCAGCAGAATGATTCAGCCTAATTTGAAATTTAGGACAAAAGCTGTAACTGATTGAAGCAGAAAATTCAAACGTATGGTGAATATTTTATAAAAACCTCAGAAAGTCAAAAATAAATTAAAAATTCTTGATTATGTTCTGCAACTAGTAAGCAAGGTGAACTGAGATACAGAGAACAATATGCATTCAACAGCAAAGATACATTACACAAAACACTCGCTTCATTTGCACACCCACTGCATAAATAGTTGTGACTTATGCAGTTCAGGTGTATTTGACAGCATATGAGGAACTTTTCACTTACCTGTGGATTGGTCATCTTGTCCCTCGTCAGGGAAACTGAAAAGGAAACAAAATTCATTTGATCAAATCACCTAAGACTTTTCACATGTACCTGAGGCGTAAAAAATACAACTCAGTCACAGCTGTTGTGAGGTCTGTGAACTACATCAAATATGAAAGTAAGTTGAACAGAAATGATGAAAAATAGCTTCACATGAGTTTATTGTGGGCTGAGGCTATAATATTCCACTCAATTTATTCAATAAGCTCTCACTCCTACACCATGTATGACATACTGTCCGAAATGTTTTTCTTTAATCTACCTATGCATGTGTCAATGTACAAGAAAATTTCCTGCTATTTCATTTTTGTTTTGCATGGAAATCACTTGATTGATATTTATTCATGTGAAAGTACTGTCTGCTAGAAACTGTGAGACAGGATATAGCTATAGTTGAGTCACCTCCTCTGTGGGAAATACTATAATGCATTTTATGGACTCCTTGACACTTCTCCTTACCCCCCACCCCCTGCTATCAATCTACAGTTTTTGTTCATAAAATCTTTCAAAATTTCTTCACTCAAGGAAGGAAACAATTACCAAATAGATTAGCCACTGAGCATAAGACACAAACATCATTCAACTTCTAGTTAAGCTCTAGAACAGAGTTGTTTCTTTACACTTTCCATCATCTCTATTCCACCCAGCAGGACTTTACAATATATTAATTAACAGTTACTCTGTTATACACTGAAGAGCCAAAGAAACTGTCACACCTTCCTAATATCATGTAGGGTCCCCATGAGCACACACAAGTGCTGCAACATGGCATGGACTTTACTAACATCTAACATAGTGCTGGAGGGAACTGACACCAAGAATCCTGCAGGGCTGTCCATAAATCCATAAGAGTATGAGGGGGTGGAGATCTCTTCTGAACAGCACATTGCAAGGCATTCCTGATAAGCTCAATAATGTTCATGTCATGGGAGTTTGGTGGAGTTTGGTGGCCAGCAGAAGTGTTTAAACTCAGAAGAGTGTTCCTGGAGCCGCTCTATAGCAATTGCAGACATGTGGGGTGTCACATTGTCCTGCTGGTATTGCCCAAGGACATCAGAATGCACAATGGACATGAATGGACAAGTTATCAGACAGGATGATTATGCACGTGTCACCTGGCAGAGTCTTATCTAGACATATCAGTTGTCCCATATCACTCCAACTGCACATGCCCCACACCATTACATGGCCTCCACCAGCTAAAACAGTCACCTGCTCACATGCAGGGTATATGGATCATGAGGTTGTCTCCATACCTGTAAATGTCTGTCCACTTGATACAATTTGCAACGAGACTCGTCTGACCAGACAACATGTTTGAAGTCAACAGTCCAATGTTGGTGCTGACCGGCCCAGGCGAGGCATGAAGCTTTGTGTCATACAGCCATCACAGGTACATGAGTGGGCCTTTGGCTCTGAAAGCCCATTTCAATTATGTTTTGTTGAATGATTTGCACACTGACACTTGTTGATGGCTCAGCACTGAAATCTGTAGCAATTTGCAGAAGGGATGCACTTCTGTCACGTTGAACAATTCTCTTCAGTCATTGTTGGTCCCATTCTTGTGGGATCTTTTTCCGGCTGCAGTGACATAGGAGATTTGACGTTTTGCTGGATTCTTGATATTCACAGTACACTCGTGAAATGGTCATACAGGAAAATACTGACTTCTTCACTATCTCACAAACGCAGTGTCCCATCGCTTAGGTACCATCTATAATACCACATTCAAACTCATTTAAATCTTGATAGCCTGCCATTATAGCAGCAGTAGCCAATCTAACAACTGCACCAGACTATTGTTGTCTTATATAGGCTTTGCCAATTGCAGCGCCATATTCTGCCTGTGTATGTAACTCTGTATTTGAATATGCATGCCTATACCAGTTTCTTTGGCACTTCAGTGTATAAAAAATTATAACATTACTCATATCTTCATCATAGAATACATACTTCAGTGTATAATAAATTATAACATTACTCATATCTTCATCATACAATATAGCTATTGGCACAAACTTGTGGGCAGCAAACATTTCTTCTCAGATAAAGAGCTAATGGTTCTGTGTAGATCATCGAATATCCCAAAAGCACAGTTGTGTGTGTGTGTGAGGCATATGAATTTTATGTATCAGAGTAAGAAAAATCAAGAGCATTCAAACTCAAGATGAGAAGCAGCTGAATTTTAGTTTCTTGATGTAGAAGTTCCTTATCCCTACTGTCATTCAAATTAAGGAGAATAATTTTTGTTTGTTAACATTTTCAACCACTAGATAAAATGATGAGAGCAGTTAGGTGATGAGGTAAAACAAATTAGAGCAGACAAAAATCAAGGGGGACATGTCAGTGTGTATACATACAGAAATTACTACTACTACTACTACTACTACTTACTACTTCTGTTATGGAGGATGTACCAGTATCTGATCAATGAGCAGAGCAGAGAAGGGGGTAAAGACTGGTGGCTACACTGACAGAGTAGCACAAATTGTGGGTGAGGGGAGGTGAATTGTGAGGTGGTGTCAGGCCAAAGGGTGCAGAAACAGTCAGGTGGAAGGTGTGGGAATGGTGGGTTACCTATGGTTAATGATTTCGGGAGCAGATAATGTGTTGTAAGGGTAACTCCCACCTGTGGTGTTCAGAAAAGCTGATGTTGGAGGGGTGGATCCAGAAGGCCTGGGCTGTGAAGCAGCCACTGAAATCAAGCATTTTATGTAGAACTGCAAGTCATGCCACAGGCGTCCACATTGCTCTTGGCCACAGCTTAGCAGTGGCCATTCATCCTCATGGACAGATAGTTGGTAGTTGTAACATTATAAAAAGCTGACCAATGATTGCAGCAGAGCTTGTATACAACACGGCTGTTTTCACAGGTGGCCCAGCCTATGATTGGGCAAGAGAAGCCTGTGATGGGACTGGACTGGGAAGTGCTGGGTGGGTGGATTAGACAGGTCTTCCACATAGATATCATCCCTGTGGCAAGTGGTTGGGGTTGGGAGTGGCATGGGGATGGAGGGGCAAGAGGTAGTGGTCATATGTGAGGTATATTTGCTTGTGTGAACATGTGCGTGTTTCTCTTTCCTGAAAAAGGCTTTGACCAGGAGCTTATTTGTAACACTTTTTTCATCGTGCCTGTCTGCAGCTCATCATGTCATCTTTATGGTATCTTTATGGTGAGTCTCGCTGATGTTCAGTTACATACAAAGGATTTTCTCCATCCTGAATTTGAATGTTGTGCCTTTTAAGCTTGTTACTTATTTAGAAGGTCCCCTCACTGCTAAAAATTCAGACTTGCATTGAATATTTCCTCCTCCACGTCTTCCAGAATTTCTGTAGCATAACTGCTTTTGACTCACTGTGCTTCCACAACAATTGAAATTTTGAACAATTACATTTTCTGCAATTCTTATCAATGTATCACTAAGCATTATATAGTTATAACTGTTTTTAATTATCATATTTATTCTGAATTGCCCTGTATAAAGTATGAATTTTAAACATCATTAACCCTTTTGCTGCTGTGGTTGCATATATACATGCTCCTTAGGTTTTCCTACAGTGCTATACACATATGAATGTGCACTATTATTCACATAAAAAATAATAAAACCCACCACCTCCTCATTGTTAATGAGATATGGCGATTGTTCTGACCACATGATTTACGATGCAGAAGAACGTGAATGGGCGCACTGTGCACAACCACCCTTCCAATTTAAAAAATCAGTAACTCAAGAATGAAATGAAACTTCCTTCTGGTTTCAGTTTTAAGTAAAATTGTGATACCTCACTTTCATTTCATTCACTGCAGTGTATGAAATAAGCCTACGAAATCCATTTTTACCTCTGCAAAATCTTTAAAATTTCGAACAATGTTTTACTTACTCTGATGCAGCACAGTAACTATGGTATATAACGAAAAGAAATTCAGTCCTTTGTCAAGAGAAGAAATTAGACTGCAAGATATGCTAAAAAACCAATTTTTTTCACCTAACAGCTTTTGAAAAATTGAATGATAAGTATTTCATGTTGATTGGAACACTGTGTCTCAGCACAGGCACCAGCATAGCCATAAAAAAAGCAGACTCAGCACAGAATGCAATGAGCACATTTGTAGCAGTGAAAAGATTAAGAACTGAAAATATTTGTGTCTACAGAAACCTGCATAAGAAGGCACTATTTACAAACCTTGATATTTGTAAACCGGGTTCTCTGAAGCACACGGCCTCTTTACATTTAACAGTTCGTTCCACAACTGAAACAAAACAAGACTTACACTAATAAATTACATAATTTCTGTAACATTAGTACATAACACATTAAACAAACACAAACACTTATCCTCACAACAACCATAATTCTGAGTGAAACAGAGACAAAATAGAAAGAATACAGTTTCTTCATACTTCGTAAGCATGCACAGTCTGTGAACTGCTTCCAAGTTTTCAAAAGGCAAACCAACATTTTTATCTTTAAATGTAAAAGAAAATAACACAGTCAACATTCTCCTCCTATGCTTCTATGTATCGCTTAGTCCAACATACATTGTGACTTCCTTTCCTACTCCTTTAAGTAAAGGAGCTCTTATTTCAAAAGTCTCAGATTCTCTATTGTGCTCTGTTTGTGCAGGTGTCAATAGTGCTACACCTTAAGTATTTCAGGATGCAGGGGAGAGGAGAAAAACTGACAATATCAAATCAATGTAGGTGACATTAAATTGATAAAAATTTACCACTGTAGCAGAGTTTGGAAATGCACTGCTGTGGAGACAGGACCACAAAATAGCAACCATTCAGTGACGATTGAATGGAAGTGTGTATGTGCCCAAAACTGCTGCATCTAATATGTGTCTGCGTCTGCATCTACATCTACCTGCAAATATGTACTCTGCAAACCACTTAAGTGAATGGTAGAGGGAACTTCCCACTGTACCCATTATTAAGACTTTTCCTGTTCCATTTACATGTGGAGTGCAAGAAGAATGATTGATTAAATGCCTCTGTGGGCACTGAAATTAGGCCATTTTTGCCTTTGTGACCCGTTTGGAATTGTAAATTCCTAGCTTCATCACAAAGTTGCTTCTTGAAACTTACTAATTAGGCTTTCATGTGATAGTTTGCCTCTATCTTTGTGATTCTGCCAGTTCAGTTTGTTCGGCATCCTGTGACACTTTCCCATGGGAGGGGGGGGACCCACCTTGTAATCATTAGTGCTCCTCCTTTGTATGCATTGAGTATCCCCATTAGTTCACATACTTGACCAAGGTTCTAAGATGGGTCATATAGGAAAAGTACAGATTTTTGTTATAAAATATTTATTCATAAACCTTTTTACAAAATTCATTCAGTCACCTTCAAAGTACTCTCCACTAGATGTCAGGCACTTGTCTAGTCAAGTCTTTTTTCCCACTGTTTGAAGCATATCTGGAACTTTTCAACTTTGATACTGTCCAATGCCCTTTGTGAAGCTTTTTTACAGTCTCCACGTCATCATAACGCTTCCCTTTGGGCTCCCCCCCCCCCCCCCCCCTCCGTCCCCACCCACAGATACAGGTAAAGTCACATGGAGCTAGGTCTGGTAAACATGGATGTTGGGAACGACAGATGCCATATAAGGGTCACTCGTGTGTGTGGGGCCACTGTTGTGATGAATGAAACAGTCACCTGATTGGCAAAGTTCCTGGCGTTCCCTCAGCACATCCTGTCACAGACATCTTAAAACTTCCAAATAAAATGGTTGGTTAACAGTCTGGCCAGCGATGCACAATTCCATGAACATAAAAAAATGATCATTGTCTTCACATTCAACTGCACTTGCCTCTTTTTTTTTGTCAGGGAGAATTGGGAGTCATCCACTGGCTTGACACTTCCTTGGTTTCTGATTCATACCTGTAACACCAACTCTCATCACCTGTAATGACTTTGTTCAAAGAGTTTGAATCACTTTCAACCATTGTTTTCATGTCCCGGCACATGGTTGTTTTTGTTCCTGTGTGAGAAGGTGCAGAAGAAATTTAAAGAAATATGTCTGCTTGTGAGATGTCTGCTTGTGTCTGTATATGTGTGGATGGATATGTGTGTGTGTGCGAGTGTATACCCGTCCTTTTTTCCCCCTAAGGTAAGTCTTTCCGCTCCCGGGATTGGAATGACTCCTTACCTTCTCCCTTAAAACCCACATCCTTTCGTCTTTCCCTCTCCTTCCCTCTTTCCTGATGAGGCAACAGTTTGTTGCGAAAGCTTGAATTTTGTGTGTATGTTTGTGTGTCTGTCGACCTGCCAGCACTTTCATTTGGTAAGTCACATCATCTTTGTTTTTAGTTATATGTTTCCTACGTGGAATGTTTCCCTCTATATATATATATATATATATATATATATATAAAAAGAAAGATGATGAGACTTACCAAACAAAAGCGCTGGCAGGTCGATAGACACACAAATAAACACAAACATACACACAAAATTCTAGCTTTCGCAACAAACAGTTGCTTCGTCAGGAAAGAGGGAAGGAGAGGGAAAGATGAAAGGAAGTGGGTTTTAAGGGAGAGGGTAAGGAGTCATTCCAATCCCGGGAGCGGAAAGACTTACCTTAGGGGGAAAAAAGGACGGGTATACACTCGCGCACACACACACATATCCATCCGCATATACACAGACACAAGCAGACATATATATATATATATATATATATATATATATATATATATATATATATATATATATATATATATATATATAGTGGTACGCTTTACATTTCTCGACATTTAAAGTGAGTTGCCAGTAACTGCCTCATGTTGAAATATCAAGATCTGACTGAATATTTGTATGGCCTTTATCAGACAGTTCATATGTACCCCAAAGAAATAGTGAAGAGAAAAACTGTAAGTTTATACAGGTATAACAATAAAAATATTATTTGGCTGGCAAATTTCTTGACAAAAATCATGAAAGGAGAAGGGGGTAACCTTCCAAATGAAGTGAAAATGAAAACAATATTGTGCTATTTTGCAGACTCAGATTTTCAGACTGGGAGGAGTAGACAGGTATATACACACCAGCCAACTCTGTAACTGTAATTTTTATATGAGTGTTGTTTGAAAAGTTCCTGGAATCACCACAAGAGGTTAGCACTAGCGCAACGAGTTGCCTGTAAACAAGTGCCATGTCAGTGCTCTTGGAAGAGGGCTGTGGTGGTAACGTGACTCTGTTGTTGCTCCCACGTAGTGATTTGCAAAGTTTTGGGGGGGGGGGGGGGAGGGGGGGGGAATCCAGATTCGAGCAGTGATTAAGTACTTCGTAAAGAAAGGTATGAAAGCGAAGGACATTCATGCCGATTTCCAGAATACACAGGGGGACTCTGCTCCTTCATATTCAACTGTTGCCAAGTGGACATATGAATTTAAAATTGGTAGGGAGAGCTCAGATGATGATCGGCGCAGTGGTCAGCCGAGATTTGTCACACCTCCACAAATCATTGCAAAAGTGCACAAAATGGTCATGGATGAACACCGATTGAAAGTGCGTGAAATTTCTCACACTTGCCAGATGTTACTTGAAAGGGTATATCACATTTTAACTGAAGAATTAGAAATGAAAAAATTATCTGCGAGATGGGTGCCACAACTCTTGATGCCGGATCAAATACGCATAAGAATGAACATATCAGAACAATATTTGGCCCGTTTTAAGAGAAACGAACAAGATTTTTTGCGCCGGTTTGTGACCACAAGTGAAAGAAACTTGGGTGCACTACTATACCCCAGAGACAAAACAACAGTCAAAGCAGTGGAAACATGGTGATTATCTGCCACCAAAGAAAGCAAAGACAATTCCTTCTGTGGCAAAGGTCATGGCGTCAGTGTTCTGGGATGTTTGTAGATTATCTCCCCACTGGGCAAACAATTACTAGAGAATACTATGCTAACCTCCTGGACAAATTGCAACAAAAGCTATGCGAAAAAAGGCCAGGTTTACCAAGGAAGAAAGTCATCTTCCATCAAGATAATGAGCACCTGCACACACGTGCCACTGCCATGGCAAAATTACACGAATTAAGGTATGAACTGTTGCCACACCCGTCTTATTCACTTGATATGCCTCCGTCAGACTTCAATCTCTTCCTCACACTGAAAATTTTCTTGGTGGACAAAGATTCACTTCAAATGAAGAATCGATAGCCGGAGTTGACAACTATTTTGCAGGCCTGGAGGAAACTCCTTTTCGAGATGGGGTCATGGCACTGGAACATTGTTGGACCAACTGCATTAATCTACAAGGAGACTACATTGAAAAATAAAAAAGTTTCAGTGATTTAAGTACTTTTGTCCTTTTCTGTTCCGAGAACTTTTCAAACCACCCTCGTACATTGTTCATCATGTTTTCTCACAGTATAAAGCTTATATTTTGCTATGTTGGGAATAAGTAGGCAGATCAGAAAAATTAATAACTGATTAATTACGAACATACTGATCTGTATCTCATAACGAAAACACATGTGCAACCATACAAGTACTTGACAATTGAATGTACCATTATGCTTCATATTTATCAAAATTATCTTATATCAGAAAACTCTGGAAGAGTCCCAATTCTAAGCAGAAAAAAATGTGATGTATTCATATAATGTGTTCACCTAGCTTCAATAACAAAAAGGTTTCCCCACATGTCGCAAAATTTTGTATAATCATCACAAAATGCATTTTCGTACACTGTTTGTAATTGCCTTAATAATACGTTACCGCACAAAAAACTAAAACATAAAGATAGTGCAACTGTTCAGAACACAGTGATGCCAGTTCCATACGTGTACACTGAACAATTTACTTGTTTGAGCGAGCTGAATGAAATGTAAAATTGTATGTATGCTCTGTGCCGGATGTGGCATACAACACACACCAACAACCTTCTCAAGGAGAGCAGTAAGAAAGAATTCTCCATCAGAGATTATGCTTCAAATTTTTTATTCATATGAAACTGAGGACGCTCTCTTCATTATTCACACAAGCCACTGTCTGCAAGGTCATTAATATTCAACATGAACAGCACATAACATTTCCCTGTGGCACATCTGAAGTTACTTCTACATCTGTTGATGTCTCTTCAATGTAATGTAACAGACAGATTGACAAATCAGACTAGGAGATGCACCTTTTTACTGAACAGAATGATACACAATGAACATTGTTTAACTATGGTCAAGTGTTAACTTCCAACTTATAAGGACCACCATCTAATAATAATTATTTTATATTTTGTGAACTGAAACACTTTAATACACATTTTGTTGAAGTCTCATGAAAATGACATACTGTAATGTAACCATCACTTCATTCTAGGTTTTCAGTACTACTTGAAATGTTTTTCATTGTAAAACATGATAAAGCTTCATCCTTCAGGTCACAAACATTGGAGAGAATTAGAATGCGTACTTATTTCTAGTGAAAATGTACATATTTGTATGTAAACTCAGACACACTTATTTAAAGGATATTTATAGAAGAACAATTTTGGAAATTAAAAAAAAGAAGTTTCTTTGAAATCGGTTATTCATACCTGCTTAATACGTCCACACACAAATATCAATTTGAACTAACATATTTCCATTGCAAATCCCAGAAAGATTGGAATCTTAATACTATAAAAATAAATATGAAATAAAGAAGAGTCCAGGTTGAAATACCAACAATAAAAATAATCATGCATTGTCACAATTTTATTTAATGGAGTCCAGGGGAAGTTCAACTAATGGGCAGCCAGTGCAGTTGTGAAGTTTTATGTTGTCACGAGGCACCAGTTAATGGAGGTGAAAACTGTTAATAAAAGAAGAAATTACGTAACATGGATACCAAACTTTATTTGTAAAATATAAAACCTGCCTCCTATGAATGATGGACCTTGTCGAGGTATGGTGGATTGTGTGCCTCATGTGATGCAGACAGCCATACCGTAGGTGCAACTATAATGGAGCAGTATCTTATTAGAGAAGCCACAGTAGCCCATTGTTCTTGTAAAGAGGTAGCAGCTGTTTCAGCAGTTCCAGGACCAACAGTGTGGATGACTGACTTGTTTGGCCTTGCAACATTAGCAAACACAGCCTTGCTGAACTGGCACTGTGAACAGTTGGTAGCAAGGGGAACTAATGCCATGATGTTTTTCTTGCCCGGAGCATGCAGCTCTACCGTATCTTTAATGACAATGGCATCTTTTTGGGTAAAATATTCTGGATGTAAAATAGTCCCCCCATTCGGAACTCCAGGTGGAGACTACTCAGAAGGATGTCATCATTAAAAAAATAAAACTGGCATTCTACAGGTCGAGCATGGAATGTTGGACAGGGTTGTTCCTTCACAGTTCCACTTCACACTCCCACCACTAACAGTCAATGTGGGCAGCTTTAGAAGGACTGAAATATTTCTGATCTACTTGTTACTCAGTTGACATTCAATGAGTAGTCCACTTTAGAAGTCACTTGAGTTCAACTGATAATTACTGCTATTACTGCTTCTTTACTGATAACACAATACTCCCCTCTCCTTTTGTACTGACGGGTCCACCTCTCACGACACCTAGTGGTCAATTCTGCATTACATAGGGGTGTCCAGATACTTCTGATTGGCTAATATATAGAGGATCTATACAACGGAACAAACTTGAGAACAATGTTATACAAAGGGAAGATGAAGCAAGCGAAGATGAGAAAGGCGATATGACACTACGTGAAAAATCTGATAGAGCACTGAAAGACTTAAGTGGAAATAAAACCTCCTGGAGTAGATGGCATTCCCTCAGCATTACTGAGACACTGGGGAATGCCAGCTATGACAAAATTATTCCACCTGGTGTGGAAGATACATGAGACAGGAGAAATATCCTCAGGCTTCAGGAAGAATGTAGCAATTTGTTCCAAAGAAGACAGCTGCTAACAGTTATGAATATTAGCAAACTCTCAGCTTAGTAAGTCATGGTGCAAAATACTGATATGAATTATTTAAAGAAGAATGGAAAAAGTGGAAGACAGTTTGAAGAACAACAATCTTACATTTATAGCATTTGTACATTTTGAGAAAACTTTTGGACTACATGGACTGCACCACACACTTTGAAAATTTGAAGGTAGTGGGATAAAATGAAGGGAGCAAAAGGTTATTTACAACTCATACAGAAACCAAACTGCAGACTGTAAGGCGATGAAAGGGAAGCCATAGTTGAGAAAGAAGTGAGACAGAGTTGTAGCCTGCCCTTGATATTCAATGTAAGTTACTAATTAAACAGTCCAATTGTCAAAATTTAATTAAATTGTAATGACAGTTTACTGGTACAGAGCTTACAAGTACCCCACTGTTGGTGCAACATCCTCTGGCATATATGTAAGGGACTTCTTCCAAATGTGTGACCAGTTCACATTAATAAGGGAAAAAGAATAAAAGAACCTACCAAGTTGTCACAAACACCATCTTCTCAGACATTTGCTGGAGACCATGCCCTTTAAATCCATGAGGATTTTCAGATGCCCACTGGCCAGAGGTATTGATGTTAAATACTTTGGCGGAGAATGTAGGAGGGTTTCGACTACCTCTCATTGTGCCCTGAAAAGAGAAATGTCCTGTCCACTATCCTTCCCACCCTGTTCACAGTGGTAGTCTGCCAACCACTGAACCTACACAATATACTAGTCCATCGTTACACAACCCGTGCTTCCAACCTCCTACCTCATGGCTCATACCCCCATAATAGACCTAGATGCAAGATCTGTCCCATACATCCTTCCACCACCACCTACTCCATTCCTGTCACAAACATCACCTATCCCATCTAAGGCAGGGCTATCTGTGAAACCAGTCTTGATCTACAAGACAAGTGCATTCTATGTGAGCATGACAACCAACAAGCTTTCTGCCCACTTGAATGGCCACCGATAAACTGTGGCAAAGAAACAAGTGCACCACCCTGTCGCTGAGTGCGCTGCTGAAAATGACATCCCTCATTTCAATGATTGCTTCACAACCGTGCCATATCAATCCTTCCCACCAACACCAGCTTTTCTGAGTTGCACAGGTGGTATTTCCCTGCAATACATCCAAAGTTTCCACTATTCTCCTGGTCTCAACCTTCGTTAGTCATTGTTCTCACCCTTCCAGCACCGTCAGTATTCCCATCCCAGCACTACATAGCACTCATCCACCATCACACCCACTCTTTTTACTTATCTCCTTTTCCACTACCCCACACACTGAATTTGTGAGGGCTCCTTAACTATACATCAGAAGAGCAGAACGGTCACCATTAATGGAAGAAAACTACAAGAATTTAGCTAAGGGAAAACATTTTAAGTCTGGTGATGGAAATTCTATGCAGAGTTACATCATATAATTCACTTCAACCTTCATTCCTCCAAACCAGTCCCTACATAAGATTATGATATGAACAGAAAACATCCCTCAAAGCATGATTTCAGTTCATTTATTTTCTTTTTGCCTCTTACTTTAGATAACAAATGTTTCCATAAAGTGCATGAAAACTTATTCAATTCTTTACATTAGTTCAAATAACAGCTTGATAGAAGCAAACATGCTTAAAAATGATAGCAGTGATCAAAGAAATTTGATGTTTTACACTAATTTTAATATTCATAGTATTATTTTTCTGTGCGTCTAGTGATGGCCGCACTTTGCTGCAAGCTTGATACGTATCCATGTTCAAATGTTTTGACTATGTAAGTGGCTTAAGACTTGAATAGTTATGGCTTGCACAAATGTGTATGGTTGACTGCATGTGCCAAATTTATGCATCTTCTACAAGAGAATGTCAGTTTCAAGGGCAGCGTGTCAGGACCTCCAACAGATTGATCATTATCTGTTTGCATTTTTTATTCAATCATGTACTAACTTCAGTGGTGAATGAAATGAAGCCATATCATGATAATGTTGAATGAGATTCAGTATATGAGACTCTGCTGTCAAATTCATAAGTAGTCGATACTCCAAAGAACAAAAATGCTGTCAGTAAGAAAATAAACTCCTTCAGAACAAATTTTAGGAGAATAGTTGGACACCTGCAAGGTTTTTTTGGCTTCTTTCTGTTGCAGGAAATTATAATGTTGCTGTTAATGTTTCATACTGTGTTTTAGTTTCTACCACAGCTTTACATCTTGCTGTCAACCAAGTCAACCAAGAGAGTTAACCCCTTACCGCATAATGTGCCAGATATGGCACATACCACTTTTCTCTTTGCCAATCTCGTATCTGAGAATATATTTCCAAACTGCATGTTGGGACAGATATGGCACACAGTCAAGAGCAGCTGTGCAAGTAGTGTATGCCATCTGTTGGGAGAGTAAGGAATTACGTGTTATGAATCTTTGCTTTGTGTTGCTAGCTGTTTACATCCAAGTTTGGTCACACAAACAGTTGCAATCAGGTACAGTAAACGATGATTTCAGTGTTTATATTATTTGCAGAGGAAAAAGGACATCTGTGGACAGTTATAAAGAGGTAAGTTTATATATTTGTTCATTAGAATACATATAATACTGAAAAATAGGTCTGTGACGTATATGGCACAACATGCAGTCTGGTCCAATCGAGTACGTGGTTGCATTTTACCTAAGGAGGCAGCAATGAAGATGAATGGTCGAGGCAGCATGGAGGAAAAGATAACAACAGTAGACGGTGTGCAACTGTCAGTAGTCTCCTGGTTTGATAATAAGTAGTCAACCCTTTGTCAACTTACGTTGGATGCAAACCAGAAGGCGAGATCAAGAGGCTTTTCAGGGAGGAAAACGATTATAAAATGGTACCTTGTCCACACTCTGTGATGATCTACAATGACTACATAGGGGGGTGTCGATCTATTAGATTCTATGCTAGGATATTATAGAATTCAAATCAGATCAAAGATATGGTACTTGAAGATATTCTTTCATCTAGTTGACTTGGCTTGTGTGAACAGCTGGCTGTTATGGAGAAGAAGAAATACGGACTACATGCCCCTTGTTGATTTCAAGGTCGCAGTTGCAGAGGACCTCTGTAAAATTGGGAAATCCTTATCCAAGAAACGTGGTAGTCCAAGCAATGAAATACAAAAACAGCTTGACTGCAAGAAGAAGAGAGGCCCTACAGCAGATCTTCCACAGCGTCAGGTGCGACTGGATGGGATACATCACATGCCTATCTGGCTGGAAAACCGTGGTCGTTGCAAGTATCCATAATGCAAGGGAAAATCCTATATAGCGTGTATGAAGTGCAGTACAACATTGTGCTTGAATAAGGAGAGAAATTGCTTCATCAAGTTTCATAATGAATAGAGAAAAATGGAAACAGAATGTGTGTTATCTTCTCAAAATGTGTGTATTGTAATGAATAGAAAGTGTAATTGTTTTACATAAATACAGTTCTGCTAGTTCATGTACGTATCTTACTGTGTATTTTCCACATTGTGCATCATCAATCCCAAAACTGGTATCACATGGTATTAGTCGTTACTGCATGCTGTCCCATATATGGCACAAACCCTTAATTCTAAAATAACCGCCCCTACATAAGATTTAGAATTTTTTAAGCATTTTTTATGAAATCAGAACATCGAACATAACATGTAACATTTTTTTCAGAAAAATAAAAAAAATCATGCAGTAAGGGGTTAAGTGACAAAAATTCAAGTATGTCTCGTCATTCAATCGTTGATAATTATGCCTTTCTCATGGATATGTCTTCAAGTCACCGAAAAAGTTAATGAACAAGTTTTTTGTTTTATCACATGTTCTTTAGATGCTCTCCCTCCCTCCCCCACCCCCACCCCCACCCCCACCCACCCCCCACACACACAAAAGCTCAAGGTATTAATCACACAAAATGTACAAGAATGCTTGAGCTTTGTAGAAGTAGAGAATGCTTGTGCAAAAGTGTTTAAGCATACATGAGCATCAAGCTTGTAGCAACATATATTTCCAAAAAATTTAAAGTGTAAAAAGGGAGACTTTTTTCACAAAAATTAAGATATGTTTGCAATAAGTATAATATAAATGGAGAAATAGTTGACCCTCCTCCCAGAACTGGTGTATATTGTGAGTATGTGAAAATCATTGCAAGCTTAAATTATGACGATGCTGCCCTCTGGACAGAACAATTTATTTTTCAATAAGAATATGTAAGCTACCTCATAAAACTCTTATTTCAATTCACTGCCTCAACCAGCTTTACTTCTCTCTCTCTCTCTCTCTCTCTCTCTCTCTCTCTCTCTCTCTCTCTTTTCTCTTTTTGCTTCACAAGTGCAGCCAGACAAGCAGACGCCATTAATAAACTTAGCCCATGAGAGCTATGACACTAACTGTTAAGATGATGACTAGTGCTTTCTGGGTAGTGCTTGAGGATACCATAATCTGTTATTAACAATAGATTAAACTGGCAACACATTTCAAACTTTTTGAATTTAAACATACATTTTTAGGATTAGCTCAAGAACCCCAGTCTGGAATGTATGTATGAAAATAGCTTTACACTGAAGAGACAAAAGGCATGGGATAGTGATATGCACATATACTAATGGTGGGAGTACCACGTACACAAGGTATAAAAGCACAGTGCATTTGTATTCAGGTGATTCATGTGAGAAAGTTTGAGACGTGATTATGGCTGCATGATGCAAATTAATAGACTCTGATAATGGGATGATAGTTGAAGCTACACACATGGGACATTCTATTTCAGAAATTGTTCGAAAAATCAATATTCCACAATCCACAATGCCAAGATTGTGCCGAGAATACCGAAATATCAAATTTCAGGGGCTAACCATCATCATGGACAATGCAGTGGCTGATGGTCTTCACTTAATGACCAAGAGCAGCAGCACTTTCACAGAATTGTCAGTGCTAACAGACAAGCAACATGAAATAACCACAGAAACCAATCTGGGACATACGACGAACATATCCCTTAGGATAAGTGAGGCAAAATTTGGCATTAACAGACTATGGCACCAGATGACAATACAAGTGCCTTTGCTAACAGCAGAACAGCTCCTGCAGTGCCTCTCCTGGGCTTCTGACCACATCCACTGAATCCTAGATGTCTGCAAAACTGTGACCTGGTCAGACAAGTCCCAGTTTCAGTTGTAAGAGCTGATGACAGGGTTCAAGTGCGACACAGACGCCACAGACCCAGGTCATCACCAAGGCACTGTGCAAGCTGGTGGAGGCTCCATAATGGTGTGGGCTGTGTTAACATGGAAAGGACTGGGTCGGTCCTCTTGATGTTTGGCTACTTTGAGACCATTTGCAGCCATTGAGAGACTTCATGTTCCCAAACAATGATGGAATTCTCATGGATGACAATGCAACATGTCACCCGACCAAAACTTTTCGCAACTGGTTTGAAAAGCATTCTGGATGATTCAAGCAACTGATGCAGGCACCCAGATTGCCTGATATGAACCCCATCGAACACTTATGGGAGATAGTCGAGAGGTCAGTTTGTGCACATAATCCTGCACTGGCAACATTTTTGCAATTATGGATGGCTAGAGAGGCAGCACGGCTCAACATTTTTGCAGGGGACTTCCAATGACTTGTTGAGTCCGTGACACATCAAGTTGCTGCACCACGCAGGGCAAAATGAGGTCCTACACAATGTTAGGGGACATCCCTTGACTTTTTTCACCTCAGTGTAGTACATTCAATGTTTGAAGTAAATGCTTGTAATGAATAATAAAATGTCTCTGGTAACAAGCTAATTTAATAATCATACCAAATGTAGCCTCATCTCGAAGAGGTGGCAGAGTGTTTTCATATGGAGGAGGTTGTGGTGGTGCAGATGGTCTGTTGCATGGTATCTGCTCTCCAAGAGAAGGCTTCCGTCCTGTAATGATGAGAAACAAGTTACTCCCACCATACTGCCAATCCCATGCTCTCAATTGTGTTTTACTTTAGGCATGTGTGTTCACAATTGCCACTCACTACCAGCATATAATAAGAGCACATACATTTGCTACCTAGCAAGCAAAACCAAATATGGATGTTTTCAACACAAACAATAATAAAGTATCTGGTAGTAGGGCTATTATTATGGTCCTAAGCTATGCAACACATGAAGTTGAAATTTATGTGGATGTGGAACTTGTCATAAAATTAAGTTACATAACATATATTTCATACAAAGAAAGGAATGATTAAGTTGTTTCCACAGATCATAAATAAAATAGTCATCATGGATGGGGACTAGTTCAAAAAATTGGAAATCTTTCATTTAAGAGTTCAAACAAACTTGTGACAAATATGTATATGCATGTACAAGGATGTGTATCAAATGGAAAGCATTTACTACTTCTTTACTTTCATTACATTATTATACTGAAGATGTATGGAATCAGAACTGGGGGGGGAAAAAAAAACACTCAGGCATCAAGGAGGAGTTGTGAGACATAAACTAAAGTTGGTAGGTGTGTTTCTACATCTGAAAGATAATGTCTATTCAAGTTTCATGCCAGGTGTATAAGAGTGACACAAATAGCACATATCAGGTCTGCTTCAAACACACACTGCAATGGTTGTGAGCGTTAGTTATATTTGGGACTGGACGTGGTGAGTTGATGTTAGTCAAGAACAGCTTTCAGGTGACAAAGACACAGTTAACATTTCACAGAGCTTGGACGAGATCATGCAATGGGGCTATGAAATACTGGATGTGCCTTTTGTGATACTGCAAAAAGGATTGGCAGGAATGTAGCCCCTATGCAAGATTGCTGGCAGCAGTGGCCACAAGAATGTACAGTCAGAAGAAGACCGGGCTCCGAACAGCCATGTGACACTACTGAGAGGGAACACCATCATGTTCAGTGACTGCTCTGGCACATCTTACTGCTTCTGTAACAGCATTCTGAGCAGCAGTTGCAAATAAACTCTTACAAGCTGGTCATTTCAAGGACAGCTCCAAGCCAGATTCCCTGTAGTGTTCAGTCCACTGACTCCAAACCACCAACATTTGCAAATTCAGTGCTGTCAAGCGAGAGTGCATTAGAGGGCAGGTTGGATGTCTGTTGTGTTTTCTGATGAAAAATGGTTCTGCTTTGGTGCCAATGATGGCCATGTGTTGGTAAGGAAAATGCCAGCTGAGGGCCTGCAACCAACCTGTCTGCAAGCACACTGGAACTAGACCTGGAGTTATTGTCTGTGTCACGATTTTGTATGACAGCAGGAACACACTCGTCATTATCCCGTGCACCCTGATTGAAAATTTGTACGTAAGTCTGGTGATTCTACCTGCTGTGCTGCCATTCGTGAACAGTATTCTAGGGGGTGTTTTCCAACAGGATAATGCTCACCCACACGATGCTGTTTTAACCCAAAATACTCTACAGAATGTCGATATGCTGCCTTGGCCTGTTAGATCACCAGATCTGTCTCCAATGGAGCATGTATGAGATATCATCAGAAGACAACTCTAGTGTCATTCACAACCTGTATTGACTGACCAACTGCAACAGGCATGGAACACCATCCCACAAACTGACATCCGGCGTCTGTACAATGCAATGCATGCGTGTCTGCATGCTTGCATTCAACATTGTGTCTATTACACCAGTTATTAATGCGATAGCTCTTCACATTTGAAATGGCTTATCTCATGATTACATTAACCTGTGATCTTGCTATGTTAATCACTCACATACATTAGCTAGATTAATGTATTCCCAAAATTTCAACACTCTAAATTAATTTATTTATTTGGTGTTGTGATTTTACATTTTCATGAACAATTAGTCATGAATAAATTCTTTTGGCTCCTCTTAAACTGAAGATTAGAAGTTAAACTTTGAAAGGTGTGTTATTGAAATTTTATGTTTCTGAATAATATACAGCTTACTAAACTAGCATGACTGATTCCTAATGTAGTAGACTTGTTTCTAGTGGCTATAACATGTTGTATTGGATTACATTACTTCTCGGAGCAGTCTTCTAAGTGTCAATGCATAACCTGCCTCCCACAGAGAGAAGTTGTGTTAAAAGTTAAGTAGCATGTGTTGCTTTACAAGCCTTCAAACAGCTAATGCAATGATTTATGAAGTTCGGAAATACTTGCCACACCCTCTTCTTGCTGTCCAATTATTCTTCAAGCCTCTGGCCTTTTGAGTAAATGCTGTAATGTTCTCAGCAGACTGTCAACATTTGAAGAGCGGTAGAGCCACATATTTGCACTGAATTGCATACTGACATTGGTGAATCCACTACAAGAATCCTGGCCCTGGAGTCAGACTGAGGACTTTGAGATGGACTAATCAGTGACATGATGAATCATGCTATTGATAGGCTCCATCCAGTATCTGTCTAGGTCACAGTATTCAAAGACAGTCTGATGTAGACTGTCCAGTTTACATTGTGACAGCACTTAATCAGAAACTGCTCCATTTAAGAGGGGAAAGAGATCACTGGGCCTCTACTCAACAGTCACTTTCCAGTGAGAGGCATCTGCTAGGCCAGCAGAGCAGAATGTGAGATCAGTAGTGCAGATGACAACCATTACATGACTGAAGTGCATGTTATCACCAAAAACATATTGAGAAGACATAGCTCTTGACATAATTGCACTACCCCAGGGCAGGTTGTCATAGACCCCTCCCCCTCCCCATACATTATGTGCAACACAATCTCCAACAAAAAAGAATAGTTAACATTGCTCTAAAGTAAAGTTTCAGAGACTCTTTGTATATAGCTCTGTGGGCACAAAATCTCAAGCTGCTGGGCATTTATTCCTTATGAGAAACTTTATTCTGATTTGCCTGAATTTCCTTGTTAGACAGAACACAGGAAGAACTAGAAGTGAACAAGTAAAAAATACCTTTCATCTTTAGAAAATTTTGAAAACTGGAAGTCTTGGCATTATTAAATGACTCAAAGAGGAAGAAGCAATACAATAATACAACATACGACAAAGATCTTAGAAGTCAACATCATAGCTTAAACAAGTAAATATTTCTTAATTCAAGACCAAATTAAAGCATTAGCTTTTATGGTGTTTGTCAGAATTACATATTTACCATTTGTATTTCCCAACAGTGGTGACATGCCATTTCCAGACCCAGCATTGAGTGTTTCTTGCATGTTTTGAACTGCTTGATCAGCATCTATTCAAAAATGGTAAAAATTTCATTTAATACAGATTGTATTGAAATTATTGTACCTTCAACTTCAGGGAGCTACCTGGTTCTGACTTACACACTACATGGATACCAGATTACCCAGTCTTCTTGTCTGATGACAACACATGAATCTCTTAACAGATTGTGTGTCAAAAATGACTGATTTTCATGAAATTGACAGTTTTTCAAAAGTCCTGCATCCAAATTTCAACAGATTAATGTTTAAGTATTTTTCTCGTAAGAAACATTACAACTAAACTAAATCTGATAACCATCTCACTCAACCAATCACTAAATCATAAAGGTTTTTATAATCATACTGAATAACCTGAACTGAAATAAGTCTTCAAATTTTTGGATAGGAGAGGCAAGTACGAGACTTTCAAGTAGAGGTATATAAAACAAAATATTTTACTTGAAAACAAAATACATCAAACAAAAATCTATCTTAATTAGATATTTAGCATACAATATCTGACCAACCAAACAGTCTGCTTACCTCTGTACCTCATTTTCCTCCATCTATGTATGAGATAACCAGCAACTACCACCACAATTGTAACAATAACACCACCTATGATAAGCATTGTTGTATAATTCACTGATGGTGCAGTACCTGAAAAACAATTACACAATTATTAACTATCTTTTTAATGCAAAATGAATGATGACAATGCATGTTTGTAAACGAGCATTTTGTCATTCCTATATAATGAAATTAGTGACAGTCAGCAAAAACAAAACCACATTCTGATAATAGGGCTTGAACAATTTTATGGGTATGACAAAAAAATAGAAAACAAATGGAATGAAAAATTGATATGCAGATAAGTCAATGAAAACCAGAAGTGCAATTTTCCATCACTGATCCTGACCTAATAACTAAATGTCTATTAAGAGTTAATGTGCTTACTGCCTTTATATTAATTTTTTTTCTATCATTTTTGTCAAATGTACTGCACTACATCAAGTTTTGTTTTTCCTTTTTAGTTTTGACTTTACAAAAATAAACGTTTCTTGCAGACAATATATTCATAAAAAACAATTTACAATGATCAAAGCCTGTAACATGCTACGGTTTAAGAAAACTGTCTACAATGAATCATCAAAATGTCTTAGAGCTACCAGAGCTGGCAGTCAAGTGTGCGTGAGGTGTGCTTGTTTGTGTGAATGAACAGAGTGTGAGTGTGTTTTTCTTTTTCTGATGAATGCTGTAGCCAAAAGCTAATGACTCAACTGTGTCTGCAACTTTATGTTTCAACTTTACAGTAAGCAGTACTCTATCTTTTCCTTTCTCCTTAGTTGTTGGTAATCCAAGCTGGAGTTTCCATTGTTTGATTCTCCAAGTTTATTCCCTTACATGTCCTTACTTGTTTTGCAATCTTTTTTTTTCCCCACACACACACATCATCGATCAGTGGTATGTCTCGCAACTAATAGTAAAATATTTAACTTTGCAGTTAAATGAAAACCATATACCTATCTACTTCAGCAGTACAAAAGTGTGTGGCTAACAATTTATTTTAATTTCCAATGTTATGGCTACTCTTCTGCTGTGATTCTTCAATCCAAAATTATCTTGAGCAAGACATAAATGGACAAAATATCTTCAATCTCCCATTAATATTTTGAAAATTTTACCACATTCTGTTGAGATCTTCAACTTTTGACAAAACTCACTTTGTAAAAAGGCACTAGAAAACTGCATAACTTTCATCTCGGCATGTACCTCATTTATGTTTACAGGAGTGGACAAGGTAAAACCACACACAAGAGAATGTGATTTTGCCTCAGTGTGAAGGTTACACGTACAGGGGGAAAAAATCAATTATGGTACATTTGGCACAGGAAAAATTCTCCATTATGGCAGTACTCTATGATAAAAAAGACAGATTGCAATCTAGTGCAGCTGGTCCAAACAAGCTCCTCTAACTGTACTCACTCAATCCACTAACAGATCACTGTAAGTTGCTCATCCTATCCACCCCCAGTTGCAGTTTCTTACACACTCATTCAACCTAACACATTGTCATTATCTCTCTGTGTATCTCTGTTATTGTCTCCTGTGTCACAGTCCCCTTCATTCAGTCCTACTACTACAGTCTCCTCTCACTGTCACACTCTCCATATTGCTCTCTCTTACTGCTAATTTAATTCCTTCCTTCCTACTGCTACTGTCTCTTCTCACTGTTACTGTCTCTCTCTTCCTCATTGTCATTTACTCACTCTCACCCACTTCCACTTTCTCTTTATTCCCCCCCCCCCCCCCCCCTGCACTGTCTCCTTCACTCTTTTCCTAGAACTGTTCTGTCACTGTCTACTATGTTCCAATGCCACTGTGTCCCTCTCTTTCTCCCACACTGACACACTCTCCTTTGCTCTTTCTTAACACAGCCACCATCAACTGTCTTCCAGTATTTATTACTTTCGCATCTCTTTGCCACTGCCACTATCTTCTTCTCTCAGCATTAACAAGTGTGACTGTGTTCACATGCCAAAATTTTTAAAGGTGATTTTACATGTACATGTAGGATAACTTTGAACCACTGTATCTTGGAAACAGGTAAAGATTTGAAGAATTTTCAAGAGTGTTAGAGATCAAGATCTTATGAATACATTGTTAAATTGCAGCCATCTCTGGATGTGTGGCTGGGTTTGTGTATCCAAGAAACAAGTTTTTGAAGTGTTTTTGAAAAACAGATAATTTTTGAAAATGGGGAGATGGCCCTTATAGATACATGCCTAGAGCATGTACCATTAAAATTTGAGCAATTTGCTGCAGTTATGTATTGTTTAGAGTTTGTCTCATACTGGATTTTACATGAAGTACAGCAACTTTGAAAATCCGTATCTTGGAAATGGATAAAGGTATTAGGAAAATTTTCAGTGTTGTTCAATATTGAGACCTTAGGAATATATTGCAGAAATTCAACCATTTTCTGTGCTTAGCCATCTTTGAATCCTTGGCTGGGTGGTCTGATGGTAAAAAAAAACATCTTTTGTGGGGTTTTCCAAGGAACCACCCATGAACTAATGGCACCCCTGTAAATTCCATCAAGCCTCCGTAGACCACATCAAATGCAGAAAGAACCGATTTACTCCGATTGCCTAAGCAAGAGGAAGTGTGTAATATTCATGCTCTGAGCCTGTACTGTAAGATCATGAAGATAAGATATGAGAAATTAGGGCTCATACGGAGGCATATAGACAGTCTTTTTCCCTCACTCTATTTGCGAGCGGAACAGGAAAGGAAATAACTTGTTCTGGTACAGAGTACCCTCTGCCACGCACTGTATCGTGGCTTGCGGAGTATCGAAGTAGGTGTAGATGTAGATAGTGACACTAAGATGATCCTTCTGTTGGGTATACAAGTGGCCCCTAGCTCAAGGGCTACCTAAATACTTGACCCTACCTTTTTATCACCAACAGAATCCAAGATACGAGCACCAGAAAATCCCGTTTTTATGTGCAGCATTTCGAAACATTAAGTACGTGTGCTGTCGCATACCAATAGAAGAAATAATGCTGCTCATCAAGTAGGCGAAGTTGGCAGCAGTGGCACCCAAGATTAAAATGTAAGTACAAACTTACATTGGACAAGGACAATTTTACTCCTCCCATGAGTTCATATCTTTTAACCATTGTGCAAACCTTGTCAGTTCCAAATATCCAGAATGCTGATGAGACATAGATACAGATCAAAAATTTGGTTAAGCAGACTAAAATTAAAACACAGATGTATCAGTTCAAGAACAAAGTTTGTAACTCATCACCATAAAATAAGCACTTCTAGTGAAATTGGCCTGTAAAAATTCATCTTAAATTAAAAACTTCATGGTTGCCCACATAGAACCTTTCATGGAACTTTGAGATCAACTGTCAAGTAGTAAACGTACTTTTATAGTTTGATGTTCCTCGATTGTGAACCTGTTGTATTATATACAGCTCTAATATGTAGTAGAAAGCAGCTGCAAGTAGGATTTGCTTCAGGATTGGAAATACAGAAAAACTGTACTGTAGCTATATAGCTTCAGTGGAAAGCTACATGGTGAACATGATTCCAAGTATAAAATTTTGTACCTGTTTAATTCACATTTTCCTCTTGAAACTACTACTAGTTGGCACGCTTGGCCTAAAGAACTATTCCAACACTCTCTCTTTTGTGTATTATTTATTATTACATTTTCTTTTCTTTCTTGTTGCCCCCTGCCCCTAATTTTTTTTAATTCACAACTTTCCTTGGCCACATATTGTGACTTTTGTTTCAGCAAGAGACTACATTTACTTGGCCAAACAAAAATCTTGTGTGAATTATGGTGCCATGTTGTTAACAGTCAACACAGTCAAGGATTGCAGGAAAAACACAACAAAAAAAGGAGATAATTAAAAATTTCAGAACTTATGACAGCTATACAAACAACTACAATGTGGTCTTACCAGGTATCAGTTCAGGAGCAGGCTTTTCCATAATCCTGCAGTAATCCCTCTCATTGCCATTTGTTAGAATCTCTGCTTCATAGCTAAGGGAAAAAAATGAAAACGATCAAAAACTATGGTAACACTGAAACACTGTTGACACAATAAGAGAGTTGCACTTGGAGCTGTGGTGTACACTCACCCATCAACGCACTCTCCACATTCACTAGGTTCCCTTGCACATATCTTCTTTGCATTTGGTTTCCTGTAGTATAATGCACAGTTATAACAATCAACACAACTTCTCATTTTATAGCAGAACATATTTTCTGAGCATTCATGGTCTTCTTCACAACCAGGATGAGCTAACTGCAATAAAGACAGACAAAATTACAGCAAAATTCGAAATCTAAGAATGGCAACATCGAAATGAGAGTATCCAGAAATTGTACGAAGGAGAAAAGCAAATCAGTTACTAGGCACTTAAGTTGCTGTAAAGCAAAAACCACACTTCCTTAAAACATCAAGTCAATAGGGCAAACAGCATTATTTCAGATTTGTTCTCAAGCTAAGTGCTGTAACCAAGTGCTGATTGAGGACTTTTATTAGTAATAACATCATTTTCCCCATAATTATTCGAAGAAAGAATAAATATTACTAAATGCATACAATTACTTAATTGGGTAGATAAAAAATCTACTCACCAAGTGGCGGCAGAAAACACACATAATAGACTGTTGTAAATGACAAGCTTTCTGAGCCAGTGGCTCCTTCTTCAGGCAGAAGGGTTGAAGAGGAAGGAAGAAGGGTGACTGTAAAGGACTGGAGAGGTCTAGGGAAACGGGTAGATTCTGGGAAAATCACCCAGAACTGCGGGTCAGGGGAGACTTACTGTATGGAATGAGAAGGAGAGACAGATTGTTGGGGACTTATCAGACAAGACTTGAAAACCTGAGAGCTTAAAGGTGGAAGACAGGGATTACTACTAAAACATCATACACGAGTTAATACAAGTAAGAAGCTAAGTGCATTGTACTTAACAGAGATGGGAGGGGGCAGTGAAAAATAGACAGGGAAGACAATGAAAGGTGTAGAAAACTAAAATGGAGTGAAGCACCCCAGACACCAGTTTCTCAGAACACCACAGGTGGTAACTAGCACAATATGTCTTTGGTTCTTGCCACCCACCTGGCCTTAATTTACATTAATTTCTTCCAACTCAGCTTTTCTTCACTGTAACTACTCTGCTTCACTCCATTTTAGTTTTCTACATCTTTCATTTTATTTCCCATCTACTTTTCACCGCCCCCTCCCACCTCTGTTACATACAACGCACTTAGCTTCCTCACTCTCATTAACTCATGCACTATGTTTTAGTAGTAATCTCTGTCTTTAATATTACCCTGTCTTACACCTTTAAGCTCCCAGGTTTTCAAATCACATCCGATGCAGTCTCCAACAATCAGTCTTTCCTTCTCATCCCGTACGGTAAGTCTCTCCTGACCTGCAGTTCTGGGTGACTTTCCCAAAATCTACCCCTTTTCCTAGATCTCTCCAATCCTTTCCCATCACCCTTCTTCCTTCCCCTTCAACCCTTCTGCCTGAAGAAGGAGCCATTGGCTCCAAAAGCTTGCCAGTCACAACAGTCTTATGTGTGTGTTCTGCTGCCACTTGGTGAGAAGATTTTATATCTATCCAATTACATAATTTTATCAATAATTGATTGTTTTCACTGTTAAATACATTCAATGGGATACTTACAATTTTCTTCACCAAACATGTTAGTAAAATCAGTATCTGGTAGCCCAGGACATCAGAAGTAACTTATGTACAGATTTGGCAAAACAAAAGAAGCAACATCCAGAAAGAGAAACAAAAGTCAATTTTAAACTACAGTGAATTAAATAAACAGAAATAACAATCTCTAAGAGACACAACCAGTCAGATGACAGTGGATGAGCCAAACAAGTTATGTGGCTGGAAAATTTCAAGATTTGAGAAACTTCGCCCATACTACATGCTACATGGTGGTGCTATTGGTGGAAATAATATCAAAACTACAGTACAGATACGGACATCTGCAGTTTACAATGATTATGGAGATTAATTTCCCACAGATAACTGAAGAACTAATAAAGATTATTAATCCAATGCAGCAGCAACAGAACTAATAAAGATTATTAATCCAATGCAGCAGCAACAGAACTAATAAAGATTATTAATCCAATGCGTCAGCAACAGAACTTAAAAGTTGTGAAGCAGCAGTTTGAGGTAAGATAATCGACTTTAAAAAAGGCAGACAGAAAATAAGGTGTAACTATGTAGCTGACAGCAAATCAACAGACAGGTACAAGACATGAAAATAGATACATATTTCATATGTGAGGTTATTTAATCTAGAACAAAAATGGAAAGGGATGGGAGGACACCTTTATTTTTACTGGATTAGGCAGGAATATCATGCAGGACCTATAGAAGATAGAGAGAGAGAAATGTATATGTAGTGAGAATGAGTCTGCATGGAAATAATAAATTGAGTGTTATGAACTCTGATGTACCAATTATCTTTGAATACAATATGGATGCATGCAGCATTTTAGAGCATTTTATCTACTTTTGTATGTTCAATGTCTTGTGTTTAAGTGTCCATTTACTGGAAAATAAAATTCTTAATATAAGCTATTTTCACTTCATTACAGTCCATCCAACAGTTTAGGGGCCCAGTAAATCATATTGGGTTACAGGGGTAGCCTCTGAAGTGGGTTCAATTGCATTGAGGGCTTTTCACCTGTCAGGTGAAAGAAAGGTGAAAGCTGTGTCGAATGAAGTTTTTCAGCATCCAGAAATTTCACAGAAGTAATTTTCATTCATGAAAATCTCAAATGGAAATTATCTTTTGCACAGAAGAAATTGCTGGATGCTGTTGATGGAAGTAAAGCATGGGCAGTTGAAGGGACAGATGTACAGAACTTATGGAATGTGATTAATGTAAAAACAATGCTTTTTATTTTATCTGGTATGGAATTTGACCAGCTGCAAACTTATGTTGTGTGCTTGAGCAAATAGTATATGGAACTGACTTATGATAAGTCTTGATCAGCAATAAGAAATAAAAAGTTCTTTCATTAAAAAAAATCTCTCTCAGTGATAAATACTGTGCAACATATTAGTAAGGTTGAAGTATTACAATAGTCTCTTGCAGATCATGGTCAACCATTGGGTTGGTTGGTTGTTGGGAGTTAAAGGGATCAAAATGCGAGGACATCAGTCCCTTCATCCTATGTGCACTGAACCAGAACCATTGGCAGATATGGCTGAGACTGACAAAGTTGTAGATGGAAATATGGCTCACTTGCTGTGGCTTGGTACTACTGTAACAAAAGCAGGCTAACTTTTGCTGCCTAAATAACAAGATTACTGCAAGAAGGCTAACATTTGTCAGAGAGCACAGAAACAAAACATATAAGTCAGTGTTCGCAATGCAATCACAGCAAAAGTTGTCAAGTAAGAAGAATGTTGAGAGCTATTATTGTCAGCAGAAAGGTCATTATAAGGCTTAATACAATGCAAGGTTGTTCAATTTGTCGAGAGAAAGTCAAGAACCTAGACATCAAGTTTTATGTGGCTACTAATTTTGATAATGTTTGACTTGCTTATAGTGCTGCATCAAAACATATTACTTTATATAAGGGATAGATTCCATTATTTAAAGCACCGGAGAAGTTCAAAATTCTTATTCAGATAGGAGGTAATTCAGTTGTCTACACTAAAGATGAGGTGTCATTCAAAGAGCGAGATGCCAAGGCGAGATTGGTATCTCGCAATGAAGCCACAATCAAGCTTAGTTGTTGCCAGATGCAGTGACAAATGAATGGAGTCATCATAGACATGCCTAGAAAAGTTTCCATACGCCACCCCATCAGTACGCTTGCTTATGTATGAGCACAGCACCACTGAGTCACTCTGCAACCACTGAAGATGACAACATTGTCTCTCTACTGAGTTTGCAGTGCAATAGTTGTATTAGGCAAAACTCAGCATAAATTTTTATTGTCAACTGTACTCTGTGAGAGGAGACTAGTATCTTTTTCTGTATCATGTGATACATTAATGCTCACTAACAGCAATAAATACTCATATTCCTGTGGAAATTTCGTCTTGTTCATAATCAAGTGATTAAATACTTTGTATGTGTTACAGTATGACCTCTGCCTCCTACAGGAGTAAAGTTAAGAACCTGACACTGTACTAATGAGTTATTTCACCCAGTACAACAGATGGTATTGGACCACTCGAGTTAAATGCATTAGTAAATGGGGTACAGGAACCTTGTCAACTGGAGGATACATTATATGCACATGGTTTGAGAAAAATATTATGGGGAGCAGCAGCCAAAAATCGGATTTAACAAGAACGAAATTGTGGAATTGTGGAATTTGGTGAGGGACCATTGGTAACTGATACAAAAGCTGAAAATCGACGTTACAGACTGTTGTTTTGTATTGAAAATATTGAACAAGGAAATTGCGAATCATCTGTGCATCTTTGTTATGGCACAATGGGTTGGAATATATTAACTCCATGAATCATATAGGGAGACCAACAGAGGAATACAGTTATCAGATTCATTAGGATATAAGTTGCAGTAGTTATTCAAAGATGAAGAGGCAAGCACTAGACAGTAGCGTGGGGAGCTGCATCAAACCAGTCTTTGGACTGAAGACAACAACCGCCGCAGCCACCACCACCACCACCACCACCACCACCACCACCACAAACAACAACAACAACAAACAACAACTTCAGATAAAAGTATTAATCAAAGAGAAAAACATGTTTCAAATAGAAATGTGCTTCAGGCAAAAGAAACAATGTATTCATTCCCCTAACGAGATTTATTAAGAGGAAGTATTGATGGTGGAATACTAGGCTGTACAACAGTGAACATAAACTAGGAAGTCTTTGGAACTACTACTCCCTCTGTCAATCCAGTAATAAGTTTTGCACATGGCACAGTTGAATAAGTCAGCAGACATAGTTAAAATACAATGAGGATTATTTATGTTTCTCATCTTTCTTTAAAAGAAATGAATCATTGGATGACCATTTAACTCTGGAAGGTATTGTGAAAACTTCTGAACTGCTAAGTACCATTAAATGCCAAGGTTTTTGTTGATTACCAGTGTTTTAATAAACTCTAAAGAATAAGGTGAGATGCTAGTTTCCTCAGAGAAACCGAAACAATATGAATTCTTTTACTGATTTGTAAATGTATCTTATTTCAATTGAGGTTTGAGACAAAAATTCTCCCTTAAAGAATCTAAACAACTTTATGCCTAAGAAATATGTAAACACACCATATTAAATATTGCTCAATAATTATCCATCTTTCAGGACCTTCAACACAGCAGTATATTATTGTGTAATTCTGTTAACAAAAATTGTCGACATTCAGACCTCTGTCACTTTTACTCAGGTCTAGGAGGAATTACTTCTGCATACATCCTGCCGCATCATTTTACTTAAATGTTGATTGCAAATACTACTTGTGCAGACTCCTACATTTTTGCTCTCAATGACTAATTTATTCCCGGATTTATAAAAGGAATGTGTCATAAGCAATTTGAAAAAGGCACCTGAAAACATATTGTGGAAGGTTGGAGAGCACAAGAGTCTGTTATTATGGGCTTTTTTCCCCCACTTTCAATAATGTAGTTTCTGTGTAACACAGACTAGAGTAGTCTACATTTAAAATATTGTGCTGAGTAAGTAAGTGGGTATGTAGGATTTTTTTGAGTGGTGGTGATTTGGGGGAGGGGGGGTTCATGTTTTTTGTGTGTGCGCATGTGCATACTTTGTCCGAAAGCAGATTTTATCTTTTTCTGTATCCCCATCTATTGACCAATGCCTCTTCCATTCGGTGAGCAGCCATCTATCTTCATAGAGACAGATGCTTGTTGGATTAATTTGATACTGTTAACATATGGCTCCATAGGCAGTAATTATTATAAAGCAACTGCACAGTATACATATGTCAATGAGTTGAAGTATTTTTAGGTTTTGTTAAGTAATAATGCTGCTTTTAAGAGTTTAGTGTCATAAACTTGTGAGACAACAAGATTAACTAGTGGTAAACAATGAGCTACAACATACTATTTAAAAACCTTACTTACATCACATTTCTGTCTGTAATAATATATTCAAAGTTTGCTACCTATACGAAGAGAGGTACTACAGTTACTAAAGTCCCACAACTACAGTTTACATAAATTAACATGCATAGATGTTGAGCATACTGACTTACGTTCTTTAGTTGTCAAACAGCTCCTAATGCCCAAAGATTCAAGACTGTCTTTCCAAAATCCCGAAGTAGTCTGTTTCTGAATCTGGTGTGCAGCAGCACAAGACTTTCCTTGGCATTGCAAAGGAGCAGTAGTAAAAAAAAGTAAGAATCACAAGCTGTGCCCCAAGATTCTGTTACAGAATATTTGCAAACGAAGTTTCCTCCCCAGAAACATTGGACAAACCAACAGATATCCTCCCTAACATAATTACAATGGCAGTTAATAAATCACAATATCTTGAATTGAGCCAGTGAAACATTCACATTATTCCAGAAGCAATCCTTTCTTTAGATGGTTCAAAAATATTTATTCTTTAACTGTATGATTTTCTCTTAGATAAGTATTCATATGTATGTGTACATATTTTTTTTCCTTCCTCCTGGGTATAACAGCTTTCATTCATTCTAAATAGTCATTAGTGTATTGAGTTCTTTTATACCTGTGTGGCCAGCCAAGAATGTAGCCCAGACTCGAGTAGTTATCAAGTGCAGATCTAAAACAAAAGTGAGTATTTCACCTTTGATCATTATTTATGCAGCATTTTTGCTAAACAAGCACTAATCTCACTGATTTGTCTCACCAAATAGCATAGTTATTTTACAAGATCCTGGAAGATTTTAAAGTGTTGCCATTATTCAAATCTTCCTTATTCTATGATGAAATCTAGAAGTAAAGATTTGATTAGTGTCATCTTCCTCCATAATGTGGCACACTCCCAATACATTAAGGTTGTTTAACAGCTTTATCTAGTCTACATTTGATTACCTTGTTCATACACAGTTGTTTTCTAATTTCATGTACCAGGTTTCTAAAGGGTATCTCTGTCTTTTCCTATCTCTTGGAAACTGGCAAAGAACTTCCCTTGTTCACCTGTCACCCATTCCCCTAGCTACATTGCCTGGACATCTCCATTACATTTTCATTATAACCTTTTCCTGGAAGCTGTTCCATGATCCATTTCTTTGTTTTCCCATCTCTCCGACAGCTTCCCGGAATTTGAAGTAGATATTGTAATGAACCTTCTGTTTTGGACACATCAGCAGTATACTTTTGAAAATTATTTTGTTTACCAAAAGCGCCCCGCCGTTCTTATTCTACAGTTTCTTCCTTTTACTGTTCATCCTATTGCAACAGTTAACATGACTAATGAGATCACCACACTTCATTTCATATTTTAGTACTAGTACGACACTTCCTAAACATCTAGGATTGTGTGATGTATCAGTGGACAATTCATGAATGCCGTAACATAGTTGCAGACAACAAGCTAACAGTACACAAGAAGGTACAGAGGGTTCTGTATAATCTTATAATGTAAAATTAAGGTAATGACAATAATAAACAAAAACCATTTTATGCTTAATTCTCGCAAATTAATCATCAATTCATTTCAAATTTTACAGATTTAAATACAGAAAGCCCAATGAAGGTGACTCGAAAGTACTGCAATGTGTTTGGGTCTAAATGAAAAAACAGTCTGCATAATAGGCAGACCTTATACCCAGTAATTTTTGGCAGATGAATATTTTATAATATTTTATCAATGCAAATGGTTTTCAAATGCCGACTAAGTGCTTTTGGCACTATTAGTAATGTGCCAAGAACCAATGAAATCATTTTCCTGTTTCACACCAAAGTTGCTGCAGTTTGATTTTCAAGTCTTTGTGTCTGGAAAGTTTTAAAAGTTGTTTCTCACCGATTCTGCTATCATTTAGAAGGAAAATGTCGATGATCCACACTTTATTTTACTCCATTGTAGTGATGTCTGGTGTTTCATGTTCCAGCATTCGATTTGTCTGAGGCTCCATAGTAATTTGGTACATTTGTTTTTGACAACTTTTTCTGGCTTATGATCCCACCAGTTTCCCACCACTAGCAGGTGATAATTTTGGTGTAAGTTCCCATAGATCATTCATGCCACAACATTGTGGCCTCTGCTTGTGATCAGTCTGAGTGGTCCTCTTGCAACATCACAAAATATGGTAAACTGCTTCCTCTGCAACACATCACCATGGAGCACTCTCTGCAATGAATACGACTTTGATGATGTTAATGCTGATGGCTTGTTCCTGAGCAGCAAAAAAAAAAAAAAAAAAAAAAAAAAAAAAAAAAAAAAAATTCTTTATCCATTTTTTGTCTGATCTTCTCCAAAAACTGCACATGCTAGGCTTTACTGCACAGACTGTTAAGCACTTGAGCACAGCTTTCCAGTAATGGTTCTTTGTTTGCTTTACTTTGAGAAGCCTTTTGTCACTGACTTCAATCACAGGTGATTCTTGCTATCTTTCACGGTGATTCTTGCTATCTTTCACACAGTCTGCCACACATTCCCATCTGCTTCACCTGCAGTTCTTCAGCATCTGCTTTTCTGGGCAACTATACGCTCCTGATGTCACTGCAAGGATCAAGTGAATGGTGAATTTTCATGAGTATTCTTGTTTTCCTGTCCATAATATCTAACTCTACTTGTGTCCAAGTAACAGCACCTGCAGTATATCTAACGACATATGAACCAAGTAATGATTTGGTTACCTTGACGATATTGCTGCTATTCAGCTTGCTTTTCAAACTTTTTCCAACCTCTTGAGTTTACTCTTTCCAGACCATACTTTCTACATGCCTATGCTTGACCTTACACAACTCCTGAATGTATAGGCATTTGCAGTCTTCTGGCTGGTGGCACTTTATGGCTTGTCCATTTGGCATTTTGATGCCTTCACTTTAAGAGATTTTGATCTTTTCTTTTACCCAAGCCAAATTCAATGCTAATGTTATGGCAGAAGATTCAGACTGTATTCATCAGATACTAGATTTTAATTTCAGATTTCCTGTAGAGCTTCAGTTCACCTATGCACAGCAGGAAGGATATATTCTGACAATTTTTCACTGTTTGGTAGTCCAGATTTGTTTTCTGTTAGATGATTGACATTGGGATCAAGGTAATGATGAATAGCAGTGGGGACAGCGAGGCCCCCATGGAAACACCTCTCTTGATGTTGAATAATGCATAACTTCCGACGACTTAACTGACCCGATGGTTTCCAGGTGCTTTATGATCCAACTGCATGATTTCTGGCTGAAGTACCTGTCCAGTCTACAAGTGAAAATGGGCTAACCCTTTAACTTAATGCTGAAGACAGGAAATATCCATGAATGGCTAACAACTTGAAAATATATTAAATACAGAAGGATACAGCTGCAGGTGCAATTCCAGAAATTACAGACCAAAAACATGACCATTCATCACGTTGAAGTTGCAGACAGTAATCATAGCTGACAGAATGCAGGATTTTTTGAAAGAAAACAACATACCAGTTGGAAAAGACCAGTTCTGGATTGAAAAAAAAATTCTGGATAACTGAAAATCCAGAAAATAAATCTACAAATGACCTAGATTGACTGCAAAAGAACTTTTGGTTCACTGCTGTACAGGGGACATCCAATTTTGACTTTCTTCACTTTTTTGTTTGATCATTTGAGATGTTATCTCCAGCTGTTACAGTCTGTTCTTAAGAAAATTTATTCCTGAAGTCCCTTATCCATTCAGCAGTTTTATTGTAGTCTCTCTCAGTTTTCTATACGTCTTTCCAGAACTGGGTTGTTGCCCTTTTTTCCAGTTTTTCAATTTTTGTTTCTGGTAGCTGATTCTTACTCTGGTAGAGTGTCCTCTGATTGCATCTGAAAGTCTGATTTTGCCTGTACTGGATGATCATGGCCTCTTATCTTTTGATTTTCCTATTCATTGCAATTATTTGTTGCTTAACAATTCCCTAAGCTGCTTTGATTTTCTTGTACTCACCCAAAACTTTATTGAGCATGCCTTCTTCTTCTTCTTCTTCTTCTTCTTCTTCTGCTGGTTACTCAGTTTATGCTCTTTCATGTCCTAGTTGCTTGGCTCAGATCTCCAGTCTTTGCTTTTCAGTTACAGCCAAACATTCCACTTTTTATTTCTCAGTTGATTTTCTGGCAGTCTTTGATGCAAATGCAAAGTTCTGTTAATAATATTGCTGTACTGTAAGTGAGTTGGTTCATTTATTTGATTTTTATTATTTGGACAGTTGCAAGGACAGACTACCTCAGCGTAGCCAGTTGTTTTTTGAAGAAAGTTATTGAAGTTGGGTGCTGTCTCCTCTCTGCATAAGATGACACAGGGCCACAATTTTCTTTCAGATTTTGTTATCTGTGAGTCAGTGTGTCATCAATTACTTATTGTTCCTCTTCTTAATCCACATTATTTGTAAGTTTTCTTATGATTCAAGTTGTTCAGTGACTCCAGGTGTTTGATGCCAAAGCAGGTTGTTTTACTTCTGTTTCACAAGTTTTCTAAATTTCTTAGAGCTCCATTTCACTTAAAATGTTGTTCTTACAATAAATCTCCTCTGATCAGCTGGTCTTAGTTTTGTTACCTTTGTGTCTAAGATATTCTTGCTAGTACATGCACTTGTGGTACCCACACTTTTGAGGTTCCGATGAGTAGAAGCACTTCATGACTTTGCAATTCTCTGACAGTGTATTTCTGCCTCTTCTGAGCTTCACATTATTATTATTATTATTTTTTTTTTATTATTCTAATATTATTTTGTTTGGCCATTGAAAGAGCCCATAGAACCACTGGCTAACTTCAGTATTATTCTGGTTACTATCTTCATAAAACTCCATCCTGCCACAATGGATCTTCATTACTAGTTTATTTTTGGACTGGATTTATTTCTGTTACTTGTTTGAGGATGAACTTACGACAGCAGATCTGTCTTCTGTAGTTGTCCTTGTCGTTGGCAGAGTGTCAAAAGTGACTTCCTCCAGATCCTTCTGGGTGCTGTCCAACCAATGTAATTTGGTCTTTCTGTTCCCATTTATAGTGTGAAAGATTTTTGTCATTACTCCTCAGTCAACCATTTGTGTTATTTGTCCATAAAACTGCATAAGTCTTTTCTGTACAATGAAAATCATTCTGTAAGGGAATAGAAATCTTCTGAACTTTTGTGCATCCAGATACAACAATGGACCAGTATATTTTTCACAATAACTATCACTCCATTTCTCAATGAGACTGACATTCTTGGTTGGCGGTGCATCAAACATGTCGAGAATTTCTGGGAGAATGTCTGTCTAAAAGCATGTTAGTTACATATTATTTGATCTTATTGTAAATGATTTTCAGGTCTAGCTTCAAATTTAATAGCTCAAATTCTTCTACTAAATGTTGAGGTTTACCTGCACTAAAGGCACACAGCATTAGGTCTCCAGAAAGGTGCTTCAGATATGTCCCACTAACATGCATTTTTTCCTAATTTCCTCAGTTCAAGCACCTGAAAACTTTCTCTAGGATTACTGAATAATTCTGGTAAAAATGGGATCTCCTCACTTGACGACTCTTTCAATTCTGGATTTCCCAGTATCCTGATGAAGTCTCTTGGAAGCTACATTTCAGATTTATATAATCTCTAGCACAACAACACTGGTTAATCAGTTTTTGTTTCTCAATAGGTTTAATACAACTTTGCTTGAAAGTAAGTCACAAGCTTTCTTAAAATTTATGAATCCCATACAAAACAGTAAAACTGGTCCATTCTATAATCAGGGTTGCCACAAGTTTCCCCAAGGGGAAATTCCCTGATTTCCAAACAGGTTTCAGCAGTTTTCCCTGACAAATATTGAGCTCAAGGATGAATAAGGACTTAAGTTGACAAAAAAAAAAAACATCGAAACGCAAGTAGCCCATGTAGCTTCACCTGAATGAAGACTTGCAACGCGGTGGCCACACTTCCCTGGATGGGGCCTCCCGGCCATCAATGCCACATGATCATTTCATTTTTCAGGTGTTATGCGATTTTTCTTTCGAGAAAAAAAAGAGTACATAGTATACAAACTGCCAGCGACTGCCACTATTTTCTTCTTCTTATCATCCATACTAACTAATATATGAACTACTTTTAAAGTGCCAAAATATACTGCAATAAATAAAATACCTATAAACACCATAGTGTACAATGTACTTGTGGTGAGACAGTCACAATTCCTGAAATCCAACACCCATGGCCTCTGGCCTGCTGAGGAGCACCACAGTCCTGGGTCCATGAATAAACCACGAAAATCCGCCACATTATGCCACACACAAACAGACCCGGCCTGCGGGCGGATCAATGGGACTAAATCCAGTGGGCTTCAGATTGGCAGGCCCGATCAGTTAGAGGCACCTGCAGAAATGGCCTGCAGTTTTGGTCTGTCAAAGTCCACTCACGTGGCCAGCTATCCATGTGTCACAGTCACCATGTTGATGAAAGGAGACCATGGTGTTCAATCCAAGCAACAGATAACTTGCATAAATACTCCAAAAATCCTTACTAATGATAACAGGTAAAAACTCACAATGATCGCCGAGCTGCAGACAGGCACATAGAGAAGACAGTCACTCTCACCACTAAATTTTCAGCCACAGCCTTTGTCAGAAAACAAGAGGACACATACTTTCACATAATCACTCAGACAACTCTTGCACCGCTGTCTCTAGCTGCTGCGTCAACAGTCTCTCGAGAATCAGATCCAAAGAAACCACTCCTCACTACCTCTCACTGGCAGCTGCTAGGCTAACGGCAAGAAGGGGTGGCACCAATGAGGGGAATGGTAGGAAGGGGAGAAGGAAATAACGAGGGAGTACGGAAGCATTGCACATACTCAGCTGAATCCAGCCAGCGACTATGCATGACATCTCAGTAAACAGACCATTTCATCCGAGACAAAAATAAGATTTTTCCAGTGTTTTCCAAATTTCCCTGATTTCCCTGTCACATTTGAAATTCCCTGATTTCCAGAACTTGTAGCAACCCTGATAATTTCATGCATAATTTGTAAATGATTCACTGTACCATATTAACAAGTAAACTGCTTATTCCTTTTCTTGATTAAGATTTATTTTTTCTTCTCATAGCTGTTAATAATTTTTGGAAATATCACACAAATTCTATGTTACTATTAGTTATTTGTCTTAAGCTGACTGCAATTTAATTAAAAAAGAGTTACACCAGACACATTTTGCTTTTAAGTTATAAAGCATCTTCTGTGGTTATTCTGCAAATTGGATACATACGTTTGTACATTTTTGTTTGTTTATCAATAATACAAATGTATTATCTTGCACATTTATTGAGGAGAAGGCTGATGGCTCTATAACCTTTATGTTTTGTGTCTTATATTGTGAAATATAATGAACTGCAGAATTGTTGCAGGTTTGTGGAATCGTCTTCTTTCGCATATATATATATATATATATATATATATATATATATATATATATATATATATATATATATATATATATATATATATATATATATATATATATATATATATATATACTGCATATTATTTCGCTACTTTATTTTGTATAAATGTTCTTCCAGCTTTAACCATTTTATTGTATCAGTATCTACAGATGACTTTCCTCTGTTTATATCTCTAATGGATTTACACAGTACAACTCATGTTTCCTTACTTTCAGAATATCATCATCTTCATTTTGAACTACCCGAGTTTCTGATTCATCTCTCTACCTGTACAAACATTTAAAGAAATTTTCCGTTGTGTGTATACATCACCTACATTGTTACTGTGTCATCAGATCTGACGATGAACGGTACCAACCCTACGTAAGTGTATTTTGTGTTCTTCACACTCTTACCATTTCCCACTTTTTCCCTTATCAAATTCTGACTATCTTAATATATCCTCCCTATTTGTTACATAATGGTGTGGTATAGCTACTACCGAACGTAATAGTTTCTGAAGTACTACGTGACAAAACAGATTTTGGCCACTCGCTGAGTGCACAAATAATTTCAATCTCTGTTTTTAATATTTTTCAGGTTGTGTAGTGGAAGCAGTTTATTTCTAACTAAAAATTATCTCTTGTGTTTTACTGAGCAGCAATTTTAACATTATATTCATTATTTTATTATCTTTTCAATCAAATGAAGTATTCTTATGAAAAAGTTGCATTTCTTACCACTGCACTGTGACAAGTTCTTAGCTCTAAATTTCTTGCACTTTGGTTGGTGCACATCAATTCATAAGAAACTAATATATTTTTTTTTTTTTTTTTTTTTTTTTTTTTGCATTTCAAGACTCAGGAGAAAATAACATATTTTAGTTAGCACAAAAAAAATTCTGATTGCTTTCACTCTTCTGAATTCCACATCTGCACAAGTGACAAAATCTAATTAAATTGTCTAAAGTGTGTTTTCAAATACATTAATTCAAAAAATATTGCTGCAGGGTAATAATGAGTTATGGTTAACTTCTCAGTTCTTGAAAGTAAAACTTCAGTGTCATGGTTCTTATATTCAACTACGGTAGACTTCATGAATTTAGGTAATGGGATAAACAAACAATTTCATGTCTTCAGTCATGGCAAAGTTGTCTCCAATGCTTGATAGGAACTGTTTTGTTTCTAGACAATAGTACCCATGTGACAGCGTGCTGAAATAAAATATTTCATTTTAGAAGTATAAAAGTGATAAGAACTAATCAAAAGTGAAATAAGTGTGGAATAAGTACTACAATCAAATAGCGCAAGCAATAACTGAAATTGTTAAGGGCTCATTTCTGACAAGATAGCTAAAATGCCAGAGGGGTAATGTGCAACAATGTCACATGCCCCTTTCTTGAGCCATTAGAGATATTTGGAATTCAGACCAGGATACTAGTGCAAATATTACTGATGAGGAGTTCTAAACCAGTTCTCCTATTCTTGCCAGCCAAATAGTAGCAATGAAATAATCTTTCAACACCAGAATTTGAATAGGCTATTTATGAGTCTAGTGCCACAGCACTAGAATGTGTAACCTCAGCAACAGAGGGAGGTACAGAATTGGATAGTACTGA
The DNA here is from genome assembly GCF_023898315.1 of Schistocerca nitens. Classification (NCBI taxonomy): domain Eukaryota; kingdom Metazoa; phylum Arthropoda; class Insecta; order Orthoptera; family Acrididae; genus Schistocerca; species Schistocerca nitens. Next base: position 668,770,578 of record NC_064618.1, read on the forward strand.
AATGGTTATTTTGAATGTTCATCATTTTAAAGTCAATTACTGATGACCCTTAATGTGAGAGAGAATGGCATGAGAGATTTTCAGTCATAACCAATTATTTGCACATATGACAAGTCTGCTATTATTATAGCACATAAAAATGTCCAGTCAAAAATTAATTTATCAGAGACGGAAGAATGATCAAGCAAGGCTGCAGCTCTGTGACTGGAAAGAGGCAAGTGTGATTGTTGAAAGAACTAAAAGGTTAATCTCAAAAGTTCCAAAAATGAAAGAAAATATAGGAGGTGGACCATAATTCTGTTGTGTCTCTTCAGAAAATTTATCCTGAGCATGCTTTCACTGCACCATCCAAGTCAAGTGTCAGTGAGAGCTGTTCTCTTCAGTAAGTCACTGAGACCGGTTTTAATCTTTTACATGTAAATCACTAGCTGAAATACCTATCAACTCTTCCTTTGTACATACATGTTACACCATTAATTATTTTTACTCATCTATTTGAACTTCTTTGAAGACTGGAATCATTACAATTAAAGTTAAGTTCATTTCAACAATATTTATCAAACACTACTGAAGTGCAAATGGAACTAACTAATTACTCTGCTCCGAATACAGTTTTAGATGAGAACTTGTCTGTGTATTTCTTTAATCAATACAAATAAGAATGAATGTGAAATAGTGTTCACATTTAAATGAAGGACAGACAAATAAAGCAAGTTTCACACAACTTTGCACTTTCATCAAGTGCCAACCAATTTTGATTTCTTAAAAACATAAGATTTGTTGTTTGTGAGGCACTTCACATTGACAAATGACTGCTCGGGTTCTTCACACAACAAGATTCCTTCAAATGACTGATGTGCAGAAAGATTCTGATGACAACACTAAACACAAGGTTTGCTTCCGCCATTTGCTGATACGTGGTGACAATGGTAAGTAGCGGTCGAAAGAAACGGATCATGGATGTCAGGCAGTTAGCTTGGACCTCTGTCAACATAACCTCATTCAAACATTAGTCAATTTATGTCTGCATCATAAAGCTGTTCTTGATTGAAAATGTCAGTTTACGAGCCTAATTCTCGTCATTTGCGGCAGGTGTTACTGTTTTGTTTCAATATGAAGAAAGCAGCGGCTGAATCTCATTGAATGACCTCGAGTACATATGGTAAGGACGCCATTAGTGAAAGAACGTGTCATGAGTGGATTCAATGCTTCAAGAACAGTGATTTTAACGTCACAGACCGGCATAGTAGTGGAAGAGAGAATGTTTTCGAAGATTCCAGATGTGCGGACATTTCTGAGTGAAGACTCGCATCAAACTCGAGAAGAATTGGCACAATTAGTGGGAGTGACACAGCAAGCCATTTCAAAATGTGTCAAGTCCCAAATTGGATCGATTCATGGATCGCTTCAAAAGACGAACAATTTTTTCGACGCGGGATGCGTACACTGCCCAAAAGATGGGAGAAAGGAGTGGCCAGCGATGGAAAATACTTTGAATGATACATATGTAACCAATTTTTTCATTAAAGCCTCAAATGCTGGAGAAAAAAATGTCAGAAGCAAAGTTGTACACCTTGTAGAAAAGAATAGTCCATAAAAAGAGAGACTAAGTAAGCAGCAAAGACCTACAATCTAAAAATAAGGGCTAAAAATGAAACTCAGTAATCAGAAAATGTACATATAAGAAAGGTGTGCTATACCAACACAGGTATCTAAGACAGGAATTAAAAGACAACACAAGAAAGAAGTCTTTATGGAATCAGTTATTTTAACAAAGCTAAGAAGAACATAACTACATATGCACACTGCCATTTTCATATACTAAAAAAATATTTACAGTTGAAACTGATTTATACGTTTATCAGGGGAAGAGGAAAGAGTACTTGTAACTCAGAGTTACTTTGAACTCAGATATAGATAAGTAACACAAATCAGAGTTTTCACTGAAAACATACAATGGGCCTAAATACGTAAATTTTACCAACAACAAGGCTAGAATACAGTATTAAAAGAAAAAGTATTATTTGGTCCTGCTTTAGGTACTGTATTGTAATTTGGGACTTTGTACTGTACAAATGAAGATATAGTATTAAAGAGAAAATACATTATTTTGAACTTGATCCTGCTTCAAAGAAACTGGATAACTTGGCTTGTTTCACTTTTCGTGCATTATGCATATACACCTCATTTTGCAAAATTTCATTAATATGAATTCATAATGTTTCCACTACATCTTCTCGCACTGCTGTAATGCCTGCTCACACCAACAGCACTTAACACTTCACTCAGTTTAAGTGTTTCAAGGTTCAAGTCGTCATCTTCCGTCTCCATCACTAACTTGAAACTGGTCCACTTTCTTAATCATTACTGCAATGTTGCCACACATCAGCAATAATCCTCTCATACGGTAGTTCTGTGCACATTGTGAGATTACCATCAAAATGTACAAAACTGTCGAAACCTGCATTCTTTAGTAGAGCTAGGTCATTATCAGACAACATCATAATCATCATCATCAGCAGCAGCAGCAGCAGCAGCAATCTCTCCCAGTTAAGCACCAGCATTACAGAAGCAGTTGACCGAGAAGGATGACACCAGCTGCCAGGCAGCCAAAATTCCATGGCTTGTAAGAAGTTAATGGAGAGATTTAATTTCCTCCTCAGTCAGTGCTATCAAATGTTGAATCTTTTTTTTCCCTATAATACACTTTGAAATTTGCAATAATTCCCAAATGAAACAGCTGTACACTGATGTAGTTTGGAGGCAAAAATTCTACTAAACATTTTTCAAAACTACTTGGGGTGGATGTGCTGCACATCGATCCATAATACAGAGGGTCATCTTTCTTTTCTTTTCATTCTAATAACCAGTTTTTTAACCACTATTCCATTAAAATCATAATCATCCGAGAATTTTTATTGGGTTTGTATTCCATAGATTTCATCTTTACACCTCTGAAATGACCTTAGATTCTTAGATTTTCCTACCACAAGTATTGGAAGTTTGTCAGATCAATCTGCATCCATGGCAAGAAGAACTGTCACGTGAATTTTATTTCTCTTCCCTCCATGGCGTCAATCTTTTCGGCCAACTTTTCACTAGGAAGCAAACTGCAGATCAGACCAGTCTCATCACATTTGTAGATGATTTGATGTTTATAATCCTCCTCAAGATACCCAGCACAATCTCATCAATCCAATGTTGCTCCATGAAGCTTTCAATTTGCTGGAAATTTTTCTCCCTGTGATTCCATGATGGTCTTTAAATCCATGTGACAATCCTGATAAAATCCTGAAATGTTGTGATGTTCATACCTCTAGCTGAAACTATCGCCTTTGCTTTCAGCAAGTCGCCAATGATAGAACTGCAGTCTGTTTTTGCTGGAACCATGTAAAAATTGGCTTTTCCAAATCTACCTCCTTACTGACAGCTGTATTTTGTTGATTTTGCACCCAATTTTTAAAACTTGTTCAAAATACTATTTCTTAAGCTGATGACTGTACATAGCATGGTACAGGCAATTCCTAAATCTGAAGCAATTTCACATCTTGTTTTGTGTGGATTAGCATCCACCTCTTATATGAATTTTACTTTCTGATCTAGTGTGTAACTTTTCCTTTTCTGTTCTCCATGGCTGATCAAATGCAACTTGATGACAGAACTTCTGTTCAACAATAAAGGCAGCATGCAACTTTTAGCTTCTCGATTGTTACCACAAAAATTCTTGTAATGAAAACAACAGAGCCAAGAGAGTCTTGTTTCCATGCCACCCACTCTGGTTAATCATGTTTTTGTTCCTTTTCTCTGCTGCACCACCCACTTTCTGTACTTACATACATCATTAAAGCTACAGAAAATATCACAGGGCTTCTTTTCAAACAACAATGCTCATTATAATTACATAAAACTCAATTCATTCCACCAGAATTTGTTACTTTTAACAGTGAATTATGTAAAAATGCATTACGTATACATAATGTTTAACTAACAATATTATGAAAAGTAAAGTTGCCACTCAGCATATAGCAGACATGCTGAGTCACAGACAGGCACAGCAAAAAGACTGTCACAAAGATTTCAGCCAGTAAGGCAATCATCAAAAATAGATGACAGACACATGCAACTGAAGCCATACTATGATCAGCAGCATCAGTGCATGATGGGAGTGGAGACTGGGTGGGAGTAAAGAGGTGGCTGTGGCAGGGAGGGACAGTAGGGTAGGGACGGCGGATAATGAAGTGCTGCTGGGGGACGCTCAGAGAGGAGGTGGAGAGAGGGCAGGGCAGCTTCGGACGGTTCGGTAGGTTAGACAGAAGTGAAATCAGTCATGTGGTCTACAAGCTAAGCTGCAACCACTGTGCTCTACATTCTATGTGGGCACGACAACCAACAAGCTGTCTGTCCACATGAATGGACACCGACAAACTGTGGCCAAGAAACAAGTAGACCACCTTCTTGCTGAGCATGCTGCCGAACATGACATCCCTCATTTCAATGACTGCTTCACAGCCTGTGCCATATGGATCCTTCCCACCAACACCAGCTTTTTTTTTAATTGCATGGGCGGGAACTTTTCCTGCAATACATCCTACATTCCCCTAACGCTCGTGGCCTCAACCTTCATTAGTCATTGTCCTCACCCATCCGGCCCCTTCCCTGTTCCCATTCCAGCACTACACAGCCCTCATTCCACTATTGCACCTAGTCTTTCTACTTCTCTCTTTTCCGCTACCTCCCCCCCACCCCTCACCACATCTCCCCTGCAATCCGTCTAACCTCTGACGGCACACAGCTGCCCTACACTCTGTCCACCATGTCCCTGTGTGACCCCCAGCAGCACTTCACTGGCCCCCTCCCTGCCCCAGTTCATCCTTACCCCCACCCAGTCACCACTCCCATCATACACTGGTGGTGCTGCTCGTAGTGTGGCTTCAGTTGCCTTAGACTGCAGTTTTTTTTTTTTTTTTTTTTTTTTTTTTTTTTTTTTTTTTTTTTTTTTAACAAAGGCCTTATTGGCAGAAAGCTTTATTTGTGACAGTCTTTGGGTTGTGCCTATCCGCAACTCAGCATCTCCACTATACGGTGACTAGCAACTTTCCTTTTCATAATATTGTTACATTCCATCCTCGATTTTCCATTGTTTAAGGTTTAATTAATGCATTTTAAATTATATTTTGCTGGGACCAACAAAACTTTACATATAAATAAGAATTACGCAGAACAGAGTTACGTATAAATCAGGTTCAACCGTAATACATTAAACATGTATACTGGGCTATAATACTTGCTCTGCGATGTGGAAGGGCTTTGTCCTTCAAGTATATAGCAAAATTTAGCATCACTTGAAATTTTACACTTTTGCGCAGTTATCCAGTCTTTCCTGTAATTAATATTAGGTGAGACATATGTAAATGTACGAAAAATGTAGTGAGCATGCTTGTGATTTTCTGTTGTATTAAAAGTACTGAGAACAATGACTTACACCATGTGGACTTGAAAGGGCTTCTGCTGCCATCTGCAAAATTAATAAAAGAATAAGCATTAGAGAATTAGAAAAAGCAACAAAACAAGAATGAGTAATTATGTTCTCAGATAGTCAAATGCATAAAACACACACACACACACACACACACACACACACACACATTGTGCATAAATATTTATTTTATTTGTTGTTATTCCCAGATCAATATGTACACAGCCTACCACCTATCAGTGCTATTGATGAAAATTTCATCTATTCACATTATTGCCAGGTAGCCTATACATGCACAATTTGTCTTGCCACCCAAAGTTCTAGGTTATTTATGTAATTCACACTACTTTTCATTAAGTTAATCTCTTTTTCCCTGCAGCAGTGCTTCCTGAACACACATTCGTTCCATGTCCTTATTCAAAGTTATTAAAGTATGAAAACACTACAAACAGTACACAAATGTCTGATACCATTTACTAAAACAGTTGGCATCTGAAACAGCTTCCAGTCATTTAGGAATGGATAACTACAGGTCCTGCATGGGTTTGAAGAGAATCTCATACCATTCTCCTGCATAATAGTGGCAAGTGCAGGTAACAACGATGAATATGGATAACAATTGATGCAACATTCTCTCCAAAGTAGACCACAAAGTCACACTAAATACTGAGATCTAGTGACTGTGGTGGCTTGATGACATGCAAAAACTGTTTTGTGCTCACAAAGCCAGTCCCGGATGATGCGAGCTGTGTAAACAGGGGCCCTATTACCTAGGAAGACAGCATTACCACTGGGGAACAAACAATGTATCATGGAATGGACCTGATCATCCCAAATGGTCACAATCCTTGGTAGTAATGCTACCTTGCAGAGTAACCATGGCTGCAACAGAACACCACAATATAGCTGCCCAAATCACCACCGAACTCTGCCATGTTTCATTCTTGGGACATGAAATCGGCCTGCAGTTTGAAACAGCCTGAAACAAGGTTCATCTGACCACATGGGCATTCTTCCTCTTTACCTCAATGCAGCATTTTATATCAGTGAAAAAATTGCATAATAAATTGGCCAAGGAGATGAAGATATATTCTTCACATGTAATATATACTACAAATTAAAGATTACTTGAAGGACTTGTGGTTATAATGAAAGCGAGAACTATCCCACATCCTGTCACATTACAATAAGTGATTACAATTTACAAGAAAATGATGTGCCATGATCTATTGTGCATGGTAACATTCTATCATTCTCCTGAGTTCAACATCTCCCTTATCATGGATGGATGCTTACTCAGTTTTTCAAGCAGTCTGAGGAGAGGACATTAAGGAAGTTAAAGAGGCATAGTTAAATGTTTACGCGTCTATAATCAGTTTTCTTAACACACTGGAGGGGGTGCAAGGGGCTTGTTCAGGTCCAGGAGTTACCAGCAGGTATCCATAGTGTGTGTATGCGCTCTCACTGATGTACTTCAAAAATATGCTTTATATTACAAGTTATCTTTTGAAAATTGCATAAATCAAAAAATATTGTACAATACAGATGAACAGAATGAGACATTCCATTTATTAAGGCACTGATCTCATATTCAGAAGCACAGAATTTGCTCTGTTCATCCAGCCTAATTTAGGTTTCCTACGATTTCCCTACACCATTTCGAGTAAATGCCTGGATGGTTACTTCAGCAGACGACATTTCCTACTCTCATACACACACACTTGTGTATTGCTTGTGTATGTAATTTTTAGGTATTTATTTTTGTTATAGTATGATAACAAATCCTGTATCACCTTAAAAAGTTCCCTGGATGAATGAATCAAATCGGCCTTTCTAATTTCCATTTTTCTTATCTATTAAAATTGTTTTTGTTTGTTTAAATTTCTATCGCTCCTTTGTACATACTGACACCGTAGTAGTTGGATTTCAATAAAACCTTACCATAGGATAAATAAATTTGGTGGTTCCCTGGCCCCAGTGCATAACCTGCTACTGTTGATTTATATGGATTTCTCAGACAATTACATTTTAACCAGGTGTAAATGATTCTTTTTCTAGTTCCTACATACACTTGACCCCCATGTGCACAAGATTTTGTGTAATCCTGCTGTGGCAAGTGGCAGACGCTCGTACTTTTGTAGTTTTCAAATATGCATGCAACAGTTTTTGGTTCAAACACTGTCAGTTTCATGTCATTTTAGTATCTGCTATCTGCAACTGTTTTGACAAATGGGAGGGTAAACTTTTACTTTCATATGCTACTTTTCACAAGAATCTATAGATCTTTTAGGGTGTTGTGCCCTATTTATCTGTTATCAGAACAGCCATTTTTTCAAAAGACATTCTTGAACGATTGAGCTCATCCTACAAGTACTGCAGTTCACCAATTCTTTTAGCCCAGACCACTAATATTTTCATCAGTCCTCTTTTCTATTTGGGATGGTAACGAATTTTTGTTGATATATGCAGGGAGTGGGTTTTCTGCAGGCTTTGTGCCCTAGAGCTCCATCAGGTTTTCTATGAATCTGGTTCAATCAAAAATGGAATCTGACCTTTCTACTTTCTGAGTGTGAACTTTATTTTAGAATTAATACCATTCAGAAAATTTAGAAACTATGAGAGTTCGTTTTCTCTATAAGGCTGTATAATGAAAGTATCATCAGCATACCGCTACCAACATGAGGGAATCTTCAACACTGAAAGGTTGTTTCTTCAAATTTTTCCATATTTCTTCACTGAAACCTTATGAGCAGGTTCCCCATAGCTATGCCATGAGTTTGCTCATGTAATTGTAACTCCCACCGAAAGTGATTTTGTATAGATAATGTTTAAAGTGATCTCGCATATCATTTGCAAAAACAGTTTCCAAGTGAGACATCATGTCAGAACTTTTAATTTTTTAATAAAATGACCAGAATCTTTAATGAAGTATTAGTTTTTACTATAAATGACTGCAGGAGAGTGGCAACGTGTTTGGCAATCCCTTAGGTCATAAGAAACTGAGCGCTAAAAAAAAAAAAAAAAAAAAAAAAAAATTGCATCTCACAACTTTTCTTCTTAAGGCAATAAACAAGCTAATAAAAGCCTCTTCGATTTCTCCAATCAACAAGAAGGGTCTCATCAAACCAGAATCATTGCCATCAAGAAAGAATGGTTTACCAAAAATTTGAAAACCTGCTATTCCTTTAAGCTCTGTTGTTAGTGCTACTAGTTACCTGACGACTGGTTACCTGTCTACAACTTACTTCAAACAGCAATACAAATTATATGAGCAAACTCAGTGCAGTTTAAGCAATTTTTTATATGGAAAAATTTGAAGAAACAGTCCTTCAGTCAGTGAAGTAGGATCCCTCATGTCTGTTTCAATACACTGACAATACTTTTGTTATATGACCCCATAGAGAAACAGCACTCTCAGAATTTCTAAATTTTCTGAAGGATATTATTTTTAATGTAAAGTTAAAGGTGGAAATGGAGAAAGAAGGTCAGGTTTCATTTTTAAATGCACAGGTACTTTGAAAACCTGATGGAACTATACAGAACAATGTCTGCAGAAAACCCACTTTCGCACGCACGTGTATCTTCACAAAACTTGCCATCACCATCCAAAGCAGAGAAAGAGGTGTGATCGAAACATTAGTCATCTTGGCTAGAAGAATCTGTGAAGCACAGTATTTTTACATCACACTATCACTTAAGAACAGCTTTCAGAAGAAATGACTGCACACACAAAGATAAAACACTGCACTACACACAATTGACAGTGTTTAAACCACCAACAAAGGTGTGCACACATTTGAATACTGCAAAGGACCTACACCTGCCACTTGCCACAACAGGAGTATATAAAATCCCTTGCACACTGGTCAAGTGTACATAGGAACTATAAAAAGCATTTACACTTGACTAAATAAACACAGGAGCAATTTGTGCCTGGAGAACATGGATAAAGAGCAAATTGTTGCCTCGGGAACATCGATAAATCGGTAGTAGCAGATTGTCTATTGGGACCAGGGAACCAGAAAATTCATTTCTCTAATACTATGGTTTTATCAAGATCTAATTATTAGCATACTAGGGAATACAAAGGGGGCCATAAAAATTCTAAAGACAAAAACAATTTTAACAGAAGAGAAGATGCACTTAGTGCTAATTAAAACACACAGAACCATTTCCTCTCCACTCAAAGCTTTGTGATACACATCACATTAGCACAACTCCGTGATCCTGGGCAGCAGTTTGGCAAGGTCAGAAATACACCATGGTGTGGATGTGTATAAAAAGTTAGGCTTGCTGAGCTTGTTTCAGTTTGATACTGCTTTCTGAGTCTTTATAGCCCCTGATGATATGTCTAGCACTGAGAGATGAAATGTGAGGCACGGCAACATGCCTTTGACCACACCCACAAGCTCATAAAACAAAAATCACAAAGGACACTAATACCAGCTGTGACATTGTATGATATGTTTTAGAATTATATTGACAGACAACCCAGGCTACTGACAGTTCCATACTCAAATTCTGTTTGCAAGATAATTAAATCCTAGTGTTCTCCACACTTCCTAAAGCAATTAAGCTTACCAAACAAAATATTTGTCACCCCCTCTTAAAGAAGCACATTGGTCACTTGGAGTGCTGCACACAGTGTAGAATTGGTACCAGGCAGCCATGTGACATCACTGCTGACATAAGCCATGGCAGTGAAGTGGTGTGTATGTGCCAGCCAGTTAAATGGAATTAGTGTGTAAAATGGTTCAACACAGAGATGTGGCAGAATGACAGGAAGAATCTATCAGGTTTAGATGTGCTCATGACAAAACCAGCAACAAAGTTGCCAAATTTGTTGATGGAGCAACACTAACTGCCCAACATGCCTACAGGAATGGTGTACCACTCTCATCAATGTAACACTGCACAAGAACAGAGGTAGTAAAAAGATTCTAATCAACAGCTAACATTGGTTGCAAACCCAGGCACAAACTGTTGGTTTTAGTTACTGACAGTCCATCCCAATGAGTTTCAAGTGGAACATTGTTAAGGGAACTGCACCCAAGCTAGACAATGGCTGACTCGAGGTGTTTATTGTGCTCCAACAAGTCAATTTTCCCTCTTTTCAGATGATGGGAAGTGTAAAGTGCACTGACAGCTCGATTAGGTGTATAACCCACAAGGTGTACAGGGAGTAATTCAGGTCAGAATTGGTTCTGTGACGTTTTGAGGATTTTATTTGCATACTATGAGTTGTGTCCACCCACTACTGTTACTGAACATGAAGCAGGATGTTTAATTCACCACTACTGGGGACCAAGTGCTTCCCTTCCTTCTACACGCTTATGATGTGAACATTGCTGTATGCCAAGATGACAACTGTGTTCTCATAACTACACACATGTTCATGGTATTGCCAACTCACTGGCACCCAACTGCACATCATCTGGTCTGCTGAATGACCCTATCTTGATCTCTCAAAAAAATGCCTGGGAGTGTGTCGAACAGCAGGTGAATTATAGATATCAAAATCACCACAATTTGGTAGCTTCATGGGATACTGTCAGCTTAGTTTGGTATGGCATTAACTGAAGAAACTTGTGGGCACTCTCTCTCCAAAGTGAGCCCAGTATCAAGATTAGGGGTGGGGTTACTCGGTGTTAGTGTGATGTCTCCTTGGCGGAAAGGGGGGGGGGAGGGGGGAAGTACCAATTTTTTTGCACTGTGGGCTTTATTAATTAAACTAAGTACTATGTTGCCAAGGGGAGAGGGGGAGCCATGATGAATCATATGATCATTTATATGTTGTAAAGATGGCTTGAGGATGGAGGATTCTGCAAATTTGGTTTTTCATCCTAAACCAAAATCAGCTCCTGTGCCTACATGTTTTATGGAGCCCATGTGCTTTTTGTTATTCACATAATATTATGGCCATACAAGTAATTTCAAAATCTTAAGAGCTTCTCCACTAAAATTTTATGCTCTATGTAACTGATGGGCCTTCACAAGCTGTCAAAAATTTTGACAGTATCCATCAAACATTGAACTGAGACAGTGAGAATGCTATAAGAAGCATAACTCCTGAAATGCCAGGCCCTCGTTTAATGATGGATGACTACAGTATAGATGGATTCTTTTAACAGCGTTGGTGAGTGGTCAATAGACAGTCAGTCCCTGCAATTAGATGGTGGCCCATTGGTCACTCTTCCAGTTACAGTAGTTCTCTGCAGTGCCTTCCTTCATTAACTTGCCATGACATCCCCCATTTAAAGAAAAACCCTGTGAAAGAAAATTTGAAATGGAGCACACTTCAACTGCTGTCTCAAAATGATTTGTCACTCTTGCAAAGTGCCAATAAACACTCAGATGTTTACTTGCTTTGACATATTCCAGAAATAAGTATTTTACATAGAAACAATCATCTACAGTAGTGCAGCAACCAGAAAAAATATTTTTGATAATTCTATATTTTAAAGTAACATTCTTAATCATACCATAAGTAAGAATGTTGCAGTAGACACCATCATTCGAAACCAGACTGTTAGCATCGTTGCCCTGAAATGAGAACAGAGAATATAATCAATTATTAGATACTGTACACTGGCAAATGAGAATAAAAAGGTGGAGATGTGTAACATCTGTATGTTTAAAGAGTGAGCTTACACATTACCAAAAACATCATGAATGTCCACTACAGAGTAATTGATACTGTCATTAGTAACTAAAGTTGCCCTTTTTCAGGAACAAGCTAAGTGTTACGGAAAAAATAAATTATGATGTACATTCACTGCTGGCATATCTTTACAACCTGAGTTTGGGACAGTTCAGTTATTCACACATGCTTCTTGTACTGCTGAAACTGTATGCTCTCCGACAATGAAGTTTCTGTAAGTGCAGAATACATCCTTTTTGTACGGAGAGTAAATTGTATTATGCTTCTCATGGATTCAACTAATTTAGAAATAGGACTTTTACAGTTTGATGAGTTATAAATGATTTTCCTTCTAGAAGAGACCCGTGTGTGTGTGTGTGTGTGTGTGTGTGTGTGTGTGAGAGAGAGAGAGAGAGAGAGAGAGAGAGAGAGAGAGAGAGAGAGAGACCCCCACGGTAACGACGTCGACATGTCCTGTTAAATTTTATAAACTTAAATTTTATGAACTGATGAAGTTTGCTGCATTCGAAATATTGTCTGAAATAATTACTGTTGATTACACCTACATTCGTCGTTGATATGATAAATAATCGTGAAGCTGCTAATTCAGAATATGGGAAAGATTTGAATGCTGCAACGACTGCCGTTCGGCGTTCTTGGCCTTGCTGTGAACTGCTGAACATCGTCGCTCCCCGTCGCATGTATTGCGTCATCCCAACCGGACTGCTTTCTCCAGCAGGTAGTCAGGACCGGGTGAGTCAGCAACCCACCATCCCCTCCCTCCCAACCGGTTTTTTTAACTTTTTTGCAGCGACGGATCGCTCTGTGAGCAGACGCGCGGCTTCTTTACGGAATGCAATTTTAGGCTAATCACCGCCTCAGCACAATATCTGCCATAATGATACTGCACAGAATTCTACACCGATAACCGCACCATCTGCGTCTATACGCAGAATTCTTACGATGACTGACTGCGTATTATTTGTTGAGCACGTATCGGTTGTTCTTACCGATATGTTGAATAGGATGGGGCCAGAATGGCTGCTCCTTTTTGCTTCTACAGCTGGCCATAAACAAGAGATTAAGCATTTCACGATCTTTAAAGCAGTAAAAATACGCCCCGCCGTTTTTCCCCACAAGATACCGGTATTCCAGTTTTCTAAGCAGACTTCCGTCGGACATTTGGCAATTAAACATTCTTGTGATATCCCCCGCGTTGTATACACTCGTTTCCCCGACAGATCAATATAAATCATGTCACTTTTGGTGTTATAGCATGACAGATACAGGTATTTCATAAACAAATCCTCTACTACAGATCACCAACTTCCTACCAACAAATCTGAAATCACTACTCGTTTTAATTACCACGGACCCTTTGTAACCGCCCCATTGCACATAAAATGGGCTCCCCAGGATTTTGTGGGACTTTACTTCCACAAGGATAGCTACTAGTTATCTCATGTCTACTTTCAGAGCTAGGTGCCAACATTGACACCAGATCGTAACTTGCGAAGCCGTGGTTAAATAATACTGTGTGTGTGCTTTTAATTGTGATTCAGCCAAGTCACAGTATCATGACACTGATTTCGCGTGACATTTTTGCCTGGACTAATATGAGATGTTAAAGAATTTGTCAAAGATAAATTATCTTCACCATGACATTTAGCTGACGAAGGCCAACGAATACAACATGTTTTGTTTGAGTTAAATATTTTATAAGGTACCGTACGCACTAACCCACGGACTACAAGCATCGGTGAAACACTTTCTGTGGCCTTTGTGGTCCATCAACAGCTAAATGACTGAGGACGAAGCAATAGCCTAATCGAAGAAAGAAAGATGACAGGGGTTTGAAATACGCTTCTCTCGGGTACGAGTCCGATATATTAACCACTGCATAATCGTACTTAACTGAAGGCGATAAGAGGGGGTGGGGGGACGAAGGTGGAAGAACAGAACTGTCTGTAGTTTTGCTGCTGGGAACATCTCAACCTCAGTCCGATCGAAAACATATCACCACATGCGTAAACATATCAGGATCAAGAAGGTATTACAAGTTTTCTTGTACAATATACTCCTCCGATACAATGAAACAGTACTGTGTTATAAGGTAATTACAAACATGTTAACCCGTAACTACTCTAGTGAAATGCTCATACACTAATACTCTAGTGGGGTCTCGGTGTACCCCAATAAGAAAAACGAAACTGTAATTTAAGCAAATTTTATTTTGAATTGCACTTTCATCACTGAATATTATAAGCATTTTTACATATTTGAGATATGATTACAAACAATTTTGGCACACTTAAAAAACTGTGGTTGGGGCAAACATGTTTTGAGCATTTTTCACACACTATTTTGGTTTTCTTGTCCACATTTCTTGCGCACATGTAGCATCTTGCTTTCCTCATGGGTTCTGGCTCTGAAGATGTTGAGGTAAGAGGAGTACCACCACGTTTAACAACGTCTCTCAGTTCACGAGAAAGTGGTCGGACATCTCGACGTTGTATATGGGGCTTTACTAAATCCATTCCAAGCTTTTGTAGCAATTCTCTTCTTTTTAAATCATTTGTTTGGTGCACTCAAGCAAGACAGCAGCATTGACTGCTACTATGTTTAGAATGGCATAAAATACAGACATTGGCCATCTGCGTGTTCGCCGTGATAACGAATAGTTGGCGCATGTTTGGTCCAGTGCGTCCACTTCTCCTTTTGTGGAATTGTAATCAATGATCATTTCAGGTTTTTCCTGTTGAGTACTAATTTTCTGATCGTGATGCATAGACGAAAGCAACACAACAGCTCGACCTTTCCGAGGAACATAAGAACAAATTGTCTTTCCTTCGTTATGCCCAAATAATGCAGATTCTACTGGGCGCTTTCTGTTTGGTTTGAATTCTTCTGGGATCTGCGGTTTATTTTGCTTTAGAGTACCTAAGACAGCCAACTTTTTGGCTTCTAGTTGATCACAGAGTTCAAGTGACATGAACCAATTGTCTACTGTCACATGTCTATTGCTTCCCTCAATTGGTGTTATTAATTCCAAAACATCCTGTGTTGGGATTGATAATGTACTTTTATTTGTCCCTTTTCATGTGTAAACAAATGCATTGCATAAATAGAATGTTAGTGAGTCACAAAGGTACATAACTTTGAGGCCGTATTTGGCTGGCTTCTTGGGCATACACATGCGAAATTTGCACCTACCACGAAAGGGTACTAACATTTCATCGATTGTCACGTACGCTCCTGGAGTATAATACTTTTGACATTTGTCTATAAAGAGTTCCCACACATCTCTAATAGCTGCACAATCGAATCGCAAACAAGACAAAATGAAAAAAAAATCTCTGAACGCTCATAGTGGCTCGAAACATCACGACCAGTTCCATCATTAACAAAAAGTCCAACAACATTTTCGTGATTGGATTTCATTACTCCAGATAAATAAAGCAGACACAGAAATGCTCTCAGTTCTATTATATCTAGCGGCTTTATGAACACTGGCTTAGGAGCTCTGTATTTGTTTGACATGTCATGTATCTTGACATTTGTATTGGTGAGTATTAGTTGCAATAAATCTTCACTAATGAACAGTTCCCAAGCAGATAATGTGTCAGTTGAATCAATCGTTTTTGCTTCACGTTTATCACCTGGAAGATGACTGACTGTATTGTGCCCAGAATGAGATTTTCACTCTGCAGCGGAGTGTGCGCTGATATGAAACTTCCTGGCAAATTAAAACTGTGTGCCGGACCGAGACTCGAACTCAGGACCTTTGCGTTTCGTGGGCAAGTGCTCTACCAAGCCATGTCTCCGCAATATCCTTTCTTTCAGGAGTGCTAGTTCTGCAAAGTTCGCAGGAGAGCTTCTGTTAAGTTTGGAAGGTAGGAGACGAGGTACTGGCAGAAGTACAGCTGTGAGGACGGGGCGTAAGTCGTGCTTGGGTAGCTCAGTTGGTAGAGCACTTGCCCCCGAAAGGCAAAGGTCCCGAGTTCGAGTCTCGGTCGGGCACACAGTTTTAATCTGCCAGGAAGTTTCATATCAGCGCACACTCCGCTGCAGAGTGAAAATCTCATTCTGGGAATTAATGTTATCATGGAAAGTGTGCTGTTTTCGAAGTACTCTAAGATTTCAGTCGCGTAAAACACTATAAAACACTAATTGAGATAGTCAAAAACAACTTACGTTTACACTCTGGTGGGCTATTCTGAGACCTCTTTTTCTTTATCTCACATTAATACTGGAAACACCGCATTCAACACTCCGCGTTAAAAGGCAGCACTTCACTGAGGATTAACAAGAACACAGGTGCCATCTGTTGTTCCGTTCGCGTACTATGTATTGTATCCTATCGTCTGGGGTTCTCCGGGACTAGAGCAGTTAAGGAATAACAGTCTCACTTCACGGCGTTAACTAAATCTGGCCAGCTGATTTACTGACGCCTTTCGTGTGAAACATAGTGTAAACGTGACGTCGGGAAGACTGATATTTGATCGGGCTGGCAAAATCGATTCAGGCCTAATATGTAAACAAGAAAGAAATCAGTTTTTAAAATCTGATTTTCCTCTTCTACAAGTTGTGTCGTACATAAACGTGGTATGTGACAGGGAACACGCACGGAGATGGAGAAACAGTTGAATCTAAGTAGGCATTGCACAAGGGGTTTCTCGTGCGATGTGTAGGTCGTTTTTACGTCCGAATCGGCGGTAGTAATTTTTAAATAATTTAATTAATTTATAAATACTAAATGTTACGTCGGTTCTTCACCACCTAACCTTTGACATCTATTCCTTTACACTAATTCATGTTCTTTTACGTCTGCAGTAGTACTTGTTTCTCGGTGTCAAGATTAGACGGTGTGTCGACAGCCAGCCGATTACACCACAAAATGGCCAACCCGCCGGACGCACACTATCGCGGCGCCTGACCTTGAAGATAATTTATCACGGACTTCGTCGCACTATCAATTTTTGTGAAGCGGAATAATTCATGTCGTCCATCCCCTTGGAGCTGGGTCTACTTCTTTCAAATTAGTTCTGATTTTGCGCAATCTTTGAGGGTTCAATAGTAGCTCCCACCATAGATGTGTCATTCAGTAGTCAAGCCAGCGCTTTCTTAATATGATTAAAGCGTAACAATAAAAGTTGTAAGTAATAGTTAAACATAACTGCACGAGTTGCCAATATCCGTCAGATCCAATATTTCTTAGACTTACAAGGTACTATAATCAATGCGGTGTAGCACCTTTGCAACGAGAAAGTGTTCCTAAATCTATTAATCCGCGCAATGGTGCCAATACAAGGGGGCAAGGAGGGACGACGGCTGCTCCCTCGCACTCAGGGGAAGAGAAAAATAATGTAGTCAGGTGTTTTACTTTCAAGAAAATGATTTAAAAGTCTGTATTACGCAAGTTTTTAACATGGTCGGAACTGGAAGTTTATTATAGCTTCTTAGAAGTCTTCCAGTATATTACATATACTTCATATACCTCCTTGTGCCGTCGTCGTCGTCCCCTCCTACAAACTATCGTGAGGGCGCCCTTGAATCCACGTGCAGATTCAGCACGTAGCCAAAGTTTTCAATATTCGCAATTCCTACAGTATTGTTTCCAATATTCAACTTGCCCAAGCTTGTGTTTTACAGCAACTGGTACTTTTCAAAAAGAGAACTTTTTTATGATTATGAAATTCGAATACTTTCAGTTGCTGGCATTGCTGTTCCTGATTACTTTGTGCCAGTTTATCATGCGCACCTTGAAGTATTATATACCAGCGAGCTTTAGACACATGGCAAAAAGTTTACGTTTTCTTCTACGGAAACGAAGGGATGCTCGAGATCTGTAGCAAACGTGGCAGAAAAAAGATCAGAGAACCTTCAAGATGTTGAACTGCATTCGCTTTTGCGTGGTCTTGTCGGCTTCATTTCCTCTTCATGAAAACCATAAATGTGGGTTAAAATGAAATCAAAAGTGTGAACAAAATTGATAAAATTTTATTGAAATACATGTGAAATCCTTTTTTTTAAAAAAGTCTTTCCCTTGCTTCCGACTTTGTAGATATTTACTACCTCATAATTATCATTAACTTGTAAATCGGTATATGGGTAAAATAACTATGTTATTTGTCTTTCCTCTGACATTGTATTTCTTTGCTTTTTCTTTTTTCTTTTTTTTTTTTTACTCCGCGCTCACTTGATGTGCATTTTGAAATTGGCATGGTTAACAAGATTTTCAAAATTTCCACATTCAGAAAAGCTGCTTTCATGTGTATTGCTTTTTGTAAGTATTATTAAATGACTGCTTCTCTTCATCTAAGAGGATAAAAAACTGTTTCAACTCTTCTCTAAAATTACTTTAAGCAGTTTCATCTTTATATAGAGTCACGGGAGCGAAATCTAATGTGCAATTCGTGTGTTTCCTGGTAGGAATTGTCTACAAGGGAGGTCATCACGAGAGCATTTGAGTACACATATTGCAGCCAGCTGTACATCTTGGCACACATCAGCATCAACGCTCTCTGACGTGTGGGTTCTGAGACCATTTCAGTTCTTTCCGGAGATTGGCAGAAGCCTTGAAGACAGACAGCCTCAATCGTGAGGTCTCTGCACATACGTCGATTTGAAATATCGTTGTGAGGGCTGGTCGTTAAGAGAATAGGAATTTAATATCATAAGTTCTTACTGGCAGTGCATCCGCAGTAACGTCCGAGGGTTCATGTCTCTCTCAAAAAAGCAGAAACCCCCACAACACGCTAGAAACTGAGAATTAGTTTAAATACAGAGTTGCGATATTTTCGACACCATGTGGGAAGTATAGCGGGAAGATAAGACTCCTCAGTACGTGTTTTTATTGGGACAAGCATTAATATTAGGTTTAGCGAGGTCCAAAAAAGAATCGGACTGATCCTAATATCAATCTTTCACCACCCACATTTACTCTTGTCCATATTTATTTATTTATTTATTTTGATCCAACATCAACTGATTACAAAAAAAAGGTTTTTTGTTCCATTCTTCTGGATAAGTCAAAGCCTGCCTTACTAGAGTTACATATTATTGCCTGGCACTTTTATCTACACAACTTTTTCTAAATTTAGCTGAGAGTACAATGTTACATACATGGACTATACATAAAAACAATTTGTTATTGCAAAACTTAGATTAAGGAATCTACAGTTTGTGACACAGTATTCAGATCTGAGAGTACATATATTTTTAGACAGATGGTCTTCCATCATACAAGTGTACTAAATCTAGAAACTCAGCTATTTAATATATAGGATTGTTTAGGAGCCATAATTTTAATTTCTTTTTTAGTTTTGTAATGGGCAATTTGGAGATATTAGGATTGAAGCAATTCAGTAGTTTTATGCCTTCATAGTGAGGGCTTTTCTCACTAAGTGTTGTTCTATGACAGATGATACGGGGTCTCTCTCTACCTCTAGTGTTGTGATCGTGTATTTCTTTATTAAGTGTTTTGTTACTGTTTACTGCCATAATGATTATCTTCAGTACATGCAGGTTATGAACAGTTAGTATTTTAAATTCTTCAAACAAATTTCTGCAGGATTCCCTGGCACATTTCTTCCCCATAATTCTAAGCGCCTTCTTTTGTAAGATAAGTACACTTTTCATATTACCTTTACTGCTGGATCCCCATACCTCTATCCCATAGCTTAGATGGGATTCAAATAGTGAAAAATATATTCGCCTCAGAGTGGTGATATTACAAAAAGGTGTCAGTTTTCTTAGAACATATATGGTAGTACATAGCTTTTGCAAATATCATTTACACGGTCAGACCAGTTTAACTCTGCATCACGTGTCAGGGCAAGAAATTTGGTCGAGTATTAGTTCAGACACAATGGCCATTGAGTTATTCAAATATAACATTAACTCGGCAGCACCGAATAACCTGAGAATACTGTAGTAGTAGTAGTAGTAGTAGTAGTAGTAGTTGTAGTACGCCTACGAGTATCGACTGGTTACACACACACACACACACACACACTTTAGCGACAGCAAGAACAAAGCGGTCTTGCGAAGTAATACTCTATCCATTGCCAAACAGGTGCCTCCGACAACTAATCCGACAGCCAACACGAGGAATAGTGCATAGGTTTTTAGACTTCCTGGCTACAAACATTGCCGATCTTTTCGAGTATGTCAAGCATGAAAAGGGAGGGGGGGAGAGGGGGGGGGGGAGGCTAGCGATCGTCATAGTACGAAAGCGAGCTGGAAAGTAATGCCTCTGCATTTTTTATTCTATTCTCAGTATCGGTTGAGATATTACACGTCATACATTTACTCAAAAGGGATGAGTCTCGGCTCCAACAGGAATTCAGAGTTCCAAGAGTATTTAGACACTTTACTTACCACTGTGATCAGTATAGTGAAAGCATTAGATTGTATTACCCTTAGTTTGCCCACTATCGGCTTTTAAAAATATGCAGGAAGTTCAACAAAATGCATGAAACAATATGCAGAATGACAAGAAATGGCTCTGAGCACTATGGGACTTAACATCTGTGGTCATCAGTCCCCTAGAACTTAGAACTACTTAAACCTAACTAACCTGAGGACATCACACACATCCATGCCCGAGGCAGGATTCGAACCTGCGACCGTAGCAGTCGCGCGGTTCCGGACTGAGCGCCTAGAACCGCAAGACCACCGCGGCCGGCCAGAATGACAAGAGGCACATTTGATAAAAGCAGTATCTGGACAATCCTCAGAATCACATTCTTGAGTTGCAAATTAAAATGCTACTCGTCCGACATTCTTGAATTCAGAAACATGAGTAGTAGTACTAAGCCGCTTGGCAGGAATACTGAAACACAGATACACCGGAGCAGACAGCTAGCTTTGAATAATAGAATGCATTTTCATTATGAAAATTCTATTTCCTAATTTAACGTCGAAGTCACAACAGAGTGTCCTTAGGGTGTCTTTAGCCTTATGGCACATAGTTTATATTGCCTGAAGAAATTTACATCCAAAGGCTGGGCGTATTTTGTTTTTGGGGAAATGAACATGTGTTCAATGTCTTTGCCCGCAAATGAATAATTTACTATTGTTGTGTACATAAACACTAATGACATTCATGGAAAGTGTTTTTAAATGATCTTTTGACATTTTCTCACTTGTACTAGCCTCCAAATAAAATATGTTTGGTCGAGGATTGTCTTCAGTGGCCATTTTAACTTTCCGGTCGAAAGTTTTTTCCTGAAGACAAATACAGTTTTATTTTTTAGGTGTCCACTCATCGAATGTCCAGCATCACTTACGTAATTATAAATTGTACTGTGTGCAGACTGGATCAAGGCAACTGTTAATTTCCCCTTTTAGATAGTGGCGCACCAGAGGTTAGTTCATAATTAAATCCACTTTGACCAGTGTTCCAAATGCAGTGTGGCTGTATGTGGGAACTTTCAGTTTTCTGGTATACTTCTTCGACATGAAGGGCCCCAGACTGGTCAATATCTTGATCTTCCGAACGTCTCCGCCTGTTATGAAAGCAGTGATGTGTCTACGGCACTTCCTATATTCTTTGTTGAGACGTGTTACCAAAGTTACACGACATTTAAACTTCGTGTGCCCAATTTCCCTTGCTTTTTGCATTGTCGAAAATTTTATGTGCCTCTAATGTATACATTTCCCTTCTATTGGGGTAGTGTGTAGTGTTTTTTTCACAGTTCTTTGATTGCCTTTTTTCCTCAAAATATATGTTCATTTAGTCTTTCTTCTCCGCATAATCAAACATTACTTCGATGTCCGATGCGCTTTTTACATATGGGTGTCTCTTCAATGATGAGGTCGCAACTTCACGTGGATCATAAATACGTTCAAGACTTTTCCAAAACTTTTGTTAAAATATTAATAACATTGCATATCTGTTGGCTTCTCTTTGAGAAGTGCTATTTTCGCCGTTGCCACTAGCACTACAACCTCTAAAACTATTAATCCCGTTATTACGTATAAAGTCGGTTTCTTCATACGCTATCCTATCCAATGTAGCTCTATTTGAGACGTGAAATGACTATTCACGTTTCTGAATAATCAGAGCCACCAAAAACATTGCGAAAGCATCACCATCCTGTCCTACACTGTCTTCGGTTGGATAACACCTTATCTTGGATCTCACAATATTTAAAACGTTCCAAATACTAATGGTTTCGTTCATTTTTGCTATATTATGTGACAATACTGACACACCTATACTAAAGACTACTTGCTGAGGTAACTGCTTTGTTTAAGAAGCTTCAAGAGTTTTCATATAAAAATTTGGGAGGCATCTCTCTTCAGCACGCCCCCATAATTACAGGAATAGTGGTCAATTAGGGCAAAAAGAGCATGACGCAAGTTACGAGAGTATTTGTGGTGGGTGGAAATAAAGGTCACTATTACGGTAAAAGCCGAACTGAACTCTGGTAAAAGAACAAATTAAGATCAAAGGAGAAGGTGAGGAGATTGAATACAAGAAGTCTGTTGCAGATCGGCATGGGGGTTGATTGGCGACAGAAGGCTGGAAACAGAATGCAGTGAAAGAGGAGCCTCGAAGCTACAGTCGACCCTCTGAGCCGGATCGGGTTAAGTTAAACAATTGTGGTTGACAGTAAAAGACATTACGAACAGCGCTCTAGCAAAATAAGTACCGAGCAATAAAAGAGGGCAAAGACCCGGTTTGGTTTAATGACATTCACAAAATGTTGCGAAAACAGACTACTACACACTACCTACAGAAAGAGACTGAACGGAGACCTATACAGAAAACTCAATAACTCGTGCACCCGCAAAAAAAGGGGCATGTGCCGAACCTACAATAATTTTCAGTCCCATCTTGACGAAAGATGATCAGGAACATTCTGGAAACACGTAAAGTCAATGAACGGATAATACGGTATCAATGTTAGACAGTCGCACATTCAAATTTGATATATTAACAAGCAACACCGATACTAAAATCGTGCAGAAAGCGTTAGACCCTGACGGAATTCCAGTTTCATTTTACGCTGAATATACTGCAGAATTACCCAACTTCCTAGCTTGTCATTCCTGTTTACAAAAGGATGAAATAACGATAACGTAGAAATTCCAGACCAATAATGTTTACCCCCTTCTGTTGAATGATCCCAGAGCATGTTCTACACTCAATCATTATTTGCATCCCTGGATGAAAATCTTCCCTCAATAAATCAGCACGGATTCAGAAAAACATCACTCGTGTGATATACGGTATGTTTTATCGATATACAGAAATCCTGTAAATATTTGGTGCAGTGAACAGGTAGGATCCCTTCTTAGTTTTGTAACAGACGTTCGGCGCTTTACCACATCGCTGATTACTAACAAAGATTCGATCATACGGAGAATGTTCGCAGGTACCTGATTGGCTCGATGAATATTTGACTAACATAGTCCAGTACCGTATACCAGATAGTGGCTGTTCAGCAGATCGGAACGAACATCGGGTGTGGACCAAGAAGGCGTAACAGAAACTTTATCGTCGTCATTATTCACAAATGATTTATCAAGTTGGATCAGCATCGTTAACAGTTTGTTCCCCAATGTTATCTACAGCTAAGTACCGTCGCTGCAAGATCATAATGAAATTCAGTAATCCTTGAGCGAGATTTCCAAGACGTTTTAATTATTTTTTAAATATTTGTCATTCCCTATCCCGATAGGTACGGCGGGCTGTTCGAATAATGATCCACTGGATTGTCAGGGATTTTTCAGCCAAATACCAGACGAACTGGTAGAGGGATAAAGGGAGTCCCATTCAGGAATTTTTGGGATGGCACTTCCAGCCCAAACATTTCCTTATACCCAAGGGTAATCTGCCTAAAACCTCTGTCGGAACAGTGGGATGTGAACTATTTTTAATTTGATTTGCATGTATAACGCCTCTTTACGTATGGATAAATGCAGTGTAATACCTACCTAGAACAACGAGAAAGAACGCGATAACATTTGATTACAAGATCAGTGGCAAACGTCTTGAGGACGTCACATCGTAAAAGTATTTTGCTACAATACTATAACCAGGTTCATCCAAGTAACGCAAGTGTCGCCACAGCTCGTCGGTTTCTGCAGTGGCGCCGTGAGCTACCGTCCACACAGGGGGTGCCACAAATTCTACGTAGTTGCGCAGTTTGCAATATGGAGCCAGCTTCAGCTGAGATGTTTCGGCAGGTGTTAATGTAGCGCAGACTGTGGCGTTAGAACCGAGGTAACAGTTAAATGTAAATAAAAGAAAACGCAAATGTTGGATACGAACATTGGTTTCGCGCAGAAATAAAATAGGGGTTGCAATTATGCTTCTGAAACAATTAACACTTGAAGATAATTCGTTCGTAAACCATTAACGAATGACAAAAATTTCAAGTACTTGGTTAGTGTATCGAGCGCCATTCAATGTTTCTTTCGAGAGTGAGTCAGTAAGTCGCAAACTCTAGAATAGCCATATCGTTTTAAATTTCGCGCCAATACCTATGTAGAAGATGCTAAACTTCGCATGGAAGGTAGCCGATACACATTATTCTGTAGCCTATGCTTAATGATCTGTGGTCAAGCCACCATGGCCTGTCTGCTACGAGTGTGTATACGGCCAGAACAACGACATTTTTGTGATCCGAGGAACTGTCCACAGAGCACGTCAATAGCGAAATGCGTCCCATGTACGCACATCAAAAGAAGTTTTGCAATACCTCTGTTCCGAGAGTTCCCGAACCTGCACAAAAAATTGGAATAGAGATCAAAACAAACATCATTTCCGCCCTTTTTATTGCTCATGAAAACCACACATTGCATGTTGTATCACCATACAGCGAGACCTTCAGAGGTGGTGGTCCAGATTGCTGTACACACCAGTACCACTAATACCCAGTAGCACGTGCTCTTGCATTGATACATGCCTGTATTCGTCCTTTTCAATCTACCAAGGCATGTTCGATAGGGTTCATGTCTGGAGAACGTGGTGGCCACTCTAGTCGAACGAAGGAAGTCATTCGCACGATGTGAGCGCGAATTGTCCGTGAAGACGAATGCTTCGCCAATATGCTGCCGATATGGTTGCACTATCGGTCGGAGGATGACATTCACGTACGTACAGCCGTTACGGCGCCTTCCATGACCACCAGCGGCGTACGTCGGCCCCACATAATGCCACCCCAAAACAGCAGGGAACCCTCTCCACCTTGCTGCACTCGCTGGACAGGGTGTCTAAGGGGTTCAGCCTGACAGGTTGCCTCCAAACACGTCTCTGAAGATGGTGCGGTTGAAGGCATATGCGACGCTCATCGGTGAATAGAACGTGATGCCAATCCTGAGCAGTCTATTCGGCATGTTGTTGGGCCCGTCTGTACCGCGCTGCATGGTGTCGCGGTTGCAAAGATGGACCTCGCCATTGACATCGGGAGTGATGTTGCGCATCATGCAGCCTATTGCGCACAGTTTGAGTCTTAACACGACGTCCTGTGGCTGCACGAAAAGCATTATTCAACATGGTGGCGTTGCTGTCAGGGTTCCTCCGACCCATAATCCTTACGTAGCGGTCATCCACTGCAGTAATAGACCTTGGGCGGCCTGAGCGAGGCATGTCATCGACAATTCCTGTCTCTCTGTCTCTCCTACATGTCCGAACAACATCGCTTTGGTTCACTCCGAGTCGCCTGGACGCTTCCCTTGTCGTGAGCCCTTCCTGAGACAAAGTAACGATGCGGACGCCATCGAACCGCGGTATTGACCGTTTAGGAATGGTTGAACTACAGACAACACGAGCCGTGTACCTTCTCTTCCCGGTGGAATGACTGGAACTGATAGGCTGTCGGACCCCCTCCGTCTAATAGGCACTGCTCATACATGGTTGTTTACATCTTTGGGCGGGTTTAATGACGTCTCTGAACAGTCAAAAGGACTGTGTCCGTAATCCACAGTCAACGTCTATCTTCAGGAGTTCTGGGAACCGGAGTGATCCAAAACTTTTTTTTGATGTACGTATGATTCTGTGTTTCATGAGAATTTTTGATCAATTCGATACAGGAATTCATCAAAGAACAAAAGAAAAAGGTCACAAATGCATCCTGGCCGCCCTGGTTACGCAGTGATGGGACATTGTTTCCCCGTCTAGGAGTATTTCGCCATCTCCGGCCACTTCGGCCCTGCAGGTTGCAGCAATTTAAAGAACGAAACAAACTTGTTAGATGCGAATGCTGCCACTTGAATTCTAAGCTGTAGGCTTTTAAGGCACGCAGCAAAGGTAGAGCAGAGGCAGTGTGGCTTTTGTAAACCACGCTTTCCGATGAGGCACCGCACACTGCGTGCAGCAGAGGCGTAGGGCAGGCCATTAGCAAGGGTTGTCCGAGCTGCTACTGCGCCCGCGTCGTTCCCTCGGGACCCGTTGATTCTGCGCGGTAGGTAGCAAGCTCACTGCTCCCCGCTCGGACGACAAGGCGCGCTAGTAGGCCGATCTGCAATCTTTCTCAAACGACTGTAAAGAAACTATTCGCTTAACAAACTGACTGTCGCACATCTCACAGCTTACTTTGTCAGCTTCATGACGAATTGCTTATCATTACGTGAATGGTAATAGTTATTGTGATATTCCGAGATTAGCTAAACCACTAGAAAAATTCTTAAAGTTTGGATGGAAAAATATGGGTCGCCACGAATTTGCATTTGGTGCATGTTAGTCATACGTTGCTGCTTGCAAAATGTAGCTAATGTATTGAATTATTCTTTATACTTGGAAGGATATCGCTACCAGTCTCCAATCTCGAAGAAATGGATTGTAGGTGATGCTCTCAGTCCCGAACACTTGCGCCAACGAGAATGCCAGAATGAAATATTCATAAATCCGTCGTATCTCAAACGGTTTTAGATATCGAAACAAGATTTTGCCAAATGATAGCACAATAGCAGCAGAGTATTTTGCCATATGATTAACATGCGCAATTTTCATATCTATGGCGACATTCAAGCTAGTACAGATTTCTTCAATGAATTAATACAGGATAAAATTGGAAGAATGATCCAGACGAGTTACATTACATCAGTTATTACTGTAACTGCGTTACGTTAGTATTGTCCCCTTCTTTTATAGCTGCATACTGTCACAGAACAGAATCTTCTGATGAATTAAAACACTTTGCACGTAAGGAAAGCTCGACTCGTTTCTACACCTACTCGGAGGAGGCGACAGCAACCGGTTAGTACTCAGTGGTTCCATTTCCTCCTCCTCGGCGAGATTACTTGATGTAACGTTTGAGTCCTCGAGTAATTATACAGTACACACGTAGCTGTGACAATTCTCTCTACAGTCTGCAGTTTACACTAAAAGGGCCATTTACGCACATGAATCTGGAACTAAGATACCAAATGCACACTCCACAGTTTGACGAGCACGAGAAAAGCTGTAGTTAAAAACTTTTTTTTTTTTTGTCAGTAGCGGCAACTCTTATTAACTCTACATTTACGGTAGGATGGCAGTTTGTTTAAAGAAAAAAAACGGAAATGTACAGACAAACTAGCGATGGACACTGCAGGGTTCTCCGTGCTTCGTAGACGCTGAGCCACTACTGACATGGGCATCTTTGACCTCGAACGTTCGAAAGCGCAAGAGATCACGCTTAGCCCAACACTCGATCATAAAAACAACAGTAGTCTGTGTGATTTCCAGCAAAACTCCTCAGCAGGGAATTTTGTACAGTCGTTTTAAACGTAGTCACTGCCCCGCTGACAAACAGAAATTATGCGAAATGGTCGTACGTAAAATCTATGAACGCTACAAATAATTCAATACCTTCTCTTGCTGACAGTACGGGTAATGTAACGATGATAAACAGAAGGCCGAAATTCTAAATGTAGCTTTCAAAAACTCGTTTACGATAGAGGACTGCAGCACCATACCCCTTTTCAATTATCTAACAAACGAAAGGATGGCTGACATAGTGTTTAGTGTATCTGGGATTGTAAAACAGTTAAGACCATTAGACGCCAGAAAGGCATCTGGCCCAGACGGTATACCCGTAAGATTTTATGTTGACTATGCCACAAATATAGCACCATTCTTATCCGTCATCTATCAGACATCATTGGAACGGCGGAAAGTTCCACGGGACTGGAAGAAGGCCCAGGTCATATCAGTCTATAGAAAGCGTAGAAAATCGGATGCCCAGAATTACCGGCCAATTTCATTAACATCGATTTGTTGTAGAATCATGGAATATATTGTGTGTTCAGACATAAGGACCTTTCTAGGCTCTGAGAAGCTCATCTGCAGAAACCAGCACAGTTTTAGGAAACAGCGGTCATGAGAGACACTGCGGGCCCTCTTTGTGCGTGATGTACAACAGGCTCAATATACCGGCTCCTAGGTTCATGCCATATTTCTCGACTTTCGAAAGGCGTTCGACTCAGTTCCGCACTGTCGCTTGCTACAAAACGTGCGCGCTTACGGTCTATCCACTGACATATGCGGTTGGATAGAAAGTTTTCTTACAGACAGGGAGCAGTATGTCGTCCTGAACGGGGTAACTTCAACAGAAACAAGAGTAACTTCAGGTGTGCCCCAGGGCAGAGTAATAGGTCCTCTGCTTTTTACGATTTACATAAATGATCTGGTTGATGATACTGACAGCGGCATTAGACTGAATCCCTGTATTCATCACAAGACTCACTATTTGTCCAGGATTATTTGTTGCTAAAAGGTCAAGTATGCTTTCACAACCATTTACGCTTCGAGTGGGCTCATGAACTAATTGTTCAAGTGGATTTGATATCTTCTAAGTTCGTTTTCCATTACAATGTCACACATGGAAGAATGAAACGTTTTTCATGGAAATAACACAGACCAATGTTTTTTTTATGATCAAGTGTTGTTCTAAGCATGGTTTCGTGAGGTTCCGAGGTTTGAGGCCAAAGATGTCCCTTGTGAGCTCTGTCGTGCCTATACTACGCTCTCTAGCTCTGCCTCTGCTGTGTGCCATATACGGGCCTAACGCTTTGTCGAGCGATGGGAAAGTGTAAATTTACAACTGGAGCCTGTTGAAAAGGAAAATGTCAGTCTGGTACACGCGGCTCCGATGTCTCTATCCCAGTTTGCGACTTATTGATTGACTCACACTCGTGTTTTTGCTTTGTAATGATTACATCAAACCCAGTAACGCTTTCAAACATTGTTCACAATATCAATCTACGATTCATACTGAAAGTTTCTGTCTTTATAATCACTTTTTTGATACACTGGCATAGATATTCCTCATACCGTTCTCAAATTACGGCTTAAAAATCTCAGCACCAAGGAGGAGTTGTGCAACATACACGAAAGGCTGGTAGGCGTATTTCTACATCTGAAAGACGTTGTCTATTCAAATTTCGCGCCAGTCACCTAAGAGTGGCGATAGTAACACCACTCTGAGGACGCAGATCAGGTTTGCTTTTCAATATACGCTGTAACGGTCGTGATCCTTAGTTACCTTTGAGATTGGACGTGGTGAGTTGATAGTCAAGAATGTTTTTAAGGCGACAAAAACTCCATCACCACCACCTCACTGAACTTGAACAAGGTCTTGTAATAGGGCTACGAGAAGCTGTATATTCCTTCTGGATATTGAAGAAAGACTAGGCAGAAATGTAGCCACCGTACATGGTTGTAGGCAGCGGTGGTCATGAGAATCTACTGATGCAAGAAGACCGGGCTTTGGACGGCCTCGTATCACTACAGAGGGGGAAGACCACTGTTTTGCGTATGGCTCTGCCGCATGTACTGCATCTGCAGGAACAACTTGAGCAGCAGTTGGCACCATACTGACAACGAATTATTAAAAATCTGTTACTTCAAGGACAGCTCTGAGCCAGATGCCCTGTAGTGTGCATTCCACTGATCCCTAACGACCACAATTTGCGACTTCAGTGGTGTCAAGCGAGAGGGCAGGGTGGAGGTCTGTTGATTGCTCATGAAAGCTGGTTCTGCCTCTTTGCCAGTGATGACCATATGTGGTTTAGGAGGAGCCCATTTGAGGGCCTGCAACCAACCTGTCTGCGTGCTATACACACTGGACCTACATTTGCAGTTATGGTCTTGGGTGCGATTTCATATGACAGCAGCAGCACTCTAATAGTTACCCCACGCGCGCTACCTGCAATTTTTGTACGTCAGTCTGGTGATTAGACATGCTGTTTTGTCATTCATGAACAGCATCCCAGAGTGTGTTTTCGAACAGGATAACGCTCGCCCACACACCGCTGCTGTAACTCTACATTCTCTGCAGTGTGTCGACACGTTGCCCTGGTCTGCTCTATCACCAGATCTACCTCCAATCGAGCACACAAGGGACATCATCGGACGACGACTCCAGCTTCATCCTCAACCAGCATTAACCGTCCCTATTTTGACCAACCAAGTGCAACAGACATGGAGCTCCATCCCACAGACTGCCATCCGGCACCTGTACAGCACAATGCATGCAAACTTCCTGGCAGATTATAACTGTGTGCCGGACCGAGCCTCGAACTCGGGACTTCTGTAAAGTTTGGAAGGTAGGAGACTAGGTACTGGCAGAAGTAAAGTGTGAGGACGGGGCGTGAGTCGTGCTTGGGCAGCTCAGAGGGTAGAGCACTTGCCCGCAAAAGGCATAGGTCTCGAGTTCGAGTCTCGGTCCGGCACACATTTTTAATCTGCCAGGAAGTTTCATATCAGCGCACACTCCGCTGCAGAGCGAAACTCTCATTCTGGAACATTCTGGCGGTACACAGTTTATTAATGTACCTGCACTTCACATTTACAACGGCATATCACGCCCTTACACTAGCCTGTGATCTTGTAATGTTAATCACTCAAATATTTTATCTAGACAAATGTATTCCTGAGATTTCATTATTCTACATTAACTGTTTTTTTTGTATTGTAATATTTCAGTCACAAATTTAATGACTGTAGCTAAAGACCTCTTTTTAGACACGTTATCCACACAGAGGCGCGAAGCATTCCATAATGACAATTCGCGAACGAAAGCGCACCGAGATGTTTCGAAATTTAGTGAAGACGTAGACGTCGGACACATATGCAAACTGCGGTGCCACTCCAGTATGGCACTAGCTGTGGCGTGTGTGAACCTGGCTTGAGGAGCGATAAACAAAATAAGATCACGTAAAATCTATGTTAGAGAACTCGAATTGAAGTCATATTTGCTGGATCAGTTATGTAAAATAAATGGGTTTCAACAGGAACGATGTACCAGTCCTGGCAGAACACCTTGTATCTGACCGTTTCTTCATTGTGTAAGACCCGTCATCTACTTTATTGCGTGCTATTTTCTAACCAAATGTCGTGAGAGAAAAAGCACAAATAAAAAATTGTATACGCTTTATAACACTCAGCACTAACATTAACAGCTAAGTGGTAATTACAGCACGGAATAAATGTTGTTAATTGAGCGTGTTACTTATTCTTGTTTGTAGAACATATTGCTTCCCTGACATGTTTACTACATTATCGTATTATTGCCCTTGAAACTATCTTACACACACTGCAAAATTATGGATGGTAGGTAATACAGATTCCTACTACACGTACTCAACACTAGGTCTTTCTATAGGGAAGTAAGTCTAGATATCTAACATCCCTATTTGCTAGTAAGTAGTGCACTAAAAAAGTAAGTTAATCAGTATTCACAACAGTCACTAATCTAAAATAATATAACATTTAGGTCATTTTATATCCTCCAGTGTGTGCCATAAGAGAACAAATAATTATTTGCGAAACTTCACCACACGTACGATACGACAAGTAATTAATGTCCGCTTCATTCTTTTCTGTACTTTTGTTGTCACTTTAAAAACTCTTCGTAATTTTAGCATAAACATTGTCAAGAAATTACACTATTTTTAAGAGATTAGATTTGCTTTCATATGCTCCATATTAGAGTTTGACAACAGACTATTGCTAAGGCGCAGATGCTCAGACGCAACAATTCTCGTTAGTGTGCGCTCTTCACTCTGTATCCAAACTGCGTGTCGCAGTTCGTCAAGCGACGCGCTTATCAACACAAAATTTGAGATTTCAAATGTTCTAAACGTTTCTGCGTAACAGAAGACGCGACAATCTTACACGCAAAAACTGATCCCATTAGTCGCATAAATACAGCGTTCTTCAGGATAAATGCTGGAGTTAACTGATTACCAACACTAATCCTCCTTGACGCCCATTGTCAGTGCGTAAATTTAAGTTACAAAACATTCTGACCGGACACTGACCAGTAAAATCCATTTGACCGTCTCATCAACGCTGAGACAAATGTGTAAAATTTCTGGTCAAGAACAAGGCAAAGAATCGAAAGTGGCCTTTTACCACGCCGCTCATGGATTCGCCCAATTTGGGCAGCTAAGTTGTCGAATGAAGCTCCTCCGGGGACTTTAATAACTGCCGGATTTGAGCGAAAACGATAAAGAAGAGCCTACAGCATGGGACACGTTCTGAGAAATTTAAGTATGCTCGACATCATATCTGAGGGTTTGGTAAGCGGCAGACACAAAAGACCGCACGGTCAGACAGATAATGCAGAACGTCGGCTGTGAAACCTTCGTGCAAGAGAGAAAGATGGTGAAACATGGTGGTATCTGGAGAGCAACTTCAAATCAATCCTAGGATTGTGAAAGTAAAAAAAAAAAAAAAAAAAAGAACTGTTTAGGGAAGTTGCAATAACCTACGTCATCTTTACCTGTAAGGCAAATTCTGGAAATGGAAATCTTTTCCAGTGCATCCAAATAGTATTCACGCTTTACTCCCTACTGTCTTTGATCTATGGTCAAGAAATAATTCTTATAGTACTCTGCTGATTTAACAGGTTAGAACCGCCCACTTTGACACAACGGACAAAGCACGCTACCAATTTCAAAACAGTAACTCACACACTTCTCTCTCACTTCACTGTACAGCATTTCGCGCTAGGTTCAAATGGCTCTGAGCACTATGGGACTTAACATCTGAGGCCATCAGTCCCCGAGAACTTAGAACTACTTAAACCTAACTAACCTAAGGACATCACACACATCCATGCCCTAGGCAGGATTCGAACCTGCGACCGTAGCGGTCGCGCGGTTCCAGACTGAAGCGCCTAGAACCGCTCGGCCACACCCGGCCGGCATTTCGCGCTCGGGCTTTATGCGTCTGTAGTGGGGCGGAGCGAGTGATAACCAGAGTGCGAGAAAGTTTAAAAGCTGAACTTTCTGAAGGTAATAACTGCGCACTATAACAATTATGGCCCAGATATCCGCAGCATAGATTGCAAAGGATTGCTGGAGCTGATCTCTTGCAAGTGTGCTTTTTTCTCTTCAACATACGAGGTTAAGTTGGTGGTGGGCATGAACACGACAGTGCTGCCATACCCAGGATATGTCTCACTTCGCTCTGCCGGATAATAAGTACCAATTTTAGAAGAAACTGCACCAGGCGTTGAACAGTTACGTTAACATGATACCATTTTCCCACCCTTACCTGCAGGTACCTTCACGGTATCCACAGAATATCAGAAGTGAAGGCCCGTATTACGGCACGAAAACAAAACGACAGCAGCGCTCCAAGGGGAGTAAATACGAGAAATATGGCGCGGAAATCCTTATTACTGCTTTTCAAAACACTAGTAGTAGATGATATTTTTCATTTATACCCTCTCGATGGGTCTGGTAGTCTCGTGGACAGTGTATTTATTTGTAAAAATCAATATTCCAATTTCGACTGTGTGGCTGTTATCAAGTGGAAATCTTGTTCCTAATTACCATCTTGTGCGTATCGCACTCTTTGAATTGCGACGTAAATATGTCGTTCGTGTTCTGATTAATTTTTGCTCTCATCCGTAATATTGGACGAGGTAAAAGATGCCATATTTGTTTCATATGAAATAGAAATTGGTTTTGTAACATGGTATTCTGTGCTCATGTCCATTTGTTACTGCTTACGAATCCGTGTATGAACTGGTCGATTTGAATGCACTGTTAGTATATTGCTAATATTTTAAGTTATTTTTGTTACCATTCGTTTTTCGTACTCATTTAATGGAAATCACCGAAATTTTCATTGCCTTCTGCTGAAATGCACTTTTTGCAGTACCTGTTAATAACGTGTGAAAACATTTGCGTAGCAATTGTCGCACTTCTAGCAATTGAAAGGAAGGCTGTTCCAGTCACCAAGACTAAAAGCAAAGGGCCTACTCATCTACGTCTACATCCACATACTGCAAGACACTGAAATGCATGGCACTCAGTGCCAAGAAGCAAAACTATTCAAACCAGACTTACATCCCAGTCAGTTGTAAGATATAATAAAGCTGAATATCAATACTGTCAATGGAGTTCTCCATTAAACGCGAGAAAGTACGGAAAACGGATGCAAGCAAAAATAACATAGAATACGAGCAATATACTTAACAATGCATTTAAATAGAGCAGTTCGCACTTAAATTCGTAAGCAATAACAGATACACATGAAGTTCGCAAAACACCATGCAAAGAAAGCAGCTTCTGTTTCATATGTATCGAAAACAAATTTGGGATCATTCCCATCCGACAGTACGGAGGCAAGAAGACCACAATACGCTTAACATCCTACAACGCCATTCAAAGAGTGCAAGACACACGAGAAGTCGTAATCAGATGCACACTGCGTTGAAACCAATTTCTGTTAACCATGAAACAAAAAATGACATGGAAGACTAAAATTCAGCATATAAGAAAGCGAGATGATGGCCCGATAAACTTTCAGCGCTCCAAGTGGCGAGGCAGCAAACCAAGGGCTTGTTCCCAGAAGTCCCTGTTTAACCATGTGAGGGTAACCGCCCACCACCGGCACAAAGCACGAAGTTTGGATCAAATTACTCGAGGACTTTCAGTTTAGAAAATACATTACATCGATGTTATAACTAGTATCGAAAAAGGCAACCCAAGTTAATTAACGACTCTACCACCATAGTCAAACACATACCTTAAGCTGAGAGATCCACTCTTGTCTAACGAAACTGGCAAGAAAGTGTTGAAGTGCTGGCGATAGGTAGGACTTGACGAAACATTCAAACGTATGGCACGCGATTGTCCGCCACGAAAAGAAAGACCAGAGACAACCCGTGGCGAGCTTTTAAGTACATATTACTGCGCCCCACTGGTTGTGAAACCACCGATCACGAGTTGCGGGACCAGTGAACCGCGTAGCTCTTGATAGATAAGACTCTTCCTGAACTGACCACAGGCCACGGGGAAATCCGCCCCAATGTGTATTATCTGTGCGAAGGAAGGTGACAGAAAGCTAGAGTAATACAGAGGCTGCCTGAATTTAGCTATAAGGGATCGAATGACTACATGAAGAGCATTTGATCATGCCCGAAGAACAGAATATGGTTGCCAATGTCCCTGTAGTGGACGATTAGCTGCATCTGCTGGCGAGATAAGATATTCCCCGCTACCGCGCACATGACTCACTGTCAGTCTTCTAGTAAAATCCTGCCGCTGATATTCCGAGAAAGGCGGCAAGAGGTTCGGCGAAGCTGCGATAAAGAGTAACTCAGTCAAGGTGAGCTTCCCCTTGGCGTGAATCGAATCCAACATATCTGGAAGGATTGGGTGAAACGAAAGAATAGTTGCACTGGGCATCAGGAGGAATCAAGTTAGAGTCCCGATATCGTTACCCAAAAGCCCTATATGTATTTTGCAATAGACGACACACGCTACCAAACAAAAACTATTTGATCTGGGAATTAAACTATTTTATTCTACTTACCGAAAGAGAGCATCAAGCAGCCAGCCAAGGATATGAGCAAATATGAAGGTTGCTTACCTTTCCATTCTAAACTAACATTTTGTTGGGTTTCACGCTCATTCCGCTGAACTCTTCACACTTTCTTTCTACATTGATTGTCGTATACGCATTTCCACCTCAAAGGTTCTTTCAACAATTACCAAAAACTGTACACGAAATGAACTGTAGCTAGTCACTTGAAACCAACTTCGCTGTTTGAATAGCTCTCGTCGTTAATGCCACTACATAACGCTGATGGGATATCGATCGTTATGCACATATACAGGTGGCAGTAGTCTCGCGTACACCAAGAATAGAAGGGCAGTGAATTGGCGGACCTGACATTTGTACTCGGGCGAAAAGGTTTCTGACGATATTATGGCCGCACGATGAGAATCAACAGACCTTGAATGCGGAATGGCAGTTGGAGCTGGACAAATGGGACATTCCATTTCGGAAATCGTTGGGAATTTCAATATTTCTAGATTCACTGAGTCAAGTGTGTACCGAGAATACCAAATTTCAGGCATTACCTCTCACCATCGACAATACAATAGCCGACGGCCTTTAGTTAATGACCGAGAGTAGCGGCGGTTGCGTAGAGTTGTCAGTGCTAACAGACAAGCAACACTGCGTGAAATAACCCCAGAAACCTACATTGGATGTACGACAAAGGTATCCTTAGGACAGTGCGGCTATGGCAGCAGACGACCGACGCAAATGCCTTTGCTAACAGCACGACATCGCCCTATTCGTTCATAACGATCGGTGCAGTAGGTTTGTCTCGGTAGTGACGTCATTTTCGGCTCTTTATCCGAATTTTCTATTCAGTAAGCTTCTGAGACGTGTTGCCGAACGGTCCTCCCGCCGATTTTTCGACAACTGTACCAAGAGGTTTTGGATTTCGGTATGGCCCTGTCGTTCGGTTAGTTGTGGTTTATTTACACCTACAATTGGTTATTTTAAACATATTGAGCGGTTTTAGCTAGGATTTAGTGATTTTGTTACTAAATAATCAGCACAGGACGCGTCTAGTTGGAAAGTGACTTGATAGACTATTTTCCTTTGTTAGAAATATGGTTAGGTTGTCACTGTGAATATTTACAAAACCTTTTCGGTCAATATTCTCTCAAAATAACTTTTATGCAATTAAGAGTTTAAAGATCATTAAATATCACGACATTGGTTCTGCTTACATATATTACTTGAGTGTTAGCCGGGAATCTAAGAGGACAACGTAAATTACTGCAAATGAAACTAGCAGCAATCGTCTTTATACTCTAGCTTGTCACAAATATTTGTCTGTAATCGAGTCCTTAACAACATGCAGAGATGAATGGATCAAACCACAAATCTTTCAGAATATACCACCATACATGAAACATTTTGATTCGTCAGATACATGTTATAAACTACAACGAGCTTCTATAGCTGCTCTCTCCACACGTTCTCAAAAAGGCGATTTTTTAAACTTTTTTTATGAACCAAATCGTTGATGTATCATATAGGGAAGTAGGCTACTTCATCATTTGGCTCTCTAGGAGCGAGCTACAACCACATTCTATGCATCTTCTTATTCTTGGACACACTCTTAAACAATTTTTTCGGGTTCGTGGAGATGTGTTCCATCTATGCAACTGACTGAAGGCAGTTTATTCCTATACGCGTTTCGCTTCTTTTATTTGTGAAGCATCATTACGAATAAAGGAAGCTAAACGCGTATGTCAATAAACAAACTGCCTTCAATTAGTTGTATTGACGGAACGTACGTCCACGAATTTTGAAGCAACTAAGGAACGGCAGAAAACAAAAAAATACGAATTTTTCGGGTGTTTTTATAGCTATATTTGTACAATGTGGTACTCCACTCCATTCCTAGCTCATATTCCGAAACGTAAAATCCAAAATAAGACGTCGACGTGAATGAGAATAAAATGACAATGTGACATTTACGACAGCTTCCAGAACACAGTCAATATTCTATCGTTATCATGCATTCATGGAAGCCCCTGGTCAGCGAAATTTGAACAGTATTACGTACTCTAACCACACTTTCCGGTAATGTGACGAATGGCATGCCTGTGTCGACTGCTAGCTGCTTCGAGGTCGTGCCGCTGTGGTGCTGCAGTGCGCATGCCTGGATCTGAGACATATTGCTTTTCACTGGTTGGCACGAGGAGCACTGACAACAGCGTTTCGGTTCGCTACAACCGTTCGGCATCGCTTTCGAATTGCTTGCTGAATAATGTTGGGGCTCTGTTTCGAAAACAAGACCGTTCCGTGCGCTCGGGTACCGAACCGATCGGCAAAATGACGGAAAGATATAGAATAGGGACCCTGGGCTGCACCCTAGACAACTGGAAAACTGTGGTGTGGTCAGTCCTAATTTCAGTTGGTAAGAGCTGATACTAACGTTCGAGTGTACCGCAGACCCCACGAAGCCATTTACCCAAGTTGTCAACAAGGCACTGTGCTAGCTGGTAGTGACTCTATAATGGTGTGTGCTGTGCTTACATGAGGTGGAGTGGGTCCTCTGGTCCAACAGAACCGATCATTGACTGGAAGTGGTTATGTTCGGCTACTGTAAGACCATTTGCAGCCTTTCAAGGATTTCGCATACCCAAACAACACTAAAATTTTTATGGGTGACAATGCACCACGTCACCCAACAATAATTGTTCGCGAATGGTTTGAGGACTATTCTGGAAAATTCGAGTGAATGATTTGGCCACCCACATCGGCCGACATGAATTTCGTCGAAGATTTATGGGACATAATTGAGAGGCCAGTTCGTGCAAAAAAAGCCTGCATCGGGAACACTTTCGCAATTATGGACGGCTGTAGAGGCAGAATGACTCAATATTTCTGCAGGGGACTTCCAACGACTTTTCGAGTCCATGTCACGTACAAGTGCTGCAATGTGGCGGGCAAAAGGTTGTTTGACACGATATTAGGAGGCATTTCATTACTATTGTCAGCTCAGTGTATACACCTGAAACTTTAGTAACTAGAATAAATGAGTATATCACATGGGCCTTAAGGCACTGAAATATCTGAAAGAGGAAAAAAAAATCATCAAAATAATATTAGGAGGGGGTCTCTTCCTTCTCTGCTTAAAAACTGATGTTGGTATGACCACCATCGCGCGATGAGGTATAGTAGTACCGTACGTGCCTTCCGCTGACCTTTTGATCTGACATACCCAGCCAGTTACAAGTAAGGATACCTACAGTTTAAAGAGGACAGTGAACCACAGTGCATCCCAGCATGTTTCACATTAACAAACTTTGGTACAGGCGAAGTTAGTGATAAAAAACGCAAAATTCCAAGACAAACGACATCGCATACCATATTTTTGGATCCATTGTTTGGCATTTAACGACAAGTCCCCTAACACATACCTAAAGAATAAACCTTATCACTTACTAATACACAGAGTAAAAATTTGAATACGTTTACATCGCAATGCGTCGCAGAATAGCAATGTCAGGATACTTATAACTCCAATATTGATCTTGATAATAGATCCAAAGTTTATACAGCTTGGATGTCCTGAAAGAAACGGTTTGAGTACACGTCTTGTGTCTAATTCACTTTAGCTAGATCGTTGAGGTTATCCGGCGTTCCAGTACTGGATGACGTATTCTCTGCCGACTGAGAAAGATTGAGTTGAAAACATACAACTATTACAGCCAGGATTCTTGTTGAAGATGAATTCAATGCCATCGATGAATGGAAATGCTGCTGGGAACAAAACTGCTCTCCACGATGCCTGTAAGTCCTGCGTCCACGAGAAACTCTCTGGATCTGACCAGCCTCGGGCAGTTTGGACTACTCAGAATCGCATCCGAACGCGCCATGGAAGGTGCAGAAACGTTCGCCAGAAGTAGGGAAATTCTTCACCACCATGTTGTTACTGTGGTGCTGAACGACAGTTGCTCGTGTTGTATCACCAAGACCTGCACTTGGCTACAAAGGCGCCTTCGAAGATTTCTTGACAGTGACGAGTTGAGTGATAACCTAAATAAGATACTCTGATATTCGCCTATAACTACTTTCATTTGTATTATATTATACTGGAGATCTGTACTGACGTTGGTATGCAGTAGTTTAGTAATCTTTGTACATGTACAGCAACTCTTGTGATTAAAAATAATGTATGCCACGCGATAAATAACTAAATCATTCTAAAACAATGCTGAGATCCTTCCAAAAACAATACCACTGTCTGTGCACACGTCACAACGGACTACACGCTTGCGGCCATACTAATTCCAAATTCAGTCGTTTAGTTCTTTAGCAAATAGTACAATGCATTTAAGTGTTGTACCTCAGCCTCTCGATTTAAAAGTGTGCACCTACGTGCGTTGCCGACACGCACGCACACACACGCTGACGCCGCACTCGAAATGTCAAGGTTCAGGAAACAGTCGAACCAACGCAATGCACCGACGTCTTACGATGACAGAGCCGCGGATACTTGATAAGAGACCTACACCGCATCTCATGGACTGGTTTGAGACTCACTGCAGACAGCCACGCCTAGAGAGCCGGAGAAAGGTATTTCCTGTCCCTGTAATGAATGCCACTTGGCTGCAAAAAAGAACAGGCCACATTATGGCTAAACCCAAACGAGCAGGACGCGCGTGCGCGCCCACACACACACACACACACACACACACACACACACACACACACACACACACACACACTCGATTGTCATTGAGTGCACCACATACGCCTCATGCAAACTGAACGGAAATATGTACAACAGCACCGCCACACCATGAACTTCGTAGACTGTCGCAATGATTTGAGAAGAGAAAAACAAAACAGTAGTCGCCTATTCAAATATCATGTCGGTTCAAAGCAGAGACAGAATGCAGTTGTAGGAGACTAATTTCGTTTCTTTTCTTGAAAATTGTGAAAACCCTGTACTTGTCTGTTCAGAATGCTTAAACATGTCTATTATACTATCACCAATTTAGGGGCTTCGAAGATTTTATAACTTCCGCTGCCTTATCGTGCATGCAGAAAGTTAATTTTACCTTTTTCTTTTAAAATCTTTTTCTACTTCGGTGGGTCTGAATTCCGTAGTCGGCTTCGGGTGGGAAGAAGAGGTAATTGCAGCTACGTCCCGTTGGTACTTTGACACGTGAAATTCTGTCCACCTGTACCACGGAAGCCCAGAATTACAAAACTTTCAAGACAGAACCACAACTGTACTTTGACTGCGTGTTAAATGTCCTCTTATTACACTGTACATTCAGTAAGGGTATCTGTCGCTATGGCATTTACTTAGCGTTCTCTTTTCTGTCTTGTATTTCTTCAAGGCCAGGCCTCTTTCCAGTGCTTGCCTCCGGATACTGCATATCGCAACGATTTCTTGAACTGCTGCTCACACCAAACATACTTCTACGTTATTCACTGCATTGGTTGTTTCCTACTTACATTCGACCGTTTCATTACAAATCTTTTATACGACTTCAAAAACGCCCACCTATTGTAGAACCGTCATTCCGACAAAACCACCGTCAGTTGACGTTTTGTTTCTTCGATATGGTTCTGTGTCCTCTTGACATCTAAGTCTTCAGAGAAAACAAGAGGTAGTTGAGATATATCAAAGATGTCCTAGCTAAATGGAAGCGATTTCC
Organism: Schistocerca nitens; assembly: GCF_023898315.1. Lineage (NCBI taxonomy): Eukaryota > Metazoa > Arthropoda > Insecta > Orthoptera > Acrididae > Schistocerca > Schistocerca nitens. The sequence goes on from NC_064618.1 coordinate 668,812,139, forward strand.
GTGATGGAATCATCCAATTTTTTAATTTGGGGACTCAAATTAAGCCTAAACAAGGACTGCCGCCACAGGAAGATTTAATCCTGGCTTTTCTAGAACGAGAATCCGCTTCCTTACAATTAGTCCAGTTTGCAATATGATGTTTATCGACGTAAGACTAAGTGATTACGAACTAACAACGGAAAATACAGCCACAAAGTCATTAATACAAAGGGCGTTCAAAAAGTTGAGCACAGTCGTCTATTTTTTTTTATTTTTTGCAGGAGAAGAATTAAATTTTTGTGAACATACTTGGACCATTTAGCTATAATCTGGTATATGAAAGCATTTTCTTTTATTTACAGCTGAGCCATAATGGATCGTGAAGTAGATGTCAGGTTGCGACAACGGTCGGTGATGGAGTTCCTCTTCGAGACCGACGATGACTCTGCCACATCGATTCACAGGAAGTTGCTCCCCGTTTATGGGGAGGACAGTGGATCGCAACAGTAGCCAGCGGTGGTTGCAGAGTTTTAAAGAAGGTGATTTCTCTCTACTGGACAATCCACGATGCGGTAGACCATCGACGGCAGTGAGTGATACGAATAAGGAGACCATTGATCAAATCATCCAAAATGACGTGTGTGATGACACGACAGCGTGCTGAAATGACTCGTTTGTCACTGGGTAGTGTGGTATCATCAGACTAGACCATGACAATGCCAAACCCCATACAGCCGTTATGACGCAGGAGAAAATCAGGAAAATGGGTTGGAAAATTGTTCCTCATCCTCACTACAGTCCGGCTTTTCCTCCGTCTGATTTTTAACTCTTTGGTCGTCTGAAGGCCTACCTGCGCGGTAAAACATTTGATAGTGAGAAAGACCTTATTTCCTGTGTCAAGCGATGGTGTAAAAGTCAATCCCCAGAACTTTACCAAAGTGCATTTACATCATGGAAAGAACGTTGGGGCAGATGCGTCACAGCTGATGGAGGCTACATTGAGTAGGCTCAATGTATAGCTAAATGTTCGAAGTATGTTCACAAAAAATTTCATTCTCCTCCTGCAAAAAATAAAAAATTACAGAGGGTGCAAAACTTTTTGAACACCCTTTGTATTTTCCGTATCTCCTGACTTAACGCAATAGTGACCTCTCCCACATGGCTAACTCAGCCAATAGAATTCTCAAAGTTTCGGATCTTCTGTTTATTCAATTCGCTTGTCCGTATAGCTGTGTTAATCCACGTGCATTTTACTTCGGGATAGATCTCATTCTTATGCACCTTTTAGAGGCTGCCAACAATAATTCAGAAGCACTGTGTATCAAAATGCAATTTAGCTGCAGATGACATGTTGAAGCATCCAAAATTCTGAGGACTCCCAAACAGCTCCTCAAATGTTGCAACTGTCAATCAGAGATTAGATCATTTCAACAAAGTTTTTGAGCTGAAATACGTTTGTTTTCGTCTCACGTATAACTTCCACACGTAAATTAGAATCACTGAACTGCCTACCCATAAAAAATAAGGCAGCTGCGCCAGAACATGTTTGAGGTCTACAAATGGAAATATTTTTCTTGTAGAGGTGGGCTCCACGAATATAGGTTAGTCGGCAGTCACTGAATGATGGCACAGTTTTAATTATCTTCATAATTATTATGAAGACAGTGACTTTGCAGGCAGCTATACAAATCTAATTCGAAATAGTGGAACAACTAATTCTACTGCACACCGCATTATTCTGAGTAACTGACAGGTCATTCCTGATTATCTCGATTTCTATAGCAGTTTGGCTGCAGACACAATGTTACCGAAGCGGTGGATTCCGCGAAAACCGGCTTCGGCCGAAAACGGCCCATATTTTCGTATCAGTACGGCAGTACGTGAGCGGTCAAAATGCAGATGATATCGCCCAAACGCACAGACTTTGGACAACAAACAGTGAAATTCATATCAGTTTCTTTTCTTCGATCAAATTGGCCGACGTTCTCAGACACGAAACAAGGACTGTGAGAAATCTGTACGGAAAGTCCAAGAAAGGAGGAGTATGTGGCTTCCTGAGGATGAAAAATACTAGTCTGCTATGACTCGGAATCTAGGCACTGAAATCGCAGCTTTTCTGGACACCAAAAATAGGCAAAATCTGTATCAGAAATGTTAGGCGTAAATTACAATCTCAAAAAATAATTTGTTCAAGTGGGAAGGGTAGCGTAGTTTATGCTTAAAGTTACTTGTGGAGGAACTTTTTTGGGTTGTGGCAGATGGACATTAGTTGTCTAAGAATTATTACTGCTTACTGGTGTTTTTATCCCGGTAAGTTGGTGATTCTGTTATATGAGATGATCTGCAAATGTGCTGTATGTGTTTCACATATCAGTGTTCTATATGTCAAGAGTATCTCATTTTAAAAATTTATGTTTGTCTTTCACACGTATGCTTAATGATTCACTGAAGATTAGTTGAGATATGGCTGTTTTGCTGATTTTATCTGAAGTTTGTAATCTCGCTTTTAAGTGCCACCACTAATCATCACGAGTATGTAATAGAATGTTTCTCTCTTCATCTGATACGTTCCTAAAACTTGTCTGGTTATTTCAACAACTGAGGAAAAAGCGTACAGTACTCGCCACTTTCTTTTCGAGATATATACAGCTCATTCACATGCATTCGGCGTCTTATTAGTAGCAAAAGCCGCAATGCTGCACTTATTTCCACGCACGGAGGCGTCGTGACATCCATCCCGCTCAAAAAAGTGAAAACGTAACGTTCTTGATTAAATTCTAACCTAACCTCATTGATACGCCAAAAACTGACGACTGCCGGAAGAGAGGGGACGCACAGTGACGAAGCTGTTCCTGATCGCTAGCAATATTTGTTTCGTAGACGACAGAACTTCAGTAGAGGAACGTTAGGGGGCAGTGGTAGCGCCTCTTCTGGAAAATGTACGAACTAACACAAGTGGTCTAGCTGCCATACACGTTGGTCTCAGTGCGAGCGTCTCTCACTTCAGTACTGTATTACTATTTGGAACGTAGGCTGCGGTGCCAGAACGATACGAGACTTAAGGTTTAGTGTAAACTGGAAGATGACCGTGAAGCGGTAAACCCAACGAATGTGATGTCATGGGGAGGAGCGGTGATAGTATTCAGAAAACGGCGATTGTTCAGAGTTCATGTGAGCTTCTCGTTACTCAGCTTAACTTTGGCTCTACATGTGCTGAATAATTTTACTCTGAGCAAATATTCCTCTGCCTTCGTTTCGTATTATGATACTAGGCTAGAGGTGTCATAATGACGTTTATCGACAACTAGCTTAGCACCGACCGCTTGGCTCGCATAGACTATGGTCTGCACAGCTTATTCCGTTTTCCTTAAACCGAATTTTTATGGTGTTCACAAACTGCAACATCATCTAAGCTTTTCACAGTAATGAAGGCAATAGAAGCATGGTCTCTTCCGAATACACATCTGACCAAAAAGCGGTTTTAGTATTTTTTTAACCCTGCAGTTCGAGCTCTTGTGGTGATATTTCCATAGAAACTTTGATCCCATAACACGTATTACGTTGTAGGTCACACAAATTTAATAAGACGAAATATTTTCATAAAATTTTTCACCACCCATTTCACTCCCTTTTGGGCTGAATTTCCAAAAAACAGTGAAAACATGTCTTGCAATTTCTAATCGGGAAGCCAAATACAAATTTTCGGTGATTTGGTTTCAAAAATGCATTCGTAATGAAATATTTTCATAAAACCTTTCATCCCCTATTTTAACATCCCCCCTCCGCCAGGCAACGAATTTCCTAACGCACTGAAACACGTATTTTTTTGTCCAACCGAGAAGTCAAATACCAGTTTTCATATATGTAGGTTTAACAATTATTTATTTTAAAAATTTTTACCATTATTTTCTTCTGTTACCCAAGGGTTTCTATTAGCCCTCGTCTTTTTACCTACTTGATCCTCTGCTGCCTTCACTACTTCATCCCTCAGAGCTACCCATTCTTCTTCTACTGTATTTCTTTCCCCCATTCCTGTCAATTGTTCCCTTATGCTCTCCCTGAAACTCTCTACAACCTCTGGTTCTTTCAGTTTATCCAGGTCCCATCTCCTTAAATTCCCACCTTTTTGCAGTTTCTTCAGTTTCAATCTGCAGTTCATAACCAATAGATTGTGATCAGAATCCACATCTGCCCCTGGAAATGTCTTACAATTTAAAACCTGGTTCCTAAATCTCTGTCTAACTATTATATAATCTATCTGATACCTATTAGTATCTCCAGGATTTTTCCAGGTATACAACCTTCTTTTATGATTCTTGAACCAAGTGTTAGCTATGATTAAGTTATGCTCTGTGCAAAATTCTACAAGGCGGCTTCCTCTTTCATTTCTTCCCCCCAATCCATATTCACCTACTATGTTTCCTTCTCTCCCTTTTCCTACTGACGAATTCCAGTCACCCATGACTATTAAATTTTCGTCTCCCTTCACTACCTGAATAATTTCTTTTATCTCGTCATACATTTCATCAATTTCTTCATCATCTGCAGAGCTAGTTGGCATATAAACTTGTATTACTGTAGTAGGCATGGGCTTTGTGTCTATCTTGGCCACAATAATGCGTTCACTATGCTGTCTGTAGTAGCTAACCCGCACTCCTATTTTTTTATTCATTATTAAACCTACTCCTGCATTACCCCTATTTGATTTTGTATTTATAACCCTGTAATCATCTGACCAAAAGTCTTGTTCCTCCTGCCACCGAACTTCACTAATTCCCACTATATCTAACTTTAACCTATCCATTTCCCTTTTTAAATTTTCTAACCTACCTGCCCGATTAAGGGATCTGACATTCCACGCTCCGATCCGTAGAATGCCAGTTTTCTTTCTCCTGATAACGACATCCTCTTGAGTAGTCCCCGCCCGGAGATCCGAATGGGGGACTATTTTACCTCCGGAATATTTTACCCAAGAGGACGCCATCATCATTTAATCATACAGTAAAGCTGCATGTCCTCGGGAAAAATTACGGCTGTAGTTTCCCCTTGCTTTCAGCCGTTCGCAGTACCAGCACAGCAAGGCCGTTTTGGTTAATGTTACATGGCCAGATCAGTCAATCATCCAGACTGTTGCCCCTGCAACTACTGAAAAGGCTGCTGCCCCTCTTCAGGAACCACATGTTTGTCTGGCCTCTCAACAGATACCCCTCCGTTGTGGTTGCACCTACGGTACGGCCATCTGTATCGCTGAGGCACGCAAGCCTCCCCACCAAATGAATTTAATTGATGAAAGGAGAAAATATAAAAATGCAGTAAATGAAGCAGGCGAAAGGGAATACAAACGTCTCAAAAATGAGATCGACAGAAAGTGCAAAATGGCTAAGCAGGGATGGCTAGAGGACAAATGTAAGGATGTAGAGGCTTGTCTCACTAGGGGTAAGATAGATACTGCCTACAGGAAAATTAAAGAGACCTTTGGAGAGAAGAGAACCACTTGTATGAATATCAAGAGCTCAGATGGCAACCCAGTTCTAAGCAAAGAAGGGAAGGCAGAAAGGTGGAAGGAGTATATAGAGGGTTTATACAAGGGCGATGTACTTGAGGACAGTATAATGGAAATGGAAGAGGATGTAGATGAAGATGAAATGGGAGATAAGATACTGCGTGAAGAGTTTGACAGAGCACTGAAAGACCTGAGTCGAAACAAGGCCCCGGGAGTAGACAACATTCCATTAGAACTACTGATGGCCTTGGGAGAGCCAGTCATGACAAAACTCTACCATCTGGTGAGCAAGATGTATGAGACAGGCGAAATACCCACAGACTTCAAGAAGAATATAATAATTCCAATACCAAAGAAAGCAGGTGTTGACAGATGTGAAAATTACCGAACTATCAGTTTAATAAGTCACAGCTGCAAAATACTAACACGAATTCTTTACAGACGAATGGAAAAACTGGTAGAAGCGGACCTCGGGGAAGATCAGTTTGGATTCCGTAGAAATGTTGGAACACGTGAGGCAATACTAACCTTACGACTTATCTTAGAAGAAAGATTAAGAAAAGGCAAACCTACGTTTCTAGCGTTTGTAGACTTGGAGAAAGCTTTTGACAACGTTAACTGGAATACTCTCTTCCAAATTCTGAAGGTGGCATGGGTAAAATACAGGGAGCGAAAGGCTATTTACAATTTGTACAGAAACCAGATGGCAGTTATAAGAGTCGAGGGGCATGAAAGGGAAGCAGTGGTTGGGAAAGGAGTGAGACAGGGTTGTAGCCTCTCCCCGATGTTATTCATTCTGTATATTGAGCAAGCAGTAAAGGAAACAAAAGAAAAATTCGGAGTAGGTATTAAAATTCATGGAGAAGAAGTAAAAACTTTGCGGTTCGCCGATGACATTGTAATTCTGTCAGAGACAGCAAAGGACTTGGAAGAGCAGTTGAACGGAATGGACAGTATCTTGAAAGGAGGATATAAGATGAACATCAACAAAAGCAAAACGAGGATAATGGAATGTAGTCAAATTAAATCGGGTGATGCTGAGGGGATTAGATTAGGAAATGAGACACTTAAAGTAGTAAAGGAGTTTTGCTATTTAGGGAGTAAAATAACTGATGATGGTCGAAGTAGAGAGGATATAAAATGTAGACTGGCAATGGCAAGGAAATCGTTTCTGAAGAAGAGAAATTTGTTAACATCGAGTATAGATTTAAGTGTCAGGAAGTCGTTTCTGAAAGTATTTGTATGGAGTGTAGCCATGTATGGAAGTGAAACATGGACGATAAATAGTTTGGACAAGAAGAGAATAGAAGCTTTCGAAATGTGGTGCTACAGAAGAATGCTGAAGATAAGGTGGGTAGATCACGTAACTAATGAGGAGGTATTGAATAGGATTGGGGAGAAGAGAAGTTTGTGGCACAACTTGACTAGAAGAAGGGATCGGTTGGTAGGACATGTTTTGAGGCATCAAGGGATCACAAATTTAGCATTGGAGGGCAGCGTGGAGGGTAAAAATCGTAGAGGGAGACCAAGAGATCAATACACTAAGCAGATTCAGGAGGATGTAGGTTGCAGTAGGTACTGGGAGATGAAGAAGCTTGCACAGGATAGAGTAGCATGGAGAGCTGCATCAAACCAGTCTCAGGACTGAAGACCACAACAACAACAACAACAACAACAACAACCATTATTTTACCCCCTTGGTGGTTCAATTTCCAAAAAATGCAGAAGCACAGGTTTTTCGATTTGTGACCAAGAAACCAAATAGCAATTTTCATAGTTCTAGGTTCAAAATTGCCTTAATGGCAACATATTTTCAACAAACTTTCATTTTCTTTTTCACCCCCTTAGGGGCGAAATATCTATTCCTTGCTAAATTATGTCTACAGTATGAAATCAACACCGTCTCCAAAATTCAAGTTTCTATCCTTAGCGGTTTGGGCTGGGCGATGATGACTGAGTTAGGGCACTGGCTAAATTGTGTGTACAGAGATTCTACCATTGGTTCCGCCATTCTATTACTCCCGCAGCTGAATCCATTGTGAACTGCTATCCTGTATTTTTCATATTTTCCAGACAAAAATACTGTGCGAGACGTGTGGTGAGATAATTATTTCAAATAAAAAAAATCATTTCTCGTCTACATTTTAGTATCATAGATATATATTTAGTATAATAGACCAGGACAAGCAACCCGCAACTATAAGACTGGTTTGAATGCTGTAACGCTGTACTAAGCATTTTCCTATCTTTGAACCGACCATAACCAGTCGCTTATGTAGCTGGACATACAGAACAATTTTATGTTTGTCGATTCCGACCACAGAGTATACGCTGCCGTGCACTTCAACGCTGCGCTGATGGCATTCGTATTCGTTGTCGATTAAACAGGTGTTCAGAATACACCCAACACACTGATAGTCTTACAAATGGCCGTCTTATGAGGTCAAACATCTCGCATTTTGCTTCACCACCGTCTCATTAAATGCACAGGGTTACCGAGAAAGTTTCACTTGCGTCATAAAGAGAAAACAAGCACTGCTGCCTGGAAAAGTTTATCTGAACAAGTACAGCGACCACTGAGCTACTTAACATATTTATACCAGAAACGAAACACCATGCGACAGCATCAACTTTCATACTTCCATGTGATTAGTCTGACGCCAGGAACTGGAAACTGTGCGAGATATAAGTTTTGACCTTCCCATCACAGTAAAAATTTCTAACGTGGCGTCGGAAATCAGTCCCCATCTTCAAAAACATATTAGTGTTATTGGTATCAGAGAACATCGCAAATTGCGAGAAACATTCGCTCACAGTCAATAACGCGACAACGTAGTGAAAGCACCGCCGACCCCACGCAAAATAGAGAAACTGGAAAAAGTACCATACTTTTTCCAAAACTACACTGTACAACAAAATAAAGTCGCTCGAATTCCGTACCAACTACGGTCATTCACGAGATTAGCTGCGCCTAAAATGTAGAAATTAAGTATGATCTTCAGAGAATTAATAATGTAACAAGACGAAAATAAAAATATCAGCAGCTTCAAAAACTATCGGGTAAATCAAGTCAAGAACTGGATATGAGAGACCCAAAAATTGATGAAATACTTACATAATTAGCGGAAGTTAACAGTTTCAGATATAGGCAATGGTGGCAACAGTAAAGCAATTTCCCTTGAAATAAACGTACAGGAAATTTAAATCCAAGATATGCTAAAAGGGCCATAGAAGTATTTCCTGTACCCACGAAGGAATGCAAGAATAGTGTAGCAAGCTAATGGATTTGGATTGGTACAGCTAATGAAACAATTATAGCAACGGCGACAAAAATTATAGGCCTATAGGGTATTTCAGAAAGATTTACCTGATTTCACAAGACTGTAAAAAAAAAAAAAAAAAAAAAAAAAAACACGCCGTATATTTCACCTTACGCAGAGGGCTATTAAAAGCAAGGCTGTCATCAACGCCGTATTGGTTTGAGTACCACAGTGCTTTAGTGGGCATGATCCTATTGGCGTTAGTGCGCCATTGCTTCCCCCGACCTTCGAGCTGATTTACCCAGCCAACGGGGGACTCCCAACCATGATTCAACTAGCCATTTTTCACGTTAACGTACATTGCCATAGGTGAAAGAATTGATAAGTGACACAAAATTATTAGGACTTACTGGGAATCGAACACGAGGCGTCTGTATCTGCAGTCTGACATTTTACCACGGAGCCCCATTCAAGCACAGAACTAAAGTCTTTGTTTTCAAAAGAACCGACCGATTTTAAAGAGTAATTCTTTTACAAGCGTGCAGATACAATCATTGGATACTTTTTACAGTTACGTATAGGATCAAAGTTATCACTTACCTTTCACCCTCCACTGACGCACGACAAACATAAGACGACAGCCCAACGCGTCCCGTCCATTACTGAAATTACTTCATACACTGCTGCTACGCACAGTCGTAGTTCACACGAAGTTGTTGGAAGGGGAGTCGTATAAACAATCTGTCACAAACCTACACAAAAAATCTCGTGCCGTGAGATCAGCATTCGAGGCCAATGGTGCAAGGGGAGATACCTTCGCCGCTCCATCGTTTAGGCATGTCATTTCTAAGAAACTGCTCTTACATTCGTTGCCATGGTACCACCTTCACGACTCGCCGGCTACCTGCACAAGGAAGACCTCTACCACCCATCACATAAACGGGCAATTTACTACTGGCGCCAAGCTAAACGCATTTCGATGCTTTAGTTAAAATTTGTCCCAAGTTTTTATCTCCATTCGTGTAGAACACGTAATCTTGTGAAATGTGATGTATAATCAGTTTTACTTCATACACGTAGTAATGGAGTGTATGTTTAGAAAATCTGAAATAAGAAAATACGATGTTCCAAAAAAATCTGACAGACGGAAATAATTGCAAAGGCGATGATTACGAACAACGGTAAGTTACATACCTTTTAAGCCCACCCTTCCAACATCCGAAGGAGAAGCTTCCTGTCTTCTCTGCCCTCTTCCGAACATCGAATGTAACACCGAAGGCAATGACTCTTAAAGAACAAGGGCAAATGGGGAGGGGGGGGGGGGCGGCGCAGCAAATAAAATGAATAAAAGCTAATAACAGAGAAGAGGAAGCAATGGTTGGATGTTTTTAACAAGAAACAAGGGCAGTGATAGAAGGGATAGAGGAGCAATGTAAAGATTAATGGAAGAGAGTTGGGGACGGAAGTAGCTCTCTCCTTCACCTCCCCCCCCCCTCTCTCTCTCTCTCTCTCTCTCTCTCTCTCTCTCTCTCTGACAGCCAGCCCAAAAAGGCTCTGCTGGCTCGGTATTCGTTGATCTGGCGTACCTCCTCCGGCAGAACCTTTCCCAGGCGGTCCGTTCCATCCACTGCTGCGCTGCATACCTTGCCTTCTAGGGCTTCTCCCTCATCCGCTCGTGGGCCTATCACACCCTCCCCCCTCCTGAGAGTCACGTAGTTTTCTCCAACATACAGAAACGTAGAAGTAAGTACATAAAATAAGCGGTACAAAATAATAGCATCGTCTCATAGTAACCAATCGAAATAAATCCTGTCGTAATCCTTGATATGCACCTTCCCGTACCAAATCTCGCTGTCATTCAATTATTGTAAACAACGTAATTCCAAAATCCTATTACGAATAAGTGGATATTAAACGAAATCATTTAGCTATTGCTGGTACTAAAACTATTGCTGCAACTGATAGTCAAAATCTGCTAGGTGAAATGGATTGTCTGAGTAGTTAACTTCTTTTTTTTTTAATATACCACTCTAAAGTAAATGCATCTCCTCTCTAAAGTACCAAATTCTTAAAATAGAAAACACATATGCCTGAATTTTTTTATCTGCTGATTCTCTTGTACATGAGATGATTAAATCACTGAATTCCCCTTCGTGCACAAAATATTCGTATCTGAATAGTTGGTGACCCACTTAGAAAGAAAGCTCAAACGAAAGATACAAACAATAGAACTTCAGCTGACATAAATAATATTGTTCCTCGTGGTAATACTTTGAAGTAATAATGTGCTGAGCCGGCCGCGGTGGTCTAGCGGTTCTGGCGCTGCAGTCCGGAACCGCGGGACTGCTACGGTCGCAGGTTCGAATCCTGCCTCGGGCATGGGTGTGTGTGATGTCCTTAGGTTAGTTAGGTTTAAGTAGTTCTAAGTTCTAGGGGACTTATGACCTAAGATGTTGAGTCCCATAGTGCTCAGAGCCATTTTTTGAATAATGTGCTGAGAGACGAAGTGGAACGACGACACACATTCTCAGTTTTTGGTGAAGAAAATGAAAGCAAAGGATTCGCTGCTAGGATTCTGAGAAATCACTTGTCTACAAAACTTCATACGAGGCAGTTCTACGATTCGAGCTTTACTAATATCTAAATACATGGACCCAAATCTTAAGAAATATAAGACAAAGAAGAGCGTTGCGAGCGTTCACTGACTTGTCTGTCTGCCGAGAGAGTGACAGTAACATCGAAAAATCTTATCTCGGCGACACTACGTCGACGTTAATCTCACGAGGCCCTGCTTATAAAAAGTAAAGCTCACACTTTCAAGACAAAAACTTAACGTATACATTATATCAAAAGTATCCGGACACCTGGCTGAAAATGACTTAAAAGTTTATGCATGCCACCCTCCAGCGGCAATGCTAGAATGCAATACGGTGTTGGTCCATCCTTAGCCTTGATGACAGCTTCCACTCTCGCAGGCATACGTTCAATCAGGCGCTCGAAGGTTTCTTAGGGAATGGCAGCCGATTCTTCACGGAGTGCTGCACTGAGGAGAGGTATCGGTGTCGGTCGATGAAGCCTGGCACGAAGTCAGCGTTCCAAAACATCCCAAAGGTGAGGATTCAGGTCAGCACTCTGTGCTGGCCAGTCTATTACAGGAATGTTATTGTCATGTAACCACTCCACCGCAGGCCGTGCATTATGGACAGGTGCTCGATCGTGTTGAAAGACGCAATCACCATCTCCGAATTGCTCTTCAACAGTGGGATACAAAAAGGTTCTTAAATCATCCATTTAGGCCTGTACTGTGATAGTGCCATGCAAAACAACAAGGGGTGCAAGTCCCCTGCATGAAAAACACGACCACACCGTATCACCACCTTCTCCGAATTTTACTGTTGGCACTACACACGCTGGCAGATGACGTCCACCGAGCATTCGCCATACCCACATCCTGCCATCGGGGTTCCACATTGTGTACCGTGATTCGTCATTCCACACAACGCTTTACCATTGTTCAATCTTCTAACGTTTACGCTCTTTACGCGAAGCGAGGCGTCGTTTGGCATTTACCGGCGTGATGTGTGGCTTATGAGCAGCCACTCGACCATGAAATCCCAAGTTTTCTCACCTCCCACCTAACTGTCATAGTACTTGCAGTCGATTCTGATGCAGTTTGGAATTCCTGTGTGATGGCCTGGATAGATGTCTGCCTATTACACATTACGACCATCTTCAACTGTCGGCGGTCTCTGTCAGTCAACAGACGAGGGCGGCCTGTACGCTTTTGTGCTTTAGTGTCCCTTCACGTATCCACTTCACTATTACATCGTAAACAGTGGACCTACGGATCGTTAGAAATGTGGAAATCTCGCGCACGGACGTATAACACAAGTGCCACCCAATTACCTGACCACGTTCGAAGTCTGAGTTTCGTGGAGCGCCCCATTCTGCTCTCTCACGATGTCAAATGGCTATTGAGGTCGCTGATATGGAGTACGTGGCAGTGGGTGGCAGCACAATGCACCTAATATGAAAACGTGTGCTTTTGGGCGTGTTCGGATACTTTTGATCACATGGTATATATCCAGTAGATCGGCTGCCGATAGAATTAGCCACATCTTGTCACAAAGAGGAATACAAGCAAATTTACTGCTCCCAGGTTCCATCCCAAATTGAACGGGAAAAACGTTAATATATCGTACAACAAAAGTACTCTCTGCCACGTACTTCACATGGATGCGCAATGTAAAGATGTTCTGCCACGAGACAATGGTGGCAGTTAGCTGAAGACAACCACGTTTATTTCCACCTGTCAGAATTAAGCCAATCCAACGTCTGTTAGTGAAACTCCTAACGCCCGCGCGGGATTAGCCGAGCGGTCTGGGGCGCTGCAGTCATGGACTGTGCGGCTGGTCCCGCCGGAGGTTCGAGTCCTCCCTCGGGCATGGGTGTGTGAGTTTGTCCGTAGGATAATTTAGGTTAAGTAGTGTCTAAGCTTAGGGACTGACGACTTTAGCAGTTAAGTTCCATAAGATTTCACACACATTTGAACATCTGAAACTCCAAACACTGAGCCTTCGGTACCTGTATCAGTCATCATCTCGTGTGGCCTGGTACTAGTCTTTCTAATGGACGATACTTCAGCGACTTGCGTATCCTTAACATAGCCTAGTTACCCAAACGCGGAAAACGGACCTACAGTTTAATGTGGAATCCGAACCACACCTCTGTCAGTATAATAAAGGACACGGAAGAGCAGCGATCTTGTCGCGCTTTGCAGCTAGAGCGCGCGCAGTTTTACAGCACCAGAAACTTCACTGCGGTACCACACTGCCCAAATTCACACATTCCCCTTCAACGTTCGGTTTGCAAGCTCTTGACATTCTGATTTTTCCGAGCTCTTTCGTAGCAAGCTTCATACATTCTACTGTGTAGAAACATGCCGAAAAGAGAAACATGACAGGCATCGAAAACGAACCACAGCAGTTATCATACCGGCCGCAATCTGTGACGTCAGCTATCAGTAACCGAGGCGCGACTGAAGTTGGCGCTGAACCCCGTAGTTCGATAGTTCCCAACCTTTCTTAGACCATTACCACTGAGTGGAGTCAAGCATAAGCTAGTGCCCCTGCCCCAACCCTCCCCTTCCCCAAAATTAACGCCAACTTTAGAACCTAAATAAGCTGTGGAATGGAAATCTTTTCTAGGAACATTTATTTTTAAAATGATGGAGGATATATATATATATATATATATATATATATATATATATATATATATATATATATATATATATATATATATATTGTTGTTGTGGTCTTCAGTCCTGAGACTGGTTTGATGCAGCTCTCCATGCTACTCTACCCTGTGCAAGCTTCTTCATCTCCCAGTACCTACTGCAACCTACATCCTTCTGAATCTGCTTAGTGTATTGATCTCTTGGTCTCCCTCTACGATTTTTACCCTCCACGCTGCCCTCCAATGCTAAATTTGTGATCCCTTGATGCCTCAAAACATGTCCTACCAACCGATCCCTTCTTCTAGTCAAGTTGTGCCACAAACTTCTCTTCTCCCCAATCCTATTCAATACTTCCTCATTAGTTACGTGATCTACCCACCTTATCTTCAGCATTCTTCTGTAGCACCACATTTCGAAAGCTTCTATTCTCTTCTTGTCCAAACTGGTTATCGTCCATGTTTCACTTCATTACATGGCTACACTCCATACAAATACTTTCAGAAACGACTTCCTGACACTTAAATCTATACTCGATGTTAACAAATTTCTCTTCTTCAGAAACAATTTCCTTGCCATTGCCAGTCTACATTTTATATCCTCTCTACTTCGACCATCATCAGTTATTTTACTCCCTAAATAGCAAAACTCCTTTACTACTTTAAGTGTTTCATTTCCTAATCTAATCCCCTCAGCATCACCCGATTTAATTTGACTACATTCCATTATCCTCTTTTTGCTTTTGTTGATGTTCATCTTATATCCTCCTTTCAAGACACTGTCCATTCCGTTCAACTGCTCTTCCAAGTCCTTTGCTGTCTCTGACAGAATTACAATGTCATCGGCGAACCTCAAAGTTTTTACTTCTTCTCCATGAATTTTACTACCTACTCCGAATTTTTCTTTTGTTTCCTTTACTGCTTACTCAATATACAGATTGAATAACATCGGGGAGAGGCTACAACCCTGTCTCACTCCTTTCCCAACCACTGCTTCCCTTTCATGCCCCTCGACTCTTATAACTGCCATCTGGTTTCTGTACAAATTGTAAATAGCCTTTCGCTCCCTGTATTTTACCCCTGCCACCTTCAGAATTTGAAAGAGAGTATTCCAGTTAACGTTGTCAAAAGCTTTCTCTAAGTCTACAAATGCTAGAAACGTAGGTTTGCCTTTTCTTAATCTTTCTTCTAAGATAAGTCGTAAGGTTAGTATTGCCTCACGTGTTCCAACATTTCTACGGAATCCAAACTGATCTTCCCCGAGGTCCGCTTCTACCAGTTTTTCCATTCGTCTGTAAAGAATACGCGTTAGTATTTTGCAGCTGTGACTTATTAAACTGATAGTTCGGTAATTTTCACATCCGTCAACACCTGCTTTCTTTGGTATATATACACACGTGTGTGTGTGTGTGTGTGTGTGTGTGTGTGTGTGTGTGTGTGTGTGTGTGTGTGTGTGAGAGAGAGAGAGAGAGAGAGAGAGAGAGAGAGAGAGAGAGAGAATGACGAAGGAATTCCTGGTGCGTCGCAAGTGCTACAACCAACTCCTCCTCAGATAAGACAGCTAACTATCCACAGTAAGGGTAGACACTTGTTGCAAAACGTACTTCCCCTGTATTACTCTTCTCCATTGCGGTACTTGCTTGACCTGCACTCTGCAACCCCATTTAAAATCAAACATTCAGATGTCTGCACTCAACTCATTCTTTGTAAGTCACTTGATTGCTGCACTCTACTTTCGAATGAGCAGAAATTGGACGACTTAAGGCTGTTAATGCTTTGTGTCTAAACACTCTAATAATAATAATAATAATAATAATAATAATAATAATAATAATACTGCGTGCACCACTATAATAGCCCTTACGTAGTTCCTGCTGTGTCGTGCTGTCAATTCATTTGTCTCGAAGCGAGTAATGAACCAAATTCTGGATTATTGCAGGTAGTATCTGCAGCTTGGAGAGTATATTTTCTCGAGATATATAGCATTTGTTACACATATCAAATTTATCATCGGCGAGTTACACATAAATTTATCATCGGCGAGTTACACATAGCAAATTTATCATCGGCGATGTACGGGGCACAGCGCAACATGTGTGTGTAGTGAGTGTACTATGTGAGGAGCCTGTACCCTCCACCGTATTAATGCTGCTAATTGAGAACAGTAATAACTGATAATTTATCTAAACAGTATTTGAGTCTTGGAAAATTGTGATAACAGTAATGATATTTTGAAAATAATTTAGTTTCGTAACTGAAACAATCGAATCGTTTAGTTTTTACCCCCCAGAAAATTTCATTTTATCCCTCAGGAGGTAATTACCCCCAGGTTGGGAAAAAACTGCTGTAGCTAAACCTCTATCCCCTTCCCGAAGCGAAAAGTTAAGCCCTGAAACAATTAAGAGGATCTTTTAATGCAAACAAAAATCGTTGCGTTAAGCAACACCATCAATGGCTGTAAATGTATATCAATTTCATGTATTTTCCATTGCTAACCTCTGCGAGGATGTATGGTCAACATCTCTCGCCCTATCACAGATGTGGGATCAAAAACATTTTTGTTACGTTGATAATATATTAAAATGGACTTCCGTCAACTGTCGACTTAATCTCCTATGTAGTTGTCTTATACAGTTATAAGCAGTAGTGTTATCTGTATTTCGGTAAAATGAATTAACTACAGTACCGTGCAGAGATAAAATTCTCCGTTTAGGACAGTTTAACATCAGAAATTTATCGAAAGCTGGCGAAGGTTTACAAACCAGCAATCATTTTCAACAGTGACCACCGTGGTCGTATTTTTCTTTTTTCTTTACTCGAGTCATCAGTCTTCCGAGTGGTTTGATGCGGCCCCCAAGGAATTCCTCTCCTACGCCAACATTTTCGTATCCGAGTATCATCAGTCACAACCCAAGTCCTCAATTATTTGCTCGATGTATTGCGAACACACTCTTACTCTACAGATTTTTTTTTCTTCTGCAGCTCCCTCTGGTACCATGGGAGTTATTCCCCGATGTATTAGCAGATGTACTATAATGCTGTCCCTTCTTCTTGTCGGTGATTTCCACAAATTCCTTTCCTCTCCGAGTCTGCACAGTACTTCCTCATTCCTTATCAGTCCACCTTCCCCCATGAACCATGGACCTTGCCGTTGGTGGGGAGGCTTGCGTGCCTCAGCGATACAGATGGCCGTACCGTAGGTGCAACCACAACGGAGGGGTATCTGTTGAGAGGCCAGACAAACATGTGGTTCCTGAAGAAGGGCAGCAGCCTTTTCAGTAGTTGCAGGGGCAACAGTCTGGATGATTGACTGATCTGGCCTTGTAACATTAACCAAAACGGCCTTGCTGTGCTGGTACTGCGAACGGCTGAAAGCAAGGGGAAACTACAGCCGTAATTTTTCCCGAGGACATGCAGCTTTACTGTATGATTAAATGATGATGGCGTCCTCTTGGGTAAAATATTCCGGAGGTAAAATAGTCCCCCATTCGGATCTCCGGGCGGGGACTACTCAAGAGGACGTCGTTATCAGGAGAAAGAAAACTGGCATTCTACGGATCGGAGCGTGGAGTGTCAGATCCCTTAATCGGGCAGGTAGGTTAGAAAATTTAAAAAGGGAAATGGATAGGTTAAAGTTAGATACAGTGGGAATTAGTGAAGTTCGGTGGCAGGAGGAACAAGACTTTTGGTCAGGTGATTACAGGGTTATAAATACAAAATCAAATAGGGGTAATGCAGGAGTAGGTTTAATAATGAATAAAAAAATAGGAGTGCGGGTTAGCTACTACAAACAGCATAGTGGACGCATTATTGTGGCCAAGATAGACACAAAGCCCATGCCTACTACAGTAGTACAAGTTTATATGCCAACTAGCTCTGCAGATGATGAAGAAATTGATGAAATGTATGACGAGATAAAAGAAGTTATTCAGATAGTGAAGGGAGACGAAAATTTAATAGTCATGGGTGACTGGAATTCGTCAGTAGGAAAAGGGAGAGAAGGAAACATAGTAGGTGAATATGGATTGGGGGGAAGAAATGAAAGAGGAAGCCGCCTTGTAGAATTTTGCACAGAGCATAACTTAATCATAGCTAACACTTGGTTCAAGAATCATAAAAGAAGGTTGTATACCTGGAAGAATCCTGGAGATACTAATAGGTATCAGATAGATTATATAATGGTAAGACAGAGATTTAGGAACCAGGTTTTAAATTGTAAGACATTTCCAGGGGCAGATGTGGATTCTGACCACAATCTATTGGTTATGAACTGCAGATTGAAACTGAAGAAACTGCAAAAAGGTGAGAATTTAAGGAGATGGGACCTGGATAAACTGAAAGAACCAGAGGTTGTAGAGAGTTTCAGGGAGAGCATAAGGGAACAATTGACAGGAATGGGGGAAAGAAATGCAGTAGAAGAAGAATGGGTAGCTCTGAGGGATGAAGTAGTGAAGGCAGCAGAGGATCAAGTAGGTAAAAAGACGAGGGCTAATAGAAATCCTTGGGTAACAGAAGAAATATTGAATTTAATTGATGAAAGGAGAAAATATAAAAATGCAGTAAATGAAGCAGGCAAAAGGGAATACAAACGTCTCAAAAATGAGATCGACAGAAAGTGCAAAATGGCTAAGCAGGGATGGCTAGAGGACAAATGTAAGGATGTAGAGGCTTATCTCACTAGGGGCACGATAGATACTGCCCACAGGAAAATTAAAGAGACCTTTGGAGAGAAGAGAACCACTTGTATGAATATCAAGAGCTCAGATGGCAACCCAGTTCTAAGCAAAGAAGGGAAGGCAGAAAGGTGGAAGGAGTATATAGAGGGTTTATACAAGGGCGATGTACTTGAGGACAATATTATGGAAATGGAAGAGGATGTAGATGAAGATGAAATGGGAGATAAGATACTGCGTGAAGAGTTTGACAGAGCACTGAAAGACCTGAGTCGAAACAAGGCCCCGGGAGTAGACAACATTCCATTAGAACTACTGATGGCCTTGGGAGAGCCAGTCATGACAAAACTCTACCATCTGGTGAGCAAGATGTATGAGACAGGCGAAATACCCTCAGACTTCAAGAAGAATATAATAATTCCAATCCCAAAGAAAGCAGGTGTTGACAGATGTGAAAATTACCGAACTATCAGTTCAATAAGTCACAGCTGCAAAATACTAACGCGAATTCTTTACAGACGAATGGAAAAACTGGTAGAAGCGGACCTCGGGGAAGATCAGTTTGGATTCCGTAGAAATGTTGGAACACGTGAGGCAATACTAACCTTACGACTTATCTTAGAAGAAAGATTAAGAAAAGGCAAACCTACGTTTCTAGCATTTGTAGACTTAGAGAAAGCTTTTGACAACGTTAACTGGAATACTCTCTTTCAAATTCTGAAGGTGGCAGGGGTAAAATACAGGGAGCGAAAGGCTATTTACAATTTGTACAGAAACCAGATGGCAGTTATAAGAGTCGAGGGGCATGAAAGGGAAGCAGTGGTTGGGAAAGGAGTGAGACAGGGTTGTAGCCTCTCCCCGATGTTATTCAATCTGTATATCGAGCAAGCAGTAAAGGAAACAAAAGAAAAATTTGAAGTAGTTATTAAAATCCACGGAGAAGAAATAAAAACTTTGAGGTTCGCCGATGACATTGTAATTCTGTCAGAGACAGCAAAGGACTTGGAAGAGCAGTTGAACGGAATGGACAGTGTCTTGAAAGGAGGATATAAGATGAACATCAACAAAAGCAAAACGAGGATAATGGAATGTAGTCAAATTTAATCGGGTGATGCTGAGGGGATTAGATTAGGAAATGAGACACTTAAATTAGTAAAGGAGTTTTGCTATTTAGGGAGTAAAATAAC
Source organism: Schistocerca nitens (assembly GCF_023898315.1). Lineage (NCBI taxonomy): Eukaryota > Metazoa > Arthropoda > Insecta > Orthoptera > Acrididae > Schistocerca > Schistocerca nitens. The sequence continues at coordinate 668,831,976 of NC_064618.1, forward strand.
TGATGATGGTCGAAGTAGAGAGGATATAAAATGTAGACTGGCAATGGCAAGGAAATCGTTTCTGAAGAAGAGAAATTTGTTAACATCTAGTATAGATTTAAGTGTCAGGAAGTCGTTTCTGAAAGTATTTGTATGGAGTGTAGCCATGTATGGAAGTGAAACATGGACGATAACCAGTTTGGACAAGAAGAGAATAGAAGCTTTCGAAATGTGGTGCTACAGAAGAATGCTGAAGATAAGGTGGGTAGATCACGTAACTAATGAGGAGGTATTGAATAGGATTAGGGAGAAGAGGAGTTTGTGGCACAACTTGACTAGAAGAAGGGATCGGTTGGTAGGACATGTTTTGAGGCATCAAGGGATCACAAATTTAGCATTGGAGGGCAGCGTGGAGGGTAAAAATCGTAGAGGGAGACCAAGAGATCAATACACTAAGCAGATTCAGAAGGATGTAGGTTGCAGTAGGTACTGGGAGATGAAGAAGCTTGCACAGGATAGAGTAGCATGGAGAGCTGCATCAAACCAGTCTCAGGACTGAAGACCACAACAACAACATATCAGTCCACCTAATTTTCGAAATTAGTCTGTAGCACCACATCTCAACTGCTTCGACTCTCTTCTGTTCTGGTTTTCCCACAGTCCATATTTCACCACCATACAATGCTGTGCTCCAAACGTACATTCTCAGAAACTTCTTCTTAAGGCCTATTTTTGATACTAGCAGACTTCTCTTCCTCAGGGATGCCCTTTTGCCATTGCTAATCTGCTTTTCACGTCCTCCTTGATCCGTCCGTCATGGGTTACTTCGTTGCCTAGATGGCGGAATTCCTTAATATCACCTACTTCGTGATCACTAAGTCTGGTGTTTAAGTTTTGCTGTTCATTTCTGCTGCTTCTCATTACATCCGTCTTTCTTCGATGTACTCTCAATCCATGTGTTGTGCACATTAGACTTCAATCCATTCAACATATTCTGTAATTCTTCTTCACTTTCACTGAGGATATCAATGTCATCAGCGAATGTTGTCGTTGACATCCATTCAGCTTTAATTTTAATTCACTCTTGAATCTTTCTTTTTATTTCCGTCGTTGCTTCTACAATGAACAGACTGAACACCCTTTTTAATCCCAGCACTTCGTTCTTGGTCTTCTAGTCTTACTGTTCCCTCTTGGTTCTTGTACACGTTGTGTATTACCTGTCTTTCCCTATAGTTTACCCCTATTTTTCTCAGAATTTCGGACATCTTGCACCGTTTTTCACTGTCGAACGTTTTTTCCAAGTCGACAAATCCTACCAACTTGTCTTTACTTTTCTTCAGTCTTGCTTCTATTGTCAACCGCAACGTCAGAATTGCCTCTTCAGTGCCTTTATCTTTCCTAAAGCCAAACTTGCCGTTGTCTAACACACCCCCAACTTTTCCATTCTTCCGTATATTATTCTGATCAGCAACTTGGATGCATGAGCTGTTAAGCTGACAGTGGGATAATTCTCTCATTTGTTGGCTCTTGCTATTTTCCGAATTGTGTGTGGATTGTTTCCGAAAGTCTGATGGTATATCTCCAGACTCATATTCTACACACCAACGAGAATATTCTATTCGTTGCCAATTCAATGATTTTAGAAATTCTGGTGTTGTTATACATTCCTTCAGCGTTATTTGATCTGAAGTCTTCCAAAGCTCTTTCAAATTCTCATTCTAAAAGTGGATTCTGTATCTCTTCCCTGTCTCCGTTTCTTCTTCTATGATGTCATCAGACGAGTCCTACCCCTCATAGAGGCTTTCACTGTACTCTTTCCACCCATTCGCTCTCTCCTCTGCATCTAACAGCGCAATTTCCATTACACTCATAATGTTATCACCCTTGCTTTTAATTTCACCGAAGATTGTTTTGACTTTCCTATTCACTGAATCAATCCTTCCGATAATCACATTCGATTTCTTCACTTTTTCATACAGCCATTTCGCATTAGCTTCCCTGCACTTTCTATTTATTCCATTCCTAAGGGGCTTGTATTTCTGTATTCCTGCATTTCCCTGAACATTTTGTACTTCCTTCTTTCGTCGATCAAGTTAAGCATATCTTCTGTTACTCATAGTCCCTTCGCAGTTACCTCTTTGTACCTAAGTTTTCCTTCTTGACTTCTGTGATTGTCCTTTTTGGAGATGTATAGCCTCTTCAACTGACCTGACTACTGAGCCATTCCTTAGCACAGTATCTATAACCTCAGAGAATTTCCAGCGCCTCTCTTCACTTCTTAGTACTTTTTTATCCCCATTTTTTGCGCATTGATTCTTCCTGACTAGCCACTTAAACTTCAGCCTACTGCTCATTATTAAATTGTGATCTTAATCTATATCGTTCCTGGCGACGCTTTACAAGCCAGTATCTGATTACGGTATCTCTGCCTGGCCATGATGTAATCTGACTGAAATCTTTTCATATCTCCCAGCCTTTTCCAAGTATACCTCTTTCTCTTGTGATTCTCGAACACAGTATTCGCTATTAGTAGCGGAAATTCATTGCAGATCTCACTTAGTCTTTCTACTCTCTCATTCCTACTACCAAGGCGTTTTTTCTCTCCTAACCCTTTCTTTTACTACATTTCCTACAACCGCATTCCAAACCCCCAAGACTGCTTAGATACAGCCATTTCGCATTAGCTTCCCTGCACTTTCTATTTATTCCATTCCTAAGGGGCTTGTATTTCTGTATTCCTGCATTTCCCTGAACATTTTGTACTTCCTTCTTTCGTCGATCATCTCCTTTTACGTCCTGAATTATCAGTTCAATATCCTCGTACACTTTATCTCTAGAGCTACTGCTTGCGACATCGGTATGTATACCTGAATTATTGTTATCGGTGTTGGTTTTCTGTCGATTCTGATGAGAACAAGCCAGTTGCTGAGCCGTTCACAGTATCTCACACTCTACACTGCCTTTCCATTCATAACGAATCCTACCATTTACTGCTGCTGCTGCTGCTGCTGCTGCTGCTGTTGATATTATACTACATCTACAACCTACTCCGCAAGCCACCTAATGGTGTGTGGTGGTGGGTACTTTCGGATCCACTATCTGATTCCTCCAACCCTGTTCCACTCGCGTGCGTGGGAAGAATGTCGGTAAGCCTCTGTATTGGCTCTAATTTCTCGAATTTTCTCCTCGTGGCCAATACGCGAGATGTATGTGGGGGGAAGTAATATGTTGTCAGACTCCTCCTGAAAAAGTGCTGTCCCGAAATTTCAATAGTAAATCTCTCCGTGATGCACAACGCCTCTCTTGTAACATCTGCCAGTGGAGATTGTTTATCATCTCCGTGACGTTCTCTAGCCAGCTAAACGATCTCGTGACGAAACGCGCCGCTCTTCATTGGATCTTCTCTATCTCCTCTATCAGTTCTATCTGATGGGTATCCCCGATAGATGAACAATACCCAAGAATCGGGCGAACAAGCGCCTTATGAGACACTTCTTTCGTGGACGAGTTACACTTGCTTTAGATTCTTCCGGTGAATCTGAGTCTGGTATCTGCTTTTCCCACTATCTGTTTTATGTCGTCATTCCACTTGAGGTCGCTCTGGAAAGTTACGCCTAGATATTTTACGGCAGGCGCTGTCTCCAGCTGTTTGTCATCAATAGTGTAGCTGTATAGTAGTGGATTTCTTTTCCAAAATATACGCAATATGTTACATTTATTTACGTTCAGTGTCAACTGCCAGAGCCTGCACCATTCATTCATCAATTCTCTGCAGGTCATTCTGCAAATTCTTACAATCTTCTAGCGTTGCTACTTTGGTAGAGATACCTGCATCATCTGCGAATAGCCTTAAAGAGCATCCGACGCTTTCTACTAGATCATTTATATATATTGTAAACAGCAACGGTCCCGTACACTTCCCTGTGGTACCTCGTATATTATCTTTACATGTCTCGATTTAGTTCCGTTAAGAGCAACGTGTTGAGCTCTATCTGCAAGGAAGTCTTGAATCCAATTGCAGGTCTGCTCCGATACTCCGTCAGCTCGTATTTTTTCTTTCTTTTTTTTTCATTAAACGGCAATGCGGGCCTCAGCTGACCAGAAATATTTATCTTTTTTACTTCGCTGACTCCCACTACACCTAGATTGAGCCTTAGCAGTTTCCTTTTAAGATTTTCTAGCTGCCCTACCACGTTCAAACTTTTGACATTCCACGCTGCGACTCTTAGAGTGTTATCCTTTCGTTGGTTATTCAATCTTTTTCTAGTGGCTCTGAGCACTATGGGAGTTAACTTCTCAGGTCATCAGTCCCTAGAACCGCTTGGCCACTCCGGCCAGCTTCAATCTTTTTCTAATGACCATTTCCCCTTGTCATTTCCCTCCCGAAGATCCAAATAGGGAACTAATCCGGAATGTTTTGCCAGTGGAGAGATGAACATGACAATTTTTCAGTTATGAGTCACATGACCTGTGGATGCACAGTATGTGTCTTTATTGCTGTGATTTCTATTGCCTTCTGCATCCTCATGCCACTGATCATTGTTGATCCTTCCGCCTTTTGAACGACGTTTCCCACCCAAGGGCAAGAGAGTGCCTTGAACCTCCGTCCGCCCCTCCGCGCTCTTTGACAAGGCCGTTGACACAATAAGGGTGAGTTGTTGTTGTTGTTGTTGGGTGTGTGTTGGGGTGATGGGCGCTCAACATCGAGGTCATCAGCGCTTGTTGTTGTTGTTGTTGTGGTCTCCAGTCCTGAGACTGGTTTGATGCAGCTCTCCATGCTACTCTATCCTGTGCAAGGTTCTTCATCTCCCAACACGTACTGCAGCCTACATCCTTCTGAATCTGTTTAGTGTATTCATCTCTTGGTCTCTCTCTACGATTTTTACCCTCCACGCTGCCCTCCAATGCTAAATTCGTGATCCCTTGATGCCTCAGAACATGTCCTACCAACCGATCCCTTCTTCTTGTCAAGTTGTGCCACAAACTCCTCTTCTCCCCAATCCTATTCAATACTTCCTCATTAGTTACGTGATCTACCCATCTAATCTTCAGCATTCTTCTGTAGCACCACATTTCAAAGGTTTCTATTCTCTTCTTTTCCAAACTATTTATCGCCTATGTTTCACTTCCATACATGGCTACACTCCATACAAATACTTTCAGAAACGACTTCCTGACATTTGAATCTATACTCGATGTTAACAAATTTCTCTTCTTCAGAAACGCTTTCCTTGCCATTGCCAGTCTACATTTTATATCCTCTCTACTTCGACCATCATCAGTTATTTTGCTCCCCAAATAGCAAAACTCCTTTATTACTTCAAGTGTCTCATTTCCTAATCTAATTCTCTGAACATCACCCGACTTAATTCGACTACATTCCATTATCCTCGTTTTGCTTTTGTTGATGTTCATCTTATATCCTACCTTCAAGACACTGTCCATTCCGTTCAACTGCTCTTCCAAGTCCTTTGCTGTCTCTGACAGAATTACAATGTCATCGGCGAACCTCAAAGTTTTTACTTCTTCTCCGTGGATTTTAATACCTACTTCAAATTTTTCTTTTGTTTCCTTTACTGCTTGCTCAATATACAGATTGAATAACATCGGGGAGAGGCTACAACCCTGCCTCACTCCCTTCCCAACCACTGCTTCCCTTTCATGTCCCTCGACTCTTATAACTGCCATTTGGTTTCTGTACAAATTGTAAATAGCGTTTCGCTCCCTGTATTTTATCCCTGCCACCTTCAGAATTTGAAAGAGATTATTCCAGTCGACCTTGTCGAAAGCTTTCTCTAAGTCTACAAATGCTAGAAACGTAGGTTTGCCTTTTCTTAATCTAGCTTCCAAGATAAGTCGTAGGGTCAGTATTGCCTGACTTAGTAGTGTTGAACAATCTGTGAGGAGCGTCAACAGATTCCTGTTGTAGGTTGACAACTGAATAGAGGGATGGACACAGTCATTCAGTTTGCTGCTTTGGTAACTGTCCTCTAAACAAGTAGCTATCACTCAGATTGTTATTTTGAACCATGCTTAGAATGTGTGATATTCATTCACGAGCGACAGATGCTGACATAATCCCAAAGCATCCCCGCGCCCAAAAGACGCAGCAGGTTGTAGGCATGTCAGCTTGCGCTAACGCCATCGCCTGAACCACCAACATGGTCCACTCACCATGCTAGCAATAAGACGGGAGACGTTTCCGTACAAGTACTGGGCACTTTCCTCTTAACGTGGCCCTCGCACCTTGAAAAAGATGCGTTTACGCGGGTCATATTTTACGTCCACATTTGGCCGCAATAGCATTGCCATCAACATTGCTGTAATGTGGCTGGAATACACGGCGATTCTACGGTACGGCCGGCCAATGCTGCTGATAGTTGCCGACGGGTTGCCCATGTTGTCCGCCAAGAATGGAGAGTATTTCTTTTTGCAGGGCAATATCTATCTACGTCCTTGTCAGTAAATGCTTCCCTCTCGCTCTCATCTATGTTTCCTGTATCTCACCAAGCGTACTGCAGTCATGTGTCTGAACGAAAACAATATAATTTCGATTTTGTTCGAAAGTTAGTGCGCGTACATACCTGTTTTGTTGTTGTGAGTTTGTTGTGTGCAACAACTGAGAGGTGGACAAACGAGAGACTTGTTTCAAGAATGGGACGTTGAAAGTAATGTATACAAAGATCGCAACTTGAAAAAGTACAGTTGGCCAGCTTTGAACTTTGTCGTGTGGATTTCCGTATGCTGGTGGAAAACAAAGAATTTAAATGAAAGTTATATTATCTGAAACTTACCTTAAGTCCTTCAGTCCTACCAAAGCACTGCATACTTTTCGTACCAAGAGATTAATTTTACGCTTTGAAGAGGTACACTGAACTTATGTACCAATCACCAGTAGCTACAAATCCCAAGTGTGATCGCCAGTCGGGTTCTCCCTCATATTTTTATCGGTTCTAGCAGGTCTCGAACCTTAATTTTAAATTTTAATAATTAACAGCCTCAGTTGCACCGTTTGCCTAGAATTTACCTAGGTTTCAGTCGGGATAACCCAACCTTCTTCTGAATAACAGTAACTACCGTTTGTCCATAGTAGAGATCGTCAAACTAAAACTACAAATCCATAAATTATCGTCAGACTATAGAACTTATCTGGAACTGCCTCGGCCCCACTTCGCGACCGCAATGCGGCAGCCACGAGTGATATACTTAAAAAAAAATACCAGGAATCTCAATGTGTTCCTTTCGAGGAGAAGTTTGAGAATCCCTGTTTTACATCAATCCGACCTTGATATCCCAAAAAATTAAGTATTTTTTATACAAGCTTTTGGAAAATGGGCTCCTTCATACATGCGCAACACATTCCCACAATTTTACGAGTTGCATGCAACAGATTACACGATATTGTTTGCCTTTCTTCAGAAAGCCTTCCTTCCGGTACATTTTTCAAATAAGTGATTTCTACTCGTCAAGGGTCGCCTCTGTTTAATTTACAGAATATTGATAAGAAAATCTGTAAACAAAAGAAACAAAACAAAAAAATAGAACACGAAAAACAACATTAAAACGGACCCAGAACAGAACCCACTGCAACCACCCAGTTCACATGACCCCAATCATATTCAAATCTGCTCCCCTGTTTGCTGACACTGAAGGACAACCTATTTTCTACTTTCTAGGTATGAAATGAACCATCTATATGTATAGGTGTTACATGTATAGGTTCTACATGTTGAGCTTTTTCCCTAACTGTATAATGTTGCAACTTACGCGAAACACATAATAAAAATGTTTCTTATTAAATGAAAAACCCACTGCCCTCAACCTATCATTTAGCGCTGCTAGCGCCTCACACTCAAAGCATAAGTTGTACTTTCTGTGCATACTCCTTTCCTGGAGCCAAATTATGTGACCTGGGAAGTGCCGCTATCCTTTCATTTTGCTTCCTCAAAAACTTTCGAAATCGCTGGTACCAAAGAAATTGGCCGAGAGCCGTCAACATTAACCGTTCCTCCCTCTTCATAAAGTGGTTTCGCTAACGAATATTTGACTGTATCTGAAAGTCCTACTGCACAGGTGCCTGAGTACAGAACTAATATAAGGTGCAAAGATCTTCGTAAGCCTACTTGATACTTCATCATACCCGTGAGTGTGTTCATTGAAGCTGACAAAAATATTGTCTCTATTGACGCCAAATTTGAGTGAGTGTGAATTTTTTTGACGTGTATAACAGGTCTATGTGAAATCAAGTTAGCTGTTGGATGTTTTCACCACCAGATTCCGCTGTAACAAACAATCTTTCAAAGAAAAGCTAAGGTCAGTAGCACGTAAATATCCAGATCACGCAATACCAGTTGGAAGACCTTTAATCTAGAGAGTATGAACTGGAACTATGGATTCATTCCAGATAGTACGCACACAGTCTTGTGAAGTGTTCCGAAAACTGCCTTGAACGACTGGTTAGACGACCTACACGCAATGGAAATATTTTACACCTTGCCACTACAAACATACCTGACCTTGTCGCCCAGTGTCACTATAGAAACAGGGATTAGTGATCGTGATATCATAGCGACGATTGTTACTAAAGTTAGTAAGTCCGTCAGGAAGTCCAGGAGACTGTCATTGTCAGAAAAAGTAGATAAGCGGCTATTAGCAGCCCACTTAAGACAATGAATGGACATCATTTGGCTCTATTACCAAGAACGTAGATTATGTTTGGTTGAAACTATGGTAAGTCGCACTCTGGAGACGTTTGTGTCAAGTATGTAGATTAAGAATGGAAAGGACCCTCCGTGGTTTAATAATCTAATTACGAAAATCCTGAGGAAATGATTGCTTCACTCTCGGTTGAAAATAGAGCGTGCAAGTTCAAAATGGCTATGAGCACTACGGGACTTAACTTCTGAGGTCATCAGTCCCCTCTAACTTAGAACTACTTAAACCTAACTAACCTAAGGACATCACACACATCCATGACCGCGGCAGGATTCGAACCTGCGACCGTAGCGGTCGCGCGGTTCCAGACTGTAGCGCCTAGAACAGTTTCGGCCATTCCGCCCGGCAGCGTGCAAGTGTTGACATGCAAAAGTTAGTATAAATTTGTGCGTATCCGTAAGAAGAACAATGTGCGCCGCACACACCTTCCACCGTCATACTTTACCGAAATATCTTACGAGAACCCGAGAAAATTTTAGTCAAACGTAAAATCATTACGCAGGTCGAAGGACTTTACCCAGTCACTCGTCGACCGGTCTGTGGTGGCAGCAGAAGACGGCGAAAGAGAAGCTGAGGTTTTAAATTTTACGTTTAAGAAATCATTCACGCAAGCGGATTGTACAATCATACCGTCGTTTGACTGTATACAGACTCCCACATGGAGGACATAGAAATTTGCATCCGTGGTGTAGAGAATCAACTGAAAGAGTTGAAAACAAGCAAGTAACCAAGGCCCACATTGAATCCGAATTCGGTTTTATACAGAGTACTCTGGTGCGCTGCTCCATTAGCCTCCATTTATCGCACATCTCTCGCCCCGCGAAAAGTGCCACAAGAATGGAAAAAGCGCAGGTTACTCCAGTATATATGAAATGTAAAGGAACTGACCCGCATAATTACACACCAATATCCCCAACATCGCTTTACTGCAGAATTTTTGAACAAACTCTGAGTTCGAATACAATAAATTTCCTAGAAACGAAAGCTTCTGTCCACAGATCAGCATTGATTTACAAAGCGTCGCTCGTGTGAAACTCAGCTTGCTCTTTTCTCTCAGATAGTGTCTTGTAAAGTGCAAACCATGGATGGAGGGCAACAGGCAGATTCCATGTTCCTGGATTTCCAGGAAGCAATAAACACGGTGCCCCACTGCAGACTGCTGACGAGGGTCCAACCATACGGTTTAGTTTCCCAAAACTGTTAGTGGTTCGATACTTTTCTTAAGTAATAGAACCCACTAAGTGATCCTCGACGGCGAGTGTTCAGAGACAAGAGTATCGACAGGAGTGTTCCAGGGAAGTGTTAAAGTACCGCTTTTCTTTTCTATTACATAAATGACCTGACGGACATGGTGAGTTGCAATTAGGACTACTTGCTGATGACGCTGTCGTGCATGGGAAGGTTTCGAAGTTGAGTGACTGTAGCAATATACAAGATAACTTTGACAAAATTTATAGTTAATCCAAATAAGCAGGAAAAACAGTCCCGTAACGTTCAATTACAGCATTAGAAGGGTTCAACTTGACACAGTCACTACTATTAAAGATCTAGGTATAACGTAGCACAGTGATATGAAATCGAATGAGCGCGTCAGGTTACTAGCACGGAAGGCGAATGTTCCACTTCGTTTTATTGGGAGAATTTTTGGGAAAGTGTAGCTCACCCACAAAGGAGATGGCGTATAGAACACTAGTGTGACATTCTTGAGTATTGTTGGAGTGTTTGGGGTTAAAAGAAGACACCGAAGCAATTCACAGATGGGCTGTTGGATTTGTTACCAGTAGATTCGATCAGCAATACGGAGATGCTTCGGCAACTCAAATGGGATTCCCTGGATGGAAGACGACGCTCTTTCCGCAAGATTTCGAGAACCAGCATTTGAGGCCGACAGCAGTACGACCATACTGCCAACAACATACGTATCGCATTAAGGACCGTGAAGGTAAGACGCGAGAATCAGGGCTCGTGTGGAGGCTTTTTTAGTAGGCAGCCGTTCTTTACTCACACTATTTGCAAGAGGAGCAGGAAAGGAAATGACCAGCAGTGGTACGTGGTACCCTCCTCCAAACACCGCAAGGTGATTTGGGGAGTATTTAGATGTAGAGTTTTTGCTGTTCAGTTAATGACTAATTCAACTGCAGCTTTACTTGTCTCCTGTACTTGCGTATGGTGTAATTGTGTCTGAACATCAGGTTTTTGACAGTTCCGCATATTTACGTGAACCAATGAACTTTTTTTCCAACTATTTACGGGAAGTGGTTATTACGTATATTGCAATACTCGTCCTAGTGTGTTCACTAAACTAACTGCAGCCTCCTAAGATTCCACCAGAACCAAACTACGGCAGAAGGTCGTCCAAGTGATACGACATCAGCACAAACTCGATATATTAACCGCAAGATCTAAAAAGTAGTTTATTCCCCTACAGAAATAACTTACAAGCTCACCCAAGGTAAAATTAGTCCTCTGACGTGCACCGCTTTATAATATGTCATCTACTAAACCTCCACCTCGGTAGAACTGCAAGACTGAGTTATGTGCTTCTGCGGTAAAACAACAACGTCATCTGTAAGTGGTGTCCGGTTACCGTTGACGTCAGCTATCAGTAGCCGAGGCGCGCCTAAGGTTAACCAGTCCCGTTGATAACTGGGAAGCAAAAGCAAGAATTCTAAGATACTTCAAGAGGCTTCAGCCACACGTTATCTCAATATATTTGCTAAACAAATGCTTACTGTAATTCAGGTGCACTGCCCATGAGAAAGCCGTAAGACAACAGTCAGTGAATAATCACTAAATAAGCCCTCATGCCTGTCTTTAGGTCTTTTACTTCTAAAAGTATCTTCTTGACTAGTTTATCTGTGTGTTAAACTCATTTTAACTTATCTTTAATAGTTACGACTGAAAGCGCTATAGTGAAAATCTTATTATTGAAATTATGCCCGGATGCTAGACCTTCCGTTTAGATTCTGTTTACCTCTTCATAGCTATACAAGTGTAATTTGAAAGGGTTTGCAATTACTTGAATTTTCACCATACCTGTAAGTAGGAGCTAACATCTGTTACAGTGAGAAAATACGACGCAGCAACCAGATTTCGGTATCAGCACGAACAAGTGCATGAATTCGTGATTGGCAGATATAAATATCAAAATAGCTGTCGACGATCCTAAAAGAATAAGAGAATGTACCGGCACGGTGATAAAGTCATCCCTGAGGCACAGGATATGTCTGCCCAACTACTGTATTAAATCTCGCCTATTACTCTTAACGTGCCCAGTGAGCGCGACTACCGAGATAGGTACACACAACCAAGGGTCAGAGGATTGATACACCCCAAGCCGAACAATGTGGAAGGAAAGGGTCAGTACTCTAACATAAAATGTTAGTATCTTCTTGGAGCTACCGAGTGAATCGTTTGAGAAAAACTTACAACGCGGGCAGAATCTAATTACGAGACGTGAAGCAATCCTGCGCCGTCAGAAAGAGGATTTCGTGTGTTCCAATCGGAACAGATAATTGAGAAATACTGATCAACCCACCAGCATCAATCACTGCGATACGATATTGCAGTGCCTACATTATTCCAAATTACGATGTAAATGCCTGTTCCTCTGGACATGCATACATGTCCAAGGAACAGGCACTGCGGAGACTGCAACCATTATGAAATAAACATAATATATTCGCAGTTGCGAATATTAACAACCATCATCAGCTGGAGTAACAGACATCAATATCGTATTTATTCGCCGACACCGGACTTTAAAATGAAATGTCTCGCCTGTACGAGAATACACATAATGGATGTACGCGTTCTGGTTGCAGACACATGGCTGACGACGTATGGAGGTTTGGGTCTGGCCGCGAGACGGGCTCGAATAGCCTACTGTAAGGCGTCCGCTCTCGATAAGCGGGAAATCCGGGTTCGAGTTCCGGTCTGGCTCAAATTTCCATTTTCGTCAATCCATTATACAGCTAATAGTTGTTCATATTCGCAACTGCGAATACATTTCGTGAAGTGCATCAATAACAGTCAGTAATGAAACTTCTAGCAGATTAAAACTGTGCCCAAGCGTAATTCGAACCTGTGACCTTTGTCTTTCGCGGCTGAAAGCCCTTCCGACTGAGTTATTCAAACATGACTCACGATCTGCGCTCACAGCTTTACTTCCATCAGTACCTCACCTACTACCTTCCAAACTTCACAGAAGTTCTCCTGCACACACTGCGGGACTAGCACTCCTGGAAGAAAGGATATTTCGGACACATGACTTAGCCACAGCCTGAGGGATTATTTCCAAAATGAATTTTCACTCAGCAGCAGAGTTTGCTCTCACCTGAAATTCTCTGGCAGACTAAAACAGTGTGGTTTCTGGGACCATTACATTTCGCGGCCAAATGCTCAAGTGAAACTATCCCCCTGGGCTAGGCTAAGCCATGTCTCCGCAATATCCTTTCTTTGAGTAGTACTAGTCCCGCAAAGCATACACGAGAAAATCTGTGAAGTTTGGAAGGTAGATGAGGTACTGCCCGACGTAAAGCTGTGAGGACGTGCTTCGGTATCTCAGTCGGTGGAGCAGTTGCCCTCAAAAAGCCAAAGGTCCGCTCAACTTCAAGGAGGAACATTCCGCTTAGGGAAACAACCTCTACTCTTCACATCTAGTACAATTTCGAGATGGGGTTGGTATAGCTTCCGAATGTTCAACGGTCTCTCGTGTTATCACACGATCCAATCGTCTTCCGCAAGATGCTGCGAGCAATGCTCTAATTTGTATTCGTCACGTGGAGACCGGATTTCATCCTTTGGCTGACTTTCAAGTAAGGAACATGTGGATGATTGCTGGTAACAACTGACGTCGTACACAGTTAAACAATCACAGCGGAAAAGGCTAAGATAACACTACGACAGGTAAGGTGTAATGGTAATATAAGCTGTACCACACAAGAGGCGCGATGACCCCATGTTACTGACTATGCATCAAAATATGACCCAAAATGGCGGGTTCACGTGCAAACCTACTACACACAATATTACGAGTACAACAAAGTGAAGAGCTAACATGAAAAAACCGCGAAGTTATACAAAGGCATTTTTAAAGAATCTAAACTTGACCAGATTGCTGGACAAATTTCACGAAGTGTAGGGGGGAGGGGTGAGAAATTACTTGACAACAGAATTTTCAAAGCGAAAAGCACTGGAATAGTAAAAGTGGATAGTCCAGAAAGCTAAATTCATGTTAAGAAGGGTGTAAAATGTAAAGTTTCTCAATTTCGCTGTTAAACTTTCACGTCGAAGTAGCAATGAAGTGAGAAACATTTGAAAGAGGAGCAAATTACCAAGGGGAAAGAAAACAAATGGTAAGGTTCGCGGACGACAAAGCTGTTCTGGCCTAATGTGGGAGATACGTGGAAGATCCGTTTAAATGAATTAACAGCATGTGACACTAAGCATGGTTACGGCTAAAGGATTTTTTAAATAATTATGCTATAGAGTAGTAGAAAGAATAAAAACTTGTTTAACATCAAAACTGGAAACTACACACCAGTAGAAGAAAAAGGACTCTCTAGAAAAGAAAATTACACGGGAAGCTGAAGCAAGAAAAATTTCAGAAATAGGGGGGCACCTGAGAACAGAGCTTCACTGGCAAAATACTGATGCGGAACTAAGAAGTTCCAGAAGATGTACATCCGAAGCACAGTCATGTGTCGAAGTTATATGTGAACGATTGGAAATCCAAAGCAGACGATATTGGAAGCAACTGAAAAATAGTGGTATGGAAGAAAATTATGAAGAGGTGAAACAAGAGATGAAGACGCACTACAAAAATAAGCGAGGAAAGGTATACATGGAAGCCATTTACTAGAAGGAGCAGCTTAGCGCGAAATCCAACTACGGCCTACAGGAATAGCTACCGTGGCGCAGTAGAGGGGGAATATAGGAAAAGAAGACAAAAAAATACAATAGAGAGGATATTAGCTGTAAAATTCAGGTGGAAATTAGATGATCAGCACAAGAAAGTAAAAGATGGATCAGATCATTCGAAACAGTGATATTAAAAAACAATGGAATTAATGGGCGAAAAATATCTTGAATTAATTGGACAGAAATAAACTAACACACTACTAGAGGGTTGGTTCGAAAACATTTTTCCCCACAAGCGAATTATCATTTGGCGGCTCCCTTCCCCTTTTTCCCTCGTACGCTTACACCCGTGGCGGAACTAACTGAGATACGCACTGTACTCAAATCTTGCAGTTGGGCATTCCTGTCAGCTTGGAGCCACAAGCGGCCGCAACTGAATGTGATACGTTTTGTACAGAAATCTTACGGTTGAGGTGCTTCTCGGGCCCCTCTCAGCTTGGCGCCCCCAAACGGCGGCTTTTGACGCTCGGGCCTTAAACCGGCGCTCCTTATAACCACTGCGTAAGACCGCTTCTGACAAGGGAACCTCCCGATCGCACCCCCCTCAGATTTAGTTATACGTTGGCACAGTGGATAGGCCTTGAAAAACTGAACACAGATCAATCGAGAAAACAGGAAGAAGTTGTATGGAACTATGAAAAAATAAGCAAAATATACAAACTGAGTAGTCCATGTGCAAGATAGGCAACATCAAGGACAATGTCAGCTCACGAGCGCAGTGGTCCCGTGGTTAGCGTGAGCAGCTGTAGAACGAGAGGTCCTTAGTTCAATTCTTCCCTCAAGTGAAAATTTTAATTTTTTATTTTCAGTTTATGTGACAAAACTCTTATGTTTTCATCACTTTTTTGGGAATGATTATCACATCCACAAGAAAACCTAAATCGAGCAAGGTAGAAGAATCTTTTTACCCATTCGCCACGCGTACAAGTTAGGTGGGTCGACAACATATTCCTGTCATGTGACGCACATGCCGTCACCAGTGTCGTATAGAAAATATCAGACGTGTTTTCCCGTGGAGGAATCTGTTGACCTATGACCTTGCGATCAAATGTTTTCGGTTCCCATTGGAAAGGCACGTCCTTTCGTCTACTAATCGCACGGTTTTGCGGTGCGGTCGCAAAACACAGACACTAAACTTATTGCAGTGAACAGAGACGTCAATGAACGAACGGACAGATCATAACTTTGCGAAAATAAAGAAAGTAAAATTTTCAGTTGAGGGAAGACTTGAACCAAGGACCTCTCGTTCTGTAGCTACTCACGCTAACCACGGGACCACGGCGCTCCCGAGCTCAAACCGTCCTTGATGTTGCCTATCTTGCGCATGGACTACTCAGTTTGTAAATTTTACTAATTTTTTTCACGGTTCCACACAACTTCTTCCTGTTTTCTCGATTGATCTGTGTTCAGTTTTTCAAGGCCTATCCACTGTGCCAACGTATAACTAAATCTGAGGGGGGTGCGATGGGGAGGTTCCCTTGTGAGTAACGCTAGGATCCCTCAGCCCTTGTGGTCACATTTGCTGAATAATTTGGAATTGTTAAGAAGACCTTTATAGAATAGTTCCAAGAACACTACCTGGTTAGGGTATCCGGACACCTATTAGAGGGCATTAATATGGGGTTTTTACACCCTTTGTCTTCGTGACAGCTTGGGCTGTGCTGAAGACACTTTCAATTAGGTGTCTGTATGTGGGGGAATGACAGCCCATTCGTCGTCAAGAGACGAAATCAGAGAAGGTAGTGATGAAGGACGCTAGGGTGTGGCGCGAAGTCGAATTCTAATTCATCCCAAAGGTGCTTCGTGGGTTCAGGTTAGGACTGCGAGCAGATCAAACCATTTCAGGAACCACTGCCTCACACGGATGCTCCTTTTACAATATGCGTTATCAATCTGACAATCATCGTCTCTGAACTGCTCCTCTACTTTATGCAGTACACAATGCTATAAAATATGTCCAAATCCTTCCACATTTAACATTTTCTAAAGCGCAATGCGGGGACCACAATCTAAAAAAGAATCTACCCCCTCCACCCCCGCCCTCCTTACTTCACTGTTGATCCCGCGTCCGGCCATCCTGATTTAGGTTTTCCGTGATTTCCCTAAATCACTCCAGGCAAATGCCTGGATGGTTCCTCTGAAAGGGCACGGCCGACTTCCTTCTCCATCCTTCCCTAATCCTATGAGACCGATGACCTCACTGTCTGGTCTCCTGCCCCAAAGAACCCAACCCAACTTCACTGTTGGCACGGCAAATGACCACAGCTACGGTTCTCCAGGCACCTGCCAAACCCAAACCCTTCCATAGCATTTCCACAAAGTACAGCGTAATTCATCACTGCAAATAACGGCTTTCCAGTTATCCACTGTCCAGTAGCGGCGTCATTTACACCGATTCAAGCATCACTTAACACTGGATACAGAAATGCGAAGTGTCGACCATTTTACTCCATTCTTTTTAACTCCCCACGAACAGTCATTGTACTAGCTAAACTGCCGGTAGCACTTTGGAACTCACGAGTCACGAAATGACTGGAGACACTACAGTGATTTTTTTCCCGGCTTGAATTTCAAAATTTGTACTTTATTGTTGCAGGAGATCGTGGTTTTTAACCAGTTTGACAGTCGCTATGGGGAGTGGTGTACAGTGGTGGCTCAATATCACAACTTTGTATACTAAACAACACACAGGAAATAATTTAAATCAGACTATAGGTCTGCTCATTCAAAACTATCGGGTTAAGCAAGGTGTAGCTGTGACCTCAGAAAAGGCCGCAGTCATCATATAACAGTAAATATAAAAGTATGCACACATGTGAGTGTGTGTTTCCTCCAAATCCCCATTGTAACCACTGGGTGCCTTTCAACCAAATTTGGTACGGTACACATACAACTTACTACAGTATCAGGGAAGAAGTACTATGGGGTAAGAACCACATAGATAAAATAGTTATCAGGATGGGGGTTGTCGTGGTGAAAATGGTAGGTAACCCGAGAGAGAGAGAGAGAGAGAGAGAGAGAGAGAGAGAGAGAGAGAGGGGGGGGGGGGAGGAGGAGGAGGAGAAGGAGATAGACAGGGAGCAAGAACGGAGGAGGAGATACATGCACTTTATGTTACATACGTGACACAGCTGAAGTTGCTTGTAGAGAGTTAGTTTTTATATAGAGTTTCGATAATTTTATTTCCCACAGCAGATCGCTATTGTTTCTTTCAACAAAATCAATGTTCAATATATTTGTGTTCAGAATCTTTCCCCAACGTGGTGCATCGCAATCTGAATTAAACGCTATGAACTTATCAGTAGCACCGTGGCACTAAGCTCGATTTTTCAAACTGAAAATTTCGACAAGAAGATCGAAAATGTAACTCCTTTCAAATGAGTCCACCACCCCGTTTTTATCCTTTACGTAACACATTTAAAGGATTTGTCGTAGAAAGGAGGCAGCTCCAATCTGGGGTCTTGGGAGCTCCTCTTGCTTTCTTGTAAAAAAAGTTTTTTCGTTCTGTCCAACAAAGATGTAGCCCCTGTCGTTAGTCCTCTTGTTACTGAAAAGATGAAGCTGCGTCTCCCAATGGCGTGTTTTTGTTGCTTCTGAAGTTAGCTCTTTGTTGTATCCAAAGACTTACGTGATTAGTTTATATGAACGTTACAGAATAGAGAGGAGTGTTTTCCAATTATCTCCCATGTTTTTGCTTTTAATAAACACGCTGCAGCTATCATTGTCGTAGTTTTCATCTTCAATGTATACCATTGAAAGAATTTGAGGGATTCGGAAGAGGACAAGACTCTAGGTTCATGTCTACCGATAAATCCTCTGATGGGGAAGAAATCCCTTCAGGTGAAGTACGTGACAACAGTAGTTGCAGTCCCTTTCGTAAAAGTGAAAAGTTTTGAAACCTAGTAAACAGAAACGAAATGTTAGGAAACGACGAATGATTGAATACCAGATGTTCAAAATCTTAAGTGAATAAAAGAAATTATGCCGAGTTACCGGCTGTGATAGTGTGTGCGAGTATTAGTTTTTCGATGACAGAGATCATCTGTAAGGGCACATGTAGACTCGGCCCATAATTTATTGGTAATGAACTGTAGATTAAATCAGAAGAAACTGCAGAAAGATAGAAAATTAAGGAGCTCGGACATAGATAAGAAGAAATTATGTGAGTGTCGTGAGTTTCAAAGGCAGCATTAGGCACGGATGGACTGAAACACTGGAGAGGAATACAATAAAAAACGAATGGGTAGCTTTGAGAAATAAAATACTTAAGGCAACAGAGGATCATACAGGTGAAAAGCAAAGACCTGATAAAATCCTTGGATAAAACAAAAGACACAGAATTCAATAAAATAGAAAATATAAAAATGTAGCAAATGAAGCAGGTAAACGGTAATAGAGACGTTCAAAAATGAAAAAGTGAAAAATTACTATGCAGGAATGGCTGGAGGACAAACGCGTGGCTGTAGAAACACGCTTAACTAGGGGAAAAACAGATACCATCTATATGAAAATTAAAGATACGTTTAAACATTCTTTTGAATATTAAGACTTCAGGTGACAAGGCAGTACGAAGTTAATAAGAGAAATGTGGAAGGAGACAAGGCACTAAACAAGGGAAATGAACTTTAAGGCAATATTATACAAAGGGAAGATGAAGTACATGAAGATGAGATGGCAAACGTGATGCTGTAGAAAGAATTTGACACAGTACTGAAATACCTAAGTCGAAAGAAGGTCCCTGGAGGAGACATTCCCTGAGAATAATGAGATCCTTGTGAGAGCCGGCCATGACAAAAATATTCCACCTGATCCATAAGAAATTCGAAATATTCTCAGATTTCAATAACAATGTAATAATTCCAGTTCCAAACAAGACAGGTGCAAATAGATGTGATTATTACCCAACTATCAATTTAATAAGTCATTGTTCCAAAATACTGATACGAACTGCTTACAGAACAATGGAAAAACTGACAAAAGCTGACCTCGGGGTGGATCAGTTCTGGTGCCGCAGAAATATATGAACACGCCCGACAATGGTGACGCTAAGACGTATCTTAGAATACATGTCCTTTAAAGAAAGGCAAGCCTAATTATACAGCATTTTAAATTTGAAGTTTTAGATGAGGCTTTTGATAATGTTGACTGGAATACATTTTATACACTGTTCACCCGGAACACTATGACCACCGACCCACTATCTATATAAACCCGTCCAGGCGATAGCAGCGTCACCTAGCGAGGAATGAGCATGGTGCATGTAGTATCAGTGAGCATGCTGTCCTTTTGTAGACTTGGAGGGCGCGAGATCTGAGTTTGAGGGCAGATTGTGATGGCCTCGAGACTCGGCACGAACATTTCGGAAACAGCACGGCTTTTTGGGTGTTTGAGTGTGCTGTGGTGTCTTCAACTAAGGTGAAACCACGTCCAGACGTCGTGAGTTTCTGAGACCACCCCTCATTACAGATATAGGAGGTTGTAGGCTGGACAGACTGGTAAAATAGGACAGGCAGCGAACTGTGGGGGAATTAAGATCAGACTTTAATGCTGGGCAGATTACAAATGTGTGAACACACAGTGCACCGAACACTCCTTACGATGGCCCTATGCAGCCGACGACCCATGTACGAGCTAATGTTAACACCACGACATCGGCAACTACGACTGAAACGGGCACGTGACCATCGGCACTGGATGTTGGTGCAGTTGCAAAGCGATGCATGGTCCGATGAATCCCTGTATCTTCTTCATCATGCCCAAGGGAGGACGCGAATCCGTCGTCTTCCAGGGGAACCGTTCCATCTGTACTGCGGGACAGACACAAGCTAGTGACGGCTCCATTTTGCTCTGGAGAACATTCACGTGGGCATCCATAGGTCCAGTGGAGCTCATGCAAGGCACCATAAAGGCCTCCCCGGAATTAGGTGGGTGTGTGTGTGTGTGGGGGGGGGGGGGGGGCGCAGATGTGGTGTCAACCCGATAAAATGCAGGAAGCGAAAATTATTCACAACTTGTACAGACACCACACTGCAGTTTTAACAGTCTGCGAACATGAAAGGGAAGCAGTAGTTCAGAAGGGAGTGAGATTGGGTTGTAGCCTACGCCCCCCACTCCAATGTACAGTTTCTACATCGAGCAAGTTAAAGAAGACAAAATTAAAACTTTGAGGTTTGCCAATGGCATAAAACTGTGAGATGGGAAAGGACTTGGAAGAGCAGTTGAACGGAAATAGTGTCTTGAAAAAGAGGATATAAGATGAACATCAACAAGGGTAATGGAATGGAGTCAAATTAAACCACACGATGTTGAAGGAATTTGATTAGGGAATCAGACATTAAACACAGCTGAGTTTTGTTATATCTGATGACGGACGAAAGTAGAGAGGACATAAAATACACACTCGCTACCGCAAGAAAAGCATTTCTTAAAAGTGAAATTTGTTAACACTGAATACACGCTGCCAAAAAAAGAAATCTTATACCTGGAAAGAGGAAGTCTATTTTGATTCGAAGATGACAAATGCCACCTGGGGATAGAAGTACTGATGATGATTTCAATGTCTTCCACCAACAGATAGCATAGTGGCATAGCTACCGGTGTGCCAGCTATGTCTGCCTTTTAATATGGAATGCTCACGGCAAACAGGCAACCATGAGTATTGGAGCTAGGCCAGTTCTATTCCAAAGTCTCAAGATTTTAAAAATGGCTGAAACAGCAACTGTTCAAATTCTTCACGGTAAATGATGATAGCCAATCCAGTCGCAGGATAAAGACTTATTAAAACTCTTGACCACAGTTTCGGTATATCTAAATATACCTTCATCCGAAGTAAAATACCTAAAATTACATCCTGCAATGGAGATTAATAAAATAATTGTGCCAAAGGCGTTGTTTTATTTATCTCCACTGCAGAATCAAGAATTTTAATAACTCTTTATCCTGCAACTGTTTTGGATGTCATCATTTACCGTAAACTATTCCGAAGTACCGTTATCCATGATGGCGGCCGTGACGTCACAGAGACACCCCCAGTGACATCATCCAAGATGGCGGCCATGACGTCACAGACACACTTGGCGCCGGTTCCTAGGAGGAACTGGCGGTCGGGTGGCTGAGGTTAGTAAAAGTGTGCTTTCTTTCCCTCAATTTTCTTAGCTTGGTAGCGAAAGCGCAAGTGACCTCTCTTCCCGCGATTGTCTTAGGTGTGACGCATTATCATGCTGGAATTTGAACTTCCCGCCATTTTCTGGGGGGAGGGAGGGGGGGAGTTAGATTGGTGGAGGTAGCCCAAGTGTCGTATCTTCCCGCCAAAATTCACCATCTTGGATGATGTCACGGTGGCACTCTGGTGACGACGATATGAACTAAGCCAGTTGGAGCCCAGACCCAGTGGCGAACACACATGCTTGAAACTGGTTACATAAGAAAGAGAAGCCCATTTTTCCCGCCATTTTACTAGGTGTGACTCATTATGATGCTGGAATTTGAACTTCCCGCAATTTCCTGGGGGTTAGGGAGGGTTACGTTAGTGGAGGTAGCCCAATTGACCTTCATACCACCAAAATTCAAACTTCCCGCCAAAATCAACCGTCTTGATTGACGTCACTGAGGGTATCTGTGACGTCTCGGCTGCCATCTTGGATGACGTCACTGGGTGGGGGGGGGGCTGTCTGACGACTCGGCCGCCACCTTGGATAACTGTACTTTGGAATAGAACTGGCCTAACTCCAATACTACCACGCCACAGACACACACATTGTTTACTGCAGCCAACTGAGGGAGTCTGAAAGGGGCCAAGTTGTGGCCTTCTGTGTGATGGGGTGTCCTTTTGGAGAACTGCCACCCAAGTTGGATGTGCTGTGTCATTTGTGCAACGATGCTGGTATCAGTTGCCACGTGACCATTCTCAACCCATAGAAGAGGTTCTGGACGCCGACGCAGCACAGACTCCCGCCAGGGCAGCAGTGGCAGATCGTACAGCTACCACAGCACAGGTAAGAGGGCTTGTGATCCCATACGTGTCAACACGAACTACTGCGAAACAGTTATTAGCAGTAGGGATGCGGGCATGCACACCTATAGTCCGTCTTCCACTCACGCGACGGCATCGACGTGCACGGCTCGACTTGTACCGTCAGAGAATCACTTGGAAGATGATAACACGCGCGCCATTGTCTACAGCGATGAAAGCAGATTCTGCCTGTATGCAAGTGATGGTTGTTTGCGCATACCACGTACACCTGGTGAGCGATGTATGGTAGAGTGCACTCGTTCAAGACACACTGGCGCCACCCCAGGCCTCAGTCTGGTGTTCCATAAGCTGCAACTCTCCTTCACCTTTGGTGTGTCTGGGGAGGGAGTGCGGGTGGGGGCGCTCGGTACATGCAGAATATTGTTAGACCCGTTATTTTGCCGTTTTTGCAACAGGAAGGTGATGTGGTTTCCCAACAGGTCCACACACTGCACATGAAACTCCATGTGCTCTGCAAGATGTGCAGCAACTTCCCTGGCCAGCATGATCTCCGGTCTCCACTTGAGCACGTGATGTATATGGTTGTACGAGAAGCGACTAGTGCGACTTGTCAACCGACAACTCTTACAGAACTGTATGAACAGGTCGAGCAGGCGTGGAATAACGTATCCCAAGACAGCACTCGTCATCTGTACGATCGACTGGATGCCATAGTCAGTGCCTGCATTGCGGCCTGTGGAGGATACACTATGTACTAATATGGGTGTTTCAGCATGGTGCGATACCTGGTAACACAGAGCCGCTTGCGTTATTGATCTGTAAATGCACTCCATATGCACCGTTGTAACAATAAATCATAAGTGAATTGGAAAGCTGTAAAACGTGTACGGATTTTTATCCTGACTGTATACTCAAGTGCTAGAAAGTCTCTTCTGAAAAGTCTCTTCTGAATGGATTTGTCTAGAGTGTAGCCTTGTATATAAGTGGTGGATAATTGGCAGCTCAGAGAGAACAAAACAGAAGCTTTTGAAGTGTGGATACAGATAATTTTCACGATCGGATTGGTAGATAACGTAGCTCATAAGGAGAAACTGAATCTTATTGTGGTGAAAGATTTATAGCACGACTTAAGAAGGGTCAGTTGATAAGACACATCCTAAGGGAGGAAGTAATCATCAATTTGGTATTGGAAGTAAGTGTGAGGCTAAAAATTGTACATGGGGAGCAACGGATACGTTGCAGTAGTTATTCAGAGAAAATGTGTTTCACAGGATAGAGTACCGTGGAGAACTGCATCGAACCATCGTTCAGACTGAAGAGCGCAACATAACTGATCATGAAAAAAAAAAAAAAAATGTTCAAATGGCTCTGAGCCCTATGGGACTTAACATCTGTGGTCATCAGTCCTCTAGAACTTAGAACTACTTAAACCTAACTAACCTAAGGACATCACACACATCCATGCCCGGGGCAGGATTCGAACCTGCCACCGTAGCAGTCGCACGGTTTCGGACTGAGCGCCTAGAACCGCGAGGCCACCGCGGCCGGCGATCATGAAAAATTATACCTACAAGATTTTTTATAAAAACAGAACCAAAGTAATGTCAATGAGTTGCAGGAACAGTGTTCCACGATCCCAAAAATGCACTAAAGTGGCCAGCAGATTTGCGATGCTATTCGAAGTGTTAAGTGGAAAGAGCTTTGTCAGAACTGATGGCAGACCAAAAATACTAATGGATAGCCGACGATTTAACAAATTTAAAACTACTTAAGTCTTTTTTTACAGACACCATCGAACTGATGAAGTGTGATAGTCACAATGAGGGAAACAGCGACCCAATATTTACAATCTGTGTAATTGAATAGTCTCTGGTTTGTAGACTTGAAATTAGTCTTATCGCACAGATTAACTCCGCGATCAAACAGAGCTTTCAGTTTTACAGAATCATCGAATCACTGGAGCGAAGAGAACATTTTCAGCCAAGTACATCTGGTATCTGTTATCAGCTACCTTTTTCACGTCCGTACACACTGCATAACAACTATTAAATAGTCAATTTTAGCTGCAGAGAACTTTATTTTTTAATTTGCGTAAGCGGCCGTTTTACGACTTTCTTTCGTATGGATAAATCAACTGGCGTCACAAAACCCCTTGTTCCAGTCGGCTTATTGCAAAGGAGATACATTTAAAGTTTTCAGAAAATATAATCACATCAAAAATGTTATGTAATTTGAATCTTTCTGGCAGATTAGAACTACCTGCTGAATCGGGACTCTAACCTGGACCTTTGCTTTTCTTTGGATCTGTTTCTTCATCGCAATGTCCTCAGTGATTCTTTGCGCATGTCGCACGAAATATTTCACATTCTATAGATGAGAACTGCACCCTTTTTTTATCATTACATGGGGAGTCCCGTGACCGAATATGCTGAGCTACCGCGCCGGCTGCCAAGTATCAAAGCAAGACTCACGGCCCGCAGTTACAGCTGTACTTATATCTCCCAAACTTCACAGAACTCTCCTGCATACCTTGTGGGACTAGCTCTCCCAGAAGATATGATATAGCAGAGACATGGCTTAGCCAAGGAACAGGAGGAATTGCTTCACTTTAGCAATTTCCCGTGAAAGGCAAAGGTCCCATGTTCAAGCCTCGGTCCGAAACAGTTCTGGCAAGAAGCTCCAAATCAGTGCACATTACGTTGCTGAGTGAGAATTCATTCTAGATTTTTTTTTCCCTTTGCAGTCCTGGAACGCACTTATATCGCAAGCGCCACAGTACTGTAGCAAGTCGCTAGATGAGCAAAAGCAAAATGGCGCAATCCACCTCCATTTTCTCAGCTACGCCATTTTGTTTGGCTCCTCTAGCGGCCTGTTATGGAACTGTGGCGCGAAGATTCCAGTGAGTACCAGGACTGCAGACGTATACCTGGAAAGAAAAAATTAATTCTATACATATCTTAGTGGTGTTTGTTCTATCGATCCTGTCTGACAGAGATATCGTGATGACACGGCTGGTGCTAGGCTACACGTAAACATGAAATGTAGGAAGGGGAAGCAAAGGGAAAGGATGGGTGGGCACTTTGGCGATGCAGTGGCGAAAGTTGAAAATTTGTCATGGACCGGGACTCGAACCCGAATTTACCGTTTCTCCTGAGCGGTTGCCTCAAACGCTTCGGCCATCTGGCCAAGGACCCTGACCGACTCAAATTTCCAGCTTATCGCACGCTGCAATGCAGTGTGCCTCTTCCATTCAACTCACTACTTGCAGATCCTGATTCCCATAGGCAGTCTGACGATATTTGTGCATTCGCAATGAAACAAACGTCTAGGAGCCGTCCCCTTCTTTTTTCAGAAATGTATAAATCTGACTGGTGTCTCTTTGGCGACTATGTCCGACACAACATACATCACTCGGAATAATACGGCTCGAAGTTTCTGTACCAATGCACAAATATTGTCCGAACTCCTACGGGAAACAGGATTTGCGGGTAGTGAATTTAATGGACGAGGGACGATGCATTGTAGCGTGCAGTTATTTGGAAATCTGAGTCGATCAGGACCGTGTCAGGATGGCCGTAGCGGTTAAGGCAATTGCTCATGAGAAATGGTAGATCACGGTTCCAGTTTTCATCTGGCCTGGCACAAATTTTCATTTTTCGCCACTGCATTACTACAATGCCCCTTGCGGCTAGCCTTCATGATTTCCCTTTCATTCTTGACCTTTCCTTCCTACATTTCGTGTTTACAAAAAATTACTAAACCATTTTTTTCGAGGAGGTAATTAAAACAACACGACTATCCCTCCTACATGAAGAATTAATAATGTGAAAGTTTGGCGCCTTGCTCGTTCATACGAACCAAAAGCAAATGCGAACAAGTTTTTTTGTCAAATCTGATCATATTTAATACGGTTGATTTTGTTCGCCGATCTGATATTGCGTATGAGACACGAATCCACTAATTCACACGACTTCATCCCAGAAACTAAACAGCAAAGTGTAGTATGAAAGACAGTCCCCTTTACCAAAGAATTTTACCTAATGAAAATGTTATGGCCAAGATTTTATGGTATGCGTACGGGATTCTTCTTAGTTACGTTGCAGAAGGTAAATGATTTCTTCTGGGTCGAATTGTAGAAAAAAATCCAGGAGAAACCCCTCCAGCACAAAAGAAAAGTGTCTTTCACTGAAGGCAATACTGTCAGACGCGGTTTAGAAATAGGAAAGTTGAGGTATTTGAAGTAGCAAATATGAATTATTATAATATTTTGGTCAATGGTACTTGGTATGCTCTGATTTAAATACCGTAATTTCAACATTTAGAGAAATCTGTGGCTGAGAAACCTTCGAGTTCGGTGTAGAGCTTATAGGATCCCAACACGATAATTCTGCAATCCTTTCAGAATCGCACTGCAAGGATTGAAAATTCTGAACGAAATGCGCTGATCTGAAAAGGGAGTACGTAGAAAATTAGGGGCAGTTCTGACTTAAAGTATAAAATACTATCACTGACACGCAGGGAAATTTTCTGCAGGATGGCGCACGAAAAACTGGTCCAGAGAACAGACTTCTCGCCAATTACGCACGAATTGTTGCCCGTCACGAAAAGATGCAGCAAGAAATGGATGTGTTGTGTCTAGACCATACAGCCTAGACACAATGCTGTAGCCGATAGGGCACGCAAGGCTAACGCAGACGGGCGTGAAGTCTGGAACATGAGAACTTATAAATGAATAAGAAGAAAAGTACGTAGATGCTTGTTACTTAACTTTTAATTAGTCCTTGGAATACATCTCTCTTGAATATTAGTAAGCTATAGGCACTGATACAAATGGCGCCTTGCTAGGTGGTCGCCAGTTAACTTAGCAGAGGGCTATTCTACTGTCTATCTCTCGGCAAATGAGAGCAAGGCTTAGCACGTCCAATCGCTAGCTATGTTGTCCGTACAACTGGGGACGAGGTCTCCTCAGTCTCTCGAGACCTGCCTTGTGGTGGCGCTAGGTTTGCGATCCCACAGTGGCGACACGCGGGTCCGACATGTACTACAGGACCGCGGCCGATTTAAGTTACCACCTAGTAAGTGTGGTGTCTAGCGGTGACACCACAGGATGAACATGTAATAATTAGACTTCCGTAGTGACAATACAAAACCTAGTCGCAACAGCTTCGAAACAGATGACAAGTGGCGGGCGACAATTGGCAGTCTATAGTCTGTTCATCATAAGAATAAACCTGATGTAAAGAAACACAAACGCGATGATTGGTCAGCAGCCGCGTCAGCAACCGTAACATACATACGCTCGTGTAGTGCAGCTCTTGGAAGTAGGTCCTACTTATGTATTACATGTCTTTTACGGTGAAGTAATCTTTAATATACTCTTATGTGTTAACAGTCATCAATGTCTGTCTTAATCATACTTCAGCTATTGAGATTTTATTTTTAGAAGCATGTCTAATCGTAGTGTCTGTACCGTTGTGCTCTGACTGTCGCGCTACTGATACGTAGTGGGAAAACTGCCGACGCTGCTTTCCTGCTCCGTAGTGAAACACGCCGTCGAACACTGTTAAGAAGCGGCGAGAAACTGATTGCTCGCAAAGTTTTTCACAAGTTTACAGAAAAAAATTGGCTTTTAGTTTCCCCAAGGGCGTTTTTTACTAAATTTAAGGTTTTGTTGGACAAGCGATGCAGAGCTGAATCGCTATCGATATAGATTCGTAATATGGGATAGCCAATAGATCGCAAGCATGTCCATTATTTTATACCACGTATGTAGTCTCTCACGTAGCAGAGTGACAAGCGTCGTAGAAACAATTTTCACATCTAGCATTCCATATAAATGCCACAGTATCACTAAAATATGAACCAACAGAATTGATCTGGAGCCAAGTTAAGGGATACATCGCGAGTAATAACAAGACATGTAAGCTGCCTGACGTACTGGAACTAACGCAAGAAGCTTTGTCACACGTCACTGCCAAACAAACGCACGTTATAAAAGGAGACAAGGCGGTGGCCTCATGGATTCTATTGTTGGTCGACTTAACGTCAACGTGGCAGATGCTTTTCAGTACTCAGATGCATGTATCGGATTCGTTTTGGAAGCAGTTCAGAAGGCGAAGACCGTAAGCAATACCTACAGTGGCTTCAGTATTTAAATATACAATGAAATCATTGCAATACGCTTCTGCATCTCACACAGTTCGAGCAGAAAAATTAACGTGTATTCAACTTAGGCATTTTCATTACTCTTGTTTGTAATTTCAGTACTGTGTTAGTTAAGAACAAGAGCATATTACGCTTTCCGTCTGCTTCCCTAAGAAGCGTATTACCTGAGTTTTGGCGTATATCATTTAATTCTGTTTAAAAATTAAATGACATTCAAAGCTATATTATTTATATGCTCGTTTCTTTCTACGTTGTAACTGCAACTGCTGACATCTGCAGGTTAGTTGGTGGACCAGCTGGCTGGCCAATGCTGTTGAAGTTAAAAGCGCCGGTGAGCTGTTCTTACATATTATGGCTCAGACGATGTGCGCGTAATTACAACATAACCTTACAACAGTACTTGACTGTATTCGAGGCAGCTTGGATCCACATGAAACGAAATCTAATGAGATTCCAGCAAACGCGGAAGAAAACACGGTGTACTGCTTTCTTCCGATTTACTCTTACTATGAACATGGTCTAGTACTCGGGGCCGGTTTTTCGTGCGCCACCCTGTACTAGGGGAACAAAGCACGGCCGGTGGTGGTCCCGCTAACAGGTCTGTGCCTGTCTGGCCGGGGCGAACTCTCAGTACGGCACCTTCCCCAGCTCCGCCGCAGCAAAAAAATATCCTGCTCCGGTTGTCTCAGTCTCCGTTTAGGCGCTATGTGACTCCGCAAAGGTGAAGGACACCGCTTTCTCAATCGCAGGGGACTCACCACGTAATAGGATGTAACGTGACCGCTTTCACCAGCGCGAATCCTTGTCTGCCTGGAACAGAATGATACGGGAAAGGTAGAGGGGGTACTGGGTAGGAGGGATAGCGGGGAATGGGAGAGGGAAGCAACTATATGGAGAGGCGTGTCTCGGCCTTCCCCACCATCTTCCAGTCATGTGATTCGAGCGCGACATCCGTCAAGACTAACCTTCCCGTGACTCACCGGCAGCTGAATTGCCTTATCTGTATGTCGTATGCAGTTCCGTGTCCCCATTTCATTTAGTCCGCTCTGACAAGAACAATGGTACAGACAACAAAGACATCGTGAACTATAATATATATTTAAGGAACGTAGCATGTAATTTACATCAAGTCGCTTGTTTCGAGAGTTCCGCATATACACACACGAGGCGACTCAGCTATAAGAACAATAAATGCAAATGCTTGGCGTACGCAGTAATGTAACTGATATTGAGAAAATGCTGATTCATAGCAGGTTAAAACTGTCCCAGCACGGGACTCAAACGAAGGTACACCTAGCCATACGCAAAAAAAAAAGAGGCAATAAAAGATGACCGACTTGTTATTCACCTGCCCTAACATTGTGTTAAATATACTTCAGAGCAGTAATGAAATTCACTCTGCCTACTGTACCACCGATTATCATTCAGTCATTAAAAAACACCTCTAACTTTCCTATGAACTAAACCAACGTTTTTACTGTACCTTTAACACATACAGTGCCCAAGAGACGGACAGAATTTGATCGGAGACTGATATGCCAAGAACCAGTGAACACCCGATTCTTTAAAGAATCAAACTCCCATGTATAAAAATGCTTCAAAAGTGTGATTATTAATGTGTTACATATTTAACTTTGGGCACAGAATCGAGAAACAGTTTAGGGAATGCTTGAAATAGTGTGTAAAGTTTGCTGGAAGTCGCGAAGTACTTTCGTTCTCAAATACTGGATGAATATAGTCAGTGTATTTGTGTTCCGTAAGTTCTGCTGCCTCAGCACACGCGGTTTGTAAGTGTAATACTTGTCTTATATCAAAAATAATGCGAAAAACACAAAATTTTTTGTTGCCCCCGGAAGCCTTCAGGCAACATGCAAACTGATACAGGGTTTCGGGATAGCGTTATATCAGTATACATCAAAAATCATATCCATCGTTTTCTTTTCGAACAACCCACTCCGGCATCTGCCATAATCGGTTAGCGTAAACCGGATTTGGAGGACTGAACGTAGATTTGAAGGGCTACCTCCTCTCGACTGCAGCAATACTCTAATAAGCAAGTTAGGTCGACACACAGCCCTACTTCCTACTCTGCGACACAGCTTCTGTGCAGACACTACACTCCAGAGTCCCGCCGCAATGGGGGACCATTCATTCGACGAATTTTCAACCTGCAGAGGATTTAGGTTGGCCACCTGTTTAGACACACTGAGGCATATCAGTTACTAGATCACTGGTCATTTGTCCTCATATCAGTTCCATCCTATAGCCTCATTAGCAGTATTTTGTCTTCCAGCTGTACTAAAACTGAAATACTTCGGGGGATGGAACTGAATACACTTACGCTCAGTGACAATGTAGTGTCCAGCGTCTACGATGTCCGACAGAAATATGCATCAAAGACCACCTTTTTCCCCTTATCAGAGGTTACTGGTAAGCTCTCACGCTGTCGAATGTAGTTGTCAGTATTCGTAGTATTACAATCTTAGCATAAATACTTTTCACTCGACGGCAGTAATCTAGCGTGCTGAAACTAGCCAATTAAGGTTCGGCTCCTCAATCAGTAAAAACAGAATCATTTCAGGATCATCTGGCTGTTTGTCCGTCTTTCTGACTGTTAAAAGCCTTTTTCTCAAGAACGGGTAGTCGCATCAGTTTGAAACTTGTGCCACACATGTCTAACAATCACTGGCGGAGTAAAAATTGAAGCTTAAGAGGAGGAGGAGGAGATTAGTGTTTAACGTCCCGTCGACAACGAGGTCATTAGAGACGGAGCGCAAGCTCGGGTGAGGGAAGGATGGGGAAGGAAATCGGCCGTGCCCTTTCAAAGGAACCATCCCGGCATTTGCCTGAAGCGATTTAGGGGAAATCACGGAAAACCTAAATCAGGATGGCCGGAGACGGGATTGAACCGTCGTCCTCCCGAATGCGAGTCCAGTGTTGAAGCTTAAGTCAATGAAATCAAAAGACGTAAGCATTTGCGTCATATTTTGATATTCGCATAGTCACTCATCAAAACTTATAGGGTACTTCCCTTTGGGCTACAATAACGAAATTAAGGTTTCACACTACAAGTAGAAGACTCTGAAAATCATTAAGTTGAAATTACATCACACACAAAATTTGTCATTTGCTAGCCGATTTAACTTAAAACATTCTCGAAAGTCTTGAAATTCATGGGACCAATATCATGCCATTATCAATGTCGATAAGAAAATGTCTGGATTCTCGATTCCCAGGATCGATGAACTGTCTATATACGTAATTAAATTCTACGGAGTCCCCAGAGCGCGTTTCCTACTTGCACCTGCCCTCTTTTTTAATTCTCTTTTGCAAGTAATAGTGCGGGTTGTTTTGACATTCGGCCCCTTTGCAGAGTCTCATTCTTTTCGGAAAAAATATCCAAAATGGGCTGGAAGGGTGGCACAGGGAATTCCAATTATGAATATTTGGAAGAGACTTCGCATATTTAGCATGTGTCTGATTAAGGGAAACTCCCAGAAACTTTGCTGGAAACCATGAGATTGCAATTTAAATTTAATGATTTGCTGTCTACTGAACCAGACAAAATTGTGTATACCTGTGCACAGGAGCGTGTGTGTTGTATGTATGGAAACCTGTGAGATCTTAAACGAAACTTTATAACAGGCGGGCTTCAGCTCAACTATATGCATTTCATAATGTTTCACCCGTTTTCTAGCGAAGGACGTCACGAGCCCCAGTGTAGCGTTTCAACCAGTCGCTGGCGTATAGTTAGGTGTAAGAACAGACGTCAAATTTCCAGCTCACTGATAGCTTCTGATGCGTCAAATTCTCGGTATAGCTTTTAGCAGTTTGAGAAAGCGCTCGCACTACCTGTCAATACTTTGCGTTGCAGTCTAATTAAGCGATTCGCGTAAGGTTTCCGGAAGGAAGATTGAGTTTGACGTCCCGACGACATCGAGTTCATTAGAGACGGAGCACGAGCTCGGATGTGTCATGGATGGGGAAGGAAATCGACTGTGCCCTTTGAAAGGAAACATGCTGGTATTTGGCAGGAGCAATTTAGGGAAATCACGGAAACCTAACTCTGGGTGGCCGGACGCAGGTCTGACCGCCGCGCCGTCTTCCCGAATTTGAGTCCAGTGCTCTAACCACGGCGCCACCTTTCTCGGTGCGTAAGGATTTCGTAGATTTTCTACCGCTGGGGTGCTGCGAAGGTGGCGTTACCTGGAAGAGAATTTTGTGACTGTTGTACAGCGCTGCATAGCTTTTGTCGCTAAGTAGTGAACAAGTTTTACGGTTTCGAGTCTTTTCGGATATCGTCTGGTCATAAAAAATTTGGCACTGCATATATTCTGTAATTTCAATACATATTACGAAACTAAAGCCATTAAGTACGCAGTATTGCATGGAAGTCCTTCGACAACTGTATCGGGTCGCTACTCGCTGCAAGATACATCGTGGTGCACTTGTTTCATCCAGATGTTCAAAGAAGGCATTACTGCAAATTTTCTGAAGATACGTCGCATTTAAAGTAACTGCAACGGAAGAAGTTTTCCGAAGCACAGAGAATGTACTTATTATAACATGCAGAACCAGAGTGTCTTCACAGGTTCCAAATGTAGTTTATGCACTCTTTCGTAACTCCGCTTTCCTATTCCTCAATCGACACAAGGCTGAAAACTACTAATCTATGACATTTTTTTCCGGTTGCGGGAGTTCTTTGCTGTCATAATATTATCGTCAATAATTACTGATATATATATATTGCAACAATGTATCCGTCATTGATTGTATCGAATTCGAGTAGATGAAACATTTCAGCGTTCGTTACCTACCCTCTGTGGTTCATCTTTATCTTCGTGGATAAAGGGGTCCATTATGGAAGCAGAGCCAAGCTCACGACAGGAAGCAACTTGCTTCCTCCACAGCCATCTCTACAGTAGGTTTACGTAAACGGGTGCGCAATGTATTTCGTTAATTCACTCAACTGGTTGTTGAAAACGTTTCTACAGAGTCAAATGCAAAATACATTTTGCCATTTTAACAGCAACCGTTATTTCATATCTCGCATTCCAAGGACAGTTGTATGTTGTGCATCTTCCAAATGTATTCTAAACACAAAAACGGTTTCAGCGAGTCTCTGTGTATTCACATAGGGTGTCAACAGCACGTCACGTCGCACAGCTGGGCTTTTACGTCGCTTACAGGGTGTTTACGCAGTGTACAGTTTTAAATGTTTCAAAATGCAAAGAAACAACAGACTTTGGATGCCAATGAACACTGATTTAAATCAATGGTGAAACTTGAAAATTTGTGCCGGGCCGGGATTCGAAGCCAGGTCTCCTGCTTACTAGGCACACTGACGACTATGCCATCGGGACACTATAGTCATCGCAACTGCACGGACTACCCTAGCATGCCTCCTGTCAGACCCACTATTCTCATTGCTCGCGGCATTTCGCCAATGGAGGTGTACTCTTTCGGACACATATATTAAATGTTTCTATTCTGTCGGGTACCTATCGTTGAAGGAACTGTTAAATATTCGCACTGACATGAAAACAAGGAAGCATTAAACAAGATTTAGACGTCACGTCACGAACATCAAACCATGAATAAAGGCAACGAGAGCAAATTAACCTGCGCATGTTGAGCTGTTAGAGACGCGCCAGTCATAGATGAGGCAGTAACGCGAAGCCACCGGGACCGTCCGCAAATGTCACAGCATTCTTATAATACTCTATATGGCGCCCCGTTGAAAGCTGGAGTGAATGGCATTCGGATTACGTTGCGGTAATACGTACTGTGTGAACCGACTTCATAACTTACGTACGTATTACGGGAGTCCGTGTTACACGCTAACGGCTGGCAACACTGCGTGACGCATCGCCGAAAAGGAGTACCGGTATGGTGTTTGTGTTGTGCCAGTCGGCGTACTGGTATGTTTGTAAACTAGGATTGTAGTTGGAAGTCTCGGATCAGAAATCGTGTTCCTGTTAAAGAGGACTCCGACAATACTATCAATTTAAGGCACCATTATGTATTTATGCCTTTAGATATCTTTATATACAAATGAAGTGAACATGACCTAACCTGAGCAGGCCTTTATGGTATAAATCTCATGCCACAGAAGAACCTACGATACAAGGTACGAATACACCTGCGCGTTCTTAAATTTATACGCACCTTCATACTAAGTCAGCAAAATATCAGTTTTTTTCTCATAAATACTACAAAAATACATTACCTGATATGACATGGACAACAAACCCTCCCATGAAAGACATTAGTTTTAGGTACGATTGTGCAATGTTACACTGGTACAATAGACTTCTCCCCCCTTGCCACGAAGTGAAATTTTGGTGGCACAACGATATGTAGCGTAGACTGCGGTCTACCTTCATTGCACATTTAACGCGTGTCTCTCCATACATAAAATACAAGGTGCAGTCAGAAAAGCTTCACTGTCCCGAGACAAATCTCCGACGCGCATTTTGGTTCTAATATACATATATGGAAAAATAATTTTATGGGCCTTTTTTTACGTCTATGAAATCACGACAATAAATAAGAGACTTGTTGAAATTTAAAAAATACACTCTGTGGCGTAATTAAAGATAGTATCTCCGCTATATTAACGTAATCAACTGGAAGAGTGTTTCTTTTTTTCACCAGCTGAAACCGGAGTGATGTAGGCCGTGAATGAGAAGCGGGGTGCTACAAATGTAAGTACGTTTGACATTTCACCATAGTTTCCATGGATGATATGGCCATATTAATTTTGTACCGTAAGTACAAGAAATGCTCTGCAAAGTATTCCAAGAAAACATGAAAATTTCAGATCGACGTTTAATGTTACAACCAATATACATTACGAGCCCCAGGTTACAAATTCACATAGAATGCTTCGATAGGTCCTCCACATCTCACTGTCAGAGCGTATTTTTTGGGTAATGAAAGAAATCGGAAGCAAGAAGGGAAAATTAAAGTATTACTGACCTGGTCATAATAACTTCTGAGTGTTCACAATTGTTTCCAGAATCTTTTCAACCTCGGCACGCTCCTATTGCAAGCACCAACTCCACAGTCAGTCACAACCACCTGTACGATCTCTTCCCACCGGTCCACACAAGCTACTGCCGAGTGCCGATGCTACCAGAGACATCTACAGGCAATAGGCACTAGTTGCTCTATCGATGCCACCTATACGTACAAACCGAAAGTAGCGTCGGAGGTTCAACACTGCTCGGGTTAGGTGGCGTTGGGTACAGACATTAAAAGCAGAGATAATCTTGAAATTGAAGTGTTCAGAATCTGTCAGTATCTTGCGAACAGAAGTACGGAGTACTATGTTGAATATTGCATTAATGATCAAGCTTTTGAGATGATTTTGTACTTATTGACTTCATCATAAGAAGCCAATTCAAAAATGTAAAGTAACCATTTACGTCGTTTGTATTCGACGTATCACGGCAAAATGACGTCGATAGGTCAACTTGCACTAAACAAAAGTGAACATCAGCGGAACTGGACGTGTTCACGTGTTGTCACACTGTGGCCTGTAACACTTGACACCACA
Source organism: Schistocerca nitens (assembly GCF_023898315.1). NCBI lineage: Eukaryota > Metazoa > Arthropoda > Insecta > Orthoptera > Acrididae > Schistocerca > Schistocerca nitens. The sequence continues at coordinate 668,868,290 of NC_064618.1, forward strand.
TAGAACTTAAATCCAACGCTTCATCTAGCCCAGCACCAAACTGTGACAGTCAGATAATGAGTAACGTCCGTGATACGGTATCAAAATTAGGAAACTAGCAGTGGCCAAAGCAAAATGTGTACCAAAAGTTCATTGATAAAAGTTGTATAGTATACTGACAAGTGAAAAAAAAAAAGAGTAAAATATAGCCGAAAAATTTAAAAATCATGAATACTTGGTGTTCCGCAGTTTTCAGACATGAACACCTGTACACCATGGGCTGTATTAGAAATGCTTTATTTGCCAAAACCGATTTTCCGGTCTATATCTTATCGTCTGTGACATCTGATACTGAGAAATAAACAACTGTATGTACATAAATTTCCACAAATCTATAGATGTACATGCAGTAACAGTAATTTGTCTACTTACATTATGTACTTCTGTAGCAATGACATGCTTGTTAGTTAACAAGATAGGATCTGAAATCTGCCCAATAACAAAGTACACAATGTGACAGCAGTAACATACATGACAGACTGCGTACCATCGAAAACCAGTTTTGGCAAATAAAACTTTTCTAGTGCAGTTCATGGTGTACAGAAGATATCCAAAAATTTATGTCATAGAGAAAATATATAAAAACACAACCCACAATATTTATAAGGCAATACATACAGCCTTTTTTACCTTATTCATTGTGACTGTGTTTTCTTTATAGCCTAAGTACGAAATGAATTCAAAACAACTGTTTTTCTCCTTGAATATAGCTGATTTTTTCCGGTGTTAAGGATTACTTAGTAAAAATTGTTTCATCAATTTACGTATTTATTTATGCAAAGTATGTATTTTTTTCTTTGTCCAGGTATTGCGAAACTTAAATCATTTTTTGCTTTGAGAGGAAGACTACCCACTGACATACATGTCTGCAGAAATTATGCAGAGAGAAGGGGGGGGGGGGGGAAGTGGTGCAAGACTCAAAAACTGCCATTTTTTAAATAAATGAGTATTATTTCACTGCAGTCAGCGACATAATGGTGCAACTGGTTAAATGATGTGCTTTGCAGAATCATAAAAAGCCACTTTTAGAAATGGATGAGAGTTCTGTAATGTTAAAAATACTGTACTTCATCTTGCCACCTCCCCTCCCCTTACAGATGCCAATGATCAAAGAAAAAATAGATGCCTTCCCATAAACCCAAAACCCATTACAATTTCTCAAAAATAAAAACAAACTATAAAATAATGATTAAGTAGAGAAAGATGCACAAAATCCATACTGTACCTTGAGTCAATGCAGTGAGAAATTAGCAGTATGTTCCCTCTATTGTACTCTATGTGCCTCGAAGAGGAAGATGACAGATGAAGACTAAAAAGGACAGAGGTGTTATAGCTGGAGTTAGGTATCTGCAGTATAAACACAAGAAGGTTAAGACTATGAGTATGGTGGAAAATGCGTGGAGACCTTGGGAAGTAATGGTACCATCTGTAAAAGAATTTAAGGTGGCGTGGTACTTTTGTATCGAGACAGATTTCCAAAACGAAGGTGTCCCGACAGGAAGATATTCGAAGCAATTGATCGGCGTCTTAGGGAGCACGGAACATTCCAGCCTATGACCATTCCAGCCTATGACTCGCGACTGGGGAAGACCTAGAACGAGGACACCTGCAATGGCCGAGGCAATTCTTCGTGCAGTTGACGATAACCCTAACGTCATCGTCAGAGAAGTTGCTGCTGTACAAGGTAACGTTGACCACGTCACTGTATGGATAGTGCTACGGGAGAACCAGTTGTTTCCGTACCATGTACAGTGTGCTGGCACTATCAGCAGCTGACTGGCTTCCACGGGCACACTTCTGCGAATGGTTCATCCAACAATGTGTCAATCCTCATTTCAGTGCAAATGTTCTCTTTACGGATGAGGCTTCATTCCAACGTGATCAAATTGTAATTTTCACAATCAACATGTGTGGGCTGATGAGAATCCGCACGCAATTGTGCAATCATGTCATCAACACAGATTTTCTGTGAACGCTTGGGCAGGCATTGTTGGTGATGTCTTGATTGGGCCCCATGTTCTTCCACCTATGCTCAATGGAGCATGTTGTCATGATTTCATACGGGATACTCTACCTGTGCTGCTAGAACATGTGCCTTTACAAGTACGACACAACATGTGGTTCATGCATGATGGAGCTCCTGCACACTTCAGTCGAAGTGTTCGTGCGCTTCTCAACAACAGATTCGGTGACAGATGGGTTGGTAGAGACAGACCAATTCCATGGCCTCCACGCTCTCCTGACCTCAACCCTCTTGACTTTCATTTATGGGGGCATTTGAAAGCTCTTGTCTACGCAACCCCGGTACCAAATGTAGAGACTCTTCGTGCTCGTATTGTGGATGGCTGGAATACAATACGCCATTCTCCAGGGCTGCATCAGCGCATCAGGGATTCCATGCGACGGAGGGTGGATGCATGTATCATCGCTAAGGGAGGACATTTTGAACATTTCCTGTAACAAAGTGTTTGAAGTCATGCTGGTACGTTCTGTTGCTGTGTGTTTCCATTCCATGATTAATGTGATTTGAAGAGAAGTAATACAATGAGCTCTAACACGGAAGTTAAGCGTTTCCGGACACATGTCCACATAACATATTTTCTTTCTTTGTGTGTGAGGAATGTTTCCTGAAAGTTTGGCCGTACCTTTTTGTAACACGCTGTGTGTGCCTATGTTTGTGTGTCTATCAACATACCATCGCTTTCGTTTGGTAAGTTACATCATCTTTGTTTTTAGATATATTTTTCCCACGTGGAAAAATATATATATATATATATATATAGTGTGTCTGTAACTCCGCCAAAGCCGGTCCCAAGCCCGGTTGAAAAAGGAAGAGGGGGAGGAGTAATACCTCGTTAAAAAAACCTTGGTTCACCTGGCCCGGGTGATAGTACCTCGTGAGGGTCCCTAGCCAGGGAAACGGTGAAGACCTCAACGGCAGTGAAGGCGGCGATGAAGATCATCAGAACGGCGGAACTGGCGGAAGAGGCAGGCTTTTATATAAAAGCACCAGACTGTAGCGTCTGTTCCCACAGTGGGCGGCTGCAAAAGGCGTCTGTCCCACATGTTAGTGGCGGCCTCACTTATAATTCTAAGCTAAATGCTTGAATTTTTATCATCGAAAGGTTCAACTACCTTTCCCCAAACCAAACTTTAACCTAAGACATGATGGTAAATTTCAAAATGGAAACTACTCCAGGAAGTAACCAATCTTCCATCGCTTTTCATAGCGGTGCAACTAGGCCTTTGGATTCTGGAGAGCCTAGAACATCATGTAAGGAAGAGTCGGAGCTTCCTAGTACTTCTTCAAAGATAAGACCCAAGAAAAAACATCTACTGGGGACTCTGAATATCAACACACTTATGAAAGTTGGAAAACTAAAACACCTAACGGACGCTCTAAATCAACGCAACATACTTATATTAGCTCTTCAAGAAACAAGGTATCTGGATGAAAATGCATTTGAGTCAGGTGGATACAGGATCTACAAAGGAAAACCAGCCATTAAAAATTCCAATAATACGACTATATTAGGGACTGCATTTATGGTCAAACAGCAACTTACGGAATCAATAACTAATTTTAGCTCCCCATCAGAACGAATTTCATTTCTGACGTTCAAGTCAGGCAATAAACGCTACACTATTATAAATGCACATGCACCTATTAACCAACATAACAGAACAAATGTTGACAAAGTGGAAGATTTTTGGGAAATGCTTGAACACGAAACATCCATATTACCAAAAGAACATATAAAAATTTTAGTGGGAGACTTTAATGCACAAGTTGGCAAAGAAATAAAATTTAAATCAGTAGTTGGAGATTATCCAGCACATGCAAGAACCAACAGAAATGGGGAAAGACTCATAGATTTTTGTAGACAGTTTAATCTAAAATTAATGTCGACATGTTTCAGGAAACTTGCAAGAAAGAAAAAAACGTGGGTATCACCTAATCCAAATCAAGGTGAATATCAGCTGGACCATGTGGCAATAACGACTCGCAACTACAAGGAAATCTTGGATGTCAGAGTGAGGAAGGGCCTAAACATAGACTCAGATCATTATCTGACAGAAATAAAGACCATGTTCCAACCAAACAAACCTAAACCAAAACCAAGAAGATTTCCAAGAGTAAACACTAAATTTCTCCTGCAAAAGCAGGACAAATTCTGTCATATACTAAACACAAGAAAAATGGATAATTGGGAAGAAATTAAAGAAACAATGATAGAGTCAGTTAAAGAAATGGGACAGCCACGAAGAATACCAAAACACAGATGGTGGAATGAGCTGTGTGATGAAGCAATTGACAATCGACTAAAGGCATGGAAAAAATGGAACAGTAATAAGAAACACGAATACTGGGAAGAGTTTAAAGAAGAAAGGAAAAAGACAGCAAAAATCATCAGATCAGTGAAAAGAAAATATGACAAAGACAGATTAGAAGAAATGGATTCTGATTTCAAAAGGAACAACACTAGAGACTTCTATAAGACTTTCAGAGAAGTTTTAACAGGATTCCAGTCACCAAGCTTGCATTTTAAAGATAAAAATGGAAAAATGGTTTTAAGCAATAAAGAGAACTGCCAAATCTTAGCTGAATACTTTGAAAATCTATTAAATTGTGAGGAGCCTAATGACAGGTTACAATTTCAAAAACCACAACATGAAAATCCACCGTCGGAACCACCTACAGTAGAAGAAATAGAAAAGATTATCAAAGCATTGAAGAATAACAAAGCACCAGGTGAGGATGGGATAGTGGCAGAAATGTGGAAACTAGGGGGCTTATCCGCATGTCAGAAAATTCACAAAGTAATTAAACACATTTGGACAAAAGGAATCATACCCAGTGACTGGAAACAAGCATTGATCCACCCTCTCCATAAAAAAGGAGATAAAACAGACACCAACAACTACAGGGGCATATCCTTGTTACCAGTGACATACAAAATACTTTCTAAAGCACTTTTAAATAGAATAGAGGAACAAGCAGGACCTAATATAGGAGATTATCAAGCAGGATTTAGAAAAGGTAGATCATGTGCAGAACAGATTCTTAATTTAAAAACAATTTTGAGAGTGAGAGCTATACAAAATAAAAATACAGTAGTTACTTTCGTAGACTTCAAGAAGGCCTATGACTCAGTTGACAGACAAACACTATTCCAGATACTTTATGAATCAGGGATAGATGAAAACACCAGAAGACTTGTTGAACAAACGCTCACAGATACAACATCAAGAATTAAGTTTCAAGGCGAAATTTCTGAACCATTCAAAATCAAAACAGGAGTTCGACAAGGTGACGGACTGTCCCCAATTCTCTTTAACTTGGTTTTAGATAAAGTAGTAAAAACATGGGAAAACACATTAAAAAACAGAGGCACAAAGGGTATAAGCATGGGCCAAGGAAAGAACAAATTTGAAGTAAAATGTTTAGCCTTTGCGGATGATATGGCATTGATAACTGAAAACCGAACAGACGCAACAGTTATGCTTGATATGTTACACGAGATTGCTGAAAAGACTGGGCTAAAAATATCCTACGAAAAAACCGAGTATATAGAACACAAACATCATACAGAAAAGTTCATGAAAACAAAGTATGGAAAAATTAAAAGAGTTGATAGATTCAAATACCTGGGGGAGTGGATCCAAGCCAATGGACTGGATAACACAACAAATAAAGAAAGAATAAAAAAGTTGGAATTTGCATATAAATTAACACAAAATTACTACAATAAGAAATCAATATCCATACAAGCAAAGATTAAACATTATAATACAGTTATTAGGACACAAGCAACATATGGATCAGAGTGCCTAACATTGAATAAGAAAGGCGAATTAAGAGAACTAGAAAAAAGAGAGAGAAAAATATTAAGAAAAATTCTAGGTCCTGAGAAAAACAAGGAAAACAGGTGGATTAAAAGGAGAAATGAAGACCTATACAAAAATACAGAAAAGATCACAGATACAATGAGGAAGAGACGGCTAAAATTTTATGGACATTTAAAAAGAATGGAAGAAACACGGACAACAAAGAAAATTTTTAATTACGTTAGTAAGCTGAAAAACACTGTAGGATGGATAGAAGCAGTAAAGAAAGACGCCAACAAAATAGGTGTTACAGAAGAAATAATACGTGACAGGAATAACTTTAGGCTACTTATAGAAAACGCAAACTATGAAGAAGATGCGCCAAAACCTCGACCCAAGAGAGTGTGGACAGATGAGCAGAGACGAGCAGTTGGCGAGAAAATGAAGAAGTACTGGGAAGAACGGAAGAAAAAGAAACACCATAAGTCTTAAGTTGTATGCGGTCCATAGCTGGCCAAATTCATAATTAAAAAAAAAAAAATAGTGTGTCTGTATATGTGCGGATGGAGATGTGTGTGTGCGCGAGTGTATACCTGTCCTTTCCCCCCCCCCCCCCCCCCAAGGTAAGTCTTTCCGCTCCCGGGATTGGAATGACTCCTTACCCTCTCCCTTAAAACCCACATCCTTTCATCTTTCCCTCTCCTTCCTTCTTTCCTGATGAAGCAACCGTTGGTTACGAGAGCTTGAATTTTGTGTGTGTGTCTATCAACATACCAACGCTTTCGTTAGGTAAGTTACATCATCTTTGTATACTTTTAATTCTAAATTCAGTGCATTAGTATTTGTAAAATGACTCTTTCATATAGTGTTCATTCAAAAATGACGATCATTCCACTTGGGACCTGTGGAATGGTACATTAGCTTATTTGTTTTAGTTGTAAATATTTGTCATGTATTGCTGTTTTTCTGACATGTTCCACGTCCTGGAGGACCTTCTCACTATGGATCAATTGGAATGAAAGTAAATATAATCTAATTTAAAACCTACTTGATGCTTCTTGCAAAATAACACCTTGTCCACTTCTGTCTGCTTCACTTCCCTATGACTTCTTCCATCAGCTTGTGATGGCAGATTAGATTAGATTAGATTAATACTTGTTCCATAGATCATGAATACGACACTTTGTAATGATGTGGAACGTGTCGGTTAATAAAAGATGTCTGTACAAGATATTACATTACACAAAATATTGCATGACACTTTTTGCCCCCCTTAATTTATATCTAAACATTCAGCCAATGAGTAGGAGTTGTCATCTAGAAATTCTTTTAACTTATTTTTAAATGTTAGTTGGCTATCTGTCAGGCTTTTGATGCTGTTTGGTAGGTGACCAAAGACTTTTGTGGCAGCATAATTTACCCCTTTCTGTGCCAAAGTCAGATTTAACCCTGCATAGTGAAGATCATCCTTTCTCCTGGTGTTATAGCTATGCACACTGTTATTACTTTTGAACTGGGCTGGATTATTAACAACAAATTTCATAAGTGAATATATACCGGTATACAGTGAGGATCCCTAGATCCTTAAATAGATGTCTGCAGGATGACCGTGGGTGGGCTCCAGCAATTATTCTGATTACACGTTTTTGAGCAATGAATACTTTTCTACTCAACGATGAATTACCCCAGAATATGATGCCATACGAAAGCAGTGAATGAAAGTAGGCATAGTAAACTAATTTACTGATATTCTTATCACCAAAATTTGCAATAACCCTAATGGCATACGTAGCTGAACTCAGACGTTTCAGCAGACCATCAATGTGTTGCTTCCAGTTTAACCTCTCATCAATGGACACACCTAAAAATTTTGAAAATTTTACCTTAGCTACAGACTTATGTTCAAAGTCTATATTTATTACTGGAGTTGTACCATTTACTGTACGGAACTGTATATACTGTGTTTTATCAAAATTTAAAGAGAGTCCGTTTGCTGAGAACCACTGAATAATTTTGTGAAAAACATCATTTACAATTACATCACTTAGTTCTTGGTTTTTGGATGTTATTACTATACTTGTATCATCAGCAAAAAGAACTAACTTTGCATATTCATCAATGTGGTATGGTAAGTCATTAATGTATATCAAGAACAGTAAAGGACCTAAGACCGAACCCTGTGGGACCCCGTACTTGATAGCCCCCCAGTTTGAGGAACCAGCTGTTGTTTTAACATTACATGAACCACTTATTTCAACTTTCTGCATTCTTCAGATGTCCACTTGATTCGTAGTGGGTTACAAACACCAAATAGCACAGAAGTGGTACAGCATAACAATAAACTTATTACTACACTGCTTAATGGTATTCATGTTTATGCCACCTAAATTTGAGTAAATTAGAAAGAGCACAATGCCTCCTCATTTTTACTATGTAGCTGCTGCTTATCTGCAATTAATAGTTTAATATTTACTTCATTATAATGGTATTCTTCAAAAAAAAGTATTAGCTACATCTGTAAATACTGAGTCCTGTTTTCAGTGTGTTAATACTTGTCATGCAGCTTCATAACAAACACTGATACTTCCCAAATGGCTAACAAAGCTTTTGAATCCGTGAATGCCGATAATTTTTAGAAAGAGTAACTAATGATGAATGTTTTTAATTTTGTTTTTAACTGTGAGGGATACCAAATTTCTTACTTTTTGTTAGGTAGGGGTTTGATGAAAATCTTCCCACCACAGAACATAACTCTGATGTGAACTCTCGACAAGCAGGCGAAGTCAACGTGAATATTACTTTTGTCTCCTGTACTGTGTGAATCTAAAAATCACAGTGTAGCTGAAACTGACTCTCATCATCAGCAACAATAACCTGTAAGGAGCAAAATTTTTGGTAAGTAATTGTAAGCATTCCAAGAGTCTTAAAATGGCTTCTGCAAGATGTACAGTTATCTACTTTACACAATATCTTACTTCTGCTGAATAATCACTTTACATACTTCATGTGCATTGCTCAAGAATATAATTCAATAAGGCATGGGGAGTAGAACTGTGCAAAATATGCCAACACACTTCATCTTTAGGTCAATAGAATGAGATACTTCGAAGGGCACTCATTCATTCATTGCGTTCCACAGGTCCCATCAAGGAGAATCTTCATGGATGTCGAATGAGTCAAGGTACATGTAACATGAGACAATGATATCACAGAAACTTAATCTGCATGCTGCTGTCTATAATACTTACTATCATTCATCTAAATTTAATTGAGTGAGTTAGTAAGGAAGCTGCTACTTTGAAAGAAGTTGCTGCTTCATCAGTTTTATGCTGTTTATCTGCTATTAGTAGCTTAATATCTACTTGTCAAACCGTTTTACAACAACGCCTGAGCACTGTGTGCCACAAAGCTGACAAATTTTCTGTCTCTGAATCTAGATATTCAGATAATTTGTAGAAAGTGTGTTAATGAGATATGTTAAATTCATTTTTAACTGCATAACATGCTGACTTGAGCTTCTTGATTCAATTTTTATTGATTCTGTTTTAGCTTGTTATCCAATTGGACACCAAGGAATTTTACGCATCGTTATTCATTTAGTGTATGACCATTAATGCCTACATCTGGTGCTAATATAGCATTTTTCTTCTAGGCATGTTGAGCCATCATCTGAGCTGTGTCTAGTAAGGGTGAGTTTGGATCCTTGGTTTATATACGAGTACTTGTATCATCAGCAAAAATTACAGTTTTTGAGTTGCCTTTAAAGTCATTGCAAGATCATTTACATACGTTAGAAACAAGAGAAGGCCCAGCATCAATCGTAGTGGTACTTCGTACTATATGTTCTCTCATTCAGAGGTGTTTCATACCTGAGACACAGTCTGTTAAAGAGGTCTTCTGTTTACCATTAAGAAGGTACAATTTCATCGGCACAAGAAGGATGCCACTGATCCCTTAACAATTTAATTTACTAAATAGAATTTTGTGATCCACACAATTGAAGGTTTGTGCAAGGTCGCAGAATATAGCACCAGGATGATTTTCCATATTTAGCTCTCCTAGCACTTCATTTGGAGGCTTTGCATTGCTTTCTCTGTTGAGAATCTATTAAGAAAGCCAAACTGTGAGCCACTTAAAAGTTCTACCTACTTAAATGAGTCAGTATCCTATCACATGCCACTTTCTCAAATACTTCTGAAAAGATTAGAAGCAATGGTTTAGGTCTGTAATTAGAGGTGTTTGCTTACCTCCAGCCTTGCATATGGGTATTTGGTGGTGCATTTGAGTTAACGTAAATATACTGATAGTTATTGTCTACCCAAAGCCTCAATTTAATTGGCTGAACGCAGTTGCATGCTATGTATATTCTTCTTTTTTTACCACATCCAGAATTGCACGTCATTATCATCAGATGTCATAATGATTACAAAACATTGTACAGAAAGTTTTTCATTCCAAAATGGAGTGTAAATTCAATTGCACCAATCTCTAGCACTGATTACATTTTCGATAAGAAACACATACTGCTGCTTTCCTATGTACAGCTAGTTTGTATGACCACCTTGTCGGTATCCCAGTTAATGTTTAAACTATGTACTTGTCATTAATTTCAATAAGCAAATAGTGATAATGTTATTTATGTGAGGCACTTGTTCATCCTGACTACTGGACAGCTAAGACACTAGTTTGGGGATATCATCATATATAGATAGTATCCCAGTTAATTTTTAAATGATGTACTTGTCATTAAACAATGGAAAATCCAGGATGGAATGTAACAATACTATGAGAAGGAAAGTTGCTACTCACCATATAGAGGAGATGCTGAGTTGCAGAAAGGCACAACAAAAAGACTCTCACTATTAAAGCTTTCTGCCATGGCCTTCGTCAACACACACACACACACACACACAAACTGCAGTCTCAGGCAGCTGCTGGAGAGAGAGAGAGAGAGAGAGAGAGAGAGAGAGAGAGTGCATACCTGTGTATTGTTGACAATAGCCAATGGCTGGAAGCTTTAATTGTGAGAGTCTTTTTTGTTGTGCCTATCTGCAACTCAGCACATCTGCTATATGGTGAGTAACAACTTTCCTTCTACTTGTCATTAATTTCAAAAAGCAAATAGTGATAATGTTATTTACCTGAGGCACTTGTTTTCAGGGCCAATTTAAGGCACAAGCTGTCACATGGGTTGCCGAGGTGAGAGGGGCACCAGAGATGCCACAACTGTAAGATGTATACAACTAGTAGCAGACACCTGGAAAGCCAAGCTGAGAGGAGCATCAGTGACACCCAAGTGCAAGATTTGTATACAGAGTATTTGTATGAGTGTCACAATTAGTCACAAAAACTGAAACAGGTGAAAGTTTACAAGGGAGAATGGGGGAGCCAAATGATAATCACTTGCATGGAAAACTGTTTTTGATCTGAACCTGATAATTTTCCACCTGAAGGTTCACAGCGTCCTCAATTTTGCTCCTAGTTTGTATCAACATTATTATGGGTTTAACAGTGCACATTCAGTTTCTGGGTAAACATTTTGTCAAACTCACCATAATTCACTGCTCTGTGTTTGTAAAAACCCAGCTAGATACATGAAACACAGATAAAACAGAAAGAGTCTGTGATAACAGAGTGTACCGCAACCATAAAAGGAACTGTGCAGGAGAAGGTTTCAACTATTACATAGGATCCAAACCTTTATTTACTTTTGGATTGAAATCTGGTTGTCCTGATGTCATTTACATAAAACTGAATTGCAGAACTGCTTCAGTTCAGTATGCACTCATTCTACTATGTAAATGATGTACAGAGTAACACATATCAAAAAATTCATTTATTTATATTTGTATTTCTTCATTCTTCCTGTAAATCATGATTAAGTACATAGTTTGTACAAAAAATGTAAAAGAAGTCAGATTTGATATACTACATACAAGTTTGTGATTTATAAAGCAACAGTCGATACATGTTGAATACTGGTATAAAAAATAGAGGGAAACATTCCACGTGGGAAAAATATATGTAAAAACAAAGGTGATGTGACTTACCGAACGAAAGCGCTGGCAGGTCGATAGACACACAAACAAACACAAACACACACACAAAATTCAAGCTTTCGCAACAAACTGTTGCCTCATCAGGAAAGAGGGGAAGGAGAGGGAAAGACGAAAGGATGTGGGTTTTAAGGGAGAGGGTAAGGAGTCATTCCAATCCCGGGAGCGGAAAGACTTACCTTAGGGGGAAAATAGGACAGGTATACACTCGCACACACACACACACATATCCATCCACACATATACAGACATAAGCAGACATATTTAAATATGTCTGGACGAGGGCCTCGCTGCGATGGATCACCTGCCACCCTACCTAAAACCTCTTTCCTCATTACCTTAGCCAGCTTCATCCTGACCCACAACTTCTTCACTTTTGAAGGCCAGACATACCAACAATTAAAGGGAACAGCCATGGGTACCAGGATGGCCCCCTCATACGCCAACCTATTCATGGGTCGCTTAGAGGAAGCCTTCTTGGTTACCCAAGCCAGCCAACCCAAAGTTTGGTACAGATTTATTGATGACATCTTCATGATCTGGACTCACAGTGAAGAAGAACTCCAGAATTTCCTCTCCAACCTCAACTCCTTTGGTTCCATCAGATTCACCTGGTCCTACTCCAAATCCCATGCCACTTTCCTTGATGTTGACCTCCACCTGTCCAATGGCCAGCTTCACACGTCCGTCCACATCAAACCCACCAACAAGCAACAGTACCTCCATTATGACAGCTGCCACCCATTCCACATCAAACGGTCCCTTCCCTACAGCCTAGGTCTTCGTGGCAAATGAATCTGCTCCAGTCCGGAATCCCTGAAGCATTACACAAACAACCTGACAACAGCTTTCGCATCCCGCAACTACCCTCCCGACCTGGTACAGAAGCAAATAACCAGAGCCACTTCCTCATCCTCTCAAACCCAGAAACTCCCACAGAAGAACCACAAAAGTGCCCCACTTGTGACAGGATACTTTCCGGGACTGGATCAGATTCTGAATGTGGCTCTCCTGCAGGGATACGACTTCCTCAAATCCTGCCCTGAAATGAGATCCATCCTTCATGAAATCCTCCCCACTCCACCAAGAGTGTCTTTCCGCCGTCCACCTAACCTTCGTAACCTCTTAGTTCATCCCTATGAAATCCCGAAACCACCTTCCCTACCCTCTGGCTCCCACCCTTGTAACCGCCCCCGGTGTAAAACCTGTCCCATGCACCCTCCCACCACCACCTACTCCACTCCTGTAACCCGGAAGGTGTACACGATCAAAGGCAGAGCCACGTGTGAAAGCACCCACGTGATCTACCAACTGACCTGCCTACACTGTGATGCATTCTATGCGGGAATGACCAGCAACAAACTGTCCATTCGCATGAATGGACACAGGCAGACAGTGTTTGTTGAAATGAGGATCACCCTGTGGCTAAACATGCCTTGGTGCACGGCCAGCACATCTTGGCGCAGTGTTACACCGTCCGGGTTATCTGGATACTTCCCACTAACACCAACCTATCCGAACTCCGGAGATGGGAACTTGCTCTTCAATATATCCTCTCTTCCCGTTATCCACCAGGCCTCAATCTCCGCTAATTTCAAGTTGCCGCCACTCATACCTCACCTGTCATTCAACAACATCTTTGCCTCTGCACTTCTGCCTCGACTGACATCTCTGCCCAAACTCTTTGTCTTTAAATATGTCTGCTTGTGTCTGTATATGTGTGGATGGATATGTGTGTGTGCGAGTGTATACCCGTCCTTTTTTCCCCCTAAGGTAAGTCTTTCCGCTCCCGGGATTGGAATGACTCCTTACCCTCTCCCTTAAAACCCACATCCTTTCGTCTTTCCCTCTCCTTCCCTCTTTCCTGATGAGGCAACAGTTTGTTGCGAAAGCTTGAATTTTGTGTGTATGTTTGTGTTTGTTTGTGTGTCTATCGACGTGCCAGCGCTTTCGTTTGGTAAGTCACATCATCTTTGTTTTTAGATACACTCGCACACACACATATCCATCCGCACATACACAGACACAAGCCATCAGCATTCAGAATAATGTGTGGGGTCCATCAAAGACACTCTTGCAGCACTTGTTTCGAAAGATGGGTATCCTAACAACTGCCTCACACCTATATTTTTTTTCTGTGCTGACCTTTGCGTGCAAAAATTATTCTGTCTACCAGGACAACAGTAAATTCCATGGCTATAACACCAGAACAAAAACAATCTACATGTCGAAATAAAACATCTCACTCTGGTACAAAAAGGAGTTTACTACTCCAGCATTAAGCTGTTCAATGCTCTCCTACTATATATCAAATGTGCTCATACAGAACTGCCAACATTTAAACAAGTTGTCAAAGATTACCTGACAGAGAAATCTTTTTATACTGTGGATGAATGTTTGAAAGAAAATGTATACCATCCCATTCCAGCACTACATAGCCATCATTCCACCATCACACTCAGTCTTTTAACTTCCCTCCTTTTCCACTACTTCCCCCCTCCCCTCCCCTCCCCACCCCACCTCTCCCCTGCCCTCCGCCTAACCTGCAGCACTTCACTTCACTGTCTGCCAACCCCACCATACTATCCCTCCCCCTCCCTGCCTCAGCCTCCTCCTTACCCCCACTCAGTTGCCACTCCCATCATGCACTGGTGCTGCTGCTCGCAGTGTGATTTCTGTTGCCTGAAACTGCAGTCGTGTGTGTGAGTTGCATTTCCGTGTGTGTGTGTGTGTGTGTGTGTGTGTGTGTTTGTGTTTTTGTTGTGCCTATCTGTGACTCAGCATCTCCAGCATATGGTAAGTATGTGTGTGTGTGTTTGTTTTTGTTGTGCCTATCTGTGACTCAGCATCTCCAGCATATGGTAAGTAGCAACTTTCCTTTTCATAATACTGTTACATTCCATCCTGGATTTTCCATTGTTTAAAAATGAAATAAATAGTGTTTTTGTAATAATGATACGAACTTTCAGAGATGATGTAGGAGGGCAAATATATCAATTTGAAACAGGGAACCTGAGTCTTTCAGCAACTTAAAGTCATAACTGAAAGTAGATGTATTTCAGTTTTACCATTGCTCTGCTGACAATTTTAAAAATTCAAGGAGATATATTTTTTTAACTATTTTATTTATATACAACAGTTGTTCAAAATGGCATCCTCCAATTTCCAAGCAGTCATGACATCTTTGCACAAAGTGCTTTTTCTGCCTCGTGATGACTGGGTGTTGTGTGATGTCCTTAGGTTAGTTAGGTTTAAGTAGTTCTACGTTCTTGGGGACTGATGACCATAGATGTTAAGTCCCATAGTGCTCAGAGCCATTTGAACCATTTAGAGCCAAAGTGCTTTTATACCCTACCACACAGACGAGTTTTCAAACAATGTCAAAAGCAGAAAAAGTTTTTTGTCACTAGGTAATGTTAAGTTTTGACATGCTTCTTGTACGCTTTTAATATGGCTGAGAAAGGTGAAAGTATAAGTGAAAAAGCTAGCTATCAAACAGAACTTTCTTCTCCTAATATACCTTTCAGGAAATGTATGCTGCATGTGTTAACATCAAGGTGTGCAAACAGAGCTGGACCTCTATCACATTGGAGCCAGATAACATGGACACAGATGAAGTGAGATAATTTCTAATAACAGAGAGAGTATGTTGCTAAAAACATAGTGTCACTGGTACAGTAAGCATGGAGGAATCCATGTGATGTGCCACTCTCTGATTGTATAGCCTGGAACAATGTGTGCTCATGAAGAAGGTTTGTAGTTTGGTCTAAAGGTGGATCACACTTCTTCAAACTACATTCTAGCTGATATCAGCATTCCAGCTGTAAGAACTGTTGATAAATTACCATACACAATGTGGCAAATTTAAAGTTCAGATTATATATCAAAGTTTGTTTGTGGGCCTATTGACTTCAATGGTAGTTCAGAATATGATAATTCAAACGTTCAGTCACATGGAAGTGCAGCTTAATTCAAGGCCTAACTTCTGCTTAGGCTAAATACTGCCTAAGTCCATGAAATATCATAGATCTTAACACTCCTAATTTTGCTATATTTGCTAAGTCCTATCAGTAGCAGTTTTGTAGCAACTGCTTTCAGAAAGTTAGTCTTTTGGAATAGTTTGTTGAAAAAGTTTGTAACAAGCAGGAAATAACTGACAGAAAGGGTTTTGAATCAGGCAAGCCTTGGAAAGAACACCTCTGCAACAGTGTAGGTGGATAGAAAGACATTTGATGGAATGATAGTTGTATATTAGCTGTGATAGATCATACGTGGATAGGATTATGTTAGTAGTGGGTATCATACATTTGTGCAATACCTTTCTTGTTGCTTTGGTCGTCATAAGATGTAATGCCCCCCCCCCCCTCTCCACAACACCAGCTTCTCTCTAGTTATACACATGTAGATGAGAACTGTCCTTGCAACATATCCTTTGATTCTTCAATCTCTGCAAGCCACTGTCCCACAATAACCTCCACCCCTACCCCAACCCGTAACTTCACTCATCCTACAGTCAAATGCTATTCTCTGCAGTTTCCCTGTTCCTCTGTTTATTTCCCCTTCCAATCCACTCCACAACACTGTGCACAACTTCCCCTGCCTGCAGCCAGTTTAAGCTCACCAGTGTCGTATTTCTACGCCCTGTACCTGCTGCATTCCCTCTCAGCCATTAGCCACCCTTCCCTCCCTGCACCCCACCTCCTTACTTCGCTCAACACAGACTCTCAACCCAGTCAAGTTGCTGTATCATCGCAATGTAGTCGGCTGCATAGTTTTGAGTTTCTTATACTGAAAGAAAATATAAAAGCTGCAGTCTTATACAGTTCTCCATTTACACTTTTAATAATATTTAATAATAATATTCCATCTGTTGTTCATTCTTGCTGCAGCTTGTAATGTTACATCATATGTAGGCGAGCTAATCAGCTGCCTATATTTGGTACAAGGTAAGGTAAATTTGTGTGCGATGCTGTGCAGCCCCAGGGCTGAGAGCGCATTGAGGCCAGGTGGGCCATCATGGCCGCTCCAGGAGGGCAAGATGCGTCAGCAAAGGGCCGGATGTGAGTAAATCTCAGTATGGGGAATTTTGGCAATAGATGGTCACTTTGGAGGGCACACAATGCTCCAAGAAATGGTGGAGTGTCAGAAAATCTTATAGAAGGCTAAGTTACAACTCTATGAACTTCAACAATAAATCACATTTACACATGAAAGCGAATCTGAATACATTTACGACCTCAGAAAAATGACACTTATGTGGACGTGGTGTCTGTTCTTTCGGACATGTCCGAAAGAACAGACAACATTGGTGACCTACACATGTCTAGAACGAAATTAGAATTATATTAATACCTTCAGCTGCTAACGGGCGTTGATATATATCAACAGAGACAGGTGAAAATGTGTGCCTGACCGGGATTTGAACCTGGGATCTCTTGCTTACATGGCAGATGCTCTATCCATCCGAGCCACCGAGGGCACGGAGGATAGTGCAACTGCAGGGACTATCTCGTGCACGCCTCCCACGAGACCCACATTCTCACCTTGTATGTCCACACACTACATTCGTAGTGTCCCACCCCAACACACTCATTACTCCTGGAAGACATTCTTACCAATCCTGTAAGAGTTCGGAGAATATATGTGCATCTGGACAGAAGAAGTCATGGCCGGTATACCAGAACTATACACTTACATGGATATGGTGTCTGTTCTTTCTGACATGTCTTCTAATTCAGAAAAATGAGGCGCATCCAATGACACAACAGTATTGCAGTATCTTTAAAACTACAGAAGTTAATATTTCACGGCGAATAAACTTTTCACAATGAACCTCTGAATTAACAACTTATAAATCCTTCAGACAATTTCAACAAATGATATATCAGATGATAGCATTGCACAATAGCTATCATCCCAGAAAGCCACAAGTGTGTCTATTTTATTTACTGACTTATTGCATCTTTTATATATTTTGTTATTACACAAATGTTTGTCAGAACATCATATATTCCACAGTTACACAGTTAATGAATGCAGTATGAATGCCTCACATATTGTCAAAGTTGTGCAGTTATTTAATGAGCAGATTACTATTCTGCCAGTAAGTCAGTAAGTACTATTAAAAAATCTGTGGTAATTTAAAAGTGGTCAATCACACATATTTGCGAATCCATCACTGAAAAGAGGACCAAAAGACACTACTGTCAAGAAGGCATAAACAATTGTCTAAACAGTGTTTAACAACAATTTGTTGTCATTTATTATGAACACACTTGCACATGAATACTGGCTTATTTATTTATGAACCAACTATTACTTACATTTACTTTGAATGGTCTGAGTGTGACCGAATGTCTATAACATTCCTTTATTTAAATATTGTTGTAATACATTAGTTTAGTCTGAGAAGTGGACAAGTTGAATCAAATTATCTCTGCAGGATGTAAGAATGATGTATTTATGGTGGGGACAGCCTTCAGCCAAAGGAAAAGCAGACAGTAGCAGAACACTATGGGAGTCAATTGGAGACTGGGACTTTTCAAGTGAAGAGCCCAAAGGAGCTCCTCCACTTGTTTTACAGAACTGAGGATAGATAGAGTATGAGTTACTATTCTTTGTGTCACATGTGTCAATCTGTAAATCATAATGTTGGACCCCGAACTGTTTTGAGCTGGTGAATTTATCATATACTGTGATTACAAAATGGACTTAGTTTTAGCATATCTTTGACGACTATTTAGTTAGGGGATTTTGCTACAATTCTCGTTTAGTCTCAATGTCACTTTATTGCATTTGATAAGGGTATTTTCTGTCTGTATTTTAACTGAATATCATAGGATTCAACATAATTTTCTGCTATCTACATCAATTACAGACTTTAGAATTGAACCCTTATTATTAAATTATTCACTTAACTTTTAACTCACAGATCTAGCCAATTCATAGACTATCTGACTACAGGATCACAGCTACAGGTTATTATTTGCAGTGAATTATATGTGGTGCATGAAAGCAGATATGCACGGCTCAACCCTCTGACTACATCGAGCTATTTTTAAACAAAGCCATGCATAGCCTAAGTACCTAAAATATGATTAACCACCGGTAAAGACGCAACTGGTTTGCTTGTATGGCATGCTGTTTTGGAGAGAAACTAAACTTAGCATTAAATGTTCGGTATCGACACGAACTCTTTCATGTCTACGTTCATGTTCCAACGAATGACAACCAATGCTACATCACTTAGGGCCCTTTGCATCTTACTCTTGACTGGATACTCACCAAGTACATTTGCATTTTTGTTGCTTGTTTACTCGGGCATCTCTCGTAGTCTTAATAAGATATGTGACTTTTGCTTTTTTTTTTTAAAATATACAGAGTTGCCATATTGTTTGTGTTTCATCACTGTACAGGGTCTATTCTGTCATTTATTTATTTTACTAAGTTAAGAAGTTTTCTCATATGATCTAATCACTAGAAATGTTTGTGTTTGGTGTTGTATATTCCATACAATTTCCATAAGTAGTTCAGAAAATAAAGATCAATCCAGACAGGCCCTGGGTTATCTGGACAAGCATAATGCAAATGGGCTGTGTATGCTCCAGCTGTTAACTGATAACTGTTTAATTTTGACAGCAATCCAATCCTATAGGACACAACACATCTTGAGGTTGAATATTTTGTACAGTTCTGCCCCAACTTCATTATGTAAGTGGTTAAGCTGTGATTCTTGCACTCCAAGACAAATGAAATTTCGTTTTCAAACACAATGGTAGTCACTGAAGCATGCTCAGAGCTTAAGGTAGTACATAATTGGTGCTGGCCAATTCTTATTTCAGGATATTTGCAGAAGGAATGTCTAATGTAACATGTTTTTAATAATATGACATAATATGATCAATAAATGTAAGAATTAATAATTATGGGGAATGCACATGAAAAAAGATGACTGCTTTGATGAGACATGGCCTTTGAATGTAATTACTGCCAAATCTTCTGCCTCTTGTAAGAACAGAATATAAATAAAACTAAAAATAACTAATAGAAAGTTGGTGAAGCAATGAAGCTTTGGAAGGGGAATACTCACAGTAAGCATTGTGAATTAGCTGCAAAAAATACTTAACACAGTATAGTTTAGTTCCTTTGTATGCTCAGTCGATCACATTTGTAGCAACTTCTTTCAATGAGGAACATGTTGATAGGTTTACGAATAAGATATATTCCCCCTAAGAACATATGACTACATGCTGCCCATCGATGTAACTGGATTCAAAAAAATGTTAATCTACAACCTAATTTGACAAATGTAACCCAAACATTGCAGACGCTGCCTATTTAGAAATTTATCTATGGAGCAAATGATGATATCAAGCAGAAATGATTTCAATTTGCTTCTTAGACTAGCATTATATACCTTTATTTGTAAGAGTGACAGTCTTTTTTTTGCAAGAATAAGAGTGTTGTAAATAGGGAAAACTTTATAATTTACTCCTTATACTAGACACCTTATTTTTCAATTATTGCTTATTTATGTCTGAACTACCCACACTTTTCAAACAATGGAAACTCCAGGTAGGAATATCAACGATATAGGAAAGGTGAGATTGCTACTTACAGTAATGAAGAAACATTAAGTTGCAGACAGGCACAATTAAAAGACACTTACATAAAGCTTTCGGCATTCCAACCCGAGGTGCTGGAGTTGGTAGTCATCTGTGCATGAAATGTGCTTGATTGTGTGTATGAATTGTGTGTGTCTCTTTGTTATTGATGAAGGCTGTGCCGAAAGCTTTATGTAAGTGTCTTTTAATTGTGCCTGTCTGCAAGTTAATGTGTCTTCTTAATGGTAAGTAGCAATCTGTCCTTCCCTACATTGTTGATATTCCTACACACACTTCCCTTCAACAAGTTCTCAATGAGAAAATCAATGGCTCATGAAATTCAAGATTCTGTGATTGTTTTTAAGATCATATACCAATGATTTGGCTTTTACATCTTATTTGTGAATGAGCTATTGGTGTGAGTAACTTTTCACAATGTATATTCATACTGTATTCATCAAACAGTTGAATAAAATTCATTGAACCGTAACAGTATGCAAGTTTTAAAAAGTTAAGTTGCATATGATACCCAAACTGAAAATAAATTAACAGTTCACAGTATAGTGGGGAAAAAGGAAAGTGTATCCAACTAGGCTAAATAAAACTTAAGACATATGAGTACAGTTTTAGTTGTCACATGCCTTTGAAGGAAAAGTAATATTGACTATATGCAGAAGTGTTAAGTGACTTAACCAACCCTCAAGTAGACTAAAGCCCTAAGACTAAATATTTATCTCGGGACCAATATTTTTTCAGTCTGGAACCGCACAACTGCTACGGTCGCAGGTTCGAATCCTGCCTCGGGCCTGGATGTGTGTGATGTCCTTAGGTTAGTTAGGTTTAAGTAGTTCCAAGTTCTAGGGGACTGATGACCTGAGATGTTAAGTCCCATAGTGCTCAGAGCCATTTGAACCAATATTTTGTTACCAATTTACAAACATCAGCATCTTACTAAAATAGTCCTCACACTTCTAAAACTGAATATTGGATTGGATAGCATATAATGTACTTACTGATTCATTAAAGTGAAATGTATCGGCTTATTTCACTGATTACTATAAAACTCAAATGCTACATGTATGTTATTTTATTAATGGCTACTTTCCTTTTTTACAGTTGTATCATGCCACCTTAATAGAAATATGGAATTTAAAACAGCAATATCACAGTTACCATTCATCTGAAAGTTGCTATGGCCATGCGTTCTGCACCATAAAAAAATCAAATCTAGAGTCTACACAGGATACAGTGGCCGATGCACAGTGACCAATTTTCATCCAAAGCACTGGGCAAGTTTGTTCATTTATTCAGAAGGGGAGACCGACATTGCTCGACAGCTGTGAGCCAGTTTGATATGCACTGCGATGACAGAATCGAAGCACACATCCTGCAGTCTTGTTCAAATGATTTTATAGAAATTATTTGGTAAAAAAAAATAATTTTTGCATTACTTATAGCTTTATATGTCAGCTTCATGATGACATGCCCGTCATTTTGTTAATAGTCACAGTTATTGTGATACTGAATTTTAGTAAGACACTGCGCAAAATTAGAGAAACTTTGCAGTGAAAAATAGGATCATTATGATTTTGCATTTGGTGCACATTATGTAACATGTTGCTGCATATGAAATTAGGCTAATATATTGAATTTATCTTTAAACGTAGGTGGAGGTCTCTAACTGGTACCAATCTCAAGAAAATTGATCTGATGTAGCAAAAATAGTGATAAGGCCAGAATCCCTAATATTTCATAAACGGTTTGAGATATCGACATGAGATTTTAGCAAATGATAGCATGAAACGAGGAGAGTATCTTGCCATTTGGTTGTTATACAAAACTTCATTATCTAGCGTGTTATTCCACTAACTGCAGACTTTTTCAATTAAAGAATGTTTAGGGCCATCGATAGCTAGTTAAATGAGAAATGCTGTGGGTTTTGGAACAGCATAACTGAGTAGGTATTAAAATCCATGGAGAAGAAATAAAAACTTTGAGGTTCGCCGATGACATTGTAATTCTGTCAGAGACAGCAAAGGACTTTGAAGAGCAGTTGAACGGAATGGATGGTGTCTTGAAGGGAGGATATAAGATGAACATCAACAAAAGCAAAACTAGGATAATGGAATGTAGTCAAATTAAATCGGGTGATGTTGAGGGTATTAGATTAGGAAATGAGACACTTAAAGTAGTAAAGGAGTTTTGCTACTTGGGGAGCAAAATAACTGATGATGGTCGAAGTAGAGAGGATATAAAATGTAGACTGGCAGTGGCAAGGAAAGCGTTTCTGAAGAAGAGAAATTTGTTAACATCGAGTATAGATTTAAGTGTCAGGAAGTCACTTCTGAAAGTATTTGTATGGAGTGTAGCCATGTATGGAAGTGAAACATGGATGGTAAATAGTTTGGACAAGAAGAGAATAGAAGCTTTCGAAATGTGGTGCTACAGAAGAATGCTGAAGATTAGATGGGTAGATCACATAACTAATGAGGAGGTACTGAATAGGATTGGGGAGAAGAGGAGTTTGTGGCACAACTTGACAAGAAGAAGGGATCGGTTGGTAGGACATGTTCTGAGGCATCAAGGGATCACCAATTTAGTATTGGAGGGCAGCGTGGAGGGTAAAAATCGTAGGGGGAGACCAAGAGATGAATACACTAAGCAGATTCAGAAGGATGTAGGTTGCAGTAGGTACTGGGAGATGAAGAAGCTTGCACAGGACAGAGTAGCATGGAGAGCTGCATCAAACCAGTCTCAGGACTGAAGACAACAACAACAACAACTGATGACAGTATAGGTTTATTTTTGTACTAGAAAGTGCTTTTTTGTAAGCTATTGGCCTTACTTTTCCTCAGTTCCTCACTTAATAAAATTAATAAACTATTACTTCAGAATTCTCTCACACTTGCACCTGCACAACATGTTAGTGGGGTGACTGTGCAAATTGCGCTGTGTTTTGGCAACAGAAGCAAATTTTAACATGGCAACAAGAGGAATGTAAATTTTACTCAAAATTCACCACTCACGACATTTCTCTGAAAGTTACTAATGGTTAACGAGCCAGGCGAAAATAAATTGCTGCTTTCATCATATTTGTAGTAGAATTCTTTCTAGATACTAACCAAAGCAGAGTTGACAGTAGAGTTTTGAATGGTCACCAAACAAGTGTGGTCATGGAGGGGCTCCACTTAATATGTATTTACAAAAAATGTGAGCACAGGCTTGAGTTTAGAATGGCATTTCCCCTTTAGCACTTGACATTTCCCCTACAACACCTGCTCGCAACCCTCACCACTACCGCTCTCTCAATATGTACCCGGCTGACTACACATCTACCAGCCACGGTATTCTGCCCACAGTCTACCTGCAGAACTCATTTATCATGCGAAGTCCAGATTACTTGGCAGTAATGCTTATATTTTTTTATATTTGTGCCTAGCAGAGATGCACAGTGTTGGATATTCTGTGTTGTGATGAAAACTGATTCTCATTCAACCACAAAAAACTTCTTTACGCTCCACTCCACAGCAAACATTCATGACATGTGAAATGAACTGGGGTTCAAACCTGGTTCACTGTCTTTCATGTGAAGTGCTCATCCAGGCTGAGCCTTCTGAAAACATCCCTTAAGTCTGTGTGTCAACCTGTTACTGATTTTCTCCTCCTCTTATAATGACCCATACAGTTTCACCTGAAAAATCTGTCAAACTGTCAACTCTCTGATAAATACTGTTTCTTTATTAGCTTATTGCTACTATTAGTTAACTATAAAAAATGTTAATATAAAAGTAATGTCTTGTCTGTGGTGAAACCAGTATATTTGTCATTCAGAAACTTTAAGAAATATTTTAAGTATTTAATTGATTTGGATTTCCATTTACACTCTTTTTGTTTTATATGTCTTTCCTTTGGGCATACAAACAAATTAATGTTTTCGTGAAAAATGAAAGACTCGTTGCAATGATTTAAAAAATGATCTTTTTGGTTGTGAATTTTTTGTTTTTTTACTTTTATCAGAAGTACCCTCTGAAAGTAATTTTCCAGAGGGTGACCTGCCTTTTCCTAATAGATCTGTGGAACCCTTTACATCAGGTTCAGTTATGAAAGAAGTATCCTCAGTCCCATCAGTTATGTCTGATGTGGAGCTGTTGGTGTTTCCAATGTCTATAATTTGATCTCTTGTACTTTTATCAT
Organism: Schistocerca nitens; assembly: GCF_023898315.1. NCBI lineage: Eukaryota > Metazoa > Arthropoda > Insecta > Orthoptera > Acrididae > Schistocerca > Schistocerca nitens. The sequence continues at coordinate 668,893,011 of NC_064618.1, forward strand.
CATATAGAGTAAAAGACTTTTTGTCAGCTTTTGAATCTTGTGGTTCGGTCAATGTCATATCAGACTGTCCTGCTACAGGCAGAATATTTGAATCAATCAGGTCTTCAATGATTAGTCCCACAGAGCTCCAGTATACCTTCTTATTGGAAAATGTATTACTTGAGTTTTTGTTTTGATATTCATCAGCAGCTGTATTGACATATGACGTACTGATGCTGTTACTAACAGCAGTATTATTACAACTAGCCCCATTGTTCAAATGTTGTTGAATGTCATTAACTTGATGAAATGTCTGCAAAACTGGTTTTCTCCCAGATACAGTTTCCTTCTTATCATTCAAACTGTCACTTGAACTGCTCATTATTTGGTATCTATGTTCCAATACACTAGTTTCAGTTTCCTCATTTTTATCCACAATGTTTTCTTGGATCTGTTGTCTGCTTTGATCTCCAAGTGTATCCTCTAATATACAGTCTGGTACTGCATTTACCTCATGAATACTTTTATAATGTGTAGATTTGCAGCCAGAAGAGAGATTATGCTCAAGCAGCATCTGGATGTTATTCTCATCTTCCGGCTGAATGAAATTTTGAAAGTGATACTCTGCAGTATTTCCAGAGAGTGAAGAATATTTCTTGGAACTGCCTCTAGTCACATATGTTCTTTCACCCATAACATGTTCTAAATTTATAAATTGTGATGGTGAACCTGCTACTGGGTGCAAGTGAAGCTGATCATTAGTCACAAGTATTTTATTATTAGGACTATTACCTTTTGATGCCGAATCCACTGAGTTGTTGTTATATGATTTTTCTTTCATTCTGTACAGCTCACAAACACTTTCAGAATCTGTTACCTCACTGAGAGGCTCCTTTTGTTCATCTGCCACTGGCCTTTCTTGCATTTTGTTGTAGGTGTAATCTCTTTCATTTTTATGTGACATCCAGGCTAAATGTTCAGAAGAGCTATCTGCACAGATAACCGAATAAGTAGGGTATAAATTAGCTCCTAAGGGCTTTTTCTCCCACTTTCCACATGTTTCTGGGTGGTAATGCTGTGACACCTTTTTAACAATCTGGCTTGAGGTTTGTTCATCATAGTGAATGCCATTGCCTTTTGACTTGCATGTTTGCAACTTCTGATTAGTATTATCACACAAACTGCTAGAGGTACCTCTATTTTCACTTTTATTTTTGGAGTACGCACACAGATGATCAGAGCTGCTTTTCTTTAGTACATGCATATCATGTTCGACATACTGAGCTTCTTCTTCTTCATCATCATCATCATGTAACTTACTGAATTCACCATTCTTTGTGCTTAAGAGGTTTACATCACCATATTCACTTTCATACCGTGCTATTAAATATGAATTATAATCATTTCTGTAAGTTGCAGTGTCTATATTTAGCTCATTTAGCTGTTCACTTTGGTGGCCTTTGGTTATTCCTTCACTGTGGACATTGAAAGTAAATGAAAATGGACCACTGTTCTGTCCTCCACCTGCATCATTGTAAGTGTTGAGGAGATGACTTTCTTCAGAAACTTCATGCATTTTGCTTGCCATTCCAAAATGTTTCACACCCCATTTGGTATTTTTAGATTTTTTACTTACTGTAATTTCACGTCCTGTCTGATGATCAGTATCATATAAGCTTACTTTGTATGGATCTATCACTCTATTATTTTCCCTAGTAATTTCCAGTGGTGCAGTATTAGTATTCGTAAAGCGGCCAGTAAGCTGCAAAGCATGAATTAACTTCACAATTTCAGCCCTAAAAGGGTTAACGCTGTCCCCTATGTTAACTTCCTGTATAAGTTGTACCTTTCTTCTTTGAGAGATATAGTCATCCACAAGAGGCTTCTGCATCTGTATTATAGTCATCAGCTTTCCCCATGATATCCCTGTAAACATACAAGAAATGCAGCAGGTAATAATACATAAAATAACACCAAATAACAGATAGTACTTAGTATTAAATAAAGACTGAAAAATACATAACTGTTGGGCAGCAACAACCGCAGCATCATGCACACACATAAACAGGAGCTGACACTAATGATAATCTTTGTAACCAGAGGATGCTTCACTCAGTAAGGAGAGGAAAGAAGAAAAAAAGGAGACTGCATAGGATTAAGTAAGGACGTCATAATGATCCCCAGTTGAAAAAAGACAGAGCAGGGCAGGGTGAAGGAGAAACCAGCAATGAAATTCCAGAAAAAGACAAGTTTTTTTCAGATTTGAATGAACTGAAAAGTAGAGGCACTCAATGGTCAACAGGTACATAAAAATTTAGCAATTGATTACAATATTGTTTACGTGTCTGTCTACTGCTCAATGCTTCAACTCTGGGACGAGTGGCTCTTTTTCCATTATTTAATCTTGGGTGAATTGAGAAGAAAATAGTTAACAAGTTAAGAGATAAATGAAGAGTGAACTGAAACCACAAGTAAAGATAAGCTACAGACTCTGTGCAGCAAAGAAAACTAACATAAAAGGTAAATTGTGTAGAACAAAAGTGGGGGTGGGAGATATTGGGGAACTTGTGTCATTCCCCCTTCCCTAGGAACTGGAGCACAGAATTTTTATCCGTTACAGAATTCTCATACACCACGGATAGTCAACAGTTATATGGAACACAGTCAGTTTTTTTGTGTCTTTTGAAATTTATTTCTTGTGACATGAACTTCTAGAAACTGACCAACTCCTTTATTTTAAATAAATGGCAACTTAAGAGTTTGTCTCCCCCCCTTCTTGGCTGAATTTCTTGGACTCCCACGGTAGATGTCAAATAAAAGAAGGGATAACAATAGAAGGAATAATAAGCGAAACTACAAAATATGAGACACATACCCAGAAATGGGTAAAAAATTAAATATTGAATTGTAAGAAGCTGATCACAAAATGAGGAAGATGTGAAAATAAAAGGTGGCTAACGGTAATAGTGAGTGTGGAAAGAATTAAAAGTAAAGTGTGGTTCCTTTACAGGAATGAATTTGATAGCTCGTAACTGCTGGATTGCCAAACAATAAATTTATAGCCAGTATAGGATTTACACTCAAGAGCAATTGAATAAAAAGGTACCTACTTTACTAGACAGAGAACACGCACCACCCTTCGTTCATGAATATTTCAGTGTATCACATGATGAAGGTTAGTCAGTTATACCACTGACATGGCAGTTATACACAGTTGGGCATGATGCACAATATTAGCAAAAATGATTATGACAGATCGTTGGTGCCCTACATTTGGGACACTTCAACCCCAAGATCATGCAGCACTGGACATCTCACATGCCACAATATCATGTTACCACGATTACCTTGTTGGCAATGTTTTAACGACACAAATCACCATCATAACAGTGGATAAGCAGGACACAGTACAGTTAATCGCTTGTCAATTCAGTGCTGGGCAACAAAAACTAGTGAGCAAACACCAGACGGATGAGTCATGGTATATACCGGTATTTTCATATAGCAGGTAGGAGTATGTTGAAAACCACACAAAGTGCTATACTCCAGTTGCCGACAGAGTACTGTTCGGGCAAATGGGAGTTTTTTTTAAGTGAGGTTGGAGAGTGGAGGGGTAAGGAGGGAATGAATTGGGGGCCCCGATGTGACTGCATTTGTCTCACGCCAGTGAATAGTACAGGAAATTACTGTCCAATCAGTTGAATTTGTCCATCTTCGCCACCTGTCATGTAACCTGTACCTTCGTACCTTCAGTAAGTTGTATCACGCTCAGATTGTTTCACAACAATTGAAGAAGATTAGGAAAACTCCTCCAGGTCACCTCACCAAAATTATGTTGAGCACATCTGGGATGACACTGAGTGAGATGTGGGTTTTTTAGACACAGCTCTATCCAATCTATATGAGCTGTGGACAGCTGTAGAGTAATAACGTCTCATGATAACTTTCCAGTGTTTGTTCCTTGATGTGTCATTACCATTATTAGCCCATCCAGGGGGGCCACAGCTATTTTGTGGGTACATGTGTGGTGCGCACATGGACCCAAGCTATTGCAGCCTTGGGTGGATTCCCTTCCTCATATTCATTCCTTCCAAACCTAGCTCCTAAGACTATTGCTCCCCCCCCCCCCCCCCCCCACACACACACACACACCCCTACTCCCTCTGTGTTTCCCTGTATGAAGATACAGCTATTCCTTTGGTTCTGCTGCTGTTCCTATTCAGTCTTGTGTCTCATGTTTCCACTTTCCCATTTTCCGGTCCCCCTTGGGGTTTGACCTCACTTTCTAAATTTTTAGTGGCTATCTATGGTCTGGTGGCACCTGCAGGACCTACTCTTTCTATGCTGATGATTTTTGCATTTATTTTTGTTCATCCACAATGGGCATTGCTGAACACACTGCGGGGAGCAATACACTGACCATAAACTTGGGCTCTCCTACAAGGCATCTGTTTTTTACCTGCCAAGACCTGTGTTACATATTTCTGTCATGATCATTCATTCAGATCTCTACCTTAATGGCCATTCCCTGAATGTGTTGGACTCTCATCATTTTTTGGGACTGGTCTTTGATGCCCAGTTGACATGGATTCCCTATCTTCGTCAGCTAATGCAGTGATGTGTTGGTTGCACCTCAGTGCTCTTCTGTGCCTCAGCAATCCAACTGGGGCACGGACCACTCTATTTCGATACAGCTCTACACAGTCACGTCTAGTTACAGTAGCCCCTCTTATGGCTTGGCATCACCTTCGATGTTACAGATGATGGACCCTAGCCCCATGATCAGCCTCCTAATGGAGACAGGGTTACACCATTGTGGGTTCTGTGAGAACGATACTTGATCCCTTATGTCTTACACATCTGCCTCCTCTTTCCAGATATGGAGATCCACCTCCTACACTGGCAGACAGGGGATTATGATCACCATCCACACCAGGCCCCTTTTCTCTGAACTCCAATTTTCCCTTCTACAACCTCTTCTCCAGGCCCACTCACGTACACCTCCATGGTGCATCCCCCATACACATGTCTGTCTTGACATATCACAATGTCTGAAAGACTTGGCTCAGCCTGAGGCCCTCTGCCACCAATTCTTCTCCATTCTCAGTGCGTTTTGGGATTCAGAAGTAGTCTATATTGGTAGCTTCATGGCTGCAGGTCATTCTGGCTTTGCTTACATTCATGCACATTCTGCTCCTTGCTGGATGGTTGAAGTGTTTTCACTGCAGTTTGTAGCCATCTCTCATGCTCCTTAGCATATCTGTTCCTGCACTGATGAGTCCTTCTCACCCGTGGTGACTCTTTGAGCAGTTTATAAGCTCTTGACCAGTGTTATCCTCGCAGTCCCTTGGTTCTGACTACCCAGGACTTCCTTTTTGCCATCAAACAATGAGGACACACAATGGTCTTAGTATGGACCCTGGGTCATTCATGTCGGGATCCTGGGGTATGAACTCACTAAAAGGCTAGACAAATTGGCTACCACCAAGCCAGTTCTTGAGATCCAGTTTCCAAAATTGGACCTACGATTGGTGTTATGCCATCAAGTTCTAAGGATTTGAAATACGAAATGGCATATTCTGACTTTGGCAGACAAACTACAGGCAATACAGGAGACCATGAATTTGTGGAGATCCTCCGTGTGGGCCTCTCGCAAGGAATCCATTGTCCTTTGCTGACTCCACCCTGGCCATACTTGACTGACTCGTGTTCATCTCCTTCGTCATGAGGACCTGACCACTGTTGTGGTGCCCATTCGACAGTAGTCGACATTTTGCTGGACACCCTTGTCAGCCCATTGAGAGATTTGCACAATACCCTGTTGCTTCCCCTTCCCCAAATTGATAAGCTCTGTATGTTAGAGTTTTAAGCACACTCATAGTTTGTAATGTGTGATGACCGCTCAATGTTTTCAAACACAAATTGATATGATTGGGCTTACCATAAATTGAACTTCCCAGATCCATCATTCTTCTGCCTACCTAAAACCTCCAAGAAAGACAGACAACCATTTTTCTCTATTTCCATAGTGAATTAAATGATCTTATGAGTGCAGTTGAGGTGATAAAAAAACTCTATTAATCTATTTTGTCGATGAGACTACACTTCGAAAATACCATCTACATACCTCCCAAAATACATTGCCAATGTGGTATGACTTACAAAAGCCAGGTGTAGCGAGCTGGGATTTGACCCATATGCTGTGTTCTCTGGTCCCTAGAGTAACTAAAATTCTTTCACTTTTTCATGCTATATACAAGGTGTCCCCTTTATCTTAACCTCCCTAAATAACTGTTTGTCCAGATGCAAATTACAAAATGTTTCAAGTAAATGTTCTTTAGCCATCAGGGGAACATCAATGAGCATGAATTCCTTCATTGTAGCTTTGTTTTTTACAAAGATATGAACAGTGGTATGACTTTTTTAAATGGCACCCTGTATTTTTTATTCGGTTATTCATTTCCTCTCCTACTGACCTATTCAAAAATGTATCACAGTGCACCATTCACTGAAACACAACATTGTTAATTACATAACACGTTGATGCTCCCAGTGCTTAGTGCAGGTACTCAGGTAATGGAACACATTCAAGTGCTGACATTGACAGAGAACAAATGTAAACAAAGTAGAATGCACACCCGTCATTCCGTCAACCATCATCAGTTGAAGAGTTATGTGAGCAGAATGTACACTAATGAAGAGAAGGTAGAAATGCTACTCATCTATGGGGAACGTAAGTTAGCAGAACAGTAATTTCAATACTGTTTTCTTATGTACGGGTACATTTAGTACAGTAGTTTAATCCTTTTAAATACTGTTGTGTAGAGCAGGCATACAGTAAAGGCTGTCCTTCCTACAAAATGCATTGACATAACGTTTTTTTTATTGTTTTTGTTGTTGTTGCTGCTGTTGAAGGTAGGTGAAATGCTATGCAGCCAGCAGAACTGTACAGAGAGCGGTATACTGACAAGAACCCACCTTCCCGATGGATGTTTTCTCATCTTGTTGGGATGCTTCCAGAAACAGGAAGTTTCAACTAATAACAACGCAATTGTCATAGCACTCGCACAGACGAAGCTGCCATAGTTACTGTTCTCACTTCCGTTGCTATGAAAACGCATATGAGCGCACAACAGGTTGAACACGAGATTGGCATGCCTAAAACCTTCCCGATGGATGTTTTCTCATCTTGTTGGGATGCTTCCAGAAACAGGAAGTTTCAACCAATAACAACGCAATTGTCATAGCACTCGCACAGACGAAGCTGCCATAGTTACTGTTCTCACTTCCGTTGCTATGAAAACGCATATGAGCACACAACAGCTTGAACACGAGATTGGCGTGCCTAAAACCAGTGTATATTGTATTCTTACACGTCACTGGTTCCATCCTTACCATGTACACCTACATCAAGAATTGCACGGGAATGATTTCCAGAATCTTGTACAGTTCTGTCAGTGGACACAGCAGCAAATCCTCGCCAACCCGAACATCTTCTCTGATGTTCTATTTATCGATGAACGTTCCTTCTCAAACAAAAAACAGGTAAATACAAGGAACATACAGTATTGGTCCAGCAACAACCCACGATGGCTTAGACAGGTGAAACATCAGCGTCAGTGGAGGGTTAAGTCTGGTGTGGGATGCTTGGTACTACAATTATTGGCCCTTATTTCATCAATGGTAGTCTAAAAGGCAGAGCATACGCCAACATCCTCAGACGAATTCTTCCTCCTCTTCTGGATGAAGCGCCGCTAAGAACCAGAATGCTTATGTGGTATCAAGATGATGGATGTCCAGCACATAATGCCTTGCATGCACTTCGTGTTCTGAACCGAAGGTATCCTGCCACATGGATTGATCAAGGAGGAACAGTTACTTGGCCTGCTAGGTCTCCTGATTTAAATCCTCTGGACTTTTTTCTTTGGGGCTGCATTAAAGACATTGTCTATCACGATATTCCAACAATTCCAGAGGACATGCAGGAACGTATTGTGCTTGCTTGTAATTCTATTCTGCAGAAAACACTGGAAGCAATAAATAATTCTTTCATTCAACAAGTGCACCAGTGTACTGGTGTCCAGGGTCACCACTTTGAGCACTTTTGAATGCTCTACTCCTGGGTAATGGTACAAGAGAGTCAATCAATTTTGTGTTACATTTTTACTTGGTTTTCATTTGTTTTCTGACAACTCCAGCAAGTGGGCGAGCTTGTGATCCCGGGCTCAAAGTCAGTGTTATGTAATTAATAACATTGTGTTTCGGTGAATGGCACACTGTGATACATTTTTGAATAGGTCTTTAGGAGAGGGAATGAATTACTGAATAAAAAATACAGGGTGCCATTTAAAAATGTCTTACTGCTGTTCATATATTTGTAAAAAACAAAGCTACAACAAAGGCAATCATGCTCATTGATATCCCCATGACAGTTAAAGAACATTTGCTTGAAACATTTTGTAATTTGCATATGGACAAACAGTTTTTTAGGTTGGTCAATATAAATGGGATACTCTGTATATCATCTGTGCAGGATTATGTAAATTATTATCTGTGCAAAATCTCATGTAAACTTATACCTCAATTGTTTATAGTTATGTTCCTTATTAAAATAATACAATTAGTGTTGCTGAAAGCTTTGACAATTAAAAGATACAGATCATTATAATTATGACATCAGGCAATAGTAACACATGACATGAGAAGCAGCAGGGGAGTTATTGTTACCAATCACCTCGAAAGTAAGCATCCCTGACTTTCCAAGAACACATTTGAAATCCTCTGATATTAAAAGTTCAAATCCTCCAATTTCAGTCACCTATTTTGTTCTAAAGACTGCAAGATTCTGAACTTTGATATAATTTCATTGTGGTACTTTTTGTAAATCAGTCAAAACCTCTCATTAATTAATTCAGTTGATAATTAAGATTTATAATAATTTAGAATTATAAAACGTTTTTCAAGCTGGATACTATATTTGTAAATAGGAGATTCCTAAAACCGCCTTATAATAATGGTTCACGTACTGTTGTGAATTGCTGACCTGAAAAATTTTATTAGTTTGGTGCATAGTGCATAGTGGTTCATGGTGTGGGTTCCTGGTATCATGTCCTAGTTCATCCACCACGGGCAACGTATAAGTGGCAAGTAAGTGGTCCTGACAGTCGGGATACCAGTTACTTTGGAATAAGGCTGGGCATCTTGGACATATTCCGAGTCGTGGCCACCTTTGTGCTCAGACGGCAAAGACTACCAAATCCACCGGTTAGTCCCTCAATCGTTAAGGGTAAAACTCAATGGGACCCAGGGCAAGTAAGGCTAGCAACCTGCTTCCCTGGTACTATAAATATGATGCTGGCAACAATCAGAGCAAAATGCCTCGGACCTTTGGAGGTGACGGAGTCCCACCTCTAATTGGCAAACCAGGGACTCCTAAGATATGAGAGGTGGCATGAGCCCCCTCTCATATTTCTATCTTACGACTCTCCTCTCTATTTGCATGCGGTGGAGGGCTGCTATTCCTTCACACGCGGACTTCCCACGCAGCGTCTCTCGTCACCTGGGTGGTCCGGTGACAGGCGGGTTAAGCCGACGTGTGTGAGGCAGTCGAGTGAATGCTTTGCAGACGCCGACATTGTCAAGAGACACGCCCGCTGGGGTGTGAAGTAGCGGCTGGGCTAGAGGTTCCGTTACTTCGGAGAAACTTAGCGAAAACACTTTCTGGCGGGCTACCAGCGAGGCGTGGGAATGACTTGTGTACCCTGGCAGTTGTGGCGGGAAAATTCCCGCACTTTCTGCAAAATAGTAACGGTGATTGGTTTGCTCAGGGCATAGCGCCGTGACATAGCAAAATCAGCACAGAAATTGGCGCCAAGAATCTCCATTGGTGGAATGGTAGTGCTCCGGCAATGGAGTGGAATTTCCGCCGGTTTTCGAGTTGCTGATTGGAACGTTTAACCTCGGCCACTGTCGTGGGGGCGGAAATGTTCTGTGTTCGGCCTGTACGGGTGCTCTTGTGAAGAGTCGGCAGTCGCCTTTCGGTCGAGGACGTCGAAGCAACCAGCCCTCGCCTGCGGTACGCCAGATCGTGTTCTGGGAGATAAGAAGACCGTTTGGTAATGTACGTCCGCAGCACCGGCAGACAGGGATTTTCCTAGGTGACAATCAGAGCTCAGCAGAGCGCGCCTGTTCATCCTTTTCTAACTTTGTTCTGTTTCGAGTAGCAGCAATTACTGGTGGGTTAGCTGTGTGTCTCTCTTGAGATTTGAGTGGAAAGGAATTGGCTCCACATACCACTACGTCTTAAACCTCACGATCTAAGTTAGGGACAACTTCACCTTTATAGTGTTTGTATGAATCTCCAATTTTAGCCAATTTGATGTTTTATAAATATTTCCTGTATCTCTTTTACTATTCTGTGTTTAATCTTAATAAATCATATTGTTATTTTGGACAGAACTTTCATTCTGTTAATCGATAGAGCAACCCTATCATTCCTCACTATGCTAATGAAACCTTGGTTTATTTAACTTATTTATCAAATTAAATTATTGCAGGTGCCAAACTCTCTTCTACTCCACTAGCAGGGTTGATTAGAGTCAGTTCGCGTATTTCTTTTATCCTTGTGCAACAGCAAAAGTCGGAGTTAGAATAGGGGGGGCTTAGAGCATGATTTACATATGTGGATTCTAGTAGAACTTAGTGATAAATACACTGCTAGCCCCGGCACCTCGCAGATACGACTCGGCAAAAGAATGGTAACGAGATGGGGAGCTATTAATATCAATGGGGGCTACTCTGGGAAGAAGGTAGAGCTGGCAGAGGCTGCAAGTAAGATGGGATTGGACGTTTTAGCTGTTAATGACATTCGGGTAAGGGGTGAGAAAGAAGAGGAAGTGGGAGAATACAAGGTCTACCTGTTAGGAGTCAAAGCAGGAATAGCACAATGGGGTGTAGGGCTTTTCAGCAGGAAAGAAATGGAACCCAACGTAGTTGCAATAAGGTATGTAAACGAACGACTGATGTGGATAGATTTGACAGTGTCTAGCAAGAAAATTAGGATTGTGTCAGTATATTCGCATTGTGAAGGGACAGATCAAGATAAGATGGATAGTTTTTATGACACAGTGATGTAGTTGTTAGAGTAAAGGACAAGGACAGTGTTCTGCTCATGGGTGATTTTAATGCCAGGATTGGAAATTGAACAGAAGGGTATGAAAAGGTTATGGGTAAATTTGGAGAGGATATGGAGGCCAACAGGAACGGGAAACAACTCTTGGATTTCTGTGCCAGTATGGGCTTAGTAACCACAAACTCCTTTTTTAAACATAAGAACATTCACCGGTATACTTGGGAAGGCAGGGGAACCAGATCTGTCATTGATTATATAATAACAGATCAGGAATCCAGGAAGGCTGTGAGGGACACACGGGTATTCAGGGGATTCTTTGATGACACTGATCACTATTTAATCTGCAGTGAAATTGGTATTGTGAGGCCGAAAGTGCAGAAGGTCAGGTCCATGTGTAGGAGGATAAGAGTGGAGAAACTTCAGTATAAGGAAATCAGACACAAGTACATAACAGTGATCTCAGAAAGGTACCAGTTAGTTGAATGTAGTCAATTGCAGTCACTGGAAAAGGAATGGACAAGGTACAGGGACACAGTACTAGAAGTGGCCAAAGAATGTCTTGGAACAGTAGTGTGTAAAGGTAGGATGAAGCAAACAGCTTGGTGGAATGACACAGTCAAGGCAGCCTGTAAAAGGAAAAAGAAGGCATACCAAAAATGGCTACATACTGGAACTCAGGTAGACAGAGAAAGTTATGTTGAAGAAAGAAACAAAGCCAAACAGATAATTACAGCATCCAAGAAGAAATCTTGGGAAGACTTTTGAAACAGCTTGGAGACCTTGGGTCAAGCTGCTGGAAAACCATTCTGGAGTGTAATTAGCAGTCTTCGAAAGGGAGGTAAGAAGGAAATGACAAGTATTTTGGACAGGTCAGGAAAACTGCTGGTGAATCCTGTTGATGCCTTGGGCAGATGGAGGGAATATTTTGAAGAGTTGCTCAATGTAGGTGAAAATACGATCAGTAATGTTTCAGATTTCGATGTACAATGGGACAGGAATGATGATGGAAATAGGATCACATTTGAGGAAGTGGAGAAAATGGTCAATAGATTGCAGTGCAATAAAGTGGCTGGGGTGGATGAAATTAAGTCGGAACTCATCAAATACAGTGGAATGTCAGGTCTTAAATGGCTACACAGGATAATTGAAATGGCGTGGGAGTTGGGACAGGTTCCATCAGACTGGACGAAAGCAAGTGATCACACCAATCTTTAAACATCGAAACAGAAAAGATTGTAACAACTACAGAGGTATCTCTTTGATCAGCGTTGTGGGTAAACTCTTCTCAGGTATTGTTGAAAGGAAAGTGCGAGTATTAGCTGAGGACAAATTGGATGAAAATCACTGTGGGTTTAGGCCTCTTAGAGGTTGTCAGGACCAGATCTTTAGCTTACGGCAAATAATGGAGAAGTGTTACGAGTGGAATAGGGAATTGTATCTATGTTTTATAGATCTAGAAAAGGCATATGACCGGGTTCCTAGGAGGAAGTTATTGTCTGTTCTACCTGATTATGGAATAGGAGGCAAACTTTTGCAAGCAATTAAAGGTCTTTACATAGATAGTCAGGCAGCAGTTAGAGTTGACGGTAAATTGAGTCCATGGTTCAGAGTAGTTTCAGGGGTAAGACAAGGCTGCAACCTGTCTCCACTGTTGTTCATATTATTTATGGAGCATATGTTGAAAACAATAGACTGGCTGGGTGAGATTAAGATAGGTGAACACAAAATAAGCAGTCTCGCATATGCGGATGACTTAGTTGTGATGGCAGATTCTATTGAAAGTTTGCAAAGTAATATTTCAGAGCTAGATCAGAAATGCAAGGACTATGGTATGAAGATTAGCATCTCCAAAACAAAAGTAATGTCAGTGGAGAGAGATATAAACGGATTGAGTGCCAAATAGGAGGAACAAAGTTAGAACAGGTGGACAGTTTCAAGTACTTAGGATGCATATTCTCACAGGATGGCAACATAGTGAAAGAACTGGAAGCAAGGTGTAGCAAAGCTAATGCAGTGAGCGCTCAGCTACGATCTACTCTCTTCTGCAAGAAGGAAGTCAGTACCAAGACTAAGTTATCTGTGCACCGTTCAATCTTTCGACCAACTTTGTTGTATGGGAGCGAAAGCTGGGTGGATTCAGGTTACCTTTTCAATAAGGTTGAGGTTACGGATATGAAAGTAGCTAAGATGAGTGCAGGTACTAGTAGATGGGAACAATGGCAGGAGGGTGTGCACAATGAGGAAATCAAAGAAAAACTGGGAATGAACTCTATAGATGTAGCAGTCAGGGCGAACAGGCTTAGATGGTGGGGTCATGTTACACGCATGGGAAAAGCAAGGTTACCCAAGAGACTCATGGGTTCAGCAGTAGAGTGTAGGAGGAGTCGGGGTAGACCAAGGAGAAGGTACCTGGATTCGGTTAAGAATGATTTTGAAGTAATAGGCTTAACATCAGAAGAGGCACCAATGTTAGCACTGAATAGGGGATCATGGAGGAATTTTATAAGGGGGACTATGCTCCAGACTGAACACTGAAAGGCATAATCAGTCTTAAATGATGATGATGATGATGGTTTGGTGCATAAGTTTATAGCATTTTTGTTTTCCATGGCAGTATTCTGGTTGCTATGGGTTTATTTATAACTGTCATTTTTTATTTGTAGTTCACTATTGCTATTTGAGTTAACATATTGTCATTTTATCATTTGGAGGCAGTGAATGGAGCTGTAGACACTAGAAAATGGAGTACAAAGTGGAGAAATCTGAATATTTGTGACATATTCATCTTTTTGAGTTCAGTAGAGGCAGCCAGAAACATTTACAGGGGTGACAGCAATGGAGCCAGCCAGAAACATTTGCAGTGTGTATGAGGATAATTCCAAAGGAGAGAGCATGACAAGAAAATGGTTTTCTCGTTTTAAGGAGGACCTCTTGACATTAGTGACCCTCCACATTCAGAAAGACCTTCAGGGTTTGATGAAGACCGTTTAAACGCATTAATCCACAATGATCCACATCAGTGTACTCAATAACTGGCAGATGTGGTGAATCATGATTGTTCCACCATCTTGCAGATGCAGTCTAAAACAACAACTAGAAGGAATAGATGAAGTGATGGTACTTCACAATAATGCCTGCCCATATTCTGCTAGGTTGACAAAAAACCACTACACAGGAGTTGGGTTGGGAAGTCATTCCTTGCCCACCTTATTCGCCTGCTCTTGTGCCCTCAGACTTGCACCTTTACTGCTCTCTATTGAATAACCTTCAAGGAAGTTCCTTTCTGGATGAAAATGCACTCCACACATGGCTTGACAAGTTCATCATCTCAAAACCATATGATTTCTACTGTCACAGAATCGAAAACTTACCCTAGTGTTGGCCGACTGTTGTAAATAGTGAAGGAGAATATGTTATTGATGACTAAAGTCTCTGTTATGCTCCCGTCCGCTGTGCGCTAAGTCCGCGGCTGGCGCGCTGCCACGATTACGTAAGCCAGCGTCGAGCGCTGGGGTCAAAGTTCAAACTGATAAGAACTTTAACATTGCACACGCTGTTACCTCCTCTATGCCAACAGATTCTAGATGTACCCTTGTCCGTTTCTCAGCTACGCTACAGATCACTTTATTTATGACAATAAAGTATACGTCATACACCACCTTTGATGTGGTCACGTGACCTGCACTTTAGCTCCACATACAATGACAATTTGTTGTTTTGCATAATTGTTTATGATGTTTTGTGTAATTGTTTATAATGTATTTAGTGCTTTGTCATTGTTTTAATTTCCATTTGTTGTCACGTGACCTATTTCCTTCGTACTGACACGTATATATGACACTATTTGCAGTACATGTGTTATGGACAAGGGTACATCTTATAATAGTAACAACAATTTAGCCATTGTTGATAAGCGTATTAGTACGAATAAAGTCCATGTTATGCACAGGCCTTTAATCCAAATGAATACAGACTCATTTACAGATATCTTACGTCTATTACGGGTGTAAAGGGAAAATGGGGAAGGTGACATATAAGCAGATTTACCAAAGTCTTTATTTGCATGTTCAGTCACGTGATATGTACGGTAGGCTATAATGTCTCTATCGACGAAACTCTCAAGGCCACCAACAGCTGGAACACCAGTACCACCTCTTACAATGGCTACAGTTAGTCATCCATTCCCATGGGTAAAGGCTACGAACTTATGCACCAAACCAATACACAATCTAGTCAATAGCGAAGACTTTGAGTTTATGCAAAATATTAGAATGTAACGCAACACAATTTCAATTTCAAAGCATTATGTAATTTCAGAGTTCACATCATGTTCTTATGCCTGTTTTCATATAGCCACTCCCCTCCCAAAACTGACAGTTTGCGGTCAGCCAATGTGCAGTAAACATCCGTATGCTAGATGGCACAAAAGTCCACATCCGACCCGTACACCATTAACATATCTATGTCAGATCGTGTTAGGCTAGTATATGGATAAATTATATACATCAGTTTGCATTAAAAGTTTGTGACTGGCACTTACTAAGATAACATCAATATGTTGAGCCCTGTGAAAATCTGTATATTTTTAACCTAAAGCTCACATTTTTGCGTTAGTTAAAGTGACATTTAGTGCCTCAACATAATATGTGCAATAAGTACATTGTAATGAGTATGAAACTAGGTAAAACCATTTTCCTAAACATCTCAGGTAAAACTGTATACTTGGGACATCAGTGTGCTAATATTCCACTACCAATATTCACAAGGCAGGGTTATTAGTTATGTGATTATTGTACTATTTCATGTGCACTTTTCCAATCATATATACATTTATTTTGCCTCTGTGAACTTTAACTAAATCCGTGTTGTTGCTTGGAAGTTGGATGATTTTCCTCCTTTATCGGACTACAAAGAAGGAGAGATGCTTTCATCTACCTGTGAACTGTGAAACCAGAACTAGCCACCAACTACAATATAGCACAAATATATTGAGATAAACAAGCTTCAAAACTTATTTTGTGTCCAGTTTACATTATTTGAATATCTTCTTCCTGATGTCTGTCCTCAGTACATTCTTTCAGTTCCACAAGAAATAAGACTTCAAGATTATTCAGAATCGAATGTGACAAAGAAACAGGAAAGCGGGATGTCACACACGCAACAAAAGAATGCTGTTCTAAATATCAACACTGCATTCGCCTTACACAATCAAATCTGCTACTGCTGAACATAGTATGTCCATTGGATATTCAATGGAGTATAATAAAACAATAATTGTGGCCTGTCAACATAATTTTGGGGCTCCATTATTAAATAATCCATGGAAATATGCATGGCAGATAGTGGCTAACAGTTAGGTAACGTATGGAACACTATCATTTCCATGAAATATTAATAAGTGAACACAAAAATTGAAATACCAGTTTTTTTATTAATTATGCAAGGAGGCCAATGAAACTTACACAATTTGAAAGGTACTTTGCTATAGATGTGCGCAAGGAAAAACTCGTGTCTGCACTTAGCCATTAAGAGTGGTAAAAGAACATAAATACTTTCATATTCATAACTCTGATGATATCTTCTCTACCAGGCATTAAAATCTTCTGCACGTGAACACTGAAAATTTGCCCACATACCGATCAGAGGCTATGGTAGAAATGACACACGAAAGTAACAATGTTTCATGAAATTGCATTTTGAAGATGTTCATGTTTACATGATTCATTTGCAGCAACACACACGTACCGGGCAGCTACAATGCAATAATGCTCAACGATGTTGTCAGCAGTGGAAATCAAAATATCATAGTAATGAAGTCTGCAAATAATGTTGTATATTGGCATCGTTCTTTCACTTACTTTTCAGGTAAGAGTAACTTTGTGGTCATTTTCTGTTTCTACCAGAAAATTTGCAGTTAAGTTCTTAATTTTTAATTTCTTCATTTTGAATAGCTACCACTACTGATTTCCTTTATTATACTGAAACTATATTTGTTTTAAGCTATGCTTAGTTTAAGTGAAACAATAATGACGTGGAATGACTCTGCTTACACGCTATTAAATAAATTTGTGACTAAATCTTCTGACCAAATACTGGCCATCCACAGATGAGTTCAGATAATAACAGAAGCCTGTGACAGTGTTTGCAGATGATGCACTTACGGAGAGGGAGGGTATGGCATTTAGTAACATGTTAGAGGCTTCCAGATGGTCAATGGATAGTGTAAAAATTAGCAGGTGATTCTAAATAAGAATAAATATAATGTACTGCAGTTAAGAAGATGAAAAATCCAATATCATTTAACTACACCATCATCAGTGTTTAGCCACTAGAATGAGCCGCAACCTTCAAATTCCTACGAGTGTCTGTCCAGAGGGATTTAAGGTGGAGCGATGGCAAACATTTTGCAGTCGGGGAACTCATAAGCCAGTCATATTTATTTTAAAAAATTGAGACAGGTTTAATTCATGCTCAAAAGAGAGCATGCGCAAAAGCTGATCAACTACTGAGTATTGAGTGTCCTGCTCTGATCCTTATGAAGTTAGATCAGCGGAAGAGTTACACAGTCAGTTCTGTAAGTTCTTGGGATGAATTTATTCACCAGAAACTACTTCCCATGATTTGCTCAAGACTAGGAAGACAGAATACAGGGATGGCTTTAGCGAGTGGCAACAATCAGGGTAGCTGAGTTCCACAATTCCACTGCTCACCAGGTAATGTGGTCAGTCTGCCACCACTATATTTAAGCTTGTGCAGAATAAATTGTGGAATGGGGAAAGCCTTCTTCAGTCTTTGATGGATCATCTGAAGATGACTGACGGTGTCCAGTTGAAAAATTGTGTATTTATTAAAGGCAGTTGGCAGCAGGCCCAAAACTTCTTTGAAAATTCGGTTCACCATAAAAAATTTAAATTCAAGTTCACCATAAAAATTTTAATTCATGTCAAATGTCCATCTGATTGCATTTATGTAGAAAATTTTTGAAAGTTTTTCTATGCTGTTAGTCAGAGAAATGGAAGCTTAACTTTGTTTTGAATGATTAAGGAGAGAAGCAGATTTCTGGAAAGAACTTAAACCCAAAAAGTGTCAAAAGATATACTGAATTTGAAGATGGATTTTAAGCAGTGTTGTTTACAAGAAAGATAGATGAGACGTACTAAAGTTTCTTCAGTTACCTTCATGAATTTATGGAATGACTATGGAAAGAAAGTACTTATTTGGCTCAGCTCCTTGAAGGAAGCTTGTGAGGAACTACAACAATTGCTTCAGGCTCACAGTTATGAGAGGCAAGGAGGACCACATAAATAAAGAAGCGATGAGATAAAGAAAATGTATGGATGGTCAATTTCACCACATAATTAAAGAAAGAAGAGGTGATGCATGGATATATGAGCAATTGTTTTAGATGGGACTTGTCAAGAGTATAAAGATGATAAAAAGTGAAATGCTACATAGAAACCAAATAGGTGTGAAAGAAACAATGTCCAAGTTAAAAGTGGATATTGAATGTTTGACAATAAGACCATTGCTCAACTGAGGAAGAATTTTATAATTAACTGTTAGAATATTACGGAAAAATCCCATGTTTCCTTGTGTCAGTTTCATCGTTTCAGGTACGGATACTGTCAGTAGTAAACCAATCCACAAGCAAATATCATTAAGAATGAGGGTAGTGGAAGATGCTTATAATGTGCTAACATTGGTTGTACCTGAACTGATCTGAAGATGAGTCATATATTAGGAGCCAAATGGCTAGTGGAGAATAAGGTGGAATAAGATTTCAGTGACAGATGCATTGGAATTAAGAAGGGTGTGGGAAAGAGTGTATTCAATTTTAAACAGTAGCCAATGGTGTGGATAGAGTACATCTGATTTATAAATATACAAGATGAGAAATTTTGTGAAGACAGCATAGCAGGAATCAGAGAACAAACCAAGATCATTTTTAAGTGATGATAAACATGTCAGCATAGTACAACACACAAGTTTGCAAATAGTGACAAAATTAATGTTACCTTCTCATTTACATATGAGGACCAGTCACAAAAACAAACAAACACACACACACACACACACACACACACACACAACACACACTCTCTTCATGCTATCCTGTTTATCTGTCTAAAAAACGGAGTCTGTATCTCTCATTAATGGCAGGGATGTTTAGCTCAGGAAGACAAAAGGAGGTGAGAAAATCTTTAAACAGATTTTCAACATATTTTCCAGTAACAAGCATTATACTGTGTAAATCTTACCTGTATAATCGTTTTGCTACGTGGTAAGTATTACTTAACAGGTACAACTTTTTAAACATTTGTAATTTCTTAGGGTTCCAGAAATGAACAGAAAAGTTAACAGAGCTGTGCAGTAATTTAAAAAAAATGAAAAATTTGTTAATTGGGATGTTGATGAAACAATGAGACCACACCTTGCTTTTTATGACTTATTACACTATACCGAGCATGAAAAGAGTGACAGTGCAGTGAGAGTCGCAATGCATGTTGGATCTAAAGCTCACACAGAGGGTGAACAAAAGATAATGGCAAAATGCACTTGGTATTAGAAACAAGGAAAGCCTAAGTGTAATACCATTTATTACCAGCTCTTCGTCATTCACCAGCCATGGCTGAACAGACTGCATCAAAGTTACAATCAAGTAATTTACAATATAATGAATTACAGAATAATATCTAAACTTTATACAGGTAATGTATATAGACTATGTCATGTTCACTGTGTCCATTCATTTTCTTCACAGTCAAAGAATTCTTGGACCGAGTATAGTGGGCATTGTTTTAAGCCTTCAGCAATTTGTTTCTTGAAGTTGTCCAGTGGAAGGGTCTGCAATTCAACAGATAGTTTGTTGAACATCCTCACAGTGATCGCCGGAACACTGTCTCTTGTTTTGGACAGTCGGCAGGTTGGTAGATTTATGTCTTCTTTCCTGCGGGTATTATGTTTATGGACGTTATGCCTCTTGCTGTAGGTGTCTAGGTTTTCCCTTGTGTGGATGAGGCATAATAATACATAGCGCCTATAAACAGTCATTATTCCCAATGTTCTGAATAACAGTCTGAAGCCAGCTGGAGTAGCCGTGCGGTTCTAGGCACTACAGTCTGGAGCCAAGCGACCGCTACGGTCGCAGGTTTGAATCCTGTCTCGGGCATGGATGTGTGTGATGTCCTTAGGTTAGTTAGGTTTAATTAGTTCTAAGTTCTAGATGACTGATGACCTCAGAAGTTAAGTCGCATAGTGCTCAGAGCCATTTGAACAGTCTGCAGTGTTCCTGGCTGTTGCTCGATGTAATCACTCTTATTACTTTCTTTTTCAGTAGAGAATTGCTTTGAAATCTAATGATACTCAAGTATTTAGTGGCTTGGACCTTACAATGTGATCCTATCCACATATCACATTTATATATTGAAGATAATAGAGGGAAACATACCACGTGGGAAAAATATATCTAAAAACAAAGATGATGTGACTTACCGAACGAAGGTGCTGGCAGGTCGATAGACACACAAACAAACACAAACATACACACGAAATTCAAGCTTTCGCAACAAACGGTTGCTTCATCAGGAAAGAGGGAAGGAGAGGGAAAGACGAAAGGATGTGGGTTTTAAGGGAGAGGGTAAGGAGTCATTCCAATCCCGGGAGCGGAAAGACTTACCTTAGGGGGAAAAAAGGACAGGTATACACTCGCACACACACACATATCCATCCGCACATACACAGACACAAGTAGACATTTGCTTGTGTCTGTGTATGTGCGGATGGATATGTGTGTGTGTGCGAGTGTATACCTGTCCTTTTTTCCCCCTAAGGTAAGTCTTTCTGCTCCCGGGATTGGAATGACTCCTTACCCTCTCCCTTAAAACCCACATCCTTTTGTCTTTCCCTCTCCTTCCCTCTTTCCTGATGAAGCAACCGTTTGTTGCGAAAGCTTGAATTTCGTGTGTATGTTTGTGGCTCAAATGGTTCAAATGGCTCTGAGCACTATGGGACTTAACATCTATGGTCATCAGTCCCCTTGTATGTTTGTGTTTATATATTGAAGAGTTTGATATCAATACTGAGTTCCACTGCTTGGCCTAAATGCATCACAGTCAATGTTTACCAGTAATTTAGACCAAGAGCTGACAAAGAAATTGGCAAGCAAAATCATGATGTATCATAAGAAACGTGAGAAGATTATCTGGGGAAAAAAACTGAATTGGAATGGAAGTTAAGTTCCTGGGATACATAATTACCATGGAGGGAATTCACTCTCATAAGTTAGTTCGTCAATTATTTTAGTGATTATGAGCTGGAAAAATTGAGGAATTTTGGGCCTCCAATGTCCATACCAATGGACAAAAAATTTCAGGGAAATTACACTCCTGGAAACTGAAATAAGAACACCGTGAATTCATTGTCCCAGGAAGGGGAAACTTTATTGACACATTCCTGGGGTCAGATACATCACATGATCACACTGACAGAACCACAGGCACATAGACACAGGCAACAGAGCATGCACAATGTCGGCACTAGTACAGTGTATATCCACCTTTCGCAGCAATGCAGGCTGCTATTCTCCCATGGAGACGATCGTAGAGATGCTGGATGTAGTCCTGTGGAACGGCTTGCCATGCCATTTCCACCTGGCGCCTCAGTTGGACCAGCGTTCGTGCTGGACGTGCAGACCGCATGAGACGACGCTTCATCCAGTCCCAAACATGCTCAATGGGGGACAGATCCGGAGATCTTGCTGGCCAGGGTAGTTGACTTACACCTTCTAGAGCACGTTGGGTGGCACGGGATACATGCGGACGTGCATTGTCCTGTTGGAACAGCAAGTTCCCTTGCTGGTCTAGGAATGGTAGAACGATGGGTTCGATGACGGTTTGGATGTACCGTGCACTATTCAGTGTCCCCTCGACGATCACCAGTGGTGTACGGCCAGTGTAGGAGATCGCTCCCCACACCATGATGCCGGGTGTTGGCCCTGTGTGCCTCGGTCGTATGCAGTCCTGATTGTGGCGCTCACCTGCACGGCGCCAAACACGCATACGACCATCATTGGCACCAAGGCAGAAGCGACTCTCATCGCTGAAGACGACACGTCTCCATTCGTCCCTCCATTCACGCCTGTCGCGACACCACTGGAGGCGGGCTGCACGATGTTGGGGCGTGAGCGGAAGACGGCCTAACGGTGTGCGGGACCGTAGCCCAGCTTCATGGAGACGGTTGCGAATGGTCCTCGCCGATACCCCAGGAGCAACAGTGTCCCTAATTTGCTGGGAAGTGGCGGTGCGGTCCCCTACGGCACTGCGTAGGATCCTATGGTCTTGGCGTGCATCCGTGCGTCGCTGCAGTCCGGTCCCAGGTCGACAGGCACGTGCACCTTCCGCCGACCACTGGCGACAACATCAATGTACTGTGGAGACCTCACACCCCACGTGTTGAGCAATTCGGCGGTACGTCCACCCGGCCTCCCGCATGCCCACTATACGCCCTCGCTCAAAGTCCGTCAACTGCACATAAGGTTCACGTCCACGCTGTCGCGACATGCTACCAGTGTTAAAGACTGCGATGGAGCTCCGTATGCCACGGCAAACTGGCTGACACTGACGGCGGCGGTGCACAAATGCTGCGCAGCTAGCGCCATTCGACGGCCAACACCGCGGTTCCTAGCGTGTCCGCTGTGCCGTGCATGTGATCATTGCTTGTACAGCCCTCTCGCAGTGTCCGGAGCAAGTATGGTGGGTCTGACACACCGGTGTCAATGTGTTCTTTTTTCCATTTCCAGGAGTGTATTAAAGATATTGGAAGGGACTGGAAAATGTTGAGATTATAGGACATCTAGAACTTTCATCAAATTTTCAAATGCTGCACGGTCATACAGCTATGTCTGAAATTAGAGGGAAGGTATGAACCACATCTAAAGAATATAATGCTTAGAAGCCTTGACAAAGTGAAAAGAAGGAAAAATGGCCGATCTGTATAGGGTGGTGTAGATTTGCTTCTATTTTGGAGATTAAATAACATAGTCATCATACACCACAAGACAACATCACTGCTGTTAATGAGTAAGAGTAAGGCACAATCACTTAACAAGTTGGGTGCTGATGTCACAATAGTTAAAATTTGAAATCACATATTGGCTAGGTAAAGAAAACATAGTGTCTGATGCAGTTTTTTTCTGATGCAGTGTCATGGGTGCCAATGGACTTTGAAGAACACAATGCAAGAGAGGCACAAGGGAGTGAGGTACTTGATTTGCTACATAAGAATGAACAGGAAACATAACGAGAAAATTAATCAATATCAGAAGGCAGCAAACACAGATGAAGGATTATGATTGGTGAAATGGAGTTGTGTACTGAAGAATAAAAGCTGCAAAAACTGTTGCTTGTTGCATTGTGGAATTCTGTATATAAGGATGGATGAAAACAGTGAACATTTTTAAACTATGTAAATCATAGTGTGTGATGCATTATTAGGTATTGTATACACAGCTAAGTAATGTGCACTTTGATGCAAAGAAGTAGCCTGACATTACATTCATCATAAAACATAGATCCCGTGGAGAGCTCTCTGGGATGTGGAAAGAATTCAGTGGTGTACATTTTATTTATTCAATAAAACTAAATGCCTTAACATTACTAAAAACTAGCGTATTACAGTGCTAATGTTAATTATAAAACAACTGTAGCATTAATTTTAAGAGTTTCTATGAAGATATTCTTCAATGGAGTATAAGGAGTTGCTTGTTTTATATAGTTTTTTTTATTCAGCCTTAAGCTCCAATACAGTATCTACAAGGGTATAATATGCTCTGGCATGTTGTTGAATACATGTGTACCCATGTCTCAGATGCCTTTTTGTACTAACGTCAGCACTTTAAAGTCTTTGTAAAGACTGGTTTTTTGGTCCTAGTGTTACATTCATGCTTTTCACTCTTTTTTTTAAAAAAAAAAAAAAAAAAAAAAGAGAAATATTGGTGATGACAACAGTTGTCAGAAAACAACATTTCTTCATTTTTAAATCACCTACAGTAGTAACAAATGACATGGTGACATATTTTTATAATATGGTGCTCTGAATCTGCGAAGTGTTACCAGATTGTAACTTATGCCAGAAAATAAAACCATGACCATCACACATCAGTAATTACCCTGCAACAACTTGGGCAAACAGTAGCTTTAGAAACACTAAGGTCTCTATCAAAATCCACAAGAGAAGCAACAGAAGTATTATTGTCCAAAATATTAACTTACAGTTTGTGTAATTTCATACGCTACAGAAGACACAAAAGCAGAATTGTGCTGCACAAGAACAAGTGCAGGCCATATCATGAAAATCTTACAGCCTTTCAGATAGCAAGGACATAAAGTCATCATACAATTTTGGAGAGCAAAAAAACTGTTCATGAATTACATCAAGCATTCCACTAAACCAACCCCTGTGCAGGAAGCCATTACAAGGATTTTAGGGTGAGGTGGGTGGTGTTGTATTAATGCTATAATGAAAAATGGATGTCTCCTGACCATCAAGAGCAACACTGCACAGACAATGGCAGAGCACTTTGCTCAAATAACTATCCATGCCAACCAAAGTAAACCTTTCTGTTGTTATAGAATGTTCCCTTAGAGGGGTAGCTGGCATATTAATTCCACAAATAATTATGTTTACATCTGTCCCTTCTTAATGTGGGAGCTGGTTTCAGCATTGTCTGCAGCATACAACACTACTTCTGATCATGAGAAAATCCATTACAGCATGTTGTGCCACCTCATTTAAACTGCTCATGAAATTGTCCTTGAATTTTGGAAATTAACATGGAAACTGGACAATTTCCTGACTCATGGAAGGACTCTATTTTAACTCCCCTTCTTAAACCTAGAAAGGGCTGGAAACGCATAAGTATCCATCACATTGTTGTCTTCTCATAAACTGTGTGGGAAATACCTTGGAGCAGACAATCAACCACCACCATATCTTTGTTTAGTACCCAGCTCATTAGTCACTTTCTGTATGTGTTCAGGACATATTGCTCAGCTATTGATACTCTAAACCTTGGCACCTCCAGGAACATGTATCTAATTTTTTGGTCCATCCCCTCCTCATACTAGTTTAGATAGTGAGTCAGAGATGCCCTATCAGATAATTTTGTACAAGAATTTGATATCCTGAAAGGCTGCATTTTTAATAGTTACGAGTGGCATTATGTCCATAGTAAGGTATCCTGTCAACTGTTCTTTATTTGTAGGCAACTTGCCCACTGCAGATAACAAAAGGCTGGAGAAATGGGCCCTAGAAAGTGGTTTTTAAGTTTTTAACAAAAATGTGTGACAGTCATTTTTGGCTGTCCTGTGATGTTTTCAATCTTCCATAATTAATGCAAAGATCTGTATTTTAGAAAAAAGTGTAGTGAGTATTAAACTTTTATGCCAAAGGTGGAGTAAGTCACGAACTTGGCTTCTTAGCCCAGTCGTATCAAACAAATGATGAGCTGTAGTTGCATGAAGTTGCAATGCTATTTAAATCATATGATGAGCTCTATGAAGTTCAATTTTTAGCCAATTGATGGCTCTTAAATGTATTCTAAATCACATATCACAGGATCAGTGGAATGAAAAAAAGCCTGCTACACCAACTTCAGGACCAACATTGCACAGCAACAGCTAGAGTGTGCACAGCTACCTGAGTATGTATCCCCACCAGAGAAGAAAAAAGTCTCAAAAAGGTGTACTGTAAGCAACTCAAGAGGAAAAAGAAGTGAAAGTGCATGACAGTGTAAAAGGTGTGGTGTTTCCCTATATTTAGAAGACTGTTTTGAGGTCTCCCTTACTCAACAATTGTTAGCTGATATGTGAAAACCATACTAGCTTATATTGACTTCACAGCTATCAATGGGGTATTCAAATATGATCTAACTGGGTTAAGGGGCTGAGTTTAGTTTTTATATTTGATTACATTTCAGACAAGCATCATGACTTTTTTTCAGTCTCTCTGCTCACTGTGATTTGAAATTAATCTTTGACAACAATCGTCTTCATGAGCATGTTATAACCAATTTCTTTTATGGAAGGGCACTACTTTCTTTTAACCTATGCAATGATCTGTAAACTATTATGAAATTCAGTTGCTTGCTTCATAACTGAGTGGCATTATCCCCCAACTACAAATCTCTCAGTCCCTTTTGGAAAATGAACAGTTCATTTCTGTATTGAGTAATGACATGTTGAGTACATGTGGGTGTTTAATGGTTGCACTGATGTGTAATCTCCTTTAAATTGCTGCTACAGACAGTGAATCCCACTGACAGATTAAAATTGTGTGCAATACTCTAATCTGAAATTGTATCTCCCATCTGTGTCATCATGGCCTGTCTAAAGGATCATATCTACTGCTATATTTCTGCTTACTATAACAGAGCTAGTCTGTCAAAGTTGAAGGACAGGAGATGGCAAATAATGGTATAATCATAATATAACAAGATGGGAGAACTTTCTCAATGAGAAATTTAATACAACATACATAATAATTTTATCAGACTGTTAAACTTGAGTTATTCATTGTCTGCACTATTCTGTTGCACATCATGCGTTGTTAATTGTTTTGCATGTTTGCATTTACCTGGAGTGGAAGCAGTGACACAGGCACTAATAGCTTCATCCAGTATTTTTCTCACTTCCTTCTCGGCATTTGATAGTGGCACAGTATTAGCAGTCATCTCATATATTCTAGTGGGATCAGAAGAAAGAATTTTTTTTCTTTTGCAAAAACATTATTTAGTCCATCTGTAAACAAAGCACACCATCATGTGGGATCACTTTGGGAGTTTCAGGTTACGAAAATTACATAACAGAGTTGGGAACAGTAAAGAGTATATATCAAGCAACAATTTACATTGTTTGTGAGGCAAATAGCAGATATCAACATGCTATATAACATGCTCCATATGAAACAGGATGTAAAACAGTCTTATACGTGTACATCATGTAGCAGTGCAAAGATGGTGAAACTGAGTGAAGGACCATATATTGACCTGTGAAATACACCATGTGTACCCTAAATCTTTGTTATGGTTTGTAGTGTGACTCAAAGGCAAATTTCAATGGATCTATTTATGCGTTAGATAGTGGCCTTTTGTGCATGATGGGTAAGTTACAGGTATTTTTTTTTTGTGTATAACAAATGACATATGCTCAGAGAGATGCCTCAAACTAACAAATAGATATAAAGTGCTGTGTATGAGACATGTTGTGGTTAAAATATATTCAGTTTGTTGCTTACATTGGGAAATCACAAAGTTTCAGCTCAATAAAAGAGATAATCAATGTTTCAGAGTCTGCTATACCTCTACAGGTCAACAGGTGCTTCAGTGCAAAACATATGACCATCCAATGTAAGAAGTCAATCAGATAACTCGATGATCCGTGTGCTGCACACCAGCAGGGATAAAATGTTTGAGTAGGTATGGCCACATTCCAGTTCAATGAAATCAGAAAAGTGATAGTGGAAAATGTCCTTCATTGGTTGGAGCAATGGCTTGCAGGTAACGTATCAACTTTAGTGACAATGAGAAAGAAAAAGGAGAGAGAATGCTGACATAGAAAGTGACAGAATGTGCAAGCAAAATACAAGGTGTCCATAAAACATATTTACAACTTCTTTAATAACTTTAAAACTACACTCCTGGAAATTGAAATAAGAACACCGTGAATTCATTGTCCCAGGAAGGGGAAACTTTATTGACACATTCCTGGGGTCAGATACATCACATGATCACACTGACAGAACCACAGGCACATAGACACAGGCAACAGAGCATGCACAATGTAGGCACTAGTACAATGTATATCCACCTTTCGCAGCAATGCAGGCTGCTATTCTCCCATGGAGACGATCGTAGAGATGCTGGATGTAGTCCTGTGGAACGGCTTGCCATGCCATTTCCACCTGGCGCCTCAGTTGGACCAGCGTTCGTGCTGAACGTGCAGACCGCGTGAGACGACGCTTCATCCAGTCCCAAACATGCTCAATGGGGGACAGATCCGGAGATCTTGCTGGCCAGGGTAGTTGACTTACACCTTCTAGAGCACGTTGGGTGGCACGGGATACACGCGGACGTGCATTGTCCTGTTGGAACAGCAAGTTCCCTTGCCGGTCTAGGAATGGTAGAACGATGGGTTCGATGACGGTTTGGATGTACCGTGCACTATTCAGTGTCCCCTTGACGATCACCAGTGGTGTACGGCCAGTGTAGGAGATCGCTCCCCACACCATGATGCCGGGTGTTGGCCCTGTGTGCCTCGGTCGTATGCAGTCCTGATTGTGGCGCTCACCTGCACGGCGCCAAACACGCATACGACCATCATTGGCACCAAGGCAGAAGCGACTCTCATCGCTGAAGACGACACGTCTCCATTCGTCCCTCCATTCACGCCTGTCGCGACACCACTGGAGGCGGGCTGCACGATGTTGGGGCGTGAGCGGAAGACGGCCTAACGGTGTGCGGGACCGTAGCCCAGCTTCATGGAGACGGTTGCGAATGGTCCTCGCCGATACCCCAGGAGCAACAGTGTCCCTAATTTGCTGGGAAGTGGCGGTGCGGTCCCCTACGGCACTGCATAGGATCCTACGGTCTTGGCGTGCATCCGTGCGTCGCTGCGGTCCGGTCCCAGGTCGACGGGCACGTGCACCTTCCGCCGACCACTGGCGACAACATCGATGTACTGTGGAGACCTCACGCCCCACGTGTTGAGCAATTCGGCGGTACGTCCACCCAGCCTCCCACATGCCCACTATACGCCCTCGCTCAAAGTCCGTCAACTGCACATACGGTTCACGTCCACGCTGTCGCGGCATGCTACCAGTGTTAAAGACTGCGATGGAGCTCCGTATGCCACGGCAAACTGGCTGACACTGACGGCGGCGGTGCACAAATGCTGCGCAGCTAGCGCCATTCAACGGCCAACACCGCGGTTCCTGGTGTGTCCGCTGTGCCGTGCGTGTGATCATTGCTTGTACAGCCCTCTTGCAGTGTCCGGAGCAAGTATGGTGGGTCTGACACACCGGTGTCAATGTGTTCTTTTTTCCATTTCCAGGAGTGTATACCAGATATTAACAAATGGTTTCCAACATGTGATAAGATAACTCATCGTTCCAGGTGATGCAATTTTGATGGAAAACCAAATTTGAAAACCTGATAAAATGTGGATGCCACAGAACAAAGCTCAGTGCGCAGCCTTATTCATACAGATGACATTAAACACCCAAGTCCAACAAAACTTTTGAACATGTTATGGAATGCAACTAAGGGCTTGGTACATGTTATTTACAGAAACAGGTAGTGTTATCCATAAAAAGGGGGTGGGTCACCCAACTGTTACACTTGACACCGTGGACAAGGTATGGCAGGCATACGCGAGGACTCTGAGCTAACCAGTGTGTACAGCAGCCAGAAAGTTGGAAATGAGACAATCAACAGCGGACAATGGCTTGTACAAGAGCTTACGGCTATATCCCTACAAGGTGCAGGTGCTTTAGGTATTAAAGCCTACAGCAAAATCTCAGCATGAACAGCTTGCAGGGGAAATGCTAGGTGTGACTGACCCAAACAATGACTTTTTGGAAAAGATGTGTTTCTCTGATGAGGCCACATTTGATGCATCTGGCAAATGAATCATCATAATGTTCGTATATGGGATTCACAGCATCCTCATATGCTACAAGTAAAATGGAAAGACACAGTGCATCATTGGTCTTCCTTTTTTCTCAAGTCTGCCATCAGCAGTGGTGTTTATCTGGACATGTTACAGGAGTTTGCTGATCCACAATTGGAGCACCTGCAACCTGATGTCATATTGCAGCAGTATGGAGCTCCACCCACTGTCCCTAAAATGTCCATCAATTTCTAGATGAAAAGTTTCCAGATAGGTGGATTGGATGAGATGGTCACCATGATCCACTGACCTCACACCAGTAGACTTCTTCCTATGGGGTTTTGTAGCGGATCTGGTGTGCTGATCGAAGGTTAGAGAACATACAACCGTGGAGATCTTGAATTGTACGTGGAGAGAAACAGCGTTCTGACTAGACATTGTCTGTACCACTAAGGGTGCACACATTGACGTGTATGATAAAGGAAACAATAATTTATAACTTATCACATGTTGAAAACTGTTGTTATAATATCTAGTATAGTTTTAAACATTGATGTGTATGATCGAGGAAACAATAATTTATAACTTATCACATGTTGAAAACTATTATTATAATATCTAGTATAGTTTTAAAACTGTTAAAGTGTTAACTGGTAAAGATTATTTATGGACTTCCTGTATTACAGCTGAGTAAGTCAATGGCATGCATATTACAGCAGGAGTGAGACAATCCCAAGAATACTTCATGTATTTACCCCAGAGAACAAGAAGCAAAGTGCTCACAACAAATCTTCAATTAATGATATGGATAAATGCGTTATTAGGCTGCAATTTTTGTGATATTATGGAGAATACTAGGAAATTAAAACTTTCCAAAAACTTCACATCTTTAGTCTCTCAGAACTAGCAAGAGTATTCCCAAAAAACTATTCTGTCTTTGGGATTTGATTTTAAGCGAAGACTCAATAAATGAGCTGTCATGTGTAAACATGAGGACCTAGATGTTCAAAGGGGATACAACATTAGATTTTTATAGAATAATGAAGGATCAGCATTAAAGCAACCAGTGACATGTTTAGACAAAGTTGTTGACTTATACACATTGCATAATGAGTAAATGGTAGCAAAATGACTGAGTGTGAAGAGTATTGTCAAACAAAAGTGCCAGTCAATGTATAATTGAAGTTTTGTTTATTATAAATGACTAGCAATCAGAAATTTCAAAAAAATATATAGAGATCGAACTTACAGGAGTACCTCCTTGAAATATATTCATAAGTGTTGAGTGCTCCACATTACAAGAAGTAGTAGTAGAAATCACCTTTCTCTGGTCCACCAAAAGTGAAGTACAGTCCTGGCTGTCAAGTAATAACATATGTTGTGAGCTAGTTAAGAGGCATCAAATTTCTTGTGCTTATTCCATTAATAAAAGTTTGCAAGAAAACGGATTTGCTTCCCTCTGACTGCTGCCATACTATCCAACCCATCAAACTGATTTGGAATTATGCAAAGAATAAGATCTGCTGTCTAACATGTCAAACGTCTCACTTTCAGGACAGAAAGGAGTAGGAGATGATGCCTTTACTGCTGTGGTATTAGAAGATTGGAGTGTTCGAATGAAGTGTGTCGTTACTGCAAGTGGCTGAAACAGCAGATAATGACTCAACAGACTCAACTGAGGCAGATAACAACATCACTGTAGAAGGTTGCTCTACAGATAATGCCAATGAAATAGCCATGGTAAGATAAACACTCTGTACACCCAGTTCCCGTTCTAGCTACCAACAGGCACATATAGACATGTACCAAGTTACGTTCCAATTGTAAGAATACTTAAGTCCATGCTATTACTGCTTCACTGTTCTTGTTTCATGGGCTTAAACATGACAGTGTTGTTACCCTGGCTGGGTCTTCATTTGCTTTGCTGAGTAATATGCCAGATGACCGTGGACTACTTCAGCAGATTTTAACAATGTTCTCCGTACACCATGTGGGCTTGTAAGTGGAAGCGTATCAGATGATGTGATGAACATGCCAAATAGAGAGTTGAAAACTGAAAAAAAAAGCCAGTAGCTTCACTGGAGAATATTTTTACTACTCCATATAAATTAATGAGTGCTTGCTTTGTATCATCTGTGTATGAATATGGGTCCATCTTGCTGGGTTTCCAAAGGGTGTAAGGTCACTGATGTAATTTGGTTAGTGAGGAGCATCTTAAACATGCAAACAGCTTGGACTTCTGATGATACCAACCAATACTTGATTAGTTTCCAGTTCAGCAACCTCCTTACAAATGGGATGAATCCAACAGCACTATATTTTTTTCCAAAAATGTAGTAGTATCTTTCAGAACTACAATAAGTCCAGATGATGTGCTTATACTACACTGATTTTTTTAATAATGTAGCACAAATTTTCATCAAATTAAGTAACCTCCAAAACTCACCAGATGTTAATTTTATAAAGCACTTTTTGAACTTCATAAAATGACACATGTGGCCATCATTACATCCTGCACCTGCAAATTGACACCAAAAGTTTTCTCATCCACAGTTTGTTACACACCCAACAAGATCATGGGCAATATCTCAACTATCATAGTGGTGCTTTAAACAAAAAGTATTTTGCACAGTAGAAAAATTTAAAACATGGAAGAAATCTGACTATATCTTTATAAACTGCTGTTGGACAACTGTTATATTATTTATATTTCTTAATGTATGTGTTGTCTTGAACATCATAAGTTTCTAGAACTCTGCAGCAGATTGTGCACTGATCTGAAACTTCCTGGTAAATTGAAACTACACTATGTGATCAAAAGTATCCGGACACCCCCAAAAACATACATTTTTCATATTAGGTGCATTGTGCTGCCACCTACTGCAAGTACTCCATATCAGCGAGCTCAGTAGTCCTTAGATATCGTGAGAGAGCAGAATGGGGTCTCTGCGGAACTCACGGACTTCGAACACGGTCAGGTGATTGGGTATCACTTGTGTCATACATCTGTATGTGAGATTCACACTCCTAAACATCCCTAGGTCCACTGTTTCTGATGTGATAGGGAAGTGGAAATGTGAAGGGACATGTATTGCACAAAAGTGTACAGGCTGACCTTGTCTGTTGACTGACAGAGAACACCGACAGTTGAAGAGGGCCGTAATGTGTAGTATGCGACATCTATCCAGACCATCACACAGGAATTCCAAACTGCATCAGGATCCACTGCAAGTACTATGACACTTAGGCAGGAGGTGAGAAAACTTGGATTTCATGGTTGAGTGGCTGTTCATAAGCCACACATCATGCCATTAAATGCCAAACGACACATCGCTTGGTTTAAGGAGCATAAAAATTGGATGACTGAACAGTGGAAAAACGTTGTGTGGAGTGACGAATCATGGTACACAATGTGGTGATCCGATGGCAGGGTGTGGATATGGCGAATGCCCAGTGGAGTCATCTGCCAGCGTGTGTAGTGCCAACAATAAAATTTGGAGGCGGTGGTGTTATAGTGTAGTTGTGTTATTCATGGAGGGGGCTTGCACCCCTTGTTGTTTTGCATGGCACTATCATAGCACAACTTCATAAGAAGAAGGGGCCGGTTGGTAGGACATGTTCTGAAGCATCAAGGGATCACAAATTTAGCATTGGAGGGCAGAGTGGACGGAGACCAAGAGTTGAATACAGAGCAGATTCAGAAGGATGTAGGTAGCAGTAAGTACTGGGAGATGTAGAAGCTTGCACAGGATAGAGTAGCATGGAGAGCTGCATCAAACCAGTCTCAGGACTGAAGACCACAACAACAACAACAACATCATAGCTAAGGCCTACACTGATGTTTTAAGCTCCTTCTTGCTTCCCACTGTTGAAGAGCAATTCAGGGGTGGCGACTGTATCTTTCAACATGATCAAGCACCTGTTCATAATGCACGGCCTTTGGCAGAGTAGTCACACAACAACAACATCCCTGTAATGAACTGGCCTGCACAGAGTCCTGACCTGAATCCTATAGAACACCTTTGGGATGTTTTGGAACACCAACTTCATGCAAGGCCTCACTGACCAACATCGATACCACTCCTCAGTGCAGCACTCTGTGCAGAATGGGCTGCCATTCCCCAAGAAACCTTCCAGCACCTGATTGAACGTTTGCCTGCGAGAGTGGAAGCTGTCACCAAGGCTAAGGGTGGGCAACATCATATTGAATTCCAGCATTACAGGTAGAGGGCACCATGAACTTGTCAGTCATTTTCAGCCAGGAGTCCGATACTTTTGATCACATAGTGTGTGTGTTAAACCGGGACTCAAACTCCAAGGCTTGTCTCTTGCTGACTGAGCTATCCAGGGTTTGAAACCCAGTCAGGCACACACTTTTAATCTGCCAGAAAGCTACTTCATCACATATGTTGTATATAATTCATTTACACTCTGCATTATGTTATTAATCAGTCTGTCTTATCATGAAATTATGCAATGTATACACGGTTTTTGAGAAATAACCTGTCCCCAGGGTGGTTGCCTTAGAGACTAAGATCAAACTGACAGCCAGTGTGATGATAAATTTACCACTCTCTGAATTCTAAACTTGGCAATATGCACAAAATGAAACAACAGTCCCCGTAAGCTTGTACAGAAAGTATTCTTTTCATATTAAGCTATGCTTTATTGTATTTGCTAATGGTCTAGTGGCAAATGGAATGCAGTGTAAATAAAAAATCTGGAATTGAAGATCACGTAACGTAATTTTTCATACCACACTGAGGCAGAACAACTACATTACTAAACAGCTAATCCAGTTCATGGTTCATGGTACACTGTCCCAATTGCAGGCTGCCAATCTAATGGCTTTCAATATTTCATATTATTAGTGATAAAATTTAAGAATTTAAATTTCTGTCATAATCTACTCTTTAATAGGTATAATCTTATGTTAAAAGTTAAACACAGTATGACAAGTATTACAGTTAGAAACTATGTATATATCTGGAGACAAAGTAACACACAGCATGCAAACTAGCCACACTGTTTTCATGTAGCAACTTACAACAACTTTTGTGAACTGTCATGCTCCCACGGAGGAGAGCAAATGTGAAGTGAAAGACGAGTTCTATGCACAGCTAGAGGCAGTGATGGATGCTATACCAAATGGACACCTGAGGATCCTCCTTGGTGATATGAATGCCAAGGTTGGGAAAGAACAAATATTCTAAGACACAACAGGTAGGCACAGTCTACACAACCTAAGCAATGACAATGGAGTTAGGTTCATCAGCTTCGCTACATCATTAGGGTTGTTCATCTCCAGCACAAACTTCCAGTGGAAAAACATACATAAAGGAACCTGGGTATCACCAGACAGGAGAACTGTAAATCAAATAGACCATGCTGCCATTGATCTCAGAGCCAAGAGATGGGTGTTAGACGTTAAGACAGCGCGGGGTGCCGAAGGTGGGAGTGATCATTTCCTGGTCAGAGGCCGTTTAAACATACAGTGTGAAGGAAGAATGGGGCCTAAGTTAAAAAGAGTGGAAAGGTACCATGTGGAGAAACTGAAAGATGAGGCAACGAAGACCATACACCAGTTGCAACTTAGTAACCGCTTTGAAGCACTCAGTGAAGTGGGTGCGAATCAGGACCTCGAACTACTGTGGGAAAACATCCAGAGCTCAGTTAGGGATACAGCAAAGGAAACACTCATGGGAAACCCAGTGGGCAAGAAGATCTGGTTTGGAAAGGAATGTGCAGATGCCCTGGAAAGGAGAAAGGAAGCCAGGAACAAATGGCTGAAGGGGACAAATCTGGCACAGGCCAAAGCACAATTTGAGGAGGTCCGAAAGACTATACAAGCAATTCTGAGAAGAGCAAAGAGGAAATACATAAGGAATATCATCACTGAAGCAGAAACAGACTTCAGAGGACAAAAGACGAGGGAAATGTTTCTGAGGGTGAAGTGCCTCTGCAAAGGTCACCAGGCCAAGCAGAAATTTGTCAAAGATTCCCATGATAAGATCCTGACGAACGATAGGGACATAGCTGAGAGATGGAAAGAGTACTTTCGACAGCTGCTAAATTGTGATGAACCCGAACTGCAGTTTGATTTCCAGTACCCAATTACAGCCGATGCAGACTATCCCCCACCTACCCTGGATGAGATAAAAACCAGAATCAGACACCTTAAACAGAATAAGAGTCCAGGTGAAGATGGAATACAGGCTGAAATGATCCTGGCAGGAGGAGAGAAACATGCAGGAAAAATACACCGACTCATACAGGCAATATGAACCAAAGAAGAACTACCAGGAGAATGGAAAACAGCTTCGATTTGTCCAATACATAAGAAGGCCGACAAACTGAAATGTGACAACTATCGAGGAATTGCCCTGCTTAACGTCTGCTATAAGATCCTGTCCAATTGCCTCATACATAGAATTCAGCCAGTGGCAGAATCGGTGATTGGGGAGTACCAGGGAGGTTTCCGGCCAGGACGGTCAACAATAGATCACATCTTCAGTCTCTGGCAGCTCACTGAGAAACTGGGTGAATGTGGTAAAGATTTGCATATTTTATTCATTGATTTTAAGAAGGCCTATGATTGCATACATCGCAAGAGCCTGCTTAACTGTTTAAGGGAGTTTGGCATAGCAGAGAAACTCATCAATCTGATAAAGATCTGTCTGAATGAAACACATGCAAAGGTGAAGATGGGAAATCGCGTAACTGAGGAATTTGAAATTGTGACAGGACTCAGGCAAGGAGATGGGTTGTCCCCTAGCCTGTTCAACTTTGCCCTCGAGAAGATCGTACGCGAGACCTTCCAAGAGAACGAAGGGATTGAAATCGAAGGAAAGAGACTGGCATACTTAGCCTATGCAGACGACATCTGTTTACTCTCTAGGTCGGAAGAGGAGTTGGAGCAAATGACCAAAGCACTAAAGGAGGCTGCCAGCAAATTTGGGCTAAGCATAAACGAAGCTAAGACAGAGTACGTCGTTATGATGCGTGGTCGTTGTCAGACTGCTGATCATCTACAATCACTGCAGGTTGTGGAACATTCCTACAAGAGAGTGCAAGAATTCACATA
Organism: Schistocerca nitens; assembly: GCF_023898315.1. Taxonomy (NCBI): domain Eukaryota; kingdom Metazoa; phylum Arthropoda; class Insecta; order Orthoptera; family Acrididae; genus Schistocerca; species Schistocerca nitens. The sequence continues at coordinate 668,929,867 of NC_064618.1, forward strand.
CCTAGGGGCACTTTTCACTGAGAACTCGTCATGTGAAGCAGAGATCAATGCCAGAATACAAGCAGGAAACCGATCTTACCACAGCCTAGCACAACTGCTTCGGTCCAAATCTCTCTCCAGACAGTTCAAGATTCGACTGTACAAAACCCTGATCCAGCCTGTTGTTCTATATGGCTGTGAGACATGGAGTATCCGGAAACAGGACTTCCATAAGCTCCTTGTTTTTGAGAGAAAAGTGCTTCGGAAGATCTTCGGTCCGGTTCTGGATACAGATACAGGGGAATGGAGGATCAGATACAACCAAGAGCTTGAGGAACTATACCAGCAGCCCAACATAGCAGGAACTGTCAAAGCCAAACGAATGCAGTGGGCTGGCCATGTGGCCTGGATGGAGGATAACAGATGGCCTCGGAAGCTCCTGGATTTCACACCTACAGGAAAGAGACTGCCAGGGAGACCCAAGAAGCGTTGGAGGGACTCCATGAAAGTCTGAAGCTGTTTAATATATGGGAGTTTGACTCTTCAAGGAATCTGAGATGAGGGGTTTACTGGTACGTATATATCAATAGATGTGGACGAATGGCGGATAGCAGCAATGGACAGAATACAGTGGAGGAGGAAACTTGTAGATGCGTGCAGTCCACTGGGCCTGATCATGTAGTAGTAGTAGTAACTTACAACAAACTTTAAACATAATTTCAAACCTTTTGTAAACTTCTTCACACTTATATATTCAATGTCAAATATTTAACACTTTACCTAATTAGTAAAGTAATCAAAAGTCTGAAGCTGTTTAATATATGGGAGTTTGACTCTTCAAGGAATCTGAGATGAGGGGTTTACTGGTACGTATATATCACACACAATTTATTTCACATTCTGTCATGTCGCTAATAACAGTTCAATTGAAAAATACATTCACAGTACATATCTTGGCTGGCTTCCAGTGCTGAACTCTCCAGAATTCTTCCTCAATGCAACTGTTGCCAGCTGATGGCTGCAATCCACTGCACAGTTGTTAACTTTGTACTGCAATGACCGCACGTCACCCATCTACAGTGCTTTCTGCTGGTCTCACTTTAGCAAGTGTTAAATTATTTATTGTTGTTGTTTGATTTATCACACGAAATGACTATAATGCACTGTATGCAGAGCATGCCTACCAAAAGTGTAAATAAATCACCAGACTGTCAAATTTTGACTGCCATGAAAGGAGTCACGAAAAACTTAAGCTAACTGAAAGTGTTGCAACAGATACTGAACTAGATGTTATTTAAAGCTGTCACCTTTTTAAGTTACCTAGTGTGGAAAGCTGCTAACAAGACAATTTCAACATAGTAATGGCAAGTTCATGTAATGACTGCTCTTGAAGGAAATGACACAAGGCACTTTAAAGTATATACACTACCACTACAATTAAAATTTACCTGAAAATACAAAACAACACACTTTACATGATAAAGCTTATAACAAAAATACAAAAAACTGCAATAAAAGAAGTAATTGCAAACGGAACTTGTCCAAAACATCACGAATTAGAAACATCCAATTTTTTTACTTTGATACAGAATGAGTGTATGCAAAGTTCTTTGTTGTAAGGAAGAAGCATGTATGGTCCCCCAATGAAAATTTGGATATATTATGGTAGGAGTAGACCTACAAAGAAACCTGCACAAATTACATAAATAAAATTGTCTGTTAAAAAAATATATAGACTGAAGCAGAAATGTATAATTGTGAGGTTCTCCAATTTCATGAGTTTTTCATCTCCATACCTACTGCTGAAAAATGATATTTACTTTGATCACCACTTCTTAAATTTATTTATATTGACTGATGGCCAAATGACAAATGTAGCCCAAATCCATGCTGCATCATTAAGAGTCCCTTTGAATCTTAGTTTGCTTGGTATTCCCAAAGAAAATACCTAAGAGAGGTTCCAAAAATACTTGCGACACATAGAGATCCTTACTGAATTTTGTTCAGATAGTTTGCAGTTCAATAGAAGAAGAAGAAGAAATGTGGCTGTTTGTATCCTGGTTAAGAAAGACGGGGAGGGGGGGGGGGGGGGGACCACACCGACAGCATGTACTGATTGTCCAGAAAGATATGATCTGACAGTTAAAGCAGCCTTTGTTGCACAATATGAGCACATTATTTATTGAGACACTGTTGGTTTAAATTTCTCTTTGTCATAATGATGTCTAAGTGAACAGGAATAGTAGTTCATGCATGGAGCAAATTTCTTAGACTTAAAAAAATTGAAGTTGCATATTCAGCATCACATCTTAAAATTCTGTGCAACATTTCATTAAAATTATAAGAAAAATGTCAAGTGAATTTAGCTGGACAATTCAGTACCTCACATGGAAATCAGTGGATGTACTCAGCTATTTTTATCATGCCATCAGATGTCCGCTGTCAGAGGCGCAACGGGCACAATAAGAACAAAGTGCCCTGTGCACAATTGCAACAAGGGGAGCCAAGTCTTAGTGACAAACGTCAACTGTTTCATTGTTACTGTGATTAGTGGGTTAATGCTGAGAGCTCTGGCTGTAGCATTGTCATCTGCTTGCAAGTTACTGTAACTTCTTCTCATGCACTTACTACAAATTTTCTATGATGTTGCAAAGTTCTCATGCACATGAAGTACTAAGAATTTCCTATGATGTTGCAAAGTGTTAGTTACACTAATAGAGTCAAGAATGCATTTCTGCAGCTGCAGCTGATCTGCTTGGGTGGGCCATATGTCTCAAACTGCTGGAGAAAAGAAATTGGCCAGCCATCAGAAATGCAGTAGAAAGCACACTGATGAAGTATGTAAAAAGTAAATAAATATTCAACTGATGTCATTCCGATTCTTATAGTTATGGGGGAATGTAAAGCATATTTAGGACAAATGTTCAGGTGCTGTACTGTCTAACTATGTCAGAGAATGTTAATGTTACATTAATTATCCTCCAGCAGAAACTAAGATTTCTTGTAGAGTATAATTTTAACTGTACAAAATGAAAAATTAGAGAGAGGTCGGTCGTTTAGGTGCCCCTCCTTTCCTGATTATAATGTGCTAAAATTTAAAAAGGTTCATTATCATATGTGATTTACTTTTTTGACTAATAATTCTCAATGATGAAGCTGTGAACAAAACAATGTTCAAATGGGTATCAGTCTCTTGACTTTGCATTTTTTGTGACATGAAGTACTATTTTGTTCATTTATATTTTGTGGGATTTGCAAATGCATGTCGTTCCATCACATTCATATCAGCCATGAAATAATTTGTATTTTAAATCATAATAATGCATTTATTGAATGTTTGAAAAATGAATAAGCCAGTGAGTTACACATGTATTCTCAACTCAGTATGATATATACAAAATTTCTGAAGGATACCAGACAAAAGCGGAAGCTCCATAACACATGAACTGCAGATGACTCCACGAATTACCAGATAAGTGAAAATTTCCAATGTACTTCTTGCTCCCAATCATTTTTTAGTGTGTGGCAAAAATATACCAATTTATTGGAATCTACTGCACCTGGCCGCAAATTTAAGTCGGTCATTGATAACATAGTATTCTTATAAAGGAGATAAATCTCTTACCCTTTTGATTATAACAGCTTAAAAAAGTTGTATTTAAGAATGCTCTCATTGGCATCCATTGCAAAATAAAATGAATGGACAATACAGAGTTCTTAATGAATATTTGCAGATAGCTGCCATAGCTTCTCAGAAGCATAGCAATCTACAGCCCTAGCATTCCAAAATGCAAAAAAATAACAAAATTCATTATCCTCGCTGAGTCATAGTCATAGAATTGCCACTCAGATGAATAAAACAAAAGCTGGAAAAGTAAAAGCATTTGATAAGCCTGGTGCTCCCTTGACCGAAATACAGAAACTGATCCACTCACCTGAGATCAGTAATTCAATTCACAATCACTTTGTTGTATTGTTCGGAGATGCAAAGTTAATTGACGTCAGTCATATAGGTGTAGATTCCACACCATACATGAACTACACTGAAATAGGCTTCGGAAGTATGAGGTAGGTTCCAAAAGTTTCCAGCTTGATTACAATCTTAAAGTTGTAAGAATAAAACAATAGTGTAATCGTCCTTTATTTCAATACACTTTTTACATCTGTGAATTAACAATTCTATACTTTTCAAAAAGTAATCTGATTCTTTATCAGCAAAATGTCCCATCACAGCAACTTTCACTTCATTATCATCATCATGCCCATCACCATTATCAAATTTCCTTCCTTGAAGACCTTTCTTCAGTTTGGAGAAGAGATAGTAGCAGTTGGGGCTAGATCTGGACTACACGATGGGTGGTCAATCTCCTGGAAGCAACTTTCCTTTACTATAGCCTTCACAATTGCTGCTGTGAACACTGGCACATTGTCATGAAGAAGACTAATACCGTGTGACAACTTTCCTCACCTCTTTAGTTTGATAGAGTTGTGTAATTTTTACAAAAGTGAATCACAGTATTGTGTGTTCACAATGATATCCCTTTCCTTGAAATCATCTAAGAGAATTCCTCTATAATCCCGAAAGATTGTTACCATGACTTTCTTTATGGACTGAGTGACCTTCACCTTTCTTGGTGGAGCTTCATCTGTTGTATGCCATTCAAAAGATTCTCTTTGGACAGACAATCATAATAAGGAACCATAGTTCCATCCACTGTAATGATGGATTCCATTACTTCTTTCTGGTTGCCAAGGCACAGCTGTAAAAACTTGATGCAACAAGTCACACGCTGCTCCTTCTGCACTGCAGAGGGAAGTATGGGCACCCATCTTTTTTATGTTCAAATGATCATGCATGATCTGGTAAATGATTGTTTTAGATAACCTTAACCATGCTGCAATTTCCTTGAGTTTCAACCACCTGTCACTCAGAACTTCACTATCAACAGCAGCGATGGTTTTATGTCACCACCTCAACCGGTCGCCCAACACATGGATCATCAGCATCGCAACCAGCCAAGGGATATGTAGGCCAGCCACCTAAATAATACTGCAGTTAAGACACTGAAATAATGTTGGTACATAGCTTTCTACCAGAGAGTGTTCTTCCATCAGTGGTGGACTAGACTGCTACATGCTGCAGTGCTACATGGCATTTGTGCAGCCAGCTATATGTGAGGAGCCTGCTCTTGTCAGAATACACCTGGCCAGAGCAAGTATAAATGCTCTCCAATAGCAGAATTTCATCAGTGCCATGCATTTGATTGGTGCAGTCTGTACATCAGTCACTGGTTGAATGCAGAGCCAAACAGCTACAGCTTCATCAAACAGCACCATCAACTAGGTGAAACCACTGCTGTACAAGCTGTCAGGTAGTCCTGATGGTTCTGTGCTTCAAACTGAATCCACCACATCGAGGCCACCCATCAGGGGGCCTCACACAGACACACTAACCATGCAATATAGGACGAGCCATGCAGATACGCACATAAAAGTGTCCATGTGAATGCAGTGTCATTAAAGAAGCAGGAGTGCAGTTAAGCCGTTAGTCAGATGTGTCCTGTACCTCACCGCCATTCCATTTAAAAGAACATGGCAGGCATGTGGCACTGTCACGCAATCTATTATGTGCTCTCTGTTGGACTCTTCTGTCAATTTCCCACAGTACACAACTGGACTGTGGTGTACTTTTTTCTGAGATTCTTGTCAGTAGTCTACAGTACCCGACATGATCATGGCGGATTCCCATTGCTGGATCAAGGATATTTTTATGGAATTTGTAAATATGTATGAGTACAAAAAGCAACAATATTTGTGGGAACTAAATAAGGATTTAAAAACGAAAGCTTATGAAAAATTTACTGCATTTTGCAAACTGGTGTTCCTTGAAACAAACTGTGACTTTGTTGCAAAAAAAAAGACTCATTTAGAAAGGAACTGAAGGAAGTTTCTGGCAGTAGCTGTAGCGGCAGGTTTCTCAATTAACTCAGTACTGCAACTTATTTTTATTCACTGTGTGTCACAAGCTGCCAACATTTGCTGAAATCTTTGACTGCTGAGGCTGATTTGTGTGACAGTAATATGTGTAAATTCAAGTTGATACCAGCACCACACTATGTTTCGACACCTTTTCCTCTTTTGGCTCCTTAATGCTTGCAGGGTCTCACACTCATGTTTCAGATCAAGACACTATTTTTCCTTAACACATTTTATGACCATTTGGTAATTATATGATGACAGAGTAGTAATAGTGGCCTGGGGTTTGCTTGTTTTTAAACAGTAATGTTAACATAATTTACAGCAATTTCTTAAATTACAGACATTAATATAATAACTGATATCTTTAATTGTTCACCATTGTGATCTCCAGCCATAGTGTATCATAAAGTACTTTGCATGTCTCAAGAATGTGGAAATTCTTGCAACAAATTTTAAATCTATGAGACAGTAACCCTTTGCTAAAAATCTGAGAGTAGCTTCAGTCTGTTGCAGAAATGCTCTTCCTCATAACTATGCCGTTCCAGCTGTTTTTGTCCCTGACATTTTCAAGCAATATATCACCTCTAAATAGACTCAATAATTGAGGAATTATCTCTCATCTCTTTAAGTAAGGAAGTATGCCTGGGGTGCTAATTATAATCTTTAACCAAGTACCAGGTTTTGTTTGATTTATGTTCATGTTCACATTCATAGCTGCAACATCTATTACTGCAGCGCCAGTAATACACACATCAAAAAAGTTTTCCATCACCTTGGATCCGAGAGTTTCAGAACCTGTACAGAAAATTGGAATAGAGATCAACATAAACATCATTTCCACCCTTTTTATTGCTCATGAAAACCACACATTGCATATTGTACCACCATACAGTGAGACCTTCAGAGGTGGTGGACCAGATTGTTGTACACACTGGTACCTCTAATACGCAGTAGCATGCCCTCTCCCATTCATGCATGCCTGTATTTGTCTTGGCATACTATCCACAAGTTTATCAAGGCACTGTTGGTCCAGATTGTCCCACTCCTCAATGGCAATTCGGCACAGATCCCTCAGAGTGGTTGGTGGGTCACATCATCCATAAACAGCTCTTTTCAATCTATCCCAGGCATGTTCGATAGGGTTCATGTCTGGAGAACATGCTGGCCGCTCTATTCGAGCGATGTTGTCATCCTGAAGGAAGTCATTCACAAGATGTGCATGATGGGGACGCGAATTGCCATCCATGAAGATGAATGCCTCACCAATATGCTGCCGATATGGTTCAACTATCACTCGGAGGATGGCATTCATCTACCACACAGCCGTTACAGCCCCTTCCTTGACCAGCAGCAGTGTACATCGCTCCACATAATGCCACCACAAAACAGCAGGGAACCTCCACCTTGCTGCACTCGCTGGACAGTATGTATTGCCTCCAAACATGTCTCCAATGATGTCTGGTTGAAAGCATATGCGACACTCATTGATGAAGAGAACATGATGCCAATCCTGAGCGGTCCATTTGGCATGTTGTTGGGCCCATCTGTACCAAGCTGCATGGTGCTGTGGTTGAAAAGATGGATCTCACCATGGACATTGGGAGTGAAGATGCACATCATGCAGCCTATTGCACACAGTTTGAGTAGTAACATGACATCCTGTGGCTGCACGAAAATCATTAGTCAACATGGTGGTGTTGTTCTCAGGATTCCTCTGAGCCATAATCCGTAGGAAGCGGTCATCCGCTGCAGTAGTAGCTCTTGGATGGCCTAAGCGAGGCGTGTCATCAACAGTTCCCGTCTCTCTATCTCCTCCACGTTCAAACAACATCGCTTTGGTTCACTCCGAGACTGGACACATTCCTTGTTAAGAGCTCTTCCTGGCACAAAGTAACAATACAGACGTGATCGAACCATGGTATTGACTGTCTAGGCTTGGTTGAACTACACACAACATGAGCCGTGTACCTCCTTCCTGGTGGAATGACTGGAACTGATCGGCTTTCGGACCCCCTCCATCTAATAGGTGCTGCTCATGCATGGTTGTTTACATCTTTGGGTGGGTTTAGTGACATCTCTGAACAGCCAAAGGGACTGTGTTTATGATACAATATCCACAGTCAACGTCTATCTTCAGGAGTTCTAGGAACTGGGATGATGCAAAACTTTTTTTGATGTGTGTAATATGTGTTCAATCCTTTTCAACATGGAACATGGCTGCAACTAATGTACTCACCATGCAAGACTTTAGAATTGACAAAACTCCGCATGTCATGCTTGCACACATACCACAGGTCACCATACACATAGATGCTTGTCTGCGGCAGTCCTGAATGCTGACTTGTGCGCAGGTGAGAATACGTCTGTTAACTTCACTCCATGCAGCTGCACACCATGGTTCTGCACAGTCAGGTATGGGCACAGATGTGCTCCACTCAGTTGCGCAGTTTGAACTGTACATGTTAGGGTCCCTATTGAGTGCCACTATTTGACACTCTAGCCAGTCTCTAAGAGTCCCGGGTTTGGCTCGAGGTATCTGCACACAGCTGCCAGCCATCCAGGGACACATGCAGTGTATGCCAGTCCAGCAATAAGCTCCCTGTACTGTGAAGCTGTCAACTGTCTTGCATCAGCAAGGCTGCTGTTGCAGCCAGCTTTCTGCTAGCCAGATCCAGCTCCTGAGCTACAGTATTGATCTCCTGTGCATCTGTTAATAAAGAATGCTGTTGCTGAGTAAGCATTCTGCGCTCCAGGATCACCGTGGTGCTGGAGATCCCATCCTGCAGTTCCTGGCACATGTCACTTTGGAGATACAAGTGGCCCTCCTGCAGCACTGATGTCAGCATAGTGGTTACAACACAAACACAACAACATTACATGTGATATAAGATGAGACAATATCTAAGGGCAACATTGAAGAGGAATGGTCTGCAGTATTACTTCAACATAGTGAATGAAAATGAACTGTTTTTCATGTGATGGAGCTGGACACACAGTGTATAATTGCCAGAATAGAAGGGCTTAACATTATGCCAGGGACTGTATGGAATAAGCATGGGCAGCATTCAATTTTAGGAATTGTGTTCTGAGGAAGAAAATATGATTATGATATTGATGTCAGTTCTTTTCCTATTGTATTTTTCCTTTCATTGGACAGACCAGAGATAGAGAAGGTTACCAGTGCAGCAGCAGTTCAGACCTTGCTGAATCAGATGATAGAAACACAGGAAGTCAACATGGAGCTACACAAACAGTTAGATACATTTAGAGAGGATAGGAGAGATCAATCTGTATCCAGTATGTTGGTGCTCACACTAGACTAATATCGAGAACCTAGTCTCTCCTTTTTCTGTTACGACAGGAGAGAACATCTTAGCATTCACAGGCAATTTATTAAAAAGCCACTAAGGTGGAACACCATTTGGAGGGACACCATGTACATATTTGGTGGGAGACACTAAAACATACATAATGTATCACAAGGGATACAGGAATGCACTGACATCTGAAATTCTGAGGGCAGGCTTAGTACAGTGATACAGAAGGAAAAATAGCTGTAGGTATTATAGCGAACAACTGAGAAATGTGTCACAGAAACAGGGGGACACTGAAAACTTCAGGAAGAGGATTAGAAAGATGAATTTCACTACATATGAACTGACAGAAAGTGATGATACCAACAGGATCCTTCTGCAAGAGGCAAAACAGATAATGTTGGATAAATTTTTACACAGTTGCTGCCTAATATATCATGGAAAGTATGGGCAAAGTTTCCTAAGAAATCAGCTCAAGCAATTGCAATGGTTTTAGAAGAAAGCGAGATGGTGACCTGAGTTTGAGATAGGAAAGGAATTTTCACCAAAGGAGTAAAGTGCTACAATTGTGGATGAACAGACCACATACATAGGAAATGCTGTGAACCGTGAAGAAGGAAATGCAGGTGAACAGAGGATCCAGAATGTAACTGCAGGCAAAGCCCACCAGGAGCAAGACACACGGACACAGGGTGGGAATAGTAACTCACCATTAAATGCCAACGGGGGTCCCTGAGTTGCTGTGTGGTGCTCCAGGTAAATGTAAGCACAATTAAAATGTGTGTAGTGGCGGAATGTTGCTTAGATAGCCTTGTGAATGGAAGGAAGCATAAGTTTTTATTGGACAGGGGTTCATATCTGAGGTTGGGCCTATCACTATGCAGGTTAATTGGACTGGATGGGAATGGCATGCATTCACTTGGTTGAAAGTTGTTGAGTTTCTGGGTTGGGGCATAAAGTTTTTGGATTTGTATGAAGTTTTGCCTGATACAGTCTGTCATTACTGTGCAATTTTAGAGTCAGATTCCTTGCTTGAACATCACACTGAAATTGCGCTTGATCGACACATGGTAGAACTTGATGAGACATTGTTCCATCTAGAGGAAACTGCTGGAAGACCACACTGCTGCAAGGTTCATTCCTGGTACAAAGGAAACCAGAATGAGATTTGCACTCTGCAGCGGAGTGTGCGCTGATATGAAACTTTCATGGCAGATTAAAACTGTGTGCCGGACCAAGACTCGAACTCGGGACCTTTGTCTTTCACAGGCAAGTGCTCTACCAACTGAGCTATCCAAGCACAACTCACGCCCCTTCCTCACAGCTTTACTTCTGCCAGTACCTTGTCTCCTACCTTCAAAACTTTACAGAAGCTCTCCTGCAAACCTTGCAGGACTAGCACTCCTGAAAGAAAGGACATATCGGAGACATGGCTTAGCCACAGCCTGGGGGATGTTTCCAGAATGAGATTTTCACTCTGCAGTGGAGTGTGCGCTGATATGAAACTTCCCTGACAGATTAAAACTGTGTGCCAGACCAAGACTCGAACTCAGGACCTTTGCCTTTCGTGGGCAAGTGCTCTACCAAAGGAGCTACCCAAGCACGACTCGGGCCCCGTCGTCACAGCTTTACTTCCACCAGTACCTCGTCTCCTACCTTTCAAACTTTACAGAAGCTCTGCTGCAAACCATTGGAAGGTAGGAGGTGAGGTACTGGCGGAAGTAAAGCTGTGAGGATGGGGCTTGAGTTGTGCTTGGGTAGCTCAGTTGGTAGAGCACTTGCCCGCAAAAGGCAAAGGTCCCAAGTTCGAGTCTCGGTCCAGCACACAGTTTTAATCTGCCAGAAAAGTTTCATTTAGACTCTACACAGCCAATAAGGATCAATTTGCATGATAATGTGCCGAAAGGATCGGAGAACTACTGTGGGTGAGCCAAGGAACTGACCTGCTGGTAAATGTATTGTGGATAGTAAAACCACTACAAGAAAATTGGAAATTATATAAAGCATGATAGTTGATGTGTATGTGTGTTGTATGCATACAGGAGTTAGATAATGAGCAGGTGGTGAGCAGGACTTTGTGTCAACAAATTTGGACCATAGGCTTAAGCAAGCCACCAGTTTAGCTGCATTATGGGAGGAGATAGTGCATATGCAAACATCAGAAAAGACAGCAATGTGGGAATTATTGTTAGAATATGAGGATCTGTTTAATCCTGATGGTGTTGCCAGCAAACCACGTGACACAGCATAGAATCTGAACTGGGAATGAACTGTCTGTGCATTGGTGGCTGCTGTGTAAGAGCACAAGAACATGTGAACACCCTAACTTTTGACACCTATCAGATTCACGGCTACAAGTTTATGACAGTATCACCAGGTAGTAGCACACTGCAGCAGACTTTTATCCCCATTCACTTGGCACAAATTGTGCTTGACAGTAGCACATTCCTCAGATATGCCAATTTACTCACTGTATAGTAAAATCAGATCAGACATCAGTATATGTTATAGTTATACTGTCAGAAAAACCTAGTTGGTGGGTTTGTGAATGAGTTACAGTATATTAAGTTCTGGATTTATCATACAGTAATCCATTTGAGGGCCTAAAGCACATCAGCATTGACTGTGAGACTGTAGCATTTATTCACGCTTCTGATATCTGTTGATCTTGTGGTGAGTCATTTTTATCTGTACTATAGACCCACTGTGTGTATCTGAACATTCATGAAAAGCTGTCTCACTGGTTTCTCTTATATTCACTTACATGTAAGTTTGACAATGATGTGCTTTTAACCTTTATGGCTCTCAGTGCCTCGTTTGTATTCTACTCAAGTGACCCTGTTGGTAGACATTACTGCTTGAATTTAATCATTTCCACAAATCACAGTTTGTGTTTGGAGTTGGTTGTTTACAGTGCAGGAATCGGCTTTCATGTGCAGTGTCCGCATTTGTCCAAAAAAATAAAAAAGTGTCAGCATTTGTCCAAAAAAATAAAAAAGCACAAAAACTCCCACTTACACAAAAATTTGAAATGGAGAGTAGCAAAAGCCTACACACTAGTTTGTTCCTGCCCTAAACTGTACTTAATTATGTACAAAACAACCAAATTTGACAAACACAATTCTTTCTATTGTTACACAAGTTACGCATATTATTATTATTATTATTATTATTATTATTATGTGGCTATAATTGTATAAATTTGTTGATAAGGATAACTGTTACACAGCAGATGATATTAATTTCACAATCTCACATTGATCTGAACCTAAAAATTTGTGAACACCCAGAATGTGTACTCATGAGCTGCCATTGTGTATCATAAACCAAATCATCTGATGAATCTGTTTATGAGTGCTAACAGAAAAGGAAATTACACGTTACTAGTCAAGGAATTAGGCCTCTCAGACCAGATTTGTTGATTGAGAAAGTGATGAAATCAAATAAGCCTCTGTACTAGCAAACATTTAACAAAGAAGTGTACAATGACATAAGTTGTTGTGTTGATGCAATGTAAGAATGTCTGATTTTCAGCCAAGAAGTTAATTTGTGGACTAATACATGTGTTGGTGATCTTGTACATTTCTCCAAAAAAATAAAAAAAAGACACAACATATGTAAACAATAGTGTAATTTGTTGTGGTGGTGCAGTGTAAGTAAGAATGTCTTATTTTCAGCCCAGAAATTAATTCAGGACTAATACATGCATTGACGATCTCGTACATTTGTCCAAAAAAATAAAAAAGCACGAAAACTCCCACTTACACAAAAATTTGAAATGGAGAGTAGCAGAAGCTTACACATTAGTTTGTTCCTGCCCTAAACTGTACTTAATTATGTACAAAACAACAAAATTTGACAAACACAATTCTTTCTATTGTTACACAAGTTATGCATATTATTATTATTATTATTATGTGGCTGTAATTGTATAAATTTGTTGGTAAGCATAACTGTTACATAGCAGATGACATTAATTTCACAATCTCACATTTATCTGAACCTAAAAATTTGTGAACACCCAGAATGCGTACTCATGAGCTGCCCTGGTGTATTATAAACCATATCATATCCCACATCACCTGCAACCAGTGATGGAAGAATTTGTTAATCAGCATTTACAAGATGGTATTATTGAGGGAAGTACCAGTCCCAAGTGTTGATTGTCCTGAAGAAAAGTATGGATGGAACAAAGACATATTGTTTTTGTTGTCATTAACAGTACCTTAACAAGCACACAGTTGTAGATGCTTAGCCAATCCCAAATGTAATGGAAACTTTGGATAATCTGAGGCAATACAGATATTTTTCTACCATGGATCTGCAGAGTGGTTATCATTAGTTAGAGGTAGCGCCAGAGGATTGGCCAAGTGCAGTATTTACAGTCCTGTCAGGACATTACCAGTATCAGAATATGCTATCTGAATTGCAAAATGCACTGGGCACATTTCAATGCCTATTAAATGGAGTTCTGCAGAGATTGAAAAGTTTTGCAGAGACTGAAACTGATGTGACTCGCCCATCTTTCAAAGTGCCGCCGCGCAGTTACGCGCATCCTCTACACGTGGCGCTGTCTGCCAGCCATGCAGCGCCACTTAAGCAGCCAGCCAGCCAGCGGCTGCTAGACTTGGACTCAGTTATGATTTGACTGTTAAAGTGTACACACATCTTACTCTGTTTATTTGATCTGTGACTTTCATGTATTGCGTCTTCCTTGAAATATATTTGTTCAACTTGAAGTTATTACAATTGGCGACGAAGTAGTGATTTTTCTTTTCCATCGTTGACCCACATGTTTCCATGGCTACTTTAGAGCAACTACTGCAAGGTCTCATAGAACAGCAAATGCTTCTCACAAATGCGATTTGTGATTTCGTCGCGGCATCGAATGTGGGGCGTCTCTCATCGTTGTCTCTACCTACGTTTCCTGCTTACGATGAGACGGCGGAAGACTGGTCTGATTACAAAAAACGTCTTCAACAGCGCTTCTTGACAGTTCATGTCACAGATGAAAAAACATGTAAGTCTCTGTTCCTTTCATGGATTTCACCTCAAATGTATCGGTTGTTGTCGCAATTGGCTCCTTTGAAAGATCCTCCGTCTTTGTCCTTTGCTGAAATGTGCTCACTTCTGTCCGTCTATTTTCAAAAGCAAATGCATGTGGTAGCCTCTCGTGTTGCCTTTTATCGTTGTCAAAAACAACCAAATAAATCCTATCGCACTTGGGCTGCTGAACTTCACGGCCTCAGTAGAAAGTGTCAATTTGTTACTGAAGTTCACAAAGAATCCTATGCCGATTCCATGGTTTGGGATGCTATTATCCGATCGGTGCCCGACAAAGAAGTTAGGCAACGTGCCCTTCAGTTGGCAAATCTGACTCTAAATGAAGTCCTATCCATCACTCAGTCTTTTGAAATTTCTCACTCTGCTGTAATGCAAATAGAGGCATGGGGCGATGAATGGGAAATACAACCTCTGTTCGATGTTGACGAAGCGTGTGGCGTGTCCCTGCCGGCCGACGTGGCCGCAGTATGCTCCCAAGCACAGCCTCGGACTAACCGTAAACATACCTCTAAGAAACTGCAGCAAAACCCACAGCAACTTCCTTCATGTCCACGGTGTTTTACGAAACATTCACGAGAAGATTGTCCACAACATTGGGCCGTGTTCACAAATGCAAAAAAGGGGTCATGTGTCATCCCTTTGCAAATCCGACGGCATACTTGATGTTCATGAACATGACGCTGATTCTGATTCTGTGTTGTTTGTCAATTGTACTTCTTCCCTTTCAGGTAAGTTATTCCTCACTGTCCAAATACTTGGTCAAGATGTTGCATGCAGGTGGATACTGGTTCTGCTGCCACTATCATCAATTCTCAGATGTATCTTCAGTTGGGTTCTCCAATCCTGTCACCTGTCACTAGGCAATTACGCACTTAACAATAAACAGAAGATTTCTCTCTTGGGACAATTTGATGCTGAGGTATCTTACAAATCTGTCGTTTGCACTGTTCCCATATTTGTGGTCGACCATAGTAACGTGAAGAATCTTTTTGGTTTCGATGCCTTTCGCGTTTTTGGGTTCTCCATAGATGACTCTGTCAATATCATCTCTGATGCTCAATTGGATTCCTTGTCGATGACATTTTCGTCCCTTTTTTCTCCTGGGTTTTGCCATGCAAACGACTTTGAAGCTCACATCACGCTCAAACCCACTGCTTGGCCTAAGTTTTTTTGGGCTCGGCCCATTCCTGTGGCCCTTCGTGATCAGGTCAAACGGGAGCTGGATCGTCTCACTGCTGCAGGGGGTCCTGCTTCCTGTCACTTCCAGTGAGTGGTCCTCTCCTGTCACTTCCAGTGAGTGGTCCTCTCCTGTCGTTGTCGTTGCTAAGCCAAATGGTGATATTCGTCTCAGTGGCAATTTCAAAGCCACTGTAAACGCTCAATGCCTTATCGACACTTACCCTATGCCTTGACCTGAAGAATTGTTCACTAAACTTGCTGGAGGCCAGTGTTTTTCTAAACTTGACCTGTCAGAAGCTTATCATCAACTTCCTCTCGACACTGCTTCCCGGCAGTTTATGGTCCTTAACATGCCTTTTGGCCTCTATCAATACCAACAATTGCCATTCGGAGTTGCCAGCACCCCTGCTCTCTTTCAGCGATTCTTGGAACAATTATTGCTCACTGTCCCTGGGTGTATAAATTACCAGGACGACATTGTTGTCACTGGCTCCACCACTGACGAACATCTTCAAAATCTCCGCACACTTTTTCATGTCTTACAGACTGCTGGTCTTAAGTGTAATCTTCAGAAATCAAAATTTTTTCAGGTATCTATCACGTACTGGGGGTTTTAACTCTCCCAGGATGGTATTCGTCCGCTTCAGCAAACTGTCGCTGTGATCGATGATGCCCTTCCTTGCTCTACATCTGTTAAGGAACTGCAGGCCTTCTTGGGGAAAATAGCATACTATCACATGTTTTTACCATCTGCTGCTTCGGTGGCTCAGCCGTTGCATCACCTGTTGCATAAAAATGTGCCTTTTCACTGGTCCGCGTCATGTGATGCGGCTTTCCAGAAATTGAAGACTATGCTGAAACAGGCCCCGTGCCTGGCTACTTATCGACCTGGCCAACATCTTGTTCTTGCCATGGACGCCTCTCAATACAGGGTCGGTGCAGTCCTTGTGCACCGTTTTTCTGACGGTTCTGAACAACCCATTGCTTATACCTCCAAAACACTCACGGATGCCAAACAAAAGTATTCTCAAATTGAAAAAGAAGCCTTGGCCATTATTTATGCTCTTCATAAGTTTGGTGTTTTTCTCTATGGATCCAAATTTCATCTTGTGTGGCCTGAGCTCCCAGTTGGTGCACATCGACAGCACAGAAAGATACGTCTATAGCTTCTTTTCTGTGTTTACTTCGTAGATTCTTACTTACATTGCATGTGAGTTTCGTATAGGAGGTGTAATTTCGAGTTTTAGTTACTGTAATTGTAAATTCAGGCAGATTGTAGCGCAGTCATTAGGCATTTGTTTTGTTTTGGTACGTCAGTGGCACCTGTCTGTCTAGTAGGTTCTCAGAGACCAGTGTGGCCTTACCTCCCAGTTGGTGCACATCGACAGCGCAGAAAGATATGTATATAGCTTCTTTTCTGTGTTTACTTTGTAGATTCTTACTTAAATTGCGTGTGAGTTTCGTATAGAAGGTGTAATTTCGAGTTTTAGTTACTGTAATCATAAATTCATGCAGATCGTAGCGCAGTCGTTAGGCATTTGTACAGGTTAGTTCGTACATTCTTTGCATGTTTCCCTTGCGTTATCTAGGCACAGACTCGTGTTCAGTAACTGTTGTTCAACATCAATTAGAATGGACAGGGACTGTGATTGCTGTGTTTGGATGAGGGCTCAGTTGGCATCCCTTCGCTCACAGCTGCAGGTGGCACTGACTTCGGTCGTGCAGCTTGAGGCTGTTGCCAATGGGCACCACTGTGGGGAGCCAGACTTGGGTATCATGGGGATGTCAACCTCGTCCCGTCTGTCCCCAGATTGGTCTGCCGCTGTGGTTGCCCCGGTTGCTGCCTGCAGTGGGGCTGAGCCCTCGCCTGTGGTTGATTGGGAGGTCGTTCCAAGGCGTGGCAGGCAGCGAAAGACGTCCCTGGAGGCTGATCAGAAAGCCTCCCCAGTGCGTCTGACAAACAGGTTTCAGGTACCATCTCTGGCTGAGCCAGATGCAGCTGCCTGCCCTGTTTCAGAGGATGATTCTCAGCCTTCAAGGTCTGGGCAATCGCAGAGGGTGGGCTTATTGGTAGTTGGGAGCTCCAATGTTAGGCGCGTAATGGGGCCCCTTAGGGATATGGCGGCTAAGGAGGGGAAGAAATCCAGTGTGCACTCCGTGTGGAGTTATTCCTGATGTGGAAAGGGTCCTTCCGGATGCCATGAAGAGCACAGGATGCAGCCAGCTGCAGGTGGTGGCACATGTCGGCACTAATGATGTGTGTTCCTTTGGATCTGAGGAAATTCTCTCTGCATTCTAGCGGCTATCTGATTTGGTGAAAGCTGCCGGTCTTGCTTACGAGATGAAGGCAGAGCTCACCATCTGCAGCATTGTTGACAGAACCGACTGCGGACGTTTGGTGCAGAGCCGGGTGGAGGGTCTGAATCAGAGGCTCAGACGGTTTTGCGACCATGTTGGCTGCAGATTCCTTGACTTGCGCCATAGGGTGGTGGGGTTTCGGGTTCCGCTGAATAGGACAGGAGTTCACTGCACTCAGCTGGTGGCTACACGGGTAGCGGAGGCTGTGTGGCGTGGACTGGGCGGTTTTTTAGGTTAGAAGGCCTCGGGAACGTACAGGGTGGGCTGCAATCTCAAAGGATGCATGGCAAATAAAGGACGTGCTTGAATCAAGGAACAGTCGGAATTGTAGTTGTAAATTGTAGTTGTGCTGGGAAAGTCCCTGAGCTTCAAGCACTAATAGAAAGCACAGAAGCTGAAATCGTTGTAGGTACAGACAGCTGGCTAAAGCCTGAAATAAGTTGTGCAGAAATTTTTACGAAGTCTCAGACGGTGTTCAGGAAAGATAAATTAGGCAGAATTGGTGGTGGAATGTTTGTGTCTGTCAGTAGTGGTTTATCTTGTAGTGAAGTCGAAGTAGATACTCCGTGCGAATTGGTATGGGTGGAGGTTATACTTAACAGCTGAACTAAGTTAATAATTGGCTCCTTCTACCGACCCCCAGACTCTGATGATATAGTTGCTGAACTGTTCAGAGAAAATTTGAGTCTCGTAACAAATAAATACCCCACTCATACGGTTATAGTTGGTGGGGACTTCAACCTTCCCTCGATATGTTGACAAAAATACTTGTTCAAAACCGGTGGCAGGCAGAAAACATCTTCTGAGATTGTCCTAAATGCTTTCTCCGAAAATTATTTCGAGCAGTTAGTCCACGAACCCACGCGAATTGTAAATGGTTGCGAAAACACACTTGACCTCTTAGCCACAAACAATCCAGAGCTAATAGAGAGCATCATAACTGATACAGGGATTAATGATCACAAGGTCGTTGAGCCAGGCTCAATACCGCTTCTTCCATATCCACCAGAAACAAATGCAAAATAATTTTATTTAAAAAAGCAGATAAAGTGTCACTAGAAGCCTTCCTAAGAGACAATCTCCATTCCTACCGAACTGACTATGCAAATGTAGATGAGATGTGCCTCAAATTCAAAGATATAGTAGCAACAGCAATTGAGAGATTCATACCTCATAAATTGGTAAGAGATGAAACTGATGCCCCACGGTACACAAAACAGGTCTGAACGCTGTTGCAGAGGCAACGGAAAAAGCATGCGAAGTTCAGAAGAACGCGAAATCTCGAAGATTGGCTAAAATTTACAGATGTGTAAATTTGGCATGGACTTCAATGTGAGATGCCTTTAATAGGTTCCACAACGAAACATTGTCTCGAAATTTGATAGAAAATCCGAAGAAATTCTGGTCGTATGTAAAGTACACAAGCGGCAAGACGCAGTCAATACCTTCGCTGCGCAGTGCCGATGGTACTGTTACCGACGACTGTGCCACTAAAGCGGAGTTACTGAACGCAGTTTTCCGAAATTCCTTCACTATGGAAGATGAATGGAATATTCCAGAATTTGAACTTGATACGGGCAAGTCTTCAGGTCCAGATTGTATACCGATTAGGTTCCTTTCAGATTACGCTGATACAATAGCTCCCTACTTAGCACTCGTATACAACCGCTCGCTCACCGATAGATCTGTACCTACAGACTGGAAAATTGCGCAGGTCGCACCAGTGTTTAAGAAGGGTAGTAGGAGTAATCCATCTAACTACAAACCTATATCATTGACGTCGGTTTGCAGTAGGGTTTTGGAACATATACTGTATTCAAACATTATGAATCACCTCGAAGGGAACGATCTATTGATACGTAATCAGCACGGTTTCAGAAAACATCGTTCTTGTAAAACGCAGCTAGCTCTTTATTCGCACGAAGTAATGGCCGCTATCGACAGGGGATCTAAGTTTATTCCGTATTTCTAGATTTCCGGAAAGCTTTTGACACCGTTCCTCACAAGCGACTTCTAATCAAGCTGCGGACCTATGGGGTATCGTCTCAGTTGTGCGACTGGATTCGTGATTTCCTGTCAGGAAGGTCGCTGTTCGTAGTAATAGACGGCAAATCATCGAGTAAAACTGAAGTGCTATCAGGTGTTCCTCAGGGAAGCGTCCTGGGACCTCTGCTGTTCCTAATCCATATAAATGACCTGGGTGACAATCTGAGCAGTTCTCTTAGGTTGTTCGCAGATGATGCTGTAATTTACCGTCTAGTAAGGTCATCCGAAGACCAGTATCAGTTGCAAAGCGATTTAGAAAAGATTGCTGTATGG
This sequence comes from Schistocerca nitens, assembly GCF_023898315.1. Taxonomy (NCBI): domain Eukaryota; kingdom Metazoa; phylum Arthropoda; class Insecta; order Orthoptera; family Acrididae; genus Schistocerca; species Schistocerca nitens. The sequence continues at coordinate 668,950,059 of NC_064618.1, forward strand.
TGTGGCAGGTGGCAGTTGACACTAAATAACGAAAAGTGTGAGGTGATCCACATGAGTTCCAAAAGAAATCCGTTGGAATTCAATTACTCAATAAATAGTACAATTCTCAAGGCTGTCAATTCAACTAAGTACCTGAGTGTTAAAATTACGAACAACTTCAGTTGGAAAGACCACATGGAAAATATTGTGGGGAAGGCGAGCCAAAGGTTGCGTTTCAATGGCAGGACACTTAGAAGATGCAACAAGTCCACTAAAGAGACAGCTTACACTACACTCGTTCATCCTCTGTTAGAATATTGCTGCGCGATGTGGGTCCTTACCAGGTGGGATTGACGGAGGACATCGAAAGGGTGCAAGAAAGGGCAGCTCGTTTTGTATTATCACGTAATAGGGGAGAGAGTGTGGCAGATATGATACGCGAGTTGGGATGGAAGGCATTAAAGCAAAGACGTTTGTCGTCGCGGCGAGATCTATTTACGAAATTTAAGTCACCAACTTTCTTTTCCGAATGCGAAAATATTTTGTTGAGCCCAACCTACATAGGTAGGAATGATCATCAAAATAAAATAAGAGAAATCAGAGCTCGAATAGAAAGGTTTAGGTGTTCGTTTTTCCCGCCCGCTGTTCGGGAGTGGAATGGTAGCGAGATAGTATGATTGTGGTTCGATTAACCCTCTGCCAAGCACTTAAATGTGAATTGCAGAGTAATCATGTAGATGTAGATGTAGATATAGATGTTGTTACAGATCACAAACCACTTGTTTCCTTGTTTCATCCATCAATGTCACTTCCCGACAAGGCTGCACACCGCCTCCAGCGTTGGGCTCTTTACTTGTCTCGTTTCAATTATGAGATTCATTTCTGGCCGACGGCTCAGCATGCGAATGCTCATGCACTGTCTCACCTTCCCATGGGTCCTGATCTGGCATTCAATAGGGACGAACTTTTGTGTTTCCACCTGGATGTTGCCGAGCAGTGGGTTGTGGACGGGTTCCCCATCACCGGGGACCGGCTGGCAGCTGCTACGGGTTCTGACCCTACCCTCTCCTGGGTTTTACACTGTATTCAGAAGGGTTGGCCAGATCGTCCGTCCGCTAAGACTTCTGATCCGTTGCGGAACTACTACGCTTTGCGTTACCACCTCACGGCTAGGGATGGTGTTATCCTCCTTTCCACTGAAAATGCTTCACCGCATGTTGTGGTACCTGCGTCTTTGCGTGCTTCGGTCTTGCGCCTCCTTCACCAAGGGCACTGGGGTGTCTCTCGCACAAAATCTCTGGCGCGCTGTCATGTGTACTGGCCCAGATTCACTCTGAAATTGCGCACATGGTCGCTGCCTGCGGTCCTTGTGCGTCACAGGCCGCCGCCGCAAAGTAATCTTTGTCACCGTGGCCTTCGCCTGAGAAGCCCTGGGAGCGTATTCATACTGACTTCGCGGGACCTTTTTTAGGTACTTATTGGCTTCTCGTTATTGATGCCTACACTAACTTTCCTTTCATTGTCCGTTGTATATCAACTACCACCGTGGCAACCACCAATGCTCTAGCTCGCACTTTCTCTTTGGAAGGCCTTCCCTCTACTCTCGTTACTGATAATGGTCCGCAATTTGCCTCTTCCGATTTTGTGGATTTTTGTGCCTGTCACGGCGTCATGCATGTCACAGCCCCTCCATTCCATCCACAGTCAAACGGTGAGGCTGAACGACTGGTCCGCACATTTAAGGCTCAGATGAGGAAACTCCTGACTTCTTCTGCTGATGATGCGCTTCTCCAATTTCTGGCTTCTTACTGTTTTACCCCCATGGGCGACCACAGCCCGGCTGAGCTCTTACATGGCCGACAGCCCCACACGCTACTTCATCTTCTGCGGCCTTCCACCTCACAGCCATGGGTGCCTTCGCTTGGCCGGTTCACCATCGGCGACTTGTATGGGTACGGGGTTATGGCAGGCGGCCAAAATGGAGTCCTGGCCGCATCTTACGACACCGTGGCTGACGCCTGTATGAAATCCAGATGGACACGGGTGTTGCAGTGCGTCATTCGGACCAGCTTTGGCCTCGTGTGCCGGCAACGCCTGTTCTGGATGCCGCTACACCACCTTCGGCTCTAACTGATGCTCGGGATACTGGAATCTCTCATTACTCACAACATAGTCCTCTCACCATCATATCGGTGCTAGCACAAGAACTGACGCCACCAGGAGACGTGCCCATGCAGGAACCAGATGACCATCATCTGTCGGAGCAACTCTACTCGCCTCCTTCTCCTACGGATGCGGACACATCACCCATGTCTCCTGTTATAACAACCGGATTTGCCGCAACGGGCAGATTGGTGCACGAGTGTTATATCCTAGCCAGTAATGCCAACCGAGCCCGCTGCCAAAACGGTTGGCAGCATCAAAGTCCGGACGCCGTCCGCATAAGCAGCGCCAGCGATACAGGAAATTGCCGCAAGTCTGCGCGCGCCACCGCTGGCTTCTGGCTTCTTAAGCGCTGGAGTCGCGAGCGCTAGGACAGTTCTGGATTCTGCCGCTCAGTTGTATACTCGCCACCGCAGTGTGTACTTGCTAGTCAGTGTGGGTACATCGCAGCAGAGTTGTTATTTGTCGTCAGCCGACGCTGACCTAGCTGCCCCGACTCAAACTAGACAGATTTCTGTAGAGACAATGTTCACCACTGTGTTTCTGTATCTTCGAAATAAAGATAAGTACCGACTTTCATTCAATCCGAATGTTCGGGTTTCATTCTTTCTGTTCACTGTTCCAGCGGACCGGTCGGCCCGCTACTAAAAGTGTGGCGGTGTTTGTAGCTACGAACGCCGTCACAAAACTGGCGACGAGGACTTCCGAACTCGTGTGCAGGGCTGGTTTAACTTGTTTCTTGAGATAGAATTTTGGGGGCTGGTTTAATTTGTGTTCACTATGTCTGCCGAATTACAACAGTTGATCTTGTTACAGAGTCAGCAAATACAAAGTCTGGTGGAAGCAATCGCCAAACAAGCGGCTAATCCACCACCACACAAGGAACAAGCACAGGCAGCACCGCCTTTTCGTGCTTTTGGGGCATCACGAGAAGAATGGCAAGAATATTTCGCGCAGTTGCAGGCGCACATGTCAGTCTACAAAATCACAGGTAATGAGCGGCAGCTTTATTTAATTTCCACTGTAGGCGTGGAAGTCTATAGACTACTTTGTAAGTTGTTCCCGGAATCCAAGCCAGAAGCTTTAGACTATGACGTTGTTGTTAACAAGCTTGCTGAGTATTTCGAGTCGCGAGTTCATGTGGCAGCAGCCAGATTCAAGTTCTTCAGATTAAAGAAACTGCCACATCAATCTAATAAACAGTGGTTAACAGATTTACGGGGCCTCACCCGTCAGTGCCGATTTAATTGTGTGTGTGGAGCTTCCTACAGTGATGTCATGTTACGAGACGCTATTACTCAAAACATTGCAGATTCTCGTATTCGTGCTGCTATCTTAAAGTTGCCTGACCCGTCATTAGAGACTGTGATGAACATCATTGAAGCCCAAGATACTTTTGACTATGCTGAGTGTGAGTTAGATCAGCCATGTATTTCTCAAATTGCCTGTGCTACGCAAGTTATGTCACGCCCGCGGCCCCACCGGCAGAGTCAGACTGTAAACTCTAGCCGGCCGCGTCATGTTAAACACATTCGTCAGCCGCGTGTGCAAAATGATAGAGTTAAGTCTTGCCCTAAGTGTGTTCTTGCTCATCCTCGTGAACGTTGCCCGTTAAGAAACGCGGTTTGTCACTTTTGTCAAAGGAAAGGACACATCCAGACTGTTTGTTTGCGTAAACGCAAGAACAATTCTAGTGCTGCCCAGCCCATGGATATTCATGTTCTTCAAAGCCAGCCCGCCCAGAAGGTCGGGTTTAAAGACTCTTCCACGGTTCGTGTGGGTAATAAACTTGTTCGCAATAAGCCGCCCACCCAGCCCTCTGCTATGCGACCCAAGCGTAATTCAAACGCTGTAAAAAGTTATGTACAGACTGCAAGTGAAGCGGGAGTTGTTCCACCCGCCCAACCCACGAGTTGTCGTAAGCAGCGAACACGCGCTAAACGCGCTGATTTTGTGTCTTCCGCCTCCACTGCACCGATCCAGAGACAGTGTAATAAACTATTTGTGAAGCTACGCATCCAGGATAAGACCTTCAATTTTCAATTAGACACTGGTGCGTCTGTGACTCTCATAAATAGTGCTACGTATGCGGCTATCGGCCGCCCTAAACTTTCAGCGGCAAAACATTCTTTGGCCACGTATAGTGGAGAACAAATTCCTGTGTTAGGTGTATGTAGCGTGCCAGCCACATTCCGTGGCAATACCAAAACAGTTTCATTCACAGTGCTCCGCGCTACAGACAGTGTAAACATTTTCGGATTAGACTGTTTTGACTTGTTTGGCCTGTCTATCCAAGACAATGTGTTGCAACTTAATTCTGTTGTTGTTCCTCAAGACAGCATAACCGATTTGTGTAAACGTTACAGTGACATATTTAAAGACGAACCAGGTTGTGCTGCGAACTTTGCCGCTCATATTACGTTAAAAGATAATGCTCAGCCGCGATTTTTTCGTGCTCGTCCAGTGCCTCACGCCCTCCGGGCACCTGTAGAAGATGAACTTCGTCGTTGGCAAAACGACGGTGTTATTCAACCCGTTTCAGCGAGCCAGTGGGCTTCTCCCTTAGTTATTATAAAGAAACCGTCTGGCAAGTTACGTTTGTGTGCTGATTTTAAGTCGACAGTTAATCCTCAGACTGTCATTGATTCTTTTCCTTTGCCTAGACCGGACGAGCTGATGGATAAGTTAGGGGAAGCTCGTTTCTTTTCCAAAATTGATCTCCGTGAAGCATATTTGCAATTGCCCCTCGACGAGCAATCACAACAGTATTTTGTCATAAACACGTAGTTGGGGTTGTTCCGTTTTCTGCGTTTGCCTTTTGGTTGTGCGTCAGCTCCAGCTGTTTTTCAGCGTTTTTTGTCACAACTTCTGGCTAATGTGTCATCGTGTTGCAACTATTTAGACGATATTGTTGTGTCCGGTCGGACGCCTGCTGAACATTTCCGTAATTTGGAGTGTTTGTTTACAGTGTTGTCTCAGGCAGGCCTACGTTGCAACATCGATAAATGTTCATTTTTCCTTACGGCGTTGGAGTATCTGGGACATGTTATTAATGCTCAAGGCATTCATCCCTCCCAGTCACATTTAGCAGCTATTCGTGATTTGCCCGCCCCTCGCAATCTGCATGAATTGCAAGCAGTTCTTGGCAAATTGACATATTATATTAGGTTTATACCTAATGCATCACAGATTGCTGCACCGTTGCATCGTCTCCGCCGTAAGAATGTTCCGTTTGTGTGGTCAGCTGATTGCCAATCAGCCTTTCAGCAGCTTAAAGAGGCTTTATTGAATGATCGTTGTCTGGTCCATTACGACCCTAACAAGCCTCTGGTGTTAGCTTGTGATGCCTCTTCTTTCGGCCTTGGTGCTGTGTTGTCTCACCGAGTCGGTAACACCGAACGTCCTATTGCGTTCGCATCTAAATTGCTAAACAAAGCTCAGTGTAATTATAGCCAATTGGACAAGGAAGCGTTGGCTCTTGTGTTCGGTGTCACAAAATTCCATCACTACCTCTATGGTAGACCATTCTATTTAGTAACAGATCACAAGCCCCTGACGTCACTGTTTCATCCGTCTAAACCAGTTCCTCAGCGGACAGCTCAGAGACTACAACGTTGGGCTCTTTTGTTATCACAGTACCAGTATGAGATACTGTATCGCCCTACAGCTCAGCATGCAAACGCTGACGCGCTTTCTAGATTGCCGATTGCTGCGGATGATGTCTTCGATTCCTCTGACGACTCTTGCCATCAGATTGACGCCGATGAGCACCAATCCCTCCGGGATTTTCCGATTGATTATCGTCAGGTGGCACGTGAGACAGCTACGGATCCTCATCTGAGTTTACTTTTCCGTTTTGTTCAACGTGGTTGGCCGTCCAAGGCAAAGGACATATCGGATCCTGTGGTTCGTCGCTATTATCCGCAACGTCATCTGTTGTCTGTTTCGCACGGAGTTTTGCTGTTACGCACCGAGAATGACCAGCTTCGTGTAGTGGTTCCCCAAGTGCTCCAATCCAAGGTCCTCGACTTGTTGCATCAAGGTCATTGGGGAGTGGTCCGCACCAAGCAGCTTGCCCGCCGTCATTGTACATGGATCGGCATTGATAAGCAGATTACGCAGATGTCTACAGATTGTTCGACGTGTGCCGAACACCAAGCTGCTCCGCCTCAACGCTATTTTGAGTGGGCACGCCCTGCCGGTCCCTGGCAGCGAGTACATATTGATTTCGCTGGTCCATATTGGAATTCTCGTTGGCTCATCGTGATAGATGCATTTAGTAATTTTCCGTTTGTTGTGCCCATGCAGTCTACAACGTCTGCACAAACTATACAGGCGTTGACTTCAATTTTTTGTATTGAGGGTCTTCCAGAAGTTTTAGTGTCTGACAATGGTCCACAATTTACCTCTGCTGAATTTGAAGGTTTTTGTTCTGCCAATGGCATTCGCCATGTTCTTACTCCGCCGTTCCACCCTCAATCGAATGGTGCAGCGGAACGTTTTGTACGCACATTCAAGGATCATATGGACCGCCTTCGTGCTACGCACTCTCGTCAGCAGGCCCTCATCACGTTCCTGTCGTCGTACCGGACCACGCCACGCGACGGCCCTTCGCCTGCGGAGCTTCTCCACGGCCGTCGTCATCGCACCCTACCACGGTTGTTGCACCCCCCGGATCGACCCGCCGCTTCTGAGCATCGCACGCGTTTTCAGCGCAACGACACCGTCTTTTTCAGAGTTTATCACGGTCGCCGTCGCTGGGAACGTGGTACCGTGATACGTGTCCAGGGTCGCGGGTTTTATACTGTTCAAGGTGCTACTGGGGTGCACAGGAGGCATCAGAACCAGTTGCGCCGCTCTGGCCGCCCGGATTCTGCCGCTCGTTCTTTGTCCACAGATTTGGTCCGCGGCGGGTTCCAGCCGCGCCTTCCGACTTCGCTGCCGCCCCCAGGGCAGCAGCAGCAGCCGTCGCCGCTACCACGCCGACAGCCCGTCCCGTTGATGCCTCCCGCGCAGCTTCATACGGGAGCGCCCCGGGTGGTCGCTCCGGCGCCTGCGGTCCCTCTTCAGTCGCCGCCGCCTTCGGAGTTGATGGACGTCGACCCCTCAGCCGGGCCGCCTTCCCAAGCGGTGGCTGTGCAGCCTGTCCTGCAGCCGCTTTCCTTGGGCACCCCCAAGGAGTCTGACACCGCAGTGCCTTGTCCGGCGCCCACTCAGCAGCCGTCGACGCAGCGTCAGGAGACGCTGCCTCTCTTCGTGGGTCCCGACGCTCCGTCGCGTCCAGTACCAGAAGCTGCACCCGTGGTCACAGGCGTGCACCCTGCCCTCGGTTTTCAGTCGGTGTTTCCCGAGGCCCCGCGCAGCCAATGCTGGGGTGCGGACCGGGGACTGCCACCGACAGCAGTCTCCGCCCCGGTCTCTTCTGCTACGCCTGCGGCCAGACACCTCCCCCGCCGTCGACGCTCGCCACGTCATTATTCAACGACGGTGCGGCGATTTGGGGGGGAGGAGTGTTATATCCTAGCCAGTAATGCCAACCGAGCCCGCTGCCAAAACGGTTGGCAGCATCAAAGTCCGGACGCCGTCCGCATAAGCAGCGCCAGCGATACAGGAAATCGCCGCAAGTCTGCGCGCGCCACCGCTGGCTTCTGGCTTCTTAAGCGCTGGAGTTGCGAGCGCTAGGACAGTTCTGGATTCTGCCGCTCAGTTGTATACTCGCCACCGCAGTGTGTACTTGCTAGTCAGTGTGGGTACATCGCAGCAGAGTTGTTATTTGTCGTCAGCCGACGCTGACCTAGCTGCCCCGACTCGAACTAGACAGATTTCTGTAGAGACAATGTTCACCACTGTGTTTCTGTATCTTCGAAATAAAGATAAGTACCGACTTTCATTCAATCCGAATGTTCGGGTTTCATTCTTTCTGTTCACTGTTCCAGCGGACCGGTCGGCCCGCTACTAAAAGTGTGGCGGTGTTTGTAGCTACGAACGCCGTCACAAAAACGAGGACCCAGCAGATTCGACCCCCACGTCTCCTGTCACCTCGACCCATTATCAACGGGGACACTTCCATCTGTACTGGAAGCCTCTTCCTCGAGACTTTACGGCCAGTCAAACACACCTATGGACGTTAGCAATCTACAGGCCATCTCCATCAAGACCTGTGCAAAAAATTCAAAGGGGAGAAAAGTGTTGTGACTCGCCGATCTTTCAAAGTGCCGCCGCACAGTTACACGCGTCCTCTACATGTGGCGCTGTCTGCCAGCCATGCAGCGGCAGCGCCACCTAAGCGGACAGCCAGCCAGCGGCCGCTACACTTGGAATCAGTTATGATTTGACTGTTAAAGTGTACACACGTCTTACTCTGTTTACTTGATCTGTGACTTTCATGTATTGCATCTTCCTTGAAATATATTTGTTCAACTTGAAGTTATTACAGAAACCTAGACAATGTATTTTGTATTTAGATTATGTAATTGCCTTTGTTAAGAACATTGAGGAGCATGTATTATGGCTAAGGGAAGAGTTTAAATGGCTGCTTATGGCACACCTAACACTCATTGTAGAAAAATGTCACTTCAAGCCAGAGGAAGTAAATATTTAAGAGCATGAGGGAGTCTGGGTAGGCCTCAGGTTAATAAAAGCCCTACAGAATTTTCAGCATTGTGTACTGAAAATAAGTTGCAGTTTTTCTCGGGTCTGGTGAATTATTATCTGAAATGTTCACCAAAATTTGTGTAAATAGCATTTCCATGGAAGGAGCCACAATATGTGTTTGGCTGGATGTGCGAATAATATTTAACGTTAGCACAAGTGTAGGGAATGTGGTCCCAGAGTGAATGACTTTGAAAACAAATTGTTACCAGAAACTCCTGGCATGATTTTGTTATTCTAATTTCATTATTGTTGCCTACAAAGGAATTAGTAAATCAATAGGTGCATCTTAGTTCCTAGTACTTTCTGAACTTCACCCATTGTTAATTAAGTGTTATTAATTAATCAATGATCTATCATAGTCAAAAGGAAGAGATTTTATTCTCAATTAAGTGAAGCAAAAGGACTCACACAACTAACAACATATATCGGACTATGATTTCATTGCAGTCTTCGGAGACAGACGATGCACCAAAACTACTGAAAATAGTGAGTGTGCAGCATTCCAGCATAGCAGTGCTTCTTGACAGTGGATGCTGATAGTGATGATGCCATTGGGAGTGTAGGGAATATCAATATGCAGGACAATCCAACTGTAAATGTTGATTCTGAAGATGAACTGGGAATTTGTTAAGTAACAGCAACTTAAATAGTGAAAGTAATGAATTTTGGGAACCAGTAGTCAGCTCAACAAAGGAGGTTATCACACCAAGAGTTAGACATGGGCCAGTAATGGTGGGGCTAAATCATTTGTTTCCACATATTACAGAAATGAATAAGATCTTAGACAGAAAAATGATGATCTTAAACAGAAAATTGTTGATTATCTTTAGAAGCAAGCTGCTGAAACTAGTAATCATGTGGAGAATTAGCTCATTAGTTCACATGAATTTCGAGATGAATTTAAAATGTTGCAAATGGAACTTATCGATACGTTCTTGGGAAAGCTCAATGAGTTACTTAACAAAGTTATGGTTGAATGATTGAAGCTCAGAGCTCACAGCAGAAGTTGATAAATTTAAACTTGAGCATGATGAAGATCACGAGTCTAATAAAATCACATTTGGTCAGATGGAAAATACAGTCAATGATAAGACCACAACAGTAAACAAGGATTGTTTACAGTGCAAGACACTCCTTAAAATGATAGTTGGCATACAGAAACAATGCACGACCCTCACCTCTCAAGTCTAAAACATGCAGCAGTCCACTTTAGACAAATGTGTGCTAGAAGAAAAAATCAGTAATGGGGTACAAGAGAAATGTCACATTGTGCTGAGTGCAACACCAAGCCTGACTGTTGATACCAATATTAATTATACAAATTTCATGAACTCATACCAAATTGAGGAGTACCGTATTTACTCGAATCTAAGCCGCACTCAAATCTAAGCCGCACCTGAAAAATGAGACTCGAAATCAAGGAAAAAAAATTTCCCGAATCTAAGCCGCACCTGAAATTTGAGACGCGAAATTCAAGGGGAGAGAAGAGGTTTAGGGCGCACCTCCAAATCGAAACAAAGTTGGTCCACTGTAATATGAGACACAATTTAGGTCGAATGAATGACGATACAGCTACAGCAGTTTGGTTCGAGTCGTAAGCTTAGCAGTTAAGCTTTACCAGGTAGCCATTGCTATGCGTCAGACGCTCCGTCCGTATTTATACGGGTACCCTTCCCTTTTCACGTGCTTCATCTGGTTTGAATTGATTGTTTATTTTTATTTGATCTGATAAGTGCCGTTCTCTTTGTTATAGGTGTTTACATCACTCTAAGCTGAAAATGCATTACTGTACAGTGTCATGCATTGTTTATCGCATACTGATAATGAGTGTTTACGACCTGTAGCCGCTCGCGGCATGACTTGCTTTTGTGCGCGCTACTGCCGCTTACAATAAAAAAAAAGAGAGGAATTGTCTCGTATGGGAAACAATGGCAAGGGACTGCTATTTGTTGTTACTTACACTGCTGCTTTCTTTGATAATGATCAACAAGAACCAAATAATAGACTGCGTATGATAGAAGATGCTCCGAACGAGAGTTTAGCGAAAAATTTTCTCCGTTTGAAAATATTTGCAAATGCCTCTTTAGTACATTACATTCTGCACAGAAATTAGAGTCATCTTAGATTTAAAAATCTAGTCAATTGCCATGCTTCATTTCTGACTGTATCTAGGCATAAGAATAATACGAATATAAACATGACATGATATGTATATTCTTCCGCGTTTACTGTTGTCTCACTCTAGTTTCGTAGGCAGACAGGATTTAAATAAGATATCAGCAAACACGAAAGAATACATGGCAAAATGTTTATATTCGTATTATTCTTATGATGAAGAGAATAGTACATGTGATTCATAATTCATAAAAGTTCCTATTAGCAACCATCTCTTCTCACAGGTAGGAAAAAATTCAGAACGTAGAGTTGGCCATATTGACAAACATCCCAAACAGCCTTGTCGGTCGGATTTTCGTAGTACATTGAAATGCTGCTGCACTCGAAGATGAACAATACGGAATTTGTATTTACTTCGTTGGATAATGTATGAAAATGCAGTGGTCGAAACTCGGGGCGGAGAAGTTAGTTGTGGCGGCACCTATCAACATTTTTCAGAACTTCCGTTCACTTTGCACTCGATTCTAAGCCGCAGGCGGTTTTTTGGATTACAAAAACCGGAAAAAAAGTGCGGCCTAGATTCGAGTAAATATGGTACATCCATTTGCTTTCATAACGTCAATATAAGCATGCTCTCTCAACATTGAATTCTGAGAAACAAAAAAAACATATTTGTGTGAGTAATTTGAAGACATGGGACATGGGAGTTGCTGATACTGAAAATAGTTTCAGTGAATTTCAGACCGACTTCTGGAATAAATTTTGATCTGTCGAACAACAGTGGGCAGTTAAGTCCAAATTATTGACACCATCACTGTACGGCTGCAGTAATGGTAACATTTGTGACCTTTTTCAGAAGTATTGGGATCGTAATGTATACTTACATGATTCTGTGAAAAGACAGAGAACTCGTAAGAGATTCCTATTCAGCAATTGCCACAGCATGTCCGGAGAAATTAGCTCTCAAAAGATACAATGATGTCAATTATGCATATTTGTTGGCAGTCTGAACTGAAGCTCCATGCATTGAGAAAAGGCAACATGGGGGCAATCATTCCAACATGAGAAATCGAGACAATGAGATATTGCAGCATGAGTATGGTGACAAAGCTTATTCCATTTGATGATAGGTTGACACATATACGAATTACGTAATGAACAGAATTTTGGAGCACCGAATAAGACCAATCGTAACAGATCATGAAGATACGATGACTGCATAAGACCTTATAGACAGCAGGGATAGAGTGAATTCCACAAGAACGAAGTTCACAAGGCTTACAATCAATAGATACAACAGGGAATAGTGAGAATAATGAACTTGTGGAACGGGTAGCCAGCTCAACAGTGGAGGTTACCACACAAACAGTTAGCAAAGGACCAGTATTTGTAGGACTAAATCAATGGTTTTCATACATTCAAGAAAGGAATTATGAACTTAGGCAGCAAAATAGTGATCTTAAACAACAAACTTATCAATGAAAAACATTGCTCAAACACAGTGTATATTCTAGAATGTGATATTAATGAAAGTCAAGTCAGCAAAAACTGCTTTTATGCCAAGTGTAGTTATGCATAAATCAGCTTCAAGCTTTAAGCAGCATAAAACAAATGAAAATCCATGTCTATTTATGGATGAATGTTGAATATATTGCCAAGACATTGTTAGAAAAATTCTTTAAACTAGCTGCGTCTAGAATGAGTGCCCTTAAGCTTCATAAACTATACAATGCATTATTGAAAAAAATGTTAAAACATTTTTGCACCATTGCTGTAAGAATATACATTTTCCTTGAACCGTCAGTTCTTCTCTGGTGTTGACCTTGTGATCAGCTTGCTGAACTTAGAAAGTTTTGTAACTAAACTAATTTGTAAACAGGATTGCACTGATTGTCATAACCTTTCATCATTTTATTATGGTGAAAGTCAACAGATAGGACTGATGGCAGACATCAGTAAGGTTCAAAGAAGATCAGCCCGTTTTTTATTTATTTATTTTTTTCCTCCCAAGTGAGATCTTTTCATAAAATTTCAATTTCCAATTTCCACCACAAATGCGAAAATATCTTGTGGATGCACACCTGCTTCGAGAGAAATGACTCATAATAAAATAACAGAAATCAGAACTTGCAAGGAAAGATTTTAGTGTTAGTTTTTCTCACATGCTATTCGTGAGTGGAATGATAGGGAAATAGTGTGAAAGAGGTTCGATAAATTCTCGGCTAGGCACTTAAATGTGAATTGCAGAGTAGTCATGTAGATATAGATGAAGTCAGTGAAAGAAACGTCATCATTGCACAAAGGGCTTTTAAACCTCAACTTTACAGAAGATGACCAAATTTGTTCATGCCATAATGCCCTGATGATGACAATATTTCAATTTCTGAAAAATGCTTGGTGTAGTCCGTTTGAGAAAGACAAATATAAAGTTAAGAAGGGTTTAAAGCCAGTTGACATTTCTCATGTTGACAAACTGAAACTGTTGGCTAATAAAGTCTTCTAGACTGACCAGAAGTTTTGTCTCAGATGTAGACAAATATTAGCTTATAAGCAACTATAGCCTCAAAATTAGCAAGAATCAATATTTCCTTAGTACATGGATGCAGCTGTCACTTTCTACAGAGTGAATACCATCCATTGGTGATTCTCTTTCAAGGCTTTAATTAACTGGTGAAAATGATTCAATGGGTTACAAAAGGTAGAAAGTTCAGAAATCACAAGGTTCCATCACTAGCAGCAGCTGCTAGTGTGCACTCCATTGATGTTGTGGAACACAAGTACTGAAGCAATGCCAAAAGTGAAAGGATATGGACATCTTAATTAACAATTTAAAAATTACAATGTATCATTCAAGTCATTCCAACGAAGTTCAAATTTTGACCCTAACTCCTAGCAGCTTGAATATAGAACAAACAGCAAAAAAATTTAGTGTTTCTGCAAAAGTGGTGAAGTAGGCAAGGAAACTGAAGATACTGACATCTTGACAGTACCTTCAAAACACAAACAAAAAACTCAGTGATCAGATCGAACACAAAATCCTCAGATTCTTTGAAGATGATGAATTTTCTCGGCTGCACCCAGGCAAAAATGATTACATAACAGTAACAATAGAAGATTAGAAAGTTCATAAGCAGACACACATCCTACTCTCTGATTTGAAAGCCATCATTTAATTTCAGAATACCAAGGCTCATATCTGAGGCACCTGAATGAAAATCTTGAAGATGGTGAAGTGATCACTTTGATGTATTTTGCTGAGATATACTTATCATTCAATATTCACATTTTCGTGGTTTTGACTGAGATAAACCAATGCTGCAGTGTTCCTCTTTGGCATCCCAGTGCCGAAGTTACCACAGAATCAGCTATGCAAAACACTGACACGTTTATTTATGTGTAAAAGACTATTTCGGAATTATCCTTTGTGTGAAACTGAATGCTCCAGATTCGTGTGCTGATTTGAAATTCTAGAATCACATGTTTTACTTTTTGTGCCACTTCTGCATAATATTTCACTTATTGTGTCAGTTCTTGTTTTTATTTTGAAATACAAGGTGCAATCAAAAAGTAACAAGAACTTTTGTTTTTCTTAATGAATCTTTATTTATTCATCAATATCAAACTTGTCCCCTTCAAAGCAATCCCCCTTGGATGTAATATACTCATGTCAGTGCTTTTTCGAATCTTCAAAGCACTTCTGGACTCACTTTTCATTACGGTATTCACCTCCTTCAGCTCCTCTCCTGTGGATGCTATCTCCTCTGCAGGGAAGGTTGGGAGTCTGTCATTAATAGTTTACTTGACTTTGAGAGGCTTGTTAGTGGTAGATCTAGGCATCCTGTACAGGCTAGACAAGGAGGACCCTGAGTATTATACGATCCCCCTAACCAATAAGTTCGAGATGCTGTCTTTCATAGAAACTGAGCCACTGGGCCTCACTTCACCTGTTCCGAGGAAACCTGCTTTGTCCTGTGTCAAGAGGAGGCAGGGTAGGGGTCCATTAATTGTCAGCAGTTTAAACATGCGCTGTATAATGTTATACTTAGGAAAAGGGGCAGCAGGAGGGAACAGGGCAGGGACAGGAAGGTGTACTCAGTGGGTATACATGGAGGCCTCATTCAACACACTGAAGAAGCTGTACCCACAGCCACTGAGGAAAGAAGGTGCAACCAACTGCAAATTGTGGAGCACATTGGAACAAATGATGCCTGTTGTCCAGCCTCTAAAGTCATACTTCGATCCTTCCAGCAACTGGCAAAGGAGGTTGAGAAGACCAACCACAACTTGCAACACTGCCCCATAATTGATCGTGGCCCCTGAATCTGAGTTGAGTGGAAGGGCTGCCAGAGACTTTTGCACATTCCGTGACAAGCTAGACTGCGACTTCATGAATTTGCACCACAGGGTTGAGAGCTGTACGGTCCCCCTAAATGGGTCAGGTGTGCACTGCACATCAGAGGCTGCTACCCAAGTAGCACACAAAGTATTTTTAGATTAGGCAACTCTCCATCCAGTAAACAACAGCTGAAGGAGACCCAGATGTATAAGTGTAAGGTCCAAAAGAATGCCTCCTACAGGCAAGAGTATTAAAATCCTAATAGTTAACTGCCAGAGCATTTGCAATGAAGTGCCAAAGTTAGGCGCGCCCCTGAAAAGCAGTGAAGCTCATGTAATACGAGATACAGAAAGCTGACTGAAACCTGAAATTGATAGCAATGAACTTTTTGGAGAAAATTTAAGTATTTATCGAAAGGGTAGGCTAACAGGAAATGGAGGTGGTGTATTTGTTGCAGTAGAAAAGCAACCCCAATCCACTGAGATTGTCTGAGGATGAAATGGTAATTGGATCCCACTACATGCACCTCCTAATGTAATCGATAACTTTACAAAAAACCTCAGTTCACTCGTACATAAGTTCCCATTCACACTGTAATCATTGGTGGAGGCATAAATCATCCAACAATCAACTGGAAAAACTACAGTTTTGTAATGGTGGGCATTACAAGAAATCCTGTAAACATTACTAACAAGGGAACCTCCCCATCGCACCCCCTTCAGATTTAGTTATAAGTTGGCACAGTGGATAGGCCTTGAAAAACTGAACACACATCAATCGAGAAAACAGGAAGAAGTTGTGTGGTACTATGAAAAAATGAGCAAAATATATAAACTGGGTAGTCAATGCGGAAGATAGGCAACATCAAGGCTAGTGTGACCTCAAGAGCGCCGTGGTCCCGTGGTTAGCGTGAGCAGTTGCGGAACGAGAGGTCCTTGGTTCAGGTCTTCCCTCGAGTGAAAAGTTTAATTTTTTATTTTCAGTTTATGTGACAAACTATTATGTTTTCATCAGTTTTTTGGGAGTGATTATCACATCCACAAGAAAACCTAAATCGGGCAAGGTAGAAGAACCTTTTTACCCATTCGCCAAGTGTATAAGTTAGGTGGGTCGACAACAAATTCCTGTCATGTGACGCACATGCCGTCACCAGTGTCGTATAGAATATATCAGACGTGTTTTTCTGTGGAGGAATCGATTGACCTATGACCTTGCGATCAAATGTTTTCGGTTCCCATTGGAGAGGCACGTCCTTTCGTCTACTAATCGCACGGTTTTGCGGTGCGGTCGCAAAACACAGACACTGAACTTATTACAGTGAACAGTGACGTCAATGAACGAACGGACAGATCATAACTTTGCGAAAATAAAGAAAGTAAATTTTTCACTCGAGGGGTGACTTAAACCAAGGACCTCTCGCTCCATAGCTGCTCACGCTAACCACGGGACCACGGCAATACTGTGCTTACGTTCTCCTTGATATTGCCTATGTTGCACATGGACTACTCTGGTTGTATATTTTGCTTATTTTTTCATAGTTCCACACAACTTCTTCCTGTTTTCTCGATTGATCTTTGTTCAGTTTTTCAAGGCCTATCCACTGTGCCAACTTATAAGTAAATCTGAGGGGGGGGGGGGGGGGGTGCGATGGGGAGGTTCCCTTGTAAGTGTCTTCTCTGAAAACTACCTAGAACATATAGTTCAGAATCCCACTCATCATGGAAGTACGTTTGATCTATTGGCAATGAATAGACCTGAACTCTTTGAGGATGTTCACATAGAAACTGGCATCAATGACCATGATGCACTTTGGCAATAATGATTGCCAAAATACAGAGGAGAATGAAAACAAAACAAAAAAATCTGTAGTGTCTTGTCTCAATGAGGAACTCAAAACTTTCAGCGCAGGACAGGAGCATGTAGAGGAACTATGGCTTATGTTCAAAAGAATAGCTTACTGTGCCCTGGATAGATATGTATCCAAGAGAACAGTTCATAATGGAAGGGACCCTCCATGGTAATTCATCTATGCAAACAAACTTCTACAGAAATAGAGACTACTCCACAATAGATGTAAAACAAAGCATAGGGCTATAGATCGAGAGACATTCATTGAATCATGTTTGGCTGTCAAGAGAGCAATGTGTGATGCCTTCAATGAATACTGTAGCAAAATACTGTCAAATGATCTTTCACAAAAACTAAAGAAATTCTACTTGTATGTAAAGGTTGTTAGTGGCACCAAAGCCATTTGTGAAGGAGACTGAACTGAAACTGAGAGTAGCAAAACAAAAGCTGAAATGCTTAATTCCATTTTCAAATGTTACTACACAAAGGAAAACCCAGGAGAACTACCCCACTTTAATCCTGGTACCACTGAAAAGATGATTGAAATAAGCGCTGGTATCAGTGGTGTTGAGAAACAGCTGAAATCATTAAAATCTAACCAAGCTCCAAGGCCCAATGGAATCCTTATCAGCTTTTACACAGAATTTCCACCTGACTTAACAGCTATTCTAACTATAATCTGTCATTGATCCCTCAAACAAAAAATCATGCCCAGTAGTTGGAAGAATGGACAGGTCACAATCATTTACAAGAATGGTAGTAGAAATGATCCACAAAATGTACCACCTCATATCCTTGACATCAGTTTATTGTGGAATATTACAACAAATTCTGAGCTAAAATGTAAAAAGGTACCTTGACTAGAATGACCTCCTCCATGTCAACCAGCCTGGATTCGGAAAACATTAATCATGCGAAACACAACTCACACTTTTCTCACATAACACACTGAAAGCTTTGGACCAAGGCAGTCAGGTAGATGCAGTATTTCTTGATTTCCTAAAAGCAGTTGACTCAGTACAACATCTACGCTTATTATCAAAAATATGACTGTATGGGGTATCAAGCAAAGTTTGTGACTACACTGAGGATTTCTTGGTAGTGAGGACCAGTAAGTTATCTTGGATGGAGAGACATCGTCAGGTGCAGAAGTAACTTCGATGTGATCCTAAGAAGCATAGGGACCCTTGCTAATGTTGTATATGAATTACCTTGCAGACAATGTCAACAGTAACCTTAGACTTTTTGCAGATGGCAGTGTCTGAAAGAAGCTGCATTAATATTTTGTCAGATCTTGACAAGTTTTTTAAGTGGTGCAAAGATTGGCAACTTGCTTTGAGTGTTCAGAAATGTAAATGAAAAAACATAGTATCCTATGACTATAATGTGAATGAGTGACAGTTGGAATTGGTGAACCCCTACATATTCTCGGGGTAACACTTCTTAGGGGGATGTGGAATGGGATGATCACATAGTCTGAGTTCTAGGTAAAGCAGGTGACGGAAATTGTTTTATCGTTAGAATACTGGGAAAATGCGATCTGTCTCCAAAGTGAACTGCTCACAAATAATTCATTTGACCCCATCTGGAATACTGTTGAAGTGTATGGGACCTATACCAAACAGGATTAACTGGAGATATTGAGAGTATCCAGAGAAGGGCAGCATAAATGGTGACAGGTTTCTTTGACCCATGGGAGAGTGTCACACAGATGCTGAGAAAACTGAACTGGCAGGCTCTTGAGGATAGATGTAAGCTATCCTGAGAAAGCCTTCTTACAAAGTTTCAAGAACTGGCTTTAAATGATGGTTGTAGGAATATACTACAACTCCTTACTTATCGCTCACATTGGCATCATGAGAACGAGATTAATTACAGCACACACAGAGGCATTTAAACAATCATTCTTCCCACACTCCATACATGTATGGAATGGGAAGAAACTGTAAACCCTAAACCCTAATAACCAGCAGAATGGGACATACCTTGTGCCATGCACTTCACAGAGGTCTGCATAGTATAGATTTAGATGTAGATGAAATATGCTGTTCAGTGTTTCTTTGGGTGTATAATCAAGCCACATTATATCCCATTGTAGTTTACTCCCATGAGAAAGAACTACAGATTATCAGCATCTTTATTATTAGTGACTGCCTTCATCATGATACTGTTGCAGTTCATGAGTTCATAATGAGGCTGATTAAATATTTGAGGTTAACAATATGAGAACTGAAACACATTCATTACTTTCATGATGGATCTGCTGTCCAAAAAAGAATATCAAGGATTTGATCAAATTATGTCAGCATGAAAAGGACTTTGGAATCTATATTGGGAGGAATTTCTTTGGATTCAACTGTAGAAGATCTCCTTGTGAACTGGAGGAATAGCTAAAAGACAGGCAGTTCATGCTAGTTTGCAGAGACATTAAGATCACCAAATATCAACAGCTCTTAATCAAAAGTTCCCCATTTTGAGTATCAACTTCTTTTATGTTACACAGAAAGAAATGGAACAAATTCAGTCTGATCAAGAAAGAAGGTTTGGTAAAGTTCACACAATTGCTGAGATAAGAGAAAAATCAAGCGTTGAAGCCCACTGATTTAGACAAGATTAGAGTAAGAAGAGTTTCCAAGATACTGTGGCATTCACTGTTAATGCATTTGAGACAAATAAAGAAATTACAGGTGCAACCTGTAGAGTATGTTGCTTATATGTATGACACTGTAATGTGGGTGAGAAATGTATTTGAAGTTTCATCAGGGGGCTGTGGGAGGGGAAGAGAATAGACCCAAACTTGGCCAGCTTTATGCATCACCATGGTGGCTACCTATTAAAGATACTTCATGTATTCCTGAGCAAAACAGCTTTAACATCAACAACATCATCAGGAAGGCAATACGTTTACTCAGAACCTGAACAAGACAGTACTGGCAATGCATTCAGTATGAAGTGGATTAGAATTTTTTCTTTTGTATACTGTGTTTTAAGATGTAACTTTCTGGATTTTCATTTGTTTTATTGCTGATTATTGCTTAAAGTTGATTTCTACATAGCTACACTTGACATGAAAGCAGTTTTCACTGATTTTTCTTTCTGTATACTCATTAATGTCACATTGTAGGACATACACTGTGTATGAAAAGTAATAACTTTGAGTTAATATGCAAGCATGAGTCTAAAATTAAACTATCTAACTTCTGAATCTTAAGGAATAATCTTTATAGATACAGCAAGGAAAAAAGATGAAAAACATACATCTGAGATATGGTGCCCGAATAATACCCAAAATTTGGTGCCCAAAATATTTTCATCAATTCTGTATGTGCTTATAATTTGAAAGAGAAGGACAGAAGCTGCTGTACAAAAATCGCAAGGAGATAGTATGGCTGAGTGTTATATTGCCAACTGTTGGCTGAATCTGTTCACAGAATTATGACTTATGGCTGGTAAAAGATGGGCTGTTCGAGTCACACGGTTCTTTTTTTGCCTTTTCGGAAGTACAGCTGTCACCAGATGTGTTAAAAAAATCTAATCAGTAATATATCCTTATTCAGCACAAGAAGTTGTTTAAGTAGGGACTTTCAAGTGAAGAGTACCTTTCATAAAATTATCCAAAGCTGAAACTTTAGCATGCGTGTAAGTGGTGCAAACTTGGAACACCTATTTTTGAGCAGCTGTAGAAATGGAACCAAAGGAGATCTCAAGAAGAAACTTTATAAATGTAAATATGAATCTTCCTGAAACTACTCAAAAAAATAACTAGATTCAGAATTGATCAAGCTGAGACCACCTCTAAAAATGGTCCACTTGACATCAAATGACCTGTAACATAAATTTACAACAGTCTTCCACATAAGTAAAACTTATTCTCACTCTTTTGTAAAACTTGTAAAGCCCTAAGGGCATTCTAATTAGATCACTTTTTAATTAAGTAGTAGAATTTTTATAGCATGTAAAATATAAGAGATTTGAAACAAGACAGTGCAACATCTGCTCTTGCAAGTAATGCACCCCTTAAATAAATGAATACATAGAGTGAAAAATCAACAAATAAATTAAGTGGAAAACAAACACCCACAGAGAAATTTCATAAATTATGAATACCAGGGTATGTAATCAAGGAAGTAAACTGTGCTACAAAAACACATGAAGTGATGAAAAACTGGGTTTTAAAAAGCAACCAAGAGCACAGGAAGACTTTAGTGCCATAAAACTGAATGACAAGTGTACTAACAAACAATCAGAAATTGAAAATATTTTCAATAATCATTTTTTAAATGTTGTGGAGAAAATAGGATCTAGATCTTCACTAGAAGAGGCAAGGCTACTAATAGGTCATACATGTGCAGTTTGAAACAACTGTAATTCCACCAACCTCTCCCTCTGAAATCAGTAAAATAATAAACTCACTGAAAAGTAAAAGCTCTTACGGAATTGATGGCATTTCCAGCAAGGTACTTAAAGCTTGTTCCCCACAGGTAAGTAGGATTCTGAGCCACATATGTAATAGCTCTTTGGAGCAGGGTGTTTTCCCCGATAGACTGAAATATGCCATTGTAAAACCATTGCATAAAAAGGGGGATACGTCGGATGTCAACAACTACCGCTCAATCTCTCTTCTGACAGCTCTATCAAAAATTTTTGAGAAAGTAATGTATTCAAGAGTAGCCTCCCATATTTGTAAAAATAAAGTACTAACAAAATGTCAGTTTGGTTTTCAGAAAGGCTTTTCAACAGAAAATGCTATATACGCTTTCACTGATCAAATATTAAATGCTCTGAATAACTGGACATCACCCATTGGTATTTTTTGTGATCTCTCAAAGGCCTTTGATTGTGTAAATCATGGAATTCTTTTATATAAGCTAAATCATTATGGTTTGAGGGGGGCAGTGCACAAATGGTTTAATTCATACTTAACTGGAAGAATGCAGAAAGTTGAAATAAGTGGTTCATGTAATGTTAAAACAGCAGCTGATTCCTCAAACTGGGGGGCTATCAAGTACGGGGGCCCGCAGGGTTCGGTCTTAGGTCCTTTACTGTTCTTGATGTACATTAATGACTTACAATTCCACATTGATGAAGATGCAAAGTTAGTTCTTTTTGCTGATGATACAAGTATAGTAATAACATCCAAAAACAAAGAACTAAGTGATGTAATTGTAAATGATGTTTTTCACAAAATTATTAAGTGGTTCTCAGCAAATGGACTCTATTTAAATTTTGATAAAACACAGTATATACAGTTCCATACAGTAAATGGCACAACTCCAGTAATAAATATAGACTTTGAACAGAAGTCTGTAGCTAAGGTAGAATTTTCAAAATTTTTAGGTGTGTCCATTGATGAGAGGCTAAACTGGAAGCAACACATTGTTGGTCTGCTGAAACGTCTGAGTTAGCTATGTATGCTATTAGGCTTATTGCAAATTTTGGTGATATGAATCTCAGTAAATTAGCTTACTATGCCTACTTTCATTCACTGCTTTTGTATGGCATCATATTCTGGGGTAATTCATCGTTGAGTAGAAAAGTATTCATTGCTCAAAAACGTGTAATCAGAATAATTGCTGGAGCCCACCCACGGTCATCCTGCCGACATCTATTTAAGGATCTGGGGATCCTCACAGTACCCACACAGTATATATATTCACTTATGAAATTTGTTGTTAATAATCCAACCCAGTTCAAAAGTAATAGCAGTGTGCATAGCTATAACACCAGGAGAAAGGATGATCTTCACTATGCAGGGTTAAATCTGACTTTGGCACAGAAAGGGGTAAATTATGCTGCCACAAAAGTCTTTGATCACCTACCAAACAGCATCAAAAGCCTGACAGATAGCCAACTAACATTTAAAAATAAATTAAAAGAATTTCTAGATGACAGCTCCTTCTACTCATTGACTGAATTTTTAGATATAAATTAAGGGAAAAAAAAACAACAACTTAAACATTAGTGTCATGCAATATTTTGTGTAATGTAATATCTTGTACAGACATCTTTTATTAACCTGACACGTTCCACATCATTACAAAGTGTTGTATTCATGATCTATGGAACAAGTATTAATCTAATCTAATCTAATCTAACTGAAAATAGTGACTGTGTGTAGAGCTACTTCAGTTCCATCCTCTGCTCCTAACTAAAGGAGAAGCAGTTGTAAGAAATCGACAAAAAGCTGTGTAGTGAATGAACTTTTCCATTTGCATAATGGTTAATACAGAAAGAAGTTAACAAAATAATAAGAGTATGAGGTTTACCATGCTGAGCTTGAGTTTGATCTCTATGCAGTGCCCTATAGTTGCTTCTAAGAGCCTATAAGGTATTATTAATACGAAAAATTGCAACAGGCTGCTACTTTAAGTGGTGTTCCACTTGCAACTGAATAGAACTCAGTTGATGGCATTAATCTCAAGTTCATTCTGTTCTCTGATGACTTACGGAATGAATTCGTAACTACTCTATTGTCTCATGGATTTTACAAATTCTTGCATCAGCCAATGACCAGAACTAAATGAAGACATGTACAAAGCTATAACAAGAAAGGAGTCATTCTACTAAAAACCTTAAATAAAATACTGAGACAGTTCAGATCAGTTGCTACTTGCTGGAATCATACTAAATTCACAATATTTCAGATGGAATCTACAACAGGGATTAAGTATTACATCACACTGCAGGACTTTAAAAGTTGTTTTATATCATAAGAGAGGGGAATGGATAATATGCTTTACAAGTAAATTGTTTATCTAAGAACATTTTTTTAAATTCAGAATGGCTCCTAGATGCCTTTTCTGTCTTTCATAAATATTGTTAAGATCTCATACAATACTTGTCTATAACAGTTTTTGTGTGTATATGAAATCAAATGATGACACAGGCTCAACATATGTAAAGCACATGGCAGACTTCCATTTATTGATAGGATATTGGGAAAATGCAGTCTACAAGGGAGATTCCTTATAAAACACTTGCGTGATCCATCCTAGAATAGTAGTCAAGTGTGGGTAGGAAAGACTTTCCTTTTTTTTCTTGTTTTTTTCTTTTTTTGGTTGGACCATCACATAAGATCTGCGACTATTCCAGTGACTTATGGCATAACACTGGTTTTATTAGTTCTATCATACCTATCTATAGTAATGTCTATTCCATCAGAGCTGTGAGAAGAAACTTAGTCTGTGGACAGTCAAAGAGTGTGCAGAGAGTGGTTGTCTGAACAGTATTCCAAGCCAAAAATGTCAGTTATCTTTCATATTACATCAGAGTAGCTGCACTATTGTTCCTTGGCCAGTTAATACAAACCACCATTGTGACTTTGCAAGTTGTTTATTGCATCTCTCATGTAGGGTGACAGTGTCAAAAGCAAACTTTCTATATTTAATGTCAGAATGTGATCCAGAGTTTTGGGATGCAGCATAAAGTCTTTGCTACAGAAGACAGATGACAGTCTAAGTCCGGAGTGCTGTATTTCAGGGGAATAACTATGGTAAAGCTATTAAACTTGACAAGATGATTGAACAGTTTACATTGTCCACCTTCTGTAAGTTCTGTGCAATTTTAGTCACTATTTATAGGCCAAGTTTGCACTCAAAACTGACAGTAAATTTTGTCACAATATAATTTCTACAAGTGTAAATACTTTTGAGTTTATGCCTGTTCTGTCAGGTGGCTGAGATGCACTCGACAGGAGAATGGCAAGGTAGCAAGCTGAAGGTGGAGGGGATATGTAAGACAGGGAAAACTTCTGCAGCTAAAATTGCATGTGGGCTTGGGAAACATAGCTGCTGAGACAAGGTTGGGGACGGCAAAAGGCTGCTGCACAACCACCTTCGGCTAGCTGCCATGTGTAAACTGCAGAATATTGATTACACAGACAAAATAATTCATATGTGAACAATTTCACCATGAATTAATCCCAGAGACGGTGAAGAACCACACTGACTATAAAGTTGATCTCCTCATTTCTGGCTACCTACATTAAAATTAAGTACTACAAATAACTTTAATGGACTTGACTGAATCTTACAACCTGGTAGAGACAGCCTACTTCCTAAATAGGTTTCAGGAAAAGCATGATCATAGACAAAGGCCACCCATGCCTGACAGCAGATGAACCAGATGAAGAGTGTCCCATAACACTCCGTCTCCCATATTCCATTCCACAGTCCTTCCCTAATTTCCCAGATACCCAACCCAAGATGTGATGTGATTCTTGCTGAGGGGTGCATGGTACATGGGAAAAGGTGTCATTAACAGATCCATTAGCCTTGCATTGCATGGTGCTCCATGGTGTGAATGAAATATTTCCCCAATTCTCATGGGACCAAAATGGAGAACATAGAAAAAGAGAAGACTGAGGCATGTGATGAGACCTCAGACATCCAAACACTGGGGTTGGAACTGATAAAGCTGTTTCTACAACTGGATTGGGTGACAGACCAGTTGAAGAAGTGGAAATTGTCATAGAGAAGCTGGACCAGGTGAAGATTGAATACTTGTTGGGGGCTCAGAGAAGATGATGATGATGATGTTTGGTTTAAGGGGCACTCAACTGCGCGGTTATCAGCACCTGTACAAATTCCCAATCTTTGCTCAGTCCAATCTCACCACTTTCATGAATAATGATGAAATGA
This sequence comes from Schistocerca nitens, assembly GCF_023898315.1. Taxonomy (NCBI): domain Eukaryota; kingdom Metazoa; phylum Arthropoda; class Insecta; order Orthoptera; family Acrididae; genus Schistocerca; species Schistocerca nitens. The sequence goes on from NC_064618.1 coordinate 668,975,793, forward strand.
TGAGAACAACATAAACACCCAGTCATCTTGAGGCAGGTGAAAATCCCTTACCCTGCCGGGAATCAAACCCGGGACCCCATGCTTGGGAAGCGAGAAAGCGACCGCGAGACCACGAGCTGTGGACCTTAGAGAAGAAAACTTCTCAAAGAAGAAAAACAAATGGAAGATAAAGAATGGCTTCCTAAACAAAAGTGGAGGGAACTAAAAGGTCTTGAACCTAAGATTTCCAAAAAAAGACTGTCCCAGAGTGACCCATCCCACCAGACAGAAAACAAGAGAACACGGGATCAGTCTAACACTCCCACTTCTCAGAATAACTCTATCCAGAAAAAGCTAAGGCAATAAATAGGGAGACAGACCTATGGTACTGCAGTCTCAGTACTGCAGTATCTAAGAGGAATACCAACTACTTAACTTGACCTCACACCAATTGGAGCTTGTTCAGGTGGTTCTCTTTGTGATGACTGGGGAGGACACTAGTCCACACACCAAATTCACAAGTGTCTGTCTGGATAAAAGTGCTCTTGTCTTTGTCTGTGAAAGGATGAGAACAGTAGATTGACTTAAGGAGGAGGCACCCCAGCTACATCCCTAGGAGGAAGCAGAGCTGCTGCTCAAGACAATGGCTGAGCTCTTCAAGACTGCAAAGGTATCAATTTTGGTACTGAAACTCCTTATGCATACTCCTCCAAAGATTCTGTCTGAGAAAATAAGGGCACAGTATGAGAAGGTCTCGACAGAGAACTGGAAGATAATAAACCAAGAGGTCATACTGGATGGCCAAACCATCGTGGAGAAAGTTGGTGAAATATTACTGAAGGCAATGAAGGAGCAGGACCTGAGATTGTACTGTGGATTATGTTCTGTGGTTCCTGAAATTGCACAAAACCGATTAAAATGCTATTGTACACAAACACAAACAAGCCCGAACTGCAATTGGTAACCGACAGCTGCAGCAATGGCTGAGAGAAGTCACATATACGTATTGTGTATAGTTTCTGTGTGAAAGCCATTTTAATTAACATTCAAATGTTGTGTACTTTATATTCTTCTAAAATGTCAAAGTGTGACCAGCATCAAAAGACACATTTTTTATGTATATAACTTATATATTTAAACAATGCAAAATCCAAGATGGAATAATTAACTTAAGTATTTTGCATATTATATTTAAATGATGTCTTAAAAATCTGTTGAAACATGGAGAGCATTCATGAGCTTTGAGGCAGAGGCAGTAGCAGCTGATGGAAGGGGCAGTGGCAGCTGAATAAGCAGGGGCTGTAGCGAACAAAGCAGCAACAATGGTGAAACTTCCTCAAGAGTCCACCAGACCAGTGGTCACAATCCACTAACACATTTTTACCATTCTGTGAGAAAAAGCCTCTGGCCCAAAGGTCCCTTAACCTCAGTTGCAATTTTCCAGCAGAGCTCTCTTATTCTTCGTAAAGGAGTCTTATTCTTTGTAAGGAGAGTCAGGGCCAGGGCCCTATTCAAGTGGAATCACCCTCTGTTTATTTCTTAAAATTTGAAACAATGTATCTTATTTTGACCTCTAGTTGGTTAAAACTTCAATTTCAGTGATTAAAATGTACACAAATTATTTTCTCTGATGAAAAACTAATGTTACTTGTGTTAGCCCCTCTTTCCAGCCTCCCGATGGTCAACTGTAGTCGCTATATTGTTGTCTGACAGGACATCTCCAGTGTGGTAGCAGAAGTACTGCTCCTCAATGAAAGACTGAATAAGAACTGACAGATATCCTGGTAGCCCATTTCGGTAAGTTGATACTGGAAATTGTATCCCCAATGATGCTGCACAATTTTGCCAGGTCGAAAAATAAACCAGCTAAACAGTTTTGACATTTGAAAGACTCTAATATGCTTTCTCTGGTGGATTAAATTATCAAGGTGGAGCAGTACTGTCTGAAACCGCACTGGGAATGACCCAGGTGATTTTGGGATTGAGGAACCCATATGAAGAAATAGTTGAGTATTCGCTTGAGAATTTTTTCAGTACAGCTGGTGAGAGCAATGCTACCATAGCTGTGAGGGTTGGTATTATCCTTCCCTGGTTTCAGCGGGATATTATTCACCAAACAACACTTTACTGAAACAATGTTAGAAGCATGTATTTGGCTCCCAAACACAGATGGCACAGCTTAGCATAATGATCTAATCTAGTCTTGGGGGCCAATTCTCATTCTGCAGACAGAGCAAATTTTATTTCACACTTTGGCTGTAGATTTCATTATTATTCAAGGAAATTTTTTAACCTATGGTTATGCAGATTGCCAGTGGAGTCTGTCTCATTAATGCAATGATGTTGCAAAAGTGTCCAGTCAATGCTTGAGCCATTTCTGTTGAGAATCTCTCCAGGAGCTCATTCTTCAATATGCCTGTAGGAGTTGAGTTGTTGTTCCATCCCTGCACAAAGTTCTCCATATTGACTACCAAATTTGTGTAATTGAAATGGAATGATTAATGGTATTCAGAAGTTCCTCCCAGGAGTTTCTCTTGCTTTCTTTAATCACTTTTCATGGTTTTTGCCTTGCAGTCCAGAAGGCAGCATGATTTTCTGTTGATGGGCTATGTTTAAAGCTCCACAAAGCCATGTGCCTGGCTCTAATTATTGAATGGCAGGTAGTCTTCTGGGACAGCTTGTGGTCTTTGATATGAATTATTCTTTGGAAATCTTGTGTATCAGACAGCTAATACCACCCACCATCCAGACGATTTATTTTAATTTAAATACAATATGTAGTAGGCCCTATTTAATTTACCCTTGTCGTTTCCTGTCCACAACAGCTCAATAGAGCAATTGGATCCACAGGAAAGTGGTCCTGCTATGAAAATCTGCAGCCACTTTCCACTGAACTGAGTCTGTGAGAGCTAGAGAACAGAAGCAATGTCAGTTGCCGAACATAACTCTATAGCCATACAAAGGTGTTTCAGAATCCATGAGGCATATGTGCCCTAAATGGACAAGTCTCCCAATGACTCAACCCTTGGGGCATGTAGTAGCCTCTCCTCACAGAATACTGAAGTCCTCCATAATGAGGAATAGGCCCTAAAGAAGTCATCCAAAGGATCATTTGGTGGGAGGTATAAAGAACATACTGTGATCCTGATAGCTGTAAGAACTGCCACTGCAACTGCCTCTATGTCTATGGCAATGGGGACTTGGCACAAGCAGTATTCATCACTGACAAAAACAGCAACTCTACACTTTGCCCTTCCTTCAGTATGATAATTTTCCTGAAGATATCTGGAGATGCATTGTCTTAAAGGGCATTCTAGCCTCATTATAGTGGATTCTTCTTGTCACAGTTCTTGAAATTTCATTCCACAGTACAAATGCAGCACTTTCTGCTCCACTCCAAGAGATCACCAGCACAATTTATACAATTTGGAGCAAATATACAAGATTCACCTGTTTCATGTGCTGGGATTCCATGATTCCCACTTGCAATTCTTCCATTATGTAGCAGAGTGGACAAATTTTTGCCATTTGAAGCATCACATCTGGTTTGGGATATATAACATGCAGTAATATGTCCAGGAAGTACAAGAATACTGAATATTAAAAAATTGTTGCTTTTTCCCCATGAACCATTTACTTTTCTCAAATAGTTTTTCACTTCTGTAAAAACCAACTTTTTCCATTCATATCCACTCTACCTGAAAATCTATCTGTACTATACACTATTCAATTGCTAAAGTTATGTGTCTTACACATTTCCACTATTAAAGGGTTTTATCGTTACCTGATTCTTGCATCCTAGAAACTTAGATAATTGGTATCACATAGCTTTTTCTAGCATACCATTATGAAGTCATTTTTAAAGACACAGCAGTTCCCTCGAGGCTTCCATGAATATGAAAATGGGAAGAGTTTTCAAAGATTTCGTCTCCACTTCTGATTAGTAGAGAGATATTATCAGAAACTTGTGCCCTGTTGCTATCTTTCTGATAGTCTTTCTTGGCTGGGCTGACCATATGAGCTCTCTTTGTTTGGTATGTGTTTTGCCTGAGGGTAAGTGCTTCCTGTATGGGTTTTCTGTTAGATTTGCCCCCTGAGCAACTTTTATATATAGTTGGAATATTGCAGGTGACCCAGATGTTGCCCACTACAGTTGAGTTGGCGTAAGATCATCCTTGACTGCTCACATTGCTGTTGCCAGCTTTCAACTGCAAAGTGCTAATGACTGAAGGTGAAAACAGCAGCCGTCTACAGAGCTTTGACAATACTGAGGCACTGCCATAGAGACTTTTACAAAATCACATTATGTTACTGGTTAAGATACGCCTGCGAAGCTGCCGCACCCAGCCAACTGCAACTGTCGGGCATCAACTTATGCCAACATAACTATACTGACTATTTTGCCTCAACAGTTATCCATCCCATCAGCATATAGCACACACAGAGGCTGCGAATTTTTTAATAAAGGCTTGTACCTTCCTTGTGACTCAGGCAGTTACACCAAGATTCCCATACCCTCAAATACACAATGTTTCATTATCATTTCTAATGATGGTTGCTGAAGAATGCTCAGAGTTAACAGTATCAACCAACTGATAGTGCTGACAAGCCCCAGCTTAGAAATCCGAAGTTCATCACGCCAATACCGTCTAGGAGTGACGAAAATTTTCAGTCAATATGTCTTCACCTGTCTCGTGTTCGTGAAACAAAGTGATGAAATATTCAACAACAGGAGTGAGGTCCACAATCATAACACATGCAATAAATAAAACGTGGATATCCCAAGCTGTCAACTCTCCATGATACATGACAGTTTTCCACAAGTAGCTACTAAAATGTTCAAGCATCTGAATACTACACTGCAGTGCTTGGAATTGTTGATATTTTAAGGAAAGATGTCACAAAATCTACACCATAAACCACTGTATAATATAAATGAATATTTTCACAGAGAAGCAGCAAATTGGACTGCCTAAGCAATGCTCTACTATATGAAATGAAGCAGACATGTATTTGTTAAAAAGTTCTCAGTTGATTAGTTATTGTATTATAATGCTTATGTAATATTAACCTTGCAACACTGATGCAGTCTGCTCAGTCTTGACCGGTGAACAACAAATATAAAAAACCATTTTTGGCTGAGTTTTCTGGGGAAGCACTAACTCAGCTCTCTCTCCCCTAAGGTGTTTAGACTCACTTCATCAGGCCTTCTGTTGAGGCCTGTGTAGCTTGAGCAGCCCTATCAGTAGAATTTTCGAGAAGATCATGTACAGTAGACTTCATAAGCACTTAGTATAGGAAAGCTTTTGACATGCAAATTAAAAATACTACAGAATACTGGTAGCAGCAGCTTCATGATGTTTGTCTTCTCTGAATGACAGAAAGCAAAATGTGTCTGTTGTATGTCAATCACATGGCAACAGACACTCAGAATTTTAAGCCATCAGACATGGTGGACCACATTGTTCTATTTTGGGTCCTGTTTTGTTTGAATGGAGTGCAGTGTACAGAGGCACAGCAGACTGAGAGTGGGGATGGTCTCATTCGAAACAGTGGATCAGGAAGCTTTTTTACCATTTGTCTCAGTAGCGAAAATTTATTTTTCAGATTATGTAACTACAGGAATAAAAAGTAGTACCAGTCCCCTTACTGAAAATGCAGCTAACAAAGATTCGAAATCAACAACAGATGGTTCAATGCAGATGGATTATACCACTGAAATGTGACCAGACTCAGAACATACAGTTGAGTACCTCTCATCTCATAGAACTGCATCAGCTATAAAAATAGGCTTCTCGTATAACGAAATAAAAGAAGTAGAAAGTGTTGAGTTTACAGGATTACAGATAAATCAAAATTCCATTTGGAAGTCCCACCACCTAGAATTAATTAAGCACCTTAGTTTAGCTATATTTGCAGTACACACGGTAACTGTAACGCATGATTTAAAATTGAGGAATTGTGAATTTTGGTTTATTTGTTTCATAACATACATAATCTAAATCATTTGATTTAGGACAGGAGATACATCAAAGTTGTGGTAAAACTTCACCATAAACACAGAACAGCTGGTGTTTTTTTTTATTATTTATTTATTTATTTATTTATTTGATTAGCCATCCGTAGACATTTTGCAATCTATGGATGTTGTCAGTTTGGATACAGTGATTTTTGCAGATACATTGACACTTTTATATGCATTTACAGAGTATACGAATACAATGACATTTATCACTTAAATTACATTCAAACAATTAAATATTCACTTATTGTTTAGAAACAGTGTTCCTGAAAATATAGTTTAAGGGTTTTCTGTAACAGTACATGTTGTTAATTTCTTTGATGTCCTGTGCAGCTTGTTATACATTTACAGAATATACAATACAATGTCATTATGTCACTTAAATTACATTCAAACATTTAGATATTCACTTACTGTGTAAAAACAGTGTTCCTGAAAATACAGTTTAAGAGTTTTTCTGAAACAGTACATGCTGTTAATTTCTTTGATTTCCTGTGGCAGCTTGTTATACAATTTTACACCCTGATACAAGAAACTTTTTTGGGTCTTATGCTTGTTTCTCCTATCTAGATGAAGGCAGTGGCTTGTTCTTGTGCTATAGCTGTGTAAAATGCTGTTTGTACTATAATTCACTATATTTTTCTTTATATATACTATAGTGTGGAACATAAATAAACAGGGAACAGTTAGAATACCAAGTATTTTGAATAGTTCTCTGCAGTGAGCCCACTTACTGCTTTTAGTTATAATTCTCACTGCCCTCTTCTGCACTTTAAAAACTGTTTGTAAGTTGAGTACATTATTTCCCCAGAAAATTATCCCATAGCTTATGACTGAATGTACATAGCTAAAATATACAGTTCTTAGACATTCATCGCTGCATACTGAGGAGAGAACTCTAAGTGCGTTAACACGTTGTAGATATCTTTTTTCTGAGTTTTTTGACATGTTCACTCCACCTAAGCTGGCTGTCAATATGCAACCCTAGGAATTTTGTGGTGGGCACTTCGTCTACAGAGGTGTTATGTAGCTTTAACTTTAGGGGACTGTTTTTTCTGTTTATTCTAAAGCGTATGCTATTTGTTTTCTTAATATTTAAGGTCACTTTATTCTCTGTAGACCATTTGTAGATATCTTTCAGTGATTCATTACAATTTTCCAACATTTGTGCTGATGTCTCACTGGTGATTATAATATTGCTGTCATCGGCAAACAATATCTTCTCTCCATGTCGGATATATTGTGGAAAGTCATTTATATAAATCAAGAACAACACCGGACCCAGCACACTTCCCTGAGGGACCCCAATATTAATATGTTGTGGATCTGACAGGTGTTTTTCTATGAACTTTGATCTACTGGAGACATGCGAGATCTCTACCCACTGTACTCTATTTTTTAGGTATGAATGGAACCATTTGTTGATTACCCCTCTTACTCCTAGTGCTTCTAACTTAAGTAATAGATTCTGGTGGTCAACTGTATCAAAGGCCTTTGACAGGTCAAGGAATATGCCAGATACATAGTTGCCTTCATCCAGTGCTTCTAGAACCACTTTAGTGAAATGTGCTATTGCCATTTCTGTATCTCTGCCTGGTCTGAAACCAAATTGGTCATTTGAAAGAAGGTTGTATTTGTTTAGATAGCTCATAAGTCTGTTCTTCATTATGGACTCTATTATTTTGGAAAATGATGACAGTAGGGCAATTGGCCTGTAGTTCTCAATGTTTTCTACATCATCTTTTTTGTGTAAAGGTAAAATTTTTGCATGTTTCAGATAATCAGGGAAACAACCGGCTTTGAAAGATTCATTTATGATATTGGTTAGGGGGGCTTTGATACTATTTATGCATTTTTTCAGCACAGACATTGGAATTTCATCTAAACCTGCTGAATTTTTGCTCTTTAATTTCCTTACCACATTACATACTTCTTCCTCAGTAGTGGGTAGCAATACCATTGAATTTGATGTATATTCCCGTGTTCGTGGATTATGAGATTTTGAAAAATTTTCCTGTAACTTTGTAGCTATACTACTAAAGTAAGAATTAACAAAGTTTGCTAGTTCTTTTGGGGTACTTGTTAGGTTTTCTTTGTTCCTGATTTGGGTGTTTATTTGCCTATGTGTTGCTGTTCCTGTCTCTTGTTTCACTATAGTCCATGTAGCTTTACTTTTATTTTTAGCTAGATTTATTAGTCTATCATTGGCCTTTTTTTTTTTTGCAACATTGAGCACCTTCCTATAGATTTTTTTGTAGTTTCTGTAGTAATGTAACAAACAGCATAATAATAATACTACAATTCTGTTATATATACAAACCAATCTAACACTTAATTACCCGTTGCTCAAATTATAATATATTCAATATTCGAGATACACTATTTGAACTGCCCCTTATTCCATATCGAATAACAGATTCAAAATAATTATGATGAGAAATTTATCAGATACTTAAGTCAGTGGAATTTGCTAGAATTTGCATTGCAAATGCAAAACTGCAAAATTTATTTGATAGGAAGTCAATATGTGTATTCCAGCTTAAGTTATTGTCCACATTTAGTCCCATTAATTTGACCGTGTCAACTTCTATCATAAGTTGATTGTTTCGTTGTATTTCAAGTTCCACACATTTTGAATGTTTGGTTTTGAAACATATGATATGGGTTTTTGCAATGTTCAGTTTCAACCCATTTAACTGGAACCAGTTTTCTAAGGTATCCAGTGCACTTACAATGCAGCTCGGAATTTTTTCTGCATCGTCTTCTTCAATTAAAACGGAAGTATCATCTGCAAACAGAACTCATGGGGAATTTATATTTAGGGGCAAGTTATTTATGCAGAATAGGGACAGGATTGGCCCAAAAATGGAACCTTGAGGCACATCCTGTGATACTGTACTCCATTTAGAACAATAATAATTCACTGCATCTGAGGTGATAGTTACCCTTTGTTTTCTGTTGCGTAAGTATGATGTGTGTCAATTTAGAGGACTGTGCTTGATCCTGTATTTGTCTAATTTGTAGATGAGCAAGTCATGGTTCATGGAGTCGAATGTTTTTGTGAGATTACAGAAGATACTTGCAACTTTACTCCTCTGATTCAGTGATTTCCATACCTTTTCAGTAAAGTTATTCAATGCGCCCGGAGTGTTTTTTTCCGGGTGAAACATAACTTTTAATAATATCATCTTTTAACAATAAAATTTTTGAACTGGTTTGCAGCTACTTTCTCTAACACTTTTGACGGAACTAGAAGAATAGAAATAGGGTGATAGTTTCTCACATCTTACCTCGATCCTTTCTTGAACAGAGGTCTGACTTCGGCATACTTCAAAACATAGGTAAAGCATCCCTGTTCAAAAGATTGGTTGAATATTTTAGTTAGGGGAGGTGCTATTATGTCACACACTGTTTTAATCACTTTAGTGGGTATCCCATCCCACCCAGTAGAGTTTTTATTTTTTAATGACAATATAACATTTTCCACATCCTTTATTGTGACTTTTTTAAAATCTTTAAGATACTCAGATTTTTGGTGGAGTCCACAGGAATTTACTTTACCCTGATACTCTGCTACATCAACATCTGACTTTGCCACATTTATGAAGAATTCATTTCAACACTCTGATATTTGAGCTGGGTTTACAGTAAAGCTATCATGTACTTTAATCCTAAGTATTTCATTCCTACTAACTCTTACACCTAACTCTGATTTGACAACAGACCACACTGCTCATATTTACCTTTAAATTGTCTAATGAACTTACTGCCATTTGTTTGGCTGCTTCCACCACTTTTTTAAATATAGCTTTATAATGATGAACATACTCAATAAAATGCCTGTTTTATTATATTTCTGTTCATTGGGGAGTTTGCTTTTCCTGGCACTAGAAATTTTTATATCTTGAGTTATCCATTTAAATTTATTAGTTGTTTCATTACATGTAGTTCTCAGTGGTAAAGTTTAGTTAAATACTTCAAGAAGGCTGCTTAAAAAATTGTTAAAGTTACCATTACCCGAAATACAGCTGTTTAAGCCCATTCAATCCATCTTAACTTATTTCTAAATGTAACCGAATTTTTTTCATTGAAGTTCCTTAACATATGGCTTTTGCTCCATGAAATTTCTTTGTTACTTTCTGGTAATTCAATGAATAATGCAGAACAGTCAGAGAGTCCTAAATCTATGCAAAATTTATAAACATCTTCAAATACATAATTTGTTAGAATATTATCAAAACAGGTAGCTGACTGTGCATTTACTCTAGTGGATTGCATTAAGTTTATTTTGAAGCCAAAGTTTTTTTATTAAATAAGTGAATTTGGACATGTCCATTGCTTTCAATCATGATAATTTATCTTTTTTCCTTTTTCTTCAATGAGCATTTCAAGCAGGCAATGAAATTCTACCAGAAAAGCTTCAATTTTAGCTTTCTCTGGTACTCTATAAACAGAGACTACTATGACATTCAGATCCCTCAACTCGATACAGCAGCTTTCAAATATATACTCTTCATTCAAATGATTAAAATCAGTTCATGTTTTTTATCAGAATAAGTAAGCATGCAAGAGCCTCCATGTGATTTATTGCATCTAAAAAATTTCTTTATTCTGTATCTTCTATTTTTTGATCAGTTAAAGACACATTTTTTAGGAGACTCAATTTAAGACAAATATATTTAGAATACAGAAAAGTGTCATAAGAGCTATATCTGGTGTTAATTGTAGAATATAGTACAGGGATGCATTCAAATAAATTTGTCTTTTGACAATTACTCGACAATGCATATATTGATCAATATCCTGTATCATTACCAATATTTCTCTTTTCTCAAAAAATAGTGAAAAGCAGGAATATAACACTAAAAACAACCTCTACAGAGACTACAATGGGTTAACATTAGTACAGACAGATATCAGATACATGGGTACATATGTAGCCATCCTTCAAACTGCCAGGGCACATTAAATTTTATATAATGCAAATAAGTTTAAGACTTTTGATGTTTAGGTTATTTTATAATTATAATTAGCACTGTAATACAAAGGTCTTTCAAAATGTTACGCTATTTCACCATACAACAATAAAATAAAATAGAAGGTACATTTTCAGTTCTTTCCACGTTCTAGAGATCACTTTCTGTGGAATCCATGGAATAAGACTTATGTAGTGTAACGTAACATTGCATGTTAGGTCAGGACTGCTTACAGATTAGTGTGGGCTGTGTTTGGTGAGCAAAATGGAGGAGGAACTTTGCAGCCAGAAACCACAATCACACACTTCAGCTGTGGTCTGGTTGTGGAATAGACAATGTGTTGAAAAGTATGTGTTGTGTTGACAGCGTATGTGGCTTCAGCACTTTTGTTTTTTCAGAGTTTAAGTATGTGATATATTTTATTACATGTTATATGTAAAAATTATTTAGTGTATATTATGTCTGAAGGTCTGTTTCATAATTCACATATTGAAATGTTCTGACATTTCCAGGAACATGCAGACTTTTGACATTTATCTGAACAGTAACTATAATTACACTGAAAGATGCTTCTCAACTCTGAGGAGGACCATTAAATTTTTAAGAAGTGCAATGAACAAGCCTAGGCTGAACACATTAGCAATTCTGTCCATTGAAAAGTACATCATTCAGAGCATACTTAACTTTACTGAACAGGTTAATGACTTTTTTTTTTTTTTTTTTGAAAAAAGGCTTAAGAATTGCCTTTATGTATATGAATTACATACAGGAATGTTACCGTACTCATCACATGCAAATCATACTGACACTAGTTAAGCCAAATTATTTCATTTGGAATTAAGTTTTATAGCAATATGGATGTGGTTCATATGAACTTCATAAAGATTTTCATATTCATGGGTAAATTTGAATTTTCATGTGAAGCCTCTGTTTTATTAGTCATGAGCCACCACTGATAGCAAATGGGCAACAGAAATACGAAACACTATGTGCTTGCCCTCGTTTAATAGAAATCTCAAAAGCCTTCTTGCTTGCTTAATATTGTCTCTGATATATTGTACATATGCATTCATACAAATATGAAATCACATAATGTAGGAAAATTGTTGTAACAAAAGTTTGCAACATTGCACTTGTTATATAGGTTATTACCATACAGTGTTATGTCATCTACCATTACATCATAATATGAATTGTTCAGTATCATAAGGTACACCACCAATTTTTATGTTACAATATAGGTATCCTCCACAAAAACGATTTGGGGAATCAACAATGAAATAATAATGGAATGACTCTACACAAGGGCATAACTAGTGAAGTGCCTGGGAATGCAGATGCCCTCTCCTTATTCACTAATAAAACTGCGGTCTTTGCAAGCTACATCTTGCCACACAGGCAAGTGAGTCAATTCAGTATTGGTGTGAAGAAAGTTAGAACATGTAATGAGCATTTATTAATAGTGAGAACAACCAGAGCATTTGCTCATGAAATCTTAAAAACTATTTTGGCTTACACCACTTTTCTTGCACCTTTGAAGCCAAAATGTTCTAAAAGCTTCCAGTACCGGTACCCCTGCACATTCAATTCAGGTCTTTTTTTCTTTTTTATCATCCAGTGCCTAAAAGCTACTAAAATGTGAATATAGAAAGTATTTAAATATAATTTAACATTACTTTTTTGACAGCAAAATAATGGGTACAAATTTCATACAAACTGTACTATCTTAGTTAGAACACTTCAGGTTATTGTTATAAAGTGATAGCATTATTATGTTAGGTGACTAACAAAGTTTTCATTGGTGTTGAGTTTTTTTAGTAAAAAATAGTTTTCTTCACTCTTTCTCCACAAAAAAATTAGTAAGTCCCTCCTTTCTCCCTTTACGCCTCACAGACACTTAATTCAGACGGGAAAGCAGTTACAGAAGACACAGAATTCAGACGGGAAAGCAGTTACACAAGACACAGAAAGATCAGTTACAGAAGGATAAGTAACAAGTTACATGATAATGTCCCAGCCAAAATGCATAGGCAATCACACACACTTTCACAGTTACAATAGGTAAAAAATTTATTACCATATCAAGATAACAAAATCACAGGAACTGATAAGAAAAAAAGTTAAATTTTATGAGAGCATAAGCAAAACAAAAACAGTGATCATCAAATATAGTGAGGGAATATGTAAAATTGTCTTACACTGGCAGGAATGAAACAATATGACATCCAGAGCAGGGGAAGTTTTTGATCTGATTCAAAAATGGCAAGTTGGCCAAGAGGAAAAACAGAAAGCAGACCAGAGCAATGTGGCATCAAGTGATAAAACAAGCTCACTATAAAGGAACGAAAGAGATTGAGAAGTATACAGAAGAAGACCAACCAACCAGTTCTATGTACTTTGAGCAGTCTTAAATCCACTCATTGGGATAAAAAAATCAATATCACAATAATGAGTGCAGTTACTGTACTATTTTGCATCATATAACTTCCCTCATCAGCAACCCAAAGCATCACCTGCTCCTGATAGATGATACCCAGAAGCTCTACCTTGTATTCTTCCTTTGCACAGCTTTTCTTTAATGCCAAACAAGTGATTTTTATTACATTTCTTTTAATTTATTTAAATAGCAAGCTGAGCAGCAAACAAATAGACTTAGTTTGTAACTATCCAGTTACACAATGTGTATAAGTAACAACATTGTTTTCAGAAACACTGGCGCAAATTTTGCAAGGAGATGTGAAAGGGAGGAGGTTCCATCCCAACTTCTCCTCTAATGACCAACTCCTGTATTTCTCACAACCTATCTCACCACCTCAACAACCGTAAATCCAGTGTTTTTTGTATTCCTTGACCTGGAGATACCCAATAACTCTGTACGACATTCTGGTCTTATTTGCACTCTCCAGATGTATGAACTACCCATGTCTGCCTTATTGCATCCTTCATATTTAATCCTCCATTCTTTGGCACTATTAACTATTAGAAGCAATTCCCATACTTTCCACCCCACTGCAGCCATGCCCCAAGGCTTCAACCTCTCTTCTCTCATTCATATCCTCTACACTGCTGAGATAACCAAAGAACCTCCTCCTGTCGACCTACTTCAATGTGCTTATGACATTGCTTTCCTAGCCCTCTAACCGTATGCAGCAGAAGTTCTAACAATCCTTCTAAATCCATCATAATCATTTTACCTCCTGGTGTAACCAATAGCTCCTCAAGATATACATTTCCAAAACCCAGGTAATAATTATAGGGCGAACTATCTGTACTTCCACCTACTTGACTCCTACCTCAAGATCTATGATGGTCCTATCCAATTAACCAACATACTAAAACATCTGGGAGTAACATTTGACTCGCAACTGACATAGAAATCCATCCTGCTAATTACTGAACTGAACGCACAAATAAACCAAAACTAAATAGACAGATTTGGGAATTACATTCCTCCACTAGCCTTCACACCTACAAACCTTCATCCAACCTATCCTCTCATATGCAAACATTGCATGGATATCTTCTCCATCTAGGCTTTATTAGTACCTCCAAACTCTTGAATGCCACGCATGCTGCCTCATTTTCCACATCCACTTGCCTTTCCCCATATGGATCTCTTAACATCTCATCAAATTCCCACCTCTCCTCGCTTACATGAATACCTCCAAATCTATATGATACTCACACGCGACTCCAATAATCCTATTGTCTGCTCTCTAAGTCTATATGATACTCATATGTGACTCCAATAATCCTATTGTCTGCTCTCTAATTTCCAATCCTGATATGCTGCCGCACCTGCATCGACACATTCCACCAACCCTATCCTTACAAACATTTCACATCACCACCCAACAAACTCTCACCCTCTCCCTCCCACACAATGAAATCTGTCCTGACATTTATCCATCCTACCAACTATAATCCCATCCCACCTATCCTATATCAGGATTCCCCTTTCCCTCCTAATCTTTCCCTTACCATTTCTCTCCAATCTTCCCCTTCCCCTCCACATCTTTCTCTATATGTTTTTTCCTTCATATTATGGCCCTACTCACGTCCCAAACTACTACTCCCTACCTGTCTTCCCACAGCCACTCCAACACTTTCTCCACTGTTAATACCTGTCAGTCAATTAACCAGTCTTTAATTGCCATTGACCATTTACATTTTGGAACAGGCTTTATCAGACCTCTATACTTACACCCAAATCCTCCTGTCCTACGAAACACCTGACTTGTTCCTCTCCAAGGATATATCTTTTTTTCCCTGGGCAAGTTCTTCAACTTCAGTAAAAATGTAGTGCTCTATTTTTAAGATCATGTTTTTATAACGTGCTTGAGATGTATTCTTATTGTTTTTATTTTACCTTTGAGCTTAAATGAAAATCAAGGTTCTTTTTAATATAAAAATTTCAAAAATCACCTCCCACAAATTTTAGGAAGATGAAGAGCTGGTTGTTTGCACCTCTGGCAGCTCCTCCCTGCCCATATGGGGCGAAGGGATTGAAAAACTAAAGAAAACACGGGAAAACGAATACATCGCAAGAAAATGCGAATAAAACGAGGATATACAAAATCGCATTCTTCCGCATGTTATCGTCTCTGTCTTCTGAACGTTTAGAATGCATGAAACTCAGTGCGTCTTTGAAGTCTCAAAATACACACAGTTGCGGAAGCACTGATAATATTGTACTACGTTTTTCAGAAATTCCTTTTATCACTGATGGGTATCAATTTAACGTCATTTACAGTAATACAGTTTGTTCTAAAAACCTGACTAGGGGCAGAGGATAACAGTACTGCAAAAGCGCTGAGTGATTCCACCGGCACTTAGATCCCAAGTACAGTCATAAATATATGCTTTGGTAGAAGATTAATTCAATTTAAGTTTCACAATAAAATAAAAATTTATTTGTGCGGTTAAGTTTACCTCCGCAGATTGTAAGTTATTCCTGACCTGAATATATGTTTGCATGTACAGTATACACAAACGATAGAAAAATATTCAAACTTAATATTCTTCATTCGAAAATAATTTGTATGTGACTTGCTGTTATCGATATATTAGAATAATAAAAAGTTCTTTAAAAAAATCGTGCTTGTATCATCAGCGCTATATCAGTAACGCACCTACAAATATTTCCCTTGGCATAATGTTTGAAATTGTGCCCGTAAAAATTTCAACTTTAACAGGTGGAAAGAGGACCCGACATCTGAGGTTTATGGTGGAAGTATGCATATGTTTTGAATTTGTATGTGAAATGCTGCTTAATGAACTATTACTAAAATAGCGGTTCGCGATACGGACAAACTCAAGGTCACGTGCTTGTTAGTACATCATAAAATACATTTTCTGGGAATCTAAGACAACTCGTAATGAGACTATCAGCGTTAACTAAATTGTGTTTTTACCTCAATTAACTTAATAGGTTTATTTTAGCAATTTCTAAAAATCACAAATTTACATGAAAAAGGAGATTTCAAGCTTACCTTCGTTCTAGCCATTGTTGGTCTTAAGGTGAAACGAAGCATGGTATATAGATTACTGACGATAGTTGTAACTGTACACTGTGGGAAGAAAGTGAGCCAAGTAATTTTGATCCATTTTTGAGTCAAAACTTCCCGCAACTATACATGCAGTTCAGTCAATGACTTCACTGACACAGAGATTACAAAGACCTACTGATTTGCCGAATTATTCCATGTGTATTGAGCGTATGGCTTCTTTTACTCCAAGAGAGAAAACAAGTGGAAAGCAATAACAGTTATTACTCCCCGAGCGACGATTTTCCTCTCTCGTAACATGTTTTCTCGCCATTACAGACGTCCAAATTCGAGTGTAACGATTCCGACAGAATAAGAAATCGTTAGCTAACACGGTTGGAGAAGGAATGAAGAGGCAAAGTCGTCCTAGTGCAGTAAAAGCTTGATTCCTTTTGTTCCCCTTCTTTTTTTCCATTAGTAGCGAGTGAATTTTGATGTTTCTTCAATTGACTAAATTTTCCATCGTATTCCGTTGACTTGTCCTTATTTCAAGAAAATAAACTGCCTGGCAAAAATAGTGAAGCACCCAGAAGATATAGCCAGATGACAGTTAACTTTGTACACACACACGCATGCAAATGCTGGATAGGCATACTCGACATCGAGGTTCGGTCAACCATATCTGACCACCATAAAAAAGCATCGCCGTATTGTGCAACAACGTCGTAACCCCTTCACATCTGCGCCTGGAATCGGAGAATAAGTAGTGAACTCCCTGAAGTATTCTGTGTTGTCACACGTTGTTGGTTGGTGACTAACAGCAGCTGGACTAGGAAAGTACCGTCCCATGCATCAGCTGTTATTAACACCACACCACAAACAGCCGCATTTGGAGTAGTGCCATGACAAGGAAGCATGGGCTGTTGATGACTGACGTCACATTATGTTCAGTGGTGAGTCGTGATTCTGCACTGCCTCGGAATGGCATCTTCACCTAGTATGTCAGCTACACAGAAAGATTTTCCATTCTTCTGATGTTTTGTAAACAACAGTAGTGTTAACCCTGGCGTCAAGGTGTGTAACAACTGATATTGATTGAGGGGACTCTGATGACACAATGATATGTCACGAACCTCCTACGTACACATGTTATCTCTCTTGTGATAGAATCATGGTCCCAGTTTTCAACAGGACACTGCTCATTCATATATGTCACACCTCTCTATGAACTGTTTGAGTGATGGCGATACTCCCATTGAAAGTAAGATCAGTCTCCAATAGTGGATGTGTGGGACTAGCTCGGACATCAAGTCCATGTCAATGCATCATCCAGGATATCAAGCACCAGTTACAACAGTTATGGGTGAGCTTGCGTCAGGAGAGGATACAATGGCTTTATGACACCCTTTCCATCTAAATTAGCGTAGGCGTCAAGGCCAGAGGGATCGTAATGGCATACTGATAAGTAGGTTCATATTGTGAAGTTCTTTGTAAATGTGGCTCGATTTTGTAATCATTAAAATGCATCACATACCCTAATAACCTGTGAAGTTTCGTTTCATTTCCTCTTCCATTTCTGTGTGTTTCACTTTTTCTCTCAGACAGCGGTTCACCTCTATTTGAGTTGCTGGTACCCAAAATAGTAGCAACACATTTTTAACACTGATAACATGGAAAATAAAAAAAAGATGCAGTGAGACTGAATTGATTTACGACATTTTTCATCACTATATAAGCACATCTGCAGCTCTAAACATGAACTGTCTACTTCCATTTCTATGGTGTTCACGTGAGTAATTTCGAAGATATGTGCCACAAACCACTGAAATTATTTTTAAAATCTATAATCAGTTACCAAATATCACTGTCACTTACTCACTGAAATGTTCTATCATTAGTCACAAATAAGAGAGAAATTCTTCGTTTGGATGATTACTCAAGTGTTTTTACACCAATTTACTAATTTTGAGTGAAATAAGATACCGTACCTGTCACCAATGTTTCCCCTCTACTATCTTTCTTTTATATGGATTTATTTGTTTGCCGGCCGCGGTGGTCTAGCGGTCTAGGCGCGCAGTCCGGAACCGCGCTGCTACGGTCGCAGGTTCGAATCCTGCCTCGGGCATGGATGTGTGTGATGTCCTTAGGTAAGTTAGGTTTAAGTAGTTCTAAGTTCTAGGGGACTGATGACCACAGATGTTAAGTCCCATAGTGCTCAGAGCCAGCCATTTATTTGTTTGTCTTTCTATTTTTCTACAAACTAGTATTCATTAAAACCTACAACAACTTCCTTTTTCGATATCAACAAAATACTGGAGAAGTGACATTATAGTAAAAAATGTTTCGATTGATGAAGCAATTAGCTTGACAAAAGGCATAAAACTATCAAGAAAATAGTGGGCAAATGACGTTACAAAAATACACTCCTGGAAATTGAAATAAGAACACCGTGAATTCATTGTCCCAGGAAGGGGAAACGTTATTGACACATTCCTGGGGTCAGATACATCACATGATCACACTGACAGAACCACAGGCACATAGACACAGGCAACAGAGCATGCACAATGTCGGCACTAGTACAGTGTATATCCACCTTTCGCAGCAATGCAGGCTGCTATTCTCCCATGGAGACGATCGTAAAGATGCTGGATGTAGTCCTGTGGAACGGCTTGCCATGCCATTTCCACCTGGCGCCTCAGTTGGACCAGCGTTCGTGCTGGACGTGCAGACCGCGTGAGACGATGCTTCATCCAGTCCCATACATGCTCAATGGGGGACAGATCCGGAGATCTTGCTGGCCAGGGTAGTTGACTTACACCTTCTAGAGCACGTTGGGTGGCACGGGATACATGCGGACGTGCATTGTCCTGTTGGAACAGCATGTTCCCTTGCCGGTCTAGGAATGGTAGAACGATGGGTTCGATGACGGTTTGGATGTACCGTGCACTATTCAGTGTCCCCTCGACGATCACCAGTGGTGTACGGCCAGTGTAGGAGATTGCTCCCCACACCATGATGCCGGGTGTTGGCCCTGTGTGCCTCGGTCGTATGCAGTCCTGATTGTGGCGCTCACCTGCACGGCGCCAAACACGCATACGACCATCATTGGCACCAAGGCAGAAGCGACTCTCATCGCTGAAGACGACACGTCTCCATTCGTCCCTCCATTCACGCCTGTCGCGACACCACTGGAGGCGGGCTGCACGATGTTGGGGCGTGAGCGGAAGACGGCCTAACGGTGTGCGGGACCGTAGCCCAGCTTCATGGAGACGGTTGCGAATGGTCCTCACCGATACCCCAGGAGCAACAGTGTCCCTAATTTGCTGGGAAGTGGCGGTGCGGTCCCCTACGGCACTGCGTAGGATCCTACGGTCTTGGCGTGCATCTGTGCGTCGCTGCGGTCCGGTCCCAGGTCGACGGGCACGTGCACCTTCCGCCGACCACTGGCGACAACACTGATGTACTGTGGAGACCTCACGCCCCACGTGTTGAGCAATTCGGCGGTACGTCCACCCGGCCTCCCGCATGCCCACTATACGCCCTCGCTCAAAGTCCGTCAACTGCACATACGGTTCACGTCCACGCTGTCGCGGCATGCTACCAGTGTTAAAGACTGCGATGGAGCTCCGTATGCCACGGCAAACTGGCTGACACAGACGGCGGCGGTGCACAAATGCTGCGCAGCTAGCGCCATTCGACGGCCAACACCGCGGTTCCTGGTGTGTCCGCTGTGCCGTGCGTGTGATCATTGCTTGTACAGCCCTCTCGCAGTGTCCGGAGCAAGTATGGTGGGTCTGACACACCGGTGTCAATGTGTTCTTTTTTCCATTTCCAGGAGTGTATTTCGAATTGCAAAGCGAGCAACTTGATAAGTCACAGTAGGGTTAAATATGCATAGAAAATAGAGAATAGGTCATTGAGATTTCTAGTTCACAGTCATCGTCATCGTCATCATATGGCCGAAATCAGAAGGAAAGACTCCAGTGCAAGGATAACTACTTTCGTCAAGCCTACAGTAGAATCGACGAAAGAAAATCCCTGACAGCCGGGAGTGCTATTGCCAGCTTTCAAACACGAAGTGCAAATGGGTGCAGGCGAAAACAATACTTGTCTCAAGAGTTGCGACAACACTGAGGCATCGCCAGTGAGATGTATACAAAATCGCGTTACTGGGTTGGTTGATGTAGAAACGTGAAGCATCTGCACCAACCCCGTTGCAACTGTCAGGAATCTTCTTTCACTCACTAGTGTAGTGCCCCTACCGAAATCATCTGAAGTACAGAAGTGGAAAAAGAAATTAGAAGTAACCAACCTTATTCTAATGATTTTATTGTGTTGATAGCAGATTAAGATGATATCTACGTAAGTGAATCACATATGACTGTGGCAGCCCTAAAAGAATGCATAGGAAAGGTAATACCTACATATGTAATAATCATAAATATTTCTCAACATTATGACTTACCATCATATGCTATGCATAGGATACAGAGTGCGCTGGGTGAGCATTGGAAGGGAGGTGGTGATATAAAAGATACAATTAAAGAGAACTTGGGATATACTGTCAATGACGGAATAAAGAAAGGGCTCACCCTGAGTAGGGAGGTATAGATTGACTGCCAGTCTAAGAAGCTTGTCAAAAAATCTAAAGGCAAAGAAACGAGAGAGGTGGCAGTTCACATTCATGTTACTGGTGACACCCTAGTGTACAGAGCCATGGAGAGATGGCACAAACTGCTCTGACTGAAGCCTGGATCACGAGAGAGGGAAGCAGTTACACTCTGCCCCCAAAGACACTCCAGTGAGTATACACATGGTGCACCTCCCACATTCCCTATCGGTTAAAATGGTGGTATTGGTAGGCCAGTCTATTTATCAAAGATATCAGAAGAGTGGTGTCATGATGTATGCAGCAACTTATAATGGATTGAACTGCCTCCATTCTGAAAGGCAAACTGCGATGGCATGTATGCACTAGTGAAGATATACTTGAAAGACACAATGGAAAATGAAGTTTTAAATGTAATTTAACAACAATTGCTAAATATTCCTTGACAGACTGGCACATGTACAAACTTCACCCTTTCATGATAAGTGGTGGCTTACAGTGTTTACAAAAGGATGCCAGAAATACTTCCTCAAAAGGCAGATTGCCCAGATGAGGGGCTTCAGACTACAGGAAGACTGTGTTATAATTTCATTTAGATCAAATGGGAAGAGATTTACATGTAGTTATGTTATTGAGATTTGTCAGAAGAATTACACACATTAAATAAAGTTTTGCATCACCCCAGTTCCCAGAACTCCTGATGATAGACGCTGACTGTGGATACTGTATCACAGACACAGTCCCCCTTGACTGTTCCGAGCTGTCACTAAACCCGCCCAAAGATGTAAACAACCACGCATGAGCAGCGCCTATTACACAAGAGGACGTCCAACAGCCGATCATTTCCAGTCATTCCACCAGGAAGGAGGTACACGGCTCGTGTTGTCTGTAGTTCAACCATACCTAGACGGTCAATCCCGCAGTTCGATTGCGCCCGCATTGTTACTTTGTACCAGGAAAGGCTCTCAACAAGGGAAGTGTCCAGGCGTCTCGGAGTGAACCAAAGCGCTGTTGTTCGGACATGGAGGAGATACAGAGAGAGAGGAACTGTCGATGACATGCCTCGCTCAGGCCGCCCAAGGGCTACAACTGCAGTGGATGACCACTACCTACGGATAACGGCTCGAAGGAACCCTGCCAGCAATGCCACCATGTTGAATAATGCTTTTCGTGCAGCCACAGTACGTCGTGTTACGAGTAAACTGTGCGCAATAGACTGCAAGATCCGAAACTTCACTCTCGACCTACATGGCGATGTCCATTTTTGCCAGCACTACCCCATGCAGTGCGGTACAGATGGGCCCAAGAACATGCCAACTGGACTGGCTCATGATTGGCATCCTGTTCTCTTTACCGATGAGTGTCGCATATGCCTTCAACCAGACAATCATTGGAGGCGTGTTTGGAGGCAACCCAGTCAGGCTGAAGGCCTTAGACACACTGTCCAGCGATAGTAGCTGTTTTGGGGTGGCATTATGTGGGGCCGACGTGCGTCTCTGGTTGTCACGTAACGGCTGTACGATACAAGAATGCCATCCTCTGACCGATAGTGCAACCATATCGGCAGTATATTGGCGAGGCATTCGTCTTCATGGACCACAATTCGCGTCCCCGTCGTGCACATCTTGTGAATGACTTCCTTCAGGATAACAACATCGCTTGACTAGAGTGGCCAAAATGGTCTCCAGACATGAACCCTAGTGAACATGCCTGGGATAGATTGAAAACAGCTTTTTATGGATGACGTGACCCACCAACCACTCTGAGAGATTTACGCCAAATCGATGTTGAGGAGTGGGACAATCTGGACCAATAGTACCTTGATGAACTTATGGATAGTACGCCACGACGAATACAGGCATGCAATAATACAAGAGGATGTGCTATTGGGTATTAGAGGTACCAGTGTTTACAGCATTCTAGACCACCACCTCTGAAGGTGGCACAACATGCAATGTGTGGCTTTCATGAGCAATAAAAAGGGTGGAAATGATGTTTATGTTGATCTCTATTCCAATTTTCTGTACAGGTTCCGGAACTTTCGGAGCTGAGGTGATTGCAAAACTTTTTTTGATGTGTATATTATAAGTATGACTTTACCATCGGTCACTTGAACCTAGGTAACTGAATTATGCTTGGCTCTGTTTAAAATGGGTGGCTCAATGAAGCTGTAGGGTGAAGCCATACACATCTCCTTTCACACCCAGCAGCTAACTCACTGCAAATAACAACCTGTAGCTGTGATCCTCGAGTAAAATAATCTATGTGTTGGCTAGAGTTGCGATTTAATAAAATAATAAAAAATATCAAATAAAAGATAAATGAATAATCAATGAAAATGGTTCTACTATAACATCTGAAATTGATACATATGACACCAGAGAATTCCGTTGAATAATGTTTATTCAAGAAAATAATCTCATACCAATGTAAAGTGGTCCTACGATTACCAATGATAATATTGACAGATGGATAACCTCATTAAAATACAATGATGTTGTGTTAAATGGATTACAAGAATGGTAGCAGAATAGCCATGCTACAATGTCATCCAAGATGGGTGAAAAACTAAGGTTCTCCTATGACCACAACACATAAAATATTCACCAGCTCAAAATAATTCAGAATTTAGCACCCTGATTTACATCTCAACACATTAGAGATAATAAGTGGATACTCATACTCCATCTATTCTTAGTTCCTTAGTGCCAGGGGAAAGTTATAGTGTTTCACTGGAACTCATTAAAACCTAGCAAAAGTTAAAGTGCTTCAAAAGTTAAAGTTTTCTTGTTGCCATTCACCACCCAGAATCTATCACCAACATGACCGAACCTCATGTGTTGCCTCAGGCAGGTCTGCTTTCTTCCAGATCAAACGTGAAAGTGTCTTGAAACACTCTCTTGAGTTCACATCTCAAGAAGTGTTCTGCCACTGCCTACTTCTCCACTGACTGAAGACTGTCACCACCTAAAATAGATCACTCTTATGTTCTACAGAAATGATTTGACTCAGCTTGACCACTTCCTACACTAAACTGATACAGTATAACAATATTTAATTAAGAAATGCTATAACATACCATTTACAATAAATACAATAAATAAGATAGTATTCTCGCTCAAGTGCATTGGTGTTAAATGGCAGCAAAATGTTGTTAAATAGTGTTTAAACAATTACATATGTCTGCTTGATAAACGTGTCTCTTTGCATTCTTTTCAGAGGTAGTGTCAGCTAACATATGCAATTGACCACCTTTATATCACCATGGTTTTTAACATCGACTGTAATCGTAATTGAAGAAAATTACTGGCGAAATTAGTAACAGATTTCTTAGATACCTACATGAGTATGACAAGATACGAGGTACTCATACTGCATTTAGTTGCTGTATTATTTTGGAGGATATGATGTTCTGACAAACATTTGCATAATGAAAAAGATATAAATATATAATAAATCGATAAATAAAATAGATACAGATGTGTAGCTTTCAGGGTTGATATCTATAGCACAATGCTATCACCCAAGTCATATGTTGAAATCATGTAAAGTGTTTGGAAACTGTTAATTTCAAGATTTATTGTGAATAACTTTGGTCACCAAAAAATACTAACTTCTGTAGTTTTTAAAATGTCGAAAATATTATTGTTTCATTGGCTGCACCTTTTTTTTCTAAGATCACAGAATAAGATTTGCTTTAATACATAACTAGCTTATTATGTAACTGTGATTAATTATTGAATATCTTATAGTTATAAGTAGCAATATTTCTGATTGCCTTAAACTCTGCTATATCTGGTGCATTTAGTGCACATACCATGAGAACAACCAACATCCAAATTTCCTGCTGTGGGCTTTAAACATTTCCAGTCTCTTGTAGCTTGCCCTGGTACCTGAGCTGACTAGTATTGGCTGCTCGGTCAGGTAATACATGCCAAGACCTGCGCTCTGGTGCTGCCAGTAGTGTGCAGCCAAACGAGCAAATTCATCCTGTCGCCTCCAATTCTAGGCAGATGAATAACTTGCATCCTACTTGTAATGTTACATGCCTCCACTTAATGTGGCACATCATGTTGTTAACTTGACACATTAATTCCCACCAAATCTGACATACTTAAATAAAACAATAAGTAAAGTACATTATATAATAAACTGAATACACTATTTGCGTGTCAAAACGAAAGTGTACATATTTTTGTGGTGGTGTGTAAAGTAACAAATGTCACCTAGGACATGTCATAACATGTTTTATCCATTCTAAATCGACAAAAATTATAAAATAATGGAATATTAAATAAATGCCCAAATAAACATAAAACACATAAATTTAAGGAAACTTTTGCTCAACTCGACTTTTAACAAATGTTCTTAGTGCTGTTGCATTCATTTAATGCTGCCCCAAAACGTGCATCAATCCTCATCCACTGTCAATGTTGGAGGATGAAAGCTGTCAAAATATGATTCCCCACAGATCTGGCACTGAACCCCACTCCAGTAGAGTAGATACGTTCACAAACAGGACAGTAAAGCAAAAACTGAGTTATAGCTTTCCAATATACACTTAAGAGGACCTGGACATCATGGCCTGCAGGGTGATTTCATCTCAAATCATATAGGTCTTGTCAACTCATGTCATCAGTTTCTCTGGAAAAAATATATATTAGACCTCTATATCATAAGTGTTAAGAAATAAAGTATTTTCAAATTTATCTCAATTTTTGTAAATGGTACAGTCCTTTGATAAATGTATAGTTTGTAAATAACTCTTAAAACAGTAGTGAACAGAAAAAAATATAACCACTAAACCAAATGTACTGGCGACCTGGCAGATGACACCCACACACTTATGGGCTTCCTTAAACTTAGAAATTTAAGACGAAAATGTTAAATTTAAGTTAATTTTTCCACTTCAGTTTTTTCCAATTAGGAAAGTCACAGACCGTTTTCTTTTCTGTCATATTATCAGATACTACTGATGTAATTATAAACAGTATTTACTATGGTCCAGCTGTCTGTATTACATACATATTTATTGCTAAAAGTGTGAAAAATTGCGTTTTTGTGAGCTTTTACGAATTATTTACTCGAAAATCCCCATCCTAAAACATTTGTGAATTTCAGAAAATATTGTTTGGTTAATATGTTAGTAGTCAGTGCAAACACAGTGGGCAATATTTTTCTGTGTAAAGTGTTACAAATTTTTCAACATTCTGCATATTTCTCATCACTGAATTTCTGGTGTAGAATGTGCATGTTGGCAATACTGTTTCCAGCGCTCTTCTGTTTATAACAAACGAGTGAGAACTTGCACATAAACCATTCTGCATCATGTTTTGTGTTTGGTTAGAACTTTTTGTTAGGTACAATGACAGTGAGGAAATACAGCAGTGAAAGGGTGAGGTACGTGGACTATGAAAAAATACACAAGAAGGTGTTGTTTAAGAAAAATGAAAAACACATCACCGTTATTGGAAATCTGTCAGAGTTATTGCAGAAATCTCGTGGCTCTCAAGTAATGGTATTAGTATCACATCCATTGTGCAGGAATCGCTACAATCACTACAAGAAGAAATTTAGTGAGAGCCCACCTGAATGATAATCCCTCACCCGAATGTGAAGCTGAGGAAGACAGTGCAGATTATTGTATTCCCAGTTGTGAAGTTACTGATGTTGCTGTATTTCTGTTGTAGCTTCTACTATATCCCCCTTAAACGTCCAGGAAAGGTAAGAAGTACAAGAAGATAATAGTATGTAAAAAGAAAGTGGAAGAAGCTTTGTGAAGTATATAATGTAGATGCACCTGGTGCAGAACCTGAAAATAGTGATATGTACACGAAATGAGATGTGTTGTTTCAAAACCTAAATACTGCTACCTCTGCAGCCACCTATGTTGAGAAGGTACAGTTACTGACACTGATACCAAGTAGCCACTCTAAGCAGCAGATTCTCTAAACACATACCTACTTCCTCACATTATTTGACTTCAAAATCTTGTAAAGTAAAGAATAGGAAAGGAATTTAGGCATTCCCAGATTCTTACTGTGGGCATCCGTTGCAAGATGATACACTTACTGTTGCTCTGGAATATCATCTAAGTGATGACAAAGATTGGAGCATGGAAGTCCTGACCAGGCTGGTGTTATCTCTATGTGTGAAAATGGTGAAAAAGTTAAAAAGGTAAAAAGATATATGACAAGATCAATAAGAGAAGCATATCTCCTAATGAAAAAGGAGGACCCAAATTGAAAAATTGGTCCCACAAAATTCTGCTCCTTATGATCAAATTCGGGAAAATGCCAGCCAGTGTATTTACTGCACTAATTTGAAACTTGTGTGTTTCACCATAAGCAGTGACATGGGAAAGAAGTACATATAGATGGACTTGATGCTTTCGTGTATATGTCAAGACCCACAAGATAAATGTTGGTTGCAGGAGTGTGCAACGTGTCCTGGTGCTGAAGTGAAGACTGTTGAAGCATTACACCTTCAGGATACTAACAATGACGCAACCTATGCATTGTGGGAAGCAGGAGAGTCGGTGAAGAAGACAGTAGAGTTAGAGAAGTTTGTCAGAGAGGTTAGGCATTGGATCATGAAAGGAATAGCTCATCATCATATCTGGAGGATTCAGAGACAGGCATAGCAGAAGTAAAATCGTTCATATCCCAGAATATTTTCTTCGTTTAGTTCTTCATTTTGAAATTTCTTAGAAATGGTCTGTTGCTTTGCAGAACTAAATTCAAAGCTGTCACTGGCACACTGGTATCAATATTCACATGTGTTGTTCAATTCCTTGTATCATGACACTGTTTGGTACTGTCAGTGATGATCTCATTCATGACAGTGCACATGCATGCTATGCTGTCAGCCTGGTAATTGATGACATAGCATCTAGAGGCCATGTATTTCCTAAATATGTATATGTGACTGATGGTCCAGCATCTCATTTGAAAAACTGCTTTCAGCTTTATGGACTTGGTCAACACTGTAGTACAAAAATTAAGACACAAAATGGATATTTACACCAACAGTTAATGGAAAAAGTGCATGTGGGGGATAGGAGGTCTCTGTAAACATCTTGCAACAAGATTTATTCTCCTGATACTATAAGAGATGCTATCGGATTTTATACTCACCATATCAACATTAGTAACATCCATGAAACTCTTAATTCGAAATGAAAGTACATTAAGGGAATTCCATTTAAAAAAGAGAGAAGAGTGGTCTGCTATGAACCTTGCGGTAGGAATTCAATAAAGTCACTTCTGGGTTGCATCCTGGAGTGGCACACACATCGCAAGATATAATCGTCTCCTTTATGACACCTCATGGTCCTGCTAATGCCTTCAAATGGCCATCATCAAAAGATCAGTGTGCAGTTCCCATTTTCCTTAATACTGTTCTTGTTGGATCATCCTTGTCTGTGTGAAAATTCAGCTCAGCTATACAAGTTCAATGAGAAGCAGATGAAAAAAAACAAATGAATTCTTTTCAACAGTGCAGTGTTGACTGTCACATAGTAGGCAATTTTAATTCATGGAAAGTCATGAAGAAGTAAAATCACAATGAAAGACAATAATAATTTGTGAATAATACTATAAAAAGAAGAACGGGTATAAATATTATATATATCTCATTATTGTTATAAAATGCTTTTGAATAAAATTATGAATTTTTTTTCCACTCACTTATAATGTTGTAAAGTAATTATTTTGATTCAGAAATACCAGTTTTGCATGACATATGCTTAAAATCAGCAATCAATTTAAGTATTTAAGTGTCCATGATTTTTTGACGTTGAGAGTAGAGCTAGGTTCATCTAAAAATTTTCTCACATTTTGTAAAGACAAGAATTGCCTACTCCAATTGTACGTTCCCTAAGTACAATGACCAACCAATGTCCTGTGAAATTTTTAGAACATTTAGCATGAAAGTTTTGGAGAAAATAATTTCTAAATAATCAAAATTCTCAGATTCTTTCATCTTTATGTACAAATATTTTGACAGTTAAGAGTTTCATGCACTAATGTCATAGCTGACAGTTAGCAGTCCCTCCACTTTATCAGTTCTCGAAGTAGTTAACATCCTGTGACTTTTCATAATTTCAAAACATAGTTTTTAAATTCACAAAGAGTTACAAATTGTAATACCATAGTTTATTTTTTTTGAAAAAGCTCAGATGTTTGTACATATTAATCATGTCTAATAGTATGGGGAACAAAGTATTTATTGAAAATTAATTCAGAGCTCTATCAATTTTAGTTTCTTTATTGTAATTTTTCAATTTTCTCTTTCGTTATGACATCTTCACAAATAAGCGTTTTACCAAATCATCAGAAAATCTAAATATTGCAGTTTTGGAAAGGAATCATGTGGAACTTCAACATATGTTTTTCTCAACAAACTTTGAAATAGTGTTGTGACACATTCACTCTTGACCTATACAATTTGAGGTGAAGTCTACATGTAGTTTTTAGCGTCTTTTGAAATTTAATAACTCAAAATCTTTAACAGTTAATGGAATGAAACTTCAACCACACAATAAGTATGTCATGACCATTATGTGAAAAAAATTAAAAACTGTGGAATACATGGTGGAGTGACTACTGTTTTTTATCTTACATTCTGAATTATGTGTAATTTCTATTTTAGGTACACTGTACTTTCAAACTATTCAAAATAAGGTCAAAATTTTTTATTAATTTCATTATTAGCTTGTGGAAACCATATATTAAAAAAAGTTTTTAGGTGTCAGTTTTTTCTCCTAGTAATTTATGAACATATGACCTATTCCGGTTTAGAATATTTAATACATTGTTGGATGATGTGGTTCACCATGTAGGCAAGCGCTGTATTATTATTCATGCAAAATATTGTTTTTGTGGCTTTAATATTGGATGAAATAATGATACCTAAGTAAACAAAAATGTTGACTACAGGATATTGAAACTAAGGATTTTCATGTCATTTTCTTTTCAATGATAAAATATCAAACCATTTCAGTTTCATAATCTTGTTCATTCTGAGTTTCCTTTTCATCTTCTTTAGTTGGTTTTCTTTCCTATGTTATTCTGACCTTCGTTGTCATGCTTTCAGCGGGAAGCCTAACAGACACATCATTGTGGTCCAAAACCACTCGGAAGTGACGTCAAAATGACGTATACGCAAACGCGCTGCACACTTGTCGACTGATCGAGATCTGTGGTCGAATCGAGTTAGCGGGAAAAGCGTCTGCTTTGTTCTGCACTGTCGTACTGACCGTCAGACCGTGTATCTTGAGTGGTTGTGTTTTCGCTATCGAGCAAAATGTCTCAGGTGTATGAAAACATCTTTCGTGACGCTCTGAAAGATTTCAGAGTTTCGGAGGATGGCCTGATTTCAGGCTATTGTAATTCGTTGGAGGAGGTAATAATAACTTTATGTTAGAATTGGCTGGCAAAAATATGCTCCTTAGAAAATAACTTTTTTTCTGCTGCCAGTTAAGATTTCATTGTAATAAATTTTATATGTCGCTTTCCGCGATCTGATACCAATTTTTAAGTGAGTTTTTTTTATGTATTATGCAGTTTTTTCTTTGTTTTCGTTGTGAGGTGCTCCATTGTTAAATTACCTTTACTGTAACATATACACGTGGAATATTGTAATTAATGATCGGTGTTTAGGAATTTAATGGCAACTTTGTTTCAAAATTCGCCGTTTGTGAGTTCGTCATCTATGTATTACAGTAAGAGAAACTGAACATTGCAGCAGCTCAAGCGCAAACGTCGTCTCGAGTAAATGGCATAATTTAGAAGACACACACATGAAAATGGGACTCAGGGCCTGGGAACAATCATGCAAAAGGAAAATAAAAACCAGTATATTTGCAGCTAATGTCATTGCCAGAGCGTGGGCTCTGTATTCCACATAAATGTATCCTGCATTTTCCCAGGAATTTTACGTAGTTCTTTCTAATTGCACTATCAGCTCCAGTGCATAATTGCACAAATCCATTACTGCTGTTTTCTTTGTGCTGGCACTGAGCTGAATTTCATTGAGGTACTGAATTCAGAGATTAGCTAGAAAACTGTCTATGCAGGGATATGGAGCTCTGTAATTCAAATGACTGTAAGATCCTTAGTTTCTCACCAAAGTTTCAGCAAGGTCAGTGACATCAACTATGAAACAACTTTTTTCATCAATAGCACTGTAATGAATGCCACTTTATGCAAATGTTGCAACATGACCACGTTTGTCCTCCCTACTGAATTCTGAGCAAAGGTGTATTGTTGATGGATGCTGAGTGAGAGCTTTTTGTTCAGGATACCATTGCTCAGTAATAACTGTCCACTTAATTAATACATGTTACGATGTTTCAATTATTACCACTGCTTAGGTGGCTGCTTAAGTATGTGTGGATAATGTTGGAACTCTATTGGGATTCCTGGATTATATTGGTAGATAAAGTCTGTCAGGATCTAAAATTTTCTCAGCACCACACTGAAATTTTGATGATAATGTAAGCTGTTTTAGTCTTTAGAAATACTCGTTGGTGAATATGGGTCCTCATAGGGTATAGAACATTGTGACACTTTGAAGCCCTCAAAAGTTAAACTTCTCTTACAGGTGTTCTTTCACATCTACACTCTTCTTATTGCCCTGCTAGATTTTATTTTAATTTCTTCTATTGCTAGATTTTATTTTAATTTCTTCTATTGATCTGGCTTTTACTGGAGATAATGATGATGAGAGTGAGTTATTAAGTCATTTATTTATTTTTCTTAGTTTTTCGTCTCACAACATAGGACTTGGGATGAGGCAAAATGTCTTCTGGAGATATTATCTCAGTTCTTCTACTGGATAGTGTTGACTTCTCGAGGAGGAGAAATGTTGAGGTCTGCATCTATAACCTTGTCAGGAATACCAATAGTAGAAATAGATGGCAAATTATTTTTAAGTTTGGAGTGTATCAGTCAAATAAGCCTTAAAAGTGCTGTATTATTTCTGTTGGTGATAAGGAGGAATTCTGGCTAACGAGCCCAGATCGTGATTGATTTTGCTCTATTTGTCATTAGATAATTTCCTGTATCATACAATAACTTAAGACTTCAAGACAAGAAGTCATAGCTTATGGCTTTTATGATGTGGCAGAGTATGCAAAATTATGCTGTTTTTTTTTCATATGATGATTATGCAGAATCATAAGTTGTGGTCCTTGAGGGGAGTGTCTCATGTGCGTAATGAAAGTTTCATGAATTATGTGAGCAATTCGTCGTATCATGCTCTCTTTCCCAGATCTCTGTCACAGATTTCAATCCCTTTGCAAATTAATGTGCCAAGATGCTTGCAGATTTTGTGATTAAGCTTAATGGATGTTGTATTGAAGTAATGTAGTCAGAGGTCTTTCTTCCACTTTTGTTAAGAGTTCGACAGCCGAAAACTGATATTTTTCAATTGTAGGAGAGAAATCATTTTGTAATTTTTACAAAAACTTTTTCATGGATGTATTAACCAGTTTCAACTTTCATCAGTTGTACTGGATAGTTTTGATTGGTGATTGTCTTATTCTTAGTATATACAACCTGGAATTCATAGTATGCATAATTATTATGCTTAATAAAGCTTTTATTGACATAAGGCAAGGCGTGCTTCAAATGAGGTTAACTGAAGCACTGATCAGTTAACCCTAAAACTAGGTCATTAAACTTCATGTGCACTTGGAAAATATTTTTCATCATCATAATCACAACTGAAAGAACATTTTATGATCACAATTTTAACTGAAGTCAACAGTAACATAATTTGTGGTCAGTGAATAACAATGGAATAAAAGCAAAAGAGCAAACAAATGAACTCCCAATTTTGTTAACTCATCCATGATTAATAACATAACACTTACTTACTTTAGCTGTCAAAAACATCAAATGTGATGAAAGGCTGTGTACATTAAATAACTGAATTTTGTAAAGCCTAAAATTTCCCCTCTTCATTCACGTTTCCCAGTTAACCTTAAGTGTAGTTACCCTCAGTTTATGCTACTGGTCACTTTATTCTCAGGTGGAAACACTTCTCGATCAGCTGAAAACTGTGGGGTTTTCATACTGCGTGAGAAGTAGTCGTTTTAAAGAGCCTTCTTCAGATGTTATGAAAAGTAAGTGAACTGCTGCATTAATTACTTTCTGTGGTTTACCATTTTAGTTCATATATGTGTACTTGAAGGAAGAACTTAGTTTGCTGGAATTAGGGATAGTATATATAGGCTACTTTAAATGGACATTTCTTTCTAAGCTGCACTAACAATTGATGGAATTGACTGTTTTTGTTATTGTTAATAGTTGTGATATGCAAGGCAGAATTGTATTAATTATTTTCCTTTGTGTTGACTTGTTTGTCATTTATCCATTTTCACAGCCATACACTCAGTAGTTTTTACACACTTGCATTTGATAATAGGCTGATTAAAATTATTAGTTGCTTGACAATTCCTGTCGGAGCTGGTTTCCTCCAGAGTGCTGAATGCGTCAGGTCCAAACTATCTCTGTTCGCCATTTCCTGACTGCCACAACAGCTGATCAATCCACTTCCATTTTCTTGTCTGACTTCCTTTCTTGATGTGTTTGAATGCCATGCAATCATTTGCTGCCTTCAACAAGATTGGTCTTAAACAACATTTTCAGACAGTAGGCATAACTACGTATCCTTATAATACGTAACATAATGTGAAAGGCTGATCTGGTTGAAGGTAGCACATGATCGTTGGGACCAAATAATCTTACATTAGTGTAATGTAGAGTGGTGGCATAGTGCAACGGATAAGAAACATTCCTGATCCATATAAAGTTGTGGATTTGAGTCTTGACAGATTCTTTCATATTTTTTATACCAAAATATTATCAAAATTACTTCATTATTTTTATTTAGTTAATAGGTTTGGATGCAGTTTTATTTCTAACACTCAGCTGTGTCATTTTCGACATTGTATTTACTTTTTAATTCCTTATATTTCTTATTCATATCATTATTTCATTTGAAATCAGCTTGTCACCTATAACCTGTAACTGAATACAAACCAGGACTGCTCATTAGTTGGTAATTTGGCAGTCCATGCAGCTTGTGTGAGGACAGTTTCAGGTGCCATTTTTGATGAAAGGAAGAAATTAGTTTGCTTTTAGCATTGAAATAAGATTTTTTTTTTGTCTTGAGTTGTCTTATAGAGAATAGCTTCAGCTAGTTTCCTGCCACATGCTTAGTGTTGGATGTTTCACCATCAAGCCAGGCCAGGCAACAGCATTAGGTGTGAGGCTCTGCTGCGACTGTCCGTGGTCAGTGTATTAATTGTTGTGAACAAAGTACGATTAACAGTTCTTCTGTAGAATGCTGACAGCCATTTTCTAGGATATATTGCACATCATGTTATGGTTAGGTTATCAAATGAGTTTAAATTCTGGGCTATAAAATGTCGTATCTGCCACAGTTATGCCATTGGTCACTCCAAAACCAGTTGTCAGCACAGCATGTCATATTCATGTTATTTCATAATGGCCACTTCCAATACTGCCCAGAGTTAAATGTATACGTCTCCCATCCTTTCGTAATCCCAACCTGTGCTCTGCCTCTACTGAGCTAAACCTACTTTTTTTAACATGAAAATTAAATTGAACAGCACTTGCTGAGTGACCTGCTCTGTTTGCTGCCTATAATACAGCAGCAGCCGGTGTGCCAACACTTTAGCAACAAGTGACAGATGCCAACTAACAAATAATTTTAATGAATCTATACTGCTGTGTTCATGTTGAAATGGTTTCTATGGTTTTCGATAATTGTGGTGTTGATATGTAAAACAGTAGTCAGCTCATTGAACCTATTGACAGGTGTGTTTAGCTTTATTGTCTTCCTAGTTAAGTTTATTTTTTTGTAATTCCACATTTATAGTAATTACATTTTTCTACATAAGTGTTCTTCACATCTCCTTTGTTTACAAAGAATATTAATTCCACATTTATTGGAACCACAATAAAGCACTTCAGTTGCCCGAAATCAGTATGGTATCCTCATTGCACATGGCAGACAGTTCCATTTCTTTGCTAGATACAATAGGTGTGACATCCTGTAAAATTTTGCTCCAGTACTATGTAAAGTAGATAGACAATCTGCTTCCATCAGTTCAGAACTTTGACAATACCTGTCAAATGAATGAAATGTTTTCTCACATTGTATTTAGTTAATTAACAATAACATATGTGAATTATTTAACAATAACAATGTTTTTTTGTCTGTGAGAAATATATTAACTGTTCCAGGTAAAACAAAGCATTTCTTCAAGCAAATGCAGGGACATGTCCCTATCCCCTTTTTTGGTTGTGCATTCGCAGTGGAGAGTGTGTGGTCGAGGCACTGTGTTTTGGGGCCAAAATACTATAAAAGTAAAGAGTCTAGTGTACCTGAGCACTTGGTAATATCATGCTGTGCTAAGATATACTTACTTTCCATAAAACAAGTTCGTTACAAGGAAAGTTTATTAAATAAATTTTATAGTAGTTCTTTACCCTCTTTAGGAAGACCATGTGATTCCTCGTAAGAGATTGAGGATCATGGATACTAGAAAATCCAACTGCCCAGCAGTTTTAAATATGAAGTGTATAAGGGTGTATCCTGATTACAGTATGCACTCAGCAACTGAACACAGGGATGCCAAGGCAAAAGTAAGTATCCAGTTTGGGTTCTGCTTGGAGAAAATTTTACATTATCAGTTGACTGTATACTTTAAAATCTATTGTTTTTAATGCTCTTAATTAAATAATTGATACATTTTTGTCTTACAGGTTCTTGCAAGTCTACAGAAAGATTTGGCATTGCCATGCCCGCCTAAGAGCTATCTACGTTATTATTTGACTGCTTCCCCAGCAAGTACATACACACATGCTACTGAAAGTGTTGAAGCAAGTGGGTACATACATCCTTCACTTGTAAAGGAAATCAAAAACTTAGTACTCAGTGGCATGACATCTCTCAAAGTCATTAAGTTGGCTCTAGACAGATTTGTTGAAATCAATTTCACTGGGACACACATACCAGGTCAAATGAATACTACCTTTTACCCCACAGAGAAAACTATTTACAGTCACATTTATCGGACCCTTTATGGTACAAATAAAGTATTGTTTGACGAGACTAGACTGCAGAATCAGGTTGATGAGTGGCACAAAGACTCGAGCAATCACATGATTTATTATAGACATTGTACGGGAGCCAATGGAGAAGTGAAACCATTACTTTTTTGCTATCAGAGCAGTTGGCAGAGAGATCTTTTGAAGAAGTATGGGGGTAGTTGTTTGTTAGATGCAACATACAAAACAACAACATATGATATTCCTTTATTTTTTATAGCTGTGAAGAGTAATGTGGGCTATTTGGTTGTCGGTTTTTTTTTTTCATTCAGATTGAAAATGCAAGATCCATTCATGAAGCACTAGACATTTTCAAGGACTGGAACAAGGATTGGAATCCCCTCTATTGGGTTACTGATTTCTCGGAGTCAGAGATAAATGCAATTGAGCAAGCATTCCCTCAGACAAAAGTTTACTTGTGCCTTTTCCATCGAAAACAGGCATGGGGAAGATGGTTGAAAAAAAAAGGATAATCTACGTGTACCAAATGACATGAAGACATTTCTGGATATGTGGCAAGAAATTTCAGAATCACCAACAGAGAGAGAATTTAGAGATCGCGTAGAAGAGTTGCGAACACATGAGGTTTCTCGGAGAAACGAGCGTGCATGGCCATACTTTAAACAGCAATGGCTAACGGTATGTGAAAGATGGGTGAAAGCGTATGAGGACAAGGGCAGATTTGCAACTATTGACACTACAAATGGAGTTGAAGCCATGAACAAGGTTGTAAAACATTTTTTCCTCAAACACAATTCAGACAGGACTTTAACTGGGGTTACTAAGGTTATAATAAACCAGTTTCTTCCAAGCCTAATTAGAAAGTACTGTCTGCAGAATTCTGCCATCAAAGCTTATAACAATGATGTTCCACTGTTTTTGCATAAAAAAACAAACAAGTTTGTGAAACATGTCATGCAGCGATATGCATCAGCAAAAGTTGAGTTAACTGCAAGATCAGTGAGTAGGAGATCGGATGGTTCATTTTGTGTGGAGAGTGCAAAGTCCAAAAACTGTAATTATGTTGTAAACTTTGATATACCAGATTGCATATGTGAAGATTTTCGGAGATATAAATACCCATGCAAGCATTTCTGTGCAATCTTTATTTTTTACCCAGAGTGGGGTTTTGATAAAATGCCAGAAAGTTATAAGACTAGTCCATTAATCTGTCTTGATGAAATGTATGGGGTGGGCTTTAGAAGTGGCTCTTCAGTAATTTCATGTGAAGGCAGTAGTAGTGACGAAGCTGTTGAGGAGGCAGTTGAAGCAGCTGAGGAGGCTGTCGAGGTTGAGGAGGCTGTCGAGGTTGAGGAGGCTGTCGAGGTTGAGGAGGCTGTCGAGGTTGAGGAGGCTGTCGAGGTTGAGGAGGCTGTCGAGGTTGAGGAGGCTGTCGAGGCAGCAAATACAGATGGTGTTGTTCAAACCCAGAATATTCCTTTGCAGCAGTTTGAAGCAAGGGAGCTGTGTAAACAGATTTTTAATCTCACATACAACTGCAGCAACAGCGAAACATTACAAAAAGTACTTGAATCACTGAGCAACTGTGTGCAAGATTTGCAATTAGCAAATCCTGAAGTTGGTGGTCTCCCATTAGCAGTGCCATCAACTTCCAAACAATAGCGAAGAACGATGCCAAAAGCCTTACAAGATCTGTCTTAAACACATTATAACTTCCCATTTGAAGGGTAAGAAATGACAGTTTATTTGAATTTTAGATAGCTCTTTGTCTATGTAAAATACAAATAAGCTCCGTCATTTCTGATCTTCGAGATGGAATGCTATGAGGTCTTTATGTTGGTCTCTGCTTTTAAACTTTGTTGCACATTTGAATTTCGAAGTAGCAATAGATAAAATATTATAAAAAGGATAGTTGCTACATTTGTGTGTGTGTGTTTGTGAGTGAGCGAGTGTGCGTGTGCGCTTTTGAAAAGGCCCTTGTTGCCCGAAAGATAAGTCCGACAGTCTTTTTGTTGTGCCTTTCTGTGACTCAGCATCTTCACCATTTGGTGAGCAGCAACAACTATCCTTTTCATAATATTGTTACATTCCATCCTTGATTTTTCGTTGTTCATCAGAGAAAAGATTTTTCTGAGGAATTAAACTAGTTGGTAGTGTAGAACTTGCAAACTTTTTAAAATATGAAGTAAAAGATTTTAACTTTAAATTAGGTTAATTCAAATATGGGACAATGTTGAGAATTGAAAAGGTGGAAAAAATAAATAAGGTATATCTTAGTGGCATTGAGATGTCGTATGACTGATGGAGGAAAGATTTTGCATTTCTTTTTCCAAGTAAGAATGCACTTGCTCTCACTTGCTTCAATACATGTCTAGTGATTCACGTGAAACAGAGAAAAGGATAGACTGCCCTGTTAATGAACATGAGATTGCCCAGTATCACTCTGACAGAAGAGTATGGTGTTTCCTTGATATGGTATCTGGTCAGCAATGTCATTGGGACCAAATGAAGTAAGTATTGACTTTTTTTTATTTTCTTTGGAAGCTTAATGTGTATCAGTTACCTACATATTGGATATCTACCACCTTGGTTCTAATGTTCTTAATAACTTTGCAGAGTTACTGCAGATACCACACAGAAGCAATTACTGTTACTGGAATACCAGTAATGTTTATTAAATTCAGTTGTAAAGTAGTTCTGGGCATTGCAGCTGGTGAGCAATGTCATTGGGCACCAAAAGAAGTGAGTACTAAATTTTGGAATTGTGCCTTGAAAACATGTGTATCAGTTGCCTTCATGTTGCATAACTCAATTACTTGTTGTTAATTTATTTGTTAGGTTCAGTTATGATGGATTTCTGGCCTTCAGTCCATGGGAAAATTCACACCAGATTGCATCAAGACTGTTATATTCCAAGGATATCTTGGAAGATTGATAGTATTCCTGAAGGAAAACAATCCATATAGTATTTCACGTGTGTATCAAACTCCATTTGTTGTGACACATAAATGTTTGCAACTTGATTGTAATTTTTGAACAGTTTCTCAACAATCCAAGAATTTCTTGCAATGAAAAGTAGACATTGTTGCTTGGGTAAAGGAAATACAAATCACGGTCAATATAACTACCTTATTAACTTTCCACAGAGAAATATTTTTCACTACTGCTACTTAAAAATTCAAATGTGTGACAAAGTTTGCTTACAGAACTTGGCATAAAGATCTCCCTTATTTGTATTTTTTAGGTAGCTCTTATTGTTTGATCCTTCAAATGGAATGCTATGACCTCCATGTGATCTATTCCTTTGTAGTTAATTATCCATTAAGGCACAAATATATGAACATTACAATGAGAGGGGTCTTTATGCCAGGCCCTGTAAAAGTAATGGCATCTTACTTAATATTATTGTTGGGAATTTGATGGCACAGCTGTGGGAGACCACAAATTTCAGGGTTTGCTGCAAATCTGGCACACAGTTGCTGAGTGATTGAAGTACTTTTCATAATGTTTCACTGTTGATACAGTTGTATGTGAGATTATAAACCTGTTTGAACAACACCTTCACTTCAAATTGCTGCAAAGAAATGGTTAAGGTATCAGTGTGATGCTCTATATGTGTTTCCTCAACTGTGTCCTCATTGCTACTGTCTTCATGTGAAATTACTGCAGACACTTCTGAAACCAAACCTGTACATCTTGTGAAGACAGATTAATGGGCTATTCCTGCAGCTTTCTGGTATTTTATCAAAACCCCACTCTGGATAGAAAATAAAGATTGCACAGAAATGCTTGCATGGGTATTTATATATCTCAAAATCTTCACATGCGCAGTTTGGTAGAGCAAAGCTT
Organism: Schistocerca nitens; assembly: GCF_023898315.1. Lineage (NCBI taxonomy): Eukaryota > Metazoa > Arthropoda > Insecta > Orthoptera > Acrididae > Schistocerca > Schistocerca nitens. The sequence goes on from NC_064618.1 coordinate 669,015,824, forward strand.
ACAACATAATTAGTCTTTGAACATTGTACTCTCCATACAAAACATTGTCCAACTTCACATTCACTAATCTTGGCAGTTAATTCAACTTTCCCTGGTGCATATCACTGCATGACATGTTTCACAAACTTGCTTTTTTTAAAAAAAAAAAAAACATGAAAAAACAGTGGAACATGTCTGTTATGATTTGATGGCAGAATTCTGCAGACAGTACTTTCTAGTTAGGCTTGGAAGAAATTGATTTCTTATATCCCTAGTAGCCCCATTGAAGGTCCCATCTGTGTTCCATTTTAGGAAAAAAGAATGTTTACAATCTTGTTCATGGCATCAACTCCACTTGTAATGTCAATGGTATCAAAATTGCCCTTGTCCTCATAAGCTTCCACTCACTTTTCATGTACCAATAGCCACTGCTGTTAAACGTACGGTGATGCATATTCGTTTCTCTGAGAAGCCTCACTATCTCTTCTGTATGATCTGTAAATTCTCTGTTGGTGATTCTGAAATTTCTTGCCACATGCCCCGAAATCTCTTCATGTCATTTGGTATTTATTCAGCCATCTTCCTCAAACCTGTTTGACTGAAAAGGCACAAGTAAACTTTTGTCTGAGGAAATGCTTGATCAGTTGTGTTTATCTCAGACTATAAGAAATCAGTAACCCAGTAGGTGGGATTCCAATCCTTGAAAATGGATAGTGCTTCATGAATGGATCTCGCATTTTCAACTTGAATGAAAAAGAAAACCAAATAACCCACATTACTCTTTACAGCTATAAAAAAAATAAAGGCATATCATGTGTTGTTGTTTTGTATGTTGCATATAACAACTATCCCTGTACTTCTTCAAAAGATCTCTTCGCTAACAGCTCTGATAGAAAAAAGTGATGGTTTCACTCCTCCATTGGCACGTATACCATGTTTGTAATAAATCATGTGATTGCTTTATTCCTTGTGCCACTCGTCAGCATGATTCTGCAATCTAGTCTCGTCAAACAATGCTTTATTTGTACATTACAAGGTCCAATATGTGTGAATATAATTTTTTTCAGTGGGGTAAAATGTAGTATTCATTAGACCTGGTATGTGTGTCCCAGTGAAATTATCAATAAATGTATCTAGAGCCAAATTAGTGGCTGTATGATGTCATTCCATCGTGCACCTGAATTTGTATTTCCTTTACAAGCTATTGTTAGCATGTGTGTGTGCTGATTTGCTGGAGAAGCAGAGAGATAGTGTTTCAGCTATCTTTGAGACAGTTAAAGGAGGTGCTTTAGAAATGAGTGTCCTGATTGATATGAAAAACAGTTTTCAAATGTTCTGTACAAACTATAAACAGTTCCTCAGTTGGTGATTGTGGAAGAGATTGCCATAGCCACAGTATTGATCCACTGTCAGGTGGTAAACCTAAGATTTCCTTCCAGTATGAGCCAAGTGAAGTAAAACTGTGGTTGGAGAAATGTTTTATATTCTTAAACTGAGTATTTGTAACCCATTATGGTGGATTGCAGTTCATGTGTCAACACTTAAAAATGTTTAGTTCTTCACTGATGACACTTGATACAATTTCAATTTTTAAGGCTATTCTGTGTCAAGTTAAATTTTGAATTATCCATTTAAGCTTATTTTTTGCTGTGTGGCAGATGGATTTATGTTCATGTAATATTTTTAACATTGATTGTAGTAAGGTGTAATAATATGTAAATGCCCAATAAAATAGATTGATATTTATATTTTTTGTTTCTGTATAATAATTCTGTAGCTTGGTGACCTGAGTTGTGTGTGTGTGTGTGTGTGTGTGTGTGTGTGTGTGTAAGATATTATCATTTCATCGGAAATGTGGCAATAACAGATCAGAAATTGTGTGCAGAATATACCTAATTATCAACACCTGTAAGCGGCTAAAGGTCTGGATTTCATTATAATTTCATTCTTAGAGAGCTGCAAGATCATCAATGGTATCTGTACAGATACCAGCTTCATATAAATTAGAAAGGTTTTTACTGACTATTATTCACCAAAGCCGACAAAACACGCTGCATTCAGTAGTAGTACTACATAATGGTGATACTTCAGTACAACTTTGAACCCTTTAAGTGGTTTAGATCAGCAGGAGCAAAGTATATTCTTCAAGGTATGTTTCACATGCAACTAAGAAACCTTTGCCTTGAATGTCATGTGATTTTGCACTCTGCTGCTAAGTTTTCCTTTTAGATTTATTAAATTTCTTAAAGAGGCTTCTGTTACAACAACTAGCAATCCACATAGGTAACATGTGACTGATATTCCTTATGTATCACAACCTTATTTCAGTTTCACTCTGTTGTTGCTGGTAACTGTTATGATGGAAGAGTTGATTTGTGCCACATTAAGGAAGATTAAGAAAAAAGTCATTTACAAACTCGTGAAAAGGAGGCAGGGTTCCCCAAAAGTATAAAGGTTGCCATAAGCAGTCACTTTTGTTGGATTAAGTTATTTCCATATCCTTTCTGGATATTTCAGCCAGCTGCATCCTATTGTAGAGATAGACTAACCAAAAACCTTAGTGTTATATGAACAGAGCAGAAAAAACTTTATTAAATGCACAAAGGACTGGTAACTACCTTCATGTATGGACCACTTTCCAAAAAATACACTGTGTCAAGGCATTCAGATTGTACATATTCTTTCTGAATATTTTTATTGTAGCAGGAAGAATGGGGATTATTTAACTTACCTTTAACCTAAGGTACATTAGATTGTGTATAAAATTCATCAAAAGAGTAAATACGGGCTCTTACTTAAACTGTTTACTATAACAAGAGAAATTAGAGTACAATATTATAAGAGACAGATGAAGACTAGGTGGGAGATAGACTAAGAGAATAATTTCACATGGTGATGAAAGACCTGCACCCAAACAAGGCACCTGGAGTAGACATTCCCTCACATTTGTGGAGATCCTTCAGACAGACAGCCAAGTCGAACTATTTCATGTGGTATGCAAGATAAGAGACAAGTGAAAAACCTTCATGTTTCAGAAGGAAGTAATAATTCCTATTCCACGAAAACCAGGCACTGAAAGTTGGAAATATTACAGAACTATCAGTGTGGCAAGTCATGGTTGTAGTTTGACACAAATTAAGTAAAGAATAGTGGACAAACTGGTAGGTGCCAACTGACCTCAGGAAACATTACTTTGGTATCTGGGAAAAAGTAGCAACACATGAGGCAGTATTGGTCCTATGAAAAATCTTACAAGAGGATATAGAGAAAGCTTTTGACACTGTTGGCTGGACTATACACTAGGAAATTCTGAAGGTAGCAAGGATAAAACTAAAATTTGCACACTGATGTAACAGTAATGTGTAAATACATGAAAAGTGTGCAGTCCTTGGGAAGGGAGTGAGACCGGGAATGAAGTACTGTAGAAGGTGAAACCACAACTTGCAGATGTATGTTTAAAGGGGTGTTGTTCCTGTTGCAGAGGAATTAATTTAGTGTACAATCCTTACTGTGATTTGTATTACCAATGTTTTGAGGGGAATGGAAATATTAAAGTAACGGTATACAAATTCAACAAAGGTTTTTAACTAATGAGAATCATCTTCAAGCTCTGATTCAACATGCATTTAAAATGCTTGGATGTATATCATGACACTGTCTGTAGCTCTTGCCAGTTCATTACACACAATTCGAAGATTCAACAGTGGAACGAAAGACCTGACATAAAAGTAGCATTCATTGAGTGATTGGATATGACAATTGCTCTATCCTGGCAATATTGTACATATAAATTATAGCCATAAGAGTTGCTTATCAATTGAATTGGGTGTACACAGGTATGATTAACATAATAAACCCATAATAAATATCACTGGTATCTTTAAGTACTCATCTTAGCTACTGAAACGGCTACACATCTATGCTGATAACTGAAGCCATGTTTAACAACCTCAGATGTATTTTACTACATTAGATTCAGTTCTCATTCTATAGACCCAAAAATGAGATGGGTTTCTTGGATATGGAATATGTCAAAGTACAACATAAAAAACAAAGACCATCTGAATATAACACTTCCCTGATCACATGTCAGGATACTTTAAAGATATGTGAATACATAACAGATAAACTGGGACTGCCAACGTTTACAGAATTAATACACTCAGAATGAAACAGTTATGCACTTTAACAAATTTATCATACACACAACACCTAATCTTAACTGTTGTAAAACCAAATCTAAGACATTTTTACTTAAGCTGGTCTAACAGTCCCTGTTAAGATATTCATTTATAGAGGAGCTGCCTGCCTAAAAATCTTTCAAACTTTGTTTAAACTGTGCTGTTTCTGAAACAAACTTTTTAATGGTAGCTGGCAATTTATTGAAAATGTGTGTTCCCGTAAACTGGACTCCTCTTTGGACCAAGGTAAGCAATTTTAGGTCTTATTGTTCCTAGTATTTTACTATGTGCTGAGCTATTGTCTGGAAATAAACATGTTATTTGCAACCAATTTCTTTAAGGGATAAATATACTGAAGCATTGGTTAGAATACCCACTTCCTTGCTCAGATTTGTACATGATTATATGGAATTTACAACACAATTGAGTCTTACTACATGCTTCTGCAGTCTAAAAACTTTTGCTCGGTTTGACGAGGTACCTCAAAATATGAAAGCAAATGAAGTAAGCAAGTTTTTTTTCTATCTCCTACATCTGACATCATTCCCATTGCAAATACAAACTTGTTTAGGTGCTTCAGCAATTTTGTGGTACACACCCTTCCTAACTGAATTTATTACTGAATTGTAACCCAAGAAATTTAACACTGTCAACTGCTTCTATCTGCATGTCTTCGTACATTATACACATCCTGGAAACAAATTTCTTACAGGTTCTTATCTGCATATAGTGGGTCTTTCCAAAAGTTTAATAACAGTAAATTACTTCTAAACCATTTATTGTAAGTGAAAATTTGATTAGTAGCAATTTCTAAATCTGTACTTGACTTGCTATTTGTTGCAATGTTTGTGACATGTGCCAACAAAACAAACTTAGCATTTGGCAATTTAACAGATGAGGTCATTACTGTAGACAGGAATAAACAACAGATTCAAGATGGAACCTTGAGGAGCACCACATATAATTACTTCCCAATCAGACGAAGACTATTTGCTTACTCTGCATGTATTTGCAGTGACACCCTTGTTTCCTTTTAGTTAGGTCAGACTCTAACCATTTTGCAGCACTGCCAGTGACATCACAATATTCTAATTCTCTTGAGAGAAAGCTGTGATTCATAGTCAAGGGCTTTTGACAGGTCACAGAGAATACCAGTAGCCTCTAACTGGTTTTCTTATGAATTATTCCCACTGTATGTGCAAATACCCTTCTCGATATCAGTAAGCATAAGGAACCCAAACTGTGACTTGGATGATATATTGTTTGCAGTCGGATGCTTAAGAAGATGCTTAGACACAACCTTTTCAAATATTTTTGAAGACGCCAGCAAAAGTGAAAATGATCAATAATTTGATAGTATCTCTTTAACGCTCTTCTTGTACAGAGGCTTAACTTAGGCATATTTTAGCCAGCCTGGAAATGTTCCACTGATAAGAGATTGATTACACAAATAATTTGAGGTACAACTCAACTCACATGAATACACTTTGAAAAACTTCACTAGAAAACTTTAAGGATTTTATGATGGATGCTGCTACTTAGGGAGAAGTGAGTGTCATTTCCATTTTACTGAAGTTATTTGTAGGGAGTGGTCTCAGATGTTCAATTGCACTGTTAACTGAACCTGATAACTTCAAGCTGTCAGTAACAGATACAAAGTACTGTACCTATTTAAGAAGTTTGCAACACTACATGCATTTGTTACCAATGTCTCATTTACTTTAATTTGAAGTGTTACTGGAATTTTCAAAATTCAGAACCTGTGTGTATCACAGCATCAACAACAAGTTTAAATAACACATGGCTTTATCTCAATAGGAAGTCAGACTGCTACTTAATTTACAGAAGGCAGCAGAAATGATTTTCTTTCAGTGTTATCTGTAAGGCAAACAGTAGCCTGTCTTCCTAATCACAGTTAATGTAACATAGCTGTTACTGTAGTCTCTTTAAATTTGGTCGTCTTGTCAGACTGTAGTGTATCAGATTATCTTATCATTATTTACAGGATACCACATGCATTAGTAAAACAAGTGTTTTCTGGAGACAATTTCTTAATCAAAACTGTGTAGCACAATAAATACCTTACATCTCTCGGTATTTGAACATCTGAATCAAATCTACAGTTACTCTGCATTATGTGGCGCAAAATGTAAATGTACTGTGATACTGGAGGGGTGCAGAACTAATTTTTATATGCTCTCACAGTAAGAATGGTTACAAGAATACTTTATGGAAAGCTTCATAGCGTTCTGTTGTTTGTAAATTTTTAGTAAAATTTTCCAAAACTGAAGTCACAGCCACATGAGAAGAAAGTCCACATGACCTGGATTCAGCAAACTGCCTTGTTTCTTATGCAGTCAAATTATTTACCCATTCTTCTTAAATCATATATAGTTTTTGTGTGACACTGCATGGCACAACACACAAGTATTCTTACTAATTTAACTGTGGTATAATGAACACAGGAAGTAGTTTTTTAAAGAATTTTATGTTGCCCTTGGAGGTTTCTTTCCATGATCCTTTAAGGCCGCTTTTGCATGATCAAAATTCATTTGTATGATCATAGAAACTATTACTAATATAAAAGATTAGCTGTCCTATGTATAGCCAAACAACTACTCCTTAAATGTATAACAAAGCCTGTTTCTTCTGAAAAGTTGTTTTCACAATTAACTGAGAAGACGGCAAAAGGCATTAACTTCCTGTGAGACACAATTTAGAAAACATATCTATTTTTTTTAACACAAGTAACAGCTCTTGGTAAACCAATATTTCATTATAACTGCACTGGAATCTTACGTATCCCAGGAAACGAAAATTTATAGCCTTATCACGACACTATTCTTAACAGTTTGTTTTTTCCCCCAGTATGAGCTACGTACTCGACAGCAAATGCTATTTCTCGTAAGCAATGGCAATGTTTAGCTTCTCTCAACGGTTATACATGATGGTTTATCGAATGTGTAACGGAAATACTGCATTTATTATTTAGGTGTATAACATTTTATGCTACCTATTTGGTCCTCGACAGAATAAGCAGATCAATCACAGCATGGTCAAGAAACAGGTAAAATCCGATAAGCTGAGAATCCGTACGATTTATTTACTTCTACGTAATTTATAAATACATTTCCATTTCTCCGTTACAGTGTACGTGCGATAACAGCCACATTTCTTTCACATTACGGTCACATATCAGCGGATCACACTCGTATCAGGAAGATTCAGCAGACACGCACCGACGTTTTAACATACACTCCAGTGTGGTCCGAAAACTTTCACGTAACTCGACTCGACCACGGATCTCGATACTCGACAAGTGTGCAGCGCGTTTGCTTATACGTCATTTTGACGTCACTTCCGAGTGGTTTTGGACCACAATGATGTGTCTGTTAGGCTTCCCGCTTTCAGCAGCTTTTCCAGCGTCAGCGACCTGTTGCCTGTCTCCTCATAGCAGCCCACTTTCCATGTTGTCCCCAGTTTTGATGCCTAGTCTGCTCATAGTTTTTAATATTCTTGTTACTCCATCATTAAAACATATTATGGCGTCAATCAGATCAATCTGATAACCAGACAGTTTTGGCAAGCATTCCCAAATAAAACTACTGAAGCTTTCATCTGGATTCTGGATTTTGCCACATGAACGTTTTTCTAGGAGTTTAGATTCTCAAATATCTCTATATATTGGCTTTAGTTCAGCTATAACAGTTTCTGGCATAGGGTGTGCATGTGTAAGTTTTTATCCATTTGCTTCAACCCTATTATACTTGCACCATGAAGTGTTTCCTTTTGGACAGAGGCCATGCTGTGGATGTCCATTAGTGGATATTCTGTGAAACAGAGTTGCCCAAATTGCTTTTCTCATCTCACTGACATTTTCACTGTTTCTCATTATGGCTAGACCATAATATTCTGTGAAGTTTTCTATTTCTAATTTGATGAATCAGCCTTGTCCACAAATTGCTTCATCATAAGAGAGTTTTTTTCTGTTATGTCCTTGCAGTGTTACCTAAGTTTGTCCCCATTCTGTTTTGCAGATGTTCTACACATTCCATCCTTCAAACTCTCAGTTTCACCATATGGTTTAGCTGCCACAACACTATTACAGCCTTTAGAGTTGCCATTATCAAGGTAGAGAGTGTATCACACAGTAACTGGAGCAATAGAACTATTGACACTTCCTTTCTAAACGACCAATGAAACCTCCAAAGTTTTTGGGTTAATTCGTCTTGTTGGCAGAACCTTGGCATTGTTTTGTCAGCCAGTCGTAGTACAGCAATTTGCCTGCATCTACATAGGTATTGCGAGAAATCCATTCAGCAGTTTATGGTCTCTCTTCTGCCAAGAACCAACCAATGAAGAAACAATATCAGTAGAATGACAAATACCTGCAGTTTCTTTCGCAGACCTCTGTGTAGATTCGTCTCTAACTTCTGTTAAGGCATAATGCAAACGTTTATAATACCTTTCAGATTTGACAGGCGGTGATGGGGGATCCATTGTAGCACAGAATATCTGGCCTGCTTTCCTTCTCTTCTCAATAACCTCGTGGCATAAGGAAGGTGAATCTTCATTTCATTATATTTTGTACATGTCGTAGGAGATGTCATCGTACATTTCGATACATTAGACTCTTGACATACAACTACATTTCTGATGTCTAGGCCCCTTCCCTTATTTATGCCCTCACTAAATGTAAGGGATTTTTCACTATTAAGGCCATTTCACACTTTCTGTCACATCATGGCACCTTCACGTCAAGTGGTATTCACACTGTCCAGCACATCACAGCACATCAAGTCAATTCAAGTCATGTGATCTCATCTCACGGCTGTTCTTTTCGCGGGAATTGCGATTTCATAAGATCATTTTCAACTGTTTTGACGTGTGAAGTGCACATGCACAACGCAGTAGCTTATATGGGTGGATGCTGGAGTCAACATTTGTATGAAATTTACATTTATTGGACTCAAATGGTTTGCAGCTTGCAGGGATAGCTTGTATATCAGAGGAGGGAGACAGAAGTGTAAAACAACACAAAAAAGTGTGTGTGTCCTGAAAAATGTCATTATGTGGTACAGAAGGGGAATTTCACACATTATACAAGGAACTTGACTAAGAGGAATAGCATTTTATATTTTGGAAAGTGGGAGCATCAGTTTTATCATTTGTTACATTAAACTACATCCAGAATTACTAAGAGGAATACAGTGTTACGAGCTGCCATCACATCTCATGAAAATTTGGTATAAGGTTAACTCTAGTTGCTAGTCCAGTACAAATATTTGTGAGTCAATCATATTTCCCTCAATACCCTTCCCTTCAAGATATATGGGTCTTCTTTACATGTTCTGTTTGACTTTCAATAGTTCAAGTTCCTTATTTGTATTGGGGTTAGCCAGTGAAACCACATAAATATTGGCCACTGATGCTTGCCAAGCTGTTTCACACACAGTCCAGAGAGCTGTTTAACAATGAATAGGATTGTCCCAAACAACTTGCAGTGTCTGAAGGTTTCAGTGCATTTCCATACATATCACTAAAAATGCCTCACAACATACTGGTACAAATACCGGGTGGTCAAAAAGTCAGTATAAATTTGAAAAGTTAATAAACCACGGAATAATGTAGATAGAGAGGAAAATTGATACACATGCTTGGAATGACATGTGGTTTTATTAGAACCAAAAAAAAACAAAGTTCACAAAATGTCCGAGAGATGGCGCTGGACAGCAAAACGTCAGTGACTGCGCATGACAATCGTGTATAAAAGAAGCTGTAATGAGAGAGAGAATCAGATGCGCCAGCAGTCGCAGCATGTTGACGTTACCTGAAAAGGTGCTTTTAGTGAAGCTGTATTATCAGAAGGGGGAATGTGCTAGTTCAGCGTTACGATCCTATCGCCATAGGAAGGGGATTCGGTCTGTTGACAAATGCAGCTGTGGCAAGAACGATTTCGAAGCCACGTGTTGTTTAGATGACAGACCCCGTAGTGGCCGACCGAGCACAAGGCGTAATGCTGCTGAGACAGTTCAGGAAGAAATGGAGACTGTAGCGGATTTGTCTATGCATGGGGAAGTCAGCTCTCGTGCAGTCTCACGCCGCACTGGCATTCCATACACTACTGTTTGGTTGGCACTTAGGTGTACCCTCCGATGCTATCCGTACAAAATCCATCGGCATCATGAACTGTTACCTGGCGATTTAGTGAAGCGGAGGGCATTTGCGGTGTGGGCTTTCCAAAAAATGGCGGAAGATGACGATTGGTTGAGTAATGTGTTGTGGACCGACGACGCTCATTTCACGCTCCGAGGGTCTGTCAACGCCCACAACTGCAGAACTTGGGCTACCGAAAATCCTAGAAAGTCACAGTATAAGTTGGATTTACCACATCTACCGTTATCGGGCCTTTTTTCTTCGAGGAAATGCGTGATTCTTGTTTTGCAACTGCTACCGTGATGGGTGAGAGATACGCCGATATGTTACAGAATCGCATCATCCCCAGCCTGGCTGATAAACACCTGCTGGAACGTATGATGTTTATGCAGGATGGCGCTCCACCCCACATTGCTAGACGCGTGAAAGATCTCGTGTGCTCAGCCGCCACTTTCGTCATGTTTGGCCTCCCAGGTTCCCCCGACCTCAGTCCTTGCGATTATTGGTTTTGGGGTTACCTGAAGTCGCAAGTGTATCGTGATCGACCGACATCTCTAGGGATGCTGAAAGACAACATTCAACGCCAATGCCTCACCATAACTCCGGACATGCTTTACAGTGCTGTTCACAACATTACTCCTCGACTACAGCTATTGTTGAGGAATGATGGTGGACATATTGAGCATTTCATGTAAAGAACATTATCTTTGCTTTGTCTTACTTTGTTATGCTAATTATTGCTATTCTGATCAGATGAAGTGCCATCTGTCAGACATTTTTTGAGCTTTTGTATTTTTTTGGTTCTAATAAAACCCCATGTCATTCCAAGCATGTGTATCAATTTGCACCTCTCTATCTACATTATTCTGTGATTTATTCAGTTTTCAAATTTATACTGACTTTTTGATCACCCGGTAAATTCCACCTATTAATAAATCTGATTCTACCCAAAGTAGTTTTTTCACTTCAAGTTGCAGCCATCTTGCAATCCTTTTCAGTGTAAAATATTAAATACAGTACTAGTATCTATAAAAATACACTTTATAAATGTAGTAGAAGGCAAGTAATTTAGTTCACTCATGTCATATAGTTCAGACTGTTGTTTCACTGCTTCGATTAATCTGTCGTCATTTATTATAAATTTTAACAAAAGAAATACTGAAACAAAACAATTTATAGCAAATAATGTATAATAAACAACTCATATCAATCACAAAAATCACGATGAAACGAAATATGAAGATCTGCCCCTGGCCGTGTATCAGGAGCAAATGAGCTCGTGGGTCACATGATAAGCAACAGACGGATGACATCAGCCATCAAAATATTCCTCCAGAGACACCTTGATGGTGCTATGATGTGATGGAACAGCCAGTGTGGATGCCACCATTTGAAATACGTTGTAGAATGTTTTAATGGGACAGGACGTGACGTGACAATCATGGTCAGTGTGCATTGGCCTTTACAGTGTTTACCTTTAGCAATAGACAAACGCAATTCTTAAAACTTGCGCTTACTAATTAAAATGTACCCGTTATTCTCACCATATACAACACCACCATCTTGTCTACTTTCGGTATGAAGTTTCAACTTGCGTTTTTAAAGCACTACCAGGCGAACTTTTAGGCTTAACCTAATTTTGTTGTGGTGTAACAGTTTCCTCATTTTTACGATTTCCGCCCTCACATTTGTGCTGAGTACCATAAAATTTACGATTGTCTTTATATTTGTTTGTTTTTTGCGCTTTTCGATGTAAAATGGTTGAAATACGCAGTCTCACCACACAAAGGCATGGGGAAAACACACAGTCTGATATAACAGTAGCGACACTCACTGATGTAAAAGATTTTACCGTTTGACAGCTGGAACGACACTAGTGCTCCAAGCGACGAGAAAGGAGAACGCCATATGCCTCGAAGCATAATGTTTATTCTGCATCCCTTTCCTACGTGATTTACGAAATATTTGAAGTATCTTGTTGCCTCCAAGAGTTTGTGTAATAACAGAAGACATAAATGTTTCTAAAAATGATCCTACCATAAACGCAATTAGAGATAAAAATCATGAATTCAGTTGTAAGCTACGACACATTCGTGAAGAAACACTTGTAACGTCGGAGAGAACTGCAGCTTACCACGTTGATACCAAAAGAATACAAACACACTGAATCACATGTAAGAAGCAAGACATGTACCTCTATTTGCAAAAGGGATCGACGCCCTGTCTGTCGTTCCGTAGGCCTACTGTATTTTAGTCATTGTCGCCTGTTGCCACATTGTATTATTCTAGATGGGGCAAGCAACTGCCAAATAGTGGGAGAAATATGCTGTGCGTCTAAACCTCAAGTCCTCAAAGCCAATGACACTGTCAGAATTTCTGTCGTATGTTTAATTTGCCATGAGAGACATTTCATCAAATGACATATTCAGTAGTTTATCAGTATCAGAAGAATGCTGTACCTGCTGCTTTAAAACGTGGAATATATAGATCACTTATCCCACATTTTATTTGTATGCCTTCTGCATCCCTCTGTAACTGATGGAAGCATAAAACATTCTAACAAAACCTGTATGCCTGAGTGCTTTAGAATCACAAATTTAGAGCTAACAGCTTATTTTCTTCTTTCCATCTTGCAGCACATTTCTCCTTCAATGGCATTCTAATCTGACTTAACAATAAGTCAAGGGCATCTTTTTTTAAAGTCAGGATCCTATAGTCTGCAAAATTTGTTTGTCCTTCTTCACTTGAGCCTACTGATATAGTTTCTGTTATTGCCTGTACTTAAAATTATAGGCATTTTCCTTGTCCTGCAATAGCTTTGCACGAGGTCTAGCGATCTACATATTCTGATAGCTCACACGATTTTGCAAGACACAACTGACTGCGCTTTACCGAACCACTTCATCGTTACAGCACGTCTGTGTTGACGATTCAGATGAATCTGGTACTGATATATGGAGAGATGAACTGGCTGCTTTGTGTCATAGGACTGTTTCACGGCTTTAGACGGATTATCGAAACTTTGTGGCAGTTTCCTCTTCATTGTCAGTTGACGTAGCTTTTCAGGATGACAAATAGTGTCGGTACTGCATTCCACATGAGTTTATTATTGTTTGCATTCATGAACTGGTTTGGTTCGAAGTGTAGCGAAAAAAACTTAACATCATAATAAAGGTAAAAAGTTTCTTTTTTAATAAGATCTTCTCATCTGCTATTCACTAGCAGTTTTCTGCTCCAAAAGCGAAACATTAATTATTAATACACCTGTAGTTGGCAATAAAATCTTGATGATACAGGTAACATGACGCTGTATACCCAAAAACGGTTCAAATGGCTCTGAGCACTATGGGACTTAACTTCTGAGGTCATCAGTCCCCTAGAACTTAAAACTACTTAAACCTAACTAACCTAAGGACATCACACACATCCATGCCCGAGGCATGCAACCGTAGTGGTCGCACGGTTCCAGACTGTAGCGCCTAGAATCACTCGGCCGGCACTATATACCCCTCAGGGTCCTTACCAAACCTAAGAAAAGACATATTTGATGTCTTCTTTTTGTTGTTGCTGCAATTTATTGGGCTACAGGCGCTCCCGTTTGTAAAAACCATTGTACAAACCAAAATAAACAGCTACCATTCGCATTCACTTTCACAATCGCTTCTAACTTAACAATTTTATTTTCTGGCCACTTGGCGCGCTGCTGGCGCAGTTGGCAACAAAATCGAGGCGAAGTGTTGCGACTGTTGTGTTAAACATAAGTAAATGCAAATAATCTACTTGTATCGACAGAAAGACCGAGTGCAACAAATCCATACTCATAGTACAGTGACACAGTCGATATGTTCTTCAGGGATGTTACACAAATGAGTCGATGTGGAAATAGCGAAGCCAAAATTAAATAACAAGATACTGTAGGCAAGGTTTTATGTTTGACAGTAGTACAACAGCTAGGCATCTGTTTTAGAAAGGAATTTAAACATGAAAATCATTAGGTATTGTACGCAAAAAGTATATATTTTTAGGATCAGGAAGAATTACAGAAGTTTATTAAATAAAAAATCCAATTTTTAGGAGCTCATGACGTCCATATACCTGTAATTCAGTTCAACTTTTCAAATAGTCTATACATGTTCTGGGCTATGAAATTTGTTTGATATAATAAAGGCCAATTCACACTGTCCATCACAGTTCCATCATGTCACGGCACAGTGACATTAAGATGTATTCACACTGTCTGTCACGTCATGGCATGTCGACTTAATTCAGGTCATGTGATCTCAACTCACTTTGCTGCCCACAGCTGTTCTTTTCGCGGGAATTGCGATCTTCACATGATGGTTTTCAACTGTTTATGTGTAAGAAGTAGACATAGACAGCATGGTAGCTAATGTACATGGATGATGGAGTCCACATTTGTACGGAAACGACGTTTATTGGACTCAAATAGTTTACAGCTTGCAGGGACCTCATATATGTCAGTAAAAGAAGACAGAAGTGCAAAACAACAGAAACAAGAGTGTGGGTCCGAAAAAATGTCATTGAATTGTACAAATGGGAATTTCACACAGTACAGAAAGAGCATGATGAAGAGGACTCTACATTTTATATTTTAGGAAGTTGAAGCATAAGCTTTTTCATTTTTTGTTACTTCAAATTGCGCGCAGAACTACTAAAAGGAACACACTCTTACAAGCTACCATCCCATCCCAGGAAAAACTGGTTTCTTTAAGATTAAGTTTAGTTGCTGGTCCAGTGCAAATTTTTGTGCAGTAGTCATGTCTCCCTCAATACCTTTCCCTTCGAGGTTTAAAGGTTTTCTTTACGTCTTGTATTTTGGCTTTTAGTAGTTCAAGTACCATATTTGTACTGGGGTAGCCAGTGAAACCACATAAATATTGAACACTGACACTTGATTAATAGTTTCACACACAATACAGAGAGCTACTTAACAGTAAATAAGCCTTCCACAAACATATATTTAAATAAAAAAACTTGCAGTGTCTGAAGGTTTTAGTAAATTTCCTTTTGAAACAAAAGAAATGCCTTAGAATGTAGAAATAAATTCCACCAATTAATCAATCTGATTCTACTCACAGTATTTTTTTCACTTCAAGTTGGCGCCATATTGCAATGAATTTCACTGTAAGACATTAAATACCTTATTTATTTATTTATTTACATGTCTATTTCCGCGGAACCAAATTGAGGAGCAAATCTCCAAGGTCATGGAACGTGTCAGTACATGAAACTACAACATAAAAGTAATAACAGATAAAAGTAAAATGTTTATGAACCCAAAAACAGTCAAGACATATGTTTAAGTAAACGCAATCAATACAACAAGAATCAGCGTAATTTTTCAAGGAACTCCTTGACAGAATAGAAGGAATGGCCCAAGAGGAAACTCTTCAAGTTCAATTTGAAAGTGCATGGATCACTGCTAAGATTTTTGAATTTTTGTGGTAGCTTATTGAAAATGGATGCAGCAGTGTTTTTTTCACACACTTTTCTGCACAAGAGTTAAGGAAGTGTGATTCAAATGCAGATGGTATATCTGCCACGTGTTACCCAGGTCAAAGATGCTAATTCTTGGGAATAAGCTGATATTGTTAATAAAACACGAAAGTAAAGAATATATATATATATATATATATATATATATATATATATATATATATATATATATATGTCAAAATACCCACACTCGTGAACAGGGGTCAAAGAGAGATTCGCGAACTTGCACCACTTGTTGCCCGAACTGGCAGTTTCTGAGCCAAAAGTATCCTTTTAGAATGGGAAGCGTTACCGCAAAATACACTCCTGGAAATTGAAATAAGAACACCGTGAATTCATTGTCCCAGGAAGGGGAAACTTTATTGACACATTCCTGGGGTCAGATACATCACATGATCACACTGACAGAACCACAGGCACATAGACACATGCAACAGAGCATGCACAATGTCGGCACTAGTACAGTGTATATCCACCTTTCGCAACAATGCAGGCTGTTATTCTCCCATGGAGACGATCGTAGAGATGCTGGATGTAGTCCTGTGGAACGGCTTGCCATGCCATTTCCACCTGGCGCCTCAGTTGGACCAGCGTTCGTGCTGGACGTGCAGACCGCGTGAGACGACGCTTCATCCAGTCCCAAACATGCTCAATGGGGGACAGATCCGGAGATCTTGCTGGCCAGGGTAGTTGACTTACACCTTCTAGAGCACGTTGGGTGGCACGGGATACATGCGGACGTGCATTGTCCTGTTGGAACAGCAAGTTCCCTTGCCGGTCTAGGAATGGTAGAACGATGGGTTCGATGACGGTTTGGATGTACCGTGCACTATTCAGTGTCCCCTCGACGATCACCAGTGGTGTACGGCCAGTGTAGGAGATCGCTCCCCACACCATGATGCCGGGTGTTGGCCCTGTGTGCCTCGGTCGTATGCAGTCCTGATTGTGGCGCTCACCTGCACGGCGCCAAACACGCATACGACCATCATTGGCACCAAGGCAGAAGCGACTCTCATCGCTGAAGACGACACGTCTCCATTCGTCCCTCCATTCACGCCTGTCGCGACACCACTGGAGGCGGGCTGCACGATGTTGGGGTGTGAGCGGAAGACGGCCTAACGGTGTGCGGGACCGTAGCCCAGCTTCATGGAGACGGTTGCGAATGGTCCTCGCCGATACCCCAGGAGCAACAGTGTCCCTAATTTGCTGGGAAGTGGCGGTGCGGTCCCTTACGGCACTGCGTAGGATCCTACGGTCTTGGCGTGCATCCATGCGTCGCTGCGGTCCGGTCCCAGGTCGACGGGCACGTGCACCTTCCGCCGACCACTGGCGACAACATCGATGTACTGTGGAGACCTCACGCCCCACGTGTTGAGCAATTCGGCGGTACGTCCACCCGGCCTCCCGCATGCCCACTATACGCCCTCGCTCAAAGTCCGTCAACTGCACATACGGTTCACGTCCACGCTGTCGCGGCATGCTACCAGTGTTAAAGACTGCGATGGAGCTCCGTATGCCACGGCAAACTGGCTGACACTGACGGCGGCGGTGCACAAATGCTGCGCAGCTAGCGCCATTCGACGGCCAACACCGCGGTTCCTGGTGTGTCCGCTGTGCCGTGCGTGTGATCATTGCTTGTACAGCCCTCTCGCAGTGTCCGGAGCAAGTATGGTGGGTCTGACACACCGGTGTCAATGTGTTCTTTTTTCCATTTCCAGGAGTGTATAATACCACATGACATAAGTGAATGAAAATAAGCAAAGTAGACTGATTTTTTGTCAAACTATCACTTACTTCAAATACCGTCCGAATAGTAAAAATGGCAGCATTAAGTCTTTGAACAAGATCCTGAACACCTAGAAATTTGAACTGTTCTGTTTCACTAATCATATGCCCATTCTGTGAAATTAAAACGATGGGTTTTGTTGAATTATGGATTAGAAACTGTAAAAACTGAGTCTTACTGTGATTTAGCATTAGTTTACTTTCTACAAGATATGAACTTATGTCATTAATTGCCATATTTGAAACTGAGCCAATGTTGCACACAACATCCTTTACCATGGAGCTAGTGTCATCAGCAAACAGAAATATTTTAGACTTACCAGTAATACTAGAGGACATATCATTTATATAAATCTGTATCCTGATAAAGGAAGCCTCTGAATTGTCAAATCATTTAAGTTATGTTCTGATATACCAAGAATGTCAGAGTCAACCTCTATAAGCAGTTCACTAACTTTATCTCTAATACCTCTTATATTTTGATGAAATATGCTAATTGCTTTTCTACTTGGAAATATCATGTCCTCTGAAGGTGATTCCTTAGTTAGAGGGACTTCCTTTAAGCAGGTATTACGTATCAGCTGACTGCAATCTAAAAATGGTGTAGCTCTAACACCAACAACTACAGAAAATATTTCCATCAGTGATCCCACCACCACTACTACACAGTCACCTATAAAATTTGCCATCTTCCCATGCCATATCTATTGAGGTACAGGCCATGCCTAGTGAAACCCGATCACCTGATAAACTGGCACCACTGCAATGCGACCCATGCCCTCTGCCATAGCGGTCTGTATGACTGCTTCAATTCACCTTTCGATGTTTATTATAAATTTTAACAAAGGAACAATGAAACAAAACAATTTATAACAGATAATGAACAGAAGACTGATATTAACCACGAAAATCACAACGAAATGATATAAGGAGATTCGTGCATGAAACTGTATCTAGAGGAAGTGAGTTTTGGATCATGTGAATAACAGTGGACAGATGACATCATCAAGCAAAAATTTCTTCACAACAAACGTCGATTGTGCTGTAACATGACGTGTCATGATGGGATGGACAGTGTGGATGCTGCAATTTGAAATGCATTGCAGAATGTTTTGAAGGGATGGGAAGTGACATGAAGTGATGGCCAGTGTGAATTGGCCTTAAGACAGCTAACATTATATCATTTCTAACAACTTTTACCACATATAATCGGAAACAAAATAAAACTGAAACTACTCAGAGCAGAATACTCCCATTTAACTTTTTTTAAATTCAGTAGATAACTGCATTATCAGTTAATTAAGTATTCATTCATATTTGCGCTATGAGATGAGGCATGTTCAGTAGGTGAGTGTATTATATTTTTTATATTTTTTTAGAAACAGTGTATTTAAAAAAACTATAGATACACCTCTTGGCTATTTTTCCATATAATCACCATACCATTCAGTGCATGTGGTGAACTGTTGCTCAAGCTTCTTTAGGCCCTCATCAAAGAACTCTCCTGCCAGTTCCTTCCCCCAATTCAGAACTTACTTCTGCACACAAAAATTTAATTCCATCCACATGTGCCTTCAGGGAGGTGAAAAGATGATAATATAAAAGCGTGAAGTCAGGGGAATACGGCGCTGGTTCAAATATCCCAGCCAAATGTGCCTAGCGCACCTAGGTGACCATCGGTGTGGGAGGACAGGCATTGTCCTGCAACAAGCACACCCCTGTCTTCAGCATTTCCCTCCTTTTGGTTTGAATGCCTCTTTTGAGTTTTTTAGGGTCTCACAATACCGTTAGCCATTCATGGTCTCTCCCCCCCCTGCCCCCCAATCCGCAACCAATGTTTGCATTAGGAAAATGGGACTAATGACCCTGTAGTTTCGTTCCTTTATATCCCAAATCAACCAACCAACTCACCAGACAGAAATTCGACAACAGTGATGCCTTTTCGATCCCAAAACAGTGATGTCATCGTTTTTTCACCCGAAATGGTTGTTTTGAATTTTTTGGCAGATGGAGAATTGGTGTGACACCACTGTGACGACTGCCTTTTTGCCGCTGGCGTGTAATGAGTCACACACATTTCTTCTCTAGTCACAACAGAGCTCAGAAAATCCTCACATTTCAGTTCAAGTCGCTCAAGAAAGTCAAAGGTGCTATTCGCCTTATTTTTGTTGTGCTGCTCTGTCAGCTGTTATGGGCCCCACATTGTGCACAGTTTCCAGTATCCCTGAGTTTCTGCGAGTGTCTCCTATAAGAGAGTTCTGAGGGCTGTGGAAACATCATATAAATTTCACCCATTGTCAATTGGTGTCTTCATGAACAATTTCCTCGATTTTTTTGAGCCAACTCATCAGTCAAAATGGAACGTCTTCCACTCTTCTTTTAGTCATGAACATATGTCCTGCCTACACTAAACTCCCTACACCACTTACACACAATCCTTTTGTTCATAACACCATGCCATAAACCATTTTGATTAGTGAAAAGAATTTCAGTAGGTGTTATTCCTCCCATGAGTATGGACATATCATGGAATGTGACTTGCACCTGTTGAGATGTTGCCCACATCTTTCATGCTGATGAACATTACAACATGTTGTTTACGTATTACTGTCTTCTTGTAATCCCCACACTGGTCAGCGGTCTCCCCCTTTCCTTTACTTCTCAGTGTTGCCAACCCTCAAAAAGCAAAAAAAAAAAAAAATCGCCTCTTATGACCACAATACACTTACTCTCTGAACATGCCTCACACCATTTATGCTCAGAATTTTACCTCACAAACATATTCAAGAACCTTAAAAAATAACGTATATTATAGAATTAACCCACAAAATATAAACCTGAAAACATTGCTTGTATTTTGCTGATAACTATATTTCCTACTCTCGCAAACAATTTAAATTATACTGAATTCTGATGATTTCATTTCACCAAATTTTGCACGAACAATACTTCCAAATACATTATATATATATATATATATATATATATATATATATATATATATATATATATATTACATGAGAAATCTATCTAAAATACTAAAAGTGACATCTCTCAATAACCCAATGAAATTCCCACGAAGTCATAAGTACTATACAGTAAAATTAAGATTCTTCACTTTTGTAAATGATGAAATTGAGTACAGACTGCCCACCTCCATGCACAAAACTTGTGTGGCCATTGTTTACTCATTCCTTGCACTACATTGTGCGTCCATGCTTCGTCACCTACTTCTTAAATGTACCAAATTACCCCTTATATGAGACAGAAATAACACCCAAAATTCTTAAATAATACACATGGTATTACTCTTACATACATAGTTATATTTATATACATATCATGTTCTTTCACCAAATGCAACTCTGCGAGTGTTGCTTCTTGTAATACTTTTCTCTCCAGTGTCAGTAGTTTTCAAATCACTTATTTGCGCTTTATGATTTGCTCAAATTCGAGACCAATTTCGTCATTAAACAATGGATTCCTATATTCACCCACAAAAATTTTGACTACCGCTGGAACACCACTTTTAAATTCGAGAAACACACACTTCCTTTTTTCATAAACATCACCCCCTAAACTAATATTTACACCATTACCTATTTTTATATTCTCTTGATATAACTTCAAGTCATCTCCAGCATTTAATTTGCCGTCAGAAACCATTATTTCATGGTCCTATTCAGAATAAAATATAGTGTCTCCTTTCTCCAAATTAACATCAGTAGCTGCAAACTCCTCGCAATTAATCACACAACCTACAACTTCATCTCTGTGAAACAAAACCTCACCTCTTTCCACTGAATCACTACAAACCTTATCACAATTAATACCATTAACATCCTCCCATATCCCATAAGCTTCATTACTTAAAATTTCCTTTACATCAATCGAACACTTTAAAAATCATAAGCAAGAACTCCATCAGCCTCCTCCAATACACCACACAAATTGCCACTACTGCATCGCACCACATCAGAATCCACAGTACTTTGAATTCCGCCCAACTTGGATCTACTTCTGTCTCTGTTACATTTTCTCTCCTCCCAGATTCCTTCACAACTTTATATTTTGACCTACTGTCGGACACACTGGTTCTCAAATTGCAGGGCGCGTCTGCCAAGGAGGGGGGGGAGGGGGGGGCTTAGGATGGATGGGAATTGTATGCAAGAGGGCTGGCGTATATTAAGAAAAAACTATGCATAACAAAAAATGACATTTATCTTTTCCTTCAACCAAAGGAATCGCCATTGATGTGGCTTGAATTTCGGCCTAAGTCGGTGTTGTGCTGGTCGAGACAATGTAACTGCCGTCATATTTTTTAAGTAATCTGGCGAGTTGGGCACCATCGGCCGTCGGCAGAATCGACCGTCTCCTGCACTGTGACTGTAAGTATAGCGTGCAGTGCGAGCTTTGGCTCTTGTATCAGGATGCCCCCTTACAGTCTTTCGGACTTCGTGAAGAAGATTTGACTACATTGTGGAGTAGTCCCTGGTTAATGATACTCATGAAGACGCCAGTGTTCCATTAACTGTCTGAAGGGAGTTAGATATTCCAAAGGCGAAAATGGAAAAGTATGATGAGAACTATTTATTGGCAGGCTTTACAAAAACTAAAATCAACAGTGAAGAACGTCTTCAGTGTGTAATTTGCTTAACAGGTTTACCTGCTGATACCATAAAGCCTAACATGTTGAAGTGAGATTTTGAAACCAAACATATTCCAATAAAAAGAAAACCAAAAGACTTTTTTGTTGGTAAACGAAATGTTTTACTACGTATCGAGAAGAAGTTCGCTAAACTGAGCAATATTACTTCTAAGGACTGTTGAAAAGTATTCGTATCTCCAATAAAACAGTCCATAGAACGACTGTAGATATTTCTGATGATTTATTTTAGCAGTTAATCGATAAATTTCTTAACAAATGTTGTACACTTCAAGTGGACGAACCAAGTGGTATTTATAAAGATGCCTATTTGATTAGTTACGTTCATTTTGTTGATGAGTTTAGCATTGCAGAGGAATTCCTTCTCAGTGAGACGATACTGAAAACAGCTACACCTAAAGCCTTTTTGATATGATCAATATATTTTAAAATCAAAATGGGATTCCTGGACCAGGTGCACTACAGTATGCAGAAATGGAGCTAAGTCAGTATCTGGAGTTCATGGTGGACTGCTATTGAATATTAAGCTGTAGCTCCTGATATAGTATGCACTCACTGGGAGCTCAAAGAAATAAGCCCACCCCTTCATGAAGTGCTGTAAACGCTTATAGACACAGTTAACATTATCAACACAAGGCGTTTTAAAGTGGTATCTGAGGAGATGTGTGCTGAACAGTCAGTTTTTTTTTCTGAATGATGCTCGATGGCTCTCAAGAGGTAAAATATTAAATAGAATGTCTGAAATACGGAACGAGTTATATCGTTTCTTAAAGGAAAAAAGTCACTCTCTAGCAGACTGTTTCAGCAATGAAGATTTTCTACTGTAAATGCCTTGCAGTAATGATATTTTTTAGAAAGTAAATATTCTCAGCTCTTCACTTGAAGGTAATCAGGCAAGTGTACTACCTTGGAGTGAAAAAGTGAAGGCGTCATAAAGAAATTAGAACTGTGGCAAAACTACATGGAAAGTGGCATGCTAGACATGTTCCCCACTCTAGCATCACTCTTAGAGGACATTGATAATCCGATACTTTCAATTGAGATAGCCTTCTCCATCATCCTGCAACACTAAAACTTCACCATGAAAAGTACTTCAGCGGCGATTTCGATGAACTTAATTAGATTAAAAATCCTTTCAAAGATGCTCATGGACAATAATTTGTAAAAATAGAAGAGCAAGAACAACTTAATTGATCTCATTTGTCGTACTTCACTGAAGAATAAATTTGATGTAGTGTCTTATGTTGGTGTTTTAGACACTTATCATCAAGGAATTCCCAACACAGAGCCAAAATGCATTTAACTTTCTGATTTCCTGTGCAACAATGTACTTGTGCGAGATTAGCTTTTCATGTATGGCAGAAATGAAGTTGAACTAACATTCAAAGCTAAATATAAGGAAAGAACTTTGAGTGGCTGTTTCTGGGATTACACCACATGTTGAGAAACTTTCTGCCCACGGAAAGTTCATCCATCACGCTGAACTATGTAATCCAAATTTTTTTTGGTCTTGTAGTCATTGCCTGCTGAATTGTAAACATTGTTCATTTCATAGTTTCTTAATAAATGAAAATGTGATCAAGATAAACAAACACAGGGGAAAATGCCCTGGTCGCAACCCAAAAAAGCCGAACACATCCTCCTTTAAAAGACCGACAGGAAAGTGGGGAACCAGCTGCCTCAATTCGCATTCCGCTTTTCGATGTCAAAAATTTTGGCATGCGAACACATGTGCTTTTTTAACATGGAACATTCTAAATCCTTTGACGCAATCTCTGTCCTTGGCCTAGCTATCATATGTACACCTGTAGAAAGGATGGGCATACTGTAGCTAACCTGCAGCACATTGTAAGTAGGCTGTTTAGGTTTTTATGTTGGTAACGCCACATAGCGCTCTGTATGAAAATCACTGACGGCACTGTGTGCAGTCTGTGGCTGGTTGGACTCATTGTTGTTATATTCGCTAGTGTAGTGTTGGGCAGTTGGATGGGACCAGCTCATGGCATTGGGCAGTTGGAAGTGAGCTGCCAGCAGTGGTGGATGTGGAGAAGAGATGCCAGAGTTTTGAGAGGTTACTATAAGTGGGCAATCTGGACGAGTGTCCACCAGAAAAAGGAAATTTGTAAAGATGGTTGTCATGAATTAATAGATATATATGATGTCTTTTGAACATCATTAAGGTAAATACATTGTTTGTTCTCTATCAAAATCTTTCATTAGCTAACTATGCCTATCAGTAGTAAGTGCCTTAAAGTAGTTAGAATCTTTTATTTAGCGGGCAGTATTGGCGCTTGCTGTGTTGCAGTAGTTCGAGTAACGAAGATTTTTGCGAGGTAAGTGTTTCATGAAGGGTATAGGTTATTGTTAGTCAGGGCCATTCTTTTGTAGGGATTATTGAAAGTCAGATTGCGTTGCACTAAAAATATTGCGTGTCAGTTTACTGATGATCAAAATAAGTAAAGAGAAAACTGTTTGAGTACATTGAGTTTTGCTCAGCTATTTGAAAATTAAATAATGTAGAAGTTTACCAGCACAGTCATTTTTAATTTTTCTAAGGGGATGTTTCATATGGCGACCCAGCAGGGATATCTCACTGTAATCTTCTGATTTTTTTCTTGTAGTTTGAGTAATTAATGTACATATTGTTTATTGCTAGTACATAATTGTAGAGAGAATTTCCTTTGAGGTTGTAGTTTTTCATTGCTGTACTGTAAAACAGTTGCGACATGCTTGTAGACTTGCACCAAGTATTTTTCAGCCGCACTTCCAATTAATTGGATATTATTTTCAGTGCTATTTTAATATATTTTCTTATGTTGCTCTTCAAATTGTGCTTTCCGTGTTATCATGTGAAATATTGTGACAATTATGGCGTGTGAAAAAATACTAGGCTCCAAAGTAAACTGAGAAATGACAGTGAAGACGAGAGTAATGTGTTAGCATCACTGTGTAATGATCTAACAGATATTCAAAGTAGTAATTTGGTAATTGTGCATAGGGAAATGGACCAGCTGTCAAATAATGGTGTACACAGTGATACAATTAGTGAGGCATTGTCGATCGATCGCGGCAACAGCTCGCCTCAGGAATCCGAAATTACAGGACAAAATTTTGCAAATACTGTATATTCAGTTTTTGCGTCATTACCCGTTTCTCAATCAAGTCGAGACACATTTTCTGCTTTTCAGAATGCGAATGTTACCTGTTATGCACTGCCAATAATCACAAAGGAACGAGTTCCAGACACTAACACATTGTTATTACAGTTCATGCAACAAATGGAACAAAATCGGGAATGAACCGAGCAACTGTCAGTTTAGTGATGATCAGAATAAGTAAAGAGAAAACTGTTTGGGTACGTTGAGTTTCGCTCAGCTGTTTGAAAATCAAATAACATAGAAGTTTACCAGCACACTCATTTTTAATTTTTCTAAGGGGATGTTTCAACATGATCAAGATTATTCACTACCTCCAGGCCAGGCAAGCTGAGCATCAGGTGTGGTCTAGTGTGGACCTTAGGGGGCTGATAAAAGACCGATTTGATTAAGGGCAGTTCTTGAGAAAACCCCAAAAAACCAAGATTTTTGGTTTTGCAAAGTACCAAAAGAGCTGACAGCCATATATATAACTTCTATTCATGGCAAATATGTTCTTAAAACATTTTTCGAGTCTACGACTTTAATGTAGTTTTAACTGTCATAGTGACCCAATCACAAGGGAGCTAGGGTTATTGCAAGGATTCTGAAGTCACCAGACTACATTTTTGATCAGCATTAGTTCAAAAATAAAACTTTATAATGGGCACATTGTGACTATACAAATATCCCAAATCAGCACTGCAGTGACAAAAAATGGGCTTATAAGAGGAGACAGTGATGGTGTGATAGAGGAAGTTGCTGTGAAACAGAAAGAGGGGTGGAAGAAGATCATAGCAGTGAAATCCAAACAGAGAAGATATTGATAGGCAGTGAGGTAGGGTGGCAGTAAAAGAAAAAGATAGATGTTGAAGTATGCTTGTAGCTTCTGTACCTCATTTGTTGTAGAATCAAGATACAACCAGTTTCACAACAGGTAATCTTATCTTCAGGTTAAATATACAACAACATACATGTGAATTAGAGGAAGTTAAGGTAATAACTAATAGTGTCTCATGTGAAGAATATGGTAAAGCACTCATTTCGCGGGATTGCATGAAGCCATTAGACCAATATGTCCTCCCAAAGTTCTATAAGGCACATATCCTGGCATCATGAAATGTAACGCACGTTGAAAGATCTGTTCGTAATCGTAGATAATTAAGGGTCATCACTGAGGGACATTCTAATTTGGACCTGAAAGCTAGGGCAGAGGAGTAGAAGAACGAAACTGTAGCATTAGAAGCACATTAATATAATATGGTAGGAGGGGCGGTGGGAAGGGGGGACTTTGTGGGCTATAGGCCCACCCTCCAATGGAGTATCATATTACACTTGATAAAATAACTTCAGAAATCAGCGAATATCTTACTCCAACAGATTCAATCACTTTTTTTTACAATTATGTAGCAATATAGGTTACAACCCCCCCCATGAACCATGGACCTTGCCGTTGGTGGGAAGGCTTGCATGCCTCAACGATACAGATAGTCATACCGTAGGTGCAACCACAACGGAGGGGTATCTGTTGAGAGGCCAGACAAACATGTGGTTCCTGAAGAGGGGCAGCAGCCTTTTCAGTAGTTGCAGGGGCAACAGTCTGGATGATTGACTGATCTGACCTTGTAACACTAACCAAAACGGCCTTGCCGTTGTGGTACTGCGAACGGCTGAAAGCAAGGGGAAACTACGGCCGTAATTTTTCCAGAGGGCATGCAGCTTTACTGTATGATTAAATGATGATGGCGTCCTCTTGGGTAAAATATTCTGGAGGTATAATAGTCCCCCCTTCGGATCTCGTTATCAGGAGAAAGAAAACTGGCGTTCTACGGATCAGAGCGTGGGATGTCAGATCTCTTAATCGGTAGGTTAGAAAATTTAAAGAGGGAAATGGATAGGTTAAAGTTACATATAGTGCGAATTAGTGAAGTTTGGTGACAGGAGGAACAAGACTTTAGGTCAGGTGAATACAGGGTTATATATACAAAATCAAATAGGGGTAATGCAGGAGTAGGTTTAATAATGAATAAAAAAATATGAGTGCGGGTAAGCTACTACAAACAGCATAGTGAACACCTTATTATGGCCAAGATAGACACGAAGCCCACGCCTACTACAGTAGTACAAGTTTATATGCCAACTAGCTCTGCAGATGATGAAGACATTGATGGAATGTATGATGAGATAAAAGAAATTATTCAGGTAGTGAAGGGAGACGAAAATTTAATAGTCATGTGTGACTGGAATTCAACAGTAGAAAAAGGAAGAGAAGGAAACGTAGTATGTGTATATGGATTAGGGCTAAGAAATGAAAGAGGAAGCTGCCTGGTAGAATTTTGCACATAGCATAACTTAATCATAGCTAACACTTGGTTCAAGAATCATGAAAGAAGGCTGTGTACATGGAAGAACCCTGGAAATACTAGAAGGTTTCAGATAGATTATATAATGGTAAAACAGAGATTTAGGAACCAGGTTTTAAATTGTAAGACATTTCCAGTGGCAGATGTGGACTCTGACCAAACTCTATTGGTTATGAACTGTAAATCAAAACTGAAGAAACTGTAAAAAGGTGGGCATTTAAGGAGATGGGACCTGGATAAACTGAAAGAACCAGAGGTTGTAGAGAGTTTCAGGGAGAGCATAAGGGAACAATTGACAGGAATGGGGGAAAGAAATACAGTAGAAGAAGAATGGGTAGCTTTGAGGAATGAAATAGTGAAGGCAGCAGATGTTCAAGTAGGTAAACAGACGAGGGCTAGTAGAAATCCTTGGATAACAGAAGAGATACTGAATTTAATTGATGAAAGGAGAAAATACAAAAATGCAGTAAGTGAAGCAGGCAAAAAAGAAATACAAACATCTCAAAAATGAGATCGACAGGAAGTGCAAAATGACTAAGCAGGGATGGCTAGAGGACAAATGTAAGGATGTAGAGGCTTATCTCACGAGGGGTAAGTTAGATACTGCCTACAGGAAAATTAAAGAGACCTTTGGAGAAAAGAGAACCACTTGCATGAATATCAAGGGCTCAGATGGAAACCCAGTTCTAAGCAAAGAAGGGAAAGCAGAAAGGTGGAAGGAGTATATAGAGGGTCTACACAGGGGCGATGTTCTTGAGGACAATATTATGGAAATGGAAGAGGATGTAGATGAAGATGAAATGGGAGATATGATACTGCGTGAAGAGTTTGACAGAGCACTGAAAGACCTACACTGAAACAAGGCCCCGGGAGTAGACAACATTCAATTAGAACTACTGACAGCCTTGTGAGAGCTAGTCCTGACAAAACTCTACCATCTGGTGAGCAAGATATATGAGAAAGGCGAAATTCCCTCAGACTTCAAGAAGAATATAATAATTCCAATCCCAAAGAAAGCAGGTGTCGACAGATGTGAAAATTACCGAACTATCAGTTTAATAAGTCACAGCTGCAAAATACTAACGTGAATTCTTTACAGACGAACGGAAAAACTGGTTGAAGCCAACCTCGGGGAAGATTAGTTTGGATTCCATAGAAATGTTGGAACACGTGAGGCAATACTGACCCTACGACTTATCTTGGAATAATTGAGGAAGGGCAAACCTACATTTCTAGCATTTGTAGTCTTAGAGAAAGCTTTTGACAATGTTGACTGGAATACTCTCTTTCAAATTCTGAAGGTGGCAGGGGTAAAATACAGGGAGCGAAAGGCTATTTACAATTTGTACAGAAAGCAGATGGCAGTTATAAGAGTCGAGGGACACGAAAGGGAGCGGTGCTTGGGAAGGGAGTGAGACAGGGTTGTAGCCTCTCCCCGATGCTATTCAATCTGTATATTGAGCAAGCGGTAAAGGAAACAAAAGAAAAGTTTGGAGTAGGCATTAAAATCCATGGAGAAGAAATAAAAACTTTGAGGTTCGCCGATGACATTGTAATTCTGTCAGAGACAGCAAAGGACTTGCAAGAGCAGTTGAACGGAATGGACAGTGTCTTGAAAGGAGGGTATAAAATGAATATCAACAAAAGCAAAACGAGGATAATAGAATGTAGTAGAATTAAGGCGGGTGATGCTGAGGGAATTAGATTAGGAAGTGAGACACTTAAAGTAGTAAAGGAGTTTTGCTATTTGGGGAGCAAAATAACTGA
Source organism: Schistocerca nitens (assembly GCF_023898315.1). Lineage (NCBI taxonomy): Eukaryota > Metazoa > Arthropoda > Insecta > Orthoptera > Acrididae > Schistocerca > Schistocerca nitens. Next base: position 669,045,372 of record NC_064618.1, read on the forward strand.
TGATGGTCGAAGTAGAGAGGATATAAAATGTAGACTGGCAATGGCAAGGAAATCGTTTCTGAAGAAGAGAAATTTGTTAACATCGAGTATAGATTTAAGTGTCAGGAAGTCGTTTCTGAAAGTATTTGTGTGGAGTGTATCCATGTATGGAAGTGAAACATGGACGATAAATATCATAGAGGGAGACGAAGAGATGAATACAATAAGCAGATTCAGAAGGATGTAGGCTGCAGTAGGTACTGGGAGATGCAGAAGCTTGCACAGGATGGAGTATCATGGAGAGCTGCATCAAACCAGTCTCAGGGCTGAAGACCTCAACAAACAACAACATAGCTTACAAAGTATTCCAAACACATTTTAGCAAAAGAATAAGAGCGGCAAATAGCGTACTACCTAAACCAATAAATAAAATTTAACTTAAAATAGGCGTCTTATTATTTAATAATACACATTTTTTACCCTGAACTGCAAAACAGTTACCAAAAAATACTTTAAGGAACACTAACTCTCCTTTTGTTAAGCCATATTACATTTCCCTAAATACCTCCCCCTCCCCCCCATTAGCCCCCTCTTGACCGACTTCTATAATCGCCCCTGTACAGAATCAACGTGTTAGTATTGAACATAGGCAATGGACTGTACCTACTACTGGGGTGCTAGTTGATGCCGGCAGAGGGCATGAGGGTTTTATGACTGTAGTACCTTATTTTTCGAAGATTGGAGGTTGTTTTACAAAAGAAATTGACGTCTGAAGATAATTTATATGCTAACAATGGATGCTGCTTGTCGTTGCTAGCGTTCTATCTACATGGATGCTCTGCAAATCACATTTAAGTGCCTGGCAGAGAGCTCATCGAACTACCTTCACAATTCTCTATTACTCCAGTCTCGTATAGCGTGCGGAAAGAATCTTTCCGTACCAGCTCTGATTTCCCTTATTTTATCGTGGTGATCGTTCCTCCCTATGTAGGTGGTGTCAACAAAATATTTTCGCATTCGGAGGAGATAGTTGGTGATTGGAATTTCGTGAAAAGATTCTGTCACAACGAAAAACGCGTTGGTTTTAATGATGTCCAGCCCAAATCCTGTATCATTTCTGTGACACTCTCTCCCATATTTCGCGATAATACAAAAAGTGTTGCCTTTCTTTGGACTTTCTTGATGTACTCCATCAGCACTATCTGGTAGGGTTCCCACAACTGGCAGCTGTATTCTAAAAGAGGACGGACAAGCGTAGTATAGGTAGTATTCTTAGTAGGTCTGTTACATTTTCTAAGTGTCCTGCCAATAAGACGCAGTCTCTTGGTTAGCCTTCCCCACAACATTATCTGTGTGTTCCTTCCAATTTAAATTGTTCATAATTGTAATACCTAGGTATTTAGTTGAATTTACGGCTTTTAGATTAGTCTGATTTATCGTGTAACCAATGTTGAGTTCCTTTTAGCACTCATGTGGATGACCTCACGCTTTTCGTTATTTAGGGTGAACTGCCACTTTTGGCACCATTCAGATATCTTTACTAAATCGTTTTGAAGTTTGTTTTGATCTTCTGATGACTTTATTAGTCGATAAACGACAGCATCACCTGCAAACCAACGAAGACGGCTCCTCAGTTACTAAAACTTCTAATATAGTGGAAAAATTCTGTGTAGTATGCTTACCTTTTTAGTTTTAGTGCAAGCCCCATAGTTAAATACTAAACCTGATTAAAATATGAGTTATTAAAATTGGCTTTTGATCCCAGGAACAACTGGTTTATGTTAAATTAATGATTATGACTGCAAGGTAAATTTGGAAATTAGCTAAAATCGATAAGATAATCACATTACATAACCATGTATGGTAAAATTAGGTTAATGAAAGCAAAAGCCAAAACGTAGTCAATATGAGATATTGCAATTGTTATTGTATAATAGCTATTCATAAAGGAGGGCATAAACAATCGAAAATCGAGAGAGTGGCTCTATGTCTCAGATCCAGCTGACAACTCAGCGTTTGTTTTGGGAGTAGGCTTAGGGAATGACTGTTATGGATTTCTTCGAGACTATTGAGAGTATCACGCTGGCTTCCATCACATAAGCTCATTCGGCTGGTTGCCAGATGCGTTATTTTATGTGTGATATCATGCAAAGTGTCGGAAATCCCGTATTTAGAACCAGTCACGTTCAGATGTACTTTGAAGTGGATCAAAACCTTTGGCCCATTTGTCCAATATAACCTTGTGCACAATCATTGCAATAAATACAATATACATCTGTAGAATTAAATTTCTTATACTTAATTCGTTCATTGTGGCGAAGTTGAAGACCAGTGGCCCTTGGAATAAAAGATACAGGGAAACACCTCTATCATTTAAACTTTTCCTATTCTGGTGGAAATTGTACTATAATGTGATATCCTATAGTAATACACTATTTTTGGAGGTAAGTTCCTATGGGACCAAACTGCTGAGGTTATCGGTCTCTAGACTTACACACTACTTAATCTAACTTAAAATAACTTACATTAAGGACAACACACACACCCATGCCCGATGGAGGACTCAAACTTCCCATGGGGAGAACCGTGTGAACCATCGCAAGATACCTCATACCACACCGCTACTCGGAGCAGCCGGTTTTTTGGTATTTGGGTTATTGATGACAGAGTTATCTGTTGTTGTGCAAGCAGAATGGTAGGCAGCATTCTCTTCTGGATCGTCCTTTTAATGTTATTAACAAAATTGGGCAATATATTTGATTGTGTTCATTTCTCGATTGAAAGATATATCTAAAAGAGCAACTGTATGCTTTTTGTGGCTAACTGGGTGATCTGATGAGTGATGCATCACCATATTTGTGGTAGTTGGGTTCCTGTAAATATCGTATGAACTCTTTGAGATGTTTTATGTTAGTAACAAATCCCAATACGGAAGTGAGCAGTGTTCAATATAGTCAGAAGACCTTGCATTCATGATTTTATACATCAAAGAGCACTAGAATGACATTGATGTATCAATACCAGTTTACCACTTTAACCTTACATCTTCTTAACTGATTAAATATCTCATTTCCAAGTTGGAAACCAAAATGTTTGCTAGGCAATAACAGAATTTGGAGCCCATTGCTATTACCTGGCTTTGTAAGAAAAAACTTTCTCCAACTGAAATAATTGATTTTGAGGATTATGTCAAGTTACTTGATCACCTCCTCTATTTCTTCAGTCGAACGTGAGTTGTTATTTACAGTATTTTGAATGCCACCCACTGGTAATGTAGTGTACTTATTCGTAATGTCCAAGAAAACTAAATTTGTTCCTGGTTATATGGGTAACTCAGTTAGATTTTGAATTACATGCTCCCTATTCTAGATATTGTGGTTTGTTAGGTATGTATAATTTTTTGGTAACATTTTTGGGAAATCAGTGAGCCTTGAGCAGCCGCTGGTGAAGTATGAGTGCAGCAGTAGTGCAGCAGCAGTGCAGTAGGGAGTCGCATATTTAGCTTTCATATTTGTTTTGTAGTTTGATTCTTAATTTCTTTCCGAGTGTTTGTGCACTTGCATATTTAATTACATAAAATCCTTGCGTATTCTAGTATTTGAGAGGAGTTATATTGCTTATTAATAGCTGTAAAGTATAAATGCGCGGAGTCGTTAGTCAGTTGTTTGCTTTGGACAGCCAGTGGTTTCTGTTTATTTCGTAGAGTCAGTTAGCAGCAGACAGAGGCCATTGCAGTTTCATCTGTGCGAGCAGCAGTAGCAGAAACTAGTGGTAAATTCAGTTTTTTGTATTAGTTCCGCAGGTTTAATTCAAATTACTTTGTGTGCTTGCGCAGTGAAATTTTTCGGATCTTTGCGTATTTTCGAATTGGAAAGGGGTAGTATCAAATTTTTATAACGGTAGAGTGTAACATCGCGTAGGCGGTTGTCATTTGTACTAAGACAGGGGTAGGATCGCATTGTAATATCTGTATAGTGGCGTAGTCGTGGTCATTTGATTGCTTAGTTCGTAAGTAATTGTTCATATATCGCAGCTCAATCTGGCGCTGGTGACGCAACTGTGCAGTCGCATATTGCTGTTTTATTTGTTGCAACTATATACGTCCAGATATTAGCAGTAGGATGGATAGGGTGTGTGCGTGCTGTGTATGGGCGCAGGAGGAACTGGCCGTGGTTCGCGAGCAGCTGAGTGTGCTGTTGACCACGGTCAGCCGCGTTCAGGCTGCTGCCTCGAGGTGCAGCGACGGCGGAGGGTCTGGCGCGTCGCTTGAGACACCATAGGTGTCGCTTGCTGCGTCCGCTGACTCAGCCGCCGAGGCACCTTCTAGTGTACCCGGCACGTAGGGGCCGCCCTCACCTCAGGGTGAGTGGCGGACTGCAACGCGTTCGCGTTGCTCGAGGCGGACGGTCAATGTGGAGGCTGGCCAGCTGGTCTCGCCCGTTCATCCTGCCAGTGGGCAGGTGGCCGCTCCTTCAGCAGGGCCCAAGTAGGCACACGGAGGCAAAGGCTTCCTGGTTATTGGGAGGTCCAACGTTAGGCGGGTGATGGAGCCCCTTAGGGAAATAGCGTACAGGGCTTGAAAGGATTCCAACGTGCATTTGGTTTGTCTGCCGGGGGGCCTCATCTAAGATGTGGAGGCGGTCTTGCCTGCGGCTATCGAGCGTATGGGGTGCAGTCATCTGCAAGTAGTTGCTCACGTTGGCACCAATGATGCCTGTCGCTTGGGTTCTGAGGCGATCCTCAGTTCGTACAGGCGGCTGGCGGATTTGGTGAAGACCGCTGGCCTCGCACGTGGGGTGCAAGCAGAGCTCTCTATTTGCAGCATTTTTCCCAGAGTGGATCGGGGTCCTTTAGTTTGGAGCCAAGTGGAGGGTGTCAATGAGAGGCTTCGTTGACTCTGTGACGGTCTTGGCTGCAGATTTCTAGACTTGCACTATTGGGTTGGGAATTGTAGGACGCCCCTAGATAGATCCGGGGTGCACGACACAAAGGAAGCGGCTGCTTGGGTAGCAGAGTACTTGTGGCGTGCACATGGGTTTTCTTTAGGCTAGGCAGTAGTGCGAGGTGTCCTGATGAACACTCACCAATCGACGTGCAGGCAGGAAAATCAGGACACGCTCAGTGTAAAGACACTTCAGCTATCAAGATATAAGCAGTAAATTTTCAGAGTGTTCGGAATAAAGTTGCTGAATTTACTGCCCTCCAGGAAGCGCGTGGTGCGCAAATTATTCTCGGGACTGAGACCTGGCTGAACCCTGAGATAGGAAGTTCTAAATATTTAGTGAGGGTTGGAACGTGTATCGGAAAGACAGATTAGACACCGTAGGATGTGGTGTCTTCATTGCAGTTGACAAAAATATTGTGTCTACTGAGATCGAAGTAGAGTGTGATTGTGAAGTTATCTGGACACGTTTAACAGGGCTAGGAGAAATAAAGTTAATTGTCGGGTGTTATTACCGGCCACCAGGTTCCACCGTGACAGTTCTAGAATCATTCAAACGGAGTCTACACTCTGTATCGCAGAAGTACCCAGATCATGCTATATTAGTCAGAGGCGACTTCAGCCTAACTAGTATAGATTGGGATGTCTATGGATTCATTACAGGTGGTACAGACAAGCCGTCGTATGAATTACTTTTGAACACATTATCCGAAAACTGTGTTGAGCAGCTAAATCGACAGCCAATGCGTAATGGAAATATTTTAGATCTGGTAGACACGAACAGACCAGACCTCATCGACGGTGTCAGTGTTGAGACAGGAATTAGTGATCATGATGTTGTCATTACGACTATGGATACGAAAGTTAAAAAGTCGGTCAAGAAGGCTCGGAGAGTATTCTTACTAGAAAGAGCAGATAAGCAGTTGTTAGCAACCCACTTCATTTACTTCCGGTACGATGGACCTGGAAGAATTAGGGCAAATTTTAAACACATTGTAAATCACGCATTGGAGAAGTATGTGCCGAAAAAGTGGGTTACGGACGGAAAAGACCCACCGCGGTTTAACAGCGCAATTCGGAGAATGCTCAGGAAGCAAAGACTGTTGCACTCGCGGTACAAGAAAGATTGGAGAATGAGGACAGGCAAAAGTTAGGAGAGATTCGTGCTGCTGTAAAAAGAGCGATGCGCGAAGCATACAACCACTACCACCGTCATACCTTAGCAAAAGATCTTGCTGAAAACCCAAGGAAATTCTGGTCTTACGTAAAATCGGTAAGCGGGTCGAAGGCTTCCGTCCAGTCACTCACTGATCAGTCTGGCCTGGCAACGGAAGACACCAAAACGAAAGCTGAAATTTTAAATTTAGCATTTAAGAAATCTTTCACGCAGGAGGATCGTACAAACATACCGCTGTTTGAGTCTCGTGCAGATTCCGGTATGGGGGACATAGTGATAGACATCCCTGGGGTTGTGAAGCAGCTGAATGGGTTGAAAATAAATAAATCGCCAGATCCTGATGGGTTTCCAATTCGGTTTTACAGGGAGTACTCCACTGCATTGGCTCCTTACTTAGCTTGCACTTATCGCGAATCTCTTGCCCAACGTAAAGTCCCGAGCGACTGGAAAAAAGCGCAGGTGACGCCTGTATATAAGAAGGGTAGAAGGACGGATCCTCAAAATTACAGACCAATATCTTTAACATCGGTTTGTTGCAGGATTCTCGAACATATTCTCAGTTCGAATATAATGAATTTCTTTGAGACAGATAAGTTGCTGTCCATGCAGCAGCACGCCTTTAGAAAGCATCACTCCTGCGAAACGCAACTCGCCCTATTTTCACATGATATCTTGCGAACCATGGATGAAGGGTATCAGACGGATGCCATATTCCTTGACTTCCGGAAAGCGTTTGACTCGGTGCCCCACTGCAGACTCCTAACTAAAGTACGAGCATATGTGATTAGTTCCCAAGTATGTGAGTGGTTCAAGACTTCTTAACTAATAGAACCCAGTACAGTGTCCTCGATGGTGAGTGTTCATCGGAGGTGAGGGTATCATCTGGAGTGCCCCGGATAGTGTAGTAGGTCCGCTGTTGTTTTCTGTCTACATAAATAATCTTTTGGATAGGGTGGATAGCAATGTGCGGCTGTTTGCTGATGATGCTGTGGTGTACAGGAAGGTGTCGTCGTTGAGTGACTGTAGGAGGATACAAGATGACTTGGACAGGATTTGTGATTGGTGTAAAGAATGGCAGATAACTCCAAATATAGATAAATGTAAATTAATACAGATGAATAGGAAAAAGAGTCCTGTAATGTTTCCTGTAGCTCTTGACACAGTCACGTCGATTAAATATTTGGGCGTAACATTCAGAGCGATATGAAGTGGGACAAGCATGTAATGGCAGTCGTGGGGAAGGCGGATAGTCGTCTTCAATTCATTGGTAGAATTTTGGGAAGATGTGGTTCATCTGTAAAGGAGACCGCTTATAAAACACTAATACGACCCCTATTCTTGAGTACTGCTCGAGCGTTTGGGATCCCTATCAGGTCAGATTGAGGGAGGACATTGAAGCAGTTCAGAGGCGGGCTGCTAGATTTGTTACTGGTAGGTTTGTTCATCATGCGAGTATTACGGAAATGCTTCAGGAACTCGGGTGGGAGTCTCTAGAGGAAAGGAGGCGTTCTTTTCGTGAATCGCTACTGAGGAAATTTAGAGAACCAGCATTTGAGGCTGACTGCAGTACAATTTTACTGCCGCCAACTTACATTTCGCGAAAAGACCACAAAGATAAGATAAGAGAGATTAGGGCTCGTACAGAGGCATATAGGCAGTCATTTTTCCCTCATTCTGTCTGGGAGTGGAACAGGGAGAGAAGATGCTAGTTGTGGTACGAGGTACCCTCCGCCACGCACCGTATAGTGCATTGCGGAGTATGTATGTAGATTTAGATGTAGAAATCAGCGATCATATAATCCATATAAAATCAGTGAATAAACAGTCTTGAACATGATGGTTATTTTATTAAAATTACCGGTTTATTTCTCAGCTTAGGCCATCTTCAGACAGCAACATCAGCTGAAGCTGATGATGTGCGGAATAATCACTTGCTGACTGTTACACGCATCGCCAGCTATTGCTGAGGCTGCTGTCTGAAGATGGCCTAAGCCTTAGGCCGAAACTGGTCATTTTAATAAAATAATCATCGTGATCAAGGCTGTTTTTCCACTGGTTTTATTTGGTATGTGAATTTTTGATTCAAGTATGAAGGTATAAGCTTTTTGGCATGATATCTTACTCTTTGCCTCGCACTGACAATTGGATGAGTAGGAGATTGGTTTTTGTTGAGCCAAATTGTCTCATGTAGTTTTGGGTCTAATGGGCATAATGGAATGGACATTTTCTTTTTTATGGTTCTGGAAAAATCTTTGACATCCTGGACAATTTTTTTAATCTTGCTTAAAATTTTGATGTTGTCATACCTGCATTTGACAGTCTAATTCTCAGTAAAATAATTTTCGACCTTACTTTCCTTTAGTCTTCTTTAGGTACAACCAGCGTATTCGCTTTGAGAGTGCGTATAATTATAGAACTATTGGTTTCTTGTTTCTGATTAATACTCTGTATGATAAGATTTTTTGAAATAGCGAAAACTTTCACAATATTGTCTATTTTTTCTAAGTAATTTTATAGTTTTTGATAATATATTGCCTTGGCATCTTGAAAATCTAAGGAGATATGTTGGGAAATGGAGATTTGTGGTACGTTTCTACGGGACCAAACTCTCGGTTTCTAGGCTTATACACTTCTTAATCTAACTTTAACTTACACTAAGGGCAACACATATCCGTACCCGAGGGAGAACTTGGAACCTCCGACGGGGGCAGCTGTGTGAACCGTGGCAAGGCGCCATAGATAGTGCTGATATCCCGTGCGGCTGAAATTTTAGGTGGAAGAGGATAGATGGTATTAACCCGAAATAACTCAGGCTCATCACAAATCTCTGCAAGTACTTGTTACAATGCATTTTTTATTACAAAGATGAATTTTTTATTACAAAGATGAGTTATTTTAATTTAGAAGTACAAGTCAGACGATAGATAAGGTGTACATACGAGAATCACACTAGAATGGTATAAGAAATCCGTTTTTGTAAGACATATTTTGAATCATGGTGTGATCACAAGGGGAAGTCTCAGTGGGAGCTCTAGTATCATGTTTCTCTGTGGACATGATTCCCATGTGCATCCTGCTTCTTGTGCATACTCATATTGGATTGCTCTTCTTCTCTGTTGGCTAAATGACTTCTCGGAAGTGTCTTTCTGACAACCAAAGAGAGTAAGGTGTTCGTAAGTGGTCAGCCTGGCTTAAGAGAAATGACGCTCCTTTTCCATTTATCAACTATTTTTTCCAAGATGGGTCAACATAAATCCCAGTGATTACTTTTTCCCTCCAGTTTTGCCATACAAAATAAAAGAATTACGATTAGTTATTTCCAGAAAATGTAGCAGTTTGTAGTACTTCTGGCTTACTTTCTGGGTATTGGCCACAAAGCCATTCTCTGATCATCTGGATCCACTCCTCGCATTGTGAGGCTGTAGTCAAGCACAAGGTTTGCTTTCGTTATTTACTTTGATATTTTCTCAGTCTTCACCATATCCATAATGTGGATAGTTGAAAGAAGTACCACTTCTTTTTGTCTTTCCATTGTAATGCTAGAAATTTTCCTCATCTTTCACCAGCAGGTTCCTCCATTTTTAATTTTTTATTTTGGAGAGATTGTGGCATCTCTTTTTAGGGCGTATTTACTGTTCCATCACTATCAGTGGACTTCACAATTAGGAAATCTGCTCACTGTGGGGATGTGTAAAAGGTATCTGTCTTTGACAGTAACTTTGCTTCAGGAGTGGTTTTATAAACTTCAAAACCACTAGTGATGACATTGGAAAATCCGTAAAGTTTGCACCCATTTTTGTCCATTTCCCCATGTAAATAAGCAAGAGACCGCACACATATCTACTACATGATTCACACAGCATGCAGAAATTTATTCTAAATCTTTCCCTTTGCGTCAGGATATACTATACTCAACCTAGTTGACCCTTGTTCAAAAGTGGCCTTTCTTCTACCATAGTGTACCATTCAGGAACATAAGAATTTTGAATTTATTTTCAAGATGCTGGTCAACTGACCAAATTTTGTTCAACTTGGAATTTGAGTGATTTGCCGCATCATATATTTTGTTATCAGGAAAATGAAGATTTTTTGATTTGGAAACTCCTCTTGTAAGACATTACCTCAATGAAAAATGGAGCTGATATGCTTGCCAACAAGTCCAGTACATCTGTAATTCAGGTTTCTAAACAACACTTCACAAAATGGTTAGAGCAAGGGAAATTCGAAGTTCTTCATATGATGGCGGCAAAACATTACACCCTGTGTTTGAATCGCACTGGCAGATATATTTAACTGTTTCATCATATATCATTCCCATCAGATCCCTATCAAAAAAGTGTTCTTATATTTCAAGTTCATCATCAGCTAAAGGAATTGTACCCCTGGGATTTGGAGTAAATGGAAATCATGCTGGAGCACGATCTAGATTTTGATCAACAACATGTCACACTCTCACCTCAGACCAATCTATACCGGTGTCTTCCTCACCTTTTTTCTCACCTGATGAAAGTTCAAAAGAATCACCACCAGATTAGGAAACAGGAATGTCTTCCCATTGCTCTGCCACACTAGAGTAATTACTATTCTTTTCAAGCAGGAGTAATACTGCAACAAATGCACCAAAATGCTGTGAAACAACATGGTACTGTTGCAGCAATTCCATGAGCACAAGCCAGCAGCAGTACATTGTAACAAAATGCAAAACTGCAAAAAACGCTAACTAGTGACAGCAGAAGGATAACAACGATTATATTATGAATGTTGGTGCCAATTAGCGGCAGTGAAAGACACTACAACGTATATAATCGGGATGTTGGTGCAGGGGAGCGTAAAATTTGGTGGTCTGAGTTATCTCGGGATAATATTTCCCAGTAAAACACTTTTAACCAGAGTTATCTCGGGATAATCAGTAAAGAGGTTAACCTAAGTGGGTCAGGTTGTAAACCATGTGTGTTATGTCCTCCAATGATCCTTTTTGCCGTGGTTGAATCTCATGTCTATGTGTAGTAGCTAATGGTGCTGCGTCAAATGCAGAAATGATATGCGAAATTAAAGAATCCGTTCGCTTCTGAGCAAAGTCGAATTGTGGGTTAAATGATAAGACGTTGTGTAATAAGTTGTATACTACTTTCATCGAGTTCTATCACTATCATGCTGCACACTGATGGGTAAAATTTGAAATCATAGTCAGTTTCTTTAGTCTGTTATCTTCAGTTGTCATTTTATTTCTAAAAAGCCTACCAGCTTTCGAAAAGTAGGGTATTGTGGTATTAAACAACCATCATTCCCACTGCCAGCATCTACTAACACTTGTGGAGTAAGTACAGCCTATTTATTGCCCATGATAGTTCCCTCTGTGACTTAGTAATGGCTGCGTCTACACATATAACATTATCATTTCCTCATCGCAGCTGAGATAGTGTTTTTCTAAATACTATTAGGAGTTCAGCACTTGCCAGTTGCTACTGTACTATATTTAAGGGATTCTGGTGCCATAATTTCGTGTTCTTCTGCTTATCTGCTCGTTTTTGAGGTCCAAATTAGAATGTCCCTCGATGCTGACCCATAATTATCTAAGATCATTGATAGCTCTTCCAATATCCATTGAATCTGATGATGCCAGGAAGTTATAGAATGCTGGGAGGTCTTATTGGTTAATGGTTTAATGTAAGCCAGCCAAGTGAGTCCTTTTCTATCTCCTTCACAGTAGGCACTATTAGTTCTTTTACTTAGCAGCTTCTAATTCTTGTGTATGTTGTTGCAGATTGAACCTGAATGTGCTATTCATCATCGCGAAACCGATTGTACCTTGATTCCACAATAAGCAAGGATTAACAGCTGCAAGCGGACTGCAATTTATAAAAGATTTTACCACATATTTAAACAAGATGTAAAAAATAAAGGTGGATGAAGGTAGTGGCAATGGGATCAAAGTAGAAAGAGCGAGGAGAGACAGTGGAAATGAAAAATACAGATGAGTGCAGACTGTGCTTAGGCTTGGGGCGTCTGAACGGTCCAAGTCTGGCGAACTGTAACACATAACTATAGGGGAGTTCGAATTTTTGGCCGAAATTTTAATCATGTGGTTATAAGGGGAAAATAAGTTGGACCTGCTAGAATTTTTCTGCTGCTGAGGTATGATGGAGACAGTGACAGTGGCTGAGGTAGACATAGAGACAGTGTAAATGAGAGAGGAGACAATGGCAGTGGCATGTACTGTAAATCAATGGAAGTGAGACATATGTGGACAGTGGCAGTGAGAGGGAGATACTGAGTATGAAGACTTAACTGTATGGGGAGACTGCAGCAAAGCATTTAGAATGTTCTGTGTTGAAAGAGTGCATATGTTCGTGCATGGGAATAGATAATTTTTTCTAGGAGATGCTCATTCTTATTGGTATCGCAAAATATCAGCAGATGAAATGTCATAAACTGTCTCAGGGGTTAGAATTGGAACACAGGCTGCATTAATGCAAATTCTCGCACTATGGTGGCGGGAGTTCCAACATTAAGCGCGTTATGGGGCCCCTTAGGGACATGGCTGCCAAGAAGGGGAAGAAAGCTAATGTGTTTCAGTGTGCATACCTGGTGGAGTCGTTCCTGAAATGGAACAGGTCCTTCCGGATGCCATGAAGAGCACAGGGTGCAGCCAACTGCAAGTGGTGGCTTATGGCGGTACCAATGATGTGAGTCACTTTGGGTCGGAAAAGATTCTCTCTGGTTTCGAGTGGCGAACAGAAGTAGTAAAGGTTGCCAGTCTTGCTTGCACAGCTGACCATTTGCAGAACAGTCGACAGGACCAATTGTGGACATCTGGTACAGAGTCCAGTGGAGGGTCTGAAACAGAGGCTCAGACGGTTCTGCGACCGTGCAGGCTGCAGATCACTCGACTTGCGCCAAGGTGGTTGGGTTTTGGTTCCGCTGAGTAAGTCAGGAGTTCGCTGTACACAGGAGGTGGCTACACGGGTAGCAGGGGCTGTGTGGCACGGACAGGACGGATTTTTAGGTGTTTCGAAAAGGTAGGCTAAACACGGCTGGCAGTGGCATGTTTGTTGCTGTTAGAATTAGCTTATCTTTTCGCGATATTGAAGTAGATAGGAATAAAATAATAACTGGACCTCAAAATTCAGATGATACAATTGCTGAAAGATTCAAAGAAAACTTGTTTGATTTCAAACACGTACCTGACTCAGACAATTATAGGTGGTGGCCACTTTAATTTACCCTCGATATGTTGGCGAAAATAATGTTTAATCCGGAGGTACACATACAACATCGTCCAAAATTGTGTTAAACGCATTCTCTGTAAATTATTTCGAGCAGTTAGTTCATGAGCCCACGCGAATAGTAAATAGTCGTGAAAACACACTTGACCTCTTAGCAACAAATAATCCTGAGTTAATAAAGAGCATCAAAACGGATACAGGGATTAGTGAACACAGGACTGTCGTAGCGAGAATGAATATCGCAACCCCCAAATCCTCCAAAAATAAACGAAAAATATACCTATTCAAAAAAGCTGATAAACATTCACTTGACGCCTTCCTGAGAGACAATCTCCATTCCTTCCAAATTAACAGTATAAGTGTAGACTAGATGTGGCTTGCACTCAAAGAAATAGTATCGGCAGCAATTGAGAGTTTTATATCAAGTAAATTAACAAACGACGAAACTGATCCTCCTTGGTACACAAAACGGGTAGGGATACTGTTGCAAAAACAACGAAAAACACATGCAAATTCAAACAGACGCAAAATCTCCAAGACTGGCGATCTTTTACAAAAGTTCGAAATTTATCGCGGTCTTCAATGCGAGGTGCTTATAGTATTTTCCACAACGAAACTTTGTCTTGGAACCTAGCAGCACATCCAAAGAGATTCAAAGATTCTGGTCGTATGTGAAGTATGTCAGTGGCAAGGCGCAATCAATGCCTTCTCTGCGCGATAGCAAAAGAGGTTCTATCGAAAACAATGCTGCCAAAGCGGAGGTACTAAACACAGCCGTCCGAAATGCCTTCATAAAAGAAGACGAAGTAGATATTCCACAATTCGAATCAAGAACAGCTGCCAACATGAGTAACGTAAAAGTAGATATCCTCGGAGTAGTGAAGCAACTTAAATCACTTAATAAAAGCAAGTCTTCTGGTCCAGACTGTGTACCAATTAGCTCTGTACTTAACCGTTTGCTAGAAGAAAACTGGGAAGTTGCACAGGTCACACCAATATTCAAGAATGGTAGTAGGAGTAATCCACTAAATTACAGGCGCATATCATTAACTTCAATATGCAGCAGGATTTTGGAATATATATTGTGTTCGAACATTATTAATTATCTCGGAAAAACAATCTATTGACACAGAGTCAACAAGGATTTAGAAAAAATCGTTCTTGTGAAACACAACTAGCTCTTTACCGAGTGCTGTTGAGAAGGGATCTCTAATTGATTCCGTATTTCTGGATATCCAGAGGGCTTTTGACATTGTACCACACAAGTGGCTTGTAGTGAAATTGTGTGCTTTTGGAATATCGTCTCAGTTATGCGATTGGATTAGTGATTTCCTGTCAGAGAGGTCATAGTTTGTAGTAACTGACAGAAAGTCATCGAGTAACTCAGAGGTGATTTCTGGCGTTGCCCAAGGTAGTGTTATAGGCCCTTTGCTGTTCCTTATCTATATAAACTATTTGGGAGACAATCTGAGCAGCCATCTTAGGTTGTTTGCAGACGATGCTGTCGTTTATCGACTAGCGAAGTCATCAGAAGATCAAAACAAATTGCAAAATGATTTAGAAAATTGGCAATTGATCCCAAATAACGAAAAGTGAGAGATCATCCACATGAGTGCTAAATGGAATCCGTTAAACTTTGGTCACACGATAAATCAGTCTAACCTATAGGCAGTAATTTCAACTAAATACCTAGGAATTATAATTAGGAACAACTCAAATTGGAAGGAACATATAGAAAATATTGTGGGGAAGGCTAACCAAAGACTGCATTTCATTGGTAGGACACTTAGAAAATGTAATATATCTGCTAACGAGACTGCCTACACTACGCTTGTCTGTCCTCTTTTACAATACTGGTGTGTGGTGTGGCATTCTCACTGGATAGGGTCGATGGAGTACATCGAAAAAATTCAAAGAAGGACAGCACGTTTCATATTACTGCGAAATAGGAAAGAGAGCGTCACTGAAATGGTACAGGATTTGGGCCGGACTTCATTAAAATAAAGGCGTTTTTCGTTGCGACGGAATCTTCTACGAAATTCCAATCACCAATTTTCTCCTCCAAATGCGAAAATATTTTGTTGACGCCGACCTACATAGGAAGAAACGATCACCATGATAAAATAAGGGAAATCAGAGCTCGTACGAAAAGATACAGGCGTTCGTTTTTTCCGTGCGCTATACGACATTGGAATAATAGAGAATTGTGAAGGTGGTTCGATGGGCCCTCTGCCTGGCACTTAAATGTGATTTCCAGAGTATCCATGTGGATGTAGATTTATGATTGGCGCTGCCAGGTAGAGAGGTGCAACAACAATCAGGAAAAATTTTTAGTTATTACATGAAATCTTAAGTGACAAACCAAAATCAAGAGACACCTCTACCGCTCACTTAATCATACAATACATGGCTAGGCTCGAAATATTGTGTAACCATCATACTGAAGAAACAGATGAAATAATCTAAGCACTTGACATAATTTCCAAATTCAATTATTTTTTGTTTTGGAGACAGTTTTTTCTTACAAAGCCACGTTCTATCAATGGGTTGTTCCGAATTCTCTTAACGCTTAGAAAACATTTTCGTTTCCAACTTATAAAAGAGATATTCAATCAGTTAAGAACACGTAAGGTTACAGTGGAAGCCAGATATAGACACGTCAATGACATTCTAATGCTCTATGAGAGATCAAATCATGGATGCAAGGTCTTCTGAATAGAATTTAACAGCTCCAATACAAACATATAGTTCAGTATTCAATATACTGAAAATGACTCACTTCTGTATTTGGATTTATTACTAACGTTAAACAAGTCAGGGAGTTCCTGCAATATTTACAGGGAGATATGGTGATGCATCCGTCAACCGATCATCCAGTTAGCTATAAGAAGGCATATAATTCCACTTTCAGATGTACCTTTCACTTGAGAAATGAACACTGTCAAATATATTGCTCTAGTTAATGTCTACAAAATGGTTCAAATGGCTCTGAGCACTATGGGACTTAACATCCGAAGTCATCAGTCCCCCTAGTACTTAGAACTACTTAAACCTAACTAACCTGAGGACATCATACACATCCATGCCTGAGGCAGGATTCGAACCTACGACCGTAGCGGTTGCGCGGTTCTAGACTGAAGCGCCTATAACCGCTCGGTCACAGCGGCCGGCGTTAATGTCTACAACCCCGATTTTATTAATAACATTAAACGGACGGATCCAGAATAAAATATAGCCTGACATTCCGCTTACACAACAACAGATAACCCTATCACCAATAAACCAAATACCAAAAAACCATATTACTATAGGATACCACATTAAGGTATAATTCCCACCAACACTGGAAAAAGATTGAACCTGAAGAGCTTATGGAACGGAACCAAGGGGTTATACTCTCAAAAGTCTCGAAGAAATCCATAACATTCATTCCCTAAGCCTACTCCCAAAACAAACGCTGAATTGTCAGCTGGATCAGAGACATAGAGCCACTCTGTCGAATTTCGATTGTTTATGCACTCCTTTATGAATAGCTATTATACAATAACAATTGCAATATCTCATATTGACTGCGTTTTGACTTTTGGTTTCATTAACCTAATTTTACCATACATGGTTATGTAATGTGATTATCTTATCGATTTTAGCTAATTTCCTAATTTAACTTGCAATCATAATCATTAATTTAATTTAAACCAGTTGTTCCAAATGGTTCAAATGGCTCTGAGCACTATGGGACTTAACATCTTAGGTCATCAGTCCCCTAGAAGTACTTAAACCTAACTAACCTAAGGACATCACACACATCCATGCCCGAGGCAGGATTCGAACCTGCGACCGTAGCAGTCCCGCGGTTCCGGACTGAAGTGCCTAGAACCGCACAGTCACCGCGGCCGGCACTAAACCAGTTGTTCCTGGGATCAAAAGCCAGTTATAATAACTCATATTTTAATCAGGTTTATTTTTAACTATGGGGCTTGCACTAAAACTAAAAAGGTAAGCATACTACACAGAATTTTTCCACTATATTAGAAGTTTTAGTAACTGAGGAGCCGTCTTCGTTGGTTTGCAGGTGATGCTGTCGTTTATCGACTAATAAAGTCATCAGAAGATCAAAACAAACTTCAAAATGATTTAGAAAAGATATCTGAATGGTGCCAAAAGTGGCAGTTCACCCTAAATAACGAAAAGCGTGAGGTCATCCACATGAGTGCTAAAAGGAACTCAAACTTTGGTTACAAGATAAATCAGACTAATCTAGAAGCCGTAAATTCAACTAAATGCCGGCCGCGGTGGTCTAGCGGTTCTGGCGCTGCAGTCCGGAACCGCAGGACTGCTACGGTCGCAGGTTCGAATCCTGCCTCGGGCATGGGTGTGTGTGATGTCCTTAGGTTAGTTAGGTTTAAGTAGTTCTAAGTTCTAGGGGACTTATGACCTAAGATGTTGAGTCCCATAGTGCTCAGAGCCATTTGAACCATTTTTTCAACTAAATACCTAGGTATTACAATTATGAACAATTTAAATTGGAAGGAACACACAGATAATGTTGTGGGGAAGGCTAACCAAGAGACTGCGTTTTATTGGCAGGACACTTAGAAAATGTAACAGACCTACTAATAATACTACCTATACTACACTTGTCCGTCCTCTTTAGAATACTGCTGCCCATTGTGGGAACCCTACCAGATAGTACTGATGGAGTACATCAAGAAAGTCCAAAGAAAGGCAACACTTTTTGTATTATCGCGAAATATGGGAGAGAGTGTCACAGAAATGATACAGGATTTGGGCTGGACATCATTAAAACCAACGCGTTTTTCGTTGTGACAGAATCTTTTCACGAAATTCCAATCACCAACTATCTCCTCCGAATGCGAAAATATTTTGTTGACACCACCTGTGGTGTCACCGCTAGACACCACACTTGCTAGGTGGTAACTTAAATCGGCCGCGGTCCTGTAGTACATGTCGGACCCGCGTGTCGCCACTGTGTAATCGCAATCCTAGCGCCACCACATGGCAGGTCACAAGACACGGACATGACCTCGCCCCAGTTGTACGGACGACATAGCTTGCGACTAGACCTACCAAGTCTTCCTCTCATTTGCCGAGAGACAGGTTAAATAGCCTTCAGCTAGTCCATCGCTACTACCTAGCAAGGCGCCATGTGTATCATTGCTAATTGCTTACTACTATGCAAGAGATGTATTTCAACAAGAACAAGACTACATTAAAGTTAAGTATATTAAAATCTCTCTTCTTTTCTTTATAGTTTTCATCCAGTCTCCTGTTTCAGAATTTACGCCCGTCTGCGTTAGTTTCGCGTGCACCTAGCCACTCATTGTGTCGAGACCTTAGGGAATCGACACAACACCACCTACATAGGGAGGAACGATCACCACGATAAAATAAGGGAAATCAGAGCTGGTACGGAAAGATTCTTTCCGCACGCTATACGAGACTGGAGTAATAGAGAATTGTGAAGGTAGTTCGGTGAGCTCTCTGCCAGGCACTTAAATGTGATTTGCAGAGCATCCATGTAGATAGAACGCTAGCAACGACAAGCAGCATCCATTGTTAGCGTATAAATTATCTTCAGACGTCAATTTCATTTGTAAAACAACCTCCAATCATCGAAACAAAAAGGTACTACAGTCTTATAGAACCCTCATGCCCTGTACTGGTATCAACTAGCACCCCGGTGGTAGGTACAGCTCATTGCCCATGTTAGTTAGTAGTTACGATTTTCTAGTGCCTGTGCTTGCACACCATGTTATCATTTCGTCATTGCATCCGAGATAGCTGTTTTTGTAAGACCTGTCAGGAGTTCAATACTGATAAGTTGCTATCGTGCGGGGCGGTCGCAAGGGGGGCTATAGCCCCCCCCCCCCAAAATGGAGTATCATATTGAACTGGATAACATGACTTCAGAAATCAGCGAATATATTACTTCAACAGATTGAATCATTTTTTGTATAATTGTGTAGCAATATAGGTTGAAATGTATTTCAAACACGTTGTAACAAAAGAATAAGAGCGGCAAATAGCGTACTATCTAAACCAATAAATATTATTTAACTTAAAATGGGCGTCTTATTAGTGATTAATGTACGAGTACCACTTACAATAATCAACAAAGCTAAACATGCCGGGTATGCCGACCAACACTTTAAATTGCTGATCCCAGACAAAACGCTCGAAATCGCCGGACATCTGGGTGAAATCGTATTGTTTTCCTGAGCATGTACATTCTGTAGACTTGTTTTTACCCTGAACTCCAAAACAGTTACCAGAATCTGATTTAAGCAACACCAAATTTTACCAGTTTGACAGTGGAGGACCCTTTTGTTTAGGGGAGTATGTACGTGTGATTTTTTAAAAATGTTGTTCAATGTGTTCTTTTAAAAGTCCACTTTTTCTTCTGTTAGTAAAAAACCGTTTGAGGTAGAGATGTTTTGGGCGGTTCAGTAGCTGCAGTGGTAACATAGTGTAAAATTAGAGATATGTATCTGTGATAGTTCCTGAGATAATGGGTCAAATAATTTTAAAAATGTCATTTCCGTCAAATCAAGTTCAAACATTTTATTTGATATTAACTTACACATGGAGGCATGCCAGCTTCTAGAAACAGCCGGGCCCATAATCAGCATTATCTGGATCCTGTTCTTGACTATCCTGCAAACCTAGAAGCTTCCTTCTTATCCTGCCTCTTTTTTCTTTAGTCATTTCCTCTGCTGCTCGCTGGGCTTTCATGATCCTAAATCGATCCATTCGCTGAAAAGCTTGCAGTGTGTTGGCACCTGGAGTGATACCAAGTTCCTCAAGTACCCCAATTCTTCCCTTTATACCATCATTAAACGTTATCGCAGCATCACAAACACCCAAGCATAGAGTTTTCCTTCCTACAAAGACATTTTTTGGTATGCGGGTCCAAATTACATTATTGAAAGACTCATTCGGGTTTTGTGTTCGACCATGGAGACATTTGGAAAGAAGGTCAGGATGAGCTAATTCTCTATATATTGGTTTAATAGCTTCCATCACTGCAGATGGTATGCTATTTTTGTGCCTAAATTGTTCCTCACTACCCGCTGCCTGAGCTTTGCGGTACTTGCACCATGAATCAGCACCAGGTGGACAAAGACCATGTATAGGTGTTTCATCAGTGGAAGATTTGTGTAAGAATGTAGCCCACTAAGCTCGTTTCATCCCTCATAGGTCATGTGTACTGTTTCTTATTGCCATTCCCTAATAATGCTGGAGTTCATCAATGTTTTTTTTCTGTAAATCTTCGTTTACCATTTAGAGTCTTTCCATCTGATAACTTCTCTTTTCCTTTTGTCTGCTTCAGTTTTCGGAGACGTGTTCCCATCCTTTTTTTAACGTGGCCCACACTTTCAATCTTAACAATCTGCTTATTACCATAAGGTTGGCTTTCCACTACTGATTTGTAAGCTTTTGAATCACCATCCCCCAAGTACTCAGCGTAACACACACCTCCCACCTGTTATGAACGTCTGAACATAGAAACAACTGCAGTAGCCTCCCTACCCCCACTAGTTCCCTCATAATTCATAGCACAATTTGTTTTATGGCTTTCACTTGTTTCATCAATTGATTTACACTGATGACAGTATTTAGTTAGCATTTCAATGTCTAAAACTTTACCTGTGTCAACTCTAGTGACAGTTGCAACCGCATTTTTTTTATGTGTGACCCCCTCTTCTGTCATGTGCCATCACCTGCCACAGATAAGTCTGTTGTGTTATTTAATCCTACTGCTTCTTTACCAGCAGCTTTCATAAAAGCAACAGCAACAGATTTGACGCATTCACCAGTTACTTCTGTGTACTTACTTGATCTGGTTGGTGGGTTTGGCAAGTTCAGCATTGCACATAATGCTTCAGCTGCAGTCAATCCTTTCCCAAAGCACCTCATCTCATACAGGAATCTAACATTGCTCTCAAACAAGTCATTCTTGCACTTTTCAGAAGTCCAAAATGATGTCGAGAGCCTGCAATATCGCACTGAATATTAAGTTTGTTAGCCAGTCCAGTCCTTGCAGATGAGTCCTCAGGGAATGGCAATTGAATCTCAATGTAGACAAGTGTAATGTGCTGCGAATACATAGAAAGATAGATCCCTTATCATTTAGCTACAAAATAGCAGGTCAGCAACTGGAAGCAGTTAATTCCATAAATTATCTGGGAGTTCGCATTAGGAGTGATTTAAAATGGAAGGATCATATAAAGTTGATCGTCGGTAAAGCAGATGCCAGACTGAGATTCATTGGAAGAATCCTAAGGAAATGCATTCTGAAAACAAAGGAAGTAGGTTACAGTAAGCTTGTTCGTCCACTGCTTGAATACTGCTCAGCGGTGTGGGATCCGTACCAGATAGGGTTGATAGAAGAGATAGAGAAGATCCAATGGAGAGCAGCGCGCTTCGTTACAGGATCGTTTAGTAATCGCGGAAGCGTTACGGAGATGATAGATAAACTCCAGTGGAAGACTCTGCAGGAGAGATGCTCAGTAGCTCGGTACGGGCTTTTGTTAAAGTTTCGAGAGCATACCTTCACCAAAGAGTCCAGCAGTATATTGCTCCCTCCTACGTATATCTCGCGAAGAGATCATGAGGATAAAATCAGAGAGATAAGAGCCCACACAGAAGCATACAGACAATCCTTCTTTCCACGAACAATACGAGACTGGAATAGAAGGGAGAACCGATAGAGGTACTCAGGGTACCCTCCGCCACACACCGTCAGGTGGCTTGCGGAGTATGGATGTAGATGTAGATGTAGAGATGCTAATTTGCCCACCACAAACCTTACATGACACAGCATCTTGCAAAACGTGTCCTAACACACTCAAATCTAAAAGAACATAACCTAAACTATTTTGATCTTTGTCAATAAATAAATCCTCATGGTCTCCAAGTTTCCTCTTCGAAGCACTAGTA
Source organism: Schistocerca nitens (assembly GCF_023898315.1). Lineage (NCBI taxonomy): Eukaryota > Metazoa > Arthropoda > Insecta > Orthoptera > Acrididae > Schistocerca > Schistocerca nitens. The sequence continues at coordinate 669,067,657 of NC_064618.1, forward strand.
GGCGTGTCCTTATCATGGGTCTGTGAAAAATCTATTTCAGGATCAACACTGGATTCAGATGTTGTAATATGCTGATTTCCATGGAAACGTCGCTTCTTAAAACAACCCTTTCCTTTCGTCATGTTGAAAAGAGGTATAAGAGCATATAATAACATACCAAACCACAATGTTTTCAGTTCAAAACATATGAAACACGACAACCACAAAGAAAATAAACAAAATGCATGTGCTATACCGCCATTTCTGTTTACACAGTGCATCCAACCTCTTAACACGAACATTAACATGATTTCAAGGGATAAATAAATGAAAACCACAGCCTTCTAGATTGAATAGTTCAAGAAATAGAGATACTTAGGCAAATCAGTGCAAAACGACCGGATAATTTTACACGTGCACTATTAACTTTGAAATGATAAAAACTACACTTCCAATTGGAATTTTTTGACAAATAATGCATCAAATTATTCAGGAGAGATAAAATATTAATAAGAGATAATAATCTGAAAATGTCACTTTTTGACCAGTTCCGCCATACATACTCCCCTTAAGCGATATTCCATTCCCCCGAGCTTCCTCCCCCTCTCCTCCCTCCCCTTTCCGCCATTAGCCCCACCTTGACCGACTTCTAGAATCACCCCTGGCCACCGTATTATATTAACATGCTTCTAATGCCACAGTTTCGTTGTTCTGCTCATCTGCCAAAGTTTTCAGATTCAAATTAGAATGTCCCTCAGAGATAACCCTTAATTATCTATGATTATGGATGGCTCTTTCAATGTGCATTACATTCCATGATGCACATATGTGCCTTATAGAACATTGGAACGCCATATTGGTCTAATGGCTTAATGTAAGCCCATGAAATGAGTGCTTTACCATCTTCTTCACAAGAGGCACTATTAATTATTACCTTTACTGCCTCTAATTCGTATGTATGCTGTTGTAGATTTAACCTGAAGATTCGATTACTTATCGTGATACTGGTTGTATCTTGATTCTACAACAAATGAGGTACAGAAGCTACAAGCATACTGCAATTTTTAAGATTTTTCCACAACAATTAAATAACATTTTTATCTATATGTAGATTAAGCTGTAGTTGCTGATAAAGATACTTTTCTCTTCATCTATGTTTTTATTTTACTGCCACCCTCTCTCACTGCCCATCAATACCTTCTCTGTTTGGATTCCACTGCTATTATCTTCTTCCACCCCGCTTTCTTTTCCACAGCAACTTCCTCTATCGCACCATCACTGTCTCCTCTTATAAGCCCATTTTTTGTCACTGCTCCTTTGGGATATTTGTATAGTCACAATATGCCCATTATAAAGTTTTATTTTTGATCTAATGCTGATCAAAAATGTAGTCTGGTGCCTTCAGACCCTAGATCCCTTGCGATTGGTTCACTATGACAGTTAAAACTACATTAACGGCTTAGACTGGCTATCATATGCATACTATGCATGAAGTACGAGAACTTTGAATCCCTGGATTTCTGTAAAAGATTATGATATCGAAAAATGTTTAAACGTGCCTAGGGAACATCATTTTTAGTACATGTTTTCCATGAATAGAAATTATATACGTGGCTGTCTGCACATTTGGTACTTTGGAAACCAAAAATCTTGGTTTTTGGGGTTTTTCTCAAGAGCTGCCCTTGATCAAATCGTTCTTTTACCAGCCACCTAAGGTCCACACTAGACAACACATAGTGCAAAAGAACCAACTGGGTTGCTCAATTTGCCTGTCTGGAGATAGTGTGTAATCTTGAAATTTTGATCGTGTGCTGTTGGTTAGCGACAGTATGCCCATTATTCCTACAGGTATAAATATGATTGCTAGGCCAAAGGCTACCCAAAACACTTGATCCCTTAGCCCTGCGATCAATAAAGCCTGAAGTTGATCTACTTAAAATTTGCATTTTCTATTCGTTCTGTGTTTTCATCATATTAATTCACGTGGTTTAGGTTCCTGTTGTGTAAAATCCTTCAAATCTGAATTTGGTTAAACAGAGAAACTAGCAAAGAAAATATAAAAATGAGACTATTTATTTTAGTAAGAGAGGTTGTGGGGACAGAGCAAATGCTATTGTTCTTTGTGAAGGGGGTTCAAGAAAAAAAAGGTTTATTTTCACATTCATCTGTCAGCTTCCACTTAAGTTCTTATCAAAAGCCACTGGTTCACTTCCACCAACAGAAATGAAAACACAAATTGCTTCCTTTGAGATATGTAAATCAGTAGCTTCAGCATTCACAACTTTGACACTAAACATCAACTTTATCCCGGTTTAACAATATATCACCCACCTCCTCAAATACATAATAAAAATCACCAGCTGACGAGACTACTGCCATGTCACATTCACAAATAGCTTCACATATTTTCGTTGAAACACCACAAAATTCATCTTTAGCTGACAAAGGTACTGCTATGTGCCCTTCACCTACTTCTATCAATACAAAAACTTCTGCGTTATTTTACCTATGTTACTGTAATTGTTGCTACTGACTAGTACCTCATCAGAGTCCATCATACATTCTATCACCACTAAGTTCATATCTCATTCAGCCTGTTTTGTGATCACTGAATTTTCTTTCAAACATACACACACTTCTTTCAATTCTCTTTCACAAAATAAATTTTTCAGCCCCATACCATCATTATCAACCTTCTTAATTCATTCCATAATATTTTTTGAGCCCACTTTATAGTTGCATCACCTAAAATTATTCCCCATTTTACTCTTATTTTAGCATCTCCTTGTAGCCAGTTTATTTTCAAAAAATGGTTCAAATGGCTCTGAGCAGTATGGGACTTAACATCTGAGGTCATCAGTCCCCTAGAACTTAGAACTATTTAAACCTAACTAACCTAAGGACATCACACACATCAATGCCTGAGGCAGGATTCGAACCTGCGACCGTAGCGGTCGCGCGGTTCCAGACTGAAGCTCCTAGAACCGCTCGGCCACAACGGCCAGCTGCCAGTTTATTTTACTACCTCCAGACCTGACATGCTGCAGTCTCTGATTTTGTGACCTGTTGTTATGGTGTTGCATTCTGTAAGGCACCTGCACCTCACATGTTTGTTCCTGGCTTTAATTTCCACTATGAAAGTTCCTGCTTTCGTTTCCCATTTGAAAATTATTATTACAGTGATAAGTACTTCGATTGTTGTCATGATAGTTATTCGGTTTTTTTATTATGGTTCCCATTCTGGTACTCATTTCTCTGTCTGTTGTTCCCATAATGGGGTTTGAATTTCATTGCCTGTACTAATTTTTCAATAAAATCTAAAAAGTTCATCAATTGAACATGTCTGGTTGTGGATGAAATTGCATTGTAAAAATTCTCCTGAGTGTTTCTTGAGCATCATGTTTTCCATTAACATTCCGGTGGATGGTTTATATGTATCGACTTAGCCAGTTTGCACACACAAAAATCCCACATCTGAATGTTTGGTGTTTGAAACTTCGTCCGTCTAGGAAATTATTTGAAGTCGCTTGACTCCAGAATATGTTCAGGAAACCTCTATCATACACTTCGTAGGTAGTAAATGAAGAACACGTTATATTTGCCCATGACTATGTTGTGGCTCCCGAGATACCATTTCCCAAGCTTAATTTCGGCCACTTCCGACATTCCTCATACAAAACCATCTCTATATGCAGCAATAAAATCAACTGGATGGATTCCCATCACTTGCAAACCACTCTGTCATTCCCAAATTAACCCATAGACTGCCTACAGTAGTAGGTTCATTCGCTGCTAGAAAATTTAATTCTGCCTGTAGGTTTTTAAACTGCTGTTCACACTGCACATTTTTATTATTTATTCCTGAGTCAGTTGTTGCCTGTTGTTAATTATATCCTTTTTACTCTCTACCAATCTACCTGGAAAATTGTTAACAACTTTAGTGGTCACTTCCTCAAGCATATTTTCCCTCTGCACACAATTCTTTACCTTGTGCCTAGCTCGTTTTGTACCTTTTCCATCTTGTCTCAAAAACCTTTGTCTACTTTATTGACTCTGGTGGTAACCACGCCCACCTCCTCAGAAATTATGCCCATGTCTGTCCTTATAACCTATTATTTTGTCACAATCATCCCTTCAAGATCTGATTTAATTTTTGCCACCTCAGCTTTTACACTTCCTTCATTTGTCTCTACATTCTGAGTTTTTCTCTCTACATTTTCTATTTGTGTTTCTAGGTATTCAGTTTCTAACCCTAACTCTGCTTTTACTGAACCCATCTCTGTTTTTACTGCCTGTACACTAGATCGTACTTCAAGCAAAATTTTTCATTAATTGTGATGGGTGAGTTGTCTGGAAGATTACTTCCTCTCTCTGATTTTGTACTATCTGCCCCATCAGCAAGTTCCATTTCGACGCTACCACGTTCAGATTTAGGAGCATTATCTGAATCACACACACTAGGTGGTTCCTCACTCATTGCAGGCTCCACTGCTGATGGTAGTCTGCAGATACATAGAGCTTAATGCTATTGGCGCAAGTACATAATTTATTGGTCATGCTGACTGATTCTGCTGAATTGCACCTGCCAAAAGTGTGGTTGTTCCCAATGCAAATGCTGTTACCGGGCGAGACGACGTAGTGGTTAGCAAACTGGACTGGCTTTCAGGGGGACGACAGTTTAAATCCGCAACTGGCCACTGAGATTTAGGTTTTCCGTGATTTCCCTAAATCAGTTCATTCAAATGCCAGGATGGTTCCTTTCAACGATCATGGCTGATTTCATTCCCCATTCTTCTCTAATCACAGCTTGTGCTGCATCTCTAATGACCTCATTGTCGATGGGGTGTTAAACACTAATCTACTCCTCCCCCTCCTCCCTGAGCGCCATTGCTGATCAACTCAAAGTAGCCAAAATCACTGCCACTGGGCTGCATTGCTGTAGTCACTGTTGGTGTTCGTGCCGCCATAAAAGTCAATGCTGCTTGCTGCTGCAGTCTGGTAATCTGCAAACTTGTTTGACCCTTCCTCTTTCTCGGAGTGCTGTATCTAACTTCCCCACCACTTAGTGCGACAAATTCTCATGGACTCCAGTGTAGCTGAAATCTTATGTTTGGAGATGACACACAAACTAGAAATCATTTATTGCATTTGGGACTCGGGGAACAAAACATTGTAACGTTTTGGAATTACAATTGCGTTTCTAAAGGGATAGATTCATATCCTGGAAGAGAAAATCCCAATCCTAACTTTACCAGCAGTTACTTGAACCTAGGTATCTGTGACATGCACGCTCAGTTTAAAAAGGATGGTCTGATAAAGTCACATATTCGACCAATTCATGTCTGTTCACAGCCAGCAGCTAACTCGCTGGAAATAACAACCTGTAGCTGTGATCCTCCAGTGACATAGACTGTGCATTGGCTAGAACTGCGATTTAATAAGACGATGAAAAATATTAAAGAAAAGATAAATGAATAAATAATAAGCACATCAAAAAAAGTTTTGCATCACCCCGGTTCCCAGAACTCCTGAAGATAGACGTTGACTGTGGATATTGTATCACAGACAAAGTCTCTTTGACTGTTCAGAGATATCACCAAACCCGCCCAAAGATATAAACCACCATGCATGAGCAGCGTCTATTTGATGGAAGGGGTGCGACAGCCCAACATCTCGTGTTGTCTGTACTTCAGCCATGCCTAGACGGTTAATACCGCGGTTCGATCGCGTCTGCATTGTTACTTTGTGTCAGGAAGGGCTCTCAACAAGGGAAGTGTCCAGGCGTCTCTGAGTGAACAAAACGATGTTGTTTGGACATGGAGGAGATACAGAGAAACAGAACCTGTCGATGACATGCCTCACTCAGGCCGCCCAAGGGCTACTACTGCAGTGGATGACCACTAACTACGGCCTATGGCTTGGAGGAACCCCTGACAGGAACGCTACCATGTTGAATAATGCTTCTCGTGCAGCCACAGGACGTCGTGTTACGACTCAAACCGTGTGCAATAGGCTGCATGATGCGCAACTTCACTCCCGATGTCCATGGCGAGGTCCATCTTGCCACCACTACACCATACAGCGCGGTACAGATGGGCCCAGCAACATGCCGAATGGACCGCTCAGGATTGGCATCCCATTCTCTTCACTGATGAGTGTCGCATATGCCTTCAACCAGACAATTGTCGGAAACGTGTTTAGAGGCAACCCAGTTAGGCAGAACGCCTTAGTCACACTGTCCAGCGGGTGCAGCAAGGTGGAGATTCCGTGCTGTTTTGGGGTGGCAATTTGTGGGGCCGACGTACGCCGCTGATGGTAACAGAAGGGCCCATAACGGTTGTACAATGCGTGAATGCCATCCTCCGACCGATAGTGCAATCATGTCGGCAACATATTGGCGAGGCATTCGTCTTCATGGGCGACAATTCGCGCCCCCATTGTGAATGACTTCCTTCAGGATAACGACAATTTCTACAGACATGAACCCTTATGAACATGTTTGGGATAGATCGAAAAGGTCTGTTTATGGACGACGTGACCCACCAACCACTCTGAGGGATCTACGCCGAATCGATGTTGAGGAGTGGGACAATCTGGACCAACAGTGCCTTGATGCGCCGGCCGGGGTGGCCGTGCTACAGTCTGGAACCGAGCGACCGCTACGGTTGCAGGTTCGAATCCTGCCTCGGGCATGGATGTGTGTGATGTCCTTAGGTTAGTTAGGTTTAATTAGTTCTAAGTTCTAGGGGACTGATGACCTCAGAAGTTAAGTCGCATAGTGCTCAGAGCCATTTTTGCCTTGATGGATAGTGTGCCACGACAAATACAGGCATGCATCAATGCAAGAGGACGTGCTACTGGGTATTAGAGGTACTGGTGTGTACACCAATCTGGGCCACCACTTCTGAAGGTCTCGCTGTATGGTGGTATAACATGCAATGTGTGGTTTTCATCAGCAATAAAAAGGACGGAAATGATGTTTATGTTGATCTCTATTCCAACTATCTGTACGGGTTCCGGAACTCTCGGAAGCGAGGTGATGCAAAACTTTTTTTGATGTGTGAAAAGGTTTCTATCATAACATCTGAAACTGATGTAGGTGACACCAGGGAATTCTGTTGAATAATATTTATTATCTCAGCTAAACAGAAATCGGTCCTAAGATTATCTGTAATAATATAGACAGACAGATGATGTTATTAAAATGCTGAAGTTGCTTGAAATGCAGTACAAGAATGGCAGCAGAGTTTCCAAGCTAAATAGGTATCCAAGACACACAAAAAACTAAATCAATTTCATGAACACACTACACGGAATATTCACCAGTTCAAAATAATACAGTGTTCAGCACCCTGATTTATAACTCAATATATGAGAGATAATGAATAGAAACCCATACTCTGTCTATTCTCTGTTCCATAGTACTAGGGGTAAAGTTAAAGTTCTGCACAGGAGCATATTCATACCTTGTGAAAAATGAAGTTCTTTCAAGTGTTAAGGTTTGTAGCTGCCGTTCACGACCCACAATCTATCATCATACGGCCAAACACTAGATGCTATTGCAGAAGGTCTGCTTTCTTCCTCACCTAATGTAAAAATGTCCTGAATCGCTCTCTGGAATACATCCCTCAAAACGTGTCTGTCTCTACTTGACTCTAGTAGTGTTCTGCCACTGCCTACTTTTCCATTGTCTGAAGGGTGTCCCCCACCAAAAAACACATCGATTTTATGTTCCATAGACATGATTTGACTCAACTTGACTACTTTCTGACTGAACTAATATGAACTAATATAATTTATCCCTTGTTTTTAGTGTGTTTTAATGAATACAGATGGAGTTTTGAGACCAAGTCAACCTCTATATATATATCTATATGTATGGTGTTTCAAAAAGTTTGATTTCGTCTCAAAACTCCTTCTGTATTGATAAAAACACACTTATAACCTGGGATATATTTCAAATACTCTCAAAGTTTTAGCTACGATATTACAAATGCTCCATGTGTCCACCAGCAGTAGCACAAACAACATCTAGACAACAGCTAAATTCATCATAAATTTTACACGATGTATATGCTTTTACAGAAGTTATGGCGGCTGTTATTCTGTTCTTCACTTCTTCTATGTCACAACATAAAGGGGAGATGAACACACACTCCATCTCATACCACCAAAAGAAATATACGCGTGGGGTCATGTCCAGCGACCTTTCAGGCCAGAATGCAGAGCAGGGTCCTGGGTTCCTGTGCACCCTATCCTGCACTGAGGCAGATTGCCACTGAGAAACTGACGTATTAAGTTGTGCCAGTGTGGTGCATCTCCATCCTGTTGGAAAATAAAGTCATCAGCGTCCTGAATTTGAGGAAAAACCAATTCTGCTGTATTAAAAATAGCTTATTTCAGTCACTGCGTTTCCGTAAAAATGAAGTGAGTGCACTTTTTTTCACGAGAAATGCTACAAGAGATATTCAGTTTAGGTGAATTTCTATTGTGCTCAGTAACATATGAGTTTTCTGGAGTCCCCATATGTGCACTTTATGTCGGTTTCCTTTACTGCTAAAGTGACATGTTGTTTCATCACTGAAAATTAACTGTGGTAAAAATTTATTGTCAATCTGTTTCAATTTATCACCAACCCGAAAAGAGTTGCGCTAATTGTAGTGTGTATAGTTTATAGACGAAACGACGCCTTAGCAGCCACTAGAAAGTCGTTTGAGGCATTGCCAGTTCTCTTATGGCACGGCGAGTAGACTTTCATGGACTTCGCTCAAACATTTACAGAATTCTTTCCACCATGTCATCAGAAGTGTGAGGTCGACCTGTACTCTTACCTTTGCACAAGCATTCTGTCTCTTCATATTGCCGATACTAACAACTAATGTTTTTGGGTGAGGGCGGGTCAGTGCCAAAATGTCGACGAAATGCACACTCGACCGAAATCACTGACTCACTCCTTGCAAACTGTGGCACACAAAACGCCTTCTGACTGACTGCAAACTGAGGAGACGCGTTGACTGACATCTAAAGGGAATTTTCAGAATCTCTAGGCCACGCCTCTTCAAACAACACGTTAACTTGCCGGCACGTCCCGTGTTTCATAATTATTAGTGTCCAAAGGCAGGTCATTCTTTTTGAAAACACCCTGTAATATAATAGTATTTAATGAAGAAATGTTATAAACATTCTTTCATATTCAGATCATTACAACAATTATATGTAATAGTCTGTTCATAAAGAAATATACCAGCAATACTACACGTGTGCACTCACGTTAAATGACTGCAAAACGTCGTTAAATATTGTTTGAACAGTTACTTACTTCTGCTTGATAGAAGTGTTCTTTTGTCCTTCTTTAAATAACTCCACAAGTATGACAAGATATGAGGTATTCATGCTGCATTCAGTTGTTGTCTTCTTGAGGAGGATTCAGTGTTCTGACAAACATTTGCAAAATGAAAAAGGTTGTTGTTGTTGTTGTGGCCTGCAGTCCAGAGACTAGTTTGATGCGGCTCTCCATGCTACTCTATCCTGTGCAAGCTTCTTCATCTCCCAGGACCTACTGCAACCTACATCCTTCTGAATCTGTTTAGTGTATTCATCTCTAGGTCTCAATCTACGATTTTTACTCTCGACGCTGCCCTCCAATACTAAATTGGTAATCCCTTGATGCCTCAGAATATGTCCTACCAACCGACCCCTTCTTCTAGTCAAGTTCTGTCTCAAATTTTTCTTCTCTCCAATTCTGTTCAATACATCCTCATTAGATATGTGATCTACCCATCTAAAGCTGCACGCCCTCGGGAAAAATTACAGCTGTAGTTTCCCCTTGCTTTCAGCCATTCGCAGTACCAGCACAAGGCCGTTTTGGTTAGTGTTACAAGGTCAGAACAGTCAATCATCCAGACTGTTGTCCCTGCAGCTACTGAAAAGGCTGCTGCCCCTCTTCAGGACCCACACGTTTGTCTGGCCTCTCAATAATTAAAAAAGGTATAAATACATAATAAATTAAATTGGTACAGATAAGTTGCTTTCAGTATTCTAGCTAAAGTGCAGTACTGTCATCCGAGATACTGTACAACGAAATCGCACTAAGTGTTAAAAAGTCATTAATTTCAAGGTTCATTGTGAAAATATTTATATTTATTCATTGTAAAATATTACCTTTTGTGTTTTTTTAGATATTAAAATAAATAATGTTTCATTGGACGGATGTCATTTTTCTGAGAGTGCAGGTGCACTCAGATTTTCTTTATCGTGCATCTTTTTCTATTGTATCATTTTCTATCAGGGCTGAGGTGTCATCTGTGAACAAGACTGGTACAGTAAGAACAGGTAAGGACCCAGTATTGAACCCTGTGGAACTTCTTGGGAAATTGTTTGCCATTCAGAGTGGTAGTAAACTGAATTTAATGTTAAAATAACTCTTTGTTTCCTTCCTGTCAGATAAGACTTGAACCACTGTCATGCAGTATCTTCGATCTCATGGTTCTTCAGTTTGTGAAGAAATAATGAGTGGTTCACCAACTCAAAGGCTTTCGTTAGATCACAGAATATTCCTGAGACTTTTGTACCCTGATCTAGTGATGTGCTTATTTTTTCTGTAAATTCTCTGATATCATTTATGGTACTTTTTCCTTTCTGATAACGAAACTGATTTTTGCAAATAATGTTATTTACTGTAAGGAAATTTTCTAGTTGTTTTGCCACATGTTTTTCAAATATTTTAGAAAAAACAGGAAGGAAAGAGATAGGCCAGTAGTTTCCCATATCATATGGTGATCCCTTTTGAAATAACTGCTTAATCTCTACATATTTTAGGACATCTGGGAAAGACCCATGTTCAAAGGACTGGTTTACAAAAATGGTCAGTGGGTATGAAATAACATGTCGTACTGCCTTGATTACCATGGAAGGTGTTCCATCCATCCAGCTGAATTTTTGTTTTTTAATGATAATATTGTGTCTTCCACATCTGTCTGTGTGATTTTTCTGAATTTTCTAAAACAAATGTTTTGTATGTCATCTATAGGTCTGAAAATCATATTGTCCTGTTGGGCTGTTATGTCTACGACAGATTTCGCTATACTGACAAATAAAGCATCGAAGCAGTTTGATATTTGAACATGATTTTCAATAATATCACCCTGAAACCTAATTTGAGAAATTTCTTGACTTTTATTGTTGCCTCCCAACTCTGATTTCACAACAGACCAGACTGCCTTTGTTTTATTTCTTTGTTTGTTTATGAATACACTATTTGCCACTTTTTGCTGCCAGTATCACTTTTTTAAATATAGTCTTATAGCGCTTAACGTAAGTTACAAAATTAGGGTTTCTATTTACTTTGAGCTCATTGTGCAGCTGTCTTTTTCTGGTACTTGAAATTCTTATGACTGGCGTAATCCAACTTCGTTTACTCCTGACTCTCTTTTGATAAGGTTTTGAGCGAACATTTCATTGAATACACCCAAAAAAATTTAGAAATTTATGTAAATTTTTGTTGCTTGAATCACAGTGGTCTAAAGGTAAGCTTATAACACTTAACTTATCACAAAACTACCCTAAATTCTCTTTGCTAAAATTCCTTCGTATATAAGATTCAGACTTTAGTTTCTCTGTTTAGGGAAACACTATAAACAAAGATATCCCTAGATCTAGGCAAAACGTCCTTGTATCATCAAACTGATAATTTGTAATAATATTATCTATGCAGGTTGCCGAGCAGATGTTTTCTCTAGTGCACATAGTAAAGTTTGACTTGGAATCAGATTTTTTGACTAAATCGCGAAATTTTTCAATGTCACTGCTTTCAATTAATATATTTAAATTGGAGTCTCCTGCAATCACAATCTTTTTCTTGCTTTCTTTTTTAAGCGTATCTAATTGATATTGAAATTTTTCTAAGAACAATTTAGTAGCAGAACTCCCAGGAATTCTGGAAATTGATCTTACCACAGTATTTAAATCACACAGCTCTACACAACAGCTTTCAAAAATACATAGTTCATGTAAATAACTAGAATCTTCTTTCACTTCAAAGTTCAAGGAGGCATGCAAGAAGATACAGGAGCCCCCACGAGATATGTTTTTCTACAAAAGCGGCTGGCAAGTCTGAAATTACTAATTTTATTTAGAATATCTATGCATTCTTTTGTGAGCCAGTGTTCATTTAAGCAGACTGCCTTTATGGTTGCCAGTTCGGAAAGTATAACTTGCAGTTAATCAATTTTAGAGTAACCTAGATTTGGATGTTTTTTTCTGCTAAACCGTTTACATTTAGATGAATCAAGATAGATTTTTTGAGTTTGTTTGTACTTTGAAGAGCTTCACTTGTTCTATTATATTTATAGTTTCCAGTTTGGGTCACCACTTTTGTTCTCTCGTCCCTTTCAAAGTTTTCAATTTCCCTTGCTTTTAATGATTCCGGAAATGTCTAGGATCATTTTGCTGAATGTCATTGACCTAACCTATTCAAGTGTAGCCCATCCTTTCTCATACACTTACCACTTTCCAATTTATTAAAGTCTACCAAAACTGCACCCAGCTTGTTGCACTGTTCCCTGATACCACTGTTTATCTTATTTATGTATGTACCACTTACTGACCTTCTGTGTAAGAGTGCACTAACGACAATTTCTGAATTTACAAACACACTTCTTGCTGGGCAGATCAATTTCCGTGTGACACATATTATTTATTCCTCAGTGCTGTTCCATATGGAATTTGTTCCGATATGAATGAAAACACGTTCGTATTTTTCCTTTCTTTCATTTTCACTTTCAGTTTCACTTTGTTTCGAATTTGGAATATTTTGAAAGTGTCTGCTGATCTGATGTGATCGGATTCTGGGACGAACATCGATTTCACAGCCTGAAGTTGTAATATTTTTCAGTATGCAGTTGCCAACAACAAGAAAGTCCCTTTTTTCAATTGGTATTGCTGTGGCACTTCCACGTTTGTCGTTTTTGTAGGTCACTGGCTCCCATTTATATTTGTTTACAAATAGTCTAGTGGGTGGGTTTTTGATCACATTTCGCACACTATGTCTTTTGAAGGTTTTGTTTTGTACTTGGCTTGTGTTTTTTTTTCCGGATAGCTTTATTCCATTTCGCTTATTTCTGCTTGATGGGTATCACACACACAGAAATGTTTTTCTTGAGTTATTCTATCATTTTCTTTCTTTGTAGTCAGTAATTCGGTTTTCTGCTTCAATGTTCTTCTGTAGCTGCTTTATAATTTCATTTTTTGTATCTTCTTTCATTTCCGTTTCACATGCACTGGCTTTTTTCCGTATTGAGCTTTTTGTTTTTTTATAATCACTATTTCTCTATTTAATGCCTCAATGTCTTTTTACAGCAACTTTATAGTTTCGTTTTTTGAGTCCACTGTACGTGCAATATCTGCTGTTTCAACTCGTAAATATACGTGGCATGTCCATGGATTATCATCACTGATGAATTTTAGGTTCACTTTCGCCCACATTTTGTGCAACCAGTAATTACACTTGACACACAAAATACCCTTCATCACTCGCTTTTCACATTCACGACAAGAAAAACTATTTGTTTTTTGCTTTTTTGAGGAGAGTGAAACGTTACTATACTTTCCTATCGGCGCCATCTTGACATGATTTCCGTCATTATTGTTGCTCGCAATGCTACTTGGCTTGTTTTTATTGCATTCAGAAAGCGAAAATTTACTTCTAGAAGCACTGCCTGTAGACACAGTGTCTGCAGGCGACTTTTGAAGCAACTGATGTGTATTATTCGGTTGTGTTTGGAACTGGTTGCCGCAAAACTTTCGTTTTGAGCTAAATTTCTTTACTCTTGGCATTTGTAGCACATGAAACACACACACAGCAACAAAACAACACGCAATAACAACAAAACCACACGCATATGAAATTCCGAAATCATTGTATATTCGCAGATTTTTGTTCACATTCGTATCATAGCCTTCTAAACATGCTTGTACTTTAGTTCTGGGAGTCAGTGCCTTCTAGAATACAAATGTGTGAACTATCTGTAACTAACGACAGAACAAACAGAAGAACAAAATAATGTGTAACGTATTCTGACACAGTTCAAACTGACAGATGGGCATGGCCCCTGTACAGCATTACGTTCAACCTCAATTTCAGAATGAATGGAAAATGAGAATTCCCATAAACTATACATTTTTGAAATCAGCATAAAATTCTCTTTTCTATAGACCAAGAAATTTTTTTTAAAGTTTTGGTCACCTTCATGAGCATATACCCTTAATAAGTTTCATCACACTTAGTAAGGTCACAATTACAATTTTTTACAACGATTTTATAGGTACAGAAACTAATTTTCATTACATATAAGGTGGTACAGTTTTTGGTATACAGTACTTAAATTTTGCTTTCCATATATTACAGTTTTCCTTCCCATCTTACACCTGGAAATTTGTTTCCTTAGTCTATCGCCAATTTCTAAAAGACACTAAAACCTGTTGTCCTTGTGGATTCATTCTATAGATTAGTACTTTCTCTGTGTCATCATCAAGTGATCGTCTACCCCGAGTATTCTCTGCTCCTTGATTTACTGTGTTGGTTCGTTCACATACCGCACTATAACAATCATTGTCATCAAAATATTTCCATATATTCCTAAAAAGGTTTACATAACTTTAATGGTCTGCATAAAGAAGTTAATATTCTTACTACAATCAACGTTAAGCTTACATTTGTGGCAAAGGTATAGTATGTTAAATATCGAGCAGATGTCCATCTTCTGTGCTGGTGGTTGACCATTCTTTCTAAGTTATCCAAATGCTTTCCTACAACATTCAAGTCGTCGATTTGTGTGACCATATGATCTAGTGGCAGATCTAATTTTAACAATGAAATATCTGTCTTTACCTTAAACACCATGCTACAGTCAATGTCTAACTTTAGTTGTGGTGTTACAGCCTTCTTAGTCATTTTGGTGCACGTTTTTTGGTCTGGTTGTGTGAATGCTCTAGTAGCAAATCCCTTAGATTTACTGTAAAACATTATTTTTCCAACTCCTGTTAATAATACCTCCAGAGGAAACTGTTTCACATGTAGCCCTACAAGACCTTTTTTCTTGGTAACTACAGCTAACTGTTGTTGTTGTGGTCTTCAGTCCTGAGACGGGTTTGATGCAGCTCTCCATGCTACTCTATCCTGTGCAAGCTTCTTCATCTCCCAGTACCTACTGCAACCTACATCCTTCTGAATCTGCTTAGTGAATTGATCTCTTGGTCTCCCTCTACGATTTTTACCCTCCATGCTGCCCTCCAATTTGTGATCCCTTGATGCCTCAAAACATGTCCTACCAACCGATCCCTTCTTCTAGTCAAGTTGTGCCACAAACTTCTCTTCTCCCCAATCCTATTCAATACCTCCTCATTAGTTACGTGATCTACCCACCTTATCTTCAGCATTCTTCTGTAGCACCACATTTCGAAAGCTTCTATTCTCTTCTTGTCCAAACTGGTTATCGTCCATGTTTCACTTCATTACATGGCTACACTCCATACAAATACTTTCAGAAACGACTTCCTGACACTTAAATCTATACTCGATGTTAACAAATTTCTCTTCTTCAGAAACGATTTCCTTGCCATTGCCAGTCTACATTTTATATCCTCTCTACTTCGACCATCATCAGTTATTTTACTCCCTAAATAGCAAAACTCCTTTACTACTTTATGTGTCTCATTTCCTAATCTAATCCCCTCAGCATCACCCGATTTAGTTTGACTACATTACATTATCCTCGTTTTGCTTTTGATGATGTTCATCTTATATCCCCCTTTCAAGACACTGTCCATTCCGTTCAACTGTTCTTCCAAGTCCTTTGCTGTCTCTGACAGAATTACAATGTCATCGGCGAACCTCAAAGTTTTTACTTCTTCTCCATGAATTTTAATACCTACTCCGAATTTTTCTTTTGTTTCCTTTACTGCTTGCTCAATATACAGATTGAATAACATCGGGGAGAGGCTACAACCCTGTCTCACTCCTTTCCCAACCACTGCTTCCCTTTCATGCCCCTCGACTCTTATAACTGCCATCTGGTTTCTGTACAAATTGTAAATAGCCTTTCGCTCCCTGTATTTTACCCCTGCCAGTTTCAGAATTTGAAAGAGAGTATTCCAGTTAACGTTGCCAAAAGCTTTCTCTAAGTCTACAAATGCTAGAAACGTAGGTTTGCCTTTTCTTAATCTTTCTTCTAAGATAAGTCGTAAGGTTAGTATTGCCTCACGTGTTCCAACATTTCTACGGAATCCAAACTGATCTTCCCCGAGGTCCGCTTCTACCAGTTTTTCCATTCGTCTGTAAAGAATTCGCGTTAGTATTTTGCAGCTTTGACTTATTAAACTGATAGTTCGGTAATTTTCACATCTGTCAACACCTGCTTTCTTTGGTATTGGAATTATTATATTCTTCTTGAAGTCTGAGGGTATTTCGCCTGTCTCATACATCTTGCTCACCAGATGGTAGAGTTTTGTCATGACTGGCTCTCCCAAGGCCATCAGTAGTTCTAATGGAATGTTGTCTACTCCCGGGGCCTTGTTTCGACTCAGGTCTTTCAGTGCTCTGTCAAACTCTTCACGCAGTATCTTATCTCCCATTTCATCTTCATCTACATCCTCTTCCATTTCCATAATACTGTCCTCAAGTACATCGCCCTTGTATAAACCCCTTTATATACTCCTTCCACCTTTCTGCCTTCCCTTCTTTGCTTAGAACTGGGTTGCCATCTGAGCTCTTGATATTCATACAAGTGGTTCTCTTCTCTCCAAAGGTGTCTTTAATTTTCCTGTAGGCAGTATCTATCTTACCCCTAGTGAGACAAGCCTCTACATCCTTACATTTGTCCTCTTGCCATCCCTGCTTAGCCATTTTTACAGCTAACTATTCGTTATTATTTCAAATTGTCCAAATTCTTTAAAATATATATATATATATATATATATATATATATATATATATATATATATATATATAAAATATATTTCTTTACATAATCACTTGGTGTAGTGTTCACTGGCTGAAATAGTTTTGCTTCATACTCTTCTTGATAAAAGGTCAATAATTGTGAAAATGTTTACCTGTAAATCTCTCTGTCCTTGCTAACTTCTTACAATCTAAATGTTCTGGCGAAAATTCAGCATGGAGTCGTTTTGCATCATCAATGATCAGTATTGTTTTTGGGGGTGGGTAAATACATATTTCTCATTTGATCAAGGGATTTCTTCTGGTAACAGGGACATTCTATGTAAGATGACATATTGTTATCTACTAGTGCAACATTCATGACATATTTTAATATGCTTCCTGCTATAAATACATCTATATCCATCAATGCTAACAAGAGATATCGCAGTGACTGGGATCGTGGAACAGACAACTTTATGTCCTTTGGCTCATCTCACACTGAACTGAGAAACATCACAGTTTGTATTGGGTTTATTATGTGAGGTCGCAAAATACCTTTCTGTGCATTAACTGTAGCAATTATCACTTGTTCACACTCTGATTCTGTATCCTCGAATACATCAGACAGTTTCAATGCTTGTACACATATCTTTACAACAGTGGCAATTCTGTTGAGTCCTCGGTCTGGTTTTTTTTTTACATATGTCATAATAAATCTTTCTAACATTTCCACACAATTTCTATGTGACCTCCCCTTCTCTCTTTGCTCCGTTTTTTTCTCTGATCTTTCCTCTTCTTTCTCCCTTCTTTGTACTGCGGCTATATCTCAGTGTTTTCAATGCAGAAATGTATTGAGAAGGGGGCACCTGTGTGTGGTGTTTCACAGTATCGTAGTGCTGTGAGGGAGCGTCACTTGTGCCTCTGGTTTGAGAAGACTGATGACTGAAGTACGAACATTTATCAAAAGAAAAACAAGTATGTGCTCTCTCTTCTTTTAAAACTATAAGTAGTAGCGTAGCTGGTACCGTCTATCGTTCTACTGAACTTAATGAGCATGATATCAATGGATGAAGTTTCAACCTCAAAAGAAGAATATTAATACCAATTAGGTGAAATAAAAAAAAAACCTCATCCAATCCAGAAGTCACTCATAGTTAGAGTAATTAGTTTCTGATGTGTGTGTAGTGGTCAATGATACTTAAAAGATCGTTTCAGTAATTCTATCACTGTCTGTTTATGAGTTGCTAAGCAACGTATCAACAAGCTGACTATGCAATGATTAATATTTGTTGTATCCCGACAGTAAATCGCTTCTCGCTTGCTTTAAGCATCAAGACGATTACTATGCCGCTCATATAAGTCTTTGATAGTTATTACAAAGATAATGTCCGTAAATTGCCGTTAATGTTACTGAATCAAACACGCAACGACAACGCCTGATTTCAAGCCGCGTATCTTAAACTCCGCGCCGATATTTGAGAATTCGCGCGCGTTTGGTTTGCACCAAAGTCGGGCCGTGGTTCCCTACTCCAGGTTGTAAATTAACAATTCTATGGCCATTCATGAAAGTTACAGCAGAACCGCACTCGACGACTACTTGATCGCACACTCGAGCAACATGGAAGTTTTTGTTCTTACAAAGAGAAAACATATCATGCATAGTGCAACAATGTGATTTGCTATGTCAAAACATATTTATATCTATCTCATTAAAACACATTACCTATTAAATGTTATACATAATTAAATGCTTTACTCTTTAAATAATCAATAAAATTTAGAAATGAATTACATGTATAAAAAAATCTCAAGTTGATATGATGTCATGGGTCACTACTGGTTTCGACTCCCCTACACTCACACAAAGTAGATCCGACAATATTCGACATACTCATGTAATGTTACATTGGCCCCCAAACCTTGATATCTTTAAAAGGTCACAGATATTGGAGATTTTTCTGAACGATGGCAATATGGTGTTGTGTACTGTTGTTTTAGAACCATTCATTTCCAGACACATAATACAGGCTATGAACATAATACATCAATCTTTACAGCATTGATTAAATGTGGGGTCTAACAGGATTTGTCAATTAAATAAACCACAAATGTCATAATATTTGTGTTAATTTTTAAGCACTTTTCCGCACAAATATTACACTTTCACTGAGAAAACCTTATTTAACTGACTGCACAAACCAGGGATTGCAGCCAGTTCTGATGGAAAAATGACCAAGGCAGTGGCTACCACTGAGTTGTTCAGGCTGCTAAAGCCAGCTCGGTCATCTTCTTCGGCTCTTCGTCGTTTGACAATCCCGTTACTGCTGCTCATCGATCTTTGATTCCAGATTTTAAACAGGACCCTCACACTGCTGGGTTATTTAATAATTCAGCTGATAGGGTCATCTCTGTTTCTCAACAGTGCGTCTTTCGATTTACTTCAGTGTCAGCATTCTACCTTGACATTTCATGTTTATCAACACATGATTGCATGTGATAACGTAATCTGATCCAGGTTTCATCTACAATTATACGGCGAATGATTTCCAACTTTAATATAATAAGAGATATTATCATTATTAAGACATTTTAGCACTGGTGTGCATTGACTATACTCCATTTGTTCATTGTTGAATACAGACTTCACTATCCTGTGATACATTCTACGAATCTGTTGTGAGTTCTCTTCAATGTTGAATTTGGCTATCTTTTATAGAACCAGTGAGTATTTTTATTGTGTTTTTGCTTGCAAGTCACTTTTACATTGTGACATAATTCTCTTCCATTTTATATTAAAATCCTTTCCTATCTGCCATCGTTTCTAAATTTCTTCAGTGAACCATTCCAGAGGTTCCATCATTTTCGTGTTTACGCGATGTTCATTCTCCCATTTCGTACCTTACTGACAATTATTTTGCGATAATAGTCACAAAATTATTTTAATATATCTTGTGTTCAGATTCAATCTGATTGACAATGAATTCTCCGATGTGATCTGTTGCAGGTCATCTTCTCGACAATAGTGATCTCTTTTTCCATATACACATTCCTTCTTATCAAGTCCTGTCCTTTTCCTTTCTCATATCCACTACACACACACATGAAATTATTTTTCATTTTAATTCTATTATTAATAACATATTCTACATAACATATAAAAATGTAAGGAAAATAATTACAAATCTTTAATCAATTCTTCATTCCCCTGAATAACAC
This sequence comes from Schistocerca nitens, assembly GCF_023898315.1. Lineage (NCBI taxonomy): Eukaryota > Metazoa > Arthropoda > Insecta > Orthoptera > Acrididae > Schistocerca > Schistocerca nitens. The sequence continues at coordinate 669,087,788 of NC_064618.1, forward strand.
TTTCGTAAACCATTAGCGTTCCCTCTCTTTTTAATGGAAAATCTGTTACCCAATTATTTTTTCGAATTCTAATACCTCTTTTTACTTCTTATGACTTTCTTCATTCCATCTCCTCTTAACATATATATATATATATATATATATATATATATATATATATATATATATATTCTTTTTACTATGTACATATACTATTATCATAACAAAAAAGAATAAATTACTCTTCTTAACTGTCTTTTACCAACACACAGTAGCATTCATGATATGCCTTTGTATTATTCATAAGGCTTCATACCATTAATGGTGTCTCAGTAGTCAGTATCAAAATCCTTCTTTCTTTTTCTTTCTTGCAGTTTATTTCTGTATTATTGTTCTTCTCTTCTTACTGAAAGTATTTCTTAATTTCAGTAGGGTGAAACAGTCCTTTTATGGTATCTGAGTCACAATCTGCCTTCATATGGTATTTGAATTATCTTTTAAGGCCCAATATACAAATACCGCCACTTTTTGTTAAGTATCTTCTTTCTGTATGGTTTTGAATGATTTCTTGATTGTATTTTCCCACCAACTGTAGATGTGATTACTTTCTTTACACTTTTGTCAAACTTTGCTTTCCTTAGTTTAGCCTGATGTTGTAGGTTTTCATAAACTTTTTGCAGAATATCCCCTTGTGTACGATCATCTTCTTGAACTCTGGTCCAATTCCCCAAAAATTTTGAAATTTGTTTCTTCCACGCATTATCTGATTTGGTGAATATCCAGTAGAACCATGTGGTAGGCCACTGTAGATCCTCTCGAATTCTGGCAAGTAATCAATCCATTGGTATTGTCATTGTGGTGTATATGCCTGTAGAAAGCAGTTTAATTTCTGAAATACTCTCCCTAACGGATTACCACAAGGATAAAACCGCGACATGTATATATGTGTGATGTTATGTTCCTTCATAGTCCTTTTCCACAATCCACTAGTAAAAAATGCTTCATTGTCAGTCAGAATCATTTTCGGTTTCCCATAACCAGTAATGTAACTGATGATAAATCTCCTTAACACTGGTCGAACATGTAACGGATATAATTTGTCACATTTTGAAAAAATGTCGTAACAAGCCTGTATATACTTAAATCTTCCTCATGCAGTTGGGCATGGACCACACACATCTCAAGCTATTAGTGTTAAAGGTTGGTGAGGAATTATAGGATGTAGTTCGATTGTTCGAAAATAATTTATGAGTTTGGTCTATTGGCATATTTTGCATTTCTTCAGAATATTATTTGCTAGTCGTTCTAGGTTCATATAATAGCAATATTCACCCAACTTGGCTTTACATTTAGAAGGTCAAAATGTCCCCACTTCAAATGAGTATACCAAAGTAATGGCTCTATATAACCCTCTGGGACACAAACTTTCCAGTTGGTATTGATAGTTTCTTTCCTAAATAATACCTCAGACTTTACAGTATATTGATATTTAGTAGTAGCACAAAAGTTTGTAATCTTGTCCCTAATAGACTTCCAATGTAGGTCTTCTTCTTGCAACTGTGGCAGCTTTTGACACAGCTCTGAAATTTGTTCTTCATTATAATTCACTGATATGTCCATTACTTTAAAATTTAAAGATAGTTCATCATCCTCTTCATTCGTTCTCCCTTTTGGTAGTCGAGATAAAGCATCAGAAATTATGTTGTCTTTTCCCCTTGTGTATTGCACTGGAAATTTTGTATTCTTGTAACAACAGGGCCCATCAGGTTTTCCCTGACTGAAACATTCGACCTGTCAAGATAAATGATAAAGCCTTATGATCACAGTACATCGTAATCCTCTTGCCATAAACAAAATATCTGGACTTCTAGAGTGCCCAAATGACAGCTAAAATCTCTAATTCAGTGGTACAATATGCTCTCTCGCATTTAGACAATGATTCGCATTTAGACAAGATTCGGATGGTGCAGAAGTTGTGCATTAATCAAAGCATGCCGGATTTTATCAAATGCTTTGCGGCATTTCTGGGTCCATTTCCAAGTAATGTTCTTTTGCAGTAGTTGTAGTAAACAGTCTTGGCTAATTATTTGATCAGGTAGAAATCGACAGAAGAATGAAGCAAGCCCCAAAAAAGAATTTAATTTTTTTTTTACTCTGAGGATACGGGCACTTTTTGACAACATTCATATTTTTGGGGTCGGTCATGATTCCGTTCGGCGTAATTATGTGCCTGAGAAACTTTATTTGATTCTTGGCGAATTTTGACTTCGCCAGATTCACTGCCACTCCGTACTCTGAGAATTTTATTAATACTTCCTCTAAGAAATCGAGATGCTCCTCCCACATCGTAGGCGCGATCAAAAGGTCGTCTACGTACAAAGAAACTTTGTCAAGGAGATCTTGTTCTAGTATGGTATCTAATGCGGAAGTAAACACTCCTCTGCTGATGTTTAAGCCGAATGGCATAACCGTAAATTGATAGCTTCTCCCAAGAAAGATAAAAGCAGTGTACTTCCGTGATTCAGGTGATATTCTCGTCTGCCAATAGGAACTCCACATATCCAGGGATGTCAAAAAGTGGGCACCATTAAACTTCTGAATAAGTTCTTCTAAATTATCAGGTCTCGTTTGTACGGGAATAATAATTTTGTTAGTTTCCCTAGCGTCAAGAACTAGTCTTACATCACCATTCGATTTTATGACAGCCAAATGAGGGCTTGAATATTGAGAATTTGAGGGTTCTATTATTCCCCACTCTAACATCTTAGTGATTTCTTTTTTCGCTGCCTCTCTCTTAGACCACGGAATAGAGTATGAAGTGCGACAAAAGGTTTCATGAGGACAGGTTTGAATATTAAACTCGAACGCTTTGATGGTTCCTGGACGTTTGCTAAATACTGGTGCATAATTAGTTAACAAACATAGTAAGTCTTCGCTCTGGTCTGACGTCAGATATTCGGATTCAAAGACTTTGTCTCGTATTGTGTCTTGATCTATCCCTTCTTCAGAAGATTCGATAAAATAAATTTCATTTGCTGAATCGCATTTAACACCAATATGGCTAACCATTAGCTTTATACAACATTGCTTTGGGACTACTTGGCCCTTCATCATAGGAATTGTCACAATCTCGGTTCCGGAGTTCAAAGTTCACGTCTCTTCTTTCAAATTAATTGCTGCTCCGGCTCTACACAAAAAATCAAGACCCCAAACACAGGGTATGGCCATTTTCGAAACAATCAGGAAGGTACTGTCTATAGTAGCCCCCCGCATTATAATGTCGACTCGTGCCTGTTTTGAGATTCTCTGTGCTTTCGCACCAAATGCGCCGGATACAGTGTATCCAGTAACAGGAACGTTAACTCTTTCCCTCCTCTGATGATCTGTTTATAACAATCTTGCGTCATTACGCTAATGTTTGCGCCTGTGTCGATCAGTATGTCAATATCGATACCATTTGCTACTGGTTGCGAGACAGCTTGTAAGATTCGTCCACCTTTATTGGAAATAATCGGCGTTTCTTCACTCTACTCTTCCCGTAAGTCCAAATCCTTATTATATCTCAATACATCTACTGAAAAATGATGCCTGCCCTCCTTTCCATCCCCGGTCATCCTAGGAAGGCTTTTGGAGACCGTTTTTACGTTAACCTTTCGGTGGATGTCTTTATCGGTGGTTCATGAACTTCCACTGTACGAATATTGTGTTCAGAGGTCGGTATTGGTTTGTCACTCAGTGGTATCGGTCTTTGCAGTTGTGATGCTGGGGTACTACCTTGCGGATAATCTACCCACGGTTCTGTCCTATCAGGGTCTTTTTCCGGATATTTGTCATGTCTGCATTTACGATTAGGCTTTCCCGTGTTGACATAATTTACGCGATTACCATTATTTCCACAGGTTTTCTTAGTATAATAAGCATCGCGTTTATATTGATCTCTTTCATTGTTAGTTTTATGATAGTCATAGTGCGTCGTTTGCTTTCCTTCTGTTAGTGTAGGTTTAGCATTCCTGTCTCTGTTGTCGTCATTACGACCATGTGCGTCGTTTGGTTTCCTTCTGTTAGTGTAGGTTTAGCATTCCTGTCTCTGTTGTCATTACAACCACCACCACGATTATTAATACCCGCATCATTACGCTGTATAACAGATCATTGATTATTTTTCCAAATTCTGGCATCTTCCATAATCAGATCAATAGAATCAACTACAGACGAAAACTGTTCCACATCGTAATCAGGTACATTTACCAGTTTTTCTCGAATATGAATTGGCAATCTCCCCCTTAGAATTCGTATTACTTCTCGATGTGAAATGGACTCACTCCAGTATCTCGTTTTGTTAACGTATTTTTCGAAATACTGTCGCAGTGAACTTCGCTTACTGTTTTAATATTCGGGTTGGTACACTTCCTTGCGCAACCGTTCCTCTTTGCTCTTAGACCAGTATTTTGACTGAAAAGCTGCTCAGATTCTGCACAAGTACTACAGTTTTCGCTTGTTTCTGCAGCCCACAGAGCTGCTTCACCTGTAATTTTGGGTACGATGAACTGAAGCTTATCTTGTTCCGACCAACTATGTGAAAAAACACACTTGAAGTTATTTAAAGTTATTTATGAAAATTTTGGGATGATGTTGTCCTTCTCTGACGAAAATGTCAGAAATTGCCTGATTTTAAATATGCTAGTTTCAACTTTCAGAGGCGATAGATACCCTCTCTGAACAAACGGATAATGTTCATTCTCCTAACGTTCATAAGATTTATCAGTGTCCACTGTTTTTCGATTTGTCCATTGAATGATTATCGTCTCTCAAAACATTTTGTGATGACCTCCGACCTAAATCAGACATTTTAAAATTCGTGTCCCTTTGCCCCTTCGGCAGTTCTTCAATTATCCTTTCTTTAATTGCCTGAAATTCATCACTAAACAATTTGACAAGTTCGTCGTGTTCCGACTGTTTCCTTTCGATATGTTCGGATCGTTTCACTTCGAGAGCGTTATTAAATTTTTCCTCAACCTCCTTATTCTTAACCCCAATCCATTCCTTAAGATCTTCCTCCAATTTTGAAGTTTGTTCCTTTAAATACTTATCAATACCCTTACACGTATCCTTTTCGAAATCTGTCATTTTTGCGGACAGATCCTCGATCTGCACACCGGTTTTCAGACAACTACTTTCGTAACTACTGACTCTGTTTGATAAATCGGTATGCCATTGTGAAATAATATCACATTTACTGTCTACTTCATTTATTTTTCCTTTAAGTTCAGAATGTAAATCATTAATATCCTTAGATACTTTTGTTTCAAATTCTTCGAACTTAGCATTTAATTGTTCTTCCCAGTTAAGTTTTAATCTCTCAAATTTCTCATTTAGGGAACCCATTTCCGTTTACAATGAAACCACGTCTGTGTTCAGTGAATGCACTTCCGTTTTCAATGAACTCATATCTCCGTTCAGTGAACGCACGTTTGTGTTTGATGCCACTAACAAATCCAATATCTTGGCGTCCCTGTCCGTTATCACGCTAGTGGACATCTACTTCACTAGGGCCACCGGCTGTGGCATCTGTCTCCCTATCTGTTTCAGCATCATGCACATCACTTTCACCCAATCCTGGTGTTTGCGATTCTATCCTTCTGACATGTGACATTTCATGGCTGTCCTCCCTTAGCCTATGCAATGTCTGTCCCACATTTAATTCCTGAAACTCCTCACCCTGAGGCTCAGGTTCTGTTTCCTTATCACTAATCCCTGCGTCCATATTTTTCGTATTCTTATCAAAATCTCTTTTTCTTCAAGTATGCATTTTCAAAAATTAAATCTCCCAACACACTGCTACTACTGACGTCGTTACGATACAGACAAAAGAATACAATAACAAGCTTTAATTCACTAGTCTACTCATATCTGCGAGTCTCCCATTTCAATAGCGAGTACTTATTCATTCGGTCCGTGCTAAGTTAGACGTTGCGGCCAAATGTCTCCTGCGCTGCAACGCTCTCAGGCCGACTCGTTGCGCGCCAAATGTGACCACCCTTCTCTCTTTGCTCCGTTTCTTTCGCTGATCTTTCCTCTCCTTTCTTCCTTCTTCATACCGCGGCTATATCTCAGTGTTTTCAAAGCAGAAATGTAGTGAGAAAGGGGCACATGTGTGTGGTGGTGCTGTGAGGGAGCTTCACTCGTGCCTCTGGTTTGAGAAGACTGTGACTGAAGTACGAACATTTATCAAAAGAAAAACAGGTATGTGCTCTCTTTTCTTTTAAAACTATAAATAGTTGCGTAGCTAGTACTATCTCCCGTTCTACTAAGCTCAATGAGGTTGACAACATTGATGAAGTTTCAACCTCGAAAGAAGTTTATTAATACCAATTAGCTGAAATAAAAAAACTCATCCAATCCAGAAGTCACTCACAGTTAGAGTAATTAGTTTCTGATGTGTGTGTGGTGGTCAATGATACTTAAAAGACCGTTTCAGTAATTCTATCACTCTCCGTTTATGAGTTGCTAAGCAACGTATCAACAAGCTGACTATGCAATGATTAATATTTGTCGTATCCTGACAGTAAATCGATTCTCGCTTGCTTTAAGCAGTAAATCGATTCTCTCTTGCTTTAAGCATCAAGACGATTACTACGCCGCTCATATATGTCTTTGATAGTTATTATCAAGCTAATGTCCGTAAATTGCGGTTAATGTTACTGAATCATACACGCGACGATAACGCCTGATGTCCAGCCGCGTATCTTAAACTCCGCGCCGATATTTGAGAATTCGCGCGCGATTGGTTTCCACCAATGTCGGGCCGTGGTTCCCTACTCCGGGTTGTAAATTAACAATTCTATGGCTATTCATGAAATTTACAGCAGAACCGCACTCGACGACTACTTGATCGCGCACTCGAGCAACATGGAAGTTTTTGTTCTTACAAAGAGAAAACATATCATGCATAATGCAACAATGTGATTTGCTATGTCAAAACATATTTATATCTATCTCATTAAAACTCATTACCTATTAAATGTTATACATAATTAAATTATTTACTCTTTAAATAATCAATAAAATTTAGAAATGAATTAGGCCTACATGTATAAAAGGATCTCAAGTTGATATGAGGTCATGGGTCATTACTGGTTTCGACTTCCCTACACTCACGTGACGCAAAGTAGATCCGACTATATTGGACATACTCATGTAATGTTACATCTTCATTGTCGTTTATCGCACTTACTGTTCTGTTTACACACGATAACGTTTCTCTGACTACTGTTACCAGTTATTTTGTTATTCTCAATAGATCTTTTTAATTTCTCTCCATGTTCTCTATGTATTCTTTGTAATATGCTGCATCAGCTTCAGCAGGTGTGACAAATAGTACCTTACTTACCTCGCTGATGATATTAAGCAGGCCTCTCTTCTTTGTTGTTAGTGGCTCGATAATTGATGTACCAGTTTCTGTAAATCTGTTACCTTTTTGTACATCTCGTCACTTGTCGATCTAGCAAGCGACATTCTGTTACATCTACATTAAGTCCGTTTAATGTGCCTTTACAGCTCTGTATGGCTAGCCTCCCATATGATTTAGCTTTCTGAAAATGCTCACTTACAGCATCTAAATTTACATGAGTTATTATTCTCCACGTAGTACAGTAGGTTCGTACTTAACCTAAATTGTCGTAGTACGTCGTAGAAAACTGCTCTAATTTCGAAATCGTGAAATCCTCTGTCCATTGCTGTGTGTTGACTATTGATTACTGGTAATAGCAGTATCTTTCTGCCTATCTGTGCCATGCCTGAATTTAAAAACACTGTTTTGATTTGTTTGCATGTAGTTTCATTTCTTTGTTTTTGTTCAATTTCATTAGAACATTCAGCAAATTTACCTTTGCTATTTCATATAGCCCTCACCATTGTGAGTCGAGCTGCCTGTACTGTCTCCTTGTGTAACAATACCTGGGGACTGATGACCATAGATGTTAAGTCCCATAGTGCTCAGAGCCATTTGAACCATTTTGTAACAATACCTGATCACTTACCTTAAATTCTTTGGGGTTCCGTCGCTTATCATACTGTTTTTATTGCTTTTTTTGTTTTGTATTATGGACTTCCTTGCTAATCCGTCTGCTTCTTGCATTCTAGCTCTTAATCTGTTAGCACTTGATTCGTAGACATAACTTACCTTCGCTGGTTCCCTTTTCAGTATTTCTGGTATGTTAACCTTCCTAGGACACATTAATTCAAAAGGTATATACCCTGTACAAAGGTGTGGTGTAACGTCGAACATGAAAACTGCATCTAACAACCAATTATCCCATGATCTCTAATCCCCTGTTACAAAGTGCCTCAAATACACTATGGTGACTTCTATCTAATGCACTGTTTTGTTCTGGATGGTATGCTGTTGCGTGTTTTCAGCTAATGCCTAACAATTTATAAACTATATTAAACAGATCACTCAAAAGATCTGATACTTCGTTGGTTAAAAGTACTGAAAGAATTTTATATTGCAGAACTATGTGTTCCACAAACGCCTCCACTACTGTGTCAGCACCTTGCCTTTTTTATGGTACAGCTAATGTAAACTTACTTAAACAGTCTTGAAATGTCATCATGTACCTATTTCCTGTAGTTTACGTGTCTAGAGGGCCTACTATGTCCACTGAACATTTTTCAAATACATCTTAACAGTGGTAGTTATCTTGAATGACATTTTCATGTTTACCTGTGTAAACCTATTCTGCTGGCATGATGGTCATTTTTGCAATTTCCCTATATTGCGCTTCATCCCTTGGCACTGTGTATACTGCTTTATTCTATCAAACGTTCCATGCATGCCTTGGTGTCCTCCTAATGGTTAGTCATACATTTCTTGTAGAATCGTTTGCTTCTCTTCAGGGCTAATCTCGTTCTCTTGATCATCTGCGAAGTATCTGTTCATTTACCCCCCTCTCCTCGCTACTCTCTAATGCAGCGCCCACCTATGTCTGCTGTACATTCATCTGACTACCCAGTTTTTCTCCTTATATCGGCTTCTTACCAGTGCAGATAGAGTCACTGGGCTGTATTTTACTGAGAGCATCCACATTGCTATTTAGCCTACCTGGCTTACAGGTGACTCAATAATTGTATTCTTTGAGCTTCAGTTTCCATTTCAGGAGTCTTGAACTAGGATCTTTACACTGAATATCCGTGTTAATGGTTTGTAGTCTGTCACCATTGTAAATCGCGTCCATAAAAATACCGTTGGAACTCTTTTACCACATGCGCCATAGCCACCAAGAAAATTACTTCGTTCCCATAAGAACTCACGCTCGTCTAGTTACAGTTGTAGCCTGTCCTCCTGCAACCTAGCAAGAATTAGATGGGTCTTTTTATACAACTTTTAATATCATTACTCTCTCCTCACCTGGTCTGATTTCAGCTTGGTTTCTAGCTCAAGTCCCTGTGAGTCCTCCTCCACTGTTAATGACATATCTTGACCTCATATACTTAACTCTTTTCCTGAGTAGTCTAATTTAACTTCTCTACTGGGCCAGAAACCCCTTCTGATCATCCCGTTTCATGGAATACCTAACCCTGACCCATACACATGGAACTTGTGCCCTACTTTTCTGGTACCTTACAAATTCTAGGTGCTTAATAAACGTAAACATCTGGAGGCTGTGGATCCCCACAAATACATTTCAATTTTATCTGCATTTCTACCTCAATTAAAGTCCTCACTGCTTCACTGATGACACCCTTTTGCCGAATTCTTTCTGCTATTCGGACTGTACAGCCGTGCTCCTGTATCTATTGATAACTTTAATTTTCCCCTTAACTCTGTGCAGTATAGTATTAACAAATCGTTCTCTGTGGCATAGTCTATTACGCCCACTAAGGGTTTTCCTAATGCGAGAATGCCCGACTATGAGGTCTTGCCATATTTCAGTTCCCCTGGACTACTTTCCCTGCCTTGCTGAACACTGGCACTCTGTTCTTCTTTCATGAAGGCCAAGGTCCTTTGAGACATTCCTTAGCATAGTGCCACATTCGCTCATATTATTAACAAGTTGCATCTGTTACGTTGGTACGTGATACACTACAGTTATCAGGCAAGTTACACTGAGAGCGTCGCCATTACTTTAGTGAATGCGACCCTTTAACCTCCCTGGATTTTCTCTTAAAGCAAGGACCTATTTCTGTGACTTTTCTTGTCTATATCATGCATTGTGCACTTCTATCACTCCTATCAGCTGGCTTGTCACAGCTATAGCAAAAGTTTGTGAACTATTTGGCTGTCACAACCTTAATCCTTCTGTCTGCATTATTCCTACAACATCAACATCTTGCCTTTTTAATGGTAGAACTAATGTGAAACGTTGCATTTTCTTACACCCCTAGGGCAGCTTTACTTTTTCGTTTACGCACTACATCATTTCTCTTGAACGTATTCCACTTTCATTCGTTGACAATAGTGCACTGTCTGTCTGGAGTGCTAATTCCACTGTTGCAGCTAATCCAATTTTGTCATCCTGACTCATAACCGTAGTCTGAATCCTTCTGTTACTCAGCCCTCACATAAAACAAGTTCTTCCTAAGCAGCTGCCAGCTCTATGGCAGCCTTTCGGCTTTGCTACTCATAACCCTGTGCACAGCTTCACGGAAGTCTCTCTGCATCTCGTCGATATTATTTGCCCCTAACAAGAATGTCTCTCCTTGGACTTGCCTTGTCTGTAAGATCCAACAAGCATAATAGTCTAACGTTCTCTTACTCGCGTAATTTTCTTCCACAATACTCTATACCCCTGCCCATATGCCCACTCTGTCACGCACTTGCAACCTCGATCTTGCCCTACCCATGATTTTTGCCTTAATAGATTTAAACACAATCTCCTATTCCTGGTTTCAGTAGTTCTCAGAATCTACATCTTCAACAATTTCTCTTAATTCCCCCTTTTTACCATCAAAAGATTTTCCTGTAATGCACAATGCGTCTTTAGCACTTATTTTACCGTTTCTGAATGTGCTTACACTATGTAATGAAAAGTATCGAGACACCTGGCTGAAAAACGACTTACAAGTTCATGGCGCCCTCCATCGGTAATGCTGGAATTCAATATGGTGTTGGCACACCCTTATCCTTGATGACAGCTTCCACTCTCGCAGGCATACGTTCAGTCAGGTGCAGCCCATTTTTCACGGAGTGCTGCACTGAGGAGAGGTATAGATGTTGATCGGTGAGGCCTGACACGAAGTCGGCGTTCCAAAACATGCCAAAGGTGTTTTATAGGATTCAGATCAGGACGTTCTGCAAGCCAGTCCATTACAGGGATGTTATTGTCATGTAAGCACTCCGCCACAGGCCGTGCATTATGAAGAGGTGCTCGATAGTGTTGAAAGATGCAATCGCCATCCCCAAATTGCTCTTCGACAGTGGGAAGTAAGAAGGTGCTTAAAACATCAATGTAGGCCTGTGCTGCGATAGTGCCACGCAAAACAACAAGGGGTGCAAGCCTCCTCCACGAAAACCACGACCACACCATAACATCACCGCCTCTGAGCTTTACTGTTGGCACAAGCTGGCAGATGACGTTCACCGGGCATCCGCCATATCCACACCCTGCCATCGGATCGCCACGTTGTGTACCGTGATTCGTTACTCCACACAGCGTTTTCCACTGTTCGGGCGTACAATGTTTACACTCCTTACACCAAGCGATGCGTCGTTTGGCATTTACCAGTGTGATGTGTGACTTATGAGCAGTCGCTCGACCATGAAATCCAAGTTTTCTTACCTTCCGCCTAACTGTCATAGTGCTTACAGTGGATCCTGATGCAATTTGGAATTACTGTGCGATAGTCTGGATAGATGTCTGTCTATTACACTTGACGACCCTCTTCAACTGTTGGCAGTCTCTATCAGTCAGCAGACGAGGTCGGCCTGTACGCTTTTGTGCTGTACGTGTCCCTTCACGTTTCCACTTCACTGTCATATCGGAAACAGTGGACCTAGGGATGTTTAGGAGTGCGGAAATCTCACTTACAGACGTATGACACAAGTGGGGTAATCACCTGACCACGTTCGAAGTCCGTGAGTTCTGCAGAGCGCCTCATTATGCTCTCTCACGATGTCTAATGACTACTGAGATCGCTGGTATGTACCTGGAAGTGGGTGGCAGCACACTGCACCTAATATGAAAAACATATGTTTTTGGGAATGTATGAATACTTTTGATCACATAGGGAAGCCATGGGCAACTTCTTTATTATTAGTATTCTCTTTAGAAAGCCTACCTATAACTAGTCTCTACTGCCTGCAGCGTCACAGGTGTGTCAACAATATACAAACCTACTTATGGAGCCTTGCTCATCGAGCTAACCCCGATGAGCATGCCCCTGACACTGGGCAGGACAAGGATGTTAATCGCTGCAGGTTCCTAACTAAATTTCCTAATTCTATGTCCTACTAACTAAGTCCATTTTATGCCATATCCGTGCTTGTCCTACATCGGTTGTGTTGTACCACCCTCCCCCTACTCCTGTACTTGGCGGATTCCAGACTGTAAAGAAAGTTGGCCTGTTCACGCACAGGCGGTTATGGGACTAGGGCACTGGACTCAGTTGGTATTAGATATGTCCCAAATTGTTAATTAATTAATGTCCCTCAGGTATTCTATCAACACTTTTCGTGATACCTCGTTAGCCAATTTATTCAGAGTTTGAAAAGTGTCTTCTGATCTAAGTAAATTGTAAGTGTCATGGTCGGGTAGTTGGTCTCGTAATGTAGGTGCTACATCATTGAAAAGGGGGCACTCGCAAACCACATGGTCTGGAGTACCCTCTGATGCGCCACATTCACATGCGGACGTAGCCCTCTTCCCAAACCGACATAGATATGTCGGGTAGGGCCCATGACCAGTGAGAAAGTGGAATAATCCTCAGGTTGGCTCAAAGTACTTCATGCTCAGTCGTTCCCTAACAAAATGGCTCTGAGCACTATGGGACTTAACAGCTATGGTCATCAGTCCCCCAGAACTTAGAACTACTCAAACCTAACTAACCTAAGGACATCACACAACACCCAGCCATCACGAGGCAGAGAAAATCCCTGACCCCGCCGGGAATCGAACCCGGGAACCCGGGTGTGGGAAGCGAAAACGCTACCGCACGACCACGAGATGCGGGCCGTTCCCTAACACCAGGTAGAAATTCAGATGTTCTACGACCTTTTTCTTATGCTTCCCACGATTCCTCTCACAACCGCTCACTTCTTCGCCTTATCTCACCCTTATTCTCAACCCTAATGCCTAATATGTCCTCTGTTTTCGCAGTATTCCCTTTTTTGGCCCAGTACCATGGAGCCTGTTCTCTGATTTTGATGTCCATGGGGCAGAGCCCCATTATGACTAATAGGCTCGCCCTGGAGATGTCCTGTAGGCCCCCACAGATCTCAATATCATATTTCTCTGAACTCTTCTCACTGTCATGGCGGGCACTACCCTTGCGAGCCTGTGCGCCCAGACTTCTGAGCTGTAACCCACTATTGATGTCAGGATACTATTGTGATATAATTTTATGAGATGAGGGGGAAGATGAACTCTTTTATGTCCTATGGAGATGAGATTGTTTAGTACTTGAAGGGCTGTCTAGGTTACATTGTCAATGTGTTTCCTGAAGCTCCACCTTTTGTCAATGATGATTCCCAGGTACTACGTCTCACGTCACCGAAGAACTGGTGAGCCCTCAATTCTCACAATTGGATTTTTGATCAGCTGTCCGTTTAGCAGAAGGTATGTGGATTTGTTTGGTGAAATTTTCATCTTTGTGTTTTGGCACCATAGTCATAGTTTATCTAAATCCCTTTCTATTTTGGGCTCTAAGTCCTCTCAGCTACTGCCACCAACCAACAGGAGGAGGTCATCCATGTAGGCTACACCTCTAGCACTTCTTCACTTTGTTGTAAGTTATCCAGTAACGGCTTTATGTGGATGTCCCAGAACAGGGGACCTAAAACAGAACCCTGGGGGCATCCCTTTCTTATTGATTTATTGATTTTCCCACTCTCCCATTAGGGAATGATAGCCAGACCTCCCGATCCTCGAAATAGCTCCTCAGACAACCATATAGTGGCCCTGGACACTCTTTCTCCTGCAAGCAGGAGAAGAGCGAAGGCCACTACAGGTTGTCTAAGGCACCACTGAGATCCACCATGATATCAACTACATACCTGTATGGGGTAGAGCCACAGACCTCAGCCGCCAGGGCGATTGCATCAGATGCCAATCGCCCAGTCCTGAAGCTGAACTGTCTGCTGCTTACCCGCACAGTACTCAGTGTGCACCCAATCTGTCAATCAGCAATTTCTCTAAAATCGTCCCAAGCAGGTCCAACATACATATTGGTCTGTGTGATCTCGTTTTTGTCAGGTCTTTGTCAGGTTCTTTTTTGATGATTACAACATTTGCGATTTTCCAGATCTTCGGGAACTTCCTCTGCCTGAGGCACTCATTAAATAGATGAGTCAGTGGTGCAATTAGCTGGGGGCTAAGAATTGAACCACCTCCGCCACAACGCCATCTGGACCGGGAGCTTTACCTCTCTTTAGCGATCTTATGTGGGCAGCCACCTCCTCTTCAGAAAAGGCATAGACTGCTGTATTATTGTTATATTCGCCTAGATCATCATATCGTAGTTGCCATTGTCCTTCAGTTTCCCCAACCTTATTGTCGTCAGGCAACAAGGACTGGAGAGGACCTCTGCAGTCTCCTGCCAAGATTCCGTCATCCCATCCCAATGCCTGACTGTTGACAATTCCATAGGAGAGCGGATTTTCTCTCTAACTTATAAGGTGTACCCCAGGGGTCTAAAGCCAATTGATTCAGGACATTCTGTCCTTACCGCTCGTAGTTCCTTTCGGAACCTCTGCTTGGCCTCCCAATACTGCAGCAACCATCTTTGCCGTTCCAACCAGAAGAGACTGGGATGGTAGTGCCTCCTCAGCCTTCTGACAGACTGGCGCATATCCTCCCGTTCGGCTGACCATGGTGATGGAGACGCCGCCAAGGCCTTCCTCCTAGTAGGTACAGCTGGTTTCACCGCTCTAGTTATCACACTCACCAGTTCCTCAATTCTCTCGTCCACGTCTATGTCCTAGTGTGTATCATCCTCTGGCAAAGCAGGAATGTCGCACTCCCTCGCTAGGCGTTCACAATCAGCTCTTTTATAATTCATTTGCACTTCCCACCCCATGGCCCAGCGGCACTCTCTATCACCTAGTGTTAAAGTTATAAGATTATGGTCGCTAGTGGTGGCATTTTCTTCAACATTCCAATGTTGGATGGTGTTGACTGCGTTTGGTGTGATTAAGGTCACATCAATGTTTGTGCCTTGTCCTCCACCCGCTGCGTAGGTAGGAGGGTTGCTGGGCTTGTTGGCCACCACTAGTTGCAAGGACATGATGAACTCTTCTACCTTTCCTCCGTTAGTTTCCCTTGTGCTGCTGTACCATAGGGGGCATTTTGCATTGATGTCAGCAGTTATTATCATTTTTCACTCCTGTAACGCCGTGATTGCTGTAGTCAGGTGGTCAAGATGTCTCTCGATGTTATCACTGTATTGTAAGTACATGTTTACAAGTGTAATTACTCCCACGGGAGATTGCAACTCCACGACTCTGCAGTGACTAGTAGTGTACTGTGAGAGTATCGTAACCCTCAGAACTTTGTTTGTTATTGCTATCGCCGCTCTTGGGTCTTCCCCTCTGCTGACAACTTGCCATGTCGCGGCTGCAAATGCTATTTTCCCAGCTTGAGAGTACGGCTCCTGCAGGCAGAGCACATCCAGTCTCTTCTCCTCCACCTCCTTACGCGGCTCCTGCATCACTAGTCTGCTGTTGTGAGTATTAAGTTGGCCAATGGTAATTTTTGTCATTATGGAAAGTACGTATGGATGTGATCGTTTGGCTAAGTCTTACTCCAGTCGAAAGTAATTCGTCTATTTGCCAAAACTGATTGTTCGTAAATTCATCTAGGTCGAATTACTCGCCTTGTCTTTCAAAGACTTTCTTTAGTAAGTCCCGCAGCTCGCCCAACGGTCTCGCCCCAAGGCCAAGGACACTCCTGAGCTCATGCCGACAAACGAGGTCGCCGGCATGCAGAGCTCTGCGCAAAGAGAGGGAGAGGAGCAGTAGCCGACCAGCACAGGGGGTCGCACACAAAGTGAGCATCACCCCCCGCAGCCTAGCGGCCTCATGTCTCAACCCTCTCCCCCCCCCCCCCCCCTCCAGGGACAGATCTTTGGTCCCTCGACACAGCTCCCTCTGTGCCACGCACCCTTCGCTTTCGCATCGGGTTGGGTCGGAGCTCTCCCTTTTGATGCAAGACAACGTTCGGGCGGGCCCGAGAAATGCCGAGCTTGACGTCTGACACCACGGGAAGGCGGAAAGAGCCACTTGGGCAGGAGAGGCTGTATGAGACGCAACACTTCCCCTTGAGAGGCCTGTCGCGGCACGTCCGACTAGAAGCGATACGACCTAGTGCGAGATTCTGTGCCTTACGGCAATGGGCAGGGCCACACCAAGCGCACCGTCAAGCGGCTGAGGAACTGCAGGCTTGCACCTGCACTCGACTCCTTCGGCCTCTCGCCAGACTAGAGCTACAGTAACAACTATTACGATTTCCATTAGATACGTACTGCTTCTTGTGATGCTGCTAGATGGCTTGGCTGGAGTGTACTGACCTTATCATTCGCGCCGGCTCCTGCTGCTGTTATCAAGCCCATACCCTTGGCCTTGTGTATGGACAGTCAAGCAAGTCCTTGTGCCCACCATCTGCTCCATGTGAGCTGTGGTTCTGCTTACCTGCTCCTCCTATCACTGCCTTTGACGCCACTTCTGCTGCTTTCGGTCTTTAATTGCTGAGACCTCAAAACAGGATCTATTCAAGCTGTATCATGGAACAGGTTTATATCTGGTTGAAAGTTGTGAGTCGCCACAACTTCCTGCTGTGTGTCACAGTCGCTGTAGTGAGCTCACTCAGTATACTTCCCAAAACCCCTTTTCCCATAACATTTTTGTGTATCCTTTTTGCATAGTGTCACACCTGGCACCAAAAAAATCTTATTTTGTTGTGCCCCAAACATGAGTGTTGTTGGGGGTTGGGTTGAAGGGGCTCGCTAGGAGTGAATTAGCCAGTTGGCCTGTTTGATAGGGAGTCTTTAGCTAGGTATTTCTCCTTGCAAAATATGGCAAGGACTGGACGGTAGCTTGAAATGATCTCCACAAGAAGTGCGTTACAATTCCTAGTTTATTTCCTAAAATGATTTCTATGCTGCTATGATTTCTATGCTGCTACTCTTACTTATTGGGCTTTTTACCCGCAAAGAGCAACTGACAGCTTCAATAATGGATAGGAAAGGTCATTTTTCCCTCCAGTGTTGTATGTGTGAACATCACTGTTCTTCACTAATTGAGATGGATTATTTGTAATGAATTTCATTAGCGAATATATGTACTCTGATGGTGCAGTTAAAATACCCAACTCCTTGGAAAGTTGCCTACATGACGTCCTTGGGTGAACACCACTAATTATTCTCACTGCTCTCTTTTGTGCAATCAATACTTTATGGTTCAAATGGCTCTGAGCACTATGGGACTCAACATCTCAGGTCATAAGTCCCCTAGAACTTAGAACTACTTAAACCTAACTAACCTAAGGACATCACACACACCCATGCCTGAGGCAGGAGTCGAACCTGCGACCGTAGCAGTCCCGCGGTTCCGGACTGCAGCGCCAGAACCGCTAGACCACCGCGGCCGGCTCAATACTTTATGTCTAAGTGGTAAGTTACCCCAGAAAATTATTCCATAAGACATTATTGAGTGGAAATATGCAAAGTATGTTAGGAGGCTGATCTGTTTATTACCAAGATTAGCGATTATACGAAGAGTGAAAGAAGCTGAACTTAGTTGTTTGAGAAGCTCAGTAATACGCTTCTTCCAGTTCAACTTGTCATCAATGTGAACACCCAAAATGTTGGAGAAATCTACCCTGTTAACGGGGCCCTGTTCATATGATACATCAATTGTCAGTGTGACTCTCTTCAGTGTACAGAACTGGATATATTGAGTTTTTTTCAAAATTAAGGGAGAGTCCATTTTCTGAGACCAACTTATTAATTCTTTGAAAGACATGCTTGACAATATCTTCAGCTGCTTTTTCTGGAATGGGATTTATTATAACACTCGTGTCATCTGCAAAAAGTACTAGTTCCGATTGCTGAACGTTAAGTGGGAGATCATTCACATGAGAAAGGAACAGTAGAGGACCTAAAATTGAACCCTGTGGGACTCCCTTTATGATAACTCCCCATTCACTAGAATTTACCACCCTCCCAACATTATTTGTGCTATTCAGCACAATTTTTTGTTTTCTCTTCATTAATTATGATTCAAATCAGCTGTGTGCATAGCCTTCAATTCCATAAAACCTGACTTTTTCTAAGAGTGTGACATAATCCACACAGACAGATGCCTTTGAAAGAGATCACAAAAAATACTAACTGGCGATAATTTTTTATTTAGGGCTTGTACTATTTTATGGGTAAATGTGTAGACAGCATTGTCAGTCAAGTAACCCTTCCGGAATCCGAACTGTGACATGATGAGTAAATTATTTTCACTTAAAATGTGAGACTACTCTTGAATACATAACGTTTTCGAATATTTTAGAAAATGAAGTCAGCAATGAAATTGATCTATAATTATTTAAGTCACTCTTGTCCCCTTTCTTATGAAGAGGTTTGATAATTCCGTATTTCAATCTGTTTGGAAAAATTCCCTGTGCCAGTGACGCATTACATATATTGCTAAGGACTCCACTTATTAAATTAGAACAACACTCCAAAATTCTGTTAGAGACTCTATCAACACCACATGAGCTCTTGTTTTTTAGTCTATTTATAATTCTCTTAATTTCAGTGGGAGATGTTGGTGCTATTTCTAAAGGCCTAAAGTCCTGGAGAATGACATTTTTAACGTATTTTTTGCGTCTTCAACTGAACCATTTAACCTTATTTTTGCTTCTACATCCAGAAAGTGATTGTTAAAAATATTTGCATCTTGTGAATTATCACTCACAACATCATCATTTAGCTTTATTGCTATGGTATGCTGTGCACTCTCAGGCTACCCCATCTCTCATTTGACAATATTCCATATAGTTTTAATCTTATCATCCGCATTATTAGTTTCTGTCAGAACACATAAGCTTCTCGACTTCTTAATGACTTTCCTTAAAATATTACAGTATCTTTTGTAGTAAGCAAGAACGTTGGATCCTGACTTATTCTGACATGTCCATCCCTCTTTCTCTTATCTTGCTACTCCCTTGAGGAGTGCCATGCTCCTTAGTTTTGTTCAGTCTTTCCCCTTCATCTCCATCTGTCTCTATTATGTTCTGACTGGCTGTAATTTGCACTCATCCCAAGCCTGTCATTGGCTTTGCATGAAGTATATGTTCCCTTCCCAGAGCACCAGTCCTCTTCTAGTCTTGTGCTTGCGGTTACTTTGGAATTCTTTCTGTCCTCTTACATTGTAATGCTGTTGTGTTCACATCCCATCCTGTGGTCGCTGCCAATCTGGTGTCACCTGTGCACTCACTGTTGCATGACGTCTGTCACCCCACTGATTCCTGCTAATGCACTGAATCTGACTTACTTTTTTCTTTACAAGACTTAGCCCTTATTTCTCTGTGGATACAACAGTGCTTCTACTGAAAATAAACACTGGTTGTAAATGCCCTCAGAGTTATTGGTACAAGTAAACTCTAAATGCAGTGTTAAAAAAAGACCTGACTAATCGTTGCCATTAATACAATTCTTGTTATGTCACAAAAACAAATGCAGTTGATTGCTCAATTTACTATCACATGTAACCTATGGGAACGTGTTTTTGATTGTCAATCTTTTATAACTGGAAATTTACAATTACACAAATTAGAAAAATTAATGAAGTAAATACTAAGTTCTGCAAAAAATGTTATACCTACTGGGTAATGTACAACAAACTGATTATTGTTCTGAGGCAGGAACAATAAAATGGCAACTTGGGAATAAAGTAAATAGGTGCTATCGTAAGGAAGTGTGTGGCTGTGGAATGACATAGTTTCAGATTCTACTTCCAATATGTCTAAAGAAGTAAGACCTGAGAAACACCAAGAGTTTAAGTTGTCACCACAATACATTAAATAATTGGTCTAAAATCCACTGATACATGTAGATTGTATTATTCCTGTAGTTACCAAAACACATAAAAAATGTTTAACACAAAGCAGTACCATGTAAGCATCTCCATCAGATCGTACAATTAACACAAGAGCAATCGAAGGATAAGTATCCCATATGAGCATGCTGAGCATTCATTGAACAACACATCACAACAAAATATATTAAGCATTTGATTTTGATGTCATGGAAGCAACATAAACTCAAAATAAAAGAACGTAAAACCTTCGTAGTAGTGCATGCTTAGTGAGCAGTGGTTATGTGCAAATAATATAGAACCCACAGAAATGAAATTCAAGATTAGCATTCCCAGAATTCTTTGAGATACGAGTAGTTTCAGTCTGCATGTAATATGTGAGAGGTGAAGTTATTATACAGTCTTTCAATTTAACATTTTGTACCAGAAATCCACAAATAGCAGATCACCAGTGACTGTAAATTGCTCATAATGGAAATGAAAAGAAAGCACCAAACTTCCTGTAAAATCCTGAAATATGTTTTTATGTCTGGCTTAGTGCAGCAGAGGCAAACGTGTGCTACATAAACAAAACATGAAACTAATGAGAAGTGACCACATGGGTGGCGTGGCAGGGGGGTGATACACTCGTGACACTGTTAAAATTGTAATGACCACATGGGAGGGCTGGCTGGGAAGGGGTATTCCTCGCATTTTAAGACATTGTGCATGAGGGGAAAGAGAGGAGGTGTAAAATGTGTCTCTGTGCGGCACAGAGCCGCAGAAGGCTGGGAGTAGGAGGAGGGAAAGTGGTATTGCATGAGCAGTCATTGGACAATGACTAAAAATCGGAAGTACATCTGGCACTCGTCTGAAATCGGAAAGCGGTCATGTGATGTCCATTGCTCGCTACTTTTGAGGTGCCGGATTTATCATATTTTGGTTGTTTCAGTATTATAACTTGCCTGTTGTGACAGTATGATGTATTAATACAAAACCACAGAGAATATGTATCAGTCTAGGAGCGATTTATTACAATTATTTCGGTCACTGACATGCCTTCCTTAAAACCACAAGAAAAGTACTATAAACAGTTCTAAATCTACACTCTTCATATGTTTCCTATGGTCATGGGTTGAAGATTTCAGTCGAGTGCCAGATGTACTCCCAATGTTTAATCACTCGTCTAGACAGATTAAAAACTTGAATACACATTACTGATGTTTCATAATAATATTTATTTAATATTCACTATGAACTGGCTTTCGGTTTTCTAGCCTATCCACAAATAACAAGGGTAGGTCACTCTCGCCGTCACAGCCCCATTACGTCACCGCACCATCACTTCAAGGTGTATTCACACTATCCGTCACGTCATGGCACACTAAGTCAATTCAAGTCATGTGATCTCAACTTGCACAGCTGTCCTCAACTGTTCTTTTTGCGGGAACTGCAATCTTCGCAAGATCGTTTTCAAATGTTTTTATGCACGAAGTGCACACACACAACGAGGTAGCTAATGTATGTGGATGCTGGAGTCCACATCTGTACGAAAACGACATTAATGGGATCAGATGGTTTACGGTTTGCAGGGATAGCGAGAGTATTGGAGAAATAAGTGCAAAACAACACAAAAAAGTGTGGGTCTGAAAAATGCCATTAATTTCACACACTATACAAACAGCTCAAGGAAGAGCACTCTTCATTTTATATTTTAGGAAGTCGAAGCATCAGTTTTTTCATTTGTTACGTCAAATTTCACCCAGAATTACTAAAAGGAACACACGAGTTACGAGCTGCCATCACATTCCACGAAAAACTGGCTTGCTTATGGTCACGTTTAGTCCTGGTTCAGTGCAAATTTTTGTGCAATAGTCATGTCTGCTTCAATACCTTTCCCTCCAAGATTTATACATTTCCTTTGCGTCTTGTATTTGGTTTTGATAGTTCAAGTGCCTTATTTGTACTGCAGTCAGCTAGTGGAACGACATAAATACTGATCACTGATGCTTCACACAATGGCGACAGCTACTTAACAATAAATCAGCCTGTCACAGAGATATATTTAAACAAACAGCTCGCAGTGTCTAAATGTTTCAGTCCATTTCTTTATGAAACAGCACAAATGCCTAGCAATATACAAATAAATTCCACCTATTAATCAATCTGATTCTATGCACAGTACTTTTCTCACTTGAAATTGAAGCCATACTGCAATAAATTTCATTGTAAGACATTAACTACCCAACTGGTATGCATAAAAATCCATTTTTTAAATGTAATAGAGGGCTGTTAACTTAGTACTTCCATGTGTGGCTGGATTGAACAGTTTTTAGCAAACAGAACACAGCATGTTGTTCTCAATGGAGATACGTCTACAGACGTTAAAGTAATCTCTGGCGTGCCACAGGGGAGTGTTATAGGACCATTGCTTTTCACAACATATATAAATGACCTAGTAGATAGTGTCAGAAGTTGCATGCGGTTTTTCGTGGATGATGCTGTAGTATACAGAGAAGTTGCAACATTAGAAAATTGCAGCGAAATGCAGGAAGATCTGCAGCAGATAGGCACTTGGTGCAGGGAGTGGCAACTGACCCTTAACATAGACAAATGTAATGTCTTGCAAATACATAGAAAGAAGGATCCTTTACTGTATGATTATATGATAGCGGAACAAACACTGGTAGCTGTTACTTTTGTAAAATATCTGGGAGTATGCGTGCAGAACGATTTGAAGTGGAATGATCATATAAAATTAATTGTTGGTAAGGCGGGTGCCAGGTTGAGATTCATTGGGAGAGTCCTTAGAAAATGTAGTCCATCAACAAAGGAGGTGGCTTACAAAACACTCGTTCGACCTATACTTGAGTATTGCTCATCAGTGTGGGATCCGTACCAGGTCGGGTTGACAGAGGAGATATGGCTCTGAGCACTATGGGACTCAACTTCTGAGGTCATTAGTCCCGTAGAACTTAGAACTAGTTAAACCTAACTAACCTAAGGACATCACAAACATCCATGCCCGAGGCAGGATTCGAACCTGCGACCGTAGCGGTCTTGCGGTTCCAGACTGCAGCGCCTTTAACCGCACGGCCACTTCGGCCGGCGACAGAGGAGATAGAGAAGATCCAAAGAAGAGCGGCGCGTTTCGACACAGGGTTATTTGGTAATCGTGATAGCGTTGCGGAGATGTTTAGCAAACTCAAGTGGCAGACTCTGCAAGAGAAGCCCTCTGCATCGCGGTGTAGCTTGCTGTCCAGTTTTCGAGAGTGTTCGTTTCTGGATGAGGTATCGAATATATTGCTTCCCCCTACTTATACCTCCCGAGGAGATCACGAATGTAAAATTGGAGAGATTCGACCGCGCACAGAGGCTTTCCGACAGTCGTTCTTCCCGCGAACCATAAGCGACTGGAACAGGAAAGGGAGGTAATGACAGTGGCACGTAAAGTGCCCGCCGCCACACACCGTTGGGTGGCTTGCGGAGTATAAATGTAGGTGTAGATGTCATGCAATTCATTGCCTCACTGCTTCAATTAATCTTTCATCAAACTTTTATCTGTTCTGGATTTGGAACACTGCGACTGTCTTGTTAAAGGTTTCAGGAATTACTGCAACCAATCGCCGTTTTTTCTTCCCTTTTTATTTATTCATGACAAGTTTCGAATCGCCTGGCGTTTCATCATCAGATGATACGATTTAGTTTGGAATATTTAGGGGGTCATGCATTGTTTTTACTTTTGTGGCACGCATTGCTCTGGAAAACATAATGTGTGCTTACCAGTATCGTTGAATATCAAGTGAAACAGGCACTTTTCCACCGATGGCGACTCCCACATACTTAACAAATATCAACAAACCAAACCAAGAATGGGCTTGAGGGTCACTTGATCAACAACGGGCAGATGATGTCAACTGGCAAAACGTTCTTCCTGAGAAACATTGATCTTGATATAACGGGACGGGATGGTCAGTGTGGATGCCGCCATTTGAAATGCATTGCAGAAGGTTTTGATGGGATGAGACATGACATGTGATAACTAGTGTGAATTGGCCTTAATGCAGTAATAAGTATCTGAGGATGGTCTAGAAAGCCAAAAGCTGGTTCATAACGAACTATTATTATTTATTTAATAAAGGCCAGTTCACACTGGCCGTCACGTCATATCACATTCCATCCTGTCAAAACATTGTGCGATGCATTTGAAATGGCGGTGTCCTCACTGGCTGTCCCATCACATCATGCACTATACCATTGAGGTTTCTTGGGAAGAAAGTTGACTTCATCTGTCTGTTGTTGATCAGTGACCCCCAAGCTTATTTCCTCCTAATACATGGCTATGCTGAGATCTCCATCTTTCGTTTTGACATGGTTTTCGCTGTTGATATCAGTTGTTTAATATTTATTTTAAATTTTTTGTTTCGTTATTCCTTTCATTAACATTTATAAGAGATGGCGAAAGATTAATTGAAACATTGAGATAGCAGTCTGAATTGTACGACACGAGCTTACTACATTCCTTGCCCTCTAATACATTTATAAAATGGATTTTTATACATATCGGTACCATATTTAATATTTTAATATAATATTTTCTCCCCCATGAACCATGGACCTTGCCGTTGGTGGGGAAGCTTGCGTGCCTCAGAGATACAGATAGCTGTACTGTAGGTGCAACCACAAGAGGGGGGAGAGCGGTATCTGTTGAGAAACCAGCCAAACGTGTGGTTCCTGAAAAGGGCAGCAGCCTTTTCAGTAGTTGCAGGGGCAACAGTCTGGATGATTGACTGATCTGGCCTTGTAACACTAAGCAAAAGTCTTGCTGTGCTTTGTACTGAGAACGGCTGAAAGCAAGGGGAAACTACAGCCGTAATTTTTCCCGAGGACATGCAGCTTTACTGTATGGTAAAATGATGATGGTATCGTCTTGGGTAAAATATTCCGGAGGTAAAATAGTTCCCCATTCGGATCTCCGGGCAGGGACTACTCACGAGGACATTGTTATCGGGAGAAAGAAAACTGGCGTTCTACGGATCGGAGCATGGAATGTCAGATCGCTTAATAGGGCAGGTAGGTTAGAAAATTTAAAAAGGGGAAT
Source organism: Schistocerca nitens (assembly GCF_023898315.1). Lineage (NCBI taxonomy): Eukaryota > Metazoa > Arthropoda > Insecta > Orthoptera > Acrididae > Schistocerca > Schistocerca nitens. The sequence goes on from NC_064618.1 coordinate 669,113,089, forward strand.
GGATAGGTTAGATATAGTAGGAATTAGTGAAGTTCGGTGGCAAGAGGAACAAGACTTCTGGTTAGGTGAATACAGGGTTATAAATACAAAATCAAATAGGGATAATGCAGGAGTAGGTTTAATAATGAATAGGAAAATAGGAATGTGCGTAAACAACTACAAACAGCATAGTGAAAGCATTATTGTGGCCAAGATAGATACGAAGCTCACGCCTACCACAGTAGTGCAAGTTTATATGCCAACTAGCTCCGCAGATGACTGAGAGATTAATGAAATGTATGATGAGATAAAAGAAATTATTCAGATAGTGGAAGGAGACGAAAATTTAATAGTCGTGGGTGACTGGAACTCGGTAGTAGGAAAAGGAAGAGAAGGAAACGTAGAAGATGAATATGGAATGGGAGTAAGGAATGAAAGAGGAAGCTGCCTGGTAGAAATTTGCACAGAGCATAACTTAATCATAGCTAACACTTGGTTCAAGAATCATAAAAGAAGGATGTATTCATGGAAGAAGCCTGGAGATACTGACAGGTTTCAGATAGATAATATAACGATAAGACAGAGATTTAGGAACCAGGTTTTATATTGTAAGACGTTTCCAGGGGCTGATGTGGACTCTGACCACAATCTATTGGTTATGAACCAACTCGTGGAGATAACATCTTGGACCTACTGATAACAAACAGACCTGAACTTTTCGACTCTGTAAGTGCAGAACAGGGAATCTGTGATCATAAGGCTGTTGCAGCATCCCTGAATATGGAAGTAAATAGGAATATACGAGGTGCATTCAAGTTCTAAGGCCTCCGATTTTTTTTCTCCGGACTGGAAAGAGATAGAAACATGCACATTGTTTTAAAATGAGGCCGCGTTCATTGTCAATACGTCCCAGAGATGGCAGCACCGTACGGCAGATGGAATTTTATCGCCAGCGGCGAGAATGAGAACTGTTTTAAATACTTAAAATGGCGACGTTTTCCTTACTTGAACAGCGTGCAATCATTCGTTTTCTGAATTTGCGTGGTGTGAAACCAATTGAAATTCATCGACAGTTAAAGGAGACATGTGGTGATGGAGTAATGGATGTGTCGAAAGTGCGTTCGTGGGTGCGACAGTTTAATGAAGGCAGAACATCGTGTGACAACAAACCGAAACAACCCCGGGCTCGATCAAGCCGGTCTGACGACATGATCGAGAAAGTGGAGAGAACTGTTTTGGGGGATCGCCGAATGACTGTTGAACAGATCGCTTCCAAAGCTGGCATTTCTGTGGGTTCTGTGCACACAATCCTGCATGACGACCTGAAAATGCGAAAAGTGTCATCCAGGTGGGTGCCACGAATGCTGACAGACGACCACATGGCTGCCCGTGTGGCATGTTGCCAAGCAATGTTGACGTGCAACGACAGCATGAATGGGACTTTCTTTTCGTCGGTTGTGACAATGGATGATACGTGGATGCCATTTTTCAATCCAGAAACAAAGCGCCAGTCAGCTCAATGGAAGCACACAGATTCACCGCCACCTAAAAAATTTCGGGTAACCGCCAGTGCTGAAAATTGATGGTGTCCATGTTCTGGGACAGCGAGGGCGTAATCCTTACCCATTGCGTTCCAAAGGGCACTACGGTAACAGGTGCATCCTACGAAAATGTTTTGAAGAACAATTTCCTTCCTGCACTGCAACAGAAACGTCCGGGAAGGGCTGCGCATGTGCTGTTTCACCAAGACAACGCACCCGCACATCGAGCTAACGTTACGCAACAGTTTCTTCGTGATAACAACATTGAAGTGATTCCTCATGCTCCCTACTCACCTGACCTGGCTCCTAGTGACTTTTGGCTTTTTCCAACAATGAAAGACACTCTCCGTGGCCGCACATTCACCAGCCGTGCTGCTATTGCCTCAGCGATTTTCCAGTGGTCAAAACAGACTCCTAAAGAAGCCTTCGCCGCTGCCATGGAATCATGGCGTCAGCGTTGTGAAAAATGTGTACGTCTGCAGGGCGATTACGTCGAGAAGTAACGCCAGTTTCATCGATTTCGGGTGAGTAGTTAATTAGAAAAAAAATCGGATGCCTTAGAACTTGAATGCACCTCGTAAAAAAAAGGGAGGAAGGTTTATCTGTTTAGCAAGGGTAATAGAAGGCAGATTTCAGACTACCTAACAGATCAAAACGAAAATTTCTGTTCCGATACTGACAATGTTGAGTGTTTATGGAAAAAGTTCAAGGCAATTGTAAAATGCGTTTTAGACAGGTACGTGCCGAGTAAAACTGTGATGGACGGGAAAAACCCACCGTGGTTCAACAACAAAGTTAGGAGACTACTGCGAAAGCAAAGAGAGCTTCACTGCAAGTTTAAACGCAGCCAAAACCTCTCAGACAAACAGAAGCTAAACGATGTCAAAGTTAGCGTAAGGAGGGCTATGCGTGAAGCGTTCAGTGAATTCGAAAGTAAAATTCTATGTACCGACTTGACAGAAAATCCTAGGAAGTTCTGGTCTTACGTTAAATTAGTAAGTGGCTCGAAACAGCATATCCAGACACTCCGGGATGATGATGGCATTGAAACAGAGGATGACACGCGTAAAGCTGAAATACTGAACACCTTTTTCCAAAGCTGTTTCTCAGAGGAAGACTGCACTGCAGTTCCTTCTCTAAGCCCTCGCACAAACGAAAAAATGGCTGAAATCGAAATAAGTGTCCAAGGAATAGAAAAGCAACTGAATCACTCAACAGAGGAAAGTCCACTGGACCTGACGCGATACCAATTCGATTCTACACAGAGTACGCAAAAGAACTTCTAACAGCCGTGTTCCGCAAGTCTCTAGAGGAACGGAAGGTTCCAAATATTGGAAAAGAGCACAGGTAGTCTCAGTCTTCAAAAAGGGTCGTTGAGCAGATGCACAAAATTATAGACCTATATCTCTGACGTCGATCAGTAGTAGAATTTTAGAACACGTTTTTTGCTCGCGTATTGTGTCGTTTCAGGAAACCCAGAATCTACTCTGTAGGAATCAACATGGATTCCGGAAACAGCGATCGTGTGAGACCCAACTCGCTTTATTTGTTCATGAGACCCAGAAAATATTAGATACAGGCTCCCAGCTAGATGCTATTTTCCTTGACTCCCGGAAGGCGTTCGATACAGTTCCGCACTGTCGCCTGATAAAGTAAGAGCCTACGGAATATCAGACCAGCTGTGTGGCTGGATTGAAGAGTTTTTAGCAAACAGAACACAGCATGTTGCTCTCGATGGAGAGACGTCTACAGACGTTAAAGTAACCTCTGGCGTGCCACAGGGGAGTGTTATGGGACCATTGCTTTACACAATATATATAAATGACCTAGTAGATAGTGTCGGAAGTTCCATGCAGCTTTTCGCGGATGATGCTGTAGTATAAAGAGAAGTTGCAGCATTAGAAAATTGTAGCGAAATGTAGGAAGATCTGCAGCGGATAGGCACATGGTGCCGGGAGTGGCAACTGACCCTTAACATAGACAAAAGTAATGTATTGCGAATAGATAGAAAGAAGGATTCTTTATTGTATGATTATATGATAGCGGAACAAACAATGGTAGCAGTTACTTCTGTAAAATATCTGGGAGTATGCGTGCAGAACGATTTGAAGTGGAATGATCACATAAAATTAATTGTTGATAAGGCGAGTACCAGGTTGAGATTCATTGGGAGAGTCCTTAGAAAATGTAGTCCATCAACAAAAGAGGTGACTTACAAAACACTCGTTCGACCCATAATTGAGTATTGCTCATCAGTGTGGGATCCGTACCAGATCGGGTTGACGGAGGAAATAGAGAAGATCCAAAGAAGAGCGGCGCGTTTCGTCAGAGGGTTATTTGGTAACCGTGATAGCGTAACGGAGATGTTTAGCAAACTCAAGTGGCAGACTCTGCATCGCGGTGTAGCTTGCTGACCAGGTTTCGAGAGGGTGCGTTTCTGGATGAGGTATCGAACATATTGCTTCCCCCTACTTATACCTCTCGAGGAGATCACGAATGTAAAATTAGAGAGATTCGACCGCGCACAGAGAGTTTTCGGTAGTCGTTCTTCCCGCGGACCATACGCGTCTGGAACACGAAAGGGAGGTAATACCAGTGGCACGTTAAGTGCCCTCCGCCACACACCGTTGCGTGGCTTGCGGAGTATAAATGTAGATGTAGATTAAAACTGCAAAAAGGAAAAAGGTGGGAATTTGAGGAGATGAGACCTGGATAAACTGAAAGAACCGAATGTTGTAGAGAGCTTCAGGGAGAGCATTAGGGAACGACTGACAAGAATGGGGGACAGAAATACAGTAGAAGAAGAATGGGTAGCTTTGAGAGATGAAAGACTGAGGGCAGCAGAGGATCAAGTAGGTAAAAAGATGAGAGCTAATAGAAATCCTTGGGGATCAGAAGAGATACTGAATTTAATTGATGAAAGGAGAAAATATAAAAATGCAGTAAATGAAGCAGGCAAAAAGGAATACAAACGTCTCAAAAATGAGATCGATAGGAAGTGCAAAGTGGCTAAGCAGGGATGGTTAAAGGACAAATGTAAGGATGTAGAAGCTCATATCACTAGGGGTAAGATACATACTGCCTACAGGAAAATTAAAGAGACCTTTGGAGAAAATAGAACCGCTTGAATGAATATCAAGAGCTCAGATGGAAACCCAGTTCTAAGCAAAGAAAGGAAAGCAGAAAAGTGGAAGGAGTATAGAGAGGGTCTATACAAGGGCGATGTTCTTGAGGACAATATTATAGAAATGGAAGAGAATGTAGATGAAGATGAAATAGGAAATGTGATACTGCGTGAAGAGTTTGACAGAGCACTAAAAGACCTAAGTCGAAACAAGGTCCCAGGAGTAGACAGCATTTCATTAGAACTACTGACAGCCTTGGGAGAACCAGGCCTAACAAAACTCTACCATCCAGCGACCAAGATGTATGAGACAGGCGAAATTCCCTCAGACTTCAAGAAGAATATAATAATTCCAATCCCAAAGAAAGCAGGTGTTGACAGATGTGAAAATTGCCGAACTACCAGTTTAATAAGCCACAGCTGCAAAAAACTAATACGAATTCTTTACAGATGAATGGAAAAACTGGTAGAAGCTGACCTAGGGGAAATACAGTTTGGATTCCGTAGAAATGTTGGAACACGTGAGGCAATGCTGACCCTATGACATATCTTAGAAAATAGAGTAAGGAAAGGCAAATCTACGTTTCTAGCGTTTGTAGACTTAGAGAAAGCTTTTGACAATGTTGACTGGAATACTCTTTTTCAAATTCTGCAGGTGGCAGGGGTAAAATACAGGGAACGAAAGGCTATTTACAATTTGTACAGAAACCAGATGGCAGTTGTAAGAGTCGTGGGGCATGAAAGGGAGGCAGTGGTTTGGAAGGGAGTGAGACATGTTCTAGCCTATCCCCGATGTTATTCAATCTGTATGTTGAGCAAGCAGTAAAGGAAACAAAAGAAAAATTCGGAGTAGGAAGTAAAATCCATGGAGAAGAAATAAAAACTTTGAGGTTCGCCGATGACATTGTAATTCTGCAAAGGACCCGGTAAGCGTGATAGCGTTACGGAGATGTTTAGCAAACTCAAGTGGCAGACTCTGCAAGAGAGGCGCTCTGCATCGCGATGTAGCTTGCTGTCCCGGTTTCGAGAGGGCGCGTTTCTGGATGAGGTATCAAATATATTGCTTCCCCCTGCTTATACCTCCCGTGGAGATCACGAATGTAAAATCAGAGAGATTCGAGTGCGCACGGAGGCTTTCCGGCAGTCGTTCTTCCCGCAAACCATACGCTAGAGGTGGGCCAAACGGTTATTCTGGAGTAACCGTTATCACAGTTCCAGTTATTCTGTGATAACCGTTATCGTTAACCGTTATTAATAACTGCCAAGTTATTTTTCGCTAGCGAATACCGAATACTCCGACAGTTAAATAACGACATAGTTGGAATCCATCAGTTTAGTTATCAGTATAACTGCGAGTAGTGTGAAATAGCAGGAATGTCGTATGAATCGTGTCATAACCTTAGCTTATTAACTCCGGGTACATTTTAGTTGATGTTAGAACGATTATTAGTGTTTCATGTTATATGTTTGTAGGTTATCGGTCGCTATTAGAAATATTATCTTCGCACCTGCGACAGAAAGTACGCGGAACTTCGCCAAAGCACTGTTTAAGTAAAATGTTAACAACGTGCGTTTTTAAGTATGAAGTAATATGTAAACTGAGTACTGTAGGTTAAATTCGAAGCTTAATTTCTTGTGCTGCTCATATAATAGAATAAAGTGTACAGGCTTGTAATACAACAAAAAATATACGTAATGTGACAGATTCGTTTACTCCTGTGCTGTAAAAGCTAGTCCTATTGGGGAAAGTGTGAGTACGCTAATCCAAGTTTTATGTCAGATTTGCAAACTGCTCGATTTCTCCAGCGACAGCATGTTTATAACATATGAAGACATGCAGATCGAAAAGGTTGACAGTGTTACATTTCTGGGACTACAACTCGATAATAAATTCAGTTGGGAAGGGTATACCACATTTTTTCATTCTATTATTTCATAAGGGAGCATATTATGTGATAACTTATCAAACGTAGCAAAAGTTTTTCGCATGTAAAAGCGTATAATAAAAATCGTTTGTGGTATCAATTCAAGAACATCATGTAGGAACCTGTTCAAGGAACTTTGTATTCTAACCACTGCTTCCTAGTATATTTATTCCTTAATGAAATTTGTTACAAGTATTTCCAACCAATAGCTTAATACATAATATCAGTACTAGAAATGGGAACAGCAATCTACATAAAGACCTAAAATTACTTACCTTGGTCCAAAAGGGGTCCAATATTCAGGAACATGCATTTTCAATAAACTGCCAGCAAGTCAGCAACCATTAAAACCTTGGTTTCAGATAAGGCACGGTTTACAGTGTGTTTGAAAGACTATTTGATACAGAAGTGTCTGATTCCACCCGTCATCAATATGCCGGAAATGGCTATTTTAAGTGTGTCTATGACGTCACTACATACACATGGCAACAAACACGAAGATACATATAAATAATACAATAACATTTCCCACCAAAAATACAATCAAACCAATGGGACAACTGCGTGAAGTTGGGGGTTTTAGGGTGAGGACAAGATAGTAAAAAAAAAACACACCATGATCCCAAACCACAAAATGAAGAACAAAAAGAAAAAAATACAGCATTCTGCTACACCAACAAAAATCTGCAGGAATCGGACACTTCCCTTGAACAATATAGGTCAACTATAGGTGACCATACCAAAACACCAATACCCACAACTAAAAGTACGAAAATTGGAACCAGACATTTCCCTTGACCTACATAGGTCAACCTCAGATGACGATACTAAAACATCAACACACACAACTATGAAGATGGGAATCGGTCATTTCCGGTGACCTATATAGGTCCACCACAACTACTGATGCCAAAAAACCAACACCTACAACTGCGAAAAATAAAATCACAATCCCAAAAGTCCACAAATCAATCATCCCTACATAAATTAAATCACATTCAATACTTCATAAATACACAAAACATCACAGCTAGAAAAAAAAATTAATTACCACTAGCAAATTCCGGCACTGCAACCTAGATCGACAGCCCCCCCCCCCCCCCACACACACAAAACCAACTCATAAACACCGTGCCGTAATGACATTCACACACCACCACACCTTTACGTCGAAGCAGACGGGTGGAATCAGACGCTTCCATTGACCCCTCCTTCTACTCTGTAGATGAATATCGTAACAGAGACTGATAGACCAGCTTAGGTAAAAATTCTGCTATATTTGAGTTTTGACAGCACTTGGTTGCAACAGTCAAGATCGGGTATTCTGTGTACGATAAATTTATTAAAAGTACGTAACTGTGATTTATTCTGTCAGTGTACCAATTCTGTAAATATTGGCAGTTACTGTGATATATTCACATATTTTGACAATCTCCTGACAAATGATGAGGATAATAATTATTATATTCCACTGTATTATGTTATACTTTCTGACATGTTATTTGTCATTCGCGATGGCCAGAGGCTATTTCCGTAGCAGTACGAAAATATTTGTTCGCTCCAGTTACTATCCTCTCTGGAAATATCACCTGGAACTACGACCTTTAACTGGAGTCACCGAGTCAGGAACGTCTAGACACATAGTTATTCCGTTACCAGCTTCCAGGTTATCTGTGGTGGTAGCCCGATAACTACCAGAGAACTAGAACTACGAGCCAATAAAGATAACTGCCACAGGAGAATACGGTCTCTGACAGTTATTTCCATAGTCGCTCGAATTCCTTTGTAACTTTCCTTGTACTACCCGTCCAAGCTAAATTAACACGTAAGGCGGTGGCTTAAGGGAACGACCGTACTTGTTAATGCCTGTACTGCAACTCCTATCAGCCACGGCTCGGACATTAACTTTATTTAATTGTTTATGCTAAAAGTAACGAAGGCCCACGAAATAGTACACAGTTGTTATCAACAGATGGCGCGCAGTCTCACTGTTATTCCCATGGTCTATAGAACGCCTTCCAAATGCGCAGTACGATCTTCGGTCAACAGATGGCGCGAGGCACTGTTGACACTAAACAGTTATTGAAATAACTGCCAGAATCAAAGGAACGGTTATCGCAGTAACCGTTACTTCTCAGTAACCGGTTATTTCTATCAGTTACGTTATTTTTTGCCACCTCTACCATACGCAACTGGAACAGGAAAGGGAGGTAATGGCAGTGCCACGTAAAGTGCCCTCCGCCACACACCGTTGGGTGGCTTGCGGAGTATAAATGTAGATGTAGAAGAGCAGCTGAACGGAATGGACAGTGTCTTGAAAGGGGGATATAAAATGAACATCAACAAAAGCAAAACGAGGATAATGGAATGTAATCGAATTAAATCGGGTGATACTGCGGGAATTAGATTAGGAAATGAGAAGCTTAAAGTAGTAAAGGAGTTTTGCTATTTAGGGAGCAAAATAACTGATGATGGTCGAAGTAGAGAGGATATAAAATGTAGACTGACAATGACAAGGAAAGCGTTTCTGAAGAAGAGAAATTTGTTAAAATCGAGTATAGATTTAAGTGTCAGGAAGTCGTTTCTGAAAGTATTTGTATGTAGTGTAGTCATGTATGGAAATGATATGTGGACGATAAAAAGTTTAGACAAGAGAATAGAAGCTTTCGAAATGTGGTGCTACAGAAGAATGCTAAAGATTAGATGGGTAGATCACATAACTAATGAGGAGGTATTGAATAGAATTGAAGAGAAGAGAAATTTGTGGCACAACTTGACTAGAAGAAGGGATCGATTAGTAGAACATGTTCTGACACATCGAGGGATCACCAATTTAGTATTGGAAGGCAGCGTGTAGGGTAAAAATCGTAGAGGGAGACCAAGAGATGTATCCACTAAACATATTCCGAAGGATGTAGGTTGCAGTAGGTACTGGGAGATGATGAAGCTTGCACAGGATAGAGTAGCATGGAGAGCTGCATCAAACCAGTCACAGGACTGAAGACCACAACAACAACAACATTTAATATTTTACCGTGCAATGGACTGCAATGTGGCTAGAGCTTTAAGTGAAAAAGGTATTGTTAGTAGACTCAAATTGATTAGCTGGGTCAAATTTATTTTAATGCTGTCATGCATTTGTAGTGTTTCATAAAGGAATGGACTGAAAATTCAGACACTGCAAGTTGTTTGTTGAAATATGTGTTTGTGACAGGCTTATTTATGAAGTATCTCCCTGGAGAAACAGTTTTGCAAACATCAGTGGTCAATATTTATGTATTTCACTAGTTAACCCCAGTACAATCAGGCACTTGAACTATTAAAAGATGTAAACAAAACTTATAAATCTTGGAAAGAAAGTTATTGAGGATAATATGATTGCTACACAAAAGTTTGCACTGGACCAGCAACTAAACTTGAACAAACCGATGGCAGCTAGTAACACTGTGATTCTTACTGTAGTACTGGATGAAATTTAACGTAACAAATGAAAAATCCGATGCCTCGACTTCCTAAAACATAAAATATAAAACGTTCTTCTTCGAGCTCTTTCTATTGCGTGTGAAATTCCTCATCTTTACCACATAATTACGTTTTTCCGACCCACACTCTTTTTAATGTTGTTTTGCACTTCTTTCTTCCTTCCCTAATATACAAGCTATCCCTGCAACCACAAACCACTTGAGTCCAATAATTGTCATTTTTGTACAAATATGGACTCCAGCCTTCACGTACTTCGCGTGTAAAAGCAGTTCAAAATCATCTTGCGTAGATTGCAGTTCCCGCGAAAAAAACAGCTGATGAAAGCTATTCGAGTTGAGATCACGTGACTAGAACTGACTTGACCGGCCGTGATGTAGAGGTGCTGTGACGACCTGTTTGAATTGACCTTAGTTCATTACAAACCTGCTTTCTTGGTCATCCTCGGATAATACAGTTATAATTTATCTGAAGATGGACTAGAAAGCAGAAAGCCTTTCTTAACGAACTATTAAGTAAATATTTTTGTGGGAGATCAAACTGTTTATTGCGTAAAGATGGCCAGTAGCTATATAGATGTATTATTTTGAAAAAAAAAGATAAGCAAATTATTTGTATACGTTGCGTAATTCGTAAGAGTTTAATAACATAGTTTGATAATTTTAAGCATGTGTCACTCGAAGATCACTGATTTCTATTAAGTTCAGCGATAATCAAGATTTCAGGTTTGCATAATATGTTTGACAGCTTGTATTATTCGTTTATTTACTACATGCTGATCTGAGGCGGATGTAATGGTTAAGAACGAGAGTTCGTGACTATCCAGAAGCTGTATGAACAGTGGCTTTACAACTTTAAAAATGTTTCATAGATAATATTTGTTCCCGGTTTTTAGATGTTTTGTCACGAAACAAAACTTATTCGACGCCTGATTAATGAATTAAACTATTCTTTTTGAATAAAAATAAATGTTTTGCCGTTTTTAATAATGACATGTGAATCCGTTTAATAACGTAAACAAAAACGTAAAAATAAATAATTCGGATTTACCTTACAGACTCGTATCCCTAGTACCCTGGCATTTTGCGATGCGAAAGTTGTGAGGTCTGCGCATGCGTAGGTCACGTGATACGATATGTTTTAACTTTTTTTGTAATTCCTGGAACGTGCAGATTGGTTGTGTCATATTTTCCAGGTACTGCTGGATAGAGAAAGTTTATTACTCATCAGACCAGGAAAAACGACAATTGCTTGAAAAGAGCAGTTGAACGTTTCGGTAAGTCTGTGTTGCAGTGTGATGGATACATTGACATCTTCTTTAGAAGAAAACATAACTTGAGCGTCCCACCGTCATCTAATGAAGCGCGTAGATACAGAGTACAGAAGGCGCAAAAGCTTGGTTGGGTTATGTTTTGAAATTTCAGTGAATAGTGACATATTTGTGACTGTCTAAGGCATACTTAGAAATTATCATTGTATGATATGTATGATTTAAGCACATTTTGGTTTTCCGCCTGTGCAGTTGGGGAGTGCATTGTTTATATTTCTCGCTGAGGTCGAATGCCCGTTTTTTAATAATAATAAAGTATTTTTGCGATTCCGAATTCTTGTACAACCTTCGTCATGTCAGATGACAGTAATGAACGGCCTTCTTGTCGCTTTGAAGAGTCAAGTGAGTATACAGAACACAGTTTTCCTTGTGAGAGTGTTGTGAGCATTTTGAAACTGAAGAGGTTGGATATTTTTTTTAGATCGTTCATCGGACGACAGCTCCATGTCGTTGTGGACGAAAGCTCAGCAACTACAAGGCGATGCGCTCCTCCAGGTGCGCGCCGTTTATGGAGAACACTTTCCAATTGAAGTTCGACATTTTTTGGCAGCATGGTTAGAAGAGAAAATGTGGTAAGTTAATTGGTGTACCGTACGAAAATATCAGTTGTTCCTTTAGCATAAATGTTTACCTCAAACAATTTTGATATGTACCATGTAGGATAATCAATTTTTGTTGTGCTAATGTACATGAACGACGCGTCAGTTACTTATGTATGAGAATGATGCAAGAACATTATGCCATCTGTTCAAGCCATGTTTTTATTTCACGTGTTTTTTAACCAATGTAAATGGGGTTTATCTTGGTTAGGTTATATTTTTATGCTAATGGTTTCGTAATATGCATTTTTTCTCTAACAGATAACACACAAAAACAGTAATGATCTCGGATGCAATCTTACGCTTTTCAGATATTTCTTAATTGTGTTCTGTTTGATACTCGGCATGATGTTGGTGTGTGGTGTTCTTGTTTGAGTGTTTTCAATTTCCGTTGCTACCTTTGTTCAGGCACATACAGTCTTTCATAGATCATAGCGTTAATGAGACCTTCTTGATATGGAGTGAGTTTGGGACTGCATTACTAAAGGAAATTAATTTTGTAATCTCTTTAGTGGTCGTAGTGTTCAAAATTGGGTCCATAGTGATGCATGGAGTGTTATTTATAGTGATTACAGTTCACTGGTATTTAAAGGTTAAGTTTTTGGCCAGCAATTTAAATCTTTATTGGTGTGGTAACTACTACGAGATAAATTTAATTTGTTCCACAGATTTCATTAGTATCCAGTTTGGTAAAACTTACTGTCACTTTGGTATTGGAGTTTTTATGGTGTTATTATTTGGTTAGATGGTGGTACATACCCTTACATGTTAATGGTAAATTGAGTTTTTGATGCTGTAGGCATGGTTATGATTTGTTCTTTAAAGTAAGCAAATTAAGATTACAGTTCAGCTGTGAACTGGAGACCATTTTGCATTTGTTTTTTCTTAAATGCCAGAAAGCAGCTATCTTCTTCAGCACTGTGTGAGGTTTGAGTAGCTAAGTGTAAATGTACTGTTTGCTAGGGTGATCATTTAGGAGTCCTTCATTCTGACCAACAGCGAACTAGCAACAACAATAAAAGCAGAGAAAATTGCTGTCAGTAGGAAGAGGAAAGAACCAGAGGCTGCTAGCCCATGCAGTGATTAATCGGCTACTGTGGATTGCGTTACACCATCAAGGAATTAAACACACAGAGAGAAAATGACCTGGCTGAAGTTAAGAATTGGGCAGTTGTGTTCCAGGACACTTTTCTGCTAGTGATTGGTGTTCGGAAGCATCGTAGTTTTGTATAACCAATTAGAGGATATTTTTAAGCATTGAGATGAAAGAAGTGGTATACCTTTAGTACTGGAATTGATGGCTTGCAAATGTTGAATACGCCTCATGTGATTGTGATGGCTTTAGATTGGATTTGATGGCCTTGATGAAAGAAAGAAAAAAAAGAAAACAGTTAATGGTTGTTATAGGTTTTTTGCTCCCAAAAATATTACACAGCCCAGGGTTGTAGTTAGAGTGGGACATGATAGGCTGTTTTAAATTCAGCACTACAAAATACATCCTGTGCATGGTATTTTCTTTTTATACCTTCGTCACTTGAAATTGCATATCTAGCTTACTTGCATTCCTGTCATCTCATATTATATGTTGCTGGCAATATACCTCAGAACATGTACATAACAGCAGTGGCTCTGCCCAGTGATTCTGGTGGATTGGGGGGGGGGGGGGGGGAGGAGGGAAAAGTCACTTCATTTCTTGGGTCAAGGGAGGTACGCTTGGAGCTGGCTGTAGATGAACTGAGAAGTTGATAAGAAGCAATACAAGGAGAGGTACTGAGTACAGATAAGTAAGATGGGTCGACAGAAGCGTCCGATCCCACGTGTTGGCTTTGACTCGGAAAGGGTGTTGTCGTGTGTGACGTCATAACGACACAGTGTTTGGTTTGTGAGTGTGGCGTGTTTGTAGATGTCATCGTGTTGTGGTTTTTTGTGCTCTCTGGTGGTATGTTCAGGGTTTTCGTTTATGTGGTGTAATGGGCTCAGATTGCTTTTGCTCATTATCCAGAATTGTTAGTGTCGGCTGTGTTTGTAGTGGAATTCGTTTCAGTGAGTTAACAATTTTGTGTGAAGGTTAATTTAGTGTTGTTTGCTGTACATCGTGTGGTAATTTCAGTAAAATTAATCGGTTGTTGTTTTTGTTCAGAAATGGATATGACGGGTAAAATTAACAGTGTGCAGGTCAAGGGAAGTGTTTGATCCCAATGTGTGGCTGTGTATGTTGATATTGGTATCGGGAGATGTTTTTGAGCTATATAGGCCAAGGGAAGTGTTTGATCCTAATTTATGGGATCGGGAGCTGCTGTTGAGCAATATAGGTCAAGGGAAGTGTCAGATTCCAGATAATATTGTGTTTAGTGGTATTTGGGGAGTTTTCTGATGATGTCTATTTTTTCGTCGTTTTGTGTGGTTTTGTATGAGGGTGGGTGTCTAAATTTGTTTTTATTTTGCTTGCCCCCACCCAAAAACACCCAATTTCCTGAGCTTGTCCCGTTAGTGTCATTAGGCTTTTTGTGGAAAGTGTGTGTGTGTGTTTTTCTATGTATTTTCGTCCTCATAATGTTTACATACCGACTTTATATGCACCATATTGGAATCGTGGTTCATGGGCGTTTCTGCCATATTTGTGATGTCATGGGTCAAAGCAGACGGGCGGGATCAGACGCTTCCGTATTTCCAGTAAGATGGAATGTGGGAAAAAAAACGGCGTTGGTAGAAGTGCCCAAATATGAAGGACGGAGAAGAAAGCAGAAATGTTTATGTTGAACATAAAAAGGATATGGGGTAAAAAGTAGGCAACAGCAGAAGGGAGACTGGAGTAAGTTTTAATTCCAGTGAATGGTGATGAAGCAAATTCCTACAAAAAAAGAGCAACTATTTTAGTTCACTTATGCATTTGTTCTAATTTGTTCAATAGTTATTTTTTAGGAAATCATTGTGTCCTTAACACATCTGTTTTGCAAGACCTACACCGTGCGGGATTAGCCGAGCGTTCTAAGGCGCTGCAGTCATGGACTGTGCGGCTGGTCCCGGCGGAGGTTAGAGTCCTCCCTCGGGCGTGTGTGTGTGTGTGTGTGTGTGTGTGTGTGTGTGTGTGTGTGTTTGTCCTTAGGATAATTTAGGTCAAGTTGTGTGTAAGCTTAGGGACTGATGACCTTAACAGTTAAGTCCCGTAACATTTCACACACATTTTTTTGCAAGACCTACAACTGCTACCTCCCCATCTCCCCTTTCCATATTTCTGTACTGAACATCTAGGTAAAAGTGCACTTACAGTGTCAGCTGCTTTTCCGTTGTCTTGCTACTGGTAATAAATTATTTGCATGTCGAATCACAGCAAGTAAACACAAGGAATTGTGAGTCAGTTGTAGGTAGCCAATGAGGCTTAACAGAAACGTCTGATTCCACCTGTCTGCTTTGACGAATGACGTCATCAATATGGCGGAAACTACCATTCACAACTACTCCCATATCGTGGTTATGCCGTCATAACGTAAACATGACAACAAACACAAAAATAGATCGAAAAACCATCAAATACATATTCCTCCAAAAATATAATGAAACTAACGGGACAAGCAAGGGAAACTGTGGGTTTTTGGGTGGGGACAAACTAAAAATAATCACACGCCACTAAAGCAAATAATAAAATAAAACGACCGCAGCCTTCCCAAAATCAACTAGCCTAAAAACAATATCCACTGGAATCGAACTCTTCCCTTGACCTATATAGGTCAACAGAAAATACTCATACCAAATCATGAAACCCAAAACTACAACCACGCCCACAATCATCACAAGCTCAACAAAACAACAAAATTGGAATCTAACACTTCCCTTGACTTATATAGGTCAACAGTAACTACCGACACCACACTATAAATCTCAACTTTCACCACCGCCACACTTAATATTACTAAAAAAAAAAAAAAAAAAAGAACTCCTAGAAAATAAAATTGGAATGGAACACTTCCTTGACCTGTTATCCTCAAGACATCTCCACATATGGCCATCCCTGATCCGAGGCGCCGGAACTTTGGTAAGCCTCATTTCTTCATGACACACTGATCACTTCACGACTTCAGCCAACAGGCAGAATAGCTAAAGAAATTTTATTAGAGACAACGCACTGTCTCCCATCATCACCGACAACTGAAAACTGTTGACCTTGTCATTCATATCCACACCTACCAAAGACATAAACAAAGCGATTTACCAAAATTCACACACGACGAACAGGGGGAAAGAAAAACTACAGTAATGTCGACATAACAAAACCAAAATTGTTAACTCGCTAAAAAATATTCCGCTGAAAGCACAGTCACCACCGACACCATACACGTGCAATGCTGCCACGCAAATCAACCCCATATGCCACATAACACGCTAACCATAAACACACCACCAGAGAGAACCACCGACCACAAGAATATGCCACCTATGAACACACCACACATGCAAACTAAATCAAAAACATCACCTAACATACAACACTTACACACACCACCAATCATATCAAAACGACACCTACAAACACGCCACTCTCACAAACTAAACTCCGCGCCGTCGTGACGTCACACAACACAAAAGTCTTATGTCACGGGTCAAAGCCGACGGGTGGGATCGGACACTTTGGTTAACCCACCAATGAGATACTCCTTCATAACTTTCTATGATGTGTAATTAAAGTTAGTTGATATTTTGTAATGTTCAGTTATTTTGCACTGTTGACTTAGAATTTACCTACATAATCAGAATTTTTGGCTAAATTAAAAATAAGATGTATAAGTGGGTTATTACAGTGATTAAAATGTATCATGGGCTATGCTACACATCCATCAATCATGTCAGTTGTATTTTTGTGTTGAGATTTATTGGCTTCACCAGCTCACAAGGAAGTTCTCATGTTACAACCTAACTTAGGTTTGGGCTATGCTACATGTTAGTCTGTCATACATCTAATTTTCTTCCATTCATATTTGTTGGCTTCGCCAACTTGCACCCAAATTATCATATTCCTACTAACCTAGGCCTTAGGCATCACAACAGGTCAGTCTGTCAGCTCATTTAGTTTTTCCAATGACAAAGAGTAGAAAAATCAGTAGTCACCTTAAAATTCATAGTAACCAGACCACAAAAACTTATTATGGCATTCTCTGCATCAAAAGTAAATATAATCAAATTGTGTCTCACGCAAAAAAAAAAAAAAAAAAAAAAAAAGTCATTAGGTTCCATGATATTTTCATTGGATACTGTGTACTATCACCCAAGTGGCTATGACCTATGTAAACGAATTGCCAAATTCAGCATGCTGTGCAGCAGCCACTGACACTGTAAGCGCACATTATCTGAGCACTTTGATGCTGATTAGAAACCTATTGAAAAACATTTCAATCTTTCGTGTTGTTCTAGTGTGATAAATATCCACATACAGTCAAGCTGCACATAAAAATAGTACACAGTAAAATTTAACAGATGTCTCTCAACAACTCAGTGTAGTCAACATCATTTATTGAAAATCTCTATATTATTGCACTGAACAAAGACAGATGTACTTCATAAAATAATCTGTTTCTTCATGCAAGGAAAAAGGAAGCAACAATAAATTTTGGTTTTAAAAGTCTGTTCTGTTGTGTAAATGTTTGCTAACTTGGGCAGTGGCTGCTCTCACACCATGTTCTCCTCAAGTTAAGCAACTTGAAAGAAATGCTGTTCAGTGGCAAACATTGTGTTTCATAGGAGGGTTCTGTACACCTGCCATACATTCTTTGTTGTACTTCCACCATGTAGAAAGTTTTTTTAGTTGGTAACTTCCAGTGCACTTACAAGCTGTAATCACTGCTATGTGTTGTGTAATATAGAGGATCTCATGCTATGGGTACAGCAACAGTTTATTCCAAGAAACTGAGATCAGAAAAAAATGTGAGAAATTGTAAGCCTTTTGAGTTCTGTTGATAAGCACAGTGCAGAAATGTTCTAATTATTGTGACTGAAGCTAGCTGTAAAAAAATTAAAAATGTGAAAGTTGCGATGAAAGACATTTGAGATGGAAATAATGTTATCAGAAATAATCTGAGCAAATGTAAGCCTTACATTATTTTATTCTAAGCCTGATTAGTTGCTCCAATGTTTTGTAAGGCAGTTGGATCAGAATTGGCATTTTATGTATGATCAAAAAATCTCCACTTCCAGATTCTGTATCTCTTTATTTTAAAAAGTTTTTTTTCTAGGACTGACATAGACCCAGAAAATCCCCAACATGAGCAATATGTTGCCAGCCTTGTCAGTTCACTTATTCAAGAACTGGAAATGAAAGCAAACAGTATGACTACAGAAGAGCTGTTTCTCACAAAACTAAAGTTAATGGAGGCTGCAAATACATTTAGAGTAAGTATTAAGAAATTGCTGTATCTTTCTTGTAATTTGTGACATAAGTTTTAAAATAGTAAGGTACTTACAGAAATAGTAAAGATTTGCTATATTATTGTTTAATTTATTTTTGTAGGAGAGATACATGCATAACCCCCGAAGGTTGTTTGAAATAATTCGAAATTGTCTCAACACCGAAATGAAGTTGGTGCAACAGGTAGGAAATGTAAGTCCTGTGTGTTGTAGTTAAGTTTCAGTATAGTTAAATATTTCTTCACCCTACATTATTACTGTTTGCTTTATCTTTATTTTCTTCAAATCATTTATCTATTTGTTTTAGGCTAGCCTGGGCCGGGACTTGATAATGCCATGTTTGCCATTTACCCCAGATCTTAATACTGAAATTGCTCAGCAGCTGGATTATTTGAGGAGACAGACCCATGAAACAGGAGAAGATCTGAGGAGGATTGAGCAGGAGCAGGAAGCTTTTGCCCTGCAGTATCATGAATGCACGAAAGTAAATGGTACATACCCTCTACATGTTACATTTGATATACAAATACATATAAGACAACAATTTCATATCTATGAAATAATGTGTAATAATCTGTGCTTTAAGTGATTCGGAGCTGTATATGACTTCTCATTAACAGAAGAGTGGCACATTCTTATTAATGCTTTTGGGGTTTTAACCTCCGGCATTCTCAGAATACAGTCCCATGCACCTTTTTATGCTTCAGTTGAGCTATCTTAGTTATCACGTTCACTTACTTGTACACCCACCCACGCAATCACTTGCTCATTGTGTTCCATAGATCCCATGAAAAGGAGAACCTTCAGGGATGTAGAATGAGTCGAGGTATACATAAATAAAAGCCATCAAATCGTAGGAACTTAATCTGTCTGTTACACAGTTTGGTGCTATTTATGCGTACATCAGTTAAATCTGACCTGTCGATTTAAAAGAAAGCTGTTACTTTGAAAAGGCTACGGCTTTGACAGTTATGTTAAAAAGTCACTGTTTGTTTCCCATGGGTAGCTAAGTGCTATGTGTTTACATTTGGTATTACAGAGTTTATACGCCCCGCGACAACCGGGAAATCCAGAAAAAAAAAAACGGGAATTGTTTCATCCGGGAGAAAAACGGGAGAAACCCAGGAATTTTTTAGAATTCTGGGAAGGTTTAATTGTGTTAGTTTTCGGTTAAATTTGTATAATTTTGACTGGTAAGAACTGGTACTTTAACAAAGAATTTTACTTTTGCTCGCTACTGCGAAAATAATACTGCAATAATAAAACAAACAATGGAAAGAAAACCACAGTAAACTTAGGTTGTAAAGGAAATGCTTAATTTCCAATAACAAGGCACAGTGCACACACAAGAGTCTGCCAACACAAAAATGTGTCAAAGGCTTTAGGACAAAGACTATGCAATATTTTATAACAACAAACTGATTCCGATGACCATGACGTCACAACGGTTTACATTAGGTTTGTTTGAGCAATTGCCAACGAGCTTGTGTGTGTGTGTGTGTGCATTTGAGTCGCATATGAGAATTATCTGCTTCCGCTTATGGCTACTTGTATGGCTGTTAGCTGTATCAGCAGTAGCAACAAGCAGCCAGACAAAAGCTGGAAAAATTCTTCTGGCTTGCCAAAGCTGCCAGGTCCGCGCATGTGCCAAGCAGTCAAAGTTGCAGTGGAGAGGGCGGTAGTCTCCACGTGGCCTGTGTATAGGTTTAGTGATTTCACTGTTTCTTCTTCGTTTACAAAAATGAATTTCTGTGGTTGAGAGCTAGCAAGTGAATTAAAACGCATTCCCGTATTTATGGAAGGCTAAAATATGTTATTAGTTTCAGTCGAGCATTAATTGCCTTGCAGAACACTAAAGCTATTTTTTTCTATTTGCTAAAGAAATTTGGCTTTTATTAATCTTTTCCACAGAGGCAGTCAATTTATTTGAAACAAAGTGTTTCATTCCACAGTATTGGCTAGTGTCAACTGTTTGCTGAATTGCAAGTGCCAATTTTTATATCCTATGCCATAATAAAGAAGCAAACATGAGAGAATATACTACTGGTACACCAAGAAAATTTGCACCCCAAAAACCACAATGGAAAGATTAATATCAGGTTGGGGCTTACTTTGTGAATATGGACACATGAATGCGCACTTTCAGCCGAATTATGCATTTTAGCCTGGTTTATGAAATTCCGATGCTATTTGAGTACCCTCTGATGTTCTGTTTTGTTAACGATGTAATGTAAGATCTCTTAATGCTATATAGGTACGAACATGTGAGCTTCCTACCTCATCGTAGCTGTGCACAGGCAGTAACCCTATTTCCTGGCACACACTGACAACTGCCAAAATGAATTCTAACAGTCACGGGCAAATATTGCGAATGGTGGTTGAAAAGTGTTACTTTGAAAGTAAATTTCATTTTATGCAGGATGAATTATGTTACGTATGCGAATGTGCTTTGAATTTATTAAATCACAGAGCATTTGATTCTCATGAAAAGCTTACAACACTCCGAGGGCCAACCACTTAGAGGAATTTCGAGCCCAGATGTTTATGCATTATTTAAAATTTTACTGGCACATTTGTGTGATGTATATTAAAGTATAACACATGCAAAAAAGACCAATATTATATGTGAAAGCTTAGCTTATCTTGTAGCTACACTATGTATATTAATTTAAACTATTAACTTTTCTTATATATGTGTTTGTGCTACTGAACAGTGATGTTGGTTGCTATTGGTTGACTATGTCACATGTCCTATGCCAAGCGCATCGCTATCTCAATTTCAGTGCTTCAGAAACTAATTTGCTATGTTTAGTGGAATTCAAACAATACGAAAATATGCAGGGTACATGCTGCTGCACAACAAAGATCTTTCTAAGACGCGTGTTTCTATTTTCTTGGGGTTTTTCTAAAGTGCTGAGAAGCTCTACACTGGTGTATGAAACCTTAACCATTCAAAAGATTGATCTGGGAGAAAGTATTCTGTCACTTTACATGTAAAAAGTGTATTTTCATCAGGGAGAAATCAGGGATTTTTTTTCCTTGTCCACGTATACACCTTGTATTACGAAAAAGAGTTTACATTTGTGAATATGGAGTTTACAAAACTCTACTACCTGCCATGAAGCTAACAGGAATGTTCACTGTTTGAATTTAGATAGTAAGATAAACTGATAGGAGGGACTAACAAGATATGATTTTAATTTTCTGCTGAGTTGATTGGAATGCCCCATTTCTTGATATATGAGATGGGAGATTTACAAATATCCTTGCACCGGAGTACAAAATTCCTTCTTAACATTAGACACAGGCAAGTCTACATGAA
Source organism: Schistocerca nitens (assembly GCF_023898315.1). Taxonomy (NCBI): domain Eukaryota; kingdom Metazoa; phylum Arthropoda; class Insecta; order Orthoptera; family Acrididae; genus Schistocerca; species Schistocerca nitens. Next base: position 669,134,785 of record NC_064618.1, read on the forward strand.
AATCATTTTATGTCTTGTGTTGTGATTGCATAGATCACAGTTTATGTGTATCTGATTTTCATTATCAGCAACGAGAACCATTATGGAGTTAATGTGTTTGGGAATTGAGTGCATGAGTTCCAAGAGCTTGAAACAAATTTCTGCGAGAGAGTGGTTAACAACATTACACAGTATTCTTACAGCTCTCTTGTGCAGCATATACTTTTTGTTCAAGACCACAAGGAATGAAAAATATTATTAATAAGCCAGTCCCTTTCTATTTATGTCAACTCTGTCGGAGAGCTTGTTGATTTGTTTATGTATATGTTGACACCATTTCAATTTAAAGAGGATGAGTCAGTAAGCAAGGTGACAGGACCTCTTACTGGTGTATAATTACATCTTCCAAATTAAATTCCATGTCTAGATAGAAGAGATGATCAGAGCTTTCAAACAGTGTCGGCAAATAGAGATAACAGTGCTGTTGCACTTCAAAATACAGTTTCAAGTTGGAGTTGTTGACAGGTACATGGTTGGTGGTTGCAGTGCAACATGTAATAAAGTTTCTGTGTTTAAAGAAAATGACCTACCAGCAAATCATCATTAACTAGTGGAATTTTATGAAGAGAGAGTGATGTCCCATAAAACATATTGTTTCGGTGCCTCAGTTGAGAGGTCATTTGGTTAGGTTTTGCAGCAAACTGTATAGGAAAACTGTCTGTACAGCTTGGATCTTGCACCAAGTGATGTTTATCTCTTTGAACCATTAAAGTAGTAACTGTGAGTTCACCACTTCAGAACCAATGCTGAGGATCTGAGGAGGCTGCTGTTGTAGCCCATAGACCTGTTGTTTCCAACGGTTTGGTTTATTAATTGAAGAAATGCTGAGACAATTATGGGGATTGTGTGCAAAAGTAATATGTACCAAAGATTCAGTAAATTTGTGTATCTCTTTAATTTTGTGACTAAACCTTTTCTTGCAAAGGACTTGTTACCTTGAATTTTGAGCCACCCTCGTGTTATCAAGTTTACTTAAGTGTATGACTATTAATATCAGCTTGTGGTGCTACCAATTCTTTAATGCCTGTTCAAACCTAAATAATATTAGTAATTATGAGATTAAGACTTAATCAGTTTGTTGTCGATTGGTTGTAAGCCTGTTCATCTTTCGTGAACTGTGTTTACTGATGTTGAGTTTGGACCCTCGATTAGCATTCTCGCGTCATCAGCAATTTACTATGTTTGAGCTGCCCTTCAGAGTTGTTGGAAGGCCATTTCTGTAGGTTAAGAATAACAATGGATCCAGTATTGATCTTAGTTATACTCTCCATTCTGAGGTTAGTTTCATGTTTGTGACATCTGTTAATGAAGCCCTCTGCTATCTGTTATGGAAGTAAGACACCATTGACAAAAGAGGATTTCCATAATGCTTTAATTTGCCAAGTATAATTTTGTGATCTAGGTAGTGAAAGGTTTTGGCAGGATCAAAAAGTACACCAACAGGATAACTCCACCAGAACTTAATTTATGATGTCTTGTGTTGCTTTCTTGATAGAGAATCCTTTACTAAAGCCAAACTGCAAGCCAGTTAACAAATTCTGTTAAGATAACTGAGTCAGTACTTTATCAAAGGCCCTGCAGAGCAAGCATTGCTCCACAAACTGCCTCCATTCCTTTCTGTTTTGTGCTTGGTTTCTCCAGATGCCTTCAGACCCCAGAGCTGCCAGGTTATCCATTCAGCACTGTCTTGGTCAAGCTATGATTTTGGTTTCCTCTTGAGAGCGTTCTTCGCCTGTCTTCTGGCATACAGCTTATATGGCCAACCTATGGTATTCTTTTCCTTGTAAGCTTCTGTAGGATTGTTCGTTGTTGCACCAAGAGGTGGATTTCCTCATTATTATTTCTCCTCCATTCACCTCTACCAAAGATTGGTCCCCATATCTTCCTCTTTATTTTTTTTATATTAATAGTTTTTTTTCTTTTCTTGTTTAATCATGTTCCATGTTTCAGAACCATTCATGACTGCTGGGCGCATCACAGTGTTATATATTCTCATCTTAGTTTTGGATGATATGGACTTTGATGAGTGTCTCCAAGAGGGAATACATGCATTTTATTCCCACGGCTATTCTTTACTTGATGTCCATTTCTACACTTTTGTTACTGGTAAACCAAGTATTTTAAATGGTGAATGCTCAGGAACCTGATGCCATCTGTCTCGAGAAATTCTTCTTGCTCTTATTTTGTTCCTCGTTGCATAACTCTGTTTTGCCTTGATTCACCTTTAGCCCAACTTTCTGTGCATGGTTGCCCATTTTCTGGCACATGTCTTTCAACTCATAGTTCCATTCACATATCATGTGCATGTGCGAGACAATTGAAATTACCATCCATCTGTACTCCAGCCCACTCCTGGTGCCTACATTCCCTTCTTACTTTCTTGAAGATTGAACAGAATACATTTGAGAGCATCCCCTTCTCTGAGACCTTGCTCAATCTTGACCATTTCTGATTTGGCCCCTTGGAAACGCACTGCTGCCCCCTGACCCATTCGTACAGGTTTGCACCGTTCTCACTAGCTTGTCAGGGAATCGGAAGTCACACAACTCATTGTACAGGCTATTCCTGTGGATGCTGTTGTATCCACATTGAAAATCACATTCCCAGTGTCCTAGTGTTTTGAACAATTGTCTTTTAGTAAAAATGTGACCTATTGTTGTTTGATTTGATTGAAGGTGGCTTGGTATTCCTGTGTGTTGTTTTCTATGAATGATTGTAATTTTTTGAGGGTAATGATAGAAAATTACAACTATTCATAGAGAACAACATGCAGTGACACCAAGCTGGCTTTTGACCAAACCTGTTGTCAGTAGAACACATTTCCTCTCTAAGACAATTGTTTGAAAAACGCTGGGAATATGTTGAAGATATTGACAGTCTCTTCATCAGTTTTCAACTTGCATATGACAGCCTAGACAATATACTGCATGACTTCAGAACCCCTGAGAAGTTCATGAGAATAGTGCAGACTTGTATGGATGGGTCAAGGACAGCACTTTGTTTTGGAAGGATCAAATCAAAAGGCTACTTTGTCAAAAAACTTTCTGAAATACTGGAAGTAATGAAATAGGTCTGTATTTAGAGATGATTAGCTTATAATTAGTTTCATAGGTGGAGTACTACTACAACATATTTAAGGCTGACAGGAAATACACCTCGAGTTGACTGATAACAAAAACCTGATCATACGTCAGTAGCATTACTACTACTTAGTGACCTGATGAATTTTGTAGTGTCTGTAGTGGTTGTTTTTTGAATCCAATGTTTGTTGATAATGCATTCAGTTTCTGCTCAAGTAAATCTAATGCTTCCTTATTGCTTGTTTATTAGTGGTGCATTGCTTGCTGCTGCTGCTATGAAGAAGTAGTAATTGAATTTGGTGGCTACGTGTGTCACCATATCTGCCAGAGCAATTTTCTGGGAAGCTTAACTAGCCTCTGTATTGTCAATTTTGTTTATTTGTCGTATGATGTTGCAAATCATCTTTAATTTATTGTAGAGGTATTTTATTTTTTATGTATAGTGCATAGTTTCAAATTACGCCTGTCTAAGGGTAACAGTTCCCTACAAGTTATTTTTATCTTGTGAGACTTTAAGGGCTCAATGTTAATTTACACCAGGATTATACTATATAATAATTTACGAGGAAATTTTATAGGAACGGGTGATACAGTTATGATTTTAGAATATATTAAGCAACTGTTGCAACTGCACAGAAATGCCCCTGTTGTAGAACTGCAGAATTAACTTTTAGATTTTTTTAAGTATCCCTTTTAGGATCATTTTTATTGTCATTTTTGGCTTTTTATAATATACCATAATATGCAAAGGTGGATAATGATCTGAAATATAGACCTGTATGTCAATTTATAGCTGATTTTTTTGTAATGTGCAGTTTTCAAAGAGAAAGGGAAATCAAGACAAAGTATGAACATCGAAATATTTAACAACTTCAGTTTTACTATCACTTTACCACATGTCCTGTCAGTAGCAAAGAAATAAGATTAGACTGAAATTTTATTGTGAGTTGCACTTTGTAAGTGTTCACAGTTTCTTGCTATTTAACCGATTACTGGGCCCTCTCTTGTATAAAATGTGCAATCCACAAACAAAATTGTTTTGCACCATCCCATTATTGTTTCAAGTTTCAGAGATCATACCTATTCCTTCTTTATTGCTTCAACTAACACAGGGACAAGTTGTATTGTCGTACATCCAAATGAGCAGTATAAAATAAACATTGAGCTAGGTGAGAAAAAAAAAAAAAAAAACATACGTTCCCTGCAAGAAAATGACCCAGATCATGAGCTAGTAGCACAATCTGAGAATGAGACAATTGTCTATGAAATAATTGATAATCGAATAAGCAGTTGGCTGGGATATGATGCACCTGCACTTGTTAATGCATTGAGTGAGTCATTACTGAGGGATAACAAATAATTATTGCAACAAGGTGTTATAATGAAATGTTTACACACGTACACAGTACATCGCGTGCCTGCTCATGTTACAAAAACAGCACTCCCGCTCGTATGTGTGTAATATTGCTGTGTTGCCTAAATGGGGAATGAAGCATTCTGTAAGCTAAGTAAACTTTATGTGACTTAAGACTTTTAAATTATTTCATTTATAAATTCTGTTCCATTTTCTTTACAGCGCACTTACAACACATACAAACACAGCAGAGAACTCCACAGATAATTGAAATGGAGAAAAAGTTAATGAAGCACAAAGAAACACTAGAGCAGTTACTAAATCAGAAGGTACTTGTGACATTTTTTGCAAGCATTGTGGCAGTGTGTTGAAAGCTTCTAGAGCTAACACTTTCTCTTAAGAAATCTTAGTTATCGATGAGTGTATCGGTTTTCTTGTGTATTGTTTTGAGATACCATGTGTGTGGTGGGTAGGAAATGATGGAGTTTGCTGTATGAAAACAATTTCCCAGTGGTTTGCAGAAATAAACATGCGTTATGTGGAATAGAACTAATGTATCTGAGGCTGTATGTTATTTGGATAAAATGTTTTATTCACTATCCGTCACCCAGTATCAACTAACTGTCATTTTCGAGTTTGTTTATATATAAGATTACTCATATCCTATTAGCAGATCATAGATCAAGTTAAATATAATGTTGAAATTCCAAGACGTATTCCAAATACATAGCCAGTCCCGCTAAACAAAAATCACATTGCAACACTGTTGTGTCTATTTTAATTATTTGGGACTAATTACTGTGTTATGTTAATAGGTGGCATCAATGATGCAACTAAGACTGACATTTGTAGATAAATTGAAGGACACGATAGAAAGTCACCTAACAAAAATGCAATCTAGAGTTCTGGATGAAGAACTAATTCGATGGAAAAGGGAGCAGCAGCTTCAAGGAAATGGGGCACATTTTAACAATAACTTAGACAGCATACAGGAGTGGTAAGTGTAAATAACTCCTTTCTTATAATTTTTGTGGGTGTTCATAACGTGTACATAACTGTGCGCTGTTCAGGGAATCATCAGCACTGTTACAGACGATATCTTTGTTGATTGTTCACTAGTTGGTGGGCATAGCCTAAGAAAAATTAGTAATGGCCTGTTATGTCGTTATTCATACATAGTAATAGTGAAAAGAAAGAAGGCAGTCACATCTCAAAGTAGTGAACAAATGATTTATAGATAGGGGCCACTTGCAGTGCGTTTAAAGCAAAACTAGAAGGGCAAACATGGTAAGATATCTGCAACACCATACATCCTGAATGACAAATACAGGGTTAGCCAGTGAAACGGCCAGATTGGAGATGGCCTTGACAGCTGGAATGTGAGTGGTGGGGGTAATGGTGGCCGGCTCCGTTCTACCTGCATGTCCCGCCATTTAGTTGCGATGGATCGTTGGGCGGGTGAACATCGTGGTTAAAGCATATTATACAAATGGTGAGAGTTTGGTGAAAACGCGACGTGCTTTTCGACGCCATTTCAACATACCGCGCAACAAGCCTGTTCCCTCGGATAACGCAATTCGTTCGTGGATAAACAACCATAAACAAACTGTATCACCGTCTAAAAAAAGAGGTGGGAGTGTGAAAACCGTTCAAACCCCTCAAAACATCGCTGCTATTCAACAGGCAATGCTCAGAAGTCCATGCCGATCTGCCAAACAACATGCTCTGTCTTGGAATAAGTAACAATTCAGTGAGAAGGATTCTTCATCAAGCTTTATATTTTCACCCATACAAAATACAGATTGTGCAATCTCTCAAACCAAGTGACTATCAAAAATGATTACAATTTTGTGAGGAAATGGCCAGAAGACTTGAAGAAAATGATGACTAAGTAAACCACTTGTGGATGAGGTGCATTTCCACCTCTCTGATTTTGTTAATAAACAAAACTTCAGATACTGATCAGAGGAAAACCCTGGCACACTTCATGAAACGCCTCTTCATGCTCAAAAAGTGATGGTTTGGTGTGCAATGTCGGCAAGAGGAATCATAGGCCCATTTTTCTTCTAGGATATCAATGGAAGTGCTGTGACTGTTAGCTCTGTGCGTTACGTTGCAATGATCCAGAACTTTCTTACACAAGGAATCGCCCGTTTTCCAGTGAATGAGCTCCGCATGGTAAAGTCGTCCACGGCCATATGGAACACATCCTTGAGGAGCACGCATAGGGACTCAATTGTTCTCTGCCGTCTCCGAATTGGACAAACGCGGTTGACCCACAGCTATCTCCTTCGCCGTGATAACCCACCCAAGTGTCGCTGTGATGCAGGACTGACAGTGGTCCATCTTCTGATGGACTGCCCCCTTTTAGCCCCCTTGCGGCAGTCCTTTAATTTACCAGCTGCACTTCCTTCAATTCTAGGTGACGATGCCTCTATAGCTGACTCAGTTTTACGTTTTATCCGGGCAGCTGGGTTTTATCACTCACTCTAGTGTGGGCGCTCTTGCATGATATCTCAGGCTACACCCACTCCAGTGACTTTTAATTGTGACGTGGATACCAAAATAGTGTCTTTTATGGTAACAAGTTGTGTTGGTACCTCTATTAACGCTTTCCAGCTGGAGGTTCTTCGTTTGTAGTTGACCTTTTACCTGACCCATCAACCACTGTAGTCTGTTTTACTCTAGTTAACTATTTGCTCTGCTCCTTTTAAGTGTCCTCTATTTTGTGTTATTGTGGTGTTCATTTTAGCTCTGTACCCCTTGGTGTTCTCTCCCTTTGGGTGCAGAGGTTATGCTTTTACTGTATAGGCCTTTTACAAGTATGTCTGTCTGAAATGGGGACTGATGACCTCAATGTTTAGCCCCCCATCAAACCCCAAAACCAAACCAAACCAGTGAATGAACAATGTTCCAACAAGCCATACTGCAAGAGTTGCCATGAATGCTGTGAATACTTTGTTTCCAGGTGGTGTCATTTCCCAAAACGGGGATCTCCCTTGGCCCCCTCACTCTCCAGATTTTGACAACCTGTGACTTTTTTCTCTGGGGTTACTTAAAATAAAGAGTTTTTCAGAATGATCCACCCAGAACTATCCCAGCCCTAAAACAACAGATTTGGGACGAAATTGAAGGAATACCAGTCAGTATGCTGCAAAATGTCATGGGAAACTTCCAGGCCCGGCTGCAGAAGTGCATAGATTCCAATGGATGACATTTGGCAGATGTTATATTCAAAAAATAATTTTTTCACTTATTGTACAGTAAATGGCTACCTTTGTACTTTATATTTATAACCATTAAATTAAAAAAATAAATTTTCGTAACGAATTAGCTACTTATTTAACTCTTCCCGTTTCACTGGCTAACCCTGTGTAATAAATTTAAACAATGGAAAATCCAGGATGGAATAATGACAATATTATGAAACGGTTAGATTACTACTCATCATATAGTGGAAATGTTGTGTTGCATATAGGTGCAACAGAAGCCTGCTAACCAAGTAAGCTTTCGGCCAAAAAGCCTTCTTTTGAATTAGACAGAACACACACACACACACACACACACACACACACACACACACACACACACACACACAAGTGCAACTCTTTCACACAAGACTACTGACTCTGGCTGCCAAAGCCAGACAACAGTAGCTAGATAATAACTAGTATATTGTTGTACAGCCTGCACAGTATTGTTGTTATTGTTAGTGCAGTGGTCAGGCACATAGCATTAGTTTCTATCAGTTCAGAAGTAAGGAGTCCAGCAATCGACTGATTTACAAACAGTATCTATAGGCTTGCATATTAACTTGGTTGATTTTAACTGGGGGTGCAGAGTTTGGGTAAAGCAAGTGTCACTAAGCAGAGGAATGGGACAGAGAGGGCATGTTTTGCAACAGATGTATATTCTTAGTGTGGGTAGTTAGCTTCCTTTAATGAAGATGATTGTAGATACCATTTGTGGTGCGCTGAGATTTGTTTCATCATTCTATAAAATAGGTAAGCTGTTTCATTGATTCATTAGTTTGTGGTGTAATAAAATGCCTATTAAAACTAAAAAAAAATTTGTCATTTTAAAAATAAAAGGCTGCAAAGAAAATTCTTTTTCATTGCAAAGTTTAGTTAGGTGCTAATGCTCATGACGACGCAGGAAAGGGGGAGGGTCTGACAACTAATATCTGACTGCATTCAAAAAGGTTGGGAACCCCTCCTGTGGAAGTAGAGAGAACTGTACATACTGCACAAGGCTTTTCCTAGGTCTTGAAATTCTTATGCTAACTTCCAAGGACACTCACTCATCAATCGTATTTGTTGCTAATAACAAAAAGCACTTGCAGTTCAAATATGATTTTCACAATACAATACACAAAAATAGTTTGCATCTACAATTTTCTGCCTCATCTGGTATTCAAAATGAAGGTGAACAGGTTAGATTGATTAGATTCAGATTTAATTCCATAGCCCCAAAAATGAGGACTCTCATGGGTATGGAACAAGTCAGAAAATCTAAAAAAAGAAAACATAAAATATCTAAACATAATTCACTACCGTGATCATTTGTCAGGAGATTGTTAGAATATGTGAATACATTACAGTGAAATGGAACTGCTAATGTTTACAGAATTAATACCCTGTTGGAATGAAACATAGTTACGCACTTATAATAAATGTATCAAAGACAAAATACCTAATCTTGACTTGTGACCAAATGCTGTCAGAACTGAAATCTTAACAGACATTTTTATTTGAGCTGATCTAACAGTCCCTGTTAAGACACTCATCAATAGAATAGATGGAGATGCCTATCAAAAAGTCTTACAAGCTCTGTTTAAACTATGCTTTATCTGAAACCACGTTTTTAGTGGTTGTTGGCAATTTATTGAAAATGTGTGTTCCTGAATATGGGACCCCTTTTTGGACCAAAGTGAGTGATTGTAGGTCTTTATGTAGATTGTTCTTATTCCTAGTATTGATACCATATATTGAGCTATCGGCTGGAAATACACATATTACTGGTAACAAATTTCATTAAGGAATAAATATACTGAGAAGCAGTGGTTAGGATACAAAGTTCCTTGAACAGATTTCTACCCGATTTTCTTGAATTTACCCCACAAATGAGTCTTATTACACGCTTTTCCACGCTAAAAACTTTTGGTCAGTTTGACGAGTTACTTGCACTTCAGCAATGCTGTGGTATGCCCTTCCCAGCTGAATTTATTATCGAGTTGTTATCCCAGAAATTTAACAGTGTCAACCGATTCAATTTGCTTGTCTTCATAATATATGCTGGAAGAAAATCTCTTACAGGTTCTGAATTGCATATACTGGATCTTTTCAAAGTTTAATGACAGTGAATTAGCTTTAAACCATTTATTAATGTCAGTGAAAATTTGATTAGCTGCCATTTGTAAATCTCTACTTGACTTGCTACTTATTGCAATGTTTCTATCATCTGCAAACAAAACAAACTTTGCATGTGGCTATGTAACAGACAAGAGGTCATTAATGTACACAAGAAAAAGCAGTGGACCCAAGATGAAACATTTAGGAACACCACATGTAATTAGCCCAATCAGATGAAGATTGACTGCTTACTCCACAGATATTTTGCAGTGACCCACTTTGTTTCTTATTTGTAAGGTAAGACTTGAACCATTTCGTAGTACTGCCGGTGACACCATAATATTCTAATTTGTTTAAGAGATTGCTGTGATTCACACATTCAAAGGCTTTTGACAGATCACAGAAAAAGCCAGTAGCCTCTAATTTGTTATCTAATGAATTAAGGACTTTCTCACTCTACATGTCGATAGCCTTCTGTATATCGGAAACCTTAAGGAACTTGGACAATATGTTATTTGCAGTCAGAATCTTAAGTAGAAGCTTTAATACACCCTTTTTCCGATGCTTTTGAAAAAGCCAGCAAAAATGAAACTGTTCGATAGTTTGAAAGTGTGTCTTTATACCCTTTCTTGTAATGAGGCTTAACTTCAGCATATTTTAGCCAGTCTAGAAATGTTCTGCTGATAAGAGATTGATTACACAAATAACTTAAGATAGATCTCAACTTGCATGAGCACTCCTTGATTAACTTTGTTTATATGTTATCATTCCACTAGAATACTTTGATTTCAAGGATTTTATGATGGATGCCTCTTCTTTGGGAGATTCGAGTGTCATTTCCATTTTACTGAAATTTATTTGTAAAAACTGGTCTCAGATACACCATTGCACTGTTTACTGAACCTGTTAACCCCAAACTGTCAGTAACAGAAACAAAGTACTTGTTTAAGAGATTTGCAACACTATATGCACTTGTTACCAATGTCTCATTTATTTTTAGAGCTATTTGTTCCTCTTCCTTTTTGGCCCTACCTGTCTGTCTTCACTATATCCCATACAGTTTTTATTTTGTTGCCAGATGTAACTATCTTTTTCTCATAATAAAACTGCTTAGATTTCTGCATTACTTGCTTCAATATTTAGCAATATTCTTTGTAATGCGTTACAGTGCTAACATCAGAGCTTTTCCTAGATAGTAGATACAGTCTCTTTTGTCCCACATGATATCTTTATTCCTCGTGTAATCCAAGGTTCATTTTTAGACTTCTGTTTGATTTGTATGTAGAGGAAATCAATTTTCAAAAGAGGACATAACTTTATTAATGAATGCATTTGAGTCAAGTATTGTAAACATCTATCCAGTTCAAGTTTTGAGCACTCTCCTAAAATTCTCACTTTTTGACTGATTTAGTACCCTCCTGTTCTTAGATTTTACAGATTTTTTTTTCATCCTGGCAAGTTTCAGCATAATCAGATTGTCCGTTTACTATTAGTTTTGTGATATGTCTTTTTCCGTAGATTTGTCTATGAAGATACTGTCAATAGCCATCTCAGAGCATTTACATACCCTAGATGCAAAGTTCACAGTAGGAATTAAATTTAATGACAATGTTTATGATTGCAATACAGTGGAACTTTGATTTTACAGTCTCCCGATTTTATGTTTTTCGCAATTCTACACAATAAATTTGTAGCTCCTGTGATAAACCCATAAGATCAATGCTAAAAATTCCCCGATTTTACATTTATCCCTAGGAAGGTTTACCTTGATTCTAAGTTCTTACTCAACATGGCTCTTGACTTCATGCAACTTTCTTCCTATTGACATTTGGTGTGACTGAACAGGTCATAAGTGACATAAGACAGATGGTTCGCATCATAGGTAGAAACAGAGTTAAGGAAATATTTTAGGTCATTGTGGAGAGGGGAGATGCAAGAGAGGAAATGCTGTTGTAATTCACAATCAGTGTTGCTAACACGACTTGGAATATTTAACTTGACCGTGTAATTATGATATAACTACTGCTAAATTGCAACAGTCATAGAAAAAAAGTCAATCAACACAAAGTGTTACAGACCAAGCCAATACGTGATGGAGGGGCCCAGTCACCACATATTCTTGTGCCACATATGACTCAATCTCATCTTTTTATGTGTATTTCCAATGTACTGTATTCAGCAACAATATCAGTCTTCGCCCTTTTAAATTCAAACACTGAGTCTCAAAGAATATGCTGGTCATAATCAACAGAACGTCATCCATTGCCGGCTAGTGAACTATTATTGGCTGGCGACCCAGTAGCCAGCACAGCCAGCACACTACACTAACACACACAAAATGAGCTCGCCTACTGGATGCGTGGAGAGGGGGAGTGGCCCTATAGTGACGGTAGTGCTGGCAGGGGTAAAAGCATTTTGTGATGCTGTTGAAAATACACTTTTCATACAGATGATGTACTATGACAGATTTCACATGGAAATAGAACAAGGGCTTCGCAATAGCTCATTTTAAAGACTTTCATGTTCAAATCTGACACGATACAGTTGCAACTACTACGTACACTACTCGTGTATACTTTGCACTGCACACACTACACACTGTAGATCATAAAGATTGGCATCAGTGGTAGTGGACATGAAGTAAAGCTGTAGTACTCGAGCTTTCTTTCAAATTCACATTTTATACAGTGTACATAAATTCACCGAGCTGACTTCTAATAAGGTTGTAATGTCAGTTGGGAAAGGTAACTCATATTTTCACATCTGTTTTTCTTATCAAGTGTAAAAGAACACTAATGGTGGTGAGCATATGAAGTGCAGCTCTTAAGAAAAGCATAAAACAATATTGGCAATGGTGACAAAGTATGTCATTAAGCAGATGTCTGCGTTTATGCGTAAGGTTTAATCACTTAGCTGCTGTGATGTTTTTGGTTTAATTCAACATGTTGATAATTTTTGCTTTTTCCTGGGTGGGCACAAAGGGTGTGTGTTTTGAACGTATAATTTGTGGTTGTAGCATGTCGGAAAACAGCTCGATTACCTTGTACCTGCATACCAATTTCAGTTTTTTTGGTGAGTTCTTACTTGCTGTTACACATCTGTGATTTTTTAAGAACTGATGAAATTCATTACCACACATTATTGTATAAACATTATATTGTACATTTAATATCCCTCACTTAGACAGATTTTATACAAAGTATTGGAGAGGAATGCTATTTTTAATCATATATGCCAATTAGATATGTTTTTGCTCATGTTTTGGGTGGTTTTAACATTTTCCTCGATCGGGTTCTATTGAACCCTCGATTCTATATTTTCCTCAGTTTTGAGTTTTTTAAAATATGGACCACTTGAAAATGTAAAGTATGGGTTTCACTGTAATTGTTTACTGACAGACCTTTTCAGTGAATCAATATTAAAATTACCATCAACCACTGTTTCCTTGTATTTTACTGTGAGATGGGACAGCATGTTTTTTACTGTGAAATGGGACAGCAGTGTGTCCATATTTTTTATAAAGAGGTTAAAGTTTCCCGACGGTGCCCTATATATACTTATTATTATAAAGGACTGTCCGCCCCCGGTAGCTGAGTGGTCAGTGCGACAGAATGGCTGGATCGGAGATTTTCTCCGCTCAGGGACTGGGTGTTGTGTTGTCTTAATCATCATCATTTCATCTCCATCAAGGTGCAAGTAGCCAAAGTGGCATCAAATCGAAAGACTTGCACCTGGCGAACAGTCTACCCGATGGGAGACCCTAGTCACACGACATTATAAAGGACTTATCATGAAATACTACATTCTGCTATGTAGTTCTTGAATGAGCCTCGGTTAGACAAAAAGAATAATATTGGGAATCACAATTGTCTGATTATCTAAATTTAAGGATTAAAGATTCCTTATGGCTTAATGACAAATGATTAATATTCCTTCTAAACAGGCCTCTGTTCCTGTATTGTGCATGTAAATTTTTCATGATGAATATCAGTGTGGCTATGGAGATATCAGTTGGATAAAAAACATTATCTGTTGGTGTAACTGAGAAAGTATCAACTTTTATTTGTACTCACTTTTTTTTTCCTCAAAATAACAATGCAATGAAAAGGATAGTTGCTGCATACCACGTAGCAGAGATGCTGGGTCACAGAAAGGCACAACAAAAAGACTGTCACAAAATTTAGCTTTTGACCAACAAGGCATTTGTCAAAAATAGATAATGCATGCGTGCGCGCGCGCGCGCGCGCACACACACACACACACACACACACACACACACACACACACACACACTTGCGTGCGCAACCACAGTCTGGCAGCTGGGGCCAATATATATTTTAAAATATAAATAAAATATAATACATCTGTGTTTTTAAAAATATATTTTTCAGTTGATGAGTTACTATGTAACATATTCAAATCATCTGAGGACTTGGTGATTAGAAACAACAGATAATATCATCATTTGTGTGACCTGATGTTGAAATACTTAATAAAAAAGTTACAAGATGATCACCATATGTCCTTCAGGCAGTATACTTAATTTGCATAACGGTTTGCAGCAGTTTAATGGTAGTTAATTATTAATACAGTTTCAAACAGCTGCTTTGTTTTGTTTAAGTGTAACTTAACTCATTCCGCCAAAAAGACTTGGATCTAATACCCAGCTGTTGCTGAAATAGAATTTGAGGGTTTGTCCAGAGCCAAAGGTTGTACATATGTAAACATTCCACGTAGGAAAAATATATGTAAAAACAAAGATGATGTGACTTACCAAATGAAAGTGCTGGCAGGTCGACAGACACACAAACATACACATAAAATTCAAGCTTTCGCAACAAACTGTTGCCTCATCAGGAAAGAGGGAAGGAGAGGGAAAGACGAAAGGATGTGGGTTTTAAGGGAGAGGGTAAGGAGTCATTCCAATCCCGGGTGCGGAAAGACTTACCTTAGGGGGGAAAAAAGGACGGGTATACACTCGCGCTCGCGCGCGTGCGCGCACACACACACACACACACACACACACACACACACACACACACACACATATATACAGACACAAGCAGACATATTTAAAGACAAAGAGTTTGGGCAGAGATGTCAGTCGAGGCAGAAGTGCAGAGGCAAAGATGTTGTTGAATGAGAGGTGAGGTATGAGTAGTGGCAACTTGAAATTAGCGGAGATTGAGGCCTGGTGGATAACGGGAAGAGAGGATATATTGAAGAGCAAGTTCCCATCTCCGGAGTTCGGATAGGTTGGTGTTAATGGGAAGTATCCAGATAACCCGGACGGTGTAACACTGTGCCAAGATGTGCTGGCCGTGCACCAAGGCATGTTTAGCCACAGGGTGATCCTCATTACCAACAAACACTGTCTGCCTGTGTCCATTCATGTGAATGGACAGTTTGTTGCTGGTCATTCCCACATAGAATGCGTCACAGTGTAGGCAGGTCAGTTGGTAGATCACGTTGGTGCTTCCACACGTGGCTCTGCCTTTGATCGTGTACACCTTCCGGGTTACAGGACTGGAGTAGGTGGTGGTGGGAGGGTGCATGGGACAGGTTTTACACCGGGGGCGGTTACAAGGGTAGGAGCCAGAGGGTAGGGAAGGTGGTTTGGGGATTTCATAGGGATGAACTAAGAGGTTACGAAGGTTAGGTGGACGGCGGAAAGACACTCTTGGTGGAGTGGGGAGGATTTCATGAAGGATGGATCTCATTTCAGGGCAGGATTTGAGGAAGTCATATCCCTGCTGGAGAGCCACATTCAGAATCTGATCCAGTCCCGGAAAGTATCCTGTCACAAGTGGGACACTTTTGTGGTTCTTCTGTGGGAGGTTCTGGGTTTGAGAGGATGAGGAAGTGGCTCTGGTTATTTGCTTCTGTACCAGGTCGGGAGGGTAGTTGCGGGATGCGAATGCTGTTGTCAGGTTGTTGGTGTAACACTTCAGGGATTCCGGACTGGAGCAGATTCGTTTGCCACGAAGACCTAGGCTGTAGGGAAGGGACCGTTTGATGTGGAATTGGTGGCAGTTGTCGTAATGGAGGTACTGTTGCTTGTTGGTGGGTTTGATGTGGACGGACGTGTGAAGCTGGCCATTGGACAGGTGGAGGTCAACATCAAGGAAAGTGGCATGGGATTTGGAGTAGGACCAGGTGAATCTGATGGAACCAAAGGAGTTGAGGTTGGAGAGGAAATTCTGGAGTTGTTCTTCACTGTGAGTCCAGATCATGAAGATGTCATCAATAAATCTGTACCAAACTTTGAGTTGGCAGGCCTGGGTAACCAAGAAGGCTTCCTCTAAGCGACCCATGGATAGGTTGGCGTACGAGGGGGCCATCCTGGTACCCATGGCTGTTCCCTTTAATTGTTGGTATGTCTGGTCTTCAAAAGTGAAGTTGTGGGTCAGGATGAAGCTGTATATGTGTGGATGGATATGTGTGTGTGTGTGTGCGCGAGTGTATACCTGTCCTTTTTTCCCCCTAAGGTAAGTCTTTCCGCTCCCGGGATTGGAATGACTCCTTACCCTCTCCCTTAAAACCCACATCCTTTCGTCTTTCCCTCTCCTTCCCTCTTTCCTGATGAGGCAACAGTTTGTTGCGAAAGCTTGAATTTTGTGTGTATGTTTGTGTTTGTTTGTGTGTCTGTCGACCTGCCAGCACTTTCAGTTGGTAAGTCACATCATATCATCCTTGTTTTATATATATATATATATATATATATATATATATATATATATATATATATATATATATAATGTGTGTGTGTGTGTTGGGGGGAGACAACAGACCAAAATGATGCCTGCATGTCTCATGTTTCATAGATAAATAAGGCAGATTGACATAGACCTACCTCAAGATTTGGAATAGCTAGAAGGCTCTCCCCCATTATGGGAGTGCAGCAAAATACAAAGTATGTCAAGAAAATAATACAATTATTTTTTTAAATCGCTCTTGTTAGACTCACTGTGTTCAGAGCAATGGAATTAAGTGGGTGAGGGGGAAGCAATATCTCTCCTTTCCATAAGTACCTAGTTCAGTCTGCTCCAGGAGCTCAGGGGTTGCTGTTTACACGATCCTCCTGGTGGTACATGTGTCAGAGCATGCCCGAGCGAGGTGGCGCAGTGGTTAGACACTGGACTCGCATTCGGGAGGATGACGGTTCAATCCCGCGTCCGGCCATCCTGATTTAGGTTTTCCGTGATTTCCCTAAATCGCTCCAGGCAAATGCCGGGATGGTTCCTTTCAAAGGGCACGGCCGACTTCCTTCCCCGTCCTTCCCTAATCTGATGAGACCGATGACCTCGCTGTCTGGTCTCCTTCCCCAAACAAACCAACCAACCAATCAGAGCATGCAGCAAAGTCAACTCTTGGTTGATGGCACTAAACTCAACAAGTCCTGCTGACACCTACTAGTTAATTCAGCAAACTTACTGGTATTCTGTTGTGTTGTATTCTCAAGTTTCATGTTGGTGGGAGTCGTTTCTGAGAGGCTGGGAGAGGTGAGCTACGAATCACACTTTTGACAGCCATTGCCCAACGAAAATGATGAAAATGTCTTAGGTGCTCTTTATTGTTTGAACACTGACTGTCGAATGAGTGTGCATATGATAGCAAAGACTCTCGCTACTTCAAAAACTACTGTGGCTAACATACTTAACAACAACTTGGAACATTGGAAAGTGTGGGTCAAGATAGCCCCCAAACTGTTGATAAACAACCAGGTGGAGATTATGAATGAACTTTTGGAATGTGTGGAAAATGAACCTCATTTATTAGGCAGTGTCATTACTGGTGACATAACACAGTTGTTTGAGTACATTGAAGAGATGGAGCATCAAAGTTCCAAATGCAGATATCTAAGTTCCCACACCTCAAGAAGGCAAGAATAGGCAAACCGAAAGTGAAAGCCATGCTGATTGCCTTTTTCAGTGTCATTTGTGTGGTTGACCAAGAATTTGTATCCCAAGGGAAGACCTTCAATGCTGTCTACTACGTGAATATTAGAGAGATTAATGAGGAGGATTGTCAAGACAAAAGGAGATCATCAATACCTGGCAGTTGCACCATGACAATCCTCCCTGTCGAATCTCTGTATGCTTCTGGGAGTTTCTGGCCAAGATAATAGTTTCAATGCACTGCCTCAGTCCTCCTAAAGGCCTGACCTGATTTTGGTGCTCTTTTTTTTATTTTTTTCTGTCCAAGATGTAATATGGTTCTGAAAGTTTCAGGCGTGGGATTATCAAAATATTCCAAACTGCTGTGCCAGAATCTAAATGAGGTTCATGGTGACACCATCAGGGATGCATGCAGTCAATGGCTGAGTCTCTGGGAAGACTTGTAGATGCCAAAGGGAACTATTGTGAAGAATTTCAACATTCTGAATATCTCAAGTGAAAAAATTTTATAGATGTTATTACATTACTTTCTGGACACACTTTGTAGAGGAAGAAGTGTTTGTAAGTTAAATTTGTTCCAGTGGCTGGATAGAACAGTACGATCATAAGGGTTCTCATTTTCCGTCAGGCAAGCATGATAGATTTTATGTTTGATAGAACATACATAATAAAGTTAGTTGTCCATAATAAAGTTAGTTGTCCAAGAATTTGTTTCCAAAACATAGATTTGCAGTGGCTTTGTCATGTTACTCAGAATAGAAAAAGATAAGAGACAGCAGCAGCTGCACTGGTATGTGAGAAGGGCTGAATCATATTTTTGAAATTATGAGATTTCATTTTATTTGTCAGCCACTATATAAAGGTAGATGGAAACTTTCTTTAGGAAGAAGATATTTTTGTTGAAAGAGACTTAGTCCCAAAAGTCAGTCTGGATTGACCAAATTACTTGTTTTTATGATTTTCTGTAGATCCCAACATGAAGAACTTTCATGGATATCGAAGGAGTCAAGCTATACATTAACATAAAGGTGCAGCTATTAAAAACCAATTGAGTGCACTGTAATAATAAGAAACTATCAATACATTTCTATATACTACTTCTTTTTGCATGTATTAAATTTAATCATAGTAAAATAGGCAGGAAAGCTGCGTTTTCAGTTGTTACTTACCTGCTTATCACCAATACTGCTTTCTTAATATTCGTGTAACAATTTTGAAGTTTATCAGATAACATTCATCCATATTTGTAATATGCGTCAAATTTTTCGGAATGTAAGTTAAAACTTATTTTTATCACTCTTTCCATATTGTTAAATGTTAAGTAGAGTAGGGAACTAAAGGACAATAGAGTACATTAACTGTTGTACAACTGGGTTCTTGCAATAAGTAAAAACAGGAAACAGCAACTTTTAATTGTCGTATTTATTAAAAACTACTGATATCACCTGCTTTGAACCAACATTGTGATCTTCTGATATTTGTTCACATTCATCTTATGTCATTTACATGGTACCAACCAAATGATGCCTGTTGGCAGCTATTATGAAAGTAGGTGTGATATTGCCACACAGAAAGGAGCAATATTAGAAAATTTTATGTAAATGTTAATGTGGAATGTTGGGTGAAATACAGATAATGAAAGGAGTAAAGATTACTGTTCTCTGTGTAGTTGAGACTTTGAGTGGTTGATGTGAGATAAACAAGAATGAAAATTTTGCAAATCTTTTGGACCTGGTGAGGTGATCTACTCTGTCCACATTGTACAGAAAATGCAGTTTACCTCATTTTTATTTTTAACAACTCTAACAAAGAGCTAAAACAACCTAACTGGTATCTCAAGTAAATAATTTTGTGCTTCAGGTGTAGAAAAGCCTGTGTTTTTGTGCAGCACTCCTGGTTCTACTATTGGGACATTAGTATTATACAGTTTCGCTGTAATGAATGGAAGAAACCTAGCTGTTTTTGAAATCTCAATGTCTTATGTTGTGTCAAGTGGCTCATGTTTTTTATTCTTTAATGAATATGATAGTAAGATAAATAAGAGTGGCTGGTTGGAGTTTTTATTTTCCGTAAGAATTTCCCTGTATTTCTACACGGCTATGTTCTTATTATGTCACTTTTTGATACAAAAGCAATAACTTGTAACTTTCAGCCCTACTAGTGCTGAATGAAAGTCGTGTCAGCAAAATTATTTTTGTTTGGCAGTAAAGACGCCACAATAGCTGCACATAAATTTTGTTGTTAAATGTTGTATTAATTTTAATTCTAGGTGTGAAAGTCTTGCTGAAATTATTTGGATGAATAGGCAACAAATAAAAGAAGCCGACAGGTTAAAGCAGAAGTTTGACTTTGATCCACCTGTGGTTTCTGAGAGACTGCTTCATCTGAACACAGTCATTACACAGCTTTTATCATCTTTAGTCACAAGGTAAAATATACTGGTACAGTCATTATCCAACATTGCTTACATACCATGCTGTTGAAGTTGAGACTAAAGACTTTGTTTAGTAATTATATGCTTATGTGCCCAATAATTGTTTTCAACTTGAAGAGAAAGAGGAATTATGGCAGTTCTGTAAGTTATGTAATTGTGGAGGTAGGGCATTCTGAACACTGAGGCACTTTGATAATGTAAATGGTTACTTGCAGTTGGAAGCCAAATGAAGCAACCTGTGGATATTTTACAATCTATCGTTTATTACTCTTTGTTTTTAAGTCACTTTAATCACACGTTGTTATTTGTGTGTTATTCATGCTTTCACTTATTTTTTGTAGTGCTTCAGTTGTTGTTCACTATATAACTGCATGAAAAAACAATGTTCCATAAGGTTTCCACTGGTTCCTACATCTTCACATTTTGTATTTAATGTACACTTCTAATTAGTCTTTTAATTGGTTTTTTCTTTTGGTTGCCTGGCTAACAACTGCACTGTCATTCGTGACTTTGCAGTAATAGTGTGTGAAACATTTTGTAGCTAATGGAAGAATGCATAAAATTTGTCTCTGGCCAGCGACAGTGGATAGTGGGAAGGCAGTGTTGTTTGATTTTGCCGTGAGAGAAGTTGTGAATGGACTGTCAGTGAGAGACATTGTCTGTCTACTTGTATTGACAGTCTATAGTTTTGGAATGCTATCTGCTTTATTGTTAATATAATTAGGATGAGTTTCTGCATGAAGATCACAAAAAAAACTTAAACTTTTAATGTGAAATGTGTGTTTGAATCTAGTAGCTTACTACAGTATGCAGACTTATGTGAACTTTCTTCAGACTTTATTTCAATACAAATATGAAGTAATTGTGAACATGATATTGCAGTGCCTGTGCTTTCCAAAGCATGATGTAATGTTTTGTGTCTGATGGAACATATCATTCTTCTGAACGGCACAGGTATGGCAATATCGTATTTATCTAACGATACCAGGCAAGCAATTTTCAGTTAAAATATCTCCCCTGTACAGGAGTATACATAATGGATGTATGAGTGCAGGTTGTAGACGCATGGTTGATAGCATATAGAAATTTGGGTCTGGCCGTGAGGTGCACTTGGGTAACCTAATAATAAGGCGACCTCTCGCGATAAGCAGTAAACATGGATTTAAGTCCCAATCCGGCAGAAATTTTCATTGCCATTATTCCATTATGCAGCTGATGGTTGTCCATATTCGTGATTGTGGATACATTTCATGTATAATTGTGATGTTTCTTATCTTAATTATCACTTCTGTCCATTTTAACCTTTACTTCTTATATCATTGTCCTTGAATGAACATTGTCATTAGTATAAAGGAAATAGAAGTATTAGTGTCTGAGATGTCTCCAGACACTTCTTCGGTGTGAAATCTCATTGGGTGGAATAGAATTGTCTTCAGTGATGAATCCCACTTCAAATTGAGCCCAGATGACCAGCGCAGACATGTATGGAGATGCCCTGGACAGTGGTGGAATGCCTGATTGGTGCCTGCGATGTGGCCCAACAACCAGGAGTAATGGTCTGTTGTGCCATTTCTTTCCATAGCAGGACCACTTTGGTTGCCATCCACAGCACCTTCACATCACAGCAGTATGTTGATGATATTGTATGCCCCATTTTGTTACCTTCCATGGCAAACCATCCCGGGCTTGCATTTCAGCAAGATAATGCCCACTTACATACAACAAGAGTTTCTATTTCGTGGCTCCGTATGTACACACCCTATCTTTGCCAGCGAGGCCGCTGGATCTCTCCATAGTTGAGAATATTTGTAGAATTATGGGCAGAGCCCTGCAACCAGCTCATGATTTTGATAATCTAATGCACCATTTGGACAGAATTTGGCATCCTACAACTCTGTCAGTCAATGCTGAGTCAAATAACTGATTGCATAAGGGCCAGGCATAGACCAGTGTATTATTGATTTGGACA
The DNA here is from genome assembly GCF_023898315.1 of Schistocerca nitens. Classification (NCBI taxonomy): domain Eukaryota; kingdom Metazoa; phylum Arthropoda; class Insecta; order Orthoptera; family Acrididae; genus Schistocerca; species Schistocerca nitens. Next base: position 669,156,910 of record NC_064618.1, read on the forward strand.
ATTTGTGAAGCTCTTGAATATATCATCCAATTTTTTCTGAAATAGTAATAATTTGTTTGTCTGTATTTCCACCTCGTTCGGATAATTTCTTTGTGGTGAGTCATTTTATTTGTCTTAGAGTGTACATATGGCATTTGATGATGAACACATTTTAGTCTGTCTGCCACTTGACCTAATCACTGCTTCGTAAGCCAGTCTCTTAAAAATCTCCTCTGCATGTGAGCTTTCTGGAAAAGTGATAGTTATTAGATGCTGTGTTGGAATAGTGCTTGCCACATGGAAATCTACTTCATGTTGTATTGCTTTACCATAGAACATTGTTGATTAGACATTTCTAGAGTATTTTTATGTGGTGTTAGTCTATGATGTGGGCAGTTATATGGAGGATAAAATTTCAAGAAGTACTGCCCTCAGATTTTTGACGTTTTTACATATACAAGTGAAACATGCTAAATTGTATGACGTTTGTTAAAACCCATTTATGTTATTAAAAACCACCAGTTTCATATTATTTGTCACCTTATCATTTATGTCAAATTTCCATTTTCTGATGAATAACGGTATTAAAGAGAATGTAAAGTTGCATTTGCTATTCACATTTCAATGCTGCCTTCTCTATTAGAAAAAAAGAGGTTAAATAATCTAGACATGGTGTACCTATAATCTGAAATTTCACTTACTTTACCAATGAAAGAGCCCCTTACATAAAATTGTTACATTACTTTGTTTGTTCAAACTCTGGTACTTTAATGTTGATTTAAGTAGCTGAATAATCAAAATAATCTCTTTGAACAATGGTAATTCTTAGTTTTGTACTGTATTTTCTCCTCATCTCTTACTTTGTGCATTAACTGGAACAAAACTTCCAAACTGCATCTATCATTAAGTCACCTGTCACTTCATTGTTTTCTACCTGCAAATTACTTATCTACATAATTTTCTCATTTAATTATCCCCCCCCCCCCCCCTCGTATGCTGCGAAGTTTGCGTGATTAGTGTCATATCCCCAATCTGCATATAAATGTTACCCTTTTTACCTGGAATGCTCCTTTTTTATTTGAAATCACTGCATACAATTAATGAGATGTTACAGTAACACCCTTAAATCTGATTGCACTATTAGCTTTTGGTGATACACAGTTTATATCTGAATGGAGAAAAAAGTTGGTGGAAAAACTGATTCAGGACTAACTGGAGAAAGTGCTGAAGAATACACAGCGAGACACTACATTTGTGCATTATTACTGAATTGTCAGCAAACAAGGAGATTCTGTTGTGGAAGTCTTGATTACTGATGCTGATGGCAGAAAACATGCTTGTAATTTACATGATGTAGCATGTTTGCTGTCTATATCCTTTAGGGATTAAGGTTGTTGATAAAGCCAACAAAGGAACTTAACCAGAAGGTGCACACTGTCTGTTATGCATTGTGGATTAATTTGTATGTGGGGCTGATGTAGTTTGTGTTGGAAAGGTGCTTTGGACAAGTTTGTTTTCAACCAACCATTTGGAAATGTATTGAGAAGGGCCCCAGGTTAGACCATACACAGCGTACTCATTTCAATGTATTTCTATATGAGAACACAAATTAAATAACAAATTAGAAAGTACTGGGATTGTCCTTGTATGCAGGAGCGCTTAATAAATGTGTATATAATGTCGAAGGCAGATTCATATTGTTAGATTGAAAATGTGTTACAGTGGGAGAAGTGTGAGCATTGAATAAAGAATGTGTTTGTGACTCCTAAAAATGTAGAGGTACGCATACCAAATGAGTAAGGATATGTCATTGTAACATTTAGCTTCTCTGATTGGTACAATTATTAATGTCTACATTATAATATAATTGACAGACATATAGTTCTTATTTGCCTTCTTTTCAAAAAGATATTTTATTTTTCAGCACATTCATAATAGAGAAACAACCACCACAAGTTATGAAGACAAACACACGTTTTACTTCTACAGTAAGGCTCCTTGTTGGAGGAAAGCTGAATGTCCATATGACCCCACCTCAGGTATGACTAGCACCGCATATGCATCAATGTGTTTGTTTGTTGCTTTGTAACAGTGGATCGTTCCTTGCACCTTTGCTTATTATATTTCTACAAACAGACCAAAAAATCTCATTTGTGTTGGCTGTAACACTGTCATTTGGCTTTTAAGCAGTTTCAGTAATTCATACCTAATTCTTAAGAATAGTTTTGAGAATGGTCTTTCTGTGTCACATCAAAATATTTTATCAATAGTCTTAGTTGAAGTTCTGTGTAAAGATTCTCAATGCCGTATTGCGTTGTAATTGATATAGTAGCTCACAAGGAGAGATCCTCAGCAGTGCGATAGACTTTTTGCAACTATCTATACGGTGACACAGGTCAAGATCCCAGGTATCAATCACTTTAGCCATTCACCCTTGTGAGCCCTCATTTACGAATAACTGATGAAAAAAAAATGTATAGAAACTTCGTGTGACACTCAGTATTGTTGCGTGGAAAAGGTTTAGTTTTTTATTCTGATAGCTTGGTGTAATGAATAGGATACTTTGCATGCAGGAGGTTCTGGGGTCGAAACTCATCAGGTGCACATTTCTTTTAAATTTTTAAATCTTGATCAAAACTTCTTCATCATTTTTATTCAAATAATTAATTTAAATGCAATTTTTTAATTCCATTCCTTTGTCACATAATTTTAATCATAATATCAACTTTATTTGCTCTCATTGTTCTTTGTATCATTCTTTCTGCACTTGAAATTTTTGTCCATGTGTTTTTAATTGATTTTATGTATTAATTTTGATTTAATTTCTTTTGTTTTGTCGCTTTGTTTTTTTAGTCCATATTATTGTGTTTATTATATCTATTTCTCATTTTGCTTGAATTTTGTGTTACTTATAAACCCATCTTTTGTTTGACTTTTCACCTGTGGTTTTTTTGTCCATAATTCAGTAGATATTTAGGTCATATTTTACATATATGTATGATGATTATCTTGCAAAAAAAAAAAAAAAAAAAGCACATTGGGTAGCAAAAATACATTTCTCACCACCATTACACAAATATAAATAGATTATTTCATCTTTTGTTTTTTAACTAAAAGATCATGAATTTTCAAATACATGAACATTATAATAGGTAAATATAATTAAATTCATATTCACAAAAATTCTGCTTGGAAAAAAAGATAGAAAAAATTAAACAAATGAAAAATCTCAAATGGTGATTGAACTGATGTGACAAAGAAATAGAAATAAAAATTACATTTAAACCAATTAATTGAATAAAAATAATAATTGAAGTAATTTTGATAAAGATAAAAAAAAAGTATACCTGATGACATTCGAAGCCACGACCTGCAAGCAAAGCTGTTATCCTATCCATTATACCGCACAACTGGAATATATAATGCAAATTTTTTAATGCTATTGAGTATTACACAAAATTCTGAAATATTTTTCATGAGCTACTCGCAAATGAAGTCTTACCAGCCTGAATGGCTGCAATGTGTAACACCTGGGATCTTCATTTACATAACCATATAGATAGTTTCAAAAAGTTGTTTTGCGCCGTTGGGGACCTCTTCTTGACAGCAACATATGTGTTCTAATTATACATATATAAATATGATACTACACTTTATCACTTTATGTAATAGATATCCTGTCAGTTAGCTGTTACATTTCCTCTTTGGAATTTTCTCAGTAATTTAAATTTTTATTCCATACGCAGAAGACAGATTTGTTACAGCACTTGATGCTAGTATATTTGTGTGCGTCTCTGCATCTCTGCACAACTACTGCAAGACTCATGCACTTGACCTGCTTACTGTAGTCAAGCCTTGGTCTCCTCCTAGAATTCCTCCCTCCTTCCCTCAAGGACCCCCCCCCCCCCCCCGCCCAGTTTTCTCCATTACTAAATTAACTATTCCATGATGCCACAGGGAATGTCCATCAACCTAACCCTACTTTTAGTCAAGTTGTGTCATAAATGTATTTTCTCACCATTCAATTCTGTACCTCTCCATCATTTACCTAATCTATCCATTTAATCATCAGCAATCTTATGTATTGGTTCATTTCAAAAGCTACTATTGTCTTATTGAATTTACTGTTTATCATCCACATTTAACTTCCATAAAAGGCTGCACTCCTGACAAATACTTTCTGAAAATACTTCCTGACATTTAAATATATGTTATAGCGTAACATATTTCTCTCTTTCAGAAAAGATTTTTCTCATGATTGCTAGTCTGCATTTGATATCTTCTTTACTTTTACCACCATATCTTATCTTACTCTAAATAATGAACTTTCAGTGACATATTTCCAAATTAATTCTCTGAGCATCACCTAACTTACTTGGACTACTTCTTTGTTTTGTTGCTGCTGATGATAATCTTATAACAGTTTTTCAAGACACTATTCATTCCGTTGTTGGACTGATCTTCCAAGTCCATGACCGTTTACGACAGATTTACAATGTTACCAGCAAACCTCAAAGTTTTTCTTTCTTCTCCCTGAACTTTAATTTCCTTTCCAAGTTTCTCTTTCATTTGCTTTACTGTTTACTCAGTGTACAGGTTGAATAAAGTAGTCTACAACACGTATTTAACTACTGCCTCCCTTTTATGTCCTTCAATGGACTAACATTTGGGAGGATGTGTTTCAGATCCCATTCTACTCGTCCAGATTTAGTTTTTCCATGATTTACTTAAATTCTACAGGCAAATGCCAAAATAGTTCCTTTGAACAGGTTAAAGCCAATTTTCTTCTTCATCCTTTCTTGATTCGAGCTTCTATGCCATCACTAATGCTCATGCTGTCAATAGGATGTTAAACTCTAATCTTTCTTCTTCTATGTTCGTAATCTCTTATGACTGCAGTCTAGTTTCTGTACAAACTGTAGCTTTTTGCTCCCCTTTATATAATCTAATAAAACCATTGATGTAACTGGAACTGATAACTGTATGAGAAGTAAGAACATTTGACTCAATTTCATACATCATCATCATCGATGGTTTTGAGAGCCTGCAGCTGTCACTCATTATATAGTTTATGCAATACTGCACTAGTTAAATATTTTTTCATGCTTAGCACAACGCTTTTCGAGAACTTTTTCTCGTTGTCAAGTGCATATATGTGCATAAGCTTTTTGTGTGGTGTTGAAATATGTTATTCTGTGTCTCTTGCACTGTAGTTGTCCTTTTGAGGTTATCAGGTGTTGTGCCTCCTCAGTTATGTATAAAACCACATACATAACCTATCACTCACATTGTTGGTTTGTGTAACAACACCAAAAATACATACATAAATACTGCACTTTACATAGAGAATAAATTCTCAAAATATGTTTTTCTCAGCATGAAAAAAATATGTAACCGGTGCTGTGTTTAAACTAAAAACATTTGAATAACGCAAAGTGAATGACTGTGTCAACTAGCACTACAAGTGGCCAAATGCCAAAACACGCTAAATTGATTCTTTGTCGAAGATGTCACGTGATCACAACAATCATGAAACTGTTTTTGCGCATTAGGGACTGTCTGGAAATGGTTGTGATTGGTCATAATATCTTTATTTGAGCGAACCTAGCTGCTCCTATCAGCCATCACGCCAAGTAGAGCTTGGCAGCGGCAGGAGATACGGCAAGAATTGTTCCAACTTTTACACATTTACCGGTTCAAACCCGCCGAGTAGTGTGCCCTGGTGTCAAGAAACTTAAACACGTAATATTTGTAAACACTAATGGACAGCCAACATCATGCCAGCATCATTTTTTCTCCACAAACTCTATTTGATAATGCATAAACCGTGGGAAAATTATAAACATGTTATCACAAAGTCGGGTGTGCAAATTAACATTGTGGACGTAGGAAATTTGAGAGGAATGATACAAAATGTAATAAATGGTAGGAAAATGTTAATTCTGGGAACGTAAAAGCAGGGTTATATGTAATTGAGATAAAGAAATTATATCCTCTAGCCATTTTCAGTACAAATGTTTATAAGTTGCTGGCAGTTAAAATTGTAACACCAGGAAGGACAGCAAAAACTAAATTTTACTTATTGTGTATACACAGTATAGTAGGAAGAAGGCCTGATTACAATTGTAGGTGATTTGGGCATGTATAGGGCATGAAATTAAGTACACAGATCTGCTTGTGCTGGCAGCAACAGTGTTTCTAAACCAGCTGGGCATCAGGCTGAACTGAACTTAAATGATATAATGTAATTGTATAGATAAAAAAATCTACTCACCAAGTTGTGGCAGAACACAGGCATAAAAGGAGGTTATAATTAGGCAGACTTTCAGAGCCACAGGCAGAAGGGTTGAAGGGGAAGGAAGAGGGGCAAAGGAAAACATCTGGAGAGGTCTAGGGAAAGGGCTAAGTTCGGAAAAGTCACCCAGAACCGCAGATCAGGGGAGACTTACCGGATGGGATGAGTAGGAAAGATTGATTGTAGGGCTCTGCACCAGACAAGATTTGAAAACCTGTGAGCTTAAAAGTGAAAGACAGGGTAATATGAAAGATAGAGATGACTGCTAAAACATCATGTATGAGTTAATAAGAGTAAGAAGCTAAGGGCATTGTACATAACTGAGGCGTGACAGAGATGGCAAAAAGTTGATAGGTAAGAAAATGAAAGACGTAGAAAACTAAAACGGAGTGAAGAAAAGATAATTTACTGTGAAGAAATGCTGAGACAGAAGAAATTAATGTAAATTATGGCCAGGTGGGGGGTGAGAACCAAGGAAATGTTGTTGTGCTAGTTCACACCTGCGGAGTTCTGAGAAACTGGTGTCTGGGGACAGAATCCAGATGTTGAATCTGGTGAAACAGGCACCGAGGTCATGACTGTCATCTGGCAGTGTGTGCTCTTTCCTTCTGATCCCATCCGGTAAGTCCTCCCTGACCTATGGTTCTGAACTCTAGCTCTTTTCCTAGACTTTTCCAGACCTTTTCCTTCACTCACTTCCTTTCTCTTCAAACCTTCTACCTGAAGAATCATTATCTTCTATGAGTGTATTCTGCCGCTGATTGGTGAGTAGATTTTTTTGTCAGAGTTCATCAATCGTAGGGGGTGGTGAGTGATGGCATGCCATCTCTTGGTAACCCCTTGACCAGTTGTTTCCAGCGTGTGAGACTTCTGGAGAAAGTGATGTATCGAGGTAGGTCAAGACAGCTTGACAACAAAGGACATACTATGTGAACTGGAGATGATTGTATTGTGTGTATGGTGGCACCACATACCATCCAGCTAAGCACCAGTCCCATATGAAGATGACAAATGCAGTCTGGCAATGTTTGTTCTCCTCGGACCCTGCATTACAGATACACCCATCTTGATGTCGTATATAGAACAGAGATTTACTTGGGAATGTGTCGCAGTGCTGCTTCTGTGTCCACTGTTGTTGGACATTCCACTGCCTGTGCAACTGTCTGCTTCCACAACAATGACCACAGGAAGACTGTGGTGTTACAGCTGTCTCACTGTTCAAGTGGGTACTTATCTTACCGCAAACGAGTCAGTTTCCGGACTAAATCCTGCATGGTATTGACTATGGCCTTCCAAACTCCATCAATTCCACATTTACATGACAGCCATGGAATCCTGACCAATACAAGCAGCAATATCGCACAACAATAAACTGCAGTCTTGATACCCCACGATCCTGCTGCAGTCAAACCCCAATGCCTGCCGGCAGATGTTTCTTCTTTTAAGCCCATGTCATACGGAGTTAGATTTGCCGTAAGTTTGGTAGGTGGTGCGCTTGACTTCTGGCTTACAGGGAGGGGAGATGGCTAGCTCACATGACCAATTTCTCCTGTGGTGTAAGATTTAGCATGGAAGGCCGCAGGTTCGCTTGACAGTCTGAATGGTAATGTGCTCAAGCTGGCTGATCTGCAATCTTTCTCAAATGAATTTAAAGAAACTTTTCATTAAAAAAATCAGTTCTTGTGCATCTGGTAGCTTAATTTTTCAGCTTCATGATGAACTCTGCTTATCATTCTGTTAATTCTGAAATATGGTATGGTGTGATATGAAACTAATCTTCTTAGAGGTTGTCCTCTACCAGTTTTTGCATTCTGATGTAAATAATTCCTATCAATATTTTGCAACCATGACTTACTTATTAAACTGATGATTTGGTGATATTCAAAACTTTCAGCATGTGCCTTCTGGAGATCGGATGTATTACTTTCTTCTTGAAGTTGAGGATATTTCACCTGTCTCATATATCTCATGTACCTTTTGTAATAAGTTTTTAATGGTTGGTTCTTCCAAAATTGTTAACAATTGTGAGGGAAAGTCAACCATATCTGCCGCCTTGTCTTGCTTAGGTCCTCCATGGATGTATTACATTCTTATTGCAGTATCACATCCTTCCCCTCTCGTATGCATGAATTTTCTTTTCCATAATGTTGTCTTCGGCTGCTTTCCTTTGTGTAGCCATTTGATGCATTCATTCCCTCTTTTATACTTCCCTCCTTTGCTTGACACTGGCTTGCCACTTTAACTGTTAGTGGTCATACAGCTGCTTCTCTTTTCTCCAAAGTTTTCCTTTGTTTTTGTTTACTGGTACGCAGTATACATATTTCCTGTATTCGTGTGTGCTGTATAGTCTAGTGTTTCTACTCTAGCCTTTCTTGCTTTGCCAGTTTGCACCGTCTGTAAATTTATTTTTTAGATATTTTCTGGAATATTGTTCTAGGAAAACATTGATCGCAGGTATATCAATAAATTTTGCTAAAAAAGGTCTTGATCGCAAGACTATTTTACTTATTTTTTAGGCACCTGTGTTCCCTTTTGTCTACTTCATTTAGTACGTTTTTATGTTTCCACCTTTCATCAGTCAAATTTAAAGTCTCACGTAAATATCCAAGAATATGTAATAGGCAGTCTACCTTTGCTCAACTGTTCCTCTGCCACCTTCATTATTTCTTCCCTCAAAGATACCCACTCATCTTTTCTTGTATTTGTTTTGCGTATTTCAGTTAGTCATTCCCCAATGTTCTATTTTAAATTCTCAGTAAGCTCTTATTGTTGGAACTTGTCCAGGTCCCATATTCATCCTGTGGTATCTCCCATTTGCTTCCAAGTATATAATCTTTTGTTATAGTTTGAAACCAAATGTTTGCAATGATTAAATTATACTTTGTGCAAAATTGTGTGAGGTGGTTTCTCATTTCATTTGTTTCTGCTGTCCATATTGTTCTGCAATTTATCCTTCTCTTCTTTTTCCTGCAGCTGGCTCGCTTCATGTACTGAATAATTTCTTTTATGTTGTCAAACATTTTTTACAATCTCTTCATCATCTGCAGTTATTAGGCATATATATTTGTACTATTAGGGTGAGTTGTTGGGTTACTATAGTTTAGCTATCCGTATTTGTGTGTTGATCATGGCCAAAAATTCTGTTTGTCCTGCCATTACATTTCACAAGTTTCACCAACTTCAGCTTGCTCATTCCCTCTTCATGTTCTCTAATGTATCTGCATGACCAAAAGATTCTACACTCAGACCCATAGAATTTCATTTTCTGATGACGTCCTTCTGAATAGCCCCTGGCTGGAGATAAACATAATTGGAAGGGGAAAGGGGGGGGGGGTATTTTACCCTGTAGGAGGTCAACATTAGACTGTACAGTAGAGTTACATGTACTTGGTAAATTTAATTAATTTATTTATTTATTTATTTATTGTTCCGTGGGATCACATTTAGGAGAAGTCTCCATGGTCATGGAACGAGTCAATACATGAAATTATAACACGATTGTAGAAACAGATAAAATGAAATATAAGAAACATATTCAGGCGACAAGTCGTTAGTTTAAATAAAGAAAATCAAGAATGTAACACTGGAATTTGCTTAATTTTTTAGCTCTTCCAGGAGCTCCTCGACAGAATAGAAGGAGTGAGCCATGAGGAAACTCTTCAGTTTAGACTTAAAAGTATTTGGGCTACTGCTAAGATTTTTGAGTTCTTGTGGTAGCTTATTGAAAATGGATGCAGCAGAATACTGCACTCCTTTCTGCACAAGAGTCAAGGAAGTGCATTCCACATGCAGATTTGATTTCTGCCTAGTATTAACTGAGTGAAAGCTGCTAACTCTTGGGAATAAGCTAATATTGCTAACAACAAACGACATTAAAGAAAATACATACTGTGAGGGCAATGTCAAAATTCCCAGACTATTGAATAGGGGTCGACAAGAGGTTTTCGAACTTACACCATATATAGCTCGAACAGCCCGTTTTTGAGCCAAAAATACCCTTTTTGAATCAGAAGAATTACCCCAAAAAATAATACCATATGACATAAGCGTATGAAAATATGCGAAGTATACTACTTTTCGTGTTGAAATGTCACTTATTTCAGATACTGTTCTAATGGTAAATAAAGCGGCATTTAGTTTCTGAACAAGATCCTGAACATGAGCTTTCCACAACAGCTTACTATCTATCCGTACGCCTAGGAACTTGAACTGTTCCGTCTCGCTTATAACATGCCCATTCTGTCTGATTAAAATGTCAGTTCTTGTTGAATTGTGAGTTAGAAACTGTAAAAACTGAGTCTTACTGTGATTTAGCATCAAATTATTTTTCACAAGCCACGAACTTATATCATGAACTACATTATTTGAAAATGTTTCAATATTACACACAAGATCCTTCACTACCAAGGTGGTGTCATCAGCAAACAGAAATATTTTTGAATCACCTGTAATACTAGAAGGCATATCATTTATATAAACAAGAAACAGCAGTGGCCCCAGCACCGACCCCTGGGGAACGCCCCATTTAACAGTGCCCCATTGGGACTGAACATCATTACCACTCTCAATATTGCGGAGGATTACCTTCTGCTTTCTGTTCTTAAAGTAGGAGGCGAACCAATTGTAAGCTAATCCCCTTACTCCATAATGTTCCAACTTCTGCAGTAATATTTTGTGGTCAACACAGTCAAAAGCTTTCGTTAAATCAAAGAAAACACCTAACGTTCGCAACCTTTTATTTAATCCGTCCAAAACCTCACAGAGAAAAGAGACTATAGCATTTTCAGTTGTTAAGCCATTTCTAAAACCAAACTGTACATTTGACAACAAATTATGTGAATTTAAATGCTGCAGTAACCTTGTATATACAACCCTCTCGATAACTTTAGCAAACACCAATGGCATAGAAATAGGTCTATAATTGTCAACATTATCCCTGTCTCCCTTTTTATAAAGTGGCTTCACTACCGAGTACTTTAATCGGTCAGGAAACCGACCACTCCTAAAGGAAAAGTTACAGATATGGCTAAGTACTGAGCTAACATACGTGGAACAATACTTCAGTATTCTGCTAGATACCCCATCATATCCATGCGAGTTCTTGGTCTTTAGTGATTTAATTATTAACTCAATCTCCCTCTTGTCAGTATCATGGAGGAGCATTTCAGGTAACAGTCTCGGAACACTTTTTTCTAAGAGCGCTATATGATTCCCTGTTGGGACTAGGTTTCTATTTAGTTCACCTGCTATATTCAGAAAGTGATTATTAAATACTGTACATATATGCGACTTATCAGTAACATGGACATCCCCACTACGCACTGATTCTATATTCTCGACCTGTCTCTGTAGACCAGCCACTTCCTTTACGACTGACCATATGGTTTTAATTTCATCCTGAGACTTAGCTATTCTATCTGCATACCACATACTTTTTGCCTTCCTAATAACTTTTTTAAGCACCTTACAATACTGTTTGTAATGGGCTGCTGCATTTAGATTTTGACTGTTTCTAACGTTTTGATATAATTGCCACTTTGTTCTACAAGATATTCTTATATTCTTATCCCATTAGTCAGCCACCCAGGCTGCCTGTTTGTGCTAGTACCCTGTTTTGAACGTTCTAACGGAAAGCAACTTTCAAAGAGCACGAGAAAAGTCTTGAGGAAAGCATTATATTTATCGTCTACTGTATCAGCACTATAAACATCTTGCCACTCTTGTTCCTTGATAAGGTTTACAAAAGCTGCAATGGCTGCAGTTTCCCCTTGATTTCAGTTGAGTTCCAATACCAATACAATCATGGTAACCCCGTGTCCCTGATGTTATGAGGAGATACCAGTCAATCTTCCAGACTGTTGTCCCCTGTAATTACTGAAAATTCTGTTGCCCTTCTTCAGGAGCCATATGTCAGTCTTGCTGTATACAGGCACCCTTCTAATGCAATTACTCCTATGGTATGACTATCTTTGTCTTTAAGACACACCAGCCACCCCACTTTTTTAGGGATAGTGGCAAGTGAGTGGTTGTTTTGTGTACATAAAACCATGCAGTCACCCATTTCGTTCCCTGTTTGTCTTGAATATCAGATGGATTTGAGATATGTCTGCCTATTGCTGCTTGGTTGTAGTAAGCAATATTTCTTACATTGTGGTAAGTATCCCTTACTCAGTCAATAGATATACCTTTCTGTTCATGGGAAATACTGTGCATCATTACAACGAATCAAATCAATTTTTATACAAGTGTTCAAGTTAGGTTCATAAAGAAAAAAAGAATAGCTAGATATGCTCAAATATTTTTTGGGAGATTTGTAAGCAAAAATGAAGTCATCTGCGAGTTCACAAACTTCTCCTTAAGTGGATCCGGAATCGGATTTTGGGTTAAAAAAAAAAAAAAAAGATTTTCGTTTTATTGACGTATTATATTCCGCCAAGTTCCCTCTTTAAAATGACGTATCATACATAGCTCTAATAGAATTAACTATTTTATTTTTATGGATTTGTGAGATTGGGTATTGCGCATTAGTTATACATGTCTCTCATGGTTGACCATAAACTTTTTGGCAGTACATTTATATGACTTGAATTCAAATATCCCACTTTCCAGCGACTCTTTAGAAACTATTTGTCCGAAAATGTTTCCCCTCTGGTTTCCTCAAATTACTCTTTGACTTTGTGACGGGATTGTTTGTAAACAGTGTGCTATATGAAAGTTGTTGTTGTCGAGTTATTACATATTTAATGCTTCATTTTTCATAGTGAAAATGCTTAGAGGTAGAGCAAAGGTGTTTAAAAAGTGTGTGAACTGGCAAAAGAAAAGAAATGATGATTCATTAGCAAAGCAAAGCAGTTCATCATCATCACTGTTGGAAAATGAGAGTCCACTTACTACTGACTTGCCAAATGAACTTACTCCAAATGAAAACAGTGCTTCTCACAAAAAACTAGTAGATTTGGAAGAGAAATATAATTTACTTGATAAAGGGAAAGAAGTTTTTGAACTCATTGATACGAGTGTATTGTGCAAAGCTCTTGAAAACAGTGTGTGCTGCAAAAAATGTCAAGGAAACATTTCTCTGAAAGTAGAATCCCATGTTGGCCTGGCTGCCCAGTTTAACTTAATATGCAGTGTTTGTAAGTACAGCTGTAAGTTTACAAGTTCTGCTTCAGTAACTGTAAATAATGGATACAAGAAAACTGAACTTTATAGTGTAAATATTAGGTTAGTTTATGGATTGCGAGCAATTGGTAAGGGCAAAGCAGCTGGTGATATGCTATGTGGTGTTCTAAATCTTCCAAGTGTACCTCCAAAGTTTGATGGTTACAACTATGTACTAGGAGCTGCAGTTGAAGATGTAGCACAGAAGTCAATGCAATGAGCTGTGGAAGAAGTAGTGAAATAAAATGATGGCAATTGTGACCTCTCATAGCTTTTGATGGCACATGGCAAAAAAGGGGCCACACCTCCAAAAATGGTGTAACAGCAACTAGTGTTGACACTGGCAAGGTTATTGACGTTGCAATAATGTCTAAATACTGTAGATGCATAGACAGGAAAATGGTAGTAGTGGTGGCATGGAGGTTGCTGGGGTGAAAAAAATTTGTTGCCGCTCTTCAGAGTGGTATAATGTTAGCTATGTCAAGTATCTGGGAGATGGTGATTCTAAAACATTCAAAGAAGTTTTGGAAAGCAAATCATATGGGAACAGTGTAAATATAAGCAAACTTGGAAGTATAGGACATGTGCAGAAGAGAAAGGGAGCCAGGCTGAGAATGTTAAAATCAGTTCAGTTATGAAAGGGGAAAAAACTAGATGATGGGAAAGCCTTGCATGGCAAAGGAAGATTGACTGATTCCATAATAGACAACATTCAGAATTGCTATGGCCTTGCAATCAGGCAAAATACAGGCAATCTTGAAGAAATGAGGAAAGTCATATGGGCTTTGTATTTCCACACCACATCCACAGATGAGCATCCAGAACATGGTTTGTGCCCCAAAGGTGAAAAGAGCTGGTGTAAATACAATAGGGGGCTAGCAACTGGAGAGAAATACATTCACCACCACAGTCTACCATTAGCCATCATGGAAGAAGTAAAGCCCATTTTCAGAGATCTGGCTGACAGAAGTCTTCTGATGAAATGTCTTCATGGAAAAACGCAGAACCCCAATGAGTGCTTGAATAGTGTGATATGGCATCGTCTCCCAAACACAGTGTTTGTCGGAAAAATACACTACATTTTGGTATGTCTGATGATGCTGTGGCAACCTTCAATCTTGGGAATATAACTAAATGCCAGGTCCTTCAAAAGTTGAGTTTGCATGTTGGTTCCTGCACAGTACGTGCTATGTTGACTTTAGATCAGCACAGACTAAGGCATGTTGACAATATAATCAAGACATTAGTGAAATAAGCAAGACAGGTGCAGAGGGGTGCCACAAGAAGACTTGAAGATGATTATGAAGACTGTGAAGGGGGTATTAACTATGGATCAGGAATGTTTTAGTCGTCTTTCTCCGTTTCCCGTAAGTTTGCTTTTTACTTCTTCTAGAAACATTATCTCAGGTGTTGGTGAACCTAGAAGCCTGAAATTGATAAGACATAGTCACATGGGTTTCTTTTACACACGGAAACAACAATTTTTTAATTACTTGATTTACAAAAGACTTAGGGGTGATAATCTAGTAGAAAGTGATGGAAAAAATGTACTTAAAAATAAATGTAAAATATCTCTGTAAGAAAATACTTTGACAATAAACTGTTGTTTCAGTATTGTTATAATATATCAATGCACATACAGTAAAAATTTTATCTCTCTGTCTCCAATAGTTTGTGAGAAAATGTTGCCTATAGTAGGCATATTTTAACATTGCAGGGATAGGTGATTCCGTATCCCCTTAAGGCACTTTCTCTGTTTATAGGATGTTTTCATTATTCTTGACCTTGTGAACCTAAACAGCTGTGGGGAAGTGCATCTGAATCACTGAGAGAGTCTGTAGCCATGATGTACACTTCTTCCTGCTGATATTTTCCGTATAACTTATCCATGCATTATGAGTCTTAGAATATTGTACTTTTCTCCATGATGTGTTCTTCATTTTATTGTTCTTATTGATTCATTTTAGAACTTCATCATTGGTAATTCTTTGTGTCCTGGGTATTTTTAACACTCATAGATATACCCACATCTTGAATGGCTCAATCTTCTTCATTGTTGCCATATTAATTGCTCATGTCTTCATTATATACAAGAGTACTGGGATTACATAACATTTAATCATTTGGAATCTAAGTTGCAAGTTTAAAATACAGTTGGTGGAAAACATCTCATCTTAAAAAAGGCAACTCTAGCTTATTCAAGTCTGCTGTCAATTTCCTGGGTCAGGTCAAATTTACTATTGATTTAAGTGCTGAGATATTTATATTTTGATACTCTTTCAGTGAATATGGTGTTAATTATAATCCAAACAATAGTTAAATATGAATGTTGACAGAACACACACTTGTCTTACTCCTTGCATTTTCTTAATATCTTCTAATGTTTCTCTGTTGCAACTGATAATAGCAGTCTGTTGCCAGTAAAAGTTTTTAATTATTCGAATGTACTGCTGGCCTATTTCATTTTCATCCAATAGACTCCCAAAGTTATCATGTCTCATTTTTGTCAGAAGTGTTTTCATAATCGGTGAGCTCCAGCACTGCATCTTGATTCGTATGTAGGCATTTTTGTATCAAAATACTCAACTGCAAATAAGGCTTCTCTGGTTCCCATAGTGTTATGGATTCCAAACTGATTGCCACCCGGGGTCTGAGGCGCCTTGTCATGGTTCGCGTGGCTGCTCCCGTCGGAGGTTCGAGTGTGTGTGTGTTGCCTTAGCGTAAGTTGGCTTCAGTTAGATTAGGTAGTGTGTAAGCTTAGGAACCAATGATCTCAGCAGTTTGGTCCCATAGGACTTACCACAACTTTCCAATTTTTTTTTTCCCCAAACTGATTTTCACTTAAACGATTCTTAATCATTTAATCGCTGTTTAAATAAACGGAGCTGTTATGCTTAATTTATATCTCTCTAATGACTAGTTGTGTGTGATGTTTTATGCCAGTATAGGTGTCTTGCACCAATATAGTTAAGTGTAATCAGACATAAGTATAGAAACACCCAGAAATCTGTGAAATTAATGTTAACTGAAGTGTGTGATTAATGTTGAAAAGTGGGAAACAACTAACAGTTTATATGTGCTGCTTCAGTTTCCCCCCCCACCCCAATGTTCCCCCTGTCTTGTGGTATTTCACTTAGTGCATGTTTTGGCAGATTGTAATTTTATAAACCCAAAAGTGAATTATTTGTTCTTACTGTGAGTCCCTCAAATACCACAAAATAACATTAAACAAACTTATACCCACACATGATGATACCACAAACCAAGCAGTTAGAAGAAAAAAAAATGGAGCATGGAGAAAGTGGTGGAAAACTAAAAATGACGAGGACCATAAAACATATATAGAGGAAAAGAAGTGGTGCAAAGAAATAGTGGAAACAGCAAAGAAATGGGCTAAAAAAACGGGAACTTGAAGATGTGAAGAGGAATAAGGAAATGTTCTATAAAATGATGAAAAATAAAAGGAAGGCATCTGAAGTATCAGTAGAGATGGAAACAGAGGATGGCACTGTGATTGGAGATCCAGGGAATATAAAAGATCTCTGCAAAGAACATTTTAAGAAACTGTTAAATGCTGAGAAGCAAGTACACGAGGAGACAATAAATAATGGAGAAATTGGGAAGCAGAATTAGGACAAATTACACGGGAAGAAATAGAAATAGCTGTGAAGAAGATGAATTGGGAGGGGGGAGCCTCAGGACCTGATGAAGTATTAGTGGACATGATAAGAGCAGCTGGTCCGGTGGGAATGCAGTGGCTGTATAGAGTACTATAAAGTGTGTGGAGAAATAGTACAATACCTGATGATTGGAGAAGAGGAGACATTGTTCTCATCTTCAAAAAAGGCAATAATAGACTGTAAAAACTACAGAGGAATAACCCTTATGAGTCATACAGCCAAGATTTTTGAAAGAGTTTTACTAAATCAAATAAGTGAAAAGATAGAAAAGGAGCTGAGTGAAGACCAGCATGGATTTAGGAAAGGAAGAAGCACAGTCAACCTGATATTTTCTATCCATCAACTGATGGGAAAAAGTTGGGAGTATAACAGAAGGGCGATAATAGTTTTTATAGACATAGAAAAGGCATATGACTCAGTTAACAGGGAAAGAGTCTGGGAAGAAATGAAGAAGACACATTAATGTTATAAAGACAATGTACAGAGGACACACTTGTAGAATTAGAACACCATTGGGAACTTTGAATACTTCGAAATAAGACAAGGACTTAAACAAGGAAGTATTCTATCTCCTGCACTTTTTAATGTTGTGATGGACGGAATGAATAGGCAGTTAAAGATATAGTAACAGAAAAAGACAAAAAGATGATTTCTGCATATGATATGGTAATATGGAGAGATAAAGAGGTAGCTGTACAGTTTTAACTTGATGCGTGCAAGGAAATAATGAAAAAATATGGGTTAGGAATAAAGATAAGAGTGAAGTAATGGTATTTGGAAGAGACAAAGGGATCAACGGAAATATTACTTTGAATGGAGAACCCCTCAAAGTGGTAGACAGTTCCACTTATGTAGGGAGTGAAATATCTAGTGATGGAAAAATAACCAATGAAATTAATAGGAGGTTACAGAAGGGAGGCAATTTCTACGAAACAATAAAACACCTAATTTGGAATAAGGAAGTTTCAGAAAAAGCAAAACTCCTTATGCATAAGAGTTATTACTTCCCAGTTGTCACCTATGGACGATGACAGAAAGGGACTCGAGACTCTAGCAGACTGCAAGCAGGGGAAATGAAATTTCTCAGAGCAGTTAAGGGGGGGGGGGGGAGAATGGACAGAGTAAGGAATGTAGGTATTAGAAAGGACCGTAAACAAAAAAAGTATGAGAGAAGAAATTGGAAAAAAGATATTAAGATGGTACGGGCATGTTAAGAGGATGTGTGGGTAGAGACTCCCCAAAATTATGGAAGAACTAAAGATGGGTGGAAAAAGACCTAGAGGGCACTCAGGAACACAGTGGAAAACGGGAGTGAGAATATCTGTAGAAAGGAGAGCTGTGACCCATCAGAAAGTGGAGGAAGAAAAGTGGTGGGAGGACCGGGCCAAATGGAGAGGACTCGTCAGCACCCAGACCTGGCAGTAGCTGGAGCAGGATCAGGATATAGATAGATAGATAGATAGATAGATAGATGGATGGATACCCACACATCTTGTATTAAAATCACAAGCAGTGACTTTGTAGATATCAGTCTTAAATCTAAAAACTATGACACATTTCATAGTAAGTTATATTGATTGACAAATAGGCTTTGAGTGTAAGTAAAAAATGTATCATGAATGTTAACCCTTTGAATACCTGTAATACTAATGCAGGACACTACCGTTCACACTAAAAATAATTTTGAATTATCTGAAATATAGTCATTTTAAAGTTCCTCTCTCTTTCATATCCAGTTTTATTCTCATCAGTGTCAATTTATTGCATTGAACATTGTTTTTCCTCAGTCAGTTCCAGTTTCTATTAGCAATTATCTTCCACAGTGTGCTTTCCTGTGAGCTTTTATTAACTTCAGGTTCTTAAATTATTATTTGTCCACCAAATATCTTTCTCAATTGTATTTGGTAAGAATGAAATTGAAATCCATGTTTAGTCATCCTGATTCAGGTACTCTATGGTTTTATAAATAATAAGCAAATGCCAAGATGATTCCTTCAACAGATCCACAGCTGATTCCACCCCCACCCTTCCTCCTCTCCCATTCTTCTGTAATCCAAGCATGTACTCCATCTGTAATGCTCTTAACTGGATTGGGATACTAAACTCTATCCCTTCTTCCTTATCCACACTTGACAGTCAATATAAGGCTGAAACTGAGAACAATGTTATTGATAACAACTTGGAAATATGACGGGAAGCTTATGTATTCATTTCACTTAATTTCCACCAAAAGCACTATAATTGCATATTATTCAGACCTAGACTAACACCATATGATAAATGAAGTGAAACAGAAGATACAGTTCTTGAGTATCACATGTAATACTACTTTTATGTATATTGTAATTATAATATTCATATCTTAATGAATAATTTTGGCACTGCCCACAGAAGTTGTTATGATTGTGTATGTGAAGAGATACGATGGTTGTTTCAAAAATAAGGTTCCCATATTTTTTTTTTAGACACAAGGAATTTTTTATTCGAAAAAACTATTACACCCTTGGAAACATTGATCTTTAAGCTATTTTTCCACATAGTCCCTATTTTTTTCTATGCATTTTTTCTGTCGAGTAATCCACTTTTGCATTACCACTTCAAAGAAGTCCGCTGCCCACCCGTTGAGAAACTTGGAAACTTCTTCTTGCAACTCCTTCACCGTCTGGAATTGTAGACCACCTAGGTGCTCCTTCAATTTCAGAAGCAGATGGAAATTGTTGGGTGCCAAATCGGGGCTGTAAGGGGGGGGGGGGTCAATGACATCCCAGCCATATTTCTCGATTAACCCCTTCATTTGTTGTGACACATGTGGACAGGCCTTATGCCTTTGCTGAGTTTTCCCCTACAACGATTTTGGATTGCCCGTCTGAGCTTTTTCAAGGTCTCGCAATAACCTGTCGAGTTTATGGTGGTCCCTCTAGGCATAAAATCAATGAGCAGTACACCACGCCGGTCCCAAAACACCAATGTTGTGATTTTTCCTGCTGACAGCTGCTGTTTAAACTTCTTTGGTGGTGGCGATTCGGTGTATTTCCATTGGCGTGATTGTTGTTTTGCTTCCGGAGTAACGTAATGGCACCACGATTCATCCCTCGTAACAATAGAATCAAGGAAGTCTTCCTTATTCTCATCGCCACTCCAGAACTTACAAGCAGTCTATCCGTTGCTGTTTGTGGACTTCTGAAAGCATGTGCGGCACCCAGCGTGCACACACCTTGTGGTACCTTGCATTTCATTCAATATCCTGTCAATTGAAGCTTCAGAAGCCTCAGAAATTTGAGCAGCCAGTTGCCGCATGGTGATTCGCTGATCTTTGAGCAGGATTTGCTCAACTTTTGCCACAACTTCATCGGAGATTGACGGCCTCCCGCTTCGTTGTTAGTCGTGGACATCCATATGGCCGTTGGCAAACACTCTACACCATTTGCGGACATGTTGAATGCTTATACATGTTTCCCCATACACTTCACTCAATTGCCGATGAATTTCTACAGGTGATAACTTTCTTGCGTGCAAAAATTGGATGACCGCACAAATTTCACATGTGGCGGTGACGACGGGCTCCATTGCTTATGGCTGTCAGGCCGGTACTGACCATTGCAAGGCCATGCTGGTTGTTGGAATCGGTGGTGGGGGATCCAGCGAACACGGTGGTGTTGCCAGATTTCACATTGCACCATGCATGGTAAGGTTACAGAGTTGGGAACCTTACTTGTGAAACAACCCTCGTACCTCTCCTTTTTAGTTAGAAGTGGCATTGAGTAGTACACAGGCATCTATAATGGCATGTGACTAAGAAGGCTGCTGTGTAATGCATCTGCATGAAGAGAGATGGAGCATGCTTTGTGGCTTTGCCAGTGTTGTCTTTGTCTCTGTCCCATGCCTTACACTCCAACCATTGTCTACTCCGGTAACTGGCAATGCTGGGGTAAGGTCCACACAGGGCTGGTGTTTCTGTTTCTGACTCTCCCTTCAAACATGTATATGCTCAGAAAACAGTTTCTGTCATTTCATATAGAAATACATGTCTTGTTTTTGCTTTAGGCCAGGTGCACTCATAATGAACACTACAGTGACTATTTACCTTTATCATACCCAAACTAACATGGAAATCAACACTAAAAGTTCTAAACTAACCCCAAAGTGCATGCTACAAACAGCTACTGCAGAATGATGCTGTTGGCTGTTCCTTGCCACCACTGTGCATTGTGCCACCAGCACCTATCTTATGCACACACCATTATAGGAATTGACAGTGAAGTGTATCTTCAGAGCTGAAAACTAAAAACTCCTTATCCCTCTCTCTCTCTCTCTCTCTCTCTCTCTCTCTCTAAAATGTGTGTGTGTGTGTGTGTGGGGGGGGGGGGGTGTTTTGAGAATTGTTACACATGATGCAGCTAAGAAGTTGTGCAGTAGAACACAAGATTTAATAGCAGAAAACATAGCTTTGGATTCTGACAAGAAAGAAGGTACATTTGCAATTGTTAGCAACACAGAAATGATTTTGTTTGAAAGTACAAAACAATTTTGCTATTATGCAGAGGTAATAGTAAAGTATGACCTTTTAACTAACTAGGAGAAGCAAGATAAAACATGTTACAAAACAGTGACTAGCGCTGTGACATCTACAGCAGCTAAATTATTAGATGTACATGCTTAGTTCTTAACAGCATACAAACAAGCCACTCTTGCAAGTGCTGTGAGATAAGAGGAAGAGAGGTTCAAAAGGATGAGTTTCTTCAACTGTCACTTACATACTTCTTTTTGTGTGGGAAACTAAATGTTTTAATTTCAGCCTGTAGAAAATACACATAATATGAGCTAATTTTGCACTTGAAAAGAGTTTTCTAAATACACTTACATTCAAACTCAATGTTCATAAAACCATTAATTTGGGATTCCTAATCTAATACGACATTGCCATAGTGCTTTGTCAGATGTGTTACAGATACATAAAATCGTTGTGTCAGTCAGTGTACAGTAGCACATTGTGAGGATTTCGTCATTCTGTGGGAACTCCATTGGATTTTAAAGTTTTGAGAGACTGTCCGTTGTCATAAAAAAACTTGGGTTCTATGCATAATGCTGTGAGCTCTATGTCCTTCACATTTCTGTATAATTCAGGAAATTCATAAATGATACACTGAATGTATTGAATCCAGACGGATGACACCTTGTTCTCCCTGAATAGAATGACTGATTTGTAGACTGATTGAATCGGCTTAGTGTTTCATTACTAATGAGAGTTGCCTCTATTCCTGATGATCTGTGTCGTTGCATCACTCTTTTATATCGCATCATATAGCTTTTTGTTTCAGCTGGCTTTCTTTGACACTTAGGCTACTAATATTTTTTGAAGTGGAAGACACATAAATGATCTTAAAACAGAAAGGTGGAACAGATCCAAAAATCCAAACAAAACATCACTAAATGTCAAGTCTTTATAACCAGATATTTCCTTTTTTTAATGTAGAAAAGTAGTCGTCTTGGAAGTTTATCATTAGATGGAGGCCGGCCGGTGTGGCCGTGCGGTTAAAGGCGCTTCAGTCTGGAACCGCGTGACCGCTACGGTCGCAGGTTCGAATCCTGCCTCGGGCATGGATGTGTGTGATGTCCTTTGGTTAGTTAGGTTTAATTAGTTCTAAGTTCTAGGCGACTAATGACCTCAGAAGTTAAGTCGCATAGTGCTCAGAGCCATTTGAACCATTAGATGGAAAAATCACTCTCAATCCTGGTCAAAGAAAGACACTGCAGTATAAGGGAGAATGGAATGGAATGCTAATTTAAACTGTTTGTGTGTTCTGTAGGTTTCTCTCCTTCTTCTGCTTCCCTTTCAATCATATCTCACTTCTCAACACTATTTCATGATTCTGTATATTTTACAGACTTTGTTCTACTGTTTTTGTCCTTTATGTACACCTGCTCCTTACATTTCACTCCACGTAATACTCCAGGTATCCCCATTGTGGTGGATTACTTTTTCTACTGAAATACTTTTCTTGACATTTGAGAAGTCTTGTTTTGTTTGTTTCACATTGTTGTTACATTACCACAGAATATTGTCACTCTTCTGTGTTTCCATTCAAGGTTAAGAGGAATGCATTTCTTTTCTAAGCTTCTACAGCAATCAGGCTACTGTTACTTTTATAAATTTCAGATTGAAGGATGTGATGTTACCTTTCATATAATTTTTGTAAGCAAAATACTTCATTATACTACTGATGTTTATTTTATTTTAAAAAAATGTGTTTGAGGCTCTTGGGTTAGGTGTTATACATACTAAATTTGTAGTTAAACAAGAGCATGTGCGGGCGACTGCTGATTGGAATCCATTGACAAGTTTGTGCATAAGAAAGGCAGTGATAAAGACCCCACAAAGTTATATCCTATGTCATGCAATATGTATGCAGATTAAAATATCCTTTACTTGTGTGTTCCCTATAATTTCATTCCTTGAGCAAATGCTTCTGTGATAGTTCAAGCACTTTATAACCATCGATTTAAAACTCCTTACATGTTACAGTGCAAAAGATATTAGCTCAGCTAATGGCATGAGGGGAAAACAAAGTGTTGCTTATTATGAAAGTAGTATACAACCCAATGTGCGGTTGGATAAGGTTCTCTCAATTGATGAGATTCAGTGGCTTATCCTGGACAGGAAGTTGTCATTCAGTACTATGGGAGCCACAGGCAAGTTTCAGGGGTGTGTAATGAGGCTTTTATTGGCTCATAAGTGGGTAAATGTAAAGTCCCTTGTTCAATTCTCAGTTGATCCTAGAAATTTTTTGCTTTTTTCACCTCTGGCAGTCACTTGCATGTATGCAAAATAGTACATTACACTGTTATTCCGATTGCATGTTAAACTATTAACTCCTCCTGGGTAAGTCTGTTTCAAAGGTTGGAGGAAACAGGGACGTACGGTCTCCAATAAGACCATGCATAGTATTGCACTGTGGTGTTCAAATCGACCTTGGTGACGGCTTTGCATATTGGTCTCCACCACATACTGTTTACAGCTGATATTGTTATCATTCATTATCATTAGAGTATTTCTGCTGCATACAGTATAAATTCAAATGAAATTCCCTGTGTTTGTTACCAAAAATTATGGACCCTAAATTGTGTCGGTTACATTCTGTTTGTTTCATTATTTGTATGTGTTATTTTGTGTTCGTCTCTTAAACTATCTTATATGTGACTTGTTTCTTTTTTAATTTTTTCATTTACAGATATATTCTGTTGTTATGTTATCCTTACTCATATTTATTATTATTGTAACAATCTTGAATGCTTGGTGCTCCACAACTTTAAGATATTTAGTAAGGGACATCATCTGAACAGTATGTGCTGTACTTGAAATCTTTATTTGCTAAACTGGTATACAGCTGGTATACACCAGTTTGGCAAATAAACATTTCAATTGCAGCTCATGGTATATAGAAGATGCCCTTTAATAAACATAATTACTTATCTCTCCTTTGAACATTTATGGAAAGGAAACCCTTCTCAAAGTTTTCATCTACATCTACATCTACATTTACATTTATACTCCGCAAGCCACCCAACAGTGTGTGGCTAAGGGCACTTTACGTGCCACTGTCATTACCTCCCTTTCCTGTTCCAGTCGCGTATGGTTCGCGGGAAGAACGACTGTCTGAAAGCCTCCGTGCGTGCTCTAATCTCTCTAATTTTACATTCGTGATCTCCTCGGGAGGTATAAGTAGGGGGAAGCAATATATCCGATACCTCATCCAGAAACGCACCCTCTCGAAACCTGGCGAGCAAGCTACCCCACGATGCAGAGCGCCTCTCTTGCAGAGTCTGCCACTTGAGTTCGTTAAACATCTCCGTAACGCTATCACGGTTACCAAATAACTCTGTGACGAAACGTGCCGCTCTTCTTTGGATCTTCTCTATCTCCTCCGTCAACCCGATCTGGTACGGATCCCACACTGTTGAGCAATACTCAAGTATAGGTCGAACGAGTGTTTTGTAAGCCACCTCCTTTGTTGATGGACTACATTTTCTAAGGACTCTCCCAATGAATCTCAACCTGGTACCTGCCTTACCAACAATTAATTTTATATGATCATTCCACTTCAAATCGTTCCGCACGCATACTCCCAGATATTTTACAGAAGTAACTGCTACCAGTGTTTGTTCCGCTATCATATAATCATACAATAAAGGATCCTTCTTTCTATGTATTCGCAATACATTACATTTGTCTATGTTAAGGGTCAGTTGCCACTCCCTGCACCAAGTGCCTATCTGCTGCAGATCTTCCTGCATTTCGCTACAGTTTTGTAATGCTGCAACTTCTCTGTATACTACAGCATCATCCGCGAAAAGCCGCATGGAACTTCTGACGCTATCTACTAGGTCATTTATATATATTGTGAAAAGCAACGGTCCCATAACACTCCCCTGTGGCACGCCAGAGGTTACTTTAACGTCTGTAGACATCTCTCCATTGATAACAACATGCTGTGTTCTGTTTGCTAAAAACTCTTCAATCCAGCCACACAGCTGGTCTGATATTCCGTAGGCTCTTTGTTTATCAGGCGACAGTGCGGAACTGTATCGAACGCCTTCTTGAAGTCAAGAAAAATAGCATCTACCTGGGAGCCTGTATCTAATATTTTCTGGGTCTCATGAACAAATAAAATGAGCTGGGTCTCATACGACCGCTGTTTCCAGAATCCATGTTGATTCCTACATAGTAGATTCTGGGTTTCCAAAAACGTCATGATACTCGAGCAAAAAACATGTTCTAAAATTCTACAACAGATCGACGTCAGAGATATAGGTCTATAGTTTTGCTCATCTGCTCAACGACCCTTCTTGAAGACTGGGACTACCTGTGCTCTTTTCCAATCATTTGGAACCTTCCGTTCCTCTAGAGACTTGCCGTACACGGCTGTTAGAAGGGGGGCAAGTCCTTTCGCGTACTCTGTGTAGAATCGAATTGGTATCCCGTCAGGCCCAGAGGACTTTCCTCTGTTGAGTGATTCCAGTTGCTTTTCTATTCCTTGGACACTTATTTCGATGTCAGCCATTTTTTCGTTTGTGCGAGGATTTAGAGAAGGAACTGCAGTGCGTTCTTCCTCTATGAAACAGCTTTGTAAAAAGGTGTTTAGTATTTCAGCTTTACGCGTGTCATCCTCTGTTTCTATCCATCATCATCCCGGAGTGTCTGGATATGCTGTTTCGAGCCACTTACTAATTTAACGTAAGACCAGAACTTCCTAGGATTTTCTGTCAAGTCGGTACATAGAATTTTACTTTCGAATTCACTGAACGCTTCACGCATAGCCCTCCTTACGCTAACTTTGACATCGTTTAGCTTCTGTTTGTCTGAGAGGTTTTGGCTGCGTTTAAACTTGCAGTGAAGCTCTCTTTGCTTTCGCAGTAGTTTCCTAACTTTGTTGTTGTACCACGGTGGGTTTTTCCCCACCCTCACAGTTTTACTCGGCACATACCTGTCTAAAACGCATTTTACGATTGCCTTGAACTTTTTCCATAAACACTCAGCATTGTCAGTATCGGAACAGAAATTTTCGTTTTGATCTGTTAGGTAGTCTGAAATCTGCCTTCTATTAATCTTGCTAAACAGATAAACCTTCCTTCCTTTTTTTATATTCGTATTAACTTCCATATTCAGGGATGCTGCAACGGCCTTATGATCACTGATTCCCTGTTCTGCACATACAGAGTCGAAAAGTTCGGGTCTGTTTGTTATCAGTAAGTCCAAAATCTTATCTCCATGAGTCGGTTCTCTGTTTAATTGCTCGAGGTAATTTTCGGATAGTGCACTCAATATAATGTCACTCGATGCTCTGTCCCTACCACCCGTCCTAAACATCTGAGTGTCCCAGTCTATATCTGGTAAATTGAAATCTCCACCTAACACTATAACATGCTGAGAAAATTTATGTGAAATGTATTCCAAATTTTCTCTCAGTTGTTCTGCCACTAATGCTGCTGAGTCGGGAGGTCGGTAAAAGGAGCCAATTATTAACCTAGCTCGGTTGTTGAGTGTAACCTCCACCCATAATAATTCACAGGAACTGTCCACTTCTACTTCACTACAGGATAAACTACTACTAACAGCGACAAACACGCCACCACCGGTCGCATGCAATCTATCCTTTCTAAACACTGCCTGTGCCTTTGTAAAAATTTCGGCAGAATTTATCTCTGGCTTCAGCCAGCTTTCTGTACCTATAACGATTTCAGCTTCGGTGCTTTCTATCAGCGCTTGAAGTTCCGGTACTTTACCAACGCAGCTTCGACAGTTTACAATTACAATACCGATTGCTGCTTGGTCCCTGCATGTCCTGACTTTGCCCTGCACCCGTTGCGGCTGTTGCCCTTTCTGTACTTGCCCAAGGCCATCTAACCTAAAAAACCGCCCAGCCCACGCCACACAACCCCTGCTAGCCGTGTAGCCGCTTGTTGCGTGTAGTGGACTCCTGACCTATCCAGCGGCACCCGAAACCCCACCACCCTATGGTGCAAGTCGAGGAATCTGCAGCCCACACGGTCGCAGAACCGTCTCAGCCTCTGATTCAGACCCTCCACTTGGCTCTGTACCAAAGGTCCGCAGTCAGTCCTGTCGACGATGCTGCAGATGGTGAGCTCTGGTTTCATCCCGCTAGTGAGACTGGCAGTCTTCACCAAATCGGATAGCCGCCGGAAGCCAGAGAGGATTTCCTCCGATCCATAGCGACACACATCATTGGTGCCGACATGAGTGACCACCTGCAGATGGGTGCACCCTGTACCCTTCATGGCATCCGGAAGGACCCTTTCCACATCTGGAATGACTCCCCCCCCCCGGTATGCACATGGAGTGCACATTGGTTTTCTTCCCCTCTCTTGCTGCCATATACCTAAGGGGCCCCATTACGCGCGTGACGTTGGAGCTCCCAACTACCAGTAAGCCCACCCTCTGCGACCGCCCGGATCTTGCAGACTGAGGGGCAACCTCTGGAACAGGACAAGCAGCCATGTCAGGCCGAAGATCAGTATCAGCCTGAGACAGAGCCTGAAACCGGTTCGTCAGACAAACTGGAGAGGCCTTCCGTTCAGCCCTCCGGAATGTCTTTCGCCCCCTGCCACACCTTGAGACGACCTCCCACTCTACCACAGGTGAGGGATAGCCTCAATGCGGGCAGTATCCCGGGCAACCACAGTCGTAGTCCGATCGGGGGATGCGTGGGACGAGCTGGCCGTCCCCGACAAACCCCCATCCGGACCCCCACAGTGATGCCCATTGGCAACAGCCTCAAGCTGTGTGACCAAAGCTAACACTGCCTGAAGCTGGGAGCGAAGGGATGCCAACTCAGCCTGCATCCGAACACAGCAGTTGCAGTCCCTATCCATGCTAAAAAGTGTTGTGCAAAGAACGTCTGAACTAATCTACAGAGAGCGCAAACAAATCGACACAAAATTTAAACGGTTATTAAAATAAAAGATTGCCTAGTAAATGCAGTAATGCTGCTACTTGCGCACTGCTGACACACTGCTCGGCGGCGGAAGGAGACTACGCGATTTTACACCATTCAGGTACTAAAACGCGATGCTACAACTCTCAAATACTATAATACGCCCGAAATTTATGAATTAAACAATGCAAGTACCAAAAACACGCAAAGAAATTAAGAATTAAACTATGTAACAAATGAGTGAGCTAGGAATATACGAGTTGCTGCTGCAGCTGCTTATCCAATGGCGGCAGGGAGCAGTTTTCAGCTGCCATCTTTAATGTTTTATCTTGAATCCTTTTTTACCGTTTCCTCTGCTCATTCTGTATGTAAATGTGAGTGACATAGTCAACAGATTATCATTTGCAGCTTTCACTTTTCTTCATTTTGCATAGTGTCTGTGTGGCACTGGCTCCCTTTGGGGAAATGATTTGCTTTCGGCATTTTTCTTCTACTTTATTACCATTTTGATCCTTGTACATTTCTTTGCAGCTGTGTGGTTACTATTGTGCATCTATTAATCACTTTAAAATATCTGTCTCTCTGGTTTTGTGTGTGTGTGTGTGTGTGTGTGTGTGTGTGTGTGTGTGTGTGTGTGTGTGTGAGAGGGGGGGCATTTTCTTCTGTTTCATTTGCATGCAGTATTCCAGTTATTTCTGCAAATAGATTTTTCTTTAAATTAACACTGTAACTTTTTTGAAGGTGAGGGTGACAATAATAAGTGAAGCACAAGCCAATGCACTTTTAAAAAGTGATAAAGTTTCAAAAGGTGATGCTAGTGGTGAAATTCTGAACAACACTGGTACCATGGAGTACCATCAGGCTACGAGACAACTTTCTGTCAGCTTCAGGTAGGAGCAGTTTAAGAGATCCCTTACAAGTAAGAATAGTGAAATCATTCACTTTGTTTTCCATGATGAAATGTTACATTTATGGTGGCATCTTTCTGTATATTACTTTAGAAGTAGTTTTGGACAGTACCAAATAAATTTTCATTAAAATAACTTTGTAAATGACGTTTCACTGAGCCGAGTGGCAGGGGTTTGCTGCCAGCCAATCCTAGTTGTTTCTTTAGTGCCATTTGCTTGCTGTGTTGTCTAATTTGGAGGTCAAGCAAAGCCTTGTTATGAGTGGCTGGCTGCAAGTCAACAACACTGCTCCTCAACTCCGCATCCTGTCAGTTACAAAATTATTTAATTTGAACAATACCAGCTACATAGTTTTGATTATAATTTTGTTCACTAACAGAAAATTCATCATTCTTCTGTTTAGAAATATGCAGCTTAAAAAAATAAAACGTGCGGAGAAGAAAGGTACAGAATCTGTAATGGATGAAAAGTTCTCATTGCTTTTCCAGTCACAGTTCTCAGTTGGTGGTGGAGAGCTTGTATTCCAGGTACTATGACATACACAGCTATGCTACTTGTCTTTGGTTCTGTTACATATTTTTGCTTACATATTCGTAAATTTTATGTCGTGTTTAGGTGTGGACTCTTTCCCTACCTGTTGTTGTCATTGTTCACGGTAATCAAGAACCTCATGCACATGCTACTGTTACTTGGGACAATGCTTTTGCTGAACCCGGAAGAATACCATTTGCAGTACCAGATAAAGTGCCGTGGTCAAAAGTTTCAGATGCTCTCAATATGAAATTCAAAGCAGCTACAGGGCGTTTTTTGACAGAAGAGAATCTCAGATTTCTTGCAGAAAAAGCCTTCAGGTAAATACTTTGTCACAGTCTCAAAGTTTCTCACAGGTATATATTTGCCTTTACTTTTAGAAATAAGAATGTTGTAAAGTATAAGGATTGTAAGGTGCTGTAGCCATTTTGTAAAGTTTTGTTTTTATGTTTACTTGGAGTTCTTTTTTTAAGGCAACTCGTGGATTCAGCATTACCTATTGCAATTCTTTTTGAATCTGTTCTATATGACAGGTGTTATAAATTCAACAGATTCTGACTAGAGACCCATAAAACTTGTGTGAACATCTTTTTCCCTCAACTGAAGCTGTGCACAAATGTGTCCAAACTCAGTTAGGTAAATCACTCCCATCACTATTGCTATAGTGCTTACATGTAACGCATTTTGGCACCTGTGGGTTCCACATTAGGTGTACTTTGCTTCTTACATTATTTCCCATGCTTTTGGGTGATATGACATTTCAGGATGGGAAAGTGTATTCCATAGAAGGTGAAAGACATATTTCTGGAGGTTGTATTGACAACAAATCACATTACTTCACTTGAGGTGCCTGCTTTAGCATAGATCAACATAGTTAATCCTCTTTGCCAGGGACAGCCAAAAACTCTACATGCATGTGGACCTCTTCCACCCATGTGGATCTCTCTCACTTGATTGCAGTCTTGAGAGGGAAGTAGGGAAACTGCAAGATTTTCAGTATTATTTAAGCATTTTTGGTGCTCTGGCAACATAATAAATTTTATGTCTGGTACAAAAGAGTTGGCATGCAGCCATACAGAGTTTCTCAGATTTTCATCACTCGGGTTACTGTGTAATTTGTAACTTACTTTGTTTCATAATAAGAACAAATGCCTTTCATGCATATATGTTGATCGAAACATTGATATCACATTTGCAACTTCGTTACGGAAACTCTTCCCAGGGAAAACATTGTAGAACTCCTGGACAGCTTTAATGTGAAAGAAGTGGTCTTTTAAATGGGAATTACATGGCAGATTGATGAATTTCATCTGGACTTGCATAGGGGCACTTTCAACTGAAACGGCAAATGGCCTTAAAACAGATGTAAAATTGGCAATATCATTGAAATATTTAGAAAACTGTTCCTGTAATCCTTTCAACACCATATTAATGAATTCTTAAAATTTTGCATTTTCCTTAATGCCAGTGAGCTTAGCGTTTATCAGAAGTTATCCCTTCCACAATGTGACTCTTTTTAAATGTGTCCACTTTCAGTAAAAGCAGAAATATGTTACTTTTAGTCTTGCAACCTCTTGCTGAGGGCAGGCTGCAGTCAGCATCATCTAAAATGCAAGGTCTACAATCCATTCCAGATCTTCTAATTTTCTTTCCTGCTTTCCTTTCTCCTTCAGAAATTCAACAGTAGTGGGTCTTAAATTGGAAAATGGTTCCAGGCATTCATCTTGACTGATCCAATGTACTTCACAGTGATATATAGTGTGTCCACGCTCTTCATTCAGTTCCTTCAAAAATGATTGCAAATGATAGTTTAATAATGCAAGTAAATTCAGAATAATATTTCTACCACCAATTTCATCACATGTACCATGCGTGAAAATTTAGCACAAAATGCTTCTTGATGTCCAGAACAATGAATCCTGTACAATTGTTTATCAGTCATAATTTTTTAGTTTTTCATTGCCACCTAAGTCTTTAAATTCTTTCTGCATGGTGTTGTAAAACCATTCCACACTACATTTGTTGTTCTTGTCGATGGTGAGACTGTATAATAGATATTGAAAATTCAACTTTTTCTCTTCTCTAATTCCCATTCATTTGTAAAGGCTTATGATGATAGATTGCTAGACAGCCTCTCTTCGTGCAGGTAAGAAGTAGATCTGTGGACTTACTTTATACCACAAACAAATAGTGAAGGATGAGCAGTGTTGGCACCACAATTCTGCCAAACTGAAGAAAGTAGTGCCCACAAAAAAGACACACCAAATACCATAAGAAAAAGTACCACATCATGCTGCTAAATGAAATGTCGCACTGTACCAAATAGTTCCAAAAAGGACTGAGCAAAACCAAGATGTATTAAGCAGTGCTGAGACAGACTGAGGCTCAGAGTACATGTGTGCAGCACATTATGCGTGTGTGCAGTTTGGCACAACGTTGCCAACCGTGATCTATACTGTCTCTACTGCTACTTATCTTCTACACCGAGCGGGATAGCGCAGTGGTTAGCACACAGGTCTCGCTTTTGGGAGGCCAATAGTTCAAACCTTTGTCAGACCTTCCTGATTTAGGTTTTCTGTGATTTTTCTAAATTACTTAAGTCTAATGCTGGGGTGTTTTCCTGGTAATGGTATGGTTGCTTTCGTTCTCCATTCTTCCCCAATCCGAGCTTGTGCTCTGGCTTTGATGACCTCATTGTTGATGGGACGTTAAACACTAATCTCCTCTTCCTCCACTTATTCTCCACGTCAGGTTGGTACAGTGACATTTGGTCACTGATTACAATTTTGAATATCAGTAGTGTGGGTAGGTGGCTCAGTCATTAAGTGTCAGACTATTCAGACTATGGTCCGTGGTCGGATTTGTGGTCAGTCCTTGTATTTTTATTTGTCCCTTATCTTTTCTGTTACCTCTGGTAATGTTCATGAAGCTTAAAATGCCAAGCTGGGCTGTGGTTCAGAGTCTTCGTTTGGCTGTAGGTCCCCTCATAACTGGCTAGATAAGTCAGCCAAAGGTCAGAGCAAGCCAAGGGCATACCACCTCCAACAGGACCATTCCTATTAAAGCGTCATGTTTGTTAATTGACTACTTTATTATTTTTACCTATTGGACATAGATACTTCAATCATTTCCTTCAAGTACTGTACCTGTTGTTCTTGTAATATAATTGCAGGATGAACTCTATTAAAACTCATTGCGTGTAACAAATGCACTCTTGGCTGCAGTGAATATCCTCTTCAATCATTCTGTAAACATAAATTTTTTTTTTCTTTGCCAGTAACTGTTGGAGGTAGGCAGTTGCAACTTTCATGTTAAATAAAATTTATTTTGCATCTGAATTAATTTAACTAATGAAATTCTGAGACGATGCAAACTGTGATAATTCATGTTACTAATTCAGGCTCGAACCGAGTTTCAGAATCGAAAAAAGGTCTTTCACACACGTGTTGCTCGAAATATTATTGCACTTTCACAACCTCATTATGGACACGTGAAAACACTTATCTGAAGAAAACAATGTAGACATCTGAAGAAAACAATGTAGACATTCTGATCATTTTTAATGTAAAAGGATTTGCCTTTAAAATGGAAATTACACTGCAGATCAATCAGTTACACCTGCACATGCCCAGGGACACTTTCTACTGAAACGGCAAATGGTCTAGAAGACAACTCGAAAACAGATGTAGGATTGGCACAATGCCTTCAAAACATTTAGAAAACTACTCTTGTAATTCTTTCAAGGCCACAATGAATTCTTCAAACCTAGCATTTTCTTTAACGCCAGTGAACTTAGGGAAATGGACTGTGTTTGTCAGTATTTGTCCCTTCTGTAGTGTGATTTTCTTTTTAAATGCATTCCCATCAAATGAGAAATAAATTATTTCTTAATTTGAAATTTGGTACTATAGGCATGGTGCAGTCAAGTCTTCCTAAAATTCTTGGTTTGCAATCCAGTTCCAGATGATCCTGCCCTCCTTCTTCCTTTATAAATTCAGCAATAGCAGGTTTTAAATTGAAAAATTGTTACAAATGTGCTCAGTGATTTAATCAATGTACTTTGCTGTAATATATAAAATCTCCATACTCTTCTTTCAGTTCCATCAAAAACTATTGCAACTGACAAAGGAATAATGTGTGTGACTTCAGAAATTTTACTGTTCGTACCACCAGTTTCTTCATGTGGTCCATGCCTGCAAATTAAGCACAAAGTGCTTCTTGATGTACAGAACAATGAATTCCATCTGTAGATTGTTGTAATTTTTTGCTCTTTCATTGTCAGCTAAATCTTTAAATTCTTTCCGCATGGTACTGTATTGTCATTTCATAGCAGATTTGCAGTATACATCATACAATTTTAGTATATAATTTGCAATATGTATTACTATATAAAGGCACTTTATTCTTTAAAAAAGTAGTTAGCAAAAATCTCAAAGTTCTTCCCCAACCTACTTCAAACTTTTTTATGATACTCTAGTAAATGAAGGGGCAGCATTGTTAGCAAAAATCATGAAAAGTTCTTGACCAATTTACTTGAAATTTTTGCTTGATACTCTAATATTTGGACAGACTTAGACTATATATATATTTTTAAACAACGACGTACAGGTTCTGTTAAAACTGACTGCAAGAGATATACTCAGTATGCCATTTAACTATTCATGTTAACCCCTTTCAATTTCCAATCAGGATTTGTTGGCAGTATCAATAAACAAAGCTCAAGGTCAGAGGAGGGGGAGAAGACGAAATGGGCAGGAGGGGAGAAAATGGTTTAGGAAGAGGGGGAAGGAATGAAGGAATAGAATGACAGGGGGGAGGAGGAGGAGGAGGAGGGAGAGAGAGGGGCAGATATAGGAGGTGATGGACATAGAAATGGGGAAGAACGAGAGATGGACGAAGAGAGGTGGGGGAGGGAGGGGAGTGGGAAGAGAAGATGGGCAGAGAGAGGGGACAGGGGAAGGATTGTATAGCCAATTCCCATGTATATTTAGCAGTTGTGAAGCATTGTTGGGTTCGCTAGTTTACATTACAGTGTCACATTTGAGCATAAGTTGCTGCATTGTAAATTGGTGTCATTCTGGAGTGTTGTATTTTGTTTGTACTGTGAGAAGTTCCGTTTGGAAAAGTGTCTTGGGGAAGTTTCATTTCTGGGTGTGTTTAGTTGCACAATAATTTGTCTCTGCTGTTAGCGATATTGCATTGAGATACATAAAAATACAAATTCTGTGACAATGTTCTCCATAGAAGACAGGCATGAGGGTAATTAATGTCTAGAGAAGGTAAGGTGCAACATTTACTGGAGTAAGGGGTTTGCATTGTATAGGGAGAAAATTACGTTTATGAGTCAGTTTCACTATTTATCCTTCAAGGTTTTCTACATATGAATTTTGTACCCATACCTATTGCTTCATTTGCATGTTTTTAAAATTATTCAATGGTTAGAGCTTGCTTATTTGTGCAGATGCTAAATTAAAAAAGAAGTAATGTTTTGCTATGTCAACAGAACTGTGATTTAAATATACTCTTTTCATTCTTTACTTGGAGGTGTTTTGTTGGAAAATGTCACTTTTAAATGATTTAATCTTTCACTTTTCTATTTTCCATACTAGGAATCCCCAAGTGGCAGACTACAGTGGTATGCTGCTTAGTTGGTCACAGTTCTGCAAGGAACCACTTCCAGACAGAAACTTCACTTTTTGGGAATGGTTCTTCGCTGTGATGAAACTAACAAAGGAACATTTAAGAGGCCCATGGATGGATGAGTAAGATGCATTTTATTGCCTGCACTGTTAACTCATTTGATAGTGTAGAGCAGTTACACAAATACATTATCATTCAGAATGAAATGTTGCATAGATACTGTGTAGAGTTATCCAATTCAAAACTATGTGGTGGAAGAAAAAACATATTCTCTCTTTGGAGACCAAGTCCAAGCATAGCTCGGGTCACAACTTAGTGTTACAGAGACCATGCCCAAATATAGTTTTCTTGACATTCAAAAAGGGACTCATTCATATGAAAACACAACCTGCCCCTTGACTGATACTGCCTTCTGTTGTCAGTTTCTCTAGTTGTTAAGGGGGGAAAAAAATTAGCGAGCATAACAGCTGTTGTCGTGTCATGAATGGCTGAGCCAGAATGATCTTATTGACATAATTAATCGTTTTTTCTCGTTAGATTTTTCAGTTTGATGTAATTCTGCTGCAAATACGCCAGGTTTATTGAGTGAGCAAGAAATTTTGGAAGCTCAAGAGTAAGAATTGTGTAATAACTCGCGTCATAGTTTTTTGTTGGGAGGATAATTATACTTTCTGTTTTCATTATTTTAAAATTTGTAATGTGTCTAGGAAGTACAGTAAATATGAAAAATAAAACATGAAGCCTGCCCATTTTTAGTACATATTGCTCTTGACGCTATGTCAATTGCATATGTGCCAGTAATGCTTTAAATAACAGCATAAACGGCCGGTCTCGTAGGCGTGGTATTCTTCTTAAGTGGCTGGCCTTCAAAGTGTTAAACACTGTTCACTAATGTAAAAATGTGTGACTGGGCTTCCAGATTGGAATAATTGAACAGAAACTCATAAACTTCACTTCTTTAAGCAAAATAGGCAGTATAATTTAAACTTTTAAATGTTTTCATATGGAGTGTGCACTCTATTAGGGAGCAATGAAAGTGATGGCTGGCGGGGTGGGGGGCTGCTAACCTGCCCATTGTCTTCCCTCTGTTTCTGGTGACAGTGAGAAACCTTTTGGCCCAGTCCAGCTTGGCCAGTGTATCTAAGCATACATTGTTGCCACAGTTTCATTTCTGCCACAAGTGCTGTCGAGGTAGCATCATAAGAAGGAACGACACCTGAAAGAACATCTGTCATAAAAGGGGTTTATTTAAGGGGTTGATATGGCAACACTGCTCTTAATTCATATTACCCTTAGCACAGCTCAGCTATAGTTTGCCTGGTTTGGCTTTTTGTGCAAGTGGAAGTCTTCTACCTTGTGAAAACTGAAGTATAAGCTGAGAAAATTAATGGGGGAAGCATTCATTGTTAAAAGATTGTTAGCCTACACATCCCTTTTCTGTGCAAAATTGTATAAAATACTACCATCTGCTATACAAGATTGCATTTATTGATAATATTTGCCGTAGTGCCATGGAACAATAGCAGGTTAACACGGAATATGATACATAATACACAGTCTCACTTGCATATTATAATTTATTGAAGACCAAGTTTGGATGACAGTTATCCTTTATCAAGTTTGAAAGTTAATAGTGTATGTTTGCTGTCTGTAACTGGATGTAAATAAATTGTTAAGTGCAAGTAAGACAGTACGCCAAGTACTGCATTCATTGATACCAAGGTGAAGACAAACTATCTTCTCTACCAACGGCGGTAATGCCACGACATTAAACAAATTTCTTCTTGCTATAAGTGTTTGCATATTATTTTTGTGTAGCAGTATTATGCTGGGAAAAAGACAGGAGGGGTAGTGAGAGAGAGCCAGAAAAATGTGTTAAAATCTGTTTCAATTTTTATTTTTGGAGGTGAGGAAGAATGTATGCAGAGAATGGAAAGAATGACTTTCATTATGAGAAGAAAAGATGTAGTTAGTTGTAAGAACAGGCAGGATGGTTAATTTTTCGTGGCACAATGGTAGCATGGTGCTATTAAATGTAACATTTACAAGTATACTGTAAATTTAATATGGAAGGATGAGGATAGATCCTCAGACAAATTTCACATGCCATTTTCCAGTTCCATTTGATTTCCTTAGAACTGATTATAGGTTATATTTAAGGTGTGTGGATGAGATTTTAATGTTCAATGTTTTGTGTTTGTTGTGTTGCAGTATATACATTTTGTAGATTCTCTGCTGAAAGCAATAAAATGTGTGTACACTTAGAGAAACAATTTGAACATAGTACTGTGTGGAATTCTTTGCTTCCATTAAATTTGCCCAAACAGGCAGTAGGTATCACCTACTGTCATGTCATCCTCTACCGATAGGCACAACTGGATGCAGATATGGAGTGGCATTTGGTCGGCAAACCTATCTCACGGCCATTGTCAATTTACTTCTCAGTCAGGTAGCTCCTCAGTTGACATAACAAGGACTGAGTGCACACTATTTGCCAACAGTGCTTGACAGATCCAGACAGTGATCTATCAAAATTCTATCCAAGCCCAGCAGCACTTAACTTTGGTGACCTGATGGGTATTGGTATTACCATTGCAGCATGGCTGTTGACAATGTTATAATGAGTTATACTAAACAGGCAGTACATTGTAAATAAAAATTCACATTTGTGGGACTCATCACTGCAATTTCTCTCTTAGTTAAATGTGAGAATTTCTGCAAATGATATTTACCCATTAGGTTTAGTTCATCAGAACTGGATTAAATGTATGAAGTGGAGTTAGAAATCAGTTGTTATTTGATAGTTGGAAAAGAGTTTACTATTTGGAGAAATCCAAAAAATAGGTAAAATTAATCCTAAAACTACGAGACACATCACATCTCCATCATCAGTCTCACAAATGGTTTGCAGCTATCCACCTAGATCTATTAATTTATGCATAATTAGATACCCTTGCACCATGTGCAGCATGATCTAAAAGTGCCACTCTTGGTCAAACTATCTTCTCTTGTAATGTTCCCTCTAAGACATTCACGAGGAACAGGTTGTGTTGTAGTATGTGACCAATTCATTTGTGTCTCCCTTGCTCTATTGTTCTCCTAAATGACTTTTCTTCCCACTTTTTTGCAGGACTTCCTGGTTGTTGGTTTTATCTGTCCACTTTATGTGTAACAGACACATCTGGCATCACACCCCAAATGCACCGAGAGGTTACATTTAATTTTTGCCTGTTGTCCATGTTTCACAACTATGCAGTGCTGGTGAAGGCTATGGAATGGAATAAAATGTTTTTCTTAGACAATGCAGTATCAGCTGTAGGAATATTAGTGTAAACAATTTCGTGTATGCAAGGTAGACAGGCATAGTCAGCACTGATGAAATTGTATAACTAAAATCAGGAAAGGAGTGAAACTTAACAGTTTTTCAGTCAGTGAGGCAACAATCAAAATTGGTGTGTAATCCAGCTATGAAGGGTATTTAGTGTGTTGCATAAAAGTAATTAATTGAGCAAAATTGGAGTCCAATAGAAAATTAATTATCCATTGTAATCACCCAGAATTATCTCCATTATTTAAATTTCAGTATAATTCTCTTCCAGATCATTGTCAAAAATTGTTAAATATGATTAACTGTTGATTGGTCTTTCAAAAACAACTTTCTTCTAACACATTTTTCAATCCATTGTGTGTGAAAATTAAACACTGTCAGTACAATACAGTAACTATTTTTCACATTACATCCAGTCTGTGAGCTGTCACACACAACCTCCTCTCATCCTGTCCCTCCTCCAAGACCCACCCTGCTGGTCTGGGGGCTAGAATAGGCCCGAGGTATCCCTGCCTGTTTTAAGAGGTGACTATT
The DNA here is from genome assembly GCF_023898315.1 of Schistocerca nitens. NCBI lineage: Eukaryota > Metazoa > Arthropoda > Insecta > Orthoptera > Acrididae > Schistocerca > Schistocerca nitens. The sequence continues at coordinate 669,196,416 of NC_064618.1, forward strand.
TTCGGCCCTATAAATTCAGGTCCCATTTTATGGTTTGACCTGCTATTTTCCAAATTCTACTGAAGTGCGGGCCTTATGGGGAAGGAAGCCTTACGTGGTGCACGAGTTATCCATAGTGCTCTTAGATACAATCTCCTGAACCTTTTGTCATGGCTTTGCATCTCCACCTGCAATTCAACTATTTGGACGAAGACACTTTCCGGGGTATGTCGTATTCTTCTGTTGTCTCCTGTCCTCTTTTGCCCCCATGACAGTATTGGATTTCTCTGTGCGCAGTATGCAGCATGGTAGCCAGTCCGTTGTGGTGGGGCCATCATGTACCCGTTTGGCGGTAGCCCCCTGACAACACAGGGATCGCACTGCTGACGCCTGAGTTGGAAACTCCCCACGTATGGCAAGGAGTAGATGCCTGCCTCCCTGGGGCATCAGGACTCCCGGCAACTCCCATGATGCCAGATGACCTTTGCTGTGGCTGGGTGGCGCCCGTGGGGACAGCACCTGATTGGAGTGGGTGGCATCAGGGTGGATGACCTGCAATGAAGTGGACTAAGTCATCTCTTTCTGGTGACCATACGGTGCCAGCAGTCTCTAAGAAGGGCAAGATTGAGTACAATGCTGACAGATATGACCCTAAATCATTTCACTCCCTCGCTACATCATGGGAGGAACGTAGGGTTATAGAAAGAAGAGAGCCATATTCGCCTCAGTATTTAGTCTGTAGCAGAAAAGATGGGGACTCATTTCTACCTATGAAGACTCAATTTTTTGTTGAACATCGTGAGGGTAAGTTTTGGGGAAGTGAAAGCAGTGCAGTCTTCATTCAGAGAGCATCCCCAGCCCAATCCCGGGTGTTACTCGCTTGTGACCGGCTGATATTCCTGTATCTGTCACTCCCCGTAAAAGCCTCAACATGGTCCAGGGGATTATTTTCCATCGCAACCTCCTCTTGCAGTCTGACGACGAGCTTCACGCCAATCTAGAACGGTGGGGTGTTCGTTTCATCGGACGTGTTCACAGGGGACTCAAAGACAACAGGGTTGCTACCAGTGCCTTCATCTTGGCCCTTGAGGGTGATTCATTGCCTGAAAAGTCAAGGTGATGTTTTACTGCTGTGATGTTAAACCATACATCCCTCCCCCTACGTGATGCTTTAAGTACTGGAAATTTGGGAACATGTCAAGACTGCAGATGTCCACTGCATCCAGATACTCCCTGTGCGCCTCCTCCCACTTGTATCAACTGCAGACAGCAGCACTCCTCCTTCTCGCCAGACTGCACAGTACTCGAAAAGGAGTGGAAAATCATGGAGTACTAGACCCTGGACCAGTTGACTTACCAAGAGGCTAAACATAAATTTGAACGTTTACACCATGTTCGGTTGACGTCGTTGACGTCCACATACGCTGCAGCTATATTACCATCGCCATCAAAAATACCAGTCGTACCACATTCTATGCCACGAACAGTGGGCCCTCTGTGCCTCCAGAATACATCCACCCCCATGTTGGTAGGGGGAAAATCTTCTGTTGCTCCCAAAGTACATACTTCGGGAGCTGCGCCCCCACAAATGCAGGGGACATTGGTCCCCTCACCCGTCTGGAGAAGCAATAGCCTCCTCTGGGTCCTCTCGTGTGGAAAGTGTCCCTTGGGACCCTCTCTCCTGAGGTCTCCACTAACGTCACAGCAGACACTCACCAGTGGCTAAAGGAGCCAAAAGCTGCTGGACAAAGAGCTTCACGGTCTTCCTCCGTGCCTGAAGCTGCTTCGGAGAAGTCCTCCCAGCAAGTCCCTAAAGAGAAGTGAGAGGGCAAGCAAACAAAGAAGTCTGCTAAGAAAAAGGGCCCTCTGGTGGCCCCAACACCACCACTCCCTACCAGTTCTACACCTGCGGATGAGGTGGAGATCTCAGCGTCCCTTGAGGACCTGGATCTCACTGATGCCTCATCAACAATAGGAATGGATACAAATACTCAGTTGGTGGTGGCAGGTGATCCTGAGGTGTAACCTGCCTCCTTGCATGCTTCATGCCTTCCCATACTCATGATAACGTCATCCTCCAGTGGAATTGCTGTGGTTTTTTCCACCACCTGGCTGAGCTACGCAGCTGTTTAGCTTTACACCTGCTTTGCATTGCCCACCAGGAAACCTGGTTCCCGGCAATGCGGACCCCTGCCCTTCGCTTCTGTAGAGGATATTACAAGAACTATAGCGACTATAATAGTGTGTCAGAAAGAGTTTGTGTCTATGTCCTGAACTCAGTATGCATTGAACCTGCGCCCCTCAAACCCCTCTTGAAGCTGTGGCTGTCAGAATAAGGACGACACAGGAAATAACTGTCTGCAATGTATATCTTCCTCCAGATGGTGCATATCCCTGAACGCATTGGCTGCACTGATTCATCAACTCCCTAAACCTTACCTACTTTTGGGAGATTTTAACGCTCATAACTCCTTGTGGGGTGGTACTGTGTTTGACTTCTGCCTCTTAAATACTGGGGTCCCCACACATTTCAGTCTGGCTCATGGCGTGTACTCAGTCATTGATTTATCCCTCTGTAGCCCAGGGCTTCTCCCATCTGTCCACTGGAGAACCCACGATGACTTGTGTGGTAGTGACCACTTTCCCATCTTCCTGTCACTTCCCCAGTGCCATTCCCCTGGACGTCTACTGAGATGGGCTTTAACCAAGGCAGACTGGGAAGCTTTCACCTCTGTTGTCACCATTGAATCTCGCCCACATGGTGCCATTGATGTGGTAGTTGAGCAGGTCACTAGAATGGTCATTTCTGTGGCAGAAAACACGATCCCTTGTTCTTTAGGGTGCACCCGACGAAAGTCAGTACCTTGGTGATCACCAGAAATCGCTGAGGCCATTAAAGAGCATCGGCAAGCTCTACAGCGATATAAGCATCACCCTTTCCTAGAGAGCACCTTAGCTTTTAAATGGCTCCGTGCCTGCATTCGCCAGCTAATAGAAAGGTGGAGACAGGAGTGTTGGGAGAGGTGTGTCTCGACCATTGGGTTCCATTCGTCACCTTCCAAAGTCTGATGAAGATCAGATGTGTTTATGGGTACCAGACTGCGACAGGTGTTACTGGCATTAACATAAATGGCGTGTTATCTACCGATGCAAACGCAATTGCCGAGCACTTTGCTGAGCACTGTGTCGAGCCTCCGCGTCCGAGAATTATCACCCAGCATTTCACATCCTCAAACAACAGATGGAAAGGAAAGCCCTCTCGTTCACTCAATGTCACAGTGAACCCTATAATGCTCCATTTACAGAGTGGGAGCTCCTCAGCGTCCTTGCACTTTACCCCGACACAGCTCGTGGGCCAGATTGGATTCACAGTCAGATGGTGAAACATCTCTCGTCCGCCTACAAGTGACATCTCATCTTCAACTGGAACTGGTGCGATGGCTTCTTTCCATTGCAATGGCAGGAGGGCACCATCATTCCAGTGCTCAAACCTGGTAAAAACCCGCTTGATGTGGATAGCTATGGGCCTATCAGCCTCACCAACGTTATTTGTAAGCTGTTAGAATGTATGGTAAGTCGGCGATTATGTTGGGTCCTGGAGTCACATGGCCTACTGGCTCCAGGCCAGGGCGGTTTCCGTAAGGGTCGCTCTACCATTGATAATCTAGTTTCCCTCAAGTCTGCCATCCGAACAGCCTTTTCCAGATGCCGACACCTGGTTGCTGTCTCTTTTGATTTACGAAAAGCTTAAGACACGACATGGTGAAGTCATACCCTTGCCACATTATATGAGTGGGGTCTCTGAGGCCCGCTCCTGATTTTTATCCAAAATTTCATATCGCTCCATACTTTCCGTGTCCAAGTTGGTGCCTCCCATAGTTCCCCCCATATCCAGGAGAATGAGGTCCTGCAGGACTCTGTATTCAGTGTATCTCTATTTTTAGTGGCCATTAATGGTCTAGCAGCAGCTGTCAGGCCACCGGTCTCACCTTCTTTGTATTCAGACGACTTCTGCCTTTTGTACTGCTCTTCCAGTACTGGTGTTGATGAGCAGTGCCTACAGGGAGCTATCCACAAGACGCAGTCTTGGGCGATAGCCCACGGCTTCCAGTTTTCACCAGTTTAGAGCCATGATGTCGTGTGTCATGCACTTCTGTTGGTGTCATATCATTCATCCGGAACCAGAATTTTACCTTAACGACATTCCACTCACTGTAGTGGAGACATATCGATTCTTAGGACTGGTTTTCGACACCTGATTGACGTGGCTTCCTCATCTTCGCCACCTTAAGCCGAAGTGCTAGCAGTACCTCAATGCCCTCCGCTGCCTGAGCAACACCAACTGGGGTGCAGATCGCTCTACGCTGCTGCATCTTTACAGAGCCCTTGTTCAATCTCGTCTTGACTATGGGAGTGTGATTAATTGTTTGGTGGTGCCCTCAGCATTGCATTTACTCGATCCAGTGCACCACTGTGGCATTCGAGTGGCAACAGGAGCTTTTAGGACGAGTCCGGTGACCAGCGTCCTGGTGGAGGCCGGAGTCCCTCCATTGAAGGTTAGGCATGCACAACTGCTCACCAGTTACGTTGCACACATTCGTAGTTCTCCTGAGCATCTGAATTACGGTCTCCTTTTCCCATCCACAGCAGTTCATCTCGCACATTGGAGGCCCAGGTCAGAGCTTACGATTGCGGTTCACTTCCAATCTCTTCTGTTTGAAGTGGCGTCCTTGCCTTTACCACCTATATTCAAGGTCCATTCATGTACACCACCATGGTGTACACTGAGGCCGAAGTTTCACCTGGCACTAAGGACTCTAGTTAACCCCCATGCTCTCCACTGTCACTTCCTCTTGATTCTTGACATGTAATGAGACCATGAAGTGGTTTATGCTGATGGCTCTATGGGTGATGGTCACGTTGGCTTCACGTATGTTTATGGATGACATATTGAACAGCACTCCTTGCCAGATGGCTGCAGTGTTTTCACTGCAGAGCTGGCGGCCATTTTTTGTGCTCTTGAGCACATCCGCTCATGCCCTGGTGAGTCATTTCTTCTCTGTGCTGACTCCTTGAACAGCTTACAAGCTATCGACCAGTGCTACCCCCACCATCCTTTGATAACGATCATCCAGGAGTCCATCTATGCCCTGCAATGGTCCAGTCATTCCGTAGCATTTGTGTGGACCCCAGGCCACGTCAGAATCCCAGGAAATGAACTTGCAGACAGGCTGGCCAAACAGGCTACATGGAAACCGCTTCTGAAGATAGACATCCCTGTAACTGATCTGCAGTCATTATTACTCCACAAGGTCTTTCAGCTTTGGTAGACGGAATGGCATAATCTCAGTATGCACAACAAACTGTGTGCCCTTAAGAAGACTATGAATGTGTGGAAGATCTCCATGCGGGCCTCTCGCAGGGACTCTGTTGTTTTCTGCTGGCTCCACATTGGCCATATGTGGCTAACACATGGCTACCTCCTCCGTCGCAAGGACGCACTTCGGTGTCACTGTGGCTCACATATGACTGTCGTCCACATCGTGCTGGACTGCCCGCTGTTAGCCAATCCGCGGCAGACTTTTAACCTTCCCAGCACCTCACCTTCAGTATTGGGTGACAATGCCTCAACAGCAGATTTAGTTTTACGTTTTTTGTGAGGGGTTTTTATCATACCACCTGAGTGTGGGCATTTAGCCTTCTCTCTGAGGTCGCCAACCTCCCTCCATTTGAACTCTGTCGCATTTTCTTTGCATTTGTTTGTCTTGGTGGTCGTCTTCTTCCCTACACGTGTTCACCTTGCCTTGTATTTTTGTGGTGGACATTTTAATCTGTTGCTGAGTAGTTGGTTCATCCTCTTTTTATTATTGTGATCAGCCAGCCCAGACGATCTGCTCTATGGTTTTAATACCTTCTTCTACTTTTCCTTGTGGAGTATGTTTTCCCTGTTTTTTGTTCGTTCCGTTCGTTTTCTTTTTAGGTTTTTTATACCTTGAGCCTTGCTTGCACCAGGAAAAAGGGACTGATGACCCTGTAGTTTGGTTCCAAACCAACCAACCCTCCAAGAGCTAAAAAACAAAACACGTCAGTTGAAGTTGGCATGGAAATAAAGTTCATAGATATTAAACACCACATGAATATAGATATTAAAGTTAAAAAGTGATCTGTAAAATACGCTGATTTTTATTACAACTAAGTTTTTTGTAAATTTTTTTTCCAGAGTAGTTTTCAGTAAATCATTGTTGCCTTTCCTTTGGCAATGGATATTTTTGGTTTTGTGTTTATAGACTTCGAATTGATGGGTTTTATAGTTATAAATGTGTTTTGAATAGGGTGTTTTGACTGTTTTCTGGAAATATTCTTGAATGATCAATTATGCCAGTTTACACTCCTAACATGTTTTGTTCCCTCGTGAATTTCAGTATGCTTCTATAAAAATGGAAAATCAAATTCAAATATTTGAAAGCCCACTAAAATGCTCCATTCAAGTCCTGTGATGTCACTGGCTAATTCACTGCTCTTGCTGTCATAGAGCTCATTCACAGTGATGTCTTTTCTTTTTTTTTTTTTTTTTTTGGAATTTACGTTTCGGAAAAGGGTTACAAATAGTGTATAGTATCGTACTGTACAAACACATCTATAAAAACTCCTGAAAAGTTGTTTTGAGTGTTCTAGAGAATGAGAAGGTGCATAAAATGTAGTTGCACTGTGCCAGCAGATTGCCGCCACGTCACCGCACAAGCTCACAAATTTAATTAAAAATGTGTTGCACTGTGAAGTTGACATTAATGTACCTCTGAGATATGTTTTCCCAGTTTCCAAGGAAGCATAGCTTCATTCAGTGAAATTAAACTCTTAGTGAAAATTGTCAAATCTACCTACATTATTTTGTAGCTTAGTTGTTAGAGCGGTAGACCATTGAATAGTGTTCAGAGATCCCCGGTTTGAATCCAATCCGAAAGAATATTTTAACTTATTTGTAAAACGACTCAACAGTCCTGTCATGTGAAAACCAAATTACAATTATAAAACTTCACCACACCGATCAGAAACATAATATTATTGTGTTTTCCTTGCTGTTTACATGCGCTGCAAATGTTGTTCGCACATTTAGTGTTCAAAAAGATATTTTATAGTTTATGTGAACACACACTTTTTACTTTATTAGAAACAATGTCCTTTTCATCTTCATACTAAACAGCTAGGATCGTTATTGTATAAGCTTCTGAAGTTTCATCGTCTTGCTTAAAGATGAAGTAAATCTGCCTCAGACACTGATATTGGTTTGCACCCACAAACGTCACAGCTTTCACGTTTATGGTAATGCATGTTGTACATGGTTTATATATCTCTGTATGGAAATCTAAGTGTCAGACACTTCATTTTTCTGTGGGAGTACGGTTATATCTTCACTATTAGCATTCTTTCCAAAGAAGTGAATTGTTTGTTTGCAAAGTAAATTTATTTTTCCTCTGTTGTCCATTTCTCAGACTAAGATTAATGTGAAGCTATATATAAAATATACCACCATCGAAACAACTATTACAATCAGTTCTTGCAAACGCTATTCTCGTGTTTTGTGTAAAATTTTTAAAAATAAATGACCCTTCCAGGAATCGAACACACAACCTCTTTAGTTTCTATTCATTACTCCACCAAGTGCATGTTCAGTACATTGTCTCTGCTAAGTGTCTTATATAGAGGAAATAAGCACTGAGGTTTGCCAAGAATAATTTTATTGTGCTTTTGGTCATAGCAAGAAACAGTGTAGGTAGTGCAGTGGTGCCAGTTAAGTCTATCAGTAGATCGAGTTTGACTAGGCATGGTCTACACCTCAATAAGTATGGGAGGGGGAGGCTGGCAAAGCTTGTAGGTGGCAGTGTGATGGGTAGTGACAGTTAACAATCTAGTTACAATATATGCTCCCATTTGCAAATGTTCTACAATTCCTTAGTTTTGAGTTAATTTAATGATGTTACAGGGAGCAGGCCAAAGAATGTCTTGTCATTGCACGTATCAGTACTCTAAATGGATGGAGCCATTTGCATCAAATTCCGCTAGGTTTTCACTATCAGCAATCACAAAATTCCTTTTTGTTGCTACTTGAAAGTTGCACTTGCATTTTCCATCACTACATAGATAACTGTTTGCAGAAAAAGTGCGTAAAAACCCTGTAACTTCGGCATACACTCCTATAAAACATGTATAGCTACGTCTTTACTTCTAGTCCGTGATGTCACCAGAGAATAAGATAATAACAGAGCATTTCCGATCATATGGCCAAAATGATTTTTAAGCTTCAGTTACATAACAATAACACATTTTGCAAGAATATTGACTGTAAATATTATTTAAATGTTGTAATCAATCAGAATAACAACAATCTGGCCCATATTTTTAACATAGGAAAATAGCCTGTTTCAGTTAGTAATTGCATCAGCATCAATGCCTCTTGACCTTTTACAGTCTCATCGAGAAGTTCTCTTGCCATTTTCTTATTGGTCTACCCTGTGATCTTACGCCATTGGGGTGGTAGTGAAGCATGAATTTTGGAATCCTCTTCGGGCTTATTAGTTGTAGTGTTCTATCCAGTTATTGGTACTTCTGAATATAACTTACCAAGGGTTCCACTTTAAGTTTCTTAAACACATTTTCATTCCTCTTGTGATCCTATTTGGTGTAACCAGCTGTTCATCTCCATAATTTCATTTCACATACTGTTAGTCGTTTTGCATCTTTCACCTGTATTGTCCAGGGTTCACTACCTTCGCACAGCACAGGTCTTGTGAAGGTCCTATAAAAGTATGTTCTGGTGAGCTTCTTTATTAGGGAAGATTTAAATACATTCTTAACAGTTTAAATACATTCTTAACAACTCCCATTGTTTTTATATACCTTAAATTTGATGTTGCAAAACATATTATTTCATTCACTTCGAGTTTTTGAATAAAAATATGGTAAAATTAAAATGATATTGAAATGTAAATATGTGATACCTTGGCTCTCAAAAGTTATAAACAAACTAACTGATACATTATGTTGCAACAACTATTATGAACTAATTGATACCATTAACATTATGAGTGTAAGGTGGGGTTGCTCATTGTCACCATTGATGCTGGATTTGTCTATTGAAGAAACAGTGTAGGTAGTGCAGTGGTGCCAGTTGAGTCTATCAGTATATCGGGTTTGATTAGGCATGACCTACACCTCAATAAGTATGGGAGGGGGAGGCTGGCAAAGCTTATAGGTGGCAGTGTGATTGGTAGTGGTGGGATCACTCATGGAAAAATTCCTGTAGTAATTGGTGTTAGAGCTGCACCTTTTCAGATTGAAGTCAGCTAATAAGTATACCTGCTTAAAGGAAGTCCCTCTAACTAAGGGCTCACGTTCAGAGGATGTCATGTTTCCAAGCAGAGAAGAAATTAGCATATTTCATCAAAATATAAGAGGTGTTAGAGATAAAGTTAGTGAACTGCTTGTAGTTGTTGACTCTGAAACTATTGGTATATTGGAGCACCATTTAAATAATTTGACAATTCAGAGGCTTCCTTTACCAGGATACAGATTAGTTGGCTATTTTTCAAGGAGTTCTGTGTGGGGTGGGGGAGTGGCAATGTATGTAAAAAACAGTATTCCATTTGAGTCCATAGACATATCACGGCACTGCACTGAACAAATATTTGAATGTTGTGCAGGGGAAGTTGAATTTAGTGAAACTAAACTTCTAATTTTTGTTGTTTGTAGGTCCCCTAACTCTTGACTTCAGAGCATTTCTGCTCAAGCTATAGAGGTTTATTGATTTACTTTATGGGAAATACCAGAAATTAGTTATATGTGGTGACTTCAATATAAATTTTGTTTATGATGTTGCAAGAAAAATGATCTACCAAGATCTCCTAAATTTATATGATCTGATGCAGACTCTGTTTTTTCCAACTAGGATGCAGAGGAACAGTAGCAAAGCCATAGACAATAATTTTTATTCATTCTTCATTTCAATTTGGGCATTCTGTTAGTAAAAAGGTAAATGGCTTTTAAGACCACGATGTAAAAATTTTAACATTAAAAGGCTTTTGTACTCGAACAAATGTCACATATAATTGGAAACTATTAGGAAAGTTAATCCAGCAGCAATAGAGAGTTTTTCAAACCTTATCAAGGAACAAGAGTGGCAGGATGTTTATAGTGCCTATAACATAGATGACAAATATAATGCTTTCCTTAACGCATTTCTCATGCTCTTTGAGAATTTCTTTCCATTAGAACATTCTAAATGGGGTACTAGTAGTAAAAGGCAGCCTGGGTGGCTGACTAGTGGGATAAGGATATTATGTGGAAGAAAAGGGGAATTATATCAAACTGTTAGAAGTAGTCACAATCAAGCTACAGTAGCCCGTTACAAACAGTACTGTAAGGTGCTTAAAAACGTTATTAGGAGGCAAAGAGTATGTGGTACACAAATAAAATAGCTAATTCATAGGATGAAATTAAACCCATATAGTCAGTTGTGAAGGAAGTGTCTAGTGAGCACAAGGGTGACTATATAAAGTCAGTTCGTAGCAAAAACATTTCTGTTACTGATCAGTCAGTTATATGTACAGTACTTAACAATAATTTTCTGAACATTGTTGGTGAATTAAATAAAAATTAAGTTTCTCCAGGGAATCGTATATCTCTCTTGGCAAATGACTTTCGAGATTGTCTGAAATGCTCCTCTGTGATACAGACAAGGGGGAGATTGAATCAACAATTAAATCACTGAAGGCTCTCATGGATATGGTGGAGTTCCTAGCAGAATATTAAAGTACTGTGCTACACATGTTAGCCCTATTTTTAGCCATATTTGTAATTTTTCCTTTAGGAATGGTCAGTTTCCTGAACGATCAAAGTACTCAGTAGTGAAGCCGCTTTATAAAAAGGGAGAAAGGGATAACCTAGACAATTTTAGATCTACTTCTATACCATCAGTGTTTGCTGAAGTTATTGAAGAGGCTGTGTATGTAAGGATAAGAGATCATTTTATATCGCCCGATTTGCTATCAAATGTACATTTCACCTTTAGAAGTTGTTTCACATCTGAAAATGCTATATTTTCTTTTCTCTGTGATGTACTGAATGGATTAAAAAAAAGGTTTCGAATGCTGGGCATATCTTTTTATTTAACTAAGCTGTTTCAGTGTGTTGATCACAAAATATTGCTCCAGAAGTTGGACCATTACAGAATACGAGGATTAGCTCACAATTGGTTCACCTCTTACTTTAGCAACAGACAGCAAAAGGTCATTATTCACAGCGTTGAGATTTGCTGTGATCTGGGGTCTGAGTGGGGTACAGTCAAATTTGGATAAATGATACACCCTCTAGTATTACGGGCAACTCTAAAATATTTCTGTTTGATGATAACACTAGCTTGGTAGTAAAGGAAGTTTTGTGAAAAAACCTGACACTTTAATTTCACGGAATGGGCATATGATTAGTGAAACTGAACAGTTTGAATTTCTAGGTGTTCAGATAGATAGTAAACTGTCGTGGATAGCCCACATTCAGGATCTTGTTCAAAGACTTAATGCTGCCATTTTTACTATTTGAACGGTATCTGAAGTAAGTTATAGTTTGACACAAAAAGTTCTACTTTGCTTATTTTCATTCGTATATGTCATATGGTATTATATTTTGGGGTAACTCTTCCCATTCTAAAAGGATATTTTTGGCTCAGAAACGGGCAGTTCGAGCATTAAGTGGTGTAAGTTCGTGAACCTCTTGTTGACCCCTGTTCAGAAGTCTGGGTATTTTGACATTGGCATATATATATATCTCTAAAAACACAGATGATGTGACTTACCGAACGAAAGTGCTGGCAGGTCGATAGACACACAAACAAACACAAACATACACACAAAATTCAAGCTTTCGCAACAAACTGTTGCCTCATCAGGAAAGAGGGAAGGAGAGGGAAAGACGAAAGGATGTTGGTTTTAAGGGAGAGGGTAAGGAGTCATTCCCATATATGGTGTTTTGCCCTTAAAGAGCGCATTTGGACTAAACTACATGGCCAGTTCCTTTTGCTGCCTTCCTTGCTGCCCAAACTTCCCTCATTCGCTCGCTGTGTTTCTGTTTCCGGTCCTCTGTCCATGCTTCTTGTCGGCTTTGTGTCTTCGGCTTCATCTTGATTGCCTTTTTGGTTGCCCATATTTCTTTCATCTTCTGGCTGTGATCTTGCTTGCGTTCTTCGGTCCATTTTATGCCTGTTCGTTTGTCGCATTGTATCTCATGTAGTTTACTTTTCTTAATGATGTTTCTGAACTTTATTCTGTCGTTTATTGTGTCTGCTGTTATGTTGAGCTGGTTCAGGTCGTTTTCTACCTCTGCCACCCATTTGTTGTTTCTAGTGGTTACCCAGTCAAAGATCTGTTTGGTCAGCCTGTGTGATGGCATTCTGTATTGGTGTCCATAGAATTGTAGTCTGCGTTTTCTAATCTTTTCTGTGATTGTCTCCGTATGTTTGTACAGTTCCTCTGTAGGTTTCTTGATCCATATTCCATTGTTGTTAGTTGCGCCAAATATTTTCCTAAGTATTTTCCGTTCTACTTTTTCTAATTGTCTGATACGTGTATGCCCTAGGATTAGTGTGGTCTCTGCTGCATATAGTGCCTCGGGGAGCACCACCGTGTCGTAATGGCGTAATTTGGCTTTTTGTGAAATAGACTTCTTGTTGTAATGATTCCACACTACTTTGTATGCCTTTTCCAGTTTAGTCTTTCTTTCTTCGTTTGAGTCTCTGTTATGTCCACTCATTTGTAGTGTTTCACCGAGGTATTTGAAGTTTGCCGTTTTGTAAATCGTGCCATACTTTGTGTTCAGAGATGAGAGTTTCTTTGTGCTCATAAACTGTGTCTTTTCGTAAGAGATCTGTAGTCCAGTTTTGGAAGCGATTTCGTGCAGTTTTTCAATAGCGTCTTTTGTTTCCTTTATACCTTTCGTGACAATCGCCAAATCGTCTGCAAAAGCCAGGCATTTAATCTGTAGGTTCCCTGAGGTTATCCCCTGTTGTGATGTTTCCCATTCTTTTATGACCTTATCTAACACCAGATTGAAAAGGAGAGGTGAGAGGCCATCGCCTTGTCGGACACCTGTGCGAATTTCAAAGGGCTCTGATAGTTCCCCACAGAACTTTACTTTGGAGGTCGTGTTGGTTAAAGTTTGCTCTATGATAGCCCGTGTTTTGTTGTCTACTTTGTATTCTGCTAGAATTTTGAAGAGAGTTTTCCAGTCGATAGAGTCGTACGCCTTTTTGAAGTCAACAAAGGTAATGATCAGGTTCTGTTTGTGTTGTAAAATCATTTTCAGGTTCCAAATTTGTTCTGCACAAGACCGCCCTTTATGGAAGCCTGCTTGGTATTCCCCAATCAAGTGGTCGGTTTGGCATTCTAGTCTGTTCAGTAAAGCTTTAGAGAGGATCTTGTATGTGACCGGTAGTAGGGATATTCCTCTGTAGTTGTTCGGGTTAGTCTTGTCACCTTTTTTGTGTAGTGGGTGTATCAGGGCAGTTTTCCAGTCGTCAGGAATTTTCATGGTCTTCCAGATGTCTTCCAAGATCCTGTGGATGTCTTTGGTGAGTTCTGGGTCTTGTAACTTCCAGATTTCCGCGATGATGCCATCTTCTCCTGGTGCTCTACGATTCTTGAGTGACTTTATTATTTCTTTAACTTCTTCTAGAGTTGGAGGTTCACTATCTGGATTGTATGTGCTCGTTTCTGTCATCATTTCTTCCATGGGGGAGTCCGTGTTGAGCAGTTTTTCAAAGTACTTTGCCAGAATGTCACAATTGTTTTTGGTATTGGTTTCTAGGGTTCCATCCGGTCTTCTGAAGCACAAGTTGGGTGGTTGATATCCAGTCATATTTTCTCAGAACGTTCTGTAGAAGTTTCTTGTATTGTTCTTCATGAAGTCCGATTCGATCTCTGTCAGTCGCCGTTTGTCATAATGTCGTTTTTCACTGCGAATGATTTTGCTTGATTGCTTCTGTGTTTTCAAGAAGTTCATCCAATTCTCTTGGGATTTATGGCAACTAAATTTTTTCCATGCGCTGATTCGTTGGTCCATTGCTTGGTCACATGTGTGGTTCCACCAACGGTGTTTCCGTGTTCGTGGTGCTTGTGCTAGTTTCATGGCCTCTCGGATTCTTCGTGAAAGTTGTGTCCAGTCTGTCGTTTTCTCCATTTTAATTTTGTGTAATATTTGTGTCTGGTTTAAAGTAACGTATTCTGGATCTGGTCTAACAATTTTGTTCTTCTGGAGCTTTTTCTTGGGCAAAAGACGAATCCTGATCTGTAGTAGGTGGTGGTCTGAGTCGAAGTAGCCTTTACGGGTGTCTATGTTCAAAATTTCTTTTTGTGAGTCTTTCTGCACTATTACGTGGTCGATTTGTAGTTCTTGCTTTCCGCTGGGGAATTTCCATGTGGTAAGTTTTCGTGTTGGTTTCTTGAATTTTGTTGACATAATGGCAAGGTCGTGGCTTTTGCAAAAGTCTATCAGATGTTTTCCGTTTTTGTTGGTGTCCTTGTGTGGAGTATGTTTTCCTGTGATATGTCTGTATATCTTTTCTTTTCCTAGTTTGGCGTTGAAGTCTCCCAGTATTATTTTGACTCTATGTGCAGGAATTTTTCTGATAGTTTCTTCCATTGTCGTCCAGAAGTCATCAATTTCGTCCGGGTTTTTCCTGTTGTAGTCATTAGTCGGTGCATGTGCGTTGATTATTGTGTAGGATTTATTGGCTGATTTCACTGTGATGGTGCTGATTCTTTCGTTTGGTGACGAAAAGTCGATTATGCTGTCCGTGATGGACCTGTGTACTGCAAATCCTGTGCCAAAAAGCCTTAGGTTTTTCAGTTGTCTCGATGGTTTTCCTTTGTATATTCTGAAATTCTCCGTGTTGAAATGGTCTTCGTCTGTGAATCGTGTTTCTTGCAGTGCACATATTTTGATTTGAAATTTTTCGAGAGTGTCTTGTCAGTTGTTTCATCTTTCCTGTCTTCATCAGTGTGTTCACGTTGAGTGTGCCGATGTAGTGTTTGCGTTTGGTCTTGAGGGAGTTTGAGAAGCTCCGATTCTTCTCATGATGTCCGTGAGCCCCCGGAATCCGATGCTCACGACAATCCCAGTCTATTGACTGGGGCCCGGGGTAATGAGATTTTTCTCGTTGTACCATCATGATGTTTAGTAGTTGGATGTATGGCATGCTGCCGAGTACAACCTGACTTTCCAGATCAGGAGGTTGGTTGAGACCGCCACTGACATGTGGAGCAGACGCCTTTTGTAGCCGCCCACTGTGGGAACAGACGCTACTAGTAGTTTTGGTCCGCCCCGAGTATTTCATTTCCTCGGTACCACCTATATCTAGGAGGCATTCCCCTATCCGCCACCTGGGGAGGCGCTCGGTTGCGGGTCTACTAACCGCCCCGATATATATATATATATATATATATATATATATATATATATATATATATATATATATATATACAGGGTGATTCAAAAATGCATGTAAATATTTCAAGGGTGTATTTGTGAGGTAAATATAAGACAAAAATGTTCTATACAATTTTGTCCATACTTGGCTTATTACAGAGTTATGAACAAAACAGGATAATACATTCAATACAACGTAAGGTATTTAATTCCTAGAGTTCACAGTTTAATTACAGTGCATTTGGACTAACAACGCAAACTGATAAATAAACGTGACGTAACAAACTGAAACAATTCCTCGCGAACACTGTATTAATTTAGGTCCTGTTGATTGAACTACAGCAATGCACAATAACTAAGGAAAATTGAAGCATTTTACAGACTGTACTGTACTGTACTGTATTTGCACAAATCTTAATGCAATGCATGTTCAAAATGCTGTCCCTGAACTTGCAGACAGACCCGTGCTCGTCGCATCAATGATCTCTGCACATTACACAGTCCGTTCAACTCTCCACGAATAATTTCACAACCACCTTCAATTCTTTGTGGTAGCACTTCTCTGTTCGGTACTGCAGAAGAATACACCAGTGTCTTTAGTCGGCCCCATAAATAAAAGTCTAAAGGGTTCAGGTCAGGTGATCTGGCTGGCCAAGCAATTGGTCCTCCGCGACCTATCCATCGATGTGGATACGCAGAATTGAGGTACGCCCTTACGTTGCGGCTGTAATGGGCGGGAGCACCATCGTGCATAAACCACATGGTGGCTCGTGTTGCAAGAGGGACATCCTGTAACAATCCAGGCAATTCTCCCTCCAAAAATTCGCAGTACGCGTGCCCATTCAGCCTTGGAGGCAGAACATGAGGTCCGAGTAAGTAATTCCCCACAATACCACACCAAATGTTTATGGAGAATTGATGTTGATATCCACGCACAATTCTCGCACCAGGATTCTCGACAGCCCACTGGTGCATATTATGCGAATTGATTACACCCGCACGAGTAAACATGGCCTCATCTGTGAATAATATCCGCCGAATGAACATTGGATCATTCAAATGACGCTCTTGTAACCACTGGCAGAATTGCTGACGGCGAGGATAGTCTTCAGGTGTCAATTCGTGCACTTTTTGCAGGTGAAACGGATGCAACTGTTGTCTCCGAAGCAGCCGCCATACAGTAGATTGTGGAAGTCGTACAGCTGCACTAATTTGTCTCGTACTGATAGATGGATCTTGGTCTACCAGGTCCAAAACATGTTCCTCGACGTTCACTGCATGCTCAAGTGGTCGACCTGAATGTGGCCCAGGACGAATGCCATACTCCCGCATACGTCTGTCCACAGATACAAACGTCTGATGACTTGGTAACCGTCTTCCTGGAAACAGCTCACTGTACCTTCGTCTTGCTGCAAGTGCATTTCCATCTGCTGCACCATACACAAGGTGCATATCAGCATACTCACTGTTTGAGTACATCATGTGCACGAAACCTTTAGCCTTCCGACGATGAATGAACGACAGGACGTACTTTTCCGTTACCAACAACATCAGCGCCATCTTCCGTACAGTAGGAGTAAACATCACGTGCAAACAAAAACAAACACTATTCATGCAGTTTCGAATCAACTGTTGGGAGATACGTATGTGAATTACGTACCAGAATATGGCATCCTGCTGCTTGCACTGCCGTCGTTTTGATACGGACATGACTTTCGTATTTAACGATAACTCTGGAATTAAACGTTTATGGAAAAACATTTATAGAACATTTTTGTCTTATATTTACCTCACAAATACACCCTTAAAATATTTACATGCATTTTTGAATCACCCTGTATATATATATATATATAGAAAGAAAGTGATGAGACTTACCAAACAAAAGCGCTGGCAGGTCGATAGACACACAAACATACACACAAAATTCTAGCTTTCGCAACAAACGGTTGCTTCGTCAGGAAAGAGGGAAGGAGAGGGAAAGATGAAAGGAAGTGGGTTTTAAGGGAGAGGGTAAGGAGTCATTCCAATCCCGGGAGCGGAAAGACTTACCTTAGGGGGAAAAAAGGACGGGTATACACTCGCGCACACACACACATATCCATCCGCATATACACAGACACAAGGTCCAAATGACGCCAACGTCCACGTATCGTCTCATGCGCCAGAGTTTACACCTCTATCCATACAAAATACAAACGCGGCAACCCCTCAGCGCCGCTACCATTGCTGCACGAGAGACATTCGCTAACGATATAGTGCACAGGATTGATGACGGCGATATGCATGTGGGCAGCATTTGGTTTACTGACGAAGCTTATTTTTACCTGGATGGCTTTGTCAATAAACAGAACTGACGCATATGGGGAACCGAAAAGCCTCATGTTGCAGTCCCATCGTCCCTGCATCCTCAAAAAGTACTGGTCTGGGCCGCCATTTCTTCCAAAGGAATCATTGGCCCATTTTTCAGATCCGAAACGATTACTGCATCACGCTATCTGGACATTCTTCGTGAATTTGTGGCGGTACAAACTGCCTTAGACGACACTGTGAACACCTCGTGGTTTATGCAAGATGGTGCCCGGCCACATCGCACGGCCGACGTCTTTAATTTCCTGAATGAATATTTCGATGATCGTGTGATTGCTTTGGGCTATCCGAAACATACAGGAGGCGGCGTGGATTGGCCTCCCTATTCGCCAGACATGAACCCCTGTGACTTCTTTCTGTGGGGACACTTGAAAGACCAGGTGTACCGCCAGAATCCAGAAACAATTGAACAGCTGAAGCAGTACATCTCATCTGCATGTGAAGCCATTCCGCCAGACACGTTGTCAAAGGTTGCGGGTAATTTCATTCAGAGACTACGCCATATTATTGCTACGCATGGTGGATATGTGGAAAATATCATACTATAGAGTTTCCCAGACCGCAGCGCCATCTGTTGTTGAAAATTGTAACTACTGTAATTTCGAAAGTTTGTCTGCCTGAAAATGTACTGTTGTCCCAAGCATATTGCAACAAACGGTGTATTTCTATCGCTGCTCGTTTAGTTTTTATTGCCGTTTCAAATATACCGGTCATTTTTGGAACACCCTGTATAATACAGTCAACATCTAATCTTTGATGAGACATTGTATATGTTATGGACCTATTTGACAGATTCTTTGCACCCCTTCTCAGTCTTTTAATTGTGTCTGCTATGTGTTAGATTATACTGATATATTTAACGGATTTTCCAGTTTTACACATAAAGTCAGTTGAACATTGACCATAGTGCTAAAATGTAAAAATGTGTTTTTATTGTTGCTACAATTATGGTGGCATTTAACATTTACTTACGTTCTCAGAACATGTGTGCTATGTGTTACCTGATGTGTTTTTGTTTCTTTTTTATTGTAGAACTATATTAGGTTTTATTCGGAAAAGACAAGCAGAAGAAATGCTTGCTGGACGTCCCAGTGGCACCTTCCTTTTACGCTTCTCAGACTCAGAACTTGGGGGCGTAACAATTGCTTGGGTTGCAGGTAATAATCTATTTTCATAAACAGTTTCCATTTTGGCATTAACTCAAAGATTATAAACATGTGTACAAAGTTAGATTAAAAAAGAAATTCATGAGAAACCTGAATGCTGAGATAATGGCTTTTGTTTATTTTGAATTAATGTTTGTTCTCATTTCTTTATTGTGACAGTTATTTTGATTTCATTGTCTGTATTATTTGCAAAGTGATTTCGGAAATAACTTGAATGAGGTGTGCTTCAGGCAAGTGTAATAAAACCATTAGTGTTCATGCTATATGTATTGACATAGTAGATAATGTTAGTTACAGTCTTAAGACTTTTTTTCAGATGGTGCAGTTATCTAGGAGGGAATTGTCGCTGATGTAAGTTTTAGTAATATCCTGTTAAATCTTGACAAAATGTTAGTCTCTCTCTCTCTCTCTCTCTCTCTCTCTCTCTCTCTCTCTACATTTACATAGTTATTCTGCAATTCACACTTACTTGCCTGGCAGAGGATTCATCGAACCATTTTCATACTACTTCTGTACTATTCCACTCTCGTATGGAGTGTGGGAAAAAGGAACACCTAAATCTTTCCGTTCAAGCTCTGATTTCTCTTATTTTATTATGATGATCATATCTCCCTACGTAGATGGGTGTCAACAAAATATTTTCGCATTCGGAAGGGAAAGTTGGTGATTGAAATTTTGTAAATAGATCTCGCCGCAAAGAAAACCACCTTTGTGTTCTCTCTCTTTATCTATCTATCTAATCCAGGCTGGAATAACAACAATATGAAAAGGCTAGATTGTCACTTGCCACATATGGGAGACATCAAGTGGCAGTCAGGTACACACAGGTACAATGAAAAAAGACTGCTAGATATTGGACTAAGTCCTTCATCAGATGAAAAAAAAAAACCCACACACAAAAAAAAGGCCCCAGGGACATGGCCACTGTCGTTGCCAGACACTAAGGCTTGACTGCGTCTGAGAAGAACAGTTGTCTGCTTGAGTGGGCAGTGGAGGTGCAGAAGAGATGTGGAATGGGGAAGAGAAGGGAATGCAGTATTGTGGTGGGGGAAGATGCTAGTGTTGCCTGTGGGAAAATGCAGAGGCATTATGAAGAACAGATGCGTGCTGCTAGGTATGCTATCGGGAGACACTGAATGGGATAAGAGGAGGGTAGAGCGGAGAGGAGAGAAGTAGATAAGGGGAAAGGACTACGCAGGTGCATTGATGGGATAGAAGGCACGTATAGAGTTGAGTGGGATGAGGCAAGCGTGCCCATACCTTGGGCAAGGGGAGAGGGGGAAGGGTGAAACACATCCCACCCTGCGATCCCACCAGCTCTCAAGGATAGGAAAAAGTATATGTAGGCAGGTGTTTTTCTTTCAAGATAATTATTTATAAGTCGGCATCGAGCAAGTTCTAACATGTGTGGAATGGAACCTTTTTATGGGTACTTACAAGTCAACATTCATCTTCCAAAATATTAAAAATCCTCCATACCCCATCCTCCCCCATCCCCCTCTTACTAATTGGGAAGAGGGGAAGGGGATAGGTTGGTGGATGACAGGGACCAGCTAATATCATGAGGTTAGGGGAGGTTAAAGGGAACACAGAATATATTTCCAGAATGAATTTTTCACTCTTCAGCAGAGGGTGTGTATTGATATAAAACTTCCTTTCAGATTAAAAATGTGTGATGGACTGAGAATTGGACTGGGGACCTTTGCCTTTAGTATGAAAGTGCTGTACCAACTGAGCTACCCAACCACAACTCACAACCCACCCTCACAGCCTTACTTTCACCAGTACCTCATCTCCTACCGTCCAATAAGGATATGTTGCATGGAGAGTTCCTACCTGCATGGTTCTGAAAAGCTGGTGTTGGTGGGAGGAATCCAAATGGCACAGGCTCTGAAGCAATTGTTGATATCAAACACTTGGTGTTGGACAGTGCACTCAATGACTGGGTCTCCAATTTGGTAGGGCCATTCAAATGGAGATACAGCAGGCACAGCATGTGGCACAGAGGTTGGAATTAAGTTGGTAGATCGTAACGGTGGTTTCACAGGCCTTTGATGGAAGTGGGATTTGGCTTTGACAGAACTGGAATAAGTGATAGTGGGAGGATGTGTGGGACAGGTCTTGCATCTAGGTCTATTGTGGAGATTTGAGCCATGTGGTAAGATGTTTGGTGCAACAGTGAAATGGGGACTGACAAGGCTATTGCTGAGATTCTGTGGATGGTAGGGTACCACTGTGGGAGGGATGGGGAGGATACTTCTCATTTCAGGCTGCAAGGAGAGGTAATTGAAACCCTGGTAGAGAACAGGATTCAGGTGGTCTAGTCGTGGTCAGTATTGAGTCACAAGGGAGGTGCTCTTTAGTGGCTGTAGGGACTAGTACATGACAGGGGAAAGAAGGCACAAGAGATCTGTTACAGACCAAGATGGGGAGAACAATTTTGGCTTTTGAAGGCCTCAGTGAGACCCTTGGCATATTTGCTGGCCACTGTTGCCAAGTGGTTCTAGGCACTTCAGTCTGGAACCGCGCTGCTGCTACGGTTGCAGGTTCAAATCCTGCCTCTGGAATGGAAGTGTGTGATGTCCTTAGGTTAGTTAGGTGTAAGTAGTTCTAAGTCTAGGGGACTGATGACCTCAGATGTTAAGACCCATAGTGCTTAGAGCCATTTGAACCTTGACATATCTGGTGAGGTACTATTCATCATTACACATGTAATGACCACAGATGACTAGGCTGTGTGGGAGGGAATTCTTGGTGTGGAATGGGTGACATCACTCCAAGGGAAGTGTTGTTGATAGTAGGTAGGTTTGATGTGGCTAGAGGTACTGATGTCAGGGTTGCCACACATTCTGGAAATCAAGGAATTTCAAACATGTCAGGGAAATCAGTGAAATTCCAAAAAAAAACTCTGAAAAAATCTTATTTTTGTTTCAGGAGATGAAGTAAAAACCTTGAGGTTCGCCGATGACATTGTAATTCTGTCAGAGACAGCAAAGGACTTGGAAGAACAGTTGAACGGAATGGATGGTGTCTTGAAGGGAGGATATAAGATGAACATCAACAAAAGCAAAACGAGGATAATGGAATGTAGTCAAATTAAATCGGGTGATGTTGAGGGTATTAGATTAGGAAATGAGACACTTAAAGTAGTAAAGGAGTTTTGCTATTTGGGGAGCAAAATAAGTGATGATGGTAGAAGTAGAGAGGATATAAAATGTAGACTGGCAATGGCAAGGAAAGCGTTTCTGAAGAAGAGAAATTTGTTAACATCGAATATAAATTTAAGTGTCAGGAAGTCATTTCTGAAAGTATTTGTATGGAGTGTAGCCATGTATGGAAGTGAAACATGGACGGTAAATAGTTTGGACAAGAAGAGAATAGAAGCTTTCGAAATGTGGTGCTACAGAAGAATGCTGAAGATTAGATGGGTAGATCACATAACTAATGAGGAGGTACTGAATAGGATTGGGGAGAAGAGGAGTTTGTGGCACAACTTGACCAGAAGAAGGGATCGGTTGGTAGGACATGTTCTGAGGCATCAAGGGATCACCAATTTAGTATTGGAGGGCAGCGTGGAGGGTAAAAATCGTAGGGGGAGACCAAGAGATGAATACACTAAGCAAATTCAGAAGGATGTAGATTGCAGTAGGTACTGGGAGATGAAGAAGCTTGAACAGGATAGAGTAGCATGGAGAGCTGCATCAAACCAGTCTCAGGACTGAAGACCACAACAACAACAACAGATGAAGAAGTTTTACTGAGATGTCATGCATCGTCACTGGCTGGGCACAGCTTAGTATGTGTGCCACATCCCTACTCCCTCATTCCTAGTGCTTCTTCCCTTCCTACCACTCCCCTCAGCTTGAGTTGGTGCTGCCACCACTTCTTGCCATTAGCATAGGAGTTGCTGATGACAGGCAGGGAGCCATGAGGAGTGTTTTGTTTGGATCTGATTCTCAGAGATTGTTGAAGCAGCGGCCGGAGACAGCGGTCATGTATGCACGAGTTGTGTCTGAGTGATTGCATGAATGTGTGTGTGTGTGCTCTCTGTTTCTGACAAAGGCTATGGCTGAAAATTTAGTTCTAGAAGTGTGATCGTCTTTTCTACATGCCTGTGTGCAGCTCAGCGGTCATTATTATGCCGAGTTGCTGCCTTTCCTCTTTACTATTGATTCTCAGAGTATTTGTGCGAGTTATTTGTTTCATGGGTTGATAACTGCAGTCCCATTTTATGAACATGGTGTATGTGACACTTGAATAGCTGACCACACAAGTGGATTTCCACAATGGGCCAAAACCGCAGGCCATTTGTGAAGAAGGTATCTCTAACAGATCGGGCCTGGCAGTCTGAAGCCCTTTGTTTCCCACTAATGTACAAGCCCTGCCCATTGGATCTAGTCTCACCAATCTGTCCACAGGCCGGGTCTGTCTGTGTATTGTGTAATGTAGTGGATGTTCATGGTTTATCCATGGACCCAGGATAGTGGTGCCCCTCAGCAGGCCAGAGGCCGTGGGCGATGGATTTAAAGAATCGTGACTGTGTCACCACAAGTACATTGTACAGTGTGGCATTTTATATACATTTTATTTATTGTACATTTTGGCTCTTCAGAAATAGTTTTATGTATTAGAAAGTATGGACGATAAGAAGAAGAAAATTGCAGCATTCACTAGTGGTTTGTACGCTGTGTACTCCTCTACTTCGCGAAAGAAAAATCACACTACACAGTGGGTAATAACTGACAATAACGAACATAGTCGAACCAACACCTTATCAGTGGTCACTTATAGTGTTGATTTACACTTCTTTAAAGAGGCCTACTTTTTTCTGAGGTTATTTCTGAAAACAGAAATCTGTTTTGCGACTCCAAGGAAATGTGTGTTTTTGTCACCAAATGTGTTTCATTTTACTGAAATTAAGTAACAGTGGCCTTAATGAAACACACATACCATTTGGCTTGCTTTCTCCATCTAAAACAGATCATTACAAAAGATATTGATGTTAGAACTAAGATTTTGCACGGACAGGGGAGAAATTCGGAAGTCCTTACATATTTTTGAGATCTTAGAATTTTTTAGGGGAAAATGCTATGTCTGGGAATCAGGAAAATATCAGGTAATTTCATTTGTGGAAACTCGTGGCAACCCTGGATGTAGTCATCCTGGAGGCGGAGGTCGACATTGAGGAAGATTGCTTATTGGGCAGAGGAGGACCTGGTGAAGTGAATGGGGGAGGAGGTGTTGAGGTTCTGGAGAAATGGTGTTAAGGTGTACTCACTCGAAGTCCAGATCATTAAGATGTAATTCAATGAATCTGAATGAAGAGAGATGTTTGGGATCCTGGGTGGTTAGGAATGATTTCTCTAGAAGGCCCATGAACATGTTGGCAAAGGATTTAGCTATGTGTGTGCCCCTTTCTGTACCATTAATTTCTTTGTAGGTGATGCCTTCAGAGGAGAAGTAATAGTGAGGATATACACACAGTACAACAATAAGTAATGAGACAACTAGCATTACTGAGAAATTTGTTTCAGTTTCGGAGTTACATGGATTCAAGATAATAGGCATTTGACTGTTTTCTGAAAATCTTCTTGAATGGTTAATTATGTCATATTATACTCATAACATGCTTTTCTCCCTTATGCTCCTACTGCCGTAAAGCTTATTCACAGTGATATCTTGTTTTGGAATTTACATTTCGGAAAGTGGGTTGCAAATGGTTTGTAGTACCACAGCGTATCGCAGTATGGATTGCAAATGGTGTGTAGTACCACATTGTACAAAAAGAAAATCTATAAAAACTAATGTATAATTATTTTTGTGTGTTCCAAAGAATGAGAAGATGCATAAAATGTGGTTGCAGCTCACTCAACAAGATCCAAATGAGATAGTGGCCACTACTTGTATTTATTTCTGTGAGGATGTTTACCATCAGTAAACTCTTCATCTGACCATACTGTCCCTTGCATCATAAATGTAGTGTGCTGGACCCATCATGCAGAGTTCACAAGATCAATCCTCATTTGGAGTAAAAAAAAAATTTTTTTTGTTCTCTTCACTTCATGTTGCCATCTTCTTAAGTTTACTTAAGTTATGTAAGAGGTTTAAATTATATATCCTATTACATTTTAATATCTCATTTCATTTGTTAGCTTCATTTTACACCTGATCAATAAGAGATGGTGATAAGAAACAATTTTTCCTGCCTGGTTCTGAAGACTCTGAGAAATCTTTAAAAATTTCCAACCACATTATTCTTCCCAAACAATTCACTGAAAACAGTAATTTGCCACTTCCAGTTGTCTCCACTGAGCCTGTTGTAAAGCTATATGATCTTGACAAAGAGAAAAATTGGACATTGCTTGGAACCTACGAGGAGATACAATAAGACCATGGCATTACAGTACTATGAAAGTTAGCCTCACTTCAGCACTGTTAAATTGTAGTGTTTCAGCTGCAGGTAAATATGCAGTAGAACGATAGATGCTTTAATGTTCCACTGCACCAACTGCATATTTTATATACATAATTTTCCAGTGTCTTCAGTTAATGATCTGGATGAACAAAAAACAGCAATTTGTAAAGTTGTTGAAGACGGACATGATGGTGCTATGCAGTTCCCCACTAGTGTTATAACACTGTCTGCAAACTTTAAAATTGAGAAAAGAGGTACGTGGAAAACAGGAGTAATTCTGGCATCAATCACAGCAGTTAACAATCAGAATTATCTTTTGAATGAAACAGTTTTCACTGTGTTTTATTGTGCAGGCATTCATAAGTTGCTCTGGAAAATCTTTACGGCATGGTCTGAGCAAATAATTCCCCCTATTTTCTGTGATCACTGAAGAGGTTTTCCAGGGCAACGTGGGAAAGCCTGCACAATAACACACAGTGAAAACTTAAGAAGATAAATGTGACTTAATTGCTGTGGTTGTTGTTGGAGCTACTACTGTTTTCCAGGTACCACTTTTCTTAATTTTCAGATTTTTGGACAGTGTAATAATGCTAGTGGGGGAACTGCAGTGCATCATTGTGTTTGTCATCAACAACTTTACAAATTGCAATTCTTTTGTTACTCCAGGTCATTAACTCAAAGCAGTGGAAAGTTATGCCCACAAAATATGCAGTTGACGCAGCAGAACCTTAACGTAGGTTCCAAGCAGTGCCCTATTTTTCTCTTTGTCAGAATCATACAGCTTTACAACAGGCTCAATGGAAACAGTTGGTAGTGAACAAATTATTGTCTTCAGTGATTTGCTTGGGAAGAATAATGTGATTGGAAATTGTTAAAAGATTTCTCTAATCCTTCAGAATCGGGCATGAAATACAATTTGTTGCCATTCATCTCAACTTGGCAGGTGTAAAATGAAGCTAATAAATGAAGAGAGAGATTAAAATGTAGTATGATATATATAATTTAAAGCTCTTACATGACTGTATTGTGAATAAAGTAATCTTAAAATTATGTCCATAAAATATGCAGTTGATAAGTCAGAACCTTAATGTAATTTTGCTCCAAAAGAGGATCAATCTTGCGAACTCCATAAAAAGAGCAGAGACTAGTAAAGATTAAGACCATAGGGGTTAAAGGGAATGAAGGGTATGTTGCAGGGATGGTTCCCACCTGTGCAATTCCAAAAAGCTGGTTTTGGTAGGAACAATTCAGATGGCACAGGCTAGGAAGTCAAGTGCCTGGTGTTGGGTGTCACACTAGGCTACTGGGTATCCAGCTCTCTCTTGGCCATATTTTGGCAGTGGCCATTCATTTGGACAGACAGGTTGTTAGTGGTCAGGCAAGAGTAAAAGGTGGCTCAGTGGTTGCAATTAGGTTGGTAGATCAGAACAGTGCTTTCTCAGGTGGCCCTAACTCTGATGGTGTAGGAGATGAGTGTGTGATGGCACTGGAGTAGGTCGTGGTGGGATGATGTATGGGAAAGGTCTTCCATCTAGGTCTGCTGCAAGAGGTTGGGATTGGTCGTGGAACAGGAATAGACTTAGATATTCTGTAGGTTGTGTTGGTGGTGGAATACCACTGTGCAAATGGTGGAGAGGATATTTTTCATTTTAGGCCAGAAGGAGAGGTAGTTGAAACCCTGGTGGAGTACCCGATTCTGTTGCTCCAGTCCTAGTTGGTATTGAGCCAGGAGTAGGGTGCTCTTTTGTGACCAGATAGTTGGCATGTGAGGGATGGTATGTGACTTTGGAAACGAGGCACAAGAGATCTGTTACTGGACAAGGTGGTGAGGGTAATTTTAGTCTGTGGTGGCGTCATAAGACCCTTGCCATATTTGGAGGGGGCTGCTCATCACTACAGATGCAATGACCATGGGAGACTAAGGCTGTATGAAAGGGGTTTCTTGGTGTGGAAGGGGTGGCAGCAGTCAAAGTGGAGCTATTGTTGGTGTAGGTAGGTAGGTAGGTTTGATGAGGATGGAGGTACTGTTGTAGCCATCCTCGAGGTGGAGATCAACGTTGAGGAAGACGGCTTGTTGGGATGAGTAGAACCATGTGAAGCAAATGGGAGAGAAGGTGTTGAGGATCTGGGGGAATTCTTGGTCCAGATCATAATGATGATGACAGTGAATATGAACTAAGTGAGGGTTTTGGGATTCTGGGTGGTTGGGAAGGATTCAGCTAGATGGCCCATGAATAGATTGGCACAGGATGGTGTTATGTGTGTGTCCTTCACTGTACCACAGATTTCTTTGTAGGTGATGCCATCAAGGGAGAAGTAAAGTGGATTTCTGTGTAGGTGATCCTTCAATGGATAAGTAATTTTGGTTAAGGGTATAGCTGCTCATGGTGCCAGGTAGGTTTGGAGTCAGTCAGACAGCATTGACAGTGAGGAACAGGGTGCCAGGTGATAACAGTAACTGTGGAAAGCTTGTAGAAAAAATGGTTAGTGTCTTTCGTTTAGAGTATTAGAATACAGGTAATACTTATATATCAGGAATCTTGCATCCGGAAGCTGGTGATTCCCCCCCCCCCCCCTACCCTTCTCTATGCTTCTGGAGTGATCCATCATGAATTTCTCACTGAGGACACCACAGTGACCAGATAGTACTATTTAGGTTAGGGGTCATGCAGCATCTCTCTGCTTTCATCTACCTTGCCAGCATGCATCTGTTCCAGAGCAAGAGTTGGGTTGTTCTGTATGACAACGCAATGACTCACTGCACTAAACTCATGAAGTAGTTTTCAGCATCAAAACAGATCAGTATGCTTGAACACCGACCCGACCCTATTCCCTTGATGTGACACTTGCATACTGTTTTCTATTTCTGAAAATTAAATGTGGCTTAAAAGGGGAATGTTGTAGCAACATTGAGGACACACAACATGCCGTGACCAGCTAAATGAAGGAGACACATAATCAAGGTTATCAGTGTTCTTTCAAGAACTTGTATCATCAATGTAAACATTGTGTGGAGGTGCAAGGGAAGAGTGTGTGTGTGTGTGTGTGTGTGTGTGTGTGTGTGTGTGTGTGTGTGTGTGTGTAGTAGATATGAGAGGATTACACACAATTACAAACTGGTACTAGATGATGCAAGATGCCCATATCACATGACAACTGCCATCTTGTTCACAGTTCTGTAATGGAATGTACATTTGCATCCACAGTATTGGATAGATGATGAAGCACTGTAACAAGTGTGGACTTGTGTTTGTAGGGTGGGATGGGGCAACATTCCAATGTACAGAAGATACAAATGCATCATACAGTGACAGACATGGTCTGCAGCTTTACGGTGCTGTCAAAACTGAAATCTAACAGCTGGCTTTAACAGTCTCTTTAAAAGTCTTTCAAACTGTATTTAAACTGTGCTTTATCTGAAACCAAGTTTTTAATGGTTGCTGGCAGTTCATTGAAAATGTGTGTTCCTGAATATTGGACCCCTTTTTGGTCCAAGGTAACTGGGTTTAGGTCTTAATGTAGATTGTTCTTATTCCTACTATGTACTGAGCTATTGGTTGGAAATAGAGATGTATTACTTGCAACAAATTTCATTAAGGAATAAATATACTGAGAAGCAGTTTCTTGAACAGGTTTCTACATGATGTTCTTGGAATTTACAAAACAAATGATTCTTATCACACACTTTTGCTACCTAAAAACTTTTGCTTGGTTTGATGAGTTGCACCAGAATATGATCCCATATGACATAATAGAATAAAAGTAAGCAAAGTATCCAAGCTTTTTATATTTATATCTCCTACATCTGACATCATTCTCACTGAAAATACAGACTTGTTTAGGCACTTAAGCAATTCTGTGGTATGCCCTCCCCAACTGAATTTGTTATCGAGTTGTAATACCAGAAATTTAACCCTGCCAACCTCTTCGATTTGCATGTCTTTATATGTTACACGCATGCTGGAAGGAAATGTCTTACAGGTTCTGAACTGCATATAGTGGGTCTTCTCGAAGTTTAGTGACAGTGAATTAGCTTCAAACCACTTATTAATGTCAGTGAAAATTTGATTAGCATCTATTTCTAAATCTGTACTTGGCATGCTACTTATTGCAATGTTTGTATCATCTGGAAACAAAAAAAACTTGGCATGTGGCAATGTAACAGATGAGAGGTCACTAATTTACACAAGAAAAACCAGTGGACCTAAGATGAAACCTTGAGGAACACCACATGTAATTCCCAGTTGGGTGAAGACTGACTGCTTACTACACAGGTATTTTGCAGTGACACCCTTTGTTTCCTGTTAGATAGATAAGACTCGAATCATTTCGCAGCATTGCCAGTGACACCATAATTTTCAAATTACCTGAGAGAATGCTGTGGTTCACACAGTCAAGGGCATTTGACTGGTCACAGAAAATGCCAGTAGCTTCTAATTTGTTGTCTAAAGAATTAAGTACATTCTCACTGTAAGTGTAAATAGCTTTCTCTATATCAAAACACTTAAGAAATCCAAAATGTGACTTGGACAATATATTATTTGCAGTCAGATGCTTAAGGAGACACTTGAACACAACCTTTACAAATACTTTTGAGAAAGACGACAAAAGTGAAATTGGTTAATAGTTTTATGGTATCTCTTTATCCCCCTTCTTGTAAAGAGGCTTAACTTAAGCATATTTTAGTCAGTCTGGAAATGTTCCGCTGATAAGAGATTGATTACACAAATAATTAAGATAGAACTCAACTCGCATGAGCACTCTTTGATTAACTTCATTGATATGTTATCATACCCGCTGGAATACTTATATGTTAAGGATTTTATGATGGATGCCTCTTCTTTGGGAGATGTGAGTGTCATTTCCATTTTACTGAAGTTATTTTTAAATACTGGTCTCAGATACTCCATTGCACTGTTCACCGCACCTGGTAATCCCAAGCTGTCAATAACAGAAATGAAGTACTTGTTTAAAAGGATTGCATCACTATATGACTTGTTACCAAAGTCTCATTTAGTTTTAGAGCTATCTGTTCGTCTTTCTTTTTGGCCCCACCTGTCTCTGCCTTCACTATATCCTATACAGTTTTTATTTTGTTGCCTGATGTAATTACCTTTTTCTCATAATAAAGCTGCTTTGATTTATGAATAATTTGATTCAATATTTTGCTGTATTATTTGTAATGCATTACAATTCTAACATCAGAGCTGTTCGTAGATAGTAGATACAGTCTCCTTTTTGCCCCACATGGTATCTTTATTCCTTGTATAATCCACAGTTTATTTTTTGACTTCCGTGTGATTTTAGTTACCTTTAGGGGAAAACTATTTTCGAAAGTGAAGGTAACTTGATTAATGAATGCTTTGTATTATCCATTTGAGTCAGAAGTATTGTAAACATCTATCCAGTTCATGTCTTTGAGCAGTTTCCTGAATTTCTCCATTTTTGACTTATTTATTACCGTCCTGTAGTAAAAATTAAAAATTTCTTTATCCTGACAAGTTTCAACATTTAACACAAGATGCTGCACATCAATATCAGACAGCCCATTTACTATAGGATATGTGACACAACTTCTTTCCCTAGATTTGTCTACAAAGATATTATTAATAAGTCTCAGAGCATTTACATATCCTAGTAGCAAAGTTCACAGTAGGAACTAAATTGAACATGAGATGGGACAGCAGAGCTTCCAGATTTTTTATGAAGAGGTTGAAATTTCCTGAAGGTGATCTGTATATACCTACTATTATAAAGGGCTTATTATGAAATACTACTTTTGTTGCACAAGCTTATAAGTGCTGCTCTGAGCAAAATTTATTCATATCAATATTCTTGAAGTCAAAACAGTATCTGATAAATATGGCAACACCTCCTTTCTCCATATTTTCTCTACAGAAGTAAAAAGCTAAATTGAATCCTGTAACATAAGCTAAATTGAATCCTGTAACATTTAACATATCTGTACTAGTGGTCACATTGTGTTCGGATAGGCAGTTTATATCAGCTGGTTTGCTCAACTTTAATTCTTCAACCCAAATAAGCAACTCATTAAGCTTACCCCTCTGTCCTCAGACATTCTGATGCAATAATGATAACTGATTTTGTGCACTGGATGAATCTAATTTTCCTGCCAATTTTTTAGCATGCCTAGTATAGTCCCACCTGCTGATAGAGTTAACAGGAACCACACTGATATGAGACCCCATATCTGATCGAAGCAGCCATTCCACCTCTAAATTAACTCTCCTAACAGAAGAGTTTAAACGAGGCCAGTCATGGTCATACACCAGTATGTCTCCTTGCTGAAGCTATCTTTACCAGGTCACTCTCAATTGAACAATTAGGATTCCTATCTATGCTGTTGCCTGCCCCATCCACTATTACCATGGTGTCTTCCTTTGTGAAGTCTTTGCAAAGTCTATCACATGACACAGACTTATACTAGGTTTAAAAAAACTTGTGACCTGGTAACCTGACCCTACTTCATCCTGCACCATTTGGCCAATGCTTCTCCCATGTGAACTACCTAACAACAAAACTTTATTCATCACAGCTTTTTCTGACTTCTTACATTTCAAACACCTTTTGAAAGTTTGTTGTGTCCTGTCTACTCCTACATCAATTTGTGGCTCATTAGTTTCCAACTGTGACAACAGATCAAACCTGTTTTCCACATTCACAACCACGCTGTCTGAGAATGTCCTATTCCTATTTCTTCTATAACCTGTTGTCACTTCCCACCTCTCTCTTCCCTTCTCCTCCCTTAACATTTCCAGATCTTGTTTTGCTTTATCTAGTTGTATCCAAAGGGCAGTAATGTTCTCCTCCTGTTCCACTACCTTCCTATCTCTACAGCAAATCCTACACAACCAATGAGCCTTGTTTATTTCCCTAATTCCAATGCCACTACCATCACCCACATGAAAGAAACCGCAACAACTCTCACACGACACCCCAGAACTAACAATCCTACAGCAAGTTATACACTTCTCACTCATGGCAAACAAATTTTAGCTTTAGTCTAAGTTAAAACAAGAATAACTTCATAGACTACTCAATTAATACATTAAATTTCTTTGAAAGTTTAGGCCTAAAGTTTGGATACTATTTCAAAACTTCTGGAGAAACAAAAAGATATAACCTGTATTTTTTACGTGATGAAACGAAAAGCAAACAAAGAACTGAGCCTACACTATATAAACTTTTCACTTATTTCGAACATCTCACTTCGGCTGCTTTCTAGAGAATCAAATGGATAGCGTATAAGAATACTCTAATAACACAAACTTTACTTTATTGAAATAATCACATAAATTGCAGTATATCAAAACGTAAACAAACCCTAGTCCAAAATTCGCACCTATGAAAGGTTTTCTGATTCCAGAAAATACGCCAAAAAATGTGAAGCCTTCAATTGACAGCTTACAGTAGGTATTAATTTGCTTAATTATGATGCAATACTGCCTTAATTAATTGTTATTTCTCAATTAAACACTTATCTTTACAAGAGCTGTGAATGTGCACAACTCGTCAACCAAAGATGCTAGTTAAAAATTATTACTTGATATGTAGCTAAAACAACTTCTTCGTACTTGAATTTATATATGCAGGTAATTCGTAGAAAGAGTG
The DNA here is from genome assembly GCF_023898315.1 of Schistocerca nitens. NCBI lineage: Eukaryota > Metazoa > Arthropoda > Insecta > Orthoptera > Acrididae > Schistocerca > Schistocerca nitens. Next base: position 669,229,449 of record NC_064618.1, read on the forward strand.
GCCAATTATGTATGTTTGTAATTTTTTGTTGAATTGGTTGAGATTCCCAATTTCTTGTGTTGGACATATGTTGAATGAGAAAATTAAGTGGATGCAGGTTTCTGCTTCTATTTGTCCTACAGTGAGGACTGCTGCATTCGTGTAAACACTACTGCCCTGACTATATTGTTAAGTGGCATAGTGGCGAACACCAAGATGGATGGGTTGAGGCTCCACTTAATACAAAATGTAACATCAACTGCTGCATATTGAGGGCAATTTCGGCAGCTTTCAACCATTCATTCATTCATGTTCCAAAGAGCCCGACAAGGAAAGAATCTGCAAGGTTGTGGAACTAGCCATGCTATAAATTAATCAAGAAGCAAGCAAATCACAAAAATTTAATTTTACACTGTATTAAGAGTAAGGAATCACTGTCCTGCTCAAAGTATTTATGCTTGTGCCAGTAAAATTCACTAAGTAGATTAGAAAAATAGTTGCTTATTTGGAAAAAGCTGTTGTCTTCTCAGTTGTACTAAGTAGCTGCTGTTTCTTTCATGTTGATAAGTTTATGTTTAATTGATTACATTGGAATTTTGTAAAGAAAATACTTAAACCTGCATCTGTAAACACAGAGTCCTGTTTCTAGTTTATAACTACACTATGTGATCAAAAGTATGTGAACACCTAGCTGAAAATAACTTACAAGTTAATAGCGCCCTCCATCAGTAATGCTTGAATTCAGTATGATGTTGGCCCACCCTTAGCCTCGATGACAGCTTCCACTCTCGCAGGCATGCGTTCAATCAGGTGCTGGAATGTTTCTTGGGAAATGGCAGCCCATTCTTCATGGAGTGCTGCACTGAGGAGAGGTATTGATGTCATTCAGTGAGGCCTGGCAAGAAGTCTGCATTCCGATATTCCCAAAGGTGTTCTGCATGATTCAGGTCAGGACTCTGTGCAGCCCAGTCCATTACAGGGAGGTTATTGTCATGTAACCACTCCGCCACATGCTGTGCATTATAAACAGGTGCTCAACCGTGTTGAAAGATGAAATCACCATCCCCTGATTGCTCTTCAACAGTGGGAAGCAAGAAGGTGCTTAAAACATCAATGTAGGCTTACGCTGCAATAGTACCATGCAAAACAACAAGGAGTGCAAGCCCCCTCCATGAAAAACATGACCACACCATAACACCACCACCTCCGAATTTTACTGTTTGTACTACGCACGCTGGCAGATGACTTTCACTGGGCATTCGCCATACCCACGCTCTGCCATCAGATCGCCACATTGTGTACTGTGATTCGTCACTCCAAACAACATTTTTCCATTGTTCAATTGTCCAATGTTTACACTACTTACACCAAGTGAGGCGTTGTTTGGCATTTACCAGCATGATGTGCGGCTTATGAGCAGCCGCTCGACCATGAAATCAAAATTTTCTCACCTTCCACCCAACCATCATAGTTCTTGCAGGGGATCCTTATGCAGTTTGGATTTCCTGTGTAATGATCTGGATAGATGTCTGCCTATTACACATGACAAGCCTCTTCAACTGTCAACTGTCGACAGTCTGTCAGTCAACAGACAATGTTGGCCTGTATGCTTTTGTGTGTATGTGTCCCTTCACGTTTCCACTTCACTGCCACATCGGAAACAGTGGACCTAGGGATGTTTAGTAGTGTATGACACAAGTCACACTCAATCACCTGACAATGTTTGAAGTCCGTGAGTTCTGTGGAGCGCCCCATTCTGCTCTCGCACCATGTCTAATGACTACTGAGGTCGCTGATATGGAGTATCTGGCAGTCGGTGGCAGTACAATGCACCTAATATGGAAAAAGTATGTTTTTTGGGGTGTCCTGATACTTTTGATCACTTAGTGTACGTGGCTTGCAGTTTCACAGATAAACCAATACTTGATATGTAACTAAAACAGATGTTTATAATTTTTAGCTGAATTGGTTGAGGTTCCTAATTTCGTGTGTTTTGTTGTATGAGAGCATAATGAATATCTTTGCGCCACAGTGTAAGAACTCCACTCTAAATGCTAGACAAGGAGGCAAAGTGTACATAAAAATTGTTACTGTCTGATATTGTATTTATGTAAATCACGGTTCTGCTGAAACTGATTTTTTATTGTCAGCAACAAAACCATTAAGAAATAAATATATTGGTGAGCCAAGTCTAAGTATTCAGAGATCCTCAAAAAGGCTCTGCAGGATTTGTGGTGGAGTAATTTTAACAGTATTCTTAATGGTTCCTTCTGCAGTATAAAGACAGTGTGACAAAATAAAACTAGTTTGTAAAATATGTATAAGTCTGATGCAAATTATCCTTGTTAATGAACTGGTGAACTGGCTATTACAGACAATGCTGTAAACATGATTTGGTGCACCAATCTGTCCCGAGTGCTTTCTTGTTACATTTGAGTGAGTGAGAGGAGCAGACGTGTTTAGTGACCAGCTGAATTCAACACAAAATGGTACTTACAGTAAAATAATGTGTGCTCATTGTTGAGTGTTTTGTGAAGCACAATTTGTGGAAAATGTGTTTGCCATTGTTTGCACAACAGTTTAGGACTAGAAGTGGTTTGACAAAACTTGCAGCAGAGTCTGCAATGGAAAACTTAGTGGAAAAATGACACGAAAAGTACTCAGTAGTGAATAGAAATCATAGGCCAAATACCTGGAAACATTGCTTGAATGAAGGAAAGTGTGGCACAAAGTCTGATGAACGCTTTGCTGTTTATTCCTACCAGTGGGAAGTAACAGATCGTATAAAAAAAAATTATAAAATATGACCTGCATTTGCACCTGTATCTTTACAAATTTACTGTTTGGTATGAGTAAAAGCACCCAGATTTGCTTTGGCATCTGCAGTTGTGCCAGTGGTTTCTAAGTGAACTGGAATCAGGAGTTTCGGACCCTCAGTTTTTCAAGTCTTCAGATGAGGCTTTGTTCAGTCTGTCAGGGTATGTGAACTCGCAGCACATGTGCCATTAATGCATCAGAATATCCCCACCAGTGCCTGAAGAGCTGTTTCATAATCTCAAGAGTGGTGTTTGCATGATAATATGGTTCTTTCATGGAACTGTTAACGCTAACTTGTACATCCAGAGACTGTTTAATTCATACGTGGATCAACACAGAGATGATGAACAACTGTATGGATATTTTCAGCAAGACAGAATAGCTCACACTGCCTTGACAGCCTTCTCACAAGTGCCAAGGTGTTCAGTGAGGAGCGGACAATCACACTGGTCGCCTGATCTCCCTGTGATTTTTACCTGTTGGATTGAATTTAAGGGTCAGATGTTCTCAGATAATCTTCACACATAGGACGAGTTACAGCAAAAAATTGAAAATGCTGTTGCTGCTCTTCCTGAGGCAGAGCTGACACACGAGTCTCATAGTTCGATAAATCTAGATCAAGGATCATCAGGATCAGCAGCGGCAGTGTCCAACATCTTCAAGTTTTTGTATGTTAATCCTGTGCCAATCTTATTGTAAATATTTTAAAGCCAGTTTTATTTTGCCCACTCTGGATTTATTTGCCCATAACTATATTGCTCCAGATGTAATACTGTAAGACAAACAAGGAGTGAAAATATGCAGAATAAGGCAGCACCTCTGTATTTACATCAACACAGTGAGAGAAGCTTTTAAGGGCAAACGTGCTGAATTAAGCTACTTGTTCAGTTTATCTTTGTTGACTCCATTTTAATTTGTTGTACCACTGGGCCTAAGGGAATTCTACATCCATTGTTTTATTTAGTGCATGACGATTAATGTCTACTTCTGGTACTAGCAGGTAATTTATTAGTTTATGAAAACGCATAGGAGTGAGATTAAGGCCTAAAATAGTTAGCTGTGAAGCAGTTGTAGGCCTGTTCACCTGTCATGTGATCTGTCTTTTGTAAGGTTGAGTGTGGACCCTTCATTAGCATGCATACATCATCAGCAGTTTTTGAACCACCTTTTAATGGCACGGGAAGATCATTTCGGAATGTTAAGAAAAGATTGCGCCCAGTACCGATCCTTGTGGGACACCACATAATGCTGCATAGTTGCGGGGTTAGTTTCACACCTGTAAAATAGTCTGTCGTAAGACCCTTCTGCTTTCTACTATGAAGGTATGGTTCCATCTAAACGAGGGGGTGCTTTTGATGCTATAATGCTTCATTTTGCCAAGTAAAATATTTGATATACACACAGCATACCAACAAGATGTTTTTTCTTGTTTGGCTCTTGTAGGAATTTTTAACTGAGATCTAGTTTAAAGTTTTGTGTAGATAATTGAGTCAGTGTTCTGATCTAGGCCATTTTGTAAAAAAGTGTTTCAAAAGACTGGAAGGAGTGAAATAGGTCTGCGATTAGAGATGGTTTACATATTGTTTGTGTTGTAGATATGTTACTGTAACATATTTGAGGCTGTCAGGAAATATGCAGTGTGGCTTTATCACTATTGCAGTGCTAAACACCGAGATCTAGTAGTGACTGTTCTGTTCCCCCAGTTAGTCTCCTGCACGTATCTCCATTACGCTCTGTGGAGTCGTAATCTTGAGATTTCAGTGAACCATCGACATTATGGATATTTTCTTCTGTGAGAAATTCATCCATGAGAGCAATTTGACAGAGCATAGTAAATTGCCTGTTTAGAGGAACTTTGATCCTACTATAAATCTTAAAAATTGTACCTGTTTTTTGAATTTTTATAGCTATTGGTGTTAACAAAATTACTTCAAGCATCAACCTAGCTGGGAAGCTTTTTTACACTGATTCAACATGATGATACCTCCTCACACCACAAAGCTACTATTGCCCAATTGTTTTCTTTCTGGATGTTCCTGTATTTTTACAGGTTTAAACTTTTGCTCCAGATAAGTGTGTGATGGGAATCATTTAGCAGAGTGATGTGAGATTAATATGTGAAGAGTGTACTCCTGCATCTGTTCATGCTCGAGTCTTGCTGCTGGGAATCTGCCAGAAAAAGATCTGCCTCTGTTCTACTAGGAGTGGGATACGCACTGCCAGGAGTACAGACTTATAAAAAATATGGGGGGGGGGGGCGGCATACTGAGATTTTGCTCTGGGAAACTTTTTTAATTTGTAGATGAAAAATAGTGAGTTCGAAAGTTTTTTTAAGCATTTTAAAGTCATATGATCAACATTAGAACCCTGGAAACTGGGCTCTCAATAACTCGACACTCCGGGAAACTCCACAAGCCTGACATTTTTTGGCTTTGAAAAAAGAAACAAAACAAACACTCAGTGTTTTCGTAAAAAGCTAATTTAATTTACAGTAATAATCATGCTTATAGACTATTACAGAGCAGTGAATATATAGCTCTGAAAAGACTGAAATTATATTTAAATAAATCCTAAACTATCATTAAAAGAATAAAGCATAAAATATTGCTGTCTCACAGTAATAGCACTTAGATTAATAAGTGAAATAGCTAATTTAAACTTGCTTTGAATGAGGCTTAGGGTTCATTAAATAAAAACAATATCTCAAAGTTAATGCTTTTATAAAGTTAATACAGTATGCTTAATACTTTCAGTCTAAAATTATGTAAACAGCAGGTTTTAATTTGATCTTACACCCTAAAAATATTTAAGTATTTGAAAATAACTAATACAGTACTATTGTAATACAGTACTAAACTAGTACTAATATTTCAAAACTGAAAATTTAACATTGGTGTTGTTGTTGTGGTCTTCAGTCCTGAGACTGGTTTGATGCAGCTCTCCATGCTACTCTATCCTGTGCAAGCTTCTTCATCTCCCAGTACCTACTGCAACCTACATCCTTCTGAATCTGCTTAGTGTATAGATCTCTTGGTCTCCCTCTACGATTTTTACCCTCCACGCTGCCCTCCAATGCTAAATTTGTGATCCCTTGATGCCTCAAAACATGTCCTACCAACCGATCCCTTCTTCTAGTCAAGTTGTGCCACAAACTTCTCTTCTCCCCAATCCTATTCAATACCTCCTCATTAGTTACGTGATCTACCCACCTTATCTTCAGCATTCTTCTGTAGCACCACATTTTGAAAGCTTCTATTCTCTTCTTGTCCAAACTGGTTATCGTCCATGTTTCACTTCATTACATGGCTACACTCCATACAAATACTTTCAGAAACGACTTCCTGACACTTAAATCTATACTCGATGTTAACAAATTTCTCTTCTTCAGAAACGATTTCCTTGCCATTGCCAGTCTACATTTTATATCCTCTCTACTTTGACCATCATCAGTTATTTTACTCCCTAAATAGCAAAACTCCTTTACTACTTTAAGTGTCTCATTTCCTAATCTAATCCCCTCAGCATCACCTGATTTAATTTGACTACATTCCATTATCCTCGTTTTGCTTTTGATGATGTTCATCTTATATCCTCCTTTCAAGACACCATCCATTCCGTTCAACTGCTCCTCCAAGTCCTTTGCTGTCTCTGACAGAATTACAATGTCATCGGCGAACCTCAAAGTTTTTACTTCTTCTCCATGAATTTTAATACCTACTCCGAATTTTTCTTTTGTTTCCTTTACTGCTTGCTCAATATACAGATTGAATAACATCGGGGAGAGGCTACAACCCTGTCTCACTCCCTTCCCAACCACTGCTTCCCTTTCATGTCCCTCGACTCTTATAACTGCCATCTGGTTTCTGTACAAATTGTAAATAGCCTTTCGCTCCCTGTATTTTACCCCTGCCACCTTCAGAATTTGAAAGAGAGTATTCCAGTTAACATTGTCAAAAGCTTTCTCTAAGTCTACAAATGCTAGAAACATAGGTTTGCCTTTTCTTAATCTTTCTTCTAAGATAAGTCGTAAGGTTAGTATTGCCTCACGTGTTCCAACATTTCTACGGAATCCAAACTGATCTTCCCCGAGGTCCGCTTCTACCAGTTTTTCCATTCGTCTGTAAAGAATTCGCGTTAGTATTTTGCAGCTGTGACTTATTAAATTGATACTTCGGTAATTTTCACATCTGTCAACACCTGCTTTCTTTGGTATTGGAATTATTATATTCTTCTTGAAGTCTGTGGGTATTTCGCCTGTCTCATACATCTTGCTCACCAGATGGTAGAGTTTTGTCATGACTGGCTCTCCCAAGGCCATCAGTAGTTCTAATGGAATGTTGTCTACTCCCGGGGCCTTGTTTCGACTCAGGTCTTTCAGTGCTCTGTCAAACTCTTCACGCAGTATCTTATCTCCCATTTCATCTTCATCTACATCCTCTTCCATTTCCATAATATTGTCCTCAAGTACATCGCCCTTGTATAAACCCTCTATATACTCCTTCCACCTTTCTGCCTTCCCTTCTTTGCTTAGAACTGGGTTGCCATCTGAGCTCTTGATATTCATACAAGTGGTTTTCTTCTCTCCAAAGGTCTCTTTAATTTTCCTGTAGGCAGTATCTATCTTACCCCTAGTGAGACAAGCCTCTACATCCTTACATTTGTCCTCTAGCCATCCCTGCTTAGCCATTTTGCACTTTCTGTCGATCTCATTTTTGAGACGTTTGTATTCCCTTTTGCCTGCTTCACTTACTGCATTTTTGTATTTTCTCCTTTCATCAATTAAATTCAGTATATCTTCTGTTATCCAAGGATTTCTACTAGCCCTCGTCTGTTTGCCTACTTGAACATCTGCTGCCTTCACTATTTCATTCCTCAAAGCTACCCATTCTCCTTCTACTGTATTTCTTTCCCCCGTTCCTGTCAATTGTTCCCTTATGCTCTCCCTGAAACTCTCTACAACCTCTGGTTCTTTCAGTTTATCCAGGTCCCATCTCCTTAAATTCCCACCTTTTTGCAGTTTCTTCAGTTTTAATTTACAGTTCATAACCAATAGAGTTTGGTCAGTCCACATCTGCCACTGGAAATGTCTTACAATTTAAAACCTGGTTCCTAAATCTCTGTTTTACCATTATATAATCTATCTGAAACCTTCTAGTATTTCCGGGGTTCTTCCATTTACACAGCCTTCTTTCATGATTCTTGAACCAAGTGTTAGCTATGATTAAGTTATGCTCTGTGCAAAATTCTACAAGGCGGCTTCCTCTTTCATTTCTTCCCACCAATCCATATTCACCTACTATGTTTCCTTCTCTCCCTTTTCCTACTGACGAATTTCAGTCACCCATGACTATTAAATTTTCGTTCCCTTCACTACCTGAATAATTTCTTTTATCTCGTCATACATTTCATCAATTTCTTCATCATCTGCAGAGCTAGTTGGCATATAAACTTGTACTACTGTAGTAGGCATGGGCTTTGTGTCTATCTTGGCCACAATAATGCGTTCACTATGCTGTTTGTAGTAGCTAACCCGCACTCCTATTTTTTTATTCATTATTAAACCTACTCCTGCTACCCCTATTTGATTTTGTATTTATAACCCTGTAATCACCTGACCAAAAGTCTTGTTCCTCCTGCCACCGAACTTCACTAATTCCCACTATATCTAACTTTAACCGATCCATTTCCCTTTTTAAATTTTCTAACCTACCTGCCCGATTAAGCGATCTGACATTCCACGCTCCGATCCGTAGAATGCCAGTTTTCTTTCTCCTGATAACGACGTCCTCTTGAGTAGTCCCCGCCCGGAGATCCGAATGGGGGACTATTTTACCTCCGGAATATTTTACCCAAGAGGACGCCATCATCATTTAATTTTTCCCGAGGACATGCAGCTTTACTGTATGATTAAATGATGAATTTAACATTATGTATGTATTTAATTCTCTGTTTTATAAAGATTTTTAATGTTGCTCTAAATGCCATTATTAGGGCTAGAGTGTGTTTAAAAAGGTGCAAATGTTGACTGTCTGACTGGATTACTGAATATGAAGTCGTTAATGACTGGTCAGATATCCAATTCATCCAAAACATCTCAGTGGGCATGAAGAGCAGCCAAGTTGTTCAGACGTCTAAGGGCGCTAAGTGACCAGTCTGCTGTGAAACTTCCTGGCAGATTAAAACTGTGTGCTCGACCGAGACTCGAACTCGGGACCTTTGCCTTTTGCGGGCAAGTGCTCTACCATCTGAGCTACCGAAGCACGACTCACGCCCGGTACTCACAGCTTTACTTCTGCCAGTATCTCGTCTCCTACCTTCCAAACTTTACAGAAGCTCTCATTCTGGAAACATCCCCCAGGCTGTGGCTAAGCCATGTCTCCACAGTATCCTTTCTTTCAGGAGTGCTAGTTCTGCAAGGTTCGCAGGAGAGCTTCTGTAAAGTCTGGAAGGCAGGAGACAAGATACTGGCAGAAGTAAAGCTGTGAGTACCGGGCATGAGTCGTGCTTCCGTAGCTCAGATGGTAGAGCACTTGCCCGCGAAAGGCAAAGGTCCCGAGTTCGAGTCTCGGTCGGGCACACAGTTTTAATCTTCCAGGAAGTTTCATATCAGCGCACACTCCACTGCAGAGTGAAAACCTCATTCTGGACCATTCTGCTGTTGCTGTCGTGATTGGAATTACTTGGAGAAACTTAATGCACTTCACTACTTCACACAACATTTCTCCAGCGGCAGGCTCTTGTGTAATGTACTTTCTTACATCACGCATGTTTTTTAAGACCAGTTGTTTTTTATTAGTGATATCGGTTAACATATTAAAGTGTAAGCACAGTCTCTCAGTGTCTTGGTCATTTTTTAAAAACTCAATTGATTTTTCCAAATTTGTTTCACCTCTGTTTACTAAAAGCAGTCACTCTTGTTCAACTGCAGTGACCTGTGTGAGTCCAGTTGAAGCAAACCACTTAGTAATGCAAGATTGCACCATTTCACAAACTTCAATGTAAATAGCTTTGTAGTATTCCTTTGGGGTTTTGAAAGTGTGCAGTGAGCTGGCTTAGTTGTTTTTATACTTTGTAGGTATACTTAGATTCCGATGAAGTGAAGGATCAACAACTTGTGAATGTTTTTCTTTTAAACACAATTCCCAAAAATTGTTCAAAACTATCAAGCTTTTCATTCAATATATAAATCAAGCCCTCATATATTTTTTCCAGTTCAGCAACACTTAGATGAGGGCATTGAATTTTTTTGTTGACATTCTCTACTATGTTCATTGCATGGCAATAAAGACATAAAAAGAAATAAGTCTTGAATTGTAACATTGACTCAAGGCAGCCTGCACATTTGTAACATGCCTCTGTTTTGTCCTCTGCAGAAAATGTTTAAAAAAACTCTTAAAAGTTCTTCAAAATTTTTCAATATTCTCAAGATACTAGAAGCTTGCGTAGTAAGAGTTGGGCAAAAGGGTCATAGACCAGCTTGGTCGTTGGTGCTCTCACAGTGTATGCTTCTGAAAAATCCCATCCTTTTGTTGGATTCCCTTACAGTGTTTATTAAGTCCTTGACTAAAGCCATAATATCCCTCATAGATGTAAGATGGCGGAGACTGTCCACAACTGCCAAGTCTAAACTGTCAGCAGTGCAGTGCACTAACGTGCTTTTGATTGTATATCCAAAACTAACTTTTTTAGTCCTTTGAACTTACCCCTCATATTCGAGGCACCATCATAGCACCGTCCTCTTAAGTTATCCATTGACAAATGAAGACGAGCAAAGACGTATTTTAAAATACTAAACAGAGTTTGTGATTCAATGTTGGGGATCTCATATAAGCCAATAAAGTCTTCGTTGATGATTAAGGAATCATCGACAGTTCGAATACAAAATGACACTTGTTCGTGAAGTGCATTCTCATTGTTTCATCAACCATAATAGAAAAAAAATAAATAAGGGGGCAAATTCTAAGCGTGCCCGCAGCACCGTAACACTATCACGATTCACCCCACTCGTTTTCAGTTAACATGCTTACTACTGTAATAGTTATTTGTTTTAACTCGTTACTGTCTGTATTTTAAAAGGTAAGTATCCTCAACCAAGGAAAATAAATTCCAACATGCTTTTGTGATTTTACAAAGCACAATATAACTAATAATTTTCTTAAATTATTGGGGGGGGGGCCTCCCATCCCCCTACCCCCTCCACATGAATTTTTGAGGGGGCTCGGGCCTCCTCAGGCTCCATGGTGTGGGCACCTGTGCGCACTGCAGATGTGCGTCTTGAGATCTCGGGGCACAGCTTGTCAAGGGACTTTTAATACAATACTCAGAAGTCATGAATGGAATACAAAATATAGCTCTAAGGATAGCAACATGCTGCATAGTTGAGATCTTAGTGGTAGACAGGCAGTATAGTTATGTTGCTGTTGTTATTAGCTACTGATGCAGCAGCAGCAGCAGCTGCTGCTGTTGAAGACTTTTGTTCCTTAACTGTGGAGAAAAGACATATCCACAGTCAGTTGTCTCACAGTTGAGGTTAGATATTGGTCCGTTTAATAGTGCTCATTCTTGGTACTAGCTTACAAAAAAGAATTCCAGGACACGCAAACTGTTCTTTTGTTGGTCAGTAAAAGGGCAACCAAGAGTGTTAAAGCTATAAAATCACGCCTCAATTGTCACTCAAACTGCAACATGTGTGTGGTTAGCTTTAAAGTATCCATGGTTTCTGCCTCTCAGTATGAATAAAAGTCATATCTTTGTGAGATTACATTATCAACGTACCCCAAAAATTACATTCTCTTTACAATTAAATTGCAGACATGGTTAAAATGTGTTTAATGCACGGTTTTTGTTGTTGCACCGTTCTTATTGTTGCCAATCTGAAGCAGGAGCTCTACCAAACAGGTAGCATATTTATAGTTCACGGGGAAAATTGTGAAAATTATATATGATGATTTCTCACTTTTTCCACGCAATTTTCTATATTCCAAATAATACCTAATTTTTGGAGACTAGTTTATAAAGAGAGAATTGTCTCTGAAAACGAACAGGAAATGGTAGACAGTCAAGCACCCTCTGTACATTCATCACTCAGTTATACAGTCTCTGCTAGGACACCACTTCAGAAGGCTTGCCAAGAACGAAAAGCTTTGTAAATCTAGATACACTTGCTTTATCTTGTCACGAAAGGAAGAACTGCATTGTGTCATCAGCTACATTTTTACAGATGGAAAATTGTACTAATGTCCATCTGAATGTTTATTAGAGTATCATGCAAAAATTTGAGGAAGCAAATTGGTAGAGAACTTTTTGAGATTTTTGATAACAACATTAAACAACACTTTGTCCTATGTGGTAATGTAGCAGTGTGTGGGTATTAGAAATTTAGAAATTATAGATTTCTAATACGTGCACAGGCCCTTCTTCAACCAGTAAAGCCTTTTGTGGGAACTACAAATACGGTTGCAAGTTCATACTGCAGAAATTTACCTTGTGCCTCTTTGTCACTTATGTATGGATTTTTTGTGACCATTTGAAAGCATTTTTAAGTATGGACCAAAAAATTCTACTCCAGAAAATAGTATATCACACATGGTGATAAAAACATTTTACGTATACCTCTGAATTTATTGTCCTTCAAACTATATACTTTGGAAGATATCTTACATCTTCAGATGTGCTTAGGGTTAATATATAGATTATTCTCTTGATAGCATTGTCAAGTTACTTGGCTGTTGACAACAGTTTGGCATCACAAGGCGTGACACTATCTGAAATATGTGAATATTGTCAGTGATGACATACCTCAACAGTGCATTAATGGGAATGGTCTAAAAACTTCACCTAACTGCATCTGAAGAGGGAAGATTCTTCCTAAACACACAGTGTAAGGAATAAGTCAGTTCATTTGCAAATTTTGAACATTTTACTACTGCTAACCCAGGTTGCCATGGTCATCACTATTCCATCTAAGGAGATAGATAAGTGTAAAATATAATGTAAATGACATCCCTTTAGCATGAGTGGAGTCTTATTGTCACACACAAAATATGGCTTCACATTAGCAATGTACACACTGGGGAATAGAATAGGGAACATAGAATATGAAATCTCTCAATATGTGGGACTGTGCCTATTTTTGTTCCTGAACTATCTAAATGACATTCCAAAGGCTGTAAAGGTCTGTTTTAAATTTGCAAAGTCTGATGGTGATACAAGCAAACTTAACAAGGACCAAACCATCAATATACCAGACATGGGTATGTCAGAAGTTGGAAGAAATCAGTGAATGGATCACAGCAAACATTTGAAGTCTTAACCTCTTACCTCAACATGATTCACATTGTGCAGTTTCAGGCAACACTAGTCTGGAATAATGGAGCTATTTTCAGTTAAGTTCAGCAATTCTTAGGTTCTTGACTAGAGATAAGAATGGAGTTGTGTGCTGTGATCGAAAGGTCATGTCACCAACAGACAAAAGGCGAGAAATTACAAATCCTTGCAAATTCAACATAAAATTCAAAGCTGACATATTATCTACTTCTTTTATTAGTTATTTAATTATCTGGATTAGGTCATGGAAAACATCTGCTAATGCCATTACAAACAACAGTGTAAATTGTAGATTGAGACTATAAAAACCGTGTAGGTGTGTACCAGTAGATGTTTGTTTACACTATGTACTACAAAGTAAAAGGTAAATAGTAGTTAATTACTCTAAATATGAAAGCAACAACATCTTTGAAATGTTCACTTTTTTACCATAAGCAGCAGGTCTTTTTCCAGCATGACAATTTTCCTGCTAATTTTATTTTGTCCATTTATAGCCTTTGTACACACAGACAGATTATTACACATTAGTGGTACTTAATTGTTAATACATAGTGAAGAAGCACTTTTTGACAGCTGTTAGCTGCTCCTATTTTATACTGTAATTCATTCAACTTCATTGAAGGTTATCCACTGTGAATCGGTGCACAGAACATGATGAATGCGTGAACAGCTTTTATATTTTACTATATGCTGAGATCATCTATTTCAATGTTATTACTTCTGATTTCAGATCAAAATGATGTCTTTATGCTACAACCCTTCACCAGCAAAGACTTTGCAATACGCAGTCTCGCAGATAGAATTTCTGATTTGCAGCATCTTGTATATTTGTATCCTGACATTCCTAAGGACCAGGCATTTGGAAAATATTACACACCTTTTACAGGTGAGTTTAATTTTAATATGATGAGAGTGTTTACAGAGGACACACAATTTCTCAACTTCCAGTGTGGTATCATTCTCAAAATACATTGCCTACATTAAAACTGTGAGAATTACCAAGCAAGATATATCGAAATATTTTAGAGACATACAACTTCAGTATTAGAATTAATTGATGCTGAGAAGAATAATGACTTGTAAATGCATGACTTAGGTATTCGATGTTCTGTGGATAATAATTGTGACCTCTTGCTATGATATTTAATGAGTCAATGTTGCTGTTATAATCAGTGGAAAATGTGGCAACATGCTGATTGTTTACATGATTTTTTTGAAGTGCTTTGTTGGTTTGTCATACAGTGATTTTTACTTAACAGTGTTCAATTATTTCATATACCTCACTTCACAAAAAAAAAAAACACACACACACACACACACACACACACACACACAGAGAGAGAGAGAGAGAGAGAGAGAGAGAGAGAGAGAGACTGTATTACTTTATTATTTTATTATTCAGTGTGTGTTTTGTGGAACTCGTGATGGAGGAGACGAAGATGATGATAGTGACTTCAGGTGGATTCCTCTCATCCAAGGGTCTAAGTGACCTACACTTCATTTTTATCCACCTTGAACCTGTCCCTACCTCCTATTAGTTCTGAAATGTCTGGTTAACTTCAACTTCCTAAAACCTTCAGATCATTAGGTGATCAGTATCTTTTCCACTCTTTCTGCCACATTGTGTATTAATTTATGTTACCCATGACCACATAGGACGAAGTGTTGTTTAGTGTTGTTATCAAAAATCTCAAAAAGTTCTCGACAGATTTGCTTCCTCAAATTTTTGCATGATACTCTAATAAACATTCAGATGGACATTAGTACAACCACAAAAAATGGGTAAAAGTGCACTTCTTTGTTCTAAACCCAACGAATTATCTGATCTGTTGACTCACCTCTTGCATTACTACATCTTTTACTTCCATGACATCTCTCTTTCACCATAGTAATTACTTATTTTTGTATGTCTTCCTTAACGTTTCCCTTGTAGTTGCCTTACTGCAAATATAAAGTATGTTGTTTTTCTGGCCTGAAGCCTCTGCATTATTCTTTAATTTTCTTCACAATTTTGTCCCTTACTCTCTTCCCTAGAATGTCCTCAAATATTTTGGCCCAGTGCCAGTGTCACTTTTCTATAGCTCCTAAATTCTATCTCGTTTCCTTTTTTGAAGACAGGGACAGTTATTCCTTTCTTCCAGTCTTCTGAGTTTGTCTTTCTGTCCAAACTACCCTCGTCACATGGCATAGCCATTACTTCCTAAGACTCCAGCAGCTCTTACCATTGCTGCTGTCATCTCATTTACACCTCATACCCCTCTGCTTTTTATAGTGTACAGAGCTGATTGTACTTATGCCCAGGTCAAATCCTTGATTGCTGTTCAGCACTTCATTGGGTCTCTCCTCATTGGCTATCCAGTCCCCATTTTAATGATCTTTGAAGTGTCTTTTCAACATTACTTTTAGTATTCATCGTCATTTCATTAGCATTTAAATCCAGTTTTCACTCACACCTTACCTATTTCCCTTTATCATACCATACAGTTAATGATTTATGTATTCCACAGATTGTAATTATGACCACTTATGATTATGCACAACAAATCAGCATTACAAACTATCCCATACAGTTAATGATTTGTGTGTTCTGCAGATTGTAATTATGATCACTCATGACAATATACAACAAATCAGTATTATAATATTAATACACTTCCTAGTGACAATTATGGTAGTGTTACATGTTTGTCTTAAATTATGGTGTATCCTTATTTTGTTATTAACAATTAATTATTTACAATAGCTTTGTGCAATTCATTTTGGAGTGGAAGGAGACTTGAAGCAAATGTGGTTCCTGTTCGGTTTAAGTTAATTTTAGTATCTATTAAATTCTGTACATCACTAGGTTGGTGGTCAAAGATTTTGTGACTGAATACCTCACTCCTTTATGTAACAATGAAAATAATCAATTATTGATAATATAATGTAACTAGATAGATAAAAAATCTACTCAACAAGCAGCGGCAGTAGAATACATACACACAAAAAGGTTTAACTTGTGCAAGCTTCCGGAGCCAGTGCCTCCTTCTGGCAGAAGAGTTGAAGGGGAAGGAAGAGGGGTGAAGGAAAAGGACTGGAGAGGTTTAGGAAAAAGGTGTTCTGTTTATTAGGTCTCCCCTGACTCGGGGTTCTGGTTGACTTTTCCGAACAGCACCCCTTTTCCTAAACCTTCCAGTCATTTTCCTTTACCCCTCTACCTTTCCCTTCAACTCTTCTGCCAGAAGAAGCAGCCACTAGCTCCAAAAGCTGGCATAAGTGAAACCGTTCTGTGTGTGTGCCCTCCTGCTGCCACTTGGTGAGTAGATTTTTTTACCTGTCCAGTTACATTATATTGTCACTCCTTTCTGTTCCACACTAAGGAGGATAGGATGAGCCATTTCTCTTGCAACTATTATAAGACTATGTCCATTGTTTTCAACCTGTGATTGAGTGTTGACAACAAATTTCATAAGGGAATAACTGTACAATCAGGCTACCTGTTTAAGGAGCTGTTGACAAGAGACTCTAGAGTGAATACAGATAACAGCGGCGACACGTCATGGCAAGGAAACAATGAATCATTGGTAGGTCGCTGGAGGGAGTTGGTGCCATATCAGCACACACGTCACCTAATTCCCGTAAATTCAGGTGGGGGCAATGCACTCTGATGCCGTGTTCCATCGCATCCCAGGTATGTTAAATTGATTTCAGACCTGGAAGTTGAGGGTGCCAGCACATCAGTTGGAACATGCCACTGTGTTCCTTGAACCACTCCATCACACTCCTGGCCTTGTGACATGGTGCATTATATTGTTGAAAAATGCCGCTGCCATTGGGAAACTTGATCATCCCAAAGGGGAATACATGGTCTGCAACAAGTCTACGATACTCCTTGGCCATCATGGTGCCTTGCACGAACTCCACTGGATCCATAGATACCCATGTAATGTTCCCCAGAGCATAATGGAGCCTCTGACAGCTTATTTCTGTCCTTCAGTACAGGTGTCAAGGAGCTGTTCACCTGGAAGATGACAGATTCGTGCCCTCCCATCGGCAAGGTGAAGAAGGTATTGGGATTCATCAGACCATGCAGCACACTACCACTGCAGCAACGTCTATTGCCAATACTCATATGCCCATTTCAGTTGTAGTTGCTGATGTGATTGTGTTAACATTGGCACATGCATGGGCCATCGCCTGCAGAGGCCCATCTTCAGGAGTGTTCAGTGCCCTGTGTTTTCAGACACACTTGTATTCTGCCTGGCATTAAAGTCTGTTTTAGTTCCACTGCTGTTCACTGTCTGTGCTGTTTTATCAGTTTGTACAGCCTACTATGTCTGACATCTGTAGTGAGGGGTGACTGCCCAACCCTATGATGTCTGGATGTGATTTCATGTTGGTTTCGCCATGTGTTGAAGACACTCACCATGGCAGTCCTCAAACACCTAACAAGTCCGGCAGTTTCCGAAACGCTCGTGCCCGGCCTCCAGGCCATCACAATCTGCCCTCCGTCAAACTTTCCCCATCCTACAGATGGACAGCATGCTCACTGATACTACATGCACTGTGCTTATGTGTGACTAACAGTCATTCCTCACCAGGTTACACTGCTGTTGCCTGGACAGGTATGCTGATAGTAGGTTGGTGGTTATAATGAGTGTATTATCCTTATTACATGCTGCTTCACAACAAACTTTTTTCTCTGTCTGCCAAATTACCCCAGAGTATGATGTCATAAGAGATAAGTGAATGAAAATAGAAAAGTAGTAACTTTGACATTTTCATCTCCAAAATCTAATATTATTCATGATGCAAAACTTACAGAGCTTAAACATTGAAAAAGTTCCATAACATGATATCCACTTCAGGTTCATATCAATATAAACACTTGAGAATAACACTAATGAAACATTTGTGAATCAAAAATTACATAAAATAACACAGAAACTAATAGATGACAGTTAACACTAGCTTTTGAGCTCTTGCTTTTTTTTTTTTTCCTCCGAGTAACAGTACATGCATTTTTTCACACAACCACACAGACACCAAAATGAACATACTCATGGTAGTGGCAATACTGATCAGTGTGTGTGAATGTGTGTACTCTACTAGAAAAAGAGCAAGAGTTCAAAAATTGCAGTAGAGTTGGCACATGCTGATCCTTGAAAATTGCAGTAGGCTGGACTCAACAGCTTCATGTGTGTATTGCAACCAGTCATGTAAAGTGATTTTGTAAACATCTCTATGGTAATGACTCAGTGTTGTTGCAGCTCTATAGACAGCTACTCTGTTCACCTGCTGTTGTTTGAGCTTCTCACCTGAAAGGTGGCAGCAGCACTGCCAGTTACCAGGGATTTGCTTAAGCTTCTTTGACTGTAGTGTTAACTGTCGTCTATTACGTGTTTCCGTGTGTCATGCACCATATTGAAGTATTCGGATGTGTTATTTCTAGTTGTGGGAGCAGGCTTTGTGCAGTACTCAGTTGTGTGTATTTTGTTTTATCAGGCTTCAGTGACAGTGCATTTGCTGAGAAACTAATTAGTTTTCAGTAAAATATTCTTAATGTTTTCAAGTGTTGAAGTTTCTCCATTAGATTTGGTTTACAATAATTAAATTGTCAACAAAAAGAACTACATTGCTTTGTGGATGTATGATGTTGGATCATTTATATGTAACAAAAACAAGAGTGAACCCTCTTGTGGGTATTATTCCCCATTCTGAAAACACTATTTTATTTTGTATCCTCGTTGGATTTCTTAATGTGCCACTCTTCATCCATTTAATTAGGTAGAGTGAAAACGAGTTACCAATAAAGCCACTGATATCATGATATTTGAGCTTCTTTAGGAGACTATTGTGAACAATCAAATGCTTTGATAAGTCGCAGAAAACATCAACTGGCAAAATTTTGTCACTTACATTTTGTGTGATCTGATTTGTGAACTGAAGAATAGCATTTGAAATCTAAACTGGGACTAATATATCAACAAAAATATTCAGTTTTTGAAAATATAATGTAAATGGACAGATAAAAATCTACTCACCAAGCACAGCAGCTGGAGGGAACACATACAAAGGCTAAAGAAACATGCAAGCTTACAGAGCCAGTGGCTTCTTCTTCTGGCAGGGGAAGAAAGTGGGATGAAGGAAAAGGGGGGGCTGGTTAGGAAATCAGGAGAGATCAGGAAAGTCACATGGAACCCTGTGTCAGGATAGACTTCCTTCTCTTCCCAGCCAGTAAGTCTACTTTGACCCAAGGTTCTGTGCGATTTTCCTGAATTCTCCCCATTTCCTAAAACTCTCCATTCCTTTTC
Source organism: Schistocerca nitens (assembly GCF_023898315.1). Taxonomy (NCBI): domain Eukaryota; kingdom Metazoa; phylum Arthropoda; class Insecta; order Orthoptera; family Acrididae; genus Schistocerca; species Schistocerca nitens. The sequence goes on from NC_064618.1 coordinate 669,248,864, forward strand.
CTTCATCCCTCTTCTTTCCTGTCAACCTTTCTCCTGGCAGGAGCCACTGGCTCCGAAAAATTGAAACTAAGTTTCTCTTTCATTGAGAGAGGTGCACTGTGATTCTTGCATACATAATCTTTCCCAATACTTGTGAGGAGGAGGTAAGTGGTAGTACCAGTTGGTATTTATTAATATCTGTTCTTACTTCTTTTCTTATAAATGTGTCTGGTATCTTCAGTCTGTCTGGAAATAGCGTCTATGATAACTATGTATTGCATGTGTGACCGAATACATTCCAAAGAACTGGATTTTAGTGCTTTGAGATATTATTAATTCTTGGTTTTTAGTTTTAAGTAAGTTAACTACATTAATAATTTATTAGGCAGAGCATGTATATTAGATTGCATCCTGCATGTGCTGTATTGCTTTATCCCATGAATTGCCCATGCCAATCATCTGAGCTACTTCCAGGAAGTTATTGTGAAATATGTTGGCTACCTGACTGCTATCGTATTTCATTTGAGTGTTTTCTTAATCTTACATTCCTTAACTGATTTCTCAGTTTTCCTTTTAACTATTTGCCATATAGATTTAATTTAGTTACCTGAATCATTAATTTCGGACATTATGCATATTTTTTTATTTTTTTTTTTTTATTTTGTAATCACTTTCCGTAAGGCAGCACAACATTTCCTTGAAAATGGAATTGGCCCTACTTCTTTGTTTGTCCTGACCATCTCACACAGTTCTCTTTATGTTGCACATATATTTGGACTAGTGACCCATCCCGGTTTCCCATGGGTAGCACTAAACTCTGTGGCTGAGTGATTTGTGTGTTGTTGTGGGCAACAATAATGTACACAAACTTTCCTCATGAATCTCTCTATCTATTAGTGAAAACCATACCAAAATCCTTACAGATATTCCTGAGATTCGCCTCAACACACAGACAGAAACTGCTGCATGGTACTTTAATTTATGATATGTGTATAAATATCTTATTAATCCTGTACTGCATTATTGTCCTGGGAAGGAAGGTATTCAAGATTACTAGAAATCCAAATGCAAATACATTAAATTTGGGGTTGACATCTGTTGCATTTTATACATTCCTCGTGTCAACTTCCTGTAATGCGACAGTGAAACATTCTGTTTATTATTCATTAATTACACTGTTTACCATGACACCACTTCATTACCGTGAGGTAAGTTATTTAGTATGACCACTTGTGCATCATGGTTAGAGATGGCATTCACTACTGGTTAACATTTATATCATTGATTAACTATGCACCTACAAAAATGTTTATTACTGTACTGCTTTCCTGTGTAGTTCTGGTAGGAAAATTGACAACACTACTTTTCTGTTGCTGTTGTAGCCCTCCTCTGTATATTGGATAGCAGTTAAAATTGTGAAAATGTTCATGGGAAGAATTTTTTAATAGCTGAATGGAATGAATCATTGAAAAGTGACTTCCATAGAATTAGAAATATAGTAGTGCTCTAAATGCCAAATAGCCTGTGTAAATGGATGAATGTGGAATTATGTAAAACCAACGTCTGCTTGCAGAGAACCAACAACAGTCAATTAATGGATATGTGAAACCTCTATTGGTGACTCATGTCCCTGGTTGGGGTGGACCTGGTTCTGTAGGCAGCTACCCAGCAACACCACAGATGTACCCACATTCTCCAGACCCCAGCATCCCCCGAGATACACCATCAGTTGCCAGTGCTACCAGTGAGTCAGTCAGTAGGTAAGTAAACAAAATAGTTGCATAGTAAAACATTTCAGGTGTGTGTGTGTGTGTGTGTGTGTGTGTGTGTGTGTGTGTGGATGGGTACGCGCCTGCGTGTTTGCAGTAGTCCATTCAATGTTGTTTGTTATTCGTTAACAAGAAAGAGGCAAGGAACTGTATCATACAGGAGTTTTATGGTATAGTGTTTCCAACCAAAATCATCGTAGAAATCATGTTTCTCTGTTAAAATAATCCGTGTTTTGTGCTATTACCTGGCTGTATTTCGCAATGTATATAAATTTTCTCTTCTTCTTGATAATTTTAATTTCACACTATTGTACATTTGATCTGTTTTGGCCCTCATTCCTGCTCATTCTTTGTGGAAGTGTCAGCAGTCATGATCGTATGTATTGTATCTCTTTGGAAGATCATCTGATTACTTGAGAAGTTAAATTTGTATCGAAAAAAAAATTTCTGTTACTTGATCTAGAATTTGTCTTTGAACAGACTACACTAGTGTAGCTCTGTAGACCTGCTGAATTTATTTTCTCAACTCAGAACTTGAACAAATACCATTGAGTTCTTGATAAATATTTATGTTTCTGCTGTCGCAACTATGGGACACTTTGCCTATCTCCAGAGTGATTTGCTGTCATACTAGTATAAAACACAATATCTTTGTGCATATTTTGCTTAAACTTCATAATATTTTTCGACTTCATAGTTGTCACCGTCACAGCATGAGTAGTGAGAAGTAAGAAGAATGGAACGTTACTATGGAAACAAGAGTGCAGTTTACTCGTTGGAGGATAACTACTTGTACCATTCGTATTATATGTCACTCTGAAATTGAAAAGATACACCTCAATAAAAGTTTGGAATATCATATGTAGATCTTACTACAATGGCTTCTTATAGTACACCCATTGAGGTTTATACTATACCTTATTAACGAAATAAACCTAATTTCTTCTGAAAACTAGATTAATTCTGGTTAGTTACAAAATATCATTTCCAAACAAATTGGGCTCTCTCCTAAGTGTATATCTTAGGGTATGAGGTCCCACTCCTCAATGGTGGCTTCAGTGAGGTCATGAAGGTTGTCATGTGGATTCGGACACTGTGTAATGGCCACCTTCAACAGGACCCGTGCATGCTCGGTTGTGCCAGCCCATGCATTTGTTTGATTTTGCATCTTCGAAGATTCGAGACACTGCTAGAATACAGTGTGGTCTTGCATTGTCATCAACTAGGATGAAGTTGTCACTGACTTCAAGTCTGTAGGTCCTTACAGTCATTTGTAGGACCTCTTACAGTTATTGGGGAACAGTCGAATTGCCATAGATGAGAATCAGAGGGGTCCACCATCCCATCACTATTGCCGCCCAGAATATTACTCATTCACCTGCAAACAGATGAACTCCTTGAACATATTGACATTCCTGGTGTTGTGTCATGCTCTTCCAAACCAATTGCAAATTGGTCTTGGTCTCATCAGTAAACATCACAGTACTCCATTCTGCAATGGTCCAGTGTTGATGTGCAGGAGCCCAGGTCCTTCAATTGTGTCGGTTCCGTTGGTTGAGTGCAAAACTTCTCATAGGTCTTCTGGAATGAAGACCACACTGACACAATCTATTAAACACTGTTTGGTCTGAGATACAAGTCCCTATGGCCTGGTACAAGTAATTTCCAATATTTCTGGCAGTTGATGTTGAGCACCTGCAAGCCGACAGTTAGAGGAAACTGTCCTGCATTGGTCCTTGTATGCAAGGATGACCACTATGAGGTATGTCGTTCACATTTACCATCTCACTGTACTTTCACCACACCTCAGATGCACCACATTGAGTGACATGTAACTGATCAGCAACATCTTGCTGTGTATGACCTGCTGAAACTAAAGCCACTATCCTGACCCTATCAAAGTGTTATACGTCTCTGTGTCATTTTACTGCAGTGTTGAGCACAAACTGAATGAAGCTGTTGTTGAAACTGAACTGCTCGCTGTGTGACGCTTTTCTTGTCATTGTGTAGGGCTTTTAATCCATGTGGAATGCAGTCTTGTTCAACATGGTTACATATCTACAGTTGGAAATCACATTCATTGTGTGATTGTTGTCATCGGTTTGAGGATCTGATCTTTCAGTAAGTATTTACCTGGTCCCTAAATTCCCCACAGACCAATGAAAACTGTGGGGTCACTTTGAACACTGAGTCCTCTGGATGAATCTTATACCATCCTCGCTTCATATATGGGAATAATTGTAGGCTATATGGTTCCAGATATCTGTGAAAACCTATCAGTGTTTGACTGTGGTGCCTTGAGCCCTGGCAGCTGCAGTTTGTGCTCAGGATACTAGTAGTATAAGACTGAGACTCAACAATATGTAGAAGAGACAACCATGTATTTTGAGAACCTGGTGCAAATTTTTATTCTCTTGGCACAGGTATGGAATTGATATAAATTGATATCATTGGGATGGGGTGGATATCATTAGACTTTGGTTTCTGTTGTATTGTGGTATATTGTTTGATAATATAAGTAATGTGTCAATTATTGAATCATTTTTGGGCCACCTGCTTATCTATGAATATGTGTCAACTTAGATTAAATGGCAGCAGAGAGTGAAAGAATAAGCACAGAATAACTTTATTGTGAAATAAAAATGTAAGAGTTATCAAAATAAAGGCAGTTTATCCGAAAGTGCACATCTTTGCACTTCTGTGAAATCAAAATCTAATGCAGGATAACACTCACGACCAATTTGCTCCACCAGGAGCACTGCAACATGCTTGAATCATTCTCGTTGTGCTGTCCACAAGTGGTCAGGACATTGCTACTAAAATGTGTACCACTCCTTGACGTTGACCTTCCTGAGGCCATCCATTGTGAAGGTGGCATGTGTTCTTATCAGCAATTACCACAAGCCATCTCAATTATTTGATTGCTGCAGGAGGCATGGCATTGGTGAGGTATGCTTGTAAATTATCATATAGAAAGATCATTCCTTCATCAAAGTTTTGGCTAGAGAGCTGGAAAGTAGATTTCAGGATTCAGTTCCAACACTACAAAACCCTGAAATAACCCTCAATAGTGATGAGCCATGTTTGATATGTGCACGATACCACAGTGTAACAATTAGAAAGTTTTATTCCAGTTTCATTAGGCTTATTATTTGTAAACAGTGGCGTTTCCTCAATGTTTGAATGAAGCTAATGGAAGTCTACTACAACAGGTTATTTCACTGTCTTATTATATATTTATTATGTTGGACAGATAAAGGTCAAAAAGTCATAATGTATAAGCTTCTTCTAGTGCTTAAATTAATGAAATAAAATGTTCTTACATGTTACTTTAATAAAGTGTGTGCAAGTACAAGAACATTTTAAAAACAGTATTTGACTGATGACCTCAGAAGTTAAGTCGCATAGTGCTCAGAGCCATTTGAACCAAAAACAGTATTATGTATTGCTGAATAGAGCCCCTACAGTCCATCACTGCTACTGGCCACAGCATCTTCAACTAGCTTCAGAGTTTTGTCTCTCATGGTAGCATTCATTGTTCAAATGATGTCAATGTAGTGTACGCCAACTTGGTGGACATCTTCCCATGCTGACTGTCTCTATTGCTGTGCTGTTGACTGTCCTTATTGCTGTGCTGTGATGACATGCACATGGTGTAATCTAGAAATTTCCCCATGAGGTATGTTGACAGTCTGAACAGTGTGTGCATTTTTCTGTTCATGACTGGAGATTGCACACACTGCTGAACTACACTGCAAATGGATGTTTACTTTTATCTCCATTACATTCGTTGCTCTACACAACAATTTCCTATGGTCAAAAGAGTATGAGAAGGAGATCTCTGAAATGGGGTGGGTGGTGTAGGAACAATCTAAGTCATCAAGATTTTGTGGGTCTACCATTCCTGCCAAAAGTTAAACAGCAACGAAAGTAGCCATTGGAAGCTGATAGAACTGCACCAAAAAGTTAATTTTTTTTCATCTGCCGGGTACAGAACGAATATTTCTCTTTGATTACCATGCAAAGAGTAAAACAATAACTGGTTCAATCTTTGAAAGTTTGGTGGCCCAAGTAAATGCAAAAATGTGTCAGAAGAGGGCTGGGTTGTGAGGAAAATGATGTTTCATCTAAAAGGGCCCACACATTTTGGTAATTATTGTTCAGATTTCTTGTCATTAGATATTAGACAACTATCAGAACTGATCTACTAATTTCTTTGTTATGGCTGGAATTTCTTACATATGAGTAGAATGTTCTCTGTTGGGTTGAGCATACCTGGAGTTGAGCACGGACACTAAATAGTTTTAAACTGCCAAGAATTTTGATTTGTGTGTTTTCTTTCACTTATAGTTAAATTCTTTGGTTAGAGTTGTTTTTATCTTTTTTCCATTGCCCTATAATACTTCCATTTTGTAACATTGTGCTTTTTACAGGGCCTTTTTTTATCATTCAGTTTTTACTGTGTCTGATGTTAGCTATTTGGTTATGAAATAAATTACAGAAAGCTTTCCAAATGCAGCATTCTGATATTTTGCTTTTTTATTTAACACCAGTTTACATACTGTGATGGATTTATAAAAGGATGTTTGCCAGTTTTACATCCATGACATCAGACACACAGTGCAGCTGGCAAGGAGTGATTGTATAGTGGCATTGACTGAAGTGTCGCCAAGAGAATTCCGTAAATTATTTTAGGATTAACTGCAGAATTACATAGTGGTGATGCAGTTGGACATTTTATGCATCTGAATTGTTTTGTTGCATTTAAATTTTAACTTTTATATTAAAATATTTTGTAGAGTAGTAAAATGTGCATCTTGTCATCAGTTTTTATATAATTTTTCCTTTTTTCCTCATTTTTCAAAAAGGCCTTTGTGTATACATTTTATGACATTAAATTTTCATTCCCAGTTTGAAAAGATCTCTTATTACTGTATTAACTGATGATTGTATTAGAAGTTCCTAAAATGAATCTGGGGACTGATGTTTGTAAATAACCCACTTTTGAACATATTTTGTCTACTTACATGTACTAATGAAACATTGTCATTACCGAGAAGTAATCAAACTTACTGTGTTAAATGTTGTGCATGATTTTGCAGCCTAAATTTTCTGCATTTGTATGCGTACTACGTGTTTACCAGTCACCAGAATTTTGGGTCAGTTTTGAAATATTCCTTTTTTCAGCTGTTTCAATTGAGTCATTAACGATCGGGAAGTAATTTGTTGACAGCGGCTGGAATTTTGATAGCTGTAAAGACAGACTTTTTTTATTGTACTGTTATGCTATGTCAGTACCATGTTTTTACATTTTTTAGTAAAAATTAATTTGAAATTGATTCCAAGGCACATGGCTGAAAAATAATATGTTATATCTTCCCAGACTTCATTTGCCCCTACAAGACAGCAGTACAGTTCTCATGATGTAGGCGTTTCTTTTGAGAGAGTGTAGGTCAATGCAGTTCTTTCAGCGCTGTAGAAATTGTCTCAGTTCTCAAAATGGGGAATCGCCCTGTCCTACATTTCTGTTTATCACACCGTCCAAAAATAATGCTCATTCTGATTCCATTAAGAAACATACAGATTTTCCTCTGTCAATTTTTCTTTATGACTTTGCTCCAAATATGTTGCAGTAACATTTTTTTCCATTTCCCACCATATTACATTATCTTCATAAATGTCAGATTTTTTTGTGTTAAATGACTCCTCTCTCTGAGAAATAGTATATGTCATGTGTTGTGATAGTATGCAATAATTTTAAGGAGGCCTTCTCTCTTTAATATTATTCAGAACTGGTATCAGATGTGATGTTTAAAGGTTAGATCTAATTGTTTGTGTCAGTAAAAAAATAAAATCATGCCCATTCTCTGCCTATTTACATTTTGCGCAACATGAATCAAACCTGATTTGTTGTTCAGAATAGTGCTGCTTCAGATATATTTGAAGTTGCATGTTTGGTTTTTCAGTGCTGTGTTGCAGAGATGAATAGTTTTGGTTTCATAATCTTTCAGAAGTATGATGTAAAAACAGAAAATTTATATTGTTTCAACATTTGAAAGGGTAAGAGTAGGCATATCTGCTAGATATATATGAAAGTAATCTTGCCTGTTGATACATGATGTTTGAATCATGTTGTGTGAAATGAACTGATAAAATGGTTACAGTTGTTTTTGATTGTAATAGTGTCTTCTCATTGTGTATGTCTATAAGATGTAATGTTGTGCTGTCACTGACATTTTCATAAACATTATTCTATACTGTGTAAATATTTTTGTAACTATAGAATGTTTAATGTGCGTTGTTTTGTTGTGAGTTGATAGTTGTAACTTGTCAGGTATCAGTGATACCTCGGAAGTTTTAACAAAATTTTATTAAAGAAAAGAAAAACAGAAATAAAGAAAAAAAAAATAGAACAGGGTAAGTGCGGGAGCAAAACATGTATTGTACTTAGAATTTTTATTATTATATTGTTTATAATAATAATGTTTATCGAATGATATATGGCATTAGAAGAAAGATGTGTAGCTTAGGTATATTTGTCTTTCATGAAATTTTTGAAAATTTTAAAAGAAAATAAAATAATACTTTAATCACATCAGTATTTGTGGAGCATTTAAAGTAATATTGACAGTGTTTATATTCTATTTCAAATTGAATTCTGAGAAAGCTAACTTTGCAGGAATGTGTGTACTGTCTTTAATAACTGGGGTGTGTTTTATGTGTGAGGAGGTAAATAATTAATGCTTAGTTTAATATAGTTGATGATTTTCACAAATTAAATATCAAATTCTTTTGCATCGATGTAATGTGAACTTGTCAATTCTCATTAGCACCTAACAGCTGTATTATGTAATAAAGGCTTTCTTTTGCGTATGTCAAGAAGTACAACCACATAGGTGATGTCACTGTTCCCATAAGAATAATTGTGTATATGAATATTTCCATGATTATTTAGGTTCCTTGAGCGGTAATCTAATGTGTGTGTGGTGTCAGAAATAACCATTCTTTTACTCTCCATCAAGCTACATGTGAATTTACGTGTTGCCTTCCACTACCCTACCATTCTGTCCACACACACACACACACACACACACACACACACACACACACACACACACACCATCTTCTTCCTTGCCCTTGTTTGGAACACCCCCTCCCTCCCTCTCCACCCCCTCTCTCTCTCTGTCTCTGTCTCTCTAGCCTCTTTAGTTGCAGTATTCGAAGTGCTGTACAAGGTTCATCATGCATTAATTGAAACTTTCCAATAGACCCAGGTTCTCCTCGAAATGTGATTGGAAACTGATTTCAATTTTTGAAAAGAGTTTGAAACTTTGCTTTCTGCTCTCTGTATAAGTTTTGCTACCTTCTAACTAATATATTTCTTCATACTTTGTGCATGACAACAAATAAATAGTCTGGTGACCAGCGAGTGCAAGATGCATGCAATATTCAGAACTTGTTAGCAGTGGTTTTCTTTTCATAAGCTGCTTTTAGTTGTGATGAAGTTGTTTCTGAGATCACAGCTGAAGACTGTATATTTGCCTGTGCTGAGTTTTTCTTATTTATATGATGCTGTGATGGTGCAGTATAATTATAATGTAGTTTGCAGTAATTATGCAGGGATTTAAGCACTGGCTGCTGCTTTCCTGATACTTTAAGAATGCTTGATACACGTGCTATGAACATACAGATTGTTAAATTCCACACGAAATTTAATGGGCTGTTGAGGTGAACAGCCTAATTGGATAAGTTGTTGAAGAAACTGTCTTCACTATAGTAACAACAGTAACATCTCAGGTGATTTCTTCAGGTGCAACTCCTGGTATCCTGAAAACACTGGTTACATACATTGTTAATGGTAGTCCATTAGTGGATTAGATTTCTTTGAGTGGACAAGTGGGTTTCTTAATATGAGATACTATTGTCTGATGTGGCTGAAGTAGGTACCACACAATTGAAACTGAATGGAGAATCACTTTGTACAAGTTGTGCAAGACCATATGATGTCTCATTCAGATGGCATCAACTTATGATCATAACTAGTTTTTTTATTGTAATTATGGAGCATACCTACAAAGCTGCTCTCGGTCATTGCTCCTTTGTGTGATACATATACTTTATTTCAGATCGTGGAAGTATGGGATTAATTTTGTCCTTTGATTGGATGTACTTATTGTAATCAGTAAATGAAGATTTTTTGGACCTTCATATAAGTGTTTGCATGCTTTCAGTTTCTCTTTGTTGATGCAGTGCATATGGGAAGACAATATATATTATTGAGTAATTGGAATTGTGAATTCAGATTGCAAAAACACAATGAGTATTTCAGGAGAACTTATATTTTGTGTGTTGTAGTGAACTTAAATTCATTTGATTCAGGATTCTTTTCTCTGTACACATTTATTTGTGCTCTCTAACAAATTCTTACGTTGCTCGTCGTCATAATCGTGTTTCATCATACTTGTGTTTCATTATTACTTATGTCTCCCATCAGAGTGATGAATAAAGCGCTTTCATTTTTTGAGTTTGTTGATCTTGATAATAGGACATTATTCCTTTAACACGTGCAGTGCTTTGCCACAGATGGGGCTATTAATTAGTCTTTGCATTGAGACTAGATATGGAAGTAATAAGATGAATGATTTCACTGATGATTTTTATGTGTCATTGGTACTTAAAAATGTTCATTTAGATGCTTTTAGATAACAGAACCACAGAGAACTATAAATGGAAAAGACCATTTTACCAGTGATTAATGTTTGGTGTAATTATGTTGCATATGATAAGAAATATGTCTCTGTGTTTCATAGTATGAGTAGCAGCTTACAGAAAAAAACATTCCATATCTTGTACACCTACTGGATGTTGATCCCTCTGTTGGACTTGCATAGTAGGAAAGGGATCCCCTCCCCTTTTTGTTATACAAATTATGGCAGGAATTATTTTTCTCGAAATAGATGAACCAAATTCTCAGAAACATTTCCTTTCACTTCATGCGCAGGTCATATTTTCTTTTTAATTATATGGCTCCCTGTAAACAGTCATGTCAAACTTTCTAATTATGATCTAGATATTCTTTAACAACAACCCATAGGAACTAAGTACTGCATTTTTAGTATCTGGACAGTCTTAAAATAATTTAGTGGAATTGCAGACTAATTTTTAAAGTAAGATCCTCGCAGTGCTGTCTTTATTAATATCAAAACATTTTATGAAAACTCTATGCTCGAAGAGCTGTACAGTTTCCCAAAATGTATTTCTAGTAGAAGTGTGACAACTGCACAGTTAATGATGTTCTGCCCAGCATTGATGGACCTTCCATATTTGTTTATCTTTAAGATATATAATAACCTTATTTTTAATGATTCCCATTATTGTGTTGTACAGAATTACTCATGAATGTAACTTTTGAAATGTGCTATTAATATTCCATCCATGTTGACTTAACTATGTAGAAATGTTAGATAAATGTAATGGATATGCCTCAGGTATTTGGCTCTGGAAATGCAATTTAAGAAAACCTGAAATTCTCCATGATTAACAGCAAAGTATTTACAGAGCCTGACTTGTCAGATACAAATTTTACAGTGTGTTGCTATTACATAACAGACTTTAAGGCTGACTCTTTGACAAAATGTAACATATCTTTTTATATACTTTCCAGTTTTTTAACACTTACAGGTTTCAGATATATCTTTGAGAGTTATTAACTGAAACTTTTGTAATAAATATATTATTAATATGATGTTACTGGTTCGTCAGAATGTTTTTAATTTTTCCAGTCAAAAATGTAAAGTCTCCATTTGTGATGTTTGTGATTTCAGTGTATACTATAAATAAAATGTTAATAAATGTCAATTGCTGTCATACGTTTCAATGTTTTTCTCTGACATTAGTTACTTCTTCACATCATCCCAGAATTATACTTACAGAGTGAGTCACAAAGTAGATACCAAAGCTATTACAGCATTAGCTCATTATCAACTACATGAAAGATAAAACAAAATATATTAGCCACTAGAAAGTATTCATCCAAAAAGCTAACCATTGTATTTATTTGCTATAGGCATATTTTTCATTAAATTTGACTGTAACAGAGGTATATCAATATTAAATAGCAAATCTGTAGTTATTAATTTAACTCCTTTTCAATGTTTTGTACAGTTAGTGATTTGAATAGTAATTTTCTTTGATAGATGCTGCAAGTTGTTAACTGATTTATTTCTACCATTAGAAGATCATGAACTTGATATTTATCAAGCTTATGTATTTATACTAAGTTAATTCACGTTTTGTTTCTGTATTCTATCTTAAGAAAGTAATGGACTGACTTAATCTTGGATGGGCATAATGTGTGGATGATAACAGATTTAATATATAACTGTGTGTTCTGACTTTGCATAACAAACGGTAGCTAATTTATGTAGCCACACGTTCTCACTGATTGAAGTAAAAGATAATGGTTGTTTACTTAAAGTATTTCTGTATTTCTACTTCATTCTGTAAGAAACAAGTATTGATACTTAAAAAAAAAAAAATCAACTGTGCGGACAATTTTGAATTCTAAGTAAAAAAATTGTAATAGTTTTTTATACTTCCACTTGAAATATGGCATTTTTTAATGCAGTTTTAACAGGCACTGGAAGAACCACGTATGAAATCTGTTGTTATTTTCCAGTGTTCTACTAGAAGGAAAATTTTCTTACAATAAATCTTTGTTTAAAATGACCATAGTTAAGAAAATTGAAAAATTACAATTTAACATGTTTTTAAGTTGAACTATAAGTTCGTTCCTCTGGGAAGAAAGAGGGATATGTCTGCCGTCATCCTCACAACTTGACGGTCCCTCTCATAGTGGGCTCTTTGTCAGTAATGATCCTCAACTCCACGAGGAAGGAACTAATAGTTCCCAAAGCAGAGAGTGTTTCCTGTATTTTTGTGTGTCTGTCTCAGCAGTACTAAAAAATTAGTCTCTTAATGGGAAGTATTGCCGCAGCAATTTTATCCTAAAACAAGAATTGTATCATTATCATGGGATTCTTTACATTTCATTTAAAATCAAAGCTCTAGGTGAGAAAAAAATAGATCTTTCATGCGCGTACATTACTTGAATTTCAAAATCTGTCAACAGCTAGATACCATAGTTGAAGGAAAATTACTGCTAATGTGGAATGTTTTCACACGAACTTAATTTGGAGGATTATGGATTCGAAAAGTATATAATGCATTAGAATATTTCTTGCAATATTTTTCCCACCAAAGGTAGCAACTGGAACCATTTCTGGAATATTTAAAAGATGTTCTCCACCCTCACCCCTCTGCTGCACTTCTGTGATATTAGCTCACAAACATGTGGCATGCTGCAGTATTTGCAATAAAAGTGATTTAATAAGAATATATCTAAAAACAAAGATGATGTGACTTACCAAACGAAAGCGCTGGCAGGTCGATAGACACACAAACATACACACAAAATTCTAGCTTTCGCAACCAACGGTTGCTTCGTCAGGAAAGAGGGAAGGAGAGGGAAAGACGAAAGGATGTGGGTTTTAAGGGAGAGGGTAAGGAGTCATTTCAATCCCGGGAGCGGAAAGACTTACCTTAGGGGAAAAAAAAGGACGGTTATACACTCGCACACGCGCCCCCCCCCCCCCCCCCCCCCCACACACACACAAGCAGACATATTTAAAGACAAAGAGTTTGGGCAGAGATGTAAGTCGAGGCGGAAGTGCAGAGGCAAAGATGTTGTTGAATGACAGGTGAGGTATGAGTGGCGGCAACTTGAAATTAGCGGAGATTGAGGTCTGGTGGGTAACGGGAAGAGAGGATATATTGAAGAGCAAGTTCCCATCTCCGGAGTTCGGATAGGTTGGTGTTGGTGGGAAGTATCCAGATAACCCGGACGATGTAACACTGTGCCAAGATGTGCTGGTCGTGCACCAAGGCATGTTTAGCCACAGTGTGATCCTCATTACCAACAAACACTGTCCGCCTGTGTCCATTCATGTGAATGGACAGTTTGTTGCTGGTCATTCCCACATAGAATGCATCACAGTGTAGGCAGGTCAGTTGGTAAATCACGTGGGTGCTTTCACACGTGGCTCTGCCTTTGATTGTGTACACCTTCCGGGTTACAGGACTGGAGTAGGTGGTGGTGGGAGGGTGCATGGGACAGGTTTTACTCCGGGGCGGTTACATGGATAGGAGCCAGAGGGTATACCGTCCTTTTTTCCCCCTAAGGTAAGTCTTTCCGCTCCCGGGATTGAAATGACTCCTTACCCTCTCCCTTAAAACCCACATCCTTTCATCTTTCCCTCTCCTTCCCTTTTTCCTGACGAAGCAACCATTGGTTGCGAAAGCTAGAATTTTGTGTGTATGTTTGTGTTTGTTTGTGTGTCTATCGACCTGCCAGCACTTTCGTTTGGTAAGTCACATCATCTTTGTTTTTAGATATATTTTTCCCCCGTGGAATGTTTCCCTCTATTATATTAATATCATTGATTTAATAAGAAGATGGATATGGATGCAAAAACAGATTTTCAGAACAGGGGGGAATCTTACGTGTGTTGGAAGAGAGGAAATGGTTAAAGACAGCAAGACTGTCTGATAAGTAGCAAAGATACTGGGAAATTTGGCTCAGTGGAGATTTAGTAGGCTTTTTGCATAACCCTATGAAAAGTGTAGATTGGTAATCACCACATACAGGAGATGTTGGGTCACTGTCAGGCACAACAAAAAGACTGCTAAACATGTGAACTTGTGCCCTAAAGGCCTACTTCTAAAGTAGACAAAAAACACACACACACACACACACACACACACACACAAAATTCACACATGGGATGATGAAGTGCTGCTTGTGGGAGCATACAGGGATATGGTGGTGGCAGGGTAGGCCAGCTAAGTGCAGTTGAGAGGTTTGCACTTCACTGCCCCCACCCCTCCCCACCATTCTCTTCCTTACCCCCACTACCCAGATTGCTTCTCCCATTGTGCACAGTTGCTCACTTTGTGGCCTTGGTGGCCACAGACAGTGATCATTGTGTATGAGTTGTGTGTGTGTGTGTGTGTGTGTGTGTGTGTGTGTGTGTGTGTGTGTGTGTGTGTGTGTTTACTTTACTGTAGAAGAAGGCCTTTTTGGGCAAAAGCTCACATGTTTAGCAGTCTTTATGTTGTGCTTGTCTGCAACTCAGCATCTTCTCTATATGGTGAGTAGAAATCTATCCTTTTCATAATATTGTCATTATTCAGTCCTGGATTTTCCATTGTTTGGTTTTACATAGATAAATTTTAAGATGGTATTTATGTTTGCTGCTACTTAGAAAGGAAAAGCTTTTTTGTTTTTATTTCATTTGATGTGACTAAGTCCAAGATGACTAGCACAGGAAGAGAGATTTACGTAAGTGCTTTCTTTTTTGTTTTTTTTATTAATTGTACCAGTATACAACAAAATCCAGTTCGTTGTTTCATGAAGTTGCAGCATATTTGATAAGCACATGTTTCAGTATTTGGAAGCTGCAGAGCAGCTGCAAGCAGGGAGATGTGGGTGAGAAAACCATGGAGCACTGCAGGAATTCTCCATGAAACCAAAGACAGGGAATACAGGCTGTTATGTTCAAATCATTTCATTCATTTATTTTAGCTGTAGTAAAGTGCCTAGTTTCCATATAAATTGAACACCATATGTGGTGAACAATAATTGTGTAGGCTTTGAGGAGGATTGTCTTTGTTCTGATTGCCATAATTTCTGACTCCTAGTTACATTCCCTCAGATGACCACATTATCACATACCATTGATTTCTTAAGGAAAATAAGAAAGAAGAAGAAAGATGACAACTAACCTTTGTGATGAAGTAATAAATGATACATGCATAAAAAGTAGCTATGTCAGATGGGCTTCTATAATTTCATTCTCCTTCAAGGCAGAGAGGAAGTTTGCACTTATAGATACATAAACGATACCATAACCTAACTGCTGCAAGTGTCTCATATCCTCTTGCATCCTTCCCGTGTTCATTGCTGATCGCTCTAAACGATCACACAAATTGTGGTGGTGCATGAAAAGTGTCAGTTTGTCTGGATAAATTTCTTTTCTGCTCAGAAAAAGGAGCCAATTTACAAAAATCTAGTAGTTCATGATATTTCTTTATTATGCACCTATTTGGCACTTATCACTTCCACCTTGAGGTGAATGGCAGTCTGTCCTATTAGTGCTGAGCAAGTTGGTGCAGTAGCTAAGACACTGGACTCACTTTAACAGATGTATTTCCTCATCCAGCTACACAGATGCAGGTTTGTATGCTTTCTCAAAACCACCTAAGGCAAATAGGAGGACAAATCATTCAGGGGGGGGGGGGGGGGGGGGACAGCCAACTTACATGCCCTTCTGTTGTTCTACTTTGCCTTGTAGGTAGTTGAGTACATCCGGAGAGTAGCTTTCTGTGCTTCATAAATGCTGACAGCTAGTCATTTGGAGCACGTTCAGACTCATTCGAACGAAACTGAATTTTTATTTGAATTTGAATGATCCACTGAAATGGTAGTTTCCTTACATCTTTTGCAGAATGACTGTAATAAAGCTTTGATGCACATTTTAATACTGTTCGTTTGAGAAGACATGGCAAATTTTTTTAGAGTTACATACCTCAGTTGGTAAAAAGGGAACCCTTACAGGATCACTTTGGCTGGCTGGCTGGCCAATTGTTAACAAGCCTTTTTCTCAGGAACTGGTAAACATATCAAGTTGAAATTTATGTTGTATATTTAGGTCCATAGTCCCGTGATGATGTAAAAAATGTAAGTTTCTACATATTATAGTAAGAAAATAGGGCCTTTTGTGTAATATATTTTGATAGTCGCAAACTCGCTCATCAAAACCTATAGCATACTTCCCAATGATCTAGAATCGCGACATTTGGCAAGAAGCAAGGTTTCACAATATCTGAAAATTTTAATTTCTTGTTATTTCACATGGAAAAAAAAAATTCTTTAGTCATTTGTTACCTGTCTGTCTGTTAGGACCCCTTTTTCTCCTATACGGAGGATCAACAAGCTCAACTGCTGCTCATGCAAAAGGGCATGTCATCTGGTGACGTTTGTCATCCACTTGTGAGGTATTTCTTGACATTTACAGCCTCGTATTACCTGTATCAGCATCATCTACATCACTTCAGGTGTTCTTAAATGTTAATAATCTATATCCAGCAGTTGCCTTAGGTAGATCTGGCTATGATAAAAGATTAATACATGTCTCTGTGAACCTCTCCATTCAAAGGCGTAAAGAGATTATATCAGAATTGTATTTAACATTGTTTTATATATTGATTTATTGTGAAAGAAAACAATCATTTTAAGACTTAATTCATATTCAGATGTTCAGTAAATTTTAATAAAATGATGCAGTCATAACCAGTTAATTAAACTGTAGAGTGAAATATAACAGTAAATATTATTACCAGTGGAAGCAATTATCATTTTTCTACAAAGTGTCTAATATCATGAAATTTAGTCCGTATTTGTTTGCAACTGTCCCCAATGGAGAGCAAGTCCTTACTTCTTTTGTCACTTCATAATAGTTTATATTGTGTTGTACCTCCAACTTCTTTCTGTAATTTCCCGTATTATTTGAGCAAAGGAAACATATGATTGAAGATTGCTCTAAAGATGGGATAGGTTATTACTGGATACCTACAAGTCCCAGTCAAACTTAAAATAAATTTCTCCATATATTTCTATTTTATATCCTGGTCCGGTTGAGTATCGGTATTCATTTTCAGAAAATTTTTTAATGTGTTATTTTTTCCTGCAGTTAATTGTTCCTGTGATGCTTGAATTTAGGTCACTTAGAGAATGGCAGTGTTGCTGACAAGAAATTACTTAGATAAAAATTTACAGATTAAAATCAAAACAACAATTTTCTTGTGTAATGTTCCCAGTTCTGAAACTAGTATGTGATGCTATCATATGTCTCAAGGGTTGTTTCCTTCTACCAGTGTTTAATTCAATTCAATAGTAACTCGTAACTCCATGTAACATGTAGCTCTAGTCTCCAGTGCACATTTTTAGAATGTCTGTGATTGCTAAATTGCAGAATAGTTCAAATTGTATGTGAAAATTTAGATTCTTCCATAGCCGCCTGGAAAGAACTATTTTTGGAGAAGGTAAATGCATATCACCACTGCCAGTAGAACAGTAATTAGGCATTCATGCTAAGTTTATGGTAGATGACTGTTTTTGTACTTCATTTATATATTGGTGCAGTGTTCCAGAATGCATGTTACAGATGTGCTGTTGCTTTCCTCTTTACATTATGGCTAGGTTCATTCTATTGACAAAGAAAATGACTGTGTCGTATCCAGTTTCTTCCTCTTTGCTAAATTTTCATGAACCATGCCTTTCCAAAACTGACAATCAGTGATGAAGGTAAAAAGCTCATAATAATGCAAGACAAGAGTTCAAATCCCAGTCTTGCTACCATGATCTAGGGTTCTCCATAGTTTCTTCTAAATCATGGCGTGCTTTTGTTGGGATAGTTCTTTCGACAATGCAATAAGTTCTTTTTCCCATTCTTATCCAGCTGAGCTAGTATTCCATCTCCATACCATTTTAAATTATTATTCTCCCTCTCTTTCCTTCAGAAAGATTTCTACTGTGTTTCCTTGTAAGCATCTAAAATCCATACTATATGGGGTCATTCCAGATGGCGGCCATGTATCACAACCATCCCTCAATATAATTGGAAAATCCTTACAAATTCTAATGTAGCATTATATACAAGACCGGGGGGAAAAAAAAGAGAAGAAGACTGCTTGCGTTAGTAAAAATCTCTGTGGATAAGGATTTGCAACATAAGTGGTGTAAACACCACTGGGATGTGAAAATTATGGAACTGATGTACAAGTTTGTGGAAAACAACATGCTGAAATGTATTCAGCAGTGGAGGGATAAAATACAGATGTTTATTGATCCAAATGGACTCTGATTGAACGTATGTAGTATATACCTAAATTTGCAGCTCCCCCAACCTCCCTCCCCCCTCCTCTCTCTTTCTCTCCCCCCCTCTCCCTCCCCCCTCCTTCCCCCTCTCCCTCCCCCCTCTCCCTCCCCCCTCTCCCTCCCCCCTCTCCCTCCCCCCCTCTCCCTCCCCCCTCTCCCCCCCCTCACTTTCTCCTCCTTTCACTTACGAAATTTGTTATTAACAATCCAAACTAATTCAAAATTAATAGCAGTGTACATGGCTACAACACTAGGAGAAAGGATGATCTTCACTAATCAAGGTTAAATCTAACTTTGGCTGAGAAAGGGGTAAATTATGCTGCCACAAAAGTCTTTGGTCACTTACCTAATAGCATCAAAAGTTTGACAGATAGCCTTATAGCATTTGAAGGGAATTAAAAGAATTTCTGAACGGCAACTCCTTCTACTCATTAGATGAATTTTTGGATATATGTCTTCAGTAGTTGCTTTCTTGTTTTGGTAGCTTCTCAGTGTGTTTTTTTAGAAAATCCTACAGGTCGTCCTGCAGTTTGTTTAGACATTCAGACAGTTTTCATGCTTACCCCATCTGGCTTCAAAAGGACCTGCCACATTTTATCTCTGTCATAGCATTTGCAGAGTTCTAGCAGTGATTGTATATACCATGCACAAGCTTTTTCAACAAACCTGAATTTGTTCTGAATTTCTTCTCAAAAAGTACTTAGTTGTGCATTGCGTGCACAAAATGGCCTCCTCGGTTTCCTTGCATTTTATATCTGCTATTTCAGTGCATAGTGAAGCTAATGTCTTGAATTTGCATTATAGTCTAAGTTGCAGAATTCCTCAAACAGCAGTTTGTTGACCTCCAAAACTTAGTGTACTATACTGGTATTTACTTTTGCAATTAAAAAGAGAGCAATTCATATTTATAAGTAAAGTTATTTATAATACAGGCAACAATAAGGGCTCTGATTATGCATTAAAATGTAATATATGCAATTAATCTTATGAGTCTTCCATTAAATACATTGGTTTTGTTAGACTGGCTTACAACATTTTTGAACCACCTGTTTGGCAGAGATTTTCCCAGGCACTGGTTTTTTGTTGTGGGCCATATATTGTTGCCCCAAATTCTGTTTGTATTTCTTTCCATTCCTCCTCCATATATTATACTTAATTTTGCATTTCTGTCCCCTGTTTATATCTTTGCACATACTCCAGCCTAACAACACTGACTTTCCTACTCCACTGTTACACCGTTTCAGCACCCTAGTGACCCACTGAGAAATTAAATAAAAGAAAAAAAAGGGTTCTTAATGTACATTTTTGCCAACACACCTTTATACACAACTCATTCTTACTGCATAACTTTTATATGTGTAAACCCAGCATTCTAGAAAAATGGGTTTGCTGGAAGATATTCATTTGTGCTGTGTTATATGTCTTTCTGCACTTGGTAAGTTATTTACTGTTACTAAAAAGCAAAAATTTCTATTTTTACTACTAATGGAAATGGCAATAAATTGCTTGGTTTCAGTTGCATTAATTATTCTCTTGCCGGCCGAAGTGGCCGTGCGGTTCTAGGCGCTGCAGTCTGGAACCGCGGGACCGCTACGGTCGCGGGTTCGGATCCTGCCTCGGGCATGGATGTGTGTGATGTCCTTAGGTTAGTTAGGTTTAACTAGTTCTAAGTTCTAGGGGACTAATGACCTGAGAAGTTGAGTCCCATAGTGCTCAGAGCCATTTGAACCATTTGAATTATTCTCTTTGTCAGATTGTGGATTTAGAAACATTATTCTGCATAACAATCTCAAATTGTCGTAATAAAGGAATGTGGGCAGCATTATGCTTGAGGATAGAGAGAGGGAGAGAATATGATACTGATACAGACACAGAGAGAGAGACATGCACGAACTCACCTGGAGTCAACTAGAGAAATTAAAGCTCACTGAGGAATAAAATTGTTTTAAAAAAAAACTGATTTCCTGTAGTTGAATAATACATTGACTGCCAACTAATGATGTAGTTGGAAACTGACATAAATGCAGTTAAATGTGATGTGACCTGTCCAGGTGCTGATCTGGCATTTCCTGGAGGCTAGCAATCATTTTTTAGCACACTGGCTAGATTACAGTAAAAGGTAGCATCACATTATGCACACTTTATACAGTTCTGCCCTCTTCATATCAATGTTTTCACCTTTCTTTATAAGGCACTCCTTGCCACAGTGCAGTTTTATCAGGGCACATTTTGTGAAATGAGATAATGACAGTATTTCTTTCTATCCTTAAGCTCAGCAAGCATACTGCTGCTTCATTCCCCTGTTGACTAGAGGTGAAACCTTGTACATAACAGACATCACTCTGGAGTTTCATTTGTTCATGTCACTTCAGCAGTGTCTGTAATGTCTTAGGTAGTGTAATAAATATAGTCAGCAGTGAATTTGTTTTGCATGAAATTGAAGTGGCATGATTTTAAAACTCCAGAGAGGTAAATGTTGTGAACAAGAGTGAAAGTGTCTGTCTCTCTGTGTGCAGCTACCCTGGGGTTTCGAGTGGTGGTGATGTCGACTATGATACAATGGCATACATGGATCTCAGTAGTATTGATGATGTCGCCTTCGACTTGAATAACCTGAACTTGCCTGAACTGATGCGGTCATTAAGACAGTGAAGATACTGGATAAGGTATGGAGCCAGGCATATATATGAAATTAGTCATTTGGTAGCCTTTTGACAGCTTCATTAACTTTAATACTATCAGCTTGTTGCACCTGGTCCTATTATTTGATACTTTCATCTTATGATAGTTTTTTTTTTTTTTAATAAGACTGTTACTCCTAGGTTAACACCATAGCTGGTATTTGTGCTTTTTGAAATATATTTTTGTGTTGTAAGTGGTGTAATGCCTAGGAAATGGTGCAAACTAATGGACTGTGGATTGTT
Organism: Schistocerca nitens; assembly: GCF_023898315.1. Lineage (NCBI taxonomy): Eukaryota > Metazoa > Arthropoda > Insecta > Orthoptera > Acrididae > Schistocerca > Schistocerca nitens. The sequence continues at coordinate 669,270,532 of NC_064618.1, forward strand.
AACATTACATAGCCTTTGATAAAATATGGACAAGTTGGAAAGTGTATGTGGTGTTTTATGCGTGAAAATTTAGTGCTCTAGATGTTCTCACATTTGCATTATATTGATGACAAGGAAGCTTTATTGCCAAATCTCCTTTACAAGCATCTTTGTGTAAAAGAACTTAAGTCAAAACATAAGAGTTTTTCCTTGTCAGAAGAATGTTTTTGTGCACAAAAGTGAGAAAGTATATTTTTAATTGATTATTAAGGGTCGTATGAAAGGAAACTGTAAATCGTGAATAAGTTGTTGTTATTATTACATACAAACCTGGTGACTGCCAAAATACTTCTGTAAATATGATGTTTTATTGTTGATGGTGTAATTGGAAATAGGTCAAGTATTAATCTTTTGTTGTATTACACAGCTACTTCAATTTATAACTTATTGTAGAAATTTTAATGTTTATATGTGCCATAAAATTACCTGTATTTGCTGTTAATGATCACTGTTAGAGTGATGTGAAGGGATATTTACCTTGCTGTGATTTCTTATGTGTTATATCAGTTGTGGAAGTTTCATAGTTTATTAATGAATGTTTGTTGACATTGGATGTGAAGAGTGACACGCTGACAATCATGTAAACTGAAAGAACAGTAATGGATTGTTTGTGGCTGTGACTAACGTAGATAAGTGATAGAACCCATTTTAAACAGAATTTAGAGTTTGGATCATATCAAACAATGCAAATAGAAAGAGTTCATGGAAACACCTCTTTAGTTGTAGGGTAAAAGAAAAATTTAAATTTAAGCCTGCTTGACTCTTTAGTCACTGTAGGTACAACATACCTTTGTCAGTACAGTTCATCAAATTATGTACTAATCAACATGCATTTAGACAAATAGCAATTATCATACAAGTCTTTCTATTGCCCATATTCATTTCATGTTAGCTTTGTATACTCTTCATGCTGAATGGAACTGAGTTGAATATGGGCAAAGATAATGGCACTGAACTACTTCACCATGGCTCACGCCATTCAAGCACTTGTAATGAAACACTGAAATTTTTAATGCCAGTACCAGTATATTTTTACATCAGGTAAGAGTTCAGTTCGACAGTTGAAACAAGATCTACTATATTTAGATTACTGTATGTTATTGTGCTAATCTAATATACAAAATGCCATATTGGTAATAATGATTTTGACTGTTGTTATGTCGACATTGAGCATGACTTTATGTAAACTGCACTTTTGCTGTTTATAGATTCTATAAAATTTGTAAAATATGAAGTCACGCTACAGTACACACAAGATGACAAGTAAAGATGTAGGTGTTTTTTCCCCCACATGATAAGAGAACATGTTGCAAAGCTATAGCAACATACTGGATAAAAGTTATGTAGGTAATATTATTTCTTGTGAGGTTAGATGTTGGATAGGTGTACATTCCTGATTATAGTGTGTATTATACCTTTCACATTTAAAATATGTTCAAAAACCTTTCAGTGTGAAATTTTTGCTATTTTTTTTTTTTTTTTTTTTTTGTGGAGAATGCAGATTTTGTTCCTGTTGTTGTTGTTGTCACAGTATTTAAAGACTGTTTTACTTTTAGAAGCAGCATCATCTTTTTAAAAATTTCATCAGTTTCTCAGTACTCATCCTGAAAAGATAAATGTGATAAAATTTTTGTTACAGACTTTTTGTCTCAGTTTCCACCAACATACACAGTCCCCCATGCTCTGTTTTGTTTGGAGTTAGGTCTTTGCTAGCACAATGAATATACATAACAATTATACAGTAACTTGAAATACAAACATCAGGGCATGTAAAATCAACTGCTCTTTGTATGCCTATATTGAGACATTGTGCAGTTGAAAGGCAAGTAAACAAAATGTTGAAACCATAGTAGACACCCCTTCCTTAAACTCTTACTTCATTCTGGTCTCTCTTCCACACCATTAGTGAAATTTGTAAATGTGTGAACACTCTTCTGTTTTCTCAATACTCTTCTTCTATTCTGTGCCTCCCCCACTGAATCTACCTCTTATCTCAGATGCACGTGTACTACTTCCTGCCAGACACCACTTGTTGGACATTCATGTGTGGGTTACCACATTTACCTGGCTGTTCCAAAACAATTCTTTCATCCCCTTTCCATTAATATGTTGTGTTGAATGTTTTAAAAAGTTCTTGGGGTATTAACTGAATATTTGTCTAAGAGAAGACAAGGACTACCCCCTACATTAGTTACAGAGCTCTTTCTTTATTGGAAATACTTGTAACAATCCACCTGTTTCATTTGTTCCCTCACTTTATCAGATAACTTTCTCCAGGATTTGCAGTGTACAAGAAACATTAAGTACCATCTAATAAGACAGCGTATGATTTTCCTCAGACTGCTGTTTGTTTTTGGCTCAAAATTGCAGGTAAGATGCGTTATTGGTGCTGTTAAGTACATGCATTGTGGTACATAGGTATGGTTTAAAATGAACAAGTTTGCTTAGAGGTACAGTTTTTAGTGGAGTTTCACTGAGTTATTGAGATTGTGAATCCTTGTAGTAAAGTTTGCATATGGCTTGGTGTTGTGGGATATGCTTTCTGAACATAGAATAAATTTTGTTTTTCTAGATGAAGGGGAGGGGGGAGGAATCTTCAGCAAGTTACATCTGGTTCTGAGAGTAAAGTGTTTCAGTATCCATGTAAAGGAATTATGAGGCAGCATATTAAGTATTGTTTGCCATTTGCCTGTGCTTTATGTGTATTCAATCATCTGTTTATATACCTCATGTCTTTGTCTCATGTATTCTGGAAGTATAATTTTCTCACCAGTTTTCCCTTTATACTCTCACTTATTTTAAGCTGTGCTTATCATCCATGTTCCACCTTGCTCTGTGCTCAGTGGAATACTTACCTACCAGTTATTGTCTGATACATACTCTTCATATTCATTTGTTTATTGTATATAGACATCTTTGTCAAGCATTTAATATCACTCCTTGTTGGATAGCTTTAAGAATACCTGCTCTCAGTGGAGTGTTTATGTTCACCGTGTTGTCTCAGAATGGTTGTAAACTACCGTATGCCCTTAACAGCAGATCTATGTATTAGCATCAGTTGAAAAATGTGCCTTCATTAAGCTGAACACTTTGCCATATTTGCATATAAACATTGCATTGTTGGATTGCATAAATTGTAAAAAAAAATGTATTAGCCACACTACACAGTTAATAGTTTTCCTAAAACAGGATGATAAGTAAAATAAATAGTACTTTCAATGTTACAGATAATTAGATTTCATTTATTATTGGTATTTAGCCCATGCCTAAGCTTTGTAATTAGATGAATGTATAGTTCTGTTTATATGCTAAAAGAAACTCATGGTTTGTGTTAGTGAAAGTTCATTTCAGTAAAAAAGGAGTGCTGAATGTTTTTCCCGAGGAGAAATTTATATAACATGAATATAATTTGAATCAACAAAATGGTAGTCAAATAACTAAACTAAAATTGTGTTTGTCAGGAAATGCATTTTCAGTATTGCAAATACTAAACTTTCAGTTGTAGATTTTCCTGAACTGTTATTTGTATGTCTGTGTTATTGCAATGACAGCTTGCTCAGTATTTTGTGAAGTGAAGAAACTAGAAGGGACAACCCTCTTATAACAAATCTCCTTGCAGAGAGTTGTTTTATTTACTTGACTCATTTTACACATAAGGTAAGTTTTTGAAATTTTAAATAAAGCACCATTTTCATCTGGTTGCAATAGCCTTAACTTTGTAGCTGAATTTTATTAAACCACTGTGATGTATGCCTTTATATGCAACTGCAGCTGTAAAGTGGAAAAGGACATACAGTGATTTTGTTCTATCACACAGTTATGTTTTATAATGTAATTCAAAAAGTACAAATAAAAAGAGGTTGTCAATTTTTGGAAATATGTGTTGCGATTGATGGATGTAAATAAACAATCAATAAGTTGTACAAATCAATATTTGAATAAATCAGTGTCTACAGTTATTGGTATGTAATGTGATTGACAGTGTACTTAATTCGTCCAAATACTACCTCTGTTTTTTAAGTCTGTAAGATATCAAGTGAATGTGTGTTATGAAACAGCATGAACAATGTTATCACTTACTTATTGAACAGGTGTGGTAATACTGATTTTTGTAAGGCCATGTCCAAAATTTGTAATAAATGAAAGTATACACACATTTTCCCCCTCCAAAGGAATAATTGTTGTTCTAGTACTGTTGGCTGTGGTTCATAAGAAGAGGAAATTGGTGGCTTCATTGGGGCTACAGGCTGTGCATTCGATCCATTTTCCTGTATTCTACACTTTATCAAAATATGTTTAATGATGTTTATTGCAGAGTTCACTCATCTCCATTGTATTTGTGAAAAGTTGTGTTTGCTGTTTCAATATAGTAGTTTCCACATAACAAGGCTAATATTTTATAGAAGAGCTGCACAGAATTTTATGTTGAGAGCTGACCAGTGGAGAAAGGATTTTAGGAAGAAAAGAGACAAGATGTTGTAACTTCTGCTCCAAGAATTAATTGATCTGTTTCTGGCTTTGGAAGGAGTGACTATTCAGCATTTTACTGTACATGATTGTGAGACTGCCAGCCATTAACTAATTGTGTGGTTGTCAAGTTATTTGTTTGATCTTCAATTCAAAGACTGGTTTGATGGCACCTCTTCACACTAGTTTATTCTAGATAAACATCTATATATCTAAATAACTACTGCAATATATATCCATCTGAAATCTACTTATTGTACTCATGCCTTGGTGTCTCTCTACACTTTTTACCCCCACTATGGTAATCCCTGTTATCAAATTGACGCTTCAGGATGTGTCCTATCAATCAGTGCCATCTTTTATTCAATTTGTGCCATAAATTTGTTCTTTACCCAGCTTGATTTAGTACCACCTCATTAGTTAATCTACCTACATAATATTCTGTAGCATCACATTTCAAAAGCTCCTATTGTCTGAACAACCTAATGTCCATGTTTAACTTCTGTAAGACACTGCACTCCATACAAATACTGTCAGAAAACACTTCTTAATACTCAAATTTATATTAGGTGTGAACAGATTTCTCCATTTCAGAAATGCTGTTCTTACCACAGCCAGTCCACATTTCATATCCTCTTTACTTTGGCCATCATCAGTTATTTTACTGCCCAAATAGCAGAACTCAATACTAATTTTAGTGTCTTATTTTAGAATCTAATTCCCACAGTATCACTTATTTAATTCGACCACATTCCATAACCTTTGTTTTACTTTTGTTGATAGCCACATCTGACAGAATTACCATGTCATCAGGTAGCCTCAAACTTTTATTTCTTATCCCTGTACTTGAAATACTCCCTTGCCCAATTTCTCCTTTTTTTCCTTTCCCACCTGCTCAATTTACATATTAAATAACATGGGGATAGGGGAGTGAGACACCACTCCCTGCTCGACTAATGCTTCCCTTTCGTCTTTCAATTGTTATAACAGTAGCCTGGTTTCTGCACAGAAATTATAAATGACCATTTGCTTGATGTGTTACATCCCTATTACCTTCAAAATTTCAGTAAGTATTGTCCAGTAAACATTGTCAAAAGTTTTTTCTAAATCTTTTGCCTTACTTCGGCTTATTGTCTAAGATAAGACTAGGGTCAGTACCGCCTTGTGTATTTCTACATTTCTCACAAACCTAAACTGATATTCCCTTATTAAATTGACGTTTCATTGGTATTCACAAATGTCAGCATCTTGCCTTCTTTTGAATTTGAATTATTACTTTCTTCATGAAATCTGAAGGTATTTCCACTCTCATTTATCTTGGACACCAAGTGGAATAGTTATCTTATGGCTTTTGTTCACAAAGATCTCAAAAATTCTGTGGGGAATTTTGTCTATTCCTGGGGCCTTATTTCCACTTAGATTCTTTTAGTGCTGCTTCAAGTTCTTCTCCCATATCATCTTCACGTACTTCCTCTTCCATTTTTACGGTACTGTTTCCAAGTCTGTTTCGCTTATACAGACACTCTACATATTCCTTCCATCCTTCTTTGCTTAGTAACTGACTTGTCATCTGAACTCTTGATATGCAAACAGTTGATTCTCTTTTTCCAAAAGCCTCGAAATTTTTCATGTCGACAGCATCTATCTTTCCCCTAGTCATACATACTCCTGCAGCCTTCCATTTTTCCTGCTGCTTAACTATTTTGCATTTTCTCACTTTGCCTGCTTAATTTGCTGCATTTTTATACTTTCTTCTCTACTCAGTGAAATTCAATATTACCTGTGTTATCCACGGATTTCTACTAGCTTTGACTTTTTACGTCTATGATCCTCTGCTGCCTTCACTATTTCATCCCTCAAAACTATCCATTCCACTTCAGTTGTATACTTTTCTCTTGCTTTAGTGTAATGTTTCCTATTATTCCTTCTGAAACTCAACCGCCTCCGGTTTTTTCAATTTATCCACGCCATGTCTCCTTCATTTCCCACCACCTTGCAATTTCTTCAGTTTTAATCTGCAGTTCATAACCAATAAGTTAGGATTGGATCCACATATGACCCTGGAAATATTTTACAATTTAGTATTTGGTTTTGAAATCTCTGTCGTGCCATTATATGATCGATCTGGAACCTTACAATGTCCTCTGTTCTCTTCCACATATAAAACATTTGTTCATGATTCTTAGCAATGACTACATTATGCTCTGTGCAGAAATTTTACCAGGTGGCTTCCTCTTTCATTCTTTTCCCCCCACTACAGGATTACAGTTACCTATCCAAATTAATCATCTTATTTAACTATCTGCATAACTTCCTGTATGCCATCTTGTATTCTTGCACTCTCTTCTTCATCTGCAAAGCTTGTTGGCATACAGTTGTGGTGGTGCATGTTGGCTTTGTGTCTGTCTTTGCTGTGACAGTGCAGTTATTATGCTGTTCATACTAGCTAAGCCACATTGTTATTTTCTTATTTGTTATTCCTGCTCTTCTTGCCACCAAACTTCACTAATTTAGTCCCCCTACATCTAACTTCTACCTATGCATTTCCCTTTTTAAATTCTCTAAGCTATGTATCTGATTAAGGAAACTAACATTTTACACTCCGGCCTGTGGAATGCCAGTTTTCTTTTTCTAGATGAAGACATCCTTCTGAGTATGGGAGACTATTTTACCTCTGTAGTATTTTATCCAAGAGGATGCCATCATTATTAAACAGTACAGTAGAACTGCATGCAGTTGGGGGAGGGGGCAGATAATGGATATAGTTTCCCCTTGTTCAGCTGTTTGCAGTATCAGCATAGCAAATGTTACAAGACCATAAGTCATCCAGTCCGTTGCCCCTGCTACTACTAAAAAGGCTGCTCTCCTCCTTCAGGCTCCATGGATTAACTTGGCCTCCGCACTGTAGCTGCACCTAGAGTATGGTGTCCATATCATAGATGTGCTAAGGCGGGACATTGCGCATTTAGAAAATGAAAATGCCGAACTGAAAAAAGCGCATAATATCCCGATCGCCAAAGCAAGTAAAACACGGAACTGGGAGCACAGGACTAGCATGATCACGGAAGAAAGAAGCAAAAAACGAATGGAACGAACTGCGGCAATAAAAGCAATTTGTGTCCCACCTACAATAAACGAGTGCTCTGAAGTGGATACAGGCCTAAAGGCAGAAACAACAAGGCAACAAATGTTTACTAGGCCAAAAAGGGTTGGTCATGTGAAACCCAGTGACTGTAGAATTCCTGTGGTAACAAACCGTTTTCATGCACTTGATTCAGATATAAATGTGGAATCCACGGAAAACTGTGACGACAACAACACGCCGAATCTACACTGCTGGCCACCGTAAATGCAACACCAAGAAAGACAAGAGGTAGCACAACAAAATTTATTTTGTAGATAACATGTTGACCAAGTATCAAATGATTACGTTTACAGACGTCTGTGACATGTGGTTCCTGCCAGAATCAGTAGCCAGAGTAGCCGCCATTGTTGGAGATCACCGCTGCCACATGTCTCGGCATTGAGTCAAAGAGATGTTGGATGTGTTCCTGAGGTACAGCAGCCCAAGCAGCTTCCACACGTTGCCAAAGATCATCTGGTGTGGCAGCTGGGGATGTAATCTGGGTCACTCGTTGAGCAACCATGGACCACATGTTTTCTATCGGCGAAAGATCCGGAGAGCGAGCCGGCCAGGGAAGCAATTCAATCTGGTTATTGACGAAGAACCTTTGGACAATGCGTGCCACGTGTGGTCGCGCATTATCCTGTTGAAATATGGCTGTGGCCGAGCCCTGTAGGTAAGGAAGGACAACTGACTCCAGCACCTCGGATATGTAGCGCTGGCTATTTAAAGTACTGGCAGTGCGTACTAGAGGCGTGCGAGAGTAATATCCAATACCGCCCCATACCATAATACCCGGTGCAAGACCAGTGTGGCGGTGCATAATGCAGCTGTCCAGCATCCTCTCTCCACGGTGTCTCCACACTCGAATCCGACCATCGTGGTGCTGCAGACAGAAGCATGCCTCATCAGTAAAGACAACGTCATTCCATTCTGCTGTCCACATCCGTCTGTCATCACACCATTGGCGACGGAGACGTCTGTGGTTCTGCGTCAATGGTAGACGAAGCAATGGACGTCTTGCGGACAGACCACTCTGCTGTAAACGGCATCGAATGGTATGCGCAGACACTGGATGATGCGTTACAGACGCAATGTGCTGTGCTACGGTTCGGGATGTCAGTGAGCAATCCGTCACTGCCATGCGCACAATTTGCCTATCAGCACGTGCTGTGGTGCACCGAGGTGAATGCGATCGACCACGTCGGTCCGTCATACCCTCCTGCATCCAACGGTCACATATCCGCATTACAGTTGTTTGGTTTCATCCAACACGACTAGCGATTTCTCTGTATGATAATCCACAATCTCGGTAAGCCACTATCCTTCCTCTGTCGAACTCGGATACTTGATCAAAAGATGTTCGCTGTTGTCTACGAGGCATAACTGATCATCTTGTGAAACAACCACAAGGTAAACACACGTGCCGAACGTACACTCGTCGAAATCACCAAGCCTTAAATGGCGCTATGAGGTGGTGCCACAGGCGCGTGTGATGTGCGTCTGCGCTGAAATTCTAATCAGTTGCATATCTCATCGCTGCAAACTCATGGTGTAAATTTCACTTGATTCGGATGCTTCCTTCAGGGTGTTGCATTTACGGTGGCCAACAGTGTATATAGTGACAAGCACATGAGCAGAAACTTCTGCAATAGACTTGAAGACAAACTCAAAGTGAAAATATTCTCTGATAGCCATGGACGTGAAATTGCAAAAATACCACATTACAGTCATTGTATACAAGCAACTAGTATTGTCAAACCAGGTGCACCCATCCAAGAACTCATTAGAAACATAGAAACTGAAAATGATCGTCATATTGTTGTCATAGCTGGAGCCAATAATGTATATAAAAATGATCTCCACAGTGCAACACGAAACGTTACGGCAGTACTAAATTCAACAGAAGAGAAATCAATTTTTGTAGTCGGAATTCCACATAGGCATGACCGTTCAGAATGGTCATGTGTGAACGTGGAAATCGTTAAACCAAACTAGCAATACTCAAAGATTTGCAGGGCCTACCAAAATGCATATTTTGTAAGTATGGACTGCAAAGAGACTGTTACACGAGACATGGCATGCACCTTAATAACAGAGGCAAGAAGATTCTGTGCCAAAACATCAGGCATGATACTGAAAGCATCTGACAACCAAAAAGTAATTGCTGCTCTTCCAGTTCCTTGCTTGACGCAAGCAGAACCTGAAAAAATGGTTACTTCTATAGCAGCAGTAGAGGTGGAAGCAGCAATTGTAGCTACACACATAACAAACGCTGCAGCAGCAGTACCTACCACACTTCATCTACAGGATTCAACATCAGCAGAGGATGAAGCAACATCCAAATCTCCACTGTCACCAGTTTCCACAACAATTGCCTACAGCAGCAGCAGGAGCAATACCTATCACACTTCATCAGCAAGATTCAACAGCAGCAGAAGAAGAAGAAGAAGCAACCACCTTATCTCCTCAGTCATCTGATGCCATAACAGTGCCTCCACATACCATAACAGCAGTTCCATCAATTCCTGTAGTAGCAGCCTCATCTACAATATCGTCACAAGGAGGGAAGAGTAGGCATGCAACAGTAGATGTGCTACCACCCCAAGTGAACAATTTTTTAGTAAAAGGCAACAAGAGGCAGAAATCCAAAAGATAAGCCTTGTTAAAGGTTTGAAAACCAATCACCATAGTGTTCATTGTGTAAGCAATAAGAGCATGGATCTTAAAATATGTTACCTTAACATTCAGGGGCTGAAAGATAAAGAAGTTATCATAAATGAGTTTGGTCTTGATAACCAGTTTGATATTTTTTGTCTGAACACTGGACTAATGAGAATGAACTTGCAGTTACCAAATTTGACAATTTTAGTATAGTAAATAGCAACTGTAGGAAAGAGCACATTAGAAGTGGTGTGGCAATTTATTCCAACCAGTCACTCAATTGTACAATAACCAAACTAGACCTAAATTCCTTGTGTGATGAACAGCACTTTGAAGTTACGGGTATAATCATTAATAGTCATAAGCTAATAGTAGTATCCATGTACAGATAACCAAAGGGAAGCATTAACAAATTTTTAGAAAAAATGGACATGCTACTGAGTGAATTAAGTAATATTAAATGGCTACACTATGATATTGCAATAGGAGGTGATTTGAATGCTGATTTTGATGTAGTGTTGCAGATCTGGAAAACTTACTAAGACAATACAATTTACATCATGTCAATAACAGGCCCACAAGAAACAAAGCATGTTTAGATAACATCTTTGTAAACTTCAAGACCACTGAAAACACATGCGAAGTTGTAGTGTTCCCATTCTCTGACCATGACTCCGTATCTCTAAATTATGCAAGTAAAATTCCCCTCAATATTAATTCAGTGAAAGAAATAGGAGACACAATTGTCAAACCAGACATTAGTCCATCACAGTTACTCTCCCAAAATTGGGGTGGACAGTCACTAAATACAAACGTGCTAACCTTCTCCGAAGTATCGCCTAGATTTGTATAAGGGGTCATAAAACAACTGAAATCATCTGATAGCTTAGATACATATGGCATATCAAGCAACCTGCTAGAAAAAGTGAGAGATTGCATTCTGTACCCTTTAACCCATTGCATAAACAAGTGCTTACGTGAGGGATATTTTCCTGACGAGTTAAACCTGTCTAGTATACAAAAAGGGAGATACTCTCCATCTAGTTACAGGCCTATTTCAATAGTACCCGCATTCTCCAAGGTAATAGAATGCATCATGTACCGACAGTTATCATCTCACTTTGAGAATCTAGGAATAATTAATGCTACACAGTACGGGTTTAGGAAGAATCTGTCGGCCATTGATGCAATCAACACGGTAGTCAGTTACATCTTCAAAGTTTTTGAGAACAAAGGCTTTGCTCAGGTCTCATTCTGTGACCTAAGCAAGGCCTTCAACTGTGTTGAGGACACGCCACTACTAGAGAAACTAGAATTCTACGGCATCAAAGGAAACAGTCTCAGGCTATTAAAAGCTTACCTCAACAACTGTGAGCAGGTAGTTCGTGTTGGTAAGGAAAAGTCGAACATAGAAAATGTTAAAGTAGGTGTGCCTCAGGGATCTGTACTGGGCCCCTTCCTGTGTCTGATAATGATCAATGACCTCCCCTCGTTTATTAGATCCACCACTGTATTGTATGCAGATGATACGACTTTTCTTCATAGCATTAACAATCTTAATGATCTTAAAACCTGTGCTGAAAATACTCACTCACACAGCATATTGGTACAGAGCAAATAGTTTCCTGCTGAATGAAAATAAAACTCAGTAGATAATCTTCACTCTAAGAGACAAGCCACAATCTGATGACCCTAGTTCTGTTAAATTCCTGGGAGTTTATTTAGACGAAAAGTTATCCTGGGGCCAACATGTAAACTATATTAGTAGTAAGCTATCTAGAGCAATTTATTTATTAAGACAACTCAGAAATTGTGTACCTGAAACGTACATCAGATCATCTTATTTTGTATTTTTCCGAAGTATAATATCCTATGGCATTTTCTTGTGGGGTAACTGTAGTCATATACATGACCTATTATTGCGGAAGAAGGCCATTAGGATAATTACAAATTCTTCACATAAGGCTCACTGCAAAACTTTATTTACTAGACAAAAAATTATGACAGTAATAAACCTCTATGTATACACTGTCTTAATCTTTACGAAGAAGAACCTACAAGATATGAAACGTAGAGAAAATGTACATTGTTACAACACAAGAAGCATCAAACACATATACATGCCTTACCACAGATTATCAAAATCAATAAATAGCTATGAAGTCACAGGGCACAAACTATTTAATAAGCTTCCACATGCTATACAGGATCTTCCTGAACATACATCCTAAGAAAGACTGCACGAATGGTTTATTGCCCATCCGTTCTATGATATCAATGAATTCTTCAACAGTAAAATGCAGTAATCCAACAGATGACCCACAGTACATTTATTGTAATATGAGCTAAAATATTTCAGTAGTCAATACCTTATCACACTGTATTATAAATTGTATCTTCATTTGATGTTGTCAATTGCTGTAATGGCCTAAAGACAATAAAATCTTTATTATTATTATTAAACACAAGCCACCACAACTCAGGAATGTCAGTGGTTCTTGGGGGGATGGGGCCGAGTTAGTATCTTCATTATGTGAGACAAGTTTGTTCTTTTTTTGTGTGTATATTTGTCAGTGATGACCTCTTAACACTTTCGCTGCGGGATCGGTGCAGGCGCGCAACTCTCCAGTGCGGCCCGGTAACGTGCGAGTGCGGGCCGGTAACACTCTGAAAGGGCAGGTACCCCTCGGAGCCGACGCTCCTATGACACCTGAGTTACAGGCCGACGTCAAGACCTTGTAAGATCTGTAGGATTATGTTCTATACTGACTTAATGATGACGCCTACACTTAGAGGTTTCCATTTACAAATCATAGATCCCTCTTTTGTATTTTCGCTCAGCAATTTGTTGACTGCGTTATCGTTCGTTTCGTCACCTACAAGTTGCAACAATTCGTCTGTTACCAATAATCTGAAGAAATCCATAGGAGAATTGCCAGCAAGATGAATTTGCAGAACTTCTTCCTTCGTGATTGGGTGATACTGCATATTATATGGTTCTTTATGCCAGGACTCACCCGGATTATCTCCGTGTGACAGATCGGGCTCTTTTTCGTCGTCGATTTCCACACAGTCGTCGTGATTCGTATCGTCAGATTCGGAACTGTCACGAAACAGATTCGAAAGCTGTGCTTCCACACTATCATCACCCTGCAATTCTTTTGCAGCCTGTAAATGAAAATCTCCGTGGTATGCCGAGACCTCACTACACGGAAAATCACTGTCGTCTAGTACACTAAGTAACTGTTCCTCTGTCAATTTAAAACTTTTCCTGTTCCTTTTCACACTGGAAGGTCCAGGTGTTGGTTCATTAGCCGCCATTACCAACAATATATGTTCGATAACTGACCACACAAAACAAAAGTTTACAAGCTTTGATGCTAGCTTAGACGCTGCAACTAAACTGAGTAATCCGACAGTGAGCGCGGACGCTTATAAGCGTCAGCCGCACTGGCTCGTGGCTTGTTTTGACGCTTATAAGCGTCAGCCGCAGCGAAAGTGTTAAAGCTTGGCGTGTCCTAATTCAACACATTCATTTTCTCACCAATAAGCAGACATCAAAATATGTCTAGCCCCCTGTAAAATATTTTACTGTGTATCAGAGTTATTCAAAATAAATAAACTGTCATGCTTTGAATGCTGTAGGAGCACTGTTTATGGTAACCCAACTCTGGACTAAATGGTATTTAAATATCTGTGTGTCTAAAATAAGTGTGAGTCAGAAATAAGCAGTGTGGTATCACCAGTACACATAGCTGCTCATTCTAAAGTCATACATGTGGCACAAAATACAGGGTTATTACAAATGATTGAAGCGATTTCACAGCTCTACAATAACTTTATTATTTGAGATATTTTCACAATGCTTTGCACACACATACAAAAACTCAGTTTTTTTAGGCATTCACAAATGTTCGATATGTGCCCCTTTAGTGATTTGGCAGACATCAAGCCGATAATCAAGTTCCTCCCACACTCGGCGCAGCATGTCCCCATCAATGAGTTCGAAAGCATCGTTGATGCAAGCTCGCAGTTCTGGCACGTTTCTTGGTAGAGGAGGTTTAAACACTGAATCTTTCACATAGCCCCACAGAAAGAAATCGCATGGGTTTAAGTCAGGAGAGGGTGGAGGCCATGACATGAATTGCTGATCATGATCTCCACCACGACCGATCCATCAGTTTTCCAATCTCCTGTTTAAGAAATGCCGAACATCATGATGGAAGTGCGGTGGAGCACCATCCTGTTGAAAGATGAAGTCGGTGCTGTCGGTCTCCAGTTGTGGCATGAGCCAATTTTACAGCATGTCCAGATACACGTGTCCTGTAACGTTTTTTTCGCAGAAGAAGAAGGGGCCGTAAACTTTAAACCGTGAGATTGCACAAAACACGTTAACTTTTGGTGAATTGCGAATTTGCTGCACGAATGCGTGAGGATTCTCTACCGCCCAGATTCGCACATTGTGTCTGTTCACTTCACCATTAAGAACAAATGTTGCTTCATCACTGAAAACAAGTTTCGCACTGAACGCATCCTCTTCCATGAGCTGTTACAACCGCGCCGAAAATCCGAAGCGTTTGACTTTGTCATCGGGTGTCAGGGCTTGTAGCAGTTCTAAACGGTAAGGCTTCTGCTTCAGCCTTTTCCGTAAGATTTTCCAAACCGTCGGCTGTGGTACGTTTAGCTCCCTGCTTGCTTTATTCGTCGACTTCCGCGGGCTACGCGTGAAACTTGCCCGCACGCGTTCAACCGTTTCTTCGCTCACTGCAGGCCGACCCGTTGATTTCCCCTTACAGAGGCATCCAGAAGCTTTAAACTGCGCATACCATCGCCGAATGGAGTTAGCAGTTGGTGGATCTTTGTTGGACTTCGTCCTGAAGTGTCGTTGCACTGTTATGACTGACTGATGTGAGTGCATTTCAAGCACGACATACACTTTCTCGGCTCCTGTCGCCATTTTGTCTCACTGCGCTCTCGAGCGCTCTGGCGGCAGAAACCTGAAGTGCGGCTTCAGCCGAACAAAACTTTATGAGTTTTTCTACGTATCTGTAGTGTGTCGTGACCATATGTCAATGAATGGAGCTACAGTGAATTTATGAAATCGCTTCAATCATTTGTAATAGCCCTGTATTGTTATCTCTCAGATATTCTACAGGCTTCAGGTTTGATCTTTCAACAGGCCATTCCAGCAGCTTCAACAGATTCTCTAGGAAACATGACACAAAGATCCTTGGTTTGTGGACAGGGCACTATCATCCTGGTAGAGAAAATATCAGATTCCCAACTACGTCTTGGTTTGAGAATCATGCTGTTGTGAACAAAAAAAAAAAAAAAAAAAAAAAAAAAAAAAAAAAAAAAAAGTTTTCCCAAGGACTTTTGTGATGGCCTCAGCTCAACTATTAGGTCTCGTAAGCAGAAAAATAAACATATATAGAATGTCTTATCACCCACAGTACAGCACTCAGGTAAATGCCTTAGGCAAGTTCATAGACTTGTATACACTGATCAGCCAGAAAATTATGACCACCTACCTGATAGCCAGTATATCCACCTTTGGCACAGATAACAGCAGCAACATGTCATGTCATGGAAGCAGTGAGGCCTTGGTCAGTGGAGGGAGTTGGCACCACATCTTTACACACATCACCTAATTCCCTTAAATTCTGGGGAGGGAGCAATGAGCTCTGAATCTATGTTCAATATCATCCCAGACGGGATCGTTCAGGTTCAGATCTGGCGAGTTAGGGGTCCAGCATATCAATTGGAACTCACCACCGTGTTCCTCGAACCATTCCTTCACTCATGGACTTGTGACATGGCGCATTATCTTGTTGAAAAATGCCACTGTTGTCTGGAAACATGATCGTCATGAATGAGAGTACACGGTCTGCAACCAGTGTATGATACTCCTTGGCCATCATGGTGCCTTGCACGAGCTCCACTGGACCCATTGATGCCCTTGTGAATGTTCCCCAGAGCATAATGGCGCCACTGTCAGCTCATCTCCATCCTGCTGCACAGGTGTTGAGGAGATCTTCACCTGGAAGATGACGGATTTGCTCCCCCATTGTCATGATGAAGAAGGTATTGGGATTCATCAGACCATGCAATGCTCTGCCATTGTGCCAGCATCCAGTGATGATGGTCACAAGCCCATTTGTGTTCAGGCACACTTGTGCTCTGCCCAGTATTAAAGCCTGATGATGATAGTTCTGCCACAGTTCGCTGCCAGTCCAGTTTTTCGAATTTGCCCAGCATACAAAGTCAGACATTTGTCATGAGGGGTGGCTGCCCAACCTCAAGTCGAAATGGTTTCACCTTGGTTTTGCCACATGTTGGAAGACACTTCTTTAACACTCAACACGTTATGCTGTTTTCAAAATGCTTGTGCTGAGCCTCCGGACTACCACAATCTGCCCTTGGTTAAATTCAGATAGATTGTGCGCCTTCACAGTTCTACATACGGACAGCATTCTCAATGATACTACATGCACCGAGCATGTATCTGACTAACAGTCATTCCTTATTAGGTGGTGCTACTATTGCCCGTATGGGTTTATATTGATAATAGGTCATAATGTTCCAAGCTGATCAGCGAATGTTTGCTACATCGTTTACTGTAATCCTTTACTACACATTATAACCATGGCATTGTTGGAACCATAATAAGTGACTTAGACTAATTGTTCATGTGATCATTGGCTTCTCGACAGCAGTCATCAGGTGCAGTCTCTACCAGATTTTAATGTCATTGAACTTTGTGCCAAGCTACATCAGCAGGTCTCTGCAGTATTCACAAGGATAAGAAGTGAATATCTCGTATGGTGTTGTGCTTGGTTTCCTTATTGTTGTCAGTTAATTCTGAGGCCTAGCAAAGAGATAATTAAGTTAACTGTTCCCTGGTGTTTCCTTCCTTTGTTTGACCCATTCATATAGAAAGAAGAACTAAGAAGCTGATGCTTTCGCCTGTGCTGTATATGCATGTATGAGTGTGTGTTTACTAAGAACACCCAGATTTTGTTTACCTTGCATATACTGCCAAGAGACAGGTCAAGAGATAGGTCAAGTATTTGGAATTTATAAAACAAACTGCATTAACAATTTGGAAGATTTATAAACTATTGCATGATCTCTAGACACAATTTTGGACAATAGAATGGACACAGCTGCCCACTTCAAGTGGTAAATGAGTAATGATAAAGCATGCATTACAGAAAAGTGAATAAATGAGAAACCGAGATGAGAAATCGGTTGTAGCCCAAATGACATCCATTGCAGCATGTTAGCACTTAGTGAAAACAGTAATGGGTTGTATGTTTGAGCAATCCAACATGGTAATCAGAAAGATGAGGTTACTCATAACATAGCCTTGTGTCAAATAATACTCTAATGGTCTGATTTTTGTGAAAGTAGTGCTTGTTAATGACTTCTTTTTTAAAGAATGGCTTACTATTATCAACAATAAAGGCAAAGTTAAATTGCTACTTACCATAAAGAAGACACAAGTTGCAGGCAGGGACAGTTAAATTTAATTATGTTTTCTTTACAGTAAATTTAATTGTGCCTGTCCTCGGTGTGTCTTCTTTACAGCAAGTAGAAATTATCGTTTCCTACGGAATGGACAGTGTCTTGAAAGGAGGATATAAGATGAACATCAACAAAAGCAAAACGAGGATAATGGAATGTAGTCGAATTAAGTCGGGTGATGCTGAGGGAATTAGATTAGGAAATGAGACACTTAAAGTAGTAAATGAGTTTTGCTATTTGGGGAGCAAAATAACTGATGATGGTCGGAGTAGAGAGGATATAAAATGTAGACTGGCAATGGCAAGGAAAGCGTTTCTGAAGAAGAGAAATTTGTTAACATCGAGTATAGATTTAAGTGTCAGGAAGTCATTTCTGAAAGTATTTGTATGGAGTCTCAGGACTGAAGACAACAACAACATTGATTGTATTCCTATGTGGAATTTCCATTGTTTAATTACTACCATCAGTTCTGAATGCCAGACTGGTTATTCTTCTTTTACATTTCTGAAACTGATAGTAGATAGGCTGCATCTACTCTAAATTTTTCAGCCATGTCTGGGGATGTCGCACTGCCCCTTCTCTTATACTACGCGGCAGCTATTTTTATCTAATGCTTCAAAACTATTTACTTTAGACAGGCCACTATCAGCTGTCTATTTGTCGGCAGAAACAAGTTATATTTCATGCAAACATCACAGTTCTGTAGAATTCATGTCCAACTCTAAATATTTTGATAACTCGTGTATTAGGGGTAAACTTTCGACTAACACAGCCTTCATTGTTCCTAAATGTATATGCAGTGCATAGGGAAATTTAAAGTACCATATAATATCAAACTACTTTTTGTTGTGCCTTTCTGGGACTCAGCATCACCGCTACATGGTAAGTAGCAACTATCCTTTTCATTCTGAAGTTCCATTTACAAATTTCTAGGGCTGTTTAATCTCTCAATTGGTATCAATCTTCAGCAGTAGCCCACGTCCTTTCTCTAACTAAAATGCAATTACAATAATTAAGTTTTATGTTTTCTGTAGAATTTACATTTTTGCATTTTATGATAAACAATGACTTGATTAGTGTTTAAGAGAGAAATTACATGAAAAATGTTAGGAGAAATTTATAAAGCAAACAGTGTTGATGGGAAATTTAAATATTTTTTAAAGATATTCCTACAGGACTTATGAGTTTTGTTTTCCCTTAAAACAAATAAGAGCAAAATCAAACAGA
Source organism: Schistocerca nitens (assembly GCF_023898315.1). Classification (NCBI taxonomy): domain Eukaryota; kingdom Metazoa; phylum Arthropoda; class Insecta; order Orthoptera; family Acrididae; genus Schistocerca; species Schistocerca nitens. The sequence continues at coordinate 669,289,580 of NC_064618.1, forward strand.
TGACTTGTGGGATTAAAGAATCTAGTGCTACCAGAATGAAATTTTCACTTAGCGGTGGAGTGTGCCCTGATACAAAACTTGCTGGCAGATTAAAACTGTATGCTGGACCGAGACTTGAACTCAGGACCTTTGCCTTTCGCAAGCAAGCGTTCTGTTGACCGAGCTACCCAAGCACAACTCGCAACCCATCCTCACAACTTTATTTCCACCAGTACCTTGTCCCCTACCTTCCAAATTTCACAGAAGTTCTCTTGTGAACCTTACAAAACTAGCAGTCCCGGAGGAAAGGGTATTGCGGAGACATAGTGCTAGGAAGAGGAAGCGTTTTGTTATTCAGATGACCAGCGGTAGTCAAGAGTTGAAAACTCCATTAATACCAGTATTGTGGAACCCTCCAGTCATTGAAAAGCGAAATGTGTGTACATTGCTTAAAAAGAATTAGGCAAAAACTACTTGGAACATTATTAAACAAGAAACAAACAAAAAAATTGAGCCCTCAGCAAATAGCTCTGGAAGAAACACGGACATTTTCAAATAACTGGCCACCAAATGGAATTATTATTTCTCCATACTGGCAAAGAATGCTGCAACACTAATAAACATGTGCAGACAGTTCATGTACCACCAACAGATGTGTTCAGAAACCACTGGGAGGATTGCAAAATTGACCAGGTTGCTTCAGGGCAGTAAAATGGTGCCTAACATGACATTTTTAGTATACTATTAAAATCCTGTGCTGACTTAACAAGACTGGTATAAGTTATCTTTGTAATAAATCATTCACAGTAAATTTCCTGACAGACTTAAATTAAGCTGTAGTAACTTTCTTCTGTAAATCTAGAGGTAAGCAAACCACATCTAATCATAGCTATTTTTCACTCCTTCCTTCCTCTTCAAAAGTGTTTGAGGAAGTGACTTTGATAGCATACTGACTCACTTTATCTGAACAGAACATGTGAACTGCTGCTCAGTTTCGCATTCATAAAGGATTCTCTACATAGAAAGCTTGAGCTCACAAATAAACTGCAAGCAGAGACATTGTCATCACCTTTGTGTGGATCAAAAAATTCTACTTTGCAAAGTAAATTGCTGTGGCGTCCCTCTTGCGAAGGATGATGTCTTACCGTCATAACAGAAAGCTGATGGTCTCGTGGGCAGACTGTGTCATAGCCATGAAACTAACCTGAGATTGCAAAATTACTTTGGAGCTCAGTTGGATAACAAGTTAAAATGGAACCAACATGTATATAAACTAATCAAGCAGCCTACAGGCATTGTCATTGTGTTGACGCAAAGACAGGCACATTGGCTTATTATCTGTTGCCTTGTGGAATTATATTCTGGGGCAATGTACCTAAAGTAAATCAAGTGTGTATTCAGCAGAAATGAAGAGTGAGAATACCGTTTGAAGTAAATAACTGCACAGTGCAGGCTGGTATCATGCTACAGCACACTGTAAATATCACACTAAAATTACACCATCACTCTACAATGCAAGTTGGAAATGAAATTAAAATTATGCCCTCTCTCTTCCAATGCGTGCTGGTATGCAAATAAAAAGGATGAAAACTTGTTTTGTAGCACTCCGTCTGTAGTAACTAGAAACCAATGTTGAGCGCTGAAATGGTCAGCCACATTATGACGAACTCAGACAAGGGGGCTCTGATGTGACATCATACCCTGCAGCACTATGAGTGCTACATTGCTCAGAGCACCAGGTCAGTACTTTTCTTTGAAATTGTGCGTAGTGTATTGTGCAAGTATACTGCATGAGGGATTTTTAAGGAGCTGTTGTCACAACTGCAGTGTAGCTGATTACTTTAATGCATAGCCTGGCAATTTGTGGACATGGGTTCAATTCCCACTGTTACCAATTTTTTAAATTTCTCTCCCTTGCTATGTTAAAACTATTAATCGCACAACTTAAATTTAAACAGTTCAGTTTTATACACTTGAAATTAATACACACAATTTAGTTGTGATATAAGTCAAAAGGCTAGAGGCCATCACATTGCTAAAATTTTGTAAGGCCTGCCGCCGTAATCACACCCCTTGCAGGAGATTTTTGAGGATCTTGGAATTCTTACACTCTCCCACCCCAGTACATTTACTTCTTAATGGCTTTGTTCAAAAATGGCTCTGAGCACTATGGGACTTAACATCTATGGTCATCAGTCCCCTAGAACTTAGAACTACTTAAACCTAACTAACCTAAGGACAGCACACAACACCCAGTCATCACGAGAGAGAGAAAATCCCTGACCCCGCCGGGAATCGAACCCGGGCGTGGGAAGCGAGAACGCTACCGCACGACCACGAGCTGCGGACAATGGTTTTGTTGCTACAATAAGAAAATAATTTCAGCAGATCTGTGATCCATAGAAGTAGAGTATTAAAAAATAGTAATTTTTTGATGTAAACTTTGCCTCCTTGACTAGGGTTCAGAGTGGAGTTACGATTCTGGTGCAAAGCTATCAATGTCATTATGCTCTCAAACAACAAAACACAAGAAACAGAATATGAACCTATTCAACAAAAAATTATAAACATATCTAATTAGCCATACTCTACAAATTACCTGGATACCTAAATTCAAGCACTGAAAAGTTGTTTTAGAGACATATCAAGTAATAGTGTTAACTGTAAAGCCGCAGGCCAAGTAGTTACGCAGTTGAAACAGGATCCTGTATTTACAGATGAAGGTTTAACTATATTCATTTCAAAATTCGTTTTATCAGTTAAATATTACATTAACAATAGGAGATAAAGAGCAACAATATCATGAAAAGGAAAGTTGCTACTCACCATATAATGGAAATGCTGAGCTGCAGATGGGCACAACAAAAAGACTGTCACAACTGCAGCCTCTCGCAGCTGAAGCCACAGGGAAGGAGCAGTTACTTAGTACAACTGAGGAGGCAACAGCTTTTTCCAGAGTAGCAACTTTTTTTTAAATTACAAAATTCAAGCTTGCAGCAGTACAGCGATTGTTTATTGTTAATATAGTGTAAAACTTAAATTCCTATGATTTGCTTGCCTCTCGAATAATTTATAGCTTGCCTAGTTGTACATCCTCCAAGGTATCCACCTAAGTAGAAGAAAGCTTTCCAGACTGCTCTCAATATATCAGTTGATGACATAGATAATCATACATCCTGCAGAAGCTTTCTTGTTAAGGATCTTTGACCTCTTACACTCAATTCTCAATGCATTTACTCCTTAATGGTTTTCTTTACTGGTGATAAAAATCTGTTTAATCAGAAATACAGTTTACACGGTACACTGCAAGACACAAAAATAATTTATTTGTAAACCTTGCCTCCTTGTCTAGGGTTCAGAGTGGCATTACATACTGTGATAGGAAAATAACTAATTAACTCCTATCTAATATAAAGCAAGACTATTTATCAAAATTTTCTAGATTCTGGGATTGAAAAGTTTGTTAGCTACATGGCAAGTAGTAATTTATTATATACAGGACTCTTTTCTTTGTAAAATACCATTATAATGAAGTAGCTATCAATAGCAGTTAAACAGCAGCTGTGTGGTACAACTGAGACAGCAGTGGTTTTTTTTTAGTAGTAGCTTTCTACCTAATATACTCAAATTTAACTGTCTTGAGTGTGACTAGCATTAAGTAGATCAAGTTTCTGTGATTTCCTTATCCTTTGTTACTGTAAGCCATTACACATTCCACAAACCTGAAGTTTATCCTCCTTGATGAGACCTACAGTACACAATGAATGAAAGAACATAGCATACCACCAAATCCAACAGAAACTATAAAGCTTACATCATGTGACAAAAGTAAATGGATGTTATGTACCTGCTGCTGTAACTGTAGATGTTAGGTCATTTCCTACTGCCTTGCCAATTAGTAGATTCACAATGTATGCTGGTGCAAAATATAATGGAACTGTGCTACTCAGTTTGCCCCCCTCCCCCCACCTATAATGACCTAGACATCATGAATAGTAATATCTGTGTGCTTACCTTGTACTGCATACATAAATCTATTTTAAAAAAATAAGTGTGTGTGTGTGTGTGTGTGTGTGTGTGTGTGTGTGTGTGTGTGCACCCCCCCCCCCCCAATCCCTCTCCTGTCTCCACCTATTCCTCCGTCAGTCTCTCTCCAATTCATTCTCCCACCTGTCTGCTCCCCTCCTACTTCCCATGCCTCCTACACACTAACTCTGTCCATCTCCTCTGCTCTCTCTCTCTCACACACACACACACACACCATACCCATAGCTTCCTGCCCCTTCCCCCCCTTTCTTTTCCACCTACCTCTTGCTGCTCCCCTTTCCTCCCCTCTCACTGCTAATCTCCCTCTCCCCCTTTCTCACTCCATCTCATCCTCCTCTCTCTGTTCATCTCTTTTTCCAAAGTCTCTCTCTGTTCACATCATCCTCCTCACTCTTTCCCTCATTCTCCCCTCATTCCCCCTTTTTATCATCATCATCTCCCTCTCTCCCTATTCATCTCCTCCTGCCCCTTCTGTCTGTACATCCCTTCTATATTGAATTCAGCCTTGCACATACTTGTGTCGTCCTGCAAGTGTACCCATTGCAAAACTGGTTGATGAAGCAGGACGATACTACTCCCATAACACACCTGTCCTGCAGGGCAACCTATTTGTCTGGGACTCAGAAACAGTTTTCTGCCCAACGAGTAGGCTGCCCAGCCATGCAAGACAGCCTACACGTTGGGGACTGGAACTATATCTTGCTCCTGCCACAAGATTGCCTTGCAAAGCTGGTTGATACTATTCCTACACAACACCTCTGTCCTTCAGGCCAGCCTGTAAGGCAGGGATTGGGGAAAAAAAACCACGCCTTTGCCCATATCTCTGCTCCTATTGGAGCTAGGTGGTTATCAAATCCACTTCTAATACTTGTGAAGCCTGCTGTTTCTATGCCAAATTTGGTTGAAAAATGTACATTGTGGCACAGTTAAAAGTAGCCTACCTCCCCTTTGAATGGGAATTCATTATTTCAACTTCTGAAATAGAGTAAAAAGCTACAACAACAGACAGTTTTATAAAATAATAGATTGTTAGCATTCTCCCATCAGCATTTCATTTTATTTCACCAGTGAAGTTAAGATATTCCTCTTTGCAGTCTGCATAGTGACTTTCACAATAGAAGAAAGAATTGAAATTGTGGAAGCATGTGTGAAAACAGGTTTCATTAAGGAAACTCACAAAATTTTTGGGGTAAAGTATCCAGATAGACTGCTAGCAAAGAGAGCAATACAGTCTCTATAAAAATTGGCACACCTACAGATCTATGTAAAATGACAAAGAATTCCTTCAGTTTTCACACCAGAAATTACTGTAGAAAATTTCCAAAGAATTATTCAGAGCCCAAAGAAGTCTACACACAAATCCATCCTATAGGCATATCATGATGGTTGTGCAGCAAGTGGGGGGGGGGGGGGAGGGGGATGATAGAAACGTTAAATTACAGCGCACGGCTTGTGAATAACATCAGTGATGGTTTGTTAGACCCTTTCCATTTCATTAGGAGTAGACAGCATTCCACTAGAACTACTGACAGCCTTGGGAGAGCCAGTCCTGACAAAACTCTACCAACTGGTGAGCAAGATGTATGAGACAGGCGAAACACCCTCAGACTTCAAGAAGACTATAATAATTCCAATCGCAAAGAAAGCAGGTGTTGACAGATGTGAAAATTACCAAACTGTCAGTTTAATATGTCATGGCTGCAAAATACTAATGCGAATTCTTTACAGACGAATGGAAAAACTAGTAGAAGCCGCCCTCGGTGAAGATCAGTTTGGATTCCGTAGAAATATCTGAACACGTGAGGCAATACTGACCCTACGACTTATGTTAGAAGCTAGATTAAGGAAAGCCAAACCTACGTTTCTGGCATTTGTAGACTTTGAGAAAGCTTTTGACAATGTTGACTGGAATACTCTCATTCAAATTCTGAAGGTGGCAGGGGTAAAATAGAGGGAGTGAAAGGCTATTTACAATTTGTACAGAAACCAGATGGCAGTTATAAGAGTCGAGGGACATGAAAGGGAAGCAGTGGTTGGGAAGGGAGTGAGACAGGGTTGTGGCCTGTCCCCGATGTTATTCAATCTGTATATTGAGCAAGCAGTGAAGGAAACAAAAGAAAAATTCGGAGTAGGTATTAAAATCCATGGAGAAGAAATAAAAACGTTGAGGTTCGCCGATAACATTGTTCTTTCTGTCAGAGACAGCAAAAGACTTGGAAGAGCAGTTGAACAGAATGGACAGTGTCTTGAAAGGAGGATATAAGATGAACATCAACAAAAGCAAAACAAGGGTAATGGAATGTAGTCGAATTAAATCGGGTGATGCTGAGGGAATTAGATTAGGAAATGAGACCGTAACGTAGTAAAGGAGTTTTGCTATTTGGGGAGCAAAATAACTGATGATGGTCGAAGTAGAGAGGATATAAAATGTAGACTGGCAATGGCAAAGAAAGCGTTTCTGAAGAAGAGAAATTTGTTAATGCCGAGTACAGATTTAAGTGTCAAGAAGTTGTTTCTGAAAGTATTTGTATGGAGTGTAGCCATGTATGGAAGTGAAACGTGGACGATAAATAGTTTGGACAAGAAGAGAATAGAAGCGTTCGAAATGTGGTGCTAAAGAAGAATGCTGAAGATTATTTGGGTAGATCACGTAACTAATGAGGAAGTATTGAATAGGACTGGGGAGAAGAGGAGTTTGTGGCACAACTTGACTAGAAGGGATTGGTTGGTAAGACATGTTCTGAGGCATCAAGGGATCACCAATTTAGTATTGGAGGGCAGCGTGGAGGGTAAAAATCGTAGAGGGAGGCCAAGAGATGAATACACTAATCAGATACAGAAGGATGTAGGTTGTGGTAGGTACGGAGAGAGGAAGAACCTTGCACAGGATAGAGTAGCATGGAGAGCTGCATCAAACCAGTCTCAGGACTGAAGACCACAACAACAATGAATGATGAAGCATGGTTTCATCTTTCTGGTCAGGTTAATTCATAGAACACAAGGTACTGGACAACGCAGAACCCTAACTCCGCGTTAGCAACCATTCCATGATGAAAAAAATCTGTACTTGGTGCAGTGCAACAGGAAAGTGTATTATTGGACCAATATTTTTTTGACACCACCCTCAAAATTGTTCCATGTAAGCAAATTTTTGATACATTTTGTACTCAACTCACTTCCTCCAGCAGTAAGCACACTGTAGGTGCTTCACAGAGACACACCATTCATTTCTGGCAATCTTTTTCTGAGCAGTAATAATTTTTTTGTATCAGTAAACTGCCCCAGGTGAGTGTTTCTTAACCGAACAAAACCAAAGCAAACGGAGTGTAATTGAGAATTGTCTCCAACTAATGTAAATGAAAAACTTTAGCATCCCTGTTGCAGTGCAGTATGCATGGTGTTTCAGAGATAAGATATTAGTTTACTCACTGACCTGTAATGGATCGTGGTTTCCATAGCTTTTGATCTTAGATTTTAAGGAAATTGCCTTCAATAGTTTGAAGCACCACATACGGAGTATGGAACATACCACCACATAATTAGATGGATTATGGCAAATACACGTATTCGGATAGAATGAAGTTTTTGGTAGATGTGCATTAATACCACAGAAAACAACATATGACAAATCACTCCAGGCAAATTTTGTAAATTACACCAAAAAGGTATCAAGGTAATCTCTTCATTTTGCACAAAATATAAGGCTTTTCATTTTTACTCACACATCCTGCCTTCTTTGTATAAATTTAACTTTAACCTGGTGTGAATGAGGTCGGGTACATCTTACCCAAGGTGTTTTGAAGTGCTGATTATTGAATGTCATTGTCACCACACACATCTTGCTGTCACAGAAGCAGGTGGTAGGGGGGGGGGGGGGGCACAAGATGCAGTGTTGAGTTTATTGTTAAGTCAGAGGCAGATACACGTGTGCAAAGCTGGGTAGGGTACATCACACCCAACCTCGTAGTCGGTGTTACATTTTTGAGCTGTCAGCAAGTTTATGAGATATAGTTATTTATAGTATTCTTTGATTTATTTTTAGATTTTATAATTCTCAAGATGTCTTAGGAAGAAAATGAAAGTTGGCTACAAGAATTACTAGTAGTAGTTTTAGAAAACTGTTCAAATACTTGTTCCTGTGACTCCAAGAGCAAAGAAGAGATTGACAAAGTTTCTCAAGTAAGTGATCACACAAAGAAACATCTGTGGTTCACATGGCCCTAGGTCTTTCTGATTAGAAGTAGAGTTAACATCAGTTTCACCTATTCCTCAACAAAAGTGAGAAATTTAAACAATTTTATTTCAGTCTGGCTTGTTCCCTGGTATGGGTATTTTTCCTAGTGTTTGCAATAAACTGTAGAGGTCACCTTAATAACCTCTAATCTTAAGTAGCTGATGTATCCAATTTGGATCCATGCACCACCACACACGTAAGAGTAACTTTCAATTTCAGTTTGAGACATAAGAGTGTCTGGGTTTGTATCTCTGTTGTGTAGGCACCTTTTCTATTTAAATAAATGACCTAAACAGCTACTACATTTTAGAGGTAAAATACGAAGGAAGAGGGCTACAAATATGAAAATATATTCTATTTGGAGGCAAACTAAGTAACTGATGATCTTGCTCTATGAAAGTTGTCCTGTTCTGGGAAAATGACATTATACTGGTTAATAACCAGGATCTTAGTAAAACAGAAAAAGATGAGGTCATTTTCCTCTGAGGAAACTCATATGATTCAAATTACACAAACATAACCACAGACAACAGCACAAATTCTGAGACCTGTACCCTACTCTATTCATTTTGATTAGAGGCAGCATGTGCCTTTAGTACGAAGAGACACAGTAATTTTTCCAATGGTAGGCAGATACTAAACATCCACTTAACAATACTTTTCAGAATGATGATTTGCCTGCAGCTAAAAATGGCCAGAATGTGTCGTTCTTAAGGAAACATGTTTAAAAGGTACAAAATCACAAAAAATTTAAATTATGTGGGGGAGGGACTGAACAGATGATACAGCCATTCAATATAATGACAAACAAAATTATGACAACAGAAAAGGAGACTAGTCTACAGATTATGTGTAGTTGGCAAAAGAATATCTTTCTGCCTATAAAGCAAAATAACGTAACTTGAGCAAATTGTGTTAGCACAATTGCAACATCCCAATTATACAAACAATGTTATATTATTATCATTATTATTATTAGTTTACATTTTATGGCCTTCACTGGACCACTCTAGCCAACTTTACACAAAGAATTTTTCAGCTTCCTGTCAGCCCAATAGTTCTTCATTCTCTCAGATATCATATATTAAAAAGTTATTGCTGAGAAATAATATCTTTTATCCAGATAATTTGTTCCTGTACCATACAAAAATGTGTTTGATGTAATATTTTAAGTGGCTGAATAGTCAAGTTATTGAAATCCAAAATAAAAAATGAAAATCAGACGGCAGAATGGGGAAGTGAGAGAGACAGAAAAATAACTACTTACCTGAAACTGCTGTAAGTAAAGTAGGTAGGTTAAAGCAGTACGGAAGGTGGGAGATAATACCATGGTTTAGGGGAGGGGGATGGAGCATTAACGTACCAGTGGAAGAGAGGTAAAAAGGCTTGGCTAAATTGTATTTTTTGGGAACAGTCAGTGATAAATGACAACTTTAACTGCATTATCATTCATGCAAAGTTTGTCTTCATACAGCAACATATCTGCTTGCAACGTTCATTTGTTAACAGATCCAATACAGTAGCATATCTTAAGAAAAAAGTATTTTTTCCCTAATCAGCTGAAGATATAAACCAGTGCATGATGATGATGATGTCCCATACTCCGAGGAGCGTAAGGGACGATGCTGGAGACCTGCACTGCTGTACTAGGCAACGTCCTAGCGGAGGTGGTTTGCCATTGCCTTCCTCCAACTGTAATGGGGATGAATGACGATTAAGATGATGACACCCAGTCATAACAAGACAGGAAAAATCCCTGACCCCACCGGGAATCGAACCCGGGACCCCGTGCACGTGAAGTGAGAACGCCACCGCAAGACGTGGACATATTGTTTCCAAACCTAGCTAAAATAAACATGAGCAAAATATGAAAAATAACAGTTAAGGAAGTATATCACCAGAAGGGGATTTCTTTATTTTTTTATAATAGTTCTGAAGAGAGAAGCTGTTGCTTCATATACAAATTCTCTGCAGTAAGTATTCTCAGATGGGCATGTTTGATATCTGTAGTGGAATATCACCCTTCTTCACATCTTTGAACAATAGTAGTACAAAATCAAATGCTAAAATGTGGATGAACAGAAAATTACACTGAATAATGGAGAAGAATTTTGTTGTACTCAAGCAAATAATATTTAACTGTGCTCCACAGATATGCCACATTAAAACCTCTATTCACACAGTTAAATAGTCTCATGCTTATAACAGTAGTTTACTAGTAAAACCACACTAAAGGGGGGAGGAAAAAAAAAAAAGAGTTCTGCAAAACTGTGAGAACCACTGCTCTACTGCTGAACTGGGTGAGAGTTTGACGATTTAAAGATTTCCATTACCAAAGCATCTGAGACAATCAAGGAAATACAAACACAACTATTACTGCTGATGAGACCAAAGCCAAATTACAATTAAAATTTTAAACTGCGCTAATCACCACTATCTAAATAGTCATTTGACACACCAAACAACTATAGTTACACTAGCATTCAGCATCAGTTTGGAGGCCACATTACATGAGGTTTTCTCTCCTGTTTCATTGATAAAATAAAACCAACACACAAATATTAAGAGAATTCCATGTTAAGCAGTGTTCGTTTAGAAGCTACTTGATTATGAAATTACTCTCCTGCTCATAAGAAGTATATTTTGTCCATGTAATATATGTTATAATATTCTGTACAGAGCACAAATTCATCAGGGACCTCTAAAGTTAGGTTTTTTTTTTTTTTTTTTTTTTGGGGTGGGGGTACAGTTACATGCTTTGTGAACCTTCTGACATATCAGAAAAGACAAATATTCATGGAAGGGTCTCTCACTTTTGGCACCAAATATTCCTTCAGAAGGATTGTACGAACAACAAAACACCACGTTCCTCTTCACACAGTAATCAACCACGAAATCTATCATGAAGTTATTTAATGTAGAATTAATCTGAGTCTCTTATCTGTTGCTGTTCACTTCTCAAAATCCTTCGAGGGTTTACATCGTACTGGACATCTGTAACTAATCCTCCAATGTTTTACCAAACTGATTTGCACTACATTCCATTGGAGTAAGTCGATATCTACTCAATTTTATACTATGCCATACTTTGGATAAAGTTCCAGCATGAGTCAATAGAACTTTCCTGTTGAGTATTTAGAAATATCCTGGATTAAATTTTGTACCTACATAGGCCATTCCTTCATCTGTGAACAAACACCTTAGTGACTTTTCAAATGAAGGAAAATAACAGCTATCACTCAAAAGGACAAGCATACAGTCTGTAAGTTCTTTCTAATAATAAACTACATCAAATGAATTTACAGTCTCTGCAGAAATTACCTTTTTATATTGCAAATTCACACCAGTAATGCACAATGACTGAATAGAGAGGCCAATTAAGTGAAACCTGCACTTGAAAATCCAAACTACAAAATTATTTTTGATCTCTCTCTCTCTCTCTCTCACACACACACACACTCACACAGCACAACATAACAGGTATATATATATATATATATATATATATATATATATATATATATATATATATATATATATATATATATATATATATATATATATATAAACCATTGCAGTACAGAACTTCAGGCACACACATTATTAGTAAGATGGAAATACATGAAAACATCTACTGGACAGTTCTTACAGCTTGATCAAGTGCATACACATTTGAGCCCATGCATGACAGTGAAAACTTAAGGGGACATCATATGATTTTGTAACATTAATAAAACAATGTATCAGCGAACACTTTATTCATAAGTACAAATTGAGACATCACTCATAAAAAAGATTACACAAAAGATAAGAGCTTTTTTGCATCTTATTTATGAATACAATAATGAGACTCCCTTTGTTTATATAGCAATCTCACTATATGCGCAACCATATATAGCACTTCATCCACTACATTTCATACTGAGATGTAAGCAGGCTACATATAAACTGAAAATATTGACATATCCATTAATTTTAGTCCTATAATCTATGGAATACTTTTTAAAAATTTAGATTTGAGCACAGGTGTGTTAAATGCATGAAGTAAACTTCCTGTAAATTATTCTGCACAATCTAAATGAACTGCCTCAATAACTTTCCACAGATATAAATTTCACCCTACTTCTATAAAAAATATTGGAACTTTGTGGCATTATTATTAAAAATACTGTAAATTCTAAACACAGAAGTAAGAACAGAAATTACTGAATGTGAAAATATAAAATTCACAGCCACACTGTAAGCTCAAATTAGATTTAAACATTGAAAACATGAGAAAATATCTGGTTGAATTTAGAACCAAATAATACAATAACTTAATTTGGGAGTGTGTAACGAACATAGGGAACTTCAACATCATTACCACTATCATCATTACAACACAATTCAAATATTAGAGCTTTAACATGTGGCTCAATTTTCTTTTTTGAGACTTTCATTACAACTTCAGACATTGGAAGGCCCATGCGTTCTGCACACTTTGATCTAGACATGAAAAATGAATAGAGCATACAAACACCTTGGGACAACATTGTGATTTCCAGATTATATTTAGTTCTGAAGTAATCAAGGAACTCTTTGAGAGTGAGTTCTCCCACTACTTCAAACCGGTCCCATAATGTCCATTCTGTGTCATAATACTTATTTTTTGGAGCTGAAATTGGCTCAGAAAAGCTGATGAATGGTAAGGCCAAGTTAATAAAACCATTCTTGAAGACATCAATATTTTTAAAGCCCTGTGCTAATTTGTATAGCTCAAGACACGCAAGGCCACCAACTACTGATGTAGTTGTAGCAATAGCAGGAATAATCTTACCAGCAATAAGCTTACTCTTGTGGCGATCTGCTATTGGGATACCATAATTTTCAGCACGCAGATTAGAAGCAGCAACAATAAAGTCCATATGCATATTGGTGTCATCGTCCTTTTCAAATTCCAATGGCTTTATCTGAAGATTACCCAGCTCACTGATACCAGGCAACTCCTTCTGCAATTGTATTATGCGATCATGATCAACAGCACCAGTTCCATTAGACATCTGATCCTGTGAATCAGTTATTGATATTTTAACACCTTGTTTTGGAACGAAAACTGGTACTTGCACCTTCGCAGCAATTCGAGCAACAGCTTCACGATCACGGTTCTGTGGAATACCATACACCTCTGCTTTCAAATTAGCAGCAGCAACAATGTAATCCAAATGAAGAGAATTTTCAACTGAAAATTCAAGGGGTTTTGGGCATCTTTTTGGTCCTGACCAAAATGGCTGTCCACTTGATGTAAGCTGATCTGGAGGGAAATTAAACAAAAGTTGGCGAATTTGGTCATTATATTGCTCTTGCCAATAGCACCGGGCCCATGCAACACAATCATCAAAACTTAATGGTCGCTGGTCAACTAAAGCTTTCTTAAGTGACTCCAGAATTTCCAATGGTTGCACTCCTGGAAGCTTCATTGTTCGGTCTATGAATGAAGGGTCTGAGAGGTACTGAGCAGCATTTTCAGCTGCTTGGTGAAACAGACCTTCAAATGAATCTCTTGCCCACTGTAGTGTGTGCTCAATTGCATTGGGGAAATTCTTTAGGGTACATATTGGAATGCTTTTCTCAGGTGGATCTTGTGACGAACTGTACGATTCTGTCAAAAATGGAACAACTACCTGAGTATTGCCCTTTGTTCCTAAAGTCCCTGATTCCAGAAGTGGTTTGCGATAATATACACATCGACGATCCATATATATGCGGGCATCAACATTATCCAAAGCATTTGCAACACCATCAAGACCTTCAAAGAAACTATCATCGTACACTTTCTCAGACTCTGGGCCAACACGATTTTCATGAGCCTCAATATTTAAATATGGATTCATCTGCTTAACAACTCTAGCAGCAGTTATAGACTTCGGGCGCTGGACATCATGTGGCCGAAACAAGAACTGGCGATTGAGATTTGACTTCTCAATGAGATCCATGTCTGTCACAATAACTTTACCACCCTCACCTGCTCCAACACCCATCATAGCAAAGTTCTTTAGAAGTTCACATCCAATGGCACCTGCACCAACAATGAAGTAATTAAGTTTACCCAGTTTATCTTGGAATTCCTTTCCAAATACAGCAATCTGCCCATCATAACGACTGCCTGTTGGCATATAATTTTCAGGATTTTCTGCAGTGAGATCTTTGGGCAAACATTCCAAGGCATCAAAGTAAAGCCATTGATAAATTGGAGTAAATTTTCCACTGCAAGCTTTCATTACTTCTTGAGCAACTATTCCACCAATGGCTGCATTCAATGGGCTAACATCTCCTCTACATATTTTCGGGAAAACATCTAGAAGATCACTACCAACCTCATAGTCACTTCCACCATTCACACTCAATTTCTTGCAAAGTGACTTGAAAGCAGCTGCATCATCATTGTTCCAAAGCCTTGGATAGTCCCCATTCTGCTCATGGTACTTGTGGAGAGCTTGGAAAGCCAAATGCAGCTGTGGAGCTCTCTCAAATTTTGAAAAATCTGTTATTACAAACTCTGGTTCTTTAAGGGCCTCTTTCAATGGTTTGAACTGCATAACAGTTGGAACTTTGACCTGGGTGACTATACCACCACTCACATACTTTGAATAACTACTTGTATCACCAATGCTAAACGTATAAGGACCCAGAACTTTAATTTTTATTGGCTCACAGCCATTCAGTTCTGTCATTCCAACAATCTCCGAGAAAGTAACGTAATCGCCGTCCTCTAGCCCGTGACGAGTATCGTCCAGACATGTAACAACTCCCTCAATGTCATTGGATATGCTGGCTATCATCGCAGTTAAGGGCGCCTCGCCATTTGTGTCCACGACAGTAAATTCATCACCAAAGTCACAGAACACCTGTGAAAATAGTCCTTTATTGTCTGCAATTATAAGTGCGATATTGAAGGCACGTGCGGTTTCCGCGATTCTCAGCTGCTCGTCAAGTTTACTATTTGTTAAAACAATAACTCTGAATTGTTTCAAAAAATCCTCAGTCAGTGGACCGGTATACGCCTGAGTACGAACGTAATTATTCAATTCAGACAGTTGTTTCAGACTGGCTTCTGCCCTATTTTTTCCTAATGAAGCTTCAGATAAGTAAAACTGTGAGCACAAATCTGACATTGTACAAGCAACTTCATCATGTAGCGTGACAGCTCTGACACCACCAAGAATCACATTTTTGGCCACTTCGACTCCCAAGCCGCCGAGACCAGATATTAAAACATTCGAGGACGCCATGCGTCGCATGGCATCATGACCAAGTACATACAACTGCCTTGAATAAAGTCCTTCGTCGATCTCGGGGGCACAGTTGGATGATCCCGGTTGCTCCATTTCTGCAGAGCGCGAGGAGCAAGAGGACGCTACTACTGAGTCTCCTGTAGCAACTTTTCTCTTCTTGGCTGCAGGATCTACGGAACTATCGAGCACACGAGAACTAGACATCGGGCACACACAAAGTTTTCACTATGAAGGCGTATACTCCAATGTTTCGATCACAAATCAACACTGTCTTTTCGTTAAAAGACAATTGCATAGTTCATAACACTGTAATAATCTTTGTTACCTTCAACTGCTCCCAAAGACACTAATGGAAAGCTCTAATGCCCTCTTCAAAGAGCAATTTCAAAGATACTACAACCAAGAAAACAAATGCTACGTCGTTTATCGATTCAGTAACAAAGATTCTTTTATTCAAATGAAATTTCTTTCATAATTTAATTGTATTATATTTTAGCGATCCGAAAAAGAAGTGAATTACTCCACTTGCATGTGACTACTCATGAAAGGGCGGTTCGCAAAAAATTATTTATCTTGTGGTTCTTGGCTGGAAACAGGATTTCCACATGTAACTAAAGTAATGTCACTGCAAAGTGATGCGATGAGTCAGGCTGCAGTGGCAGCGTGAACTACCTCCTTACAAGCTGCAGTCAAGATAATGATGGCAGTTTTTAACATTGACTGAATGATTTTTATCTGGTCCCATTTGACAACAATATACATAGTTTCTTCACAACATCCCCTCTGACTTTTCAAGGAGTGAGGGGGAACGGAAGTTGCTCCTACCAAAAGCTGACACAGGACAGCTGCTGGGCGAACAAGCTGCACTTTCATCATGTAGTTCTAGCACTACACATGTGCTTGCTGGATTGCCGCGACACGGCACGACAGTTACTTCGTAACGCCTATGGTACACACACGTACTCTATTGTCAGCTCCGCTGTGTTGGCAGCGGCCGGAGACAAAACACTCATAGCTCTAAACCGATTGAATTATACTGGTCATTTTAACTGTTTCAGCTGTGGATTACTGGCGAAACATTCTCTGTTGTACTAACTAAAAGAAACACTTTTTGCCTTCGTTCCAAGAAACTTTTATTATTTTTGTACGACCTAGGTTTCGGGTTAAGAGCGAGTCGCACCTGCCGTCTCGTCATGTTAAAACATTCAACAATGCATTTCAAATGGCAACATCCACTTAAGCAGTAGCCGTCACTTCAAGTCAACATCAAGGTTTCTCGGGAAGAAAGTTTTGACAGTGACGTTGGTTGTGGTGGGAGAGGGATGGTAGGGGGAGAACCTGCGCCGTCGTCTGCTAAGATCGCAGTCTAACGTATTTTCGCCGCTCTCACTCACGTTATAGTGGTGGATCCTGTGCTTTTGTATTTTCTTAATCTTTAATTCCTTTTTTTAAAAATTATTTTGCTTTAGTTTCATTGCAAATGTTCCATCAGCACTTGACTGTTTCCTTTATTGAGTGTTCTTTCTTAAGCGAGGTAAAATATTTGTAAAGGTTTCTTTATCACATAACAGCAGTGATGCCTGCACTGTGTGCAAATAAGAACATGAGTAGATGTATTACGAAAAAAAGTCAGATCTATTGAAGGAGAGAAACAGTTATTTATGACGTTATTTGCTACGTAACGAAAACAACATAACTCGTAAGGTAAACAATCTGTACATATTTACTTATTAATATTGCTCAGTATGTTCATATTTTTGCTAGCAAATAAATGTGGAAGTTTTGAAATGGTATTTCACTCCTCAGCATTGTGCCACAAAAAATTAATCAAGGACATCTGTTATGAAGTTTTCCTTGGCCATTAATAAACTTTATCGTTGTTAGTTCCTCAATTCCGACACACTACTCCCTGTTTCTGTACTATGGATGGTAACTCACAACCCCAGCGACACGATTCAGTACTGGACTATGTGAGCTGATCTGAGGTATCATCCAGTGTGTATGGCGTGACGGTGTCATGGTGTGAGATGACATGACGGTCCGTTGACGTCTAGTGTGACTCGGTCTTTAGAAACCCATTCTCTAGTAGACAACTGATTCCAAAGCTGACATCAAAGAAAAGATAAACATGTTACTCTCTTAATCTATCAATTCTCGACTCAAACGTACATCACCTAGCTGGAAAGGCTGAACAACTGCGAGAACAAGAAGTTGTGATGTCAGAGAGAAGTGGCGAAGGTTAACAGCTGACTTGTGTTGTATCAACAAAGAGTTGTGTATAGAAAACTCGCTGGGCTATGTGATCGTTATGAGGTTGTTATTTATGTACACAGAAATCATACCATACGTTTTTTTGTGTGAGGCTAACGCAACATAATATATGTTTATGCAGTTCCAACTTCATTATGGTTATGAAACATTGTGTACCCAAAAAGTAATGGTTATTATACAGTAGGAAACAAGGTTCATATGTACAACTGTCCTAAAGACAATTTAATGGTACAGAAGTGATTCCATTGATTTCCATGGCAGGATCTCGTGGTTAGTAATTATTCAGTGGTGAATTTTGTTGTGAACGTAATTTAGTAATGCATGTTTTAGATTATGTCATATTATTGTTTGTCGGATCACTTGGCTTCAATATATTATGATTAATATACTTCAGTGCCCATTTTCAGGTGTGTCACAAGCATTTCAAAGCAAGTGGCATTATCTGGGAAGTATCTGCCACAGATGGAAAAATCATAACTGCTTCACTTTCAAAACCATGACTTGATTCAAATGCCATACTAGCCATTTTTCCGATCTTTCCAGCTTACCTATCTTCAGATGCAGGACCATCCAGATAGCAACCAGAAGTAAAAACACATTGTAGGCAGCAGTAATACAGGAAAGTGTCAAGATTAGTGTAGCTAGCCAGAACGAGTATTTTAAAAAAAATTTCATAGACCATCCTTCAGGAACTGAAAGATAAAGTTGATGCACTATCTTAACAGAAAAAAAATCGGTGAAAATGGTGAAAGAAGAGTGTATTAATTTTTATGTGTATCGTTCTATCTGTGCAGTCCTGTTATTTAGTGCATATTGTGACTGATAATCATTAGAAAGTGGAGCTCTATCCAAAAGGAGTTATGTAAAATAAAATTCTTGTCATTCAATTTGACATGAAGTTGTATTGGTAACAGTAAATAGTGTGATATGCATGCCTTTGTGCTTAAGTTTATAAATGTTGTTTTACTGTGCAACTACTGTTGGCTCAAAAATACTTCAAATGCACGTAACAGTTCATACACACAAAATGAACGTATTTTTTCAAAGTCATCAGTATATTTCTTTATAAACTTGCTAGCCATGTTGTACACAGATTTGACATAACTTATGGAATATCGATGTACTCATACACAGATGGCAATAGTGTTGCATACACAAGGTATAAAAGAGCAGTGCATTGGTGGAGCTGTCATTTGTACTCAAGTGCTTCATCAGTAAAAGTTTCTGAGGTGATTATGACCACATGATAGGAATTAACAGACATTGATTGCGGAGTGGTAACAGGAGATAGATGGATGGGACATTAGATTTTGGAAATTGGTGGGGGATTCAATATTCTGAGATTCACCGAGTCAAGAGTGTGCCAAGAATACCAAATTTCAAGCATTACCTCTCATCACAGACAATGCAGTTGCTGACAGCTTTCACTTAACGATCGAGAGCAGCAATGCCTGTCTAGAGTTGTCAGTGCTGACAGACAAGCAACACTGTGTGAAATAACCACAGAAATCACTGTTGAACATGCAACAAATGTATCTGGTAAGATAGTATGGCGAAATTTGGTGTTAATGGAGTAGCAATTGCCTTTGCTAACAGCCTATCACCTGCAGCGCCTCCCCTGGGCTGGTGACCATGTCAGTTGGACCCTAGACGAATGAAAAACCGTGGCCTGGTCATATGAGTTCCAATGTCAGTTGGTAGGAGCAGATGGTAGGGTTTGAGTGTGGCGCAGATCCCATAGAGCCATGGACCCAAGATGTCAACAAGGCATTGTGCAACGTGGTGGTGGCTCCATAATGGGACTCCTCTGGTCCAGCTGACTGGAAATGGTTATGTTTAGCTACTTGGAGACCATTTGGAACCTTCACAGGCTTCACGTTCCAAAACAACATTGATATTTTTATGGACGCCAATGCATCATGCCACCAGGCCATAATTCATCACAACTGGTTTGAAGAATATTATGGACAATTCAAGTGAATGATTTGCCACCCAGGTCGCATGACATGAATTCCATTGAACATGTATGGGACATAAATGAGATGTGGGTTTGTGCATAAAATCCTGGACTAGCAACACTTTCGCAATTATGGACGGCTATAGGGGCGGCACGGCTCAATATTTCTGCAGAAGACTTCCAACAGCTTGTTGAATCTATACAATATCTAGTTGCTGCACTACGGCAGGCAAAAGAAGGTTCATTATGATGTTAGGACTATTTTGTCAGCTCAGTGTAAATGCTATGCACAATATTAATCGAAGGTATGCATTGTCAATTATTTCTGCTTCATGTCCACATAAATAACTATATATGTCCTCTCTGTTAACCATTTTTATTTTGGTATTGGCTGCTTTGATTATGATCACTACTTGGCTATGACGTCACAATAGGGTTGTTTGCCGTTGTTTCTAGGTGATATTGCTTAAACTATAAAATTTGTATAGCATTATGACCTTTATTAGGGTAGTGTTATAATAACTATGAATAAATGTACACTGGAGTGGAACTATGTGCACAGGAGTGGGTAGTTGTATGATTATCTATTTATGAATGAAGTTCTAAGATTGTCTAAAATGTGTGAATAATTCAATTTGGTCTCTCATTCAACTGAAAATGTGGGGCTACACAACTCTCTTTTTCCTTTTTTAATATCTATTACACCCCTGGAAATGGAAAAAAGAACACATTGACACCGGTGTGTCAGACCCACCATACTTGCTCCGGACACTGCGAGAGGGCTGTACAAGCAATGATCACACGCACGGCACAGCGGACACACCAGGAACCGCAGTCTTGGCCGTCGAATGGCGCTAGCTGCGCAGCATTTGTGCACCGCCGCCGTCAGTGTCAGCCAGTTTGCCGTGGCATACGGAGCTCCATCGCAGTCTTTAACACTGGTAGCATGCCGCGACAGTGTGGACGTGAACCGTATGTGCAGTTGACGGACTTTGAGCGAGGGCGTATAGTGGGCATGCGGGAGGCCGGGTGGACGTACTGCCGAATTGCTCAACACGTGGAGCGTGAGGTCTCCACAGTACATCGATGTTGTCGCCAGTGGTCGGCGGAAGGTGCACGTGCCCGTCGACCTGGGACCGGACTGCAGCGACGCACGAATGCACGCCAAGACCATAGGATCCTACGCAGTGCCGTAGGGGACCGCACCGCCACTTCCCAGCAAATTAGGGACACTGTTGCTCCTGGGGTATCGGCGAGGACCATTCGCAACCGTCTCCATGAAGCTGGGCTACGGTCCCGCACACCGTTAGGCCGTCTTCCGCTCACGCCCCAACATCGTGCAGCCCGCCTCCAGTGGTGTCGCGACAGGCGTGAATGGAGGGACGAATGGAGACGTGTCGTCTTCAGCGATGAGAGTCGCTTCTGCCTTGGTGCCAATGATGGTCGTATGCGTGTTTGGCGCCGTGCAGGTGAGCGCCACAATCAGGACTGCATACGACCGAGGCACACAGGGCCAACACCCGGCATCATGGTGTGGGGAGCGATCTCCTACACTGGCCGTACACCACTGGTGATCGTCGAGGGGACACTGAATAGTGCACGGTACATCCAAACCGTCATCGAACCCATCGTTCTACCATTCCTAGACCGGCAAGGGAACTTGCTGTTCCAACAGGACAATGCACGTCCGCATGTATCCCGTGCCACCCAACGTGCTCTAGAAGGTGTAAGTCAATTACCCTGGCCAGCAAGATCTCCGGATCTGTCCCCCATTGAGCATGTTTGGGACTGGATGAAGCGTCGTCTCACGCGGTCTGCACGTCCAGCACGAACGCTGGTCCAACTGAGGCGCCAGGTGGAAATGGCATGGCAAGCCGTTCCACAGGACTACATCCAGCATCTCTACGATCGTCTCCATGGGAGAATAGCAGCCTGCATTGCTGCGAAAGGTGGATATACACTGTACTAGTGCCGACATTGTGCATGCTCTGTTGCCTGTGTCTATGTGCCTGTGGTTCTGTCAGTGTGATCATGTGATGTATCTGACCCCAGGAATGTGTCAATAAAGTTTCCCCTTCCTGGGACAATGAATTCACGGTGTTCTTATTTCAATTTCCAGGAGTGTATTTCTAAAGGCCAGTTCACATCGGACTTCAACAAACTGACACTTCATGTTATCTCACATCGCATCACTGTTACATCAGGGTCTATTGAAACTGAATGTCACATCACATCAATATGCTGAAGACGAGAATCGAATGATGAGATTGAAGCTATGAGATACCATCTGTGGTACAAACAGTTGAAATATGTTACTGGAATTAAAGAACTAACAATAACAGAGCTTATTAATATACAAAAGGAATTACAGGCATTGGCTGCAAGTCGGCATTGATTGAAATTAGTGGGGAATATTGAAAATTTGTGCCGAACCAGGATTCAAACCTGGGTCTCCTGCTTACAAGGAAGATGCTCTGAGCACTAAGCCATCCAGACATAGCAGTTATTGCAACTGGAAGGACTACCCTAGTTCACCTCCCATCAACTAATGTTGTGACACTTGCCCATTATCCTCATTGCTCGCAACATTTCATCGATTCCCATATGTCTCACCTTACTCTGGCACCTCAAATATCTCTGGAACAACAATAGATATTCAAAAACGGTTTTCGTCGAGATGAACGTACTATGCGAAAATTTAAAATGTAAATAAATACTATTTTCAACACAAACTTGTGTATTTTTAAATGGCCACCCCCTATTATTTGGTATGCAATCAATAGCATAAAAAATCACAAAAATAAAGGCGTTGGTTGCATCGCAATACGTCAATTACATCCCAAGAAATTGCGAAGTGAAGTTGACGCTTGAAATAAATGCAGCGTTCAGCTAGCGCACGGCCTGAGACTCAATTGTGCACCTCACGCTGCCTGGGTCAGGGGCTCACACATTGGGAAGGTACACACGATCCACAAAAATAAACAAGTAAACGTCCAATGCAAAATTACATGTTTCAAATTGTAAATGTATGTTTATTCTAGTGAAATAACAACTAGAGTTACAATTGGAGATACACTTGAATTCACCTTGCTAAATACATTTACCAGTGCCCTGTCACCCACAGAACTGTATTGTTGTGCATTACATCCAGCATAGAAAATACACCCACATCCTGACCAATGAAACTGTGTCACATCAACATATGTTCGAAGTGCCCTCCGTTTGCATCAATACACGTTTGCAGACGTGTAACAGGAGATTGTTGCGCAGATTGTAGAGTTTCTACAGATATTGCCGCACAAGTGGCAGTAATACGATGTTTTATATCCTCTGCTGTCGTTGGAGGTTCTTGATACACTCTGTCTCTCATTGCGCCCCAGAGAAATAAGTCTAATGGCGTCAAGTAGGGGGAATGTGCTAGTCATCGCACAGTACCTCCCCACCCCATCCACCTATTTGGAAATGTCGCATCTAGAATGTCTTTGGCAACTTTTGCATTGTGTGCGGGACATCCATCCTTTTGGAACCACACTGATAGACGAGTTTCCAATCCTAGATCCTCCATGAGAAGCGCTAATGGGTGTTGAAGAAATGATGCATATCGCGGTCCATTCAATGTTCCACGGTAAAAATATGGTCCTACAATACAGTTATCAATGATATCGCATCAAACATTGACATTCCACTGTCGTTGATGAGCGACTTAGCGAATCCAGTGGGGATTTTGCGTGGACCAGTAGTCCATGTCCCACAGATTCACATTACCATGATTTGTAAATGAAGCCTCGTCCGTAAACAATGTATTGCTTAGGGATACTGGATTACCTTGCAACTGCTGAAGTGGAAAACGACAGAATGTAATGCAGGACTCAAAGTCATTCCCGTACAGTTCTTGGTAAGATTTGGAACGGATGAATCTGGTGCCGATTATGCAAGATTCTGCACACACTACTGTGGCTTATTCCTACACCTCGTGCAATTTCTCTTACACCTACCTGACGATTGTGCGCTACAGCAGCCAGAACAGCAATTTCGTTTCTATTGCCAGTCGCTGGCGTTGTACATAGACGTTTGATGGAAGCCCAGCTTCCTGTTTCCGTGAGTGTCTTGCAGATATTGCCAGTGGTTCGACGTGATGGACACCGCTGATCTGGCTAGCGTTCAGGATACAGTGTCACAGCTGCGGTTGCATTTTTGTGACATTCGCCATAAATTAAAATAATATCTAGCTTTTCTTCATTACCGAAGGCCAGCATTTCGACAAGATTATGGCAAATATAACAAGCCACAAGAAAACAGGTTTTAATATGACAGTGTATGTGAATTACCCCCCCCCCCCCTGAACCATGGGCCTTGCCGTTGGTGGGGAGGCTTGCGTGCCTCAGCGATACAGATGGCCGTACCGTAGGTGCAACCACAACGGAGGGGTATCTGTTGAGAGGCCAGAGAACCGCGTGGTTCCTGAAGAGGGGCAGCAGCCTTTTCACTAGTTGCAGGGGCAACAATCTGGATGATTGACTAATCTGGCCTTGTAACACTAACCAAAACGGCCTTGCTGTGCTGGTACTGCGAACAGTTGAAAGCAAGGGGAAACTACAGCCGTAATTTTTCCCGAGGGCATGCAGCTTTACTGTATGGTTAAATGATGATGGCGTCCTCTTGGGTAAAATATTCTGGAGGTAAAATAGTCCCCCATTCGGATCTCCGGGCGAGGACTACTCAAGAGGATGTCGTTATCAGGAGAAAGAAAACTGGCGTTCTACGGATCGGAGCATGGAATGTCAGATCTCTTAATCGGCAGGTAGGTTAGAAAATTTAAAAAGGGAAATGGGTAGGTTAAAGTTAGATATAGTGGGAATTAGTGAAGTTCGGTGGCAGGAGGAGCAAGACTTTTGGTCAGGCGAATACAGGGTTATAAATACAAAGTCAAATAGGGGTAATGCAGGAGTAGGTTTAATAATGAATAAAAAAATAGGAGTGTGGGTAAGCTACTACAAACAGCATAGTGAACGCATTATTGTGGCCAAGATAGACACGAAGCCCACGCCTACTACAGTAGTACAAGTTTATATGCCAACTAGCTCTGCAGATGACGAAGAAATTGAAGAAATGTATGATGAAATAAAAGAAATTATTCAGATAGTGAAGGGAGACGAAAATTTAATAGTCATGGGTGACTGGAATTCGGTAGTAGGAAAAGGGAGAGAAGGAAACGTAGTAGGTGAATGTGGATTGGGGCTATGAAATGAAAGAGGAAGCCGCATGGTAGAAATTTGCACAGAGCATAACTTAATCATAGCTAACACTTGGTTCAAGAATCATAAAAGAAGGTTGTATACATGGAAGAATCCCATAGATACTAAAAGGTATCAGATAGATTATATAATGGTAAGACAGAGATTTAGGAACCAGATTTTAAATTGTAAGACATTTCCAGGGGCAGATGTGGACTCTGACCACAATCTATTGGTTATGAACTGTAGATTAAAACTGAAGAAACTGCAAAAAGGTGGGAATCTAAGGAGATGGGACCTGGATAAACTGACTAAACCAGAGACCAGAGACAGCAAAGGACTTGGAAGAGCAGTTGATCAGAATGGACAGTGTATTGAAAGGAGGATATAAGATGAACATCAGCAAAAGCAAAACAAGGGTAATGGAATGTAGTCGAATTAAATCGGGTGATGCTGAGGGAATTAGATTAGGAAATGAGACACGTAAAGGAGTTTTGCTATTCGGGGAGCAAAATAACTGATGATGGTCGAAGTAGAGAGGATATAAAATGTAGACTGGCAATGGCAAGGAAGGCGTTTCTGAAGAAGAGAAATTTGTTAACATCGAGTATAGATTTAAGTGTCAGGAAGTCGTTTCTGAAAGTATATGTATGGAGTGTAGCCATGTATGGAAGCGAAACATGGACGATAAATAGTTGAGACAAGAAGAGAATAGAAGCTTTCGAAATATGGTGCTACAGAAGAATGCTGAAGATTAGATGGGTAGATCACATGGCTAATGAGAATGTATTGAATAGAATTGGAGAGAAGAGAAGTTTGTGGCAGAACTTGACTAGAAGAAGGGATCGGTTGGCAGGACATGTTCTGAGGCATCAAGGGATCACCAATTTAGCATTGGAGGGCAGCGTGGAGGCTAAAAATCGTAGATGGAGACCAAGAGATGAATACACCAAGCAGATTCAGAAGGATGTAGATTGCAGTAGGTACTGGGAGATGAAGAAGCTTGCACAGGATAAAGTAGCATGGAGAGCTGCATCAAAGCAGTCTCAGAACTGAAGATCACAACAACAAAATGTGAATTAGGTTACAGTATGAGAGTAGTTCAGCAGACCAGATTAGAAGACACTTGCACACTGATGGTAGAGCATGCCTTGGTGATGCCGGTATGTTTACAGCAGGGTACCGGCGCCAGTGCAGGCAACTCCTGCTCTGAGCACAGTAGTATATACGATATATTACATCAGAAGCTGTGACACTGTTGCTATCTTTTACAAGCCACATATTTCAGAACTTATGAGGTTTAGAAACGTGACACCAAGTGTGTTACCACTGATTGTACCTTTAGTTGTCATTTCGCAACAATAAGCATTATGTGCAGAACATCTATCATTCTGATACTGCATTATTTGCAACATTATAAGAGGTGGACCGGTTCAAGTAAGGTACAGCTCAAGAAGTGGCTAAACCATCCCACTTTCGGATTGCCATCAACGAAATATGGGCCAATGATGCGTTGTCATACAATACCACACCATACATTAACACTCCACTGATGTAGTACGTAAATTGCATCACGATTACCGGCAGCTTGAGGTGTATGCATGAGTCTCAGAACGTGCGCTAGCTGTGCACTTATTTTATTTCAAGCGTCAACTTTGCTTCCCAATTTCTCGGGATGTAATTGACATATTGCGATGCAACCAACGCCGTTATTTTTGTGATTTTTCAAGCTATTGATTGCATACTAAATAATAAGGGATGTCCATTTAAAAATACACAAGTTTGTGTTGGAAATAGCATTTGTTTACGTTTTAAAATTTCGAATAGTATTTGGTTTCCTAAGCCCCTGCCGTACGTTCATGCTGATGAAAACCGTTTTTGAATATCTATTGCTCTTCCAGAGATATTTGAAGTGGCAAAGTTAGGTGAGACAGCCTGTATATATAAAGTTTACTAATGTTCAAAATTAACTTCATGGCTTACGTTCTTGATCAGTTTAGTGTAGTGAAGTGCTGAGAAGTGAAGCAATATTTCAAAACATCGACGTATATTTCCTAGGGAAAATTTATACATACAAATGCATCAAACAATATTTACAAGGGAATAAATGAGGTTGTATACCCTACCCATTATGTTTCTTTCCTTACCTGACTAGTAAAGTCATAAACAACTGTACTTTCTCTTTCAGCTGAGCTGTTACTGTTTTTCGCTTTCAGATAGCTTACCTAGTTTATGGAAGAACACTCAATGGAAATATCGTCGAAGTCACCTTGAAGCATTTGCATTTTGCCACGAAAATAAATCAAAATAATAAAATTAAGATAAAGTAGAAACAAAATCACGAATGCCACTATTATAACACAGGTCAGAGTGGTGAGAAAACATCCACTTCCTATCTTAGCAGACGAAGACGCCGTCAAAACTTTCTTCCGGAGAAGACTTGGCATGAGATGACAGGACGGTCCATTGATGGTCTATATGAATGTTGCCATTTGAAGGGCATTGTGGAATGTTTTGAAATGATGTGATGTATATCTGTGTGTGTGTGTGTGTGTGTGTGTGTGTGTGTGTGTGGTTTCACAAAGAATAAGTTTCTTCAATCTCTGGCTTTGGTGGTGTTCCCTGAGCCTAGTACAGTTTGACCTCCCAGTCTGTTCTATTTAACAGGACTTTCACTCTTTGGCAGATGCTCTTACAAACACAAACCTCACGTTTGATGATGGCCAATAGTGCCCACATTTCTACTCTAGTGTGCATTTGTGTTTTACTTATTGAATTGCTGTCCTAATGAAGGTCATAAATTTGTACAATATGAATGTAACTTTGTTAGAATACCCAACAAGGATGATTTTTATAGTTTAATCCAAGAACTATTAGATTGAGAAGGCAATATATTTATCTTCACTTGTTTGTCATCTTTGGAAGCCGCTGTGTACCAGAAAATGTACTTATAACACGAAACCTACATCATATAAAGGTAATACAGTTTTATGAAACAAGATAAAAAGTATTTCATTTAGTTAATATGAATTCTAATGGATTCAGGACATTTGAACAAATTGTACACTGTGCATACTTGTAATATGGAACAAGACAGCTCAAACAGGACTATAGAATTGAGTGAAATGTTTCAAGAATATCATCATGGAAGTTAAAGCGTTAAAGCCATGTTGAAAAGCAAATAAGAAGAAAATAAAACGCAAATGACAGTAGATGTTGCTCGAGAATAATATGAGACATTAAACATACTTTTCAAAAGACATAGCACTTGAACATTATAACTTTTTCATTACCTCTATTAAATATTGAGTTTGAACACATAAAGCATTTCCACCAAAACGAGATATCTTTGCTAATTCTGCTATTAAATGCACCCCATTACATATAGTTGTTGTATGGATTTTTGGGCCTCTTTAATAATAACTGTAATCTCTGTTGGTCTTCTGATCATTTTGCACAGTTATATGGGTAAGTCACTTCTAAATAGGCATAATAGGTACATAATAGCCATGGTGCATTTAATACCACGTGTAAACAGATTACTGTGTCACAAATAAATACAAATATAATAAAAACCTAATGTTTTATTTATTCCACACATCTCATCACTACTATAGTCATACACACACTGTTACACCACTTGACACATTGAACAGCATTCCTTTTCATCAGACTTAGAATTACAACTTGCTGGGTTCGTGACTGCACTAAAACAATCAAAGCAGGGAATCAGCTGCAGAAATATTATTTATGTGAAATGATACAAATACTTGAACAGTGAATTAGATTTCTTTCAAGTGAATTATTTACATATTCCTCAAGACTGTAGACGCTATTACATTATAGCATATTTTTCAACTTTATCATAAAAACACTAATTTTTTTTTGTACTTGCAGGCAATGCACGAGGTTCACATAGTATACTTTCCTGATATAGATGTTTGCTGTGTATTTATGTGTGAAAATCATTCCCATTTTAGCTTCATAATTGTGAACATAACTGCTTGATGGTCAAAATACATTTTGTAATTTCAGATAAGAACATACACACACACACACACACACACACACACACACACACACACACACACACACAAGTACCCAGAAGACATGGTTGGATTTCAGTATAACTTCATACATGTGCACATCACAATGAGGATGTAAATGATTATACTGGAAATGTCTCTGAAAAGTAGAGCAGACCACTAGTGTGTGTTAGTGTTGTTCATGTTTACTGTTGTTACCAGGTCTGGTAGAGTACATAATGGGCATGAACAGAATCAGATACTGAGTGATATCTGTTAAGGACATGGAAATGCTGCATACTCATATGAGACAGAATTATCAACACCTTCATTTGGCTGGCTGGTCCAATCATGCAATAACCAGACCTTTGGGCCAATGTGGCAGTGGTTGATGTTGGACTGCATGGAAATGTGAAGGCAGGGATAATCATGGTCAAAGTTTTGGTCGACCACATCTGAACGTCACAAGGGAGAATCGACGTACTGTGCACCAAGGACAACACTTTTATCCCCAGTTCTAGGCACTTCAGTCTGGAATCGCATGACCGCCACGGTCACAGGTTCGAATCCTGCCTTGGGCATGGATGTGTGTGATGTCCTTAGGTTAGTTAGATTTAATTAGTTCTAAGTTCTAGGCGACTGATGACCTCAGAAGTTAAGTCGCATAGTGCTCAGAGCCATTTGAACCATTTGAACTTTTATCCCAACATTATTTTAAAAGTCTATCCCATGATTGGTCAGTCAGATCAGCACGTGAACTGTGGAATTTTCCAGCAAACTGTTGTTCAAATTTTGTATGTTGTGAGGTTTGAGTAATAGGTACTGGCATTCTTAGCTGCCACCAGACTGGACGAAGCATTTGGCTTGCAGGCTGCTTTTTTGTGATGATTGGCTGTCTACCACCACAACTCAGAGGTGTTGCATAAGGCAAAAGAGTTTGGGAAATTTTGGAAAGTTTCGTGATTTCTTAGTAGTGGTTTGACTGTGGTGAGCAACATGTACTGCTTTCCAGAACACGTTTCATAAAACATTTTGGTTGGAATTGCAGTTCGTCAATTCTTTTTATAATGTAGGTAATCTATGCAGTAATTAAATTCAGTTATCGAGAGAATAAAGCGACTAAATTTTGCGTGTGTAAATTTTAGCGATTTTGGGCTTAGTTTTTGGAAGAGCGACTTGTTTTTACTACCCAGCCATGTTAGGATGTCTCCATGGTGCACTGCAGATTTTCTTGAGTGGAATTAACGGTCACAAGCCAGATTTGACAGTAACCATTCAAAAATTGTTGGATTAATTAACATTTCCTTTGACTGACGAAATTATCTTCCAGTATCTGCCTTTCCCAGCTGTTAAAATTGTTTGAGTTGTAATGAGTTCGCAAGAACAGCCATAACTTATCTTTCCAATGACACGATCCTTTGCTGCTGGCCAGTGCGTCCGAGCGGTTCTAGGCGCTTCAGTCTGGAACCGCGCGACCGCTACGGTCGCAGGTTCCAATCCTGCCTCGGGCATGGATGTGTGTTATGTCCTTAAGTTAGTTGGGTTTAAGTAGTTCCAAGTTCTAGGGGACTGATGACCTCAGATGTTAAGTCCCATAGTGCTCAGGGCCATTTGAACCAATTTGCACAATTCTTTGCTGAGAGAATGTTTGGAGAATTTGTTAAGAAATTAACCATTATAAGTAAAGACAATATTAAGATGATTTTTGATTTTTTAAATGACTGCTTCAACGCGAGTAGAGAATACCTGATGTTAATAAATGTCGCTTTTCATTGAGAATATTTCAATAGTCCAGTCTAGCCTTTGTGCTGGGCACAACATCAGACGATGCACTTTCTGACATCAGACAGTGTTTGCGTATCCACCCAAGAGGCCGTAGCCTACTCCCACTGATGCATCTACGGATTATGAAATGTAGGTAAACGTCTGTTGTTTGGTGTGGGCTGAATACTCTGTGACAGTAGAGTACACAACTTTCTACCTATAACAAGGCTCCATTTTATAAATGGGAGGTTTCTGGTCTCTTTGTCCTCTGGAATGCAACATTTTCACATGTATTTCTAAAGCATTACCCACTCCTCAATGCTAGAAGAACTGCGCCAACTGACTTGGCCATTATGGCCACACTCTACAATGTCACAGTTGAAGAGAGAACCTTCAAAATTCAAGTGAATCACACGTCGGACTTCCATAACGATACGTCAGCTAGGTGAGCAGATCTCCCACGAAATTACTCATCAAAAGGCAACGACAGCTTATGTAATTTCTATAGGTACACACCATGCTGTTGTCATATCATTCGTCGATTCAGTATGACACACACCTTTGTCAGGTTTCATGGGGGTATAGCGCACTATGTGTTTACGAAATTTCCGTCACATTCCATGTTGGTGGTTGTGACTTTTTCAGATTTTCAGAAATAATTCATATAATCTCGAAAACCTCACTGGACGTCCGTGAAATGTTTTTTCTTCATGAGAAACACAGAAGCAGAACGGATGGAAATTAATATTGCTTGTTATGTTCTGATACATTGCAGTGCTATCCATTGAATTATCATATTAGGTTGTTCCCATTTCTGAGATAGACCCAAAAACCACAACTACTAGTAGCATTTTAAAACGAAAGAACTCTGTTACCACCAGGGAGTGCGTGTAGCCCCACCTAGCGACTAAATATTGAGGTCCAGAATGCTATACTCCATACAGTGTAAGAACGATCCCGATGTAAACAAACACGTGTGGCGATAGGCCAGTGATTATAGCACACCATAGACCCTAAATATATATTAAATATTTTGAGTTATGCTACTGTTAATGAAACTTTAAGCCTTTCTGAAGCATTAACATACAGCAATGGGTTTGCTGATCAGTATGCTAAATGCTCAAGCCATGTACAAGTATTTCAATTCTCATATTTCCCAGAACAGTTTTGTGCATGACGTTATGGATAGGCCTGATCGGTATATGTTGGCTTCATTTGTAAATACACTCTCAATTTTTCCTTTGGCCATGAACTGTCGAAATGCTTATGATTTCAGCTTTTTTTAAATAAATTTAATAAATGTGTTATCATGTCATTAATGGTAAAAATAATCATCAAATCTATGAAGTTGCAGTAGTGTAGTGGGTATAGTAACTGACTTGTATAGGTAACACTAAGTTAATTTTTTTTACTTTTATTGAAATGGTGGTGGTGGTGGTGGTTAGTGTTTAACATCCCGTCGACTACGAGGTCATTAGAGACGGAGCGCAAGCTCGGGTTAGGGAAGGATTGGGAAGGAAATCAGCCGTGCCCTTTCAAAGGAATCATCCCGGCATTCGCCTGAAACGATTTAGGGAAATCACAGAAAACCTAAATCAGGATGGCTGGAGACGGGATTGAACCGTCGTCCTCCCGAATGCGAGTCCAGTGTGCTACCACTGCGCCACCTCGCTCCGTATTGAAATGACATCATGTGTTGTACACTTGAGATTAAATGGAGTGTGTGGAGGAAAAAACCAACCTTTGTGTGAGACAATGCAGAGCTCACCATTCCTCAGTTTCTAAGTAAGCTGTCAACTCTAGGAAAGACAAGAAAACATCAATCATGTCTTTTAGGAAAATGTGGCAATTTCGTTAAAAATGCTGTGCAGTCAAAGGTGCATGAATTTTTCTTCTGGGACAAAGCACCTACAGTAAACAAGGCCCTTCAAGTGGTAAATAACAACGATCACTTGCTTACTAAAAAAAACATTTCATAAACTGATAAAGGAATTCAGTTTTCAATTACAAATTAGGAAACATAATAATGTTATTATAGCTAGAGATGATATTGCTTTGTGGAGGAGGTGTTATCTCTGGCAGATTCAATAGTTCATAAGCAAGAAACAAAAAAATTATTAGCTTCACGAAGCATGAGCTAGTGAATGGAAAGTGATGAAAAAGTGTGGACTAACAAAACACTGACAGCTAAGAGACAAACTTCTGTTGCAGGTCTGTCACAGGAGGTAAAAAAATCCGATGGGAAAAGGAAAAAGGACAATTATAGTACATATATGAAGCAATTGTTGTTTTTTGGGAAGCACTGAATTGATTTTTGAATCACAAAAGACTGGAGATTATCATGAAGCCATGAATAATGAAGTGTTCCTAAACCAGTTCAAAGATACTGTACCCAAATTAGAGCCCAACGGTGTTATCATTACAGACAATGCTTCATAACATAGTGTTAATGTTGAGTATAGGCCACAAAAATCTCGGAGGAAGGAAGATAATGTAAACTGGCTGATGGAAAAAGGAGCATATGTCAATCCTACTGCAATTAAGCTTGGAGTACTCATACAGGTTGAAGCTTATGTTGCAGATCAGCACATTATTAATGAAATGGCATAGTCTGTGAGACATGTTGTTGATACCACTTCCATACCACTGCAATTTTGTATAACTTGTTTGAAGCGAAGTTAGAGGATATGTTGCAAAAAAAAACATGACATTTAAGGTATCAGATGCACCTAAATTAATGCACGAAGCTCTGTCGCAAGTCAGTGCCGAATACTGGTAAGATCCAGAACAATGTATAAAAAAAATAAGAAGACAAAATGTAGCACTTAGATGGATTCATAGATTGTGTTGTTGACTGGGTACTCTTCAATGTTGAAGGTACTAGTTCCACTAATGAAACGTCTTCTTCGTATTCAGATTCGTAGCTGGAAAGAGTTCAGAGGTTACCACACGACTGAGGTTAGTAATAGCTTAAGTGACTTCAGTATTTCATTATACACTAAAATTTTTGCAATACACTCTTAAGATCACTCATTACTCTCACAGATAAATTAGACTGTGTTTATTCAAAGTATTTTTGATGCATTTTTTCTAAGTTAGAATATGATTTCCGCCTGGTCCATTAAGAAGCATATTACCGGAGTAGTAATCTATATTAATTTATCTCTTTTAAAATTTAAATGGCATTTCGAGTTCTATTATTTGTCGGCTGTTTGTCGATTTTATTAATTATCCACAGGCGTAATGTTTGGTCTAATCTAATTTCGAACCTTTTATTTTAA
The DNA here is from genome assembly GCF_023898315.1 of Schistocerca nitens. Classification (NCBI taxonomy): domain Eukaryota; kingdom Metazoa; phylum Arthropoda; class Insecta; order Orthoptera; family Acrididae; genus Schistocerca; species Schistocerca nitens. Next base: position 669,323,643 of record NC_064618.1, read on the forward strand.
TACTTTCGACATTAATGTTTTCAGTGTGCCATCACTTTCAAATACCTATCTGTCAGAAGTGTGAAAATAAAATAATTGGAAACAGATTAAATGAAAAAGTATTGACATTCAGTTGTGGAATGTCAACAAACAGAAACAAATAAGTTTTCACACGAGTATGTGCAGTTGTTCATATCACTGCAGGCTTGATGGACCGGCTTACCTGTTTAAATGTGCCAGTATGGCGTTGTGTAGAGTCATCGTCGCTGAGCAGTAAGGGCGAAATGTAAGATTATTATTGTATGTAACTAGACACAGCTGAAGCTCCTCGAGAAATAAAATCCAATGAGATGGTAGCAAATGTGGAAGAATACACAACATAATTTTAACATCAGGATTGTTCTTATGATGAACTGACTATAGCTCTATTTCACAATAACACAGCCATATAAAAACACATTATGAAGTTGAGATTCACATGGCCAGCCGCAACACCTTTGCTGGTTCGGCCCAATTACATTCGCTAATGTTGTATACATCCCTTAAGATGTCATAATGTATTGTTCTTCTTTATAGCTATCTATGAGTGTATAGTACCTATTAACAAAATAAAAATTCGAAAGAAGTGCAGTGATACAATGTATTGTTTATGTTTCCAGTGAATGTTCTTGGGAATTAACAAAAATCTAATGATTCAGACAACCATTTCATCATCTCGTACGATGTAAATACAATACAATGGACTTTATAATGAGACAGTCGGACGAACGGAAGGTATCAGAGCAATTCAGAGACGTGTGAACGTTTATTTCACTAAACATTAATGTGAACTTTACAGAACCTGCATTTGCGATACACAGCAGAATGACTCACATCTCGTGAAGAACCTCGCAAAGAATTGTTACTCAAACGTTTGATACATTTTCCAAGAGTATAACAACATCAGATGTTTCCACCGGATTTCTAAAACAGATGTCGAAATATCACAATCGAAGTAGTATCATTTCTACAGAAATAAGAAGACATATGAGCTTTATTAACAGTTCTTGAAAAATGGAAATGGCTGATGGACACCATATTAACACCCATTAAAGCATCGATTCTGTGTTACACAAGACGAGAATTTTGCTAATGACATTGATACATCGGGAATTTGCAACAAAAAACGGAGAATCCATTACTTTAAAGTGTTGTATTGTCCAATAAGACTAGTAATTTAGAAAATCAAAGAACGCTGGCACTGTAACTGGGAAAGGTTTACATCATCTGAGCATAATCGTTTTATAAGATACGAGACTTCTATTTGATGTCAAGGGAATGTTTCTGACAAGTTTACATGGCAGACTGATGTGTAAAGTATTTAGGACTGATTGACGAGCAAACAAGATCCTGATGGCCTCCTTTGTTCGGCCATGACAATGCGAGATTGTAGCACTTCGATTCCACCGATGATGGTTAGAGAAATGTATGCATAGTACTGACAGAATTTCACCATTTCTTGTCACTGACTTTGAACCGCTACAATTATGAAACCAAACGATTCGATATATGTCCAAGGTATCTACAAGAATAGATGTGATAGAAAGAGTCTTTTAGGAATTTTGTACAGCATTTTACAGTAGGTCATGCCCTGTAATTCACAGAACACAGCTCTTTATACAGAACTGTGAATGTCCCACATCTCATTATACATAAAGGACAGATATAGAGATCAGATGTTTCAGAGTGATTTCAATACCATTTTTTCAAATAGCATTAGTTTCTTCGACAATGTATCTTTCAAATGTTTATTAAGTCTCAAGAATACTTATTCGTCTCAACTACATAGGTTTTTCAAACATGCTTTTGCTATTAACGATCACTGACTATCAACTACCAGCATTTCACAGTTCGTACTTACAAAAAACCGACGATTATCAATACGCATCTCATTAGCCAACACAAAGAAAGCAATCTCCTTGGTGGAAATAGACAAATAAAAGGCATCAACGTTTGAAATCCGAAGTTAAACAGTTTGCTCCATTAACGTGGTGAACAGAAAAGAACATGAGATTACCATATTCTCTCTATCTCACAATAACTGTCAAGCAAATGACTAGAGAAATGTACGCATATAGCTGAGAGAACCTCAACACATTCTGTCACTTATTTATAGTAGGTACTGCTATGAGACTAAAAGACTCGATTTACGTCTAAGAAGTGACAAGGAGATAGTGTATTCCACATCCCCCCACATGCATCTTCCTTTGGTGTACAATAAAGTCTAGGGGATATTTTCCAATTTTGAGACGAAAATAAGAAATTTTATTTTGAAATAGGTCTTCCAGTGGATTGTTTCTAACCCAAAGCAGTCGCAGTCCACATAATCCCTTTTGTAAGATTTCATTTTGTAGTTTAGGAGAAGTAACACTTGTACTTACAAGTGTAACAAGCATAGCATAGTAACCATTTTGATCTCAGTACACATAAACCACTAAAATAGACATCAAACGTTTCCAAGAGGTTTCTAAAGCATTTCTGATGGGTTATAAGGATGACTGTATAGATAAATGTGCTATAATAGATGTGTGGTCTATGTGGCTCAGTTGATAGAGTACTAGAGGTAGTAGTAGTAGTAGTAGTACTATCTTCGTTCAATAGCTTCAAACAGTAGGTCACATGGTAAATTCAGTAAAGCGATTGCAGCAGATTCATGTTATAGGTTACAATAGGCTCCCAATTAGCTGCAGTAGTATGTTCATAACCATAGATTCTCAACTAGCTGCACCATAAGCACCAAACATCTTTTTATGGCAGTATAATTCTGCAACTAACACTGATATTCCATTTCAGTTCAACTTTTAATGCCGGAAATGCATATCCTCCTAGTTCCATCTATTGTACTATAAATTTTTTTCCTTATTTTGTTACCTGAAGATACGACATTTCTGTATCTTTATATAATGTAATTATTTTACTATATATATATATATATATATATATATATATATATATATATGCATTTATGTCGATGTATAATTGGTTTATATGTATTTTTGCGGTGGGTCTAGCCTAGGGAAAACTATGCTATCGAACGATTATATCGATAGGTCGTGCGGAGAACCAAAATGTTTAGGATCTTTGGTAGTGTTAATTCTGCCGCATGGAGTGTGGTCAGAGGGAGTCTGGCTGGAGTATGGCGGTGGAGCAAGTGTGTTGTGTGACACTCCTGCGAGTCGCCGCGCTTTCGGGGTTTGGCAGCATGTATTGTGCTCGGCTTGCTATTATAGTTTCTCACATGGTTTAGCGGACGGGAAGCATTAGCTGGCGCACATCAAGAGCCCATTTCGCCTGGTGATCGTGTCGAGAAGAAGGCCCGCCAACATCCAGCTTCTGCAACAGCGACGGCCGACAATGAGTGACTGTCGCCCCTCCCCGATCGACGACTGCAAACCTTCAATTAACCAACAAGGAAGACTAAAAGTACGTGAAGTTTTAGAACTGTATGGCAGACCTCAGCTTTTCAAACTGTTGCATCACAAAAATACAGCAACTTAGTGTGAACCTTTGTTGCTCATTGTCCCAATTGCATTACCAAGCAGAGTACCTTCCTTTTCTGGAATGAACCTGAGTGTCACTGAAATTCATACGCCAGCATTAAAGTAATATAATTCCATTTCACTGCTTTAATTTCAAAGTTCAGTTAAAGTGTTCATAGCTGGCTACAATATTTAGATTACACAAGCAGAAATTAAGAGTGTAAGTTTTTTTTACCATATTTTAGCTTAGCTGTGACTGCAGCTCAGCTTGGTGCATACTAAATTTTACTATTGTTAATTGTTCAGAATCGTTTAATTCAAGTTCAAAGTTAAATCTCTTATTTCTAAATTGCGTAGATTCAAGTAGCTTTTGAAATGATTGTTGAGGTGGTCCAAGACTAACCTTATTTTATTGCATTTCGTAGTGTTTCAGAAACAAAGTTCAGTATTAATTTCAGTCACTAAATTAACTTTCAATTTTCCGGTTTTATTAATTCTTTTGCTAATTAATTCAGAGTGTAGCGAAATTTATTACTTCTGACAAGCATTCAGTTTTCACACAACACATTTCAACATTCAGTTGCCACGATTTTAGTGCTAATTATATGTGCATTAATCTTTCATTTTCAGTTATTATAGTAGTTGTCCATAGGATTGGCGACCGTAATTTTCCCCAAATCTCAAATATCTAATTAACGCCAATTAATTGTTAATGTAACGACTGCACATTTACTTTCTTTATTGATTGTACCCTTTTCTCAAAATTAATTTTCACCAATTTCATTTGCATATTTCCTTTCATTTAGATGTAACTCTTTCCTCCCTCTTTACCGACAAATTAATTTCGGTGACGATTGCTTTTCCCAAATGTCCATTAGGTGCACGCAGTTTAATTTTTCACTGTCATTAAGGTCGATAAGTGAGGGGGAGGTTACGTGGCGACCTGGTGACAGGACAATCTTCGGATCTGAGTTTGTTCTGGACACGAATTTTGCATTGTGCAAATCTCCTATCAAAGTGCTGGTTACGAACAGGTCGTTACGTCAGCGAGAATAAGTAGTGGGAGGAGTCCTAATTGGATTTGAGATTTGATATTTATATCGAAAATTATTAAAATGAGTGAAGGCAACAATTACCAAAATTTGGTACACTTGGATACGGAACAATCGGTCGAAAAGTGGGGAACGCGCACCGCGGAACCCATTGTTCATGGGCAGGCGGCTAGCATGAAAGACGAGACCACGGAAACGCAACAAAGAGCAGGAATGGAATTCCAAAATTAGGAAATGTTTCGGAATCGGAAGTGAAAATCAAATCTGAACCCCTTGACGAAGAATACAGGGGGACAATTAAAGAGGCACCTGCTACGGAAGTAAAACCGCTGGTTTCCGGGAATTTAACTGATTTATTGAATGTTTTGATTAACGAAATCAAGGCTCAGTCTTGCAAGATAGAAACTCAATGGGCAGAAATTAAAGCTCAGTCTGCCAAGGAAGAAGCTCAGTCTGCTAAGCAAGAAGCTCAATCTGAAAAAATTGACAGGAAGCTAGACAATCAGAATAAAGCTATTAATGTTGTTAACAACAATGTTGGAGTTGTTAACACAAAAGTTGATAAAATCAAAGAAGGGATTGTTGTAATTAATACAGATATCGGTAATCTTAAACAAGAAATGATAGGCGTTCAGGCGGAAATTGCGAGCATAAATACTCGTTTTGATTACGAAAGTAGCAGAATCGAGAAAAGTGTAGGAGAAGCAGTTGCTCCGATCATCGAGAATAAGGTGACGGAACAAATTCAATTAGTGAAAAAAGAGGATCAACAGAAGGTGGAAAATTTAAAGGCTTTTGTCTCTGACGTAGATACTAAAATGAGGAAGCAGGCTAATACCTGCGAAGAGAAAAAGAGGGAAGTGGAAACGCTTGCGACAACCACTTGCCAAGTAATTACGAGAGTGTCGGAATTAGAAAAGAAACGTGACGAAAAACAGAGCTATGTGCCAATCTGTGCACACAGTTCGGAATTGTTGACGAAAGAGGAGCGGTTCGACCCCTTGAAAAAAGGCGGTATACACCCGACGGATTTCATTAAAAATTGTGAAAGAGTTTTACCCAGATCATGGACTAATGAGAGAAAAATTAATGCGGTTATTGACGTGTTGGCTGATAATGCCAAGCGTTGGGGCTTAAACCTCAGCATTACGAACCTGACTTTTGACGAGTTTAAAAGTTTGTTTCTGGCTGAATATTGGTCAGAGCAAAAACAACAAAGTGTCTGGCGCGAATTTGTCATATCGAGGTCTTTCGATGCGAATTCGCGTGGCTCGATGAAGGAGTTTTGTGAGGGCTGGATCCGCAAGTTGGAATATTTGCGTGATCGCCGTACGGAATCCGAAATAGTCTGGGAACTCTACAAGAAGTTTCCAGATGATACAAAACGCCGCGTAGAAAGCAATTACATGACAATCAATGATTTCCTGGGAAGAGTTGAGGACGAGGACAGTCGCAATAATCGCGACAGTGGTAGAGGCCGTGGTAACAACAACGGGTACCACAACAACCACAACAACGATAACCATGGGAATAATACATACCGCAACCATGGCAGCAATAACAATTAGGGTTCGGACCGTAATAACAATCGGTACAATGCAAATAATAACAGGAATGACGGAAACCGTTATCATACTAACGTGATACGGGCTTCGCATGATAGTAATAACGCCAGAGGGTGTGATCAGTCGCCTCAGCAGCATCCGGGGAGCGGATCTGCTGGGACGAGACAGGGAAACCATTAGCCGCGCCGGTGAGAGGCCGACCGGGCGTGGAGAAATTTTGGCTGCCAAATAACAGGAGAAAACCCAGGTGTCGTCGTTATGAAAATTCCGTATGGAATAATCAACGGCGGGAGAGTGTGCCAGTGTTAGGAGAAAGGAGTGCGCCCACAAGTAGTAGATCAGCTGTAGACACGGCAGTAGAAAATACATTCACTGTCAGTGAGAACAATGTAAGTAGTGTTCCGGAAATCGATTATAAAGTGGCAGCTGTAAGACCCACAGCGGAACTGGAGATTGAGTTTAAGATTGATTCGCAATTGTTGAGAGAAGATCAGATGTCGGATAAGACGTCCGTCATCGAGCGAGGGGATGCAGAGAGGGATGAGGTCTGGTTAAGGCAGTTCGGTCGCTTATACGACGAACTAAGAGATTATAGGAGCCTGTACGGGAGAAGTGTTTATGGGGAGCGCGAGCAGGATTTGCCGCGTCTCGTCCCGCAGGAAGATAGTGTTTGTGAAGTGATAGAAAGTTCTGGCTCTAACCGGCAGACTTTACCAGAAATTGTTGATGTTAATGGGGAGCACGAGCAAGATTCGTCGTGTTTCGTCCCGCAGGAGTTGGATGTTGAAGTAGTAACGGAAAGTTCTGGCCCTAACCGGCAGACCTTACCGAAGGTTATACTGGTAGAAGTAGCCGACCCATCCGACGCAAAACTCCAGTTTACGTTGCGAGAGTATTAAGGAGAAAGATTACGAAAATTTTAGTGATAGCCGGACACGATTGGTAGAAAAGCACGTAGATTACAGCGTGTATGACGTTAGAGCTGACGTTATACGGTCGGACGGTAGCAGTGTGGGTTGCGCAGATCCAGAGGAAGTAATTGCAGATACTACTGGGCACATTCCTCCAGGTAGATTGGCAGATGAGATCAATCTGACCAAGGAATCAACGAATGTGACAATTAGTGAATTGATAGCAAAGCAACACTCACTAGTTGACGAGTTACAGGAAAAGGTTTCGGTATTAGAAGCGAAGCTACAGACTAAGACTCACGACAAACGTGTTGAAATTAAAACTGTATGTGAACAGAGGCTGAAAAAGCCGCCAGATAAGCCGGATTTAGGATCAAAGCCGGATGGTTTTTTCTGGAATGACCTTGACATAGACGAGGGTTTACTGTGGGAAAATAAAGAAACAGTCGAGGATAAGTATAGACAGATAGTAGTGTCTGTTAATATGCACGGCCTACAACTAAACGTGTTGATTGACATCGGTGCAGAATTGAGTGCTGTATCTGGGAAAATATTTCAGTTACTTAAAGACAGACCTGGTATCGAAGTTATGCCAGTAACAGGAGTGAAAATTATCGGTGCTACTGGGAAGGCCAGTAAACCGGTCACAAAACAGATTTTTGTCAACTCCGAGATATGTGGGACACGATTTGAACAAGAGTTTGTCATCGTGCCAGACTTAACTACGGAAGTAATTATCGGGCTAGATTGGCTATTAAAGTACCGTGCAGTGATTAATTGCGAAAGCAAAACTTTGACATGTACGTTACAAGATAAAACAATAATAGTTAGTCTTGACGAGGCAGGATACGGTGTGCATAGGCAATACCTGCCTATACACATTGTTAACTGGCCGGATGCCATTGATGTAGGCACGAATTTGAACTACTGCAACGTGAGGAATCTCGGCATTAACAATAGCATAGAAAGTGAATTGGAAAGTATTGTAGACGGTGTGTCAAACGTAACACACGAACAAAGACGAGGCCTGTATGAAATAATAATGAGGAATAAGAGTGTGTTTTCAGACAAACCGTGTATTGGTGTGAAAAAAGATCGTTTGCGAGAAATAATGAAGCTAAAAGCCGATGCACGCATACGTCGTGCTGATGCTAAAGCGCCTTTTGCTAAGTTTGCAATCGGAGACTTAGTACTTATAACAGCTCATGAGAAATCGAGCGAGATAGACAATGAAATCTCTAAATTTAAGTTTGTTTATAATGGACCATATAAAGTCATTGGTATACCTCACACAAATGCTTATTGCTTAGAGTATCCAAGCTCTGGAAAACTATTAGATATACAGAACATTGTAGACTTGAAATTGTACCAACCTAGGATTGATTAATACCACAGAATTGGTAATTTGTACAGTATGTAAATATAGAGTGTAAGATTTAACGATTTCCTAGATTGCCATGCTTTTACCTGACCAAGAGGACATTAAAGCAGTTGTAATTAATAAGTAATTAATTTTGACTAAATGATTTAAGAGTAATTGATTATTAATCAATTGAAAAATCCAAACTGCTAGTTTAAGTTTTCAGCTGAGTCACAGTGGCCTAAGGAATGTAAATATGATTTTGTAACTAGCTGTAAGATTTCATAAATATGTGATTTACTTGTCATTGCCGATGTACTTAGACGCTGTTTTAAGTTTCAGGCTAGTACATGCGTGTGCTGATGGACAGTGTTGAGTTATCCACTGTGATAGTGTTAATGGACTCCTTGAGATTACTCGGGAGTGAGTTTTTCCGAAAGAATTCAGTGAAACGGACGTTCTGGAAATGCCATTACACAGGCGAGTGAGATCAAGCGTGCCGCACAGGCGGGCGCAACAATACTGGCGAGGCGGAGCCTCTGTCGGCTCTTGTGCCGCTCTCGGCATTCTTTGTACTTGCAGGTACGGAAGGCGTAGTTGTTTTTCTTTCCGGATAGCTGACGTGAAAGAATTCTGCTGTCAATATTTTTTTTCTTTTCGATCTGCTGTATATTATTTTCTTGTTTAGCGTTAAGTGGACTCTCATGACGAGAATATTAATTATGAAAAGGTTACATAAAAAGGTGTATTCTATGTAATTGATTATTAATTTGCGTATTTTGATATACCTGTTTTTTTATGACCAAGTACTCTGGTTAATTTTGTAAATAGTATTCTATTTCTTGATACTGTTAGGAATTTTGCTGATTTAGAATAGCTGAACCATTTTCTATGTTTTCTATGAACTTTAATATGTTGTCAACCTGTTTTCTTATGTGTAAGATGACAGACTGGAATAAGGTTAGGAGTGTCTCCACTCAATTATTATGGTCTAAAAATTGGTTTATGGTTAATTAGCCTAATGCTAAATATTCTTGATATTTTGAGCATATGCATTTCCGCTGCTTTTTTCCTTTTTGGGACATTTTCTGAGTCTGTTTAGGTTACACGAACATTGTCAGACAATGTGGGGCACGTGTAATGCCGGAAATGCATATCCTCCTATTTCCATCTATGTCCTATAAATTTTTTTCCTTATTTTGTTACCTGAAAATATGACATTTCTGTATCTTTATATATTGTAATTTTTTTACTATTTGTATATATATATATATATATATATATATATATATATATGCATTTATGTCGATGTATAATTGGTTTGTTTTGCAAATATTATATGTATTTTTACGGTTGGTCTAGCCTAGGGAAAACTATGCTATCAAACGATTACATCGATAGGTCGTGTGGAGAACCAAAATGTTTAGGGTCTTTGGTAGTGTTAATTCTGCCACATGGAGTGTGGTCAGAGGGAGTCTGGCTGGAGTATGGCGGTGGAGCAAGTGTGTTGTGTGACACTCCTGCGAGTCGCCGTGCTTTCGGGGTTTGGCAGCATGTATTGTGCTCGGCTTGCTATTATAGTTTCTCACATGGTTTAGCGGACGGGAAGCATTAGCTGGCGCACATCAAGAGCCCATTTCGCCTGGTGATCGTGTCGAGAAGAAGGCCCGCCAACATCCAGCTTCTGCAACAGCGACGGCCGACAATGAGTGACTGTCGCCCCTCCCCGATCGACGACTGCAAACCTTCAATTAACCAACAAGGAAGACTAAAAGTACGTGAAGTTTTAGAACTGTATGGCAGACCTCAGCTTTTCAAACTGTTGCATCACAAAAATACAGCAACTTAGTGTGAACCTTTGTTGCTCACTGTCCCAATTGCATTACCAAGCAGGGTACCTTCCTTTTCTGGAATGAACCTGAGTGTCACTGAAATTCATACGCCAGCATTAAAGTAATATAATTCCATTTCACTGCTTTAATTTCAAAGTTCAGTTAAAGTGTTCATAGCTGGCTACAATATTTAGATTACACAAGCAGAAATTAAGAGTGTAAGTTTTTTTACCATATTTTAGCTTAGCTGTGACTGCAGCTCAGCTTGGTGCATACTAAATTTTACTATTGTTAATTGTTCAGAATCGTTTAATTCAAGTTCAAAGTTAAATCTCTTATTTCTAAATTGCGTAGATTCAAGTAGCTTTTGAAATGATTGTTGAGGTAGCCCAAGACTAACCTTATTTTATTGCATTTCGTAGTGTTTCAGAAACAAAGTTCAGTATTAATTTCAGTCACTAAATTAACTTTCAATTTTCCGGTTTTATTAATTCTTTTGCTAAATTAATTCAGAGTGTAGCGAAATTTATTACTTCTGACAAGCATTCAGTTTTCACACAACACATTTCAACCTTCAGTTGCCACGCTTTTAGTGCTAATTATATGTGCATTAATCTTTCATTTTCAGTTTATTATAGTAGTTGTCCATAGGATTGACGACTGTAATTTTCCCCAAATCTCAAATATCTAATTAACGCCAATTAATTGTTAATGTAACGACCGCACATTTACTTTCTTTATTGATTGTACCCTTTTCTCAAAATTAATTTTCACCAATTTCATTTGCATATTTCCTTTCATTTAGATGTAACTCTTTCCTCCCTCTTTACTGACAAATTAATTTCGGTGACGATTGCTTTTCCCAAATGCCCATTAGGTGCACACAGTTTAATTTTTCACTGTCATTAAGGTCGATAAGTGAGGGGGAGGTTACAAACTCAATAAATATTCAACTCATTCTCAACTAGCTGCTGTACTCTATTCATAGGTGATAGTACTGTCCTTTAACTAACACTGATCTTCAGTTTAGGTATGCCTTGGTGTGATGTTAATTTGATACCAATGTAGACAATCATCTTCCCTATAAACAGAAAGTGGTCTGATGTCCAGGTTATCATTGTCTTTTTAGGTGATTTTTCACACAAACAGTAGTGTTCCACATCATGAATAAGACATAGCATGTTTCCAACGAGTATCTAAATGCTGGAATTGAGGAATCTGAGGACTGAGTGAATTGTGAGACATGTTCATAGCCAACTGGCAGGAAAGTGCTATTAGTAAGCTTACATGCTACCACAGTATTTCTAAATGCAATTTGACAAATGCCTGTATGATACCTTCAACTGAAGCAGTACTGTTAGTACACTCCAATTAAACCATTTGCAGGTCAGTGGTATTAGGTGTCACTAGATCGATTGACATGATACTCTGTGGCAGAAAGTGAATTTTTTATTTTAATACTCAGGAAATATGGCCTTTGGATATGAGAATAGATCCATTCATGTTTTATTTTAATGTGTTACAGTTCCCATTTCCAGTCTATACCCTTCCAGGAGTGTGTGACTGTATTAAGCCTGAATATGATGGGGTATAGAAAGGTGAGGGACCAGCCACAGATAGTGGACTTTGTCAAAGTATTATATAACCTATGGGAAAGCTAATCACATTGCCTGAAGGTTACGGAAAAGATCGACAGAGTCAAGAGTAGAGGATGCCGGTTGGCTGCAGCCTATAGAAGTTCTCCTCCGGGCCATTCAAACAAGGAAACACTGTCTCCGGAAGTCTGCCATGCTTGGGCATTGGTAGACGAGCTACCCTGACGTGCAGACTCTGTTGTGGAGCTCTTGCTGGTATGGTGAATAACACGTATAAAAATAAGTTACATCGTTGTGGATGACGTTCACAATGTATTGCTTATAGTCAATGTAGTCAGGGTAGTGTTAGAAGACACTTTGATTATCATAATTTTGGTGGAACAAAGTAAGTGGTAAATCGAGTCATGATCATTGAGTATGAGTGGTGACCATCTGCTCTGCACTCTGTTTGGTGTATAATTGTGGGTAAAATTTGTTCAATTGAGAGAACATGTCGACCTGTTGCATAATTACCAAAGTTTTGTGGGATGAAGTCGAAATTCATACAAGTTTCTTTGTGACAGGGTAATGAGCACACATTCATGCCAAATCTGTGAGTGCAGATTAACAACTGGAAAGTCAATGTTCTGTAGATGGTTAATCATCTTAAGGATTTGCCAAAGAAAGCAGAAATCTTGCCAGAGTATTTTCATTTAGTTATTACATCAGTTTTGAACAGGTTCTTTGTGGCTTGTACTGGAGCTAGAGTGCTCACCACATGGGTGCGTAGAATTTGTTCAAAGTCCATGTTAATTATCAGAGTGTGTTACAGCCTTAATTTTTAGTAAAATTGATTCTCTGGAATTTGATATCCTTATTGTGACAATTTTCGTTCGATTTTAACTTATTCCTTTGTAATTCAGGTCTGCCCAAGCATCTAGCAATATCTCACACGGTACCTAAATTGAGAATGATTCAGTTGTTGTTTAGAGTCTTGCAATAGAATATAATGATTTTGATGCCACTCAGCTACGTCTTACATAATAATTTGGTAATTTTTGTGCTTAATTGTCTTTGTGAATGCTAATGGATCCCATGTGTTTCTGCCATCGTGTGCTCACTATTCCCTTTCTGTCTCACCGGCTGCTTCAGTCCCTTGGTCTGGATAATAGCCCAGCCGAGCTACATTCATTAATTTATATCAAATTTTCAGCTTCGTGGTAGATTTCGTTTGTTGAGCCAGTCCACCACTTCTTGTTTTGCTAAAACGATATAAGATATGGTGTGTATCCTGATACTGTGTAACAAATTTGTGTATTTGTAAATGTGTAGTTTTATGAAGCACTACAGATATCTTCATTTCCTTGCACTTTCCGACAGTACAAGTGGGCATAATTAATCAGTATACCAGCCATGTGTACCCTCCCCCCTTTTCTGTAGTTTTTCTGTGTACATGTTTGAGTGTTCTGTTGCATACTGCTACTACGAATAACTCAGAATTTGACCCATGTCGCTAGGCTAGAGCGTGACCGAAATTCGTTTTGTATGTAGTAGACCAGATAAGGTAAAATTTTTAACTTCCGTCATTAACTGAAACCTTGAATATGATACAATAATCATTGTTAAGTATAACCTCATACTGAAAACATTGTTTTAGAGCAATAAATGTAAGTAATTGTAAAGAACCTCATTTTGAGTTTGATATAAGCAGATCACCACTTCCTTTCCTTAGTTAATGCATATTGTGTTACACCCCACTGCAAGGAACGATTTGAAAAATGAAGTAAAAGATAGTAGGAAAAATGATTAAAGGCTTAATGGAAGAGAAGCCAGTAATAGTTAAACTATGGTCATGATAAAACAAATGGTTACCATCCTCTGTACTGTATGCATTGGTTCGAGGTATAGTTAGCATTATCCTTTGTGTTGTTAAATTGATTAGATTTCAGGTTCCTTGTAGAACCAGTAACCGTATAATTTAAATAAGGCCATTGTTGTTAAGTAAAATCACTGTACAAAGAACACCAGCATACAGTAAGAGGTTGAGATGTGCACAGGAATTATCAGAGAATAGATAAAAGTGAATTGTGAATTTGTAAAATTACTTAAGTCCACATATCCATGGTTTTGAGTTATGGTCACAGCAATGTTCCAACACCCAACTCATTTGGCTTAAATCCAAAATGTCTTTAGTCTCTACATTACTTCCAGTAACAGAACATTTGTGTTTAACAGCAAAACAGCCTTAGTCCAGGACTTAAGTTGGTTTGCTTGTCAAGTAACGAAAATTATTAACAGATTCATGTATAGCTTTAAGTTGGTAAAATGACTATATTACTTTTGTTTGTGTGCTAGACCTGCAACACATAATTTGGAAACAAAAATGGAGTATAGCAGCAGTGCTTTATTTTTGTTATTGTTGAAAATGAAGAAAATAATGACCAAACAAGGACGAGAGGAATTAAAAGGGATGCAGAATACAAAAGAGCTACAATAAAATGTGTTAAGTTTAAAGGTTTGGAGCACATAAATCATGTGGGGAACTTAGTTTCACCTATGCAAACAGGACCTGCTTGCAGGTAAGAAATTTGGATTTAATTTCGTTTCACAATATTGTCTTACACAATGTTCTTGTACACATCACTGTAGCTATCTGAGACTGATAATGACATAGGAAACAACGTTTCCACTTGATTTCCGAAAATTCATCATTAGAAGCAGTTAATTATATGACAGATTTTGAAACTAAGATCGAACAAGATGTGTTCTTACATGGTAAATTGAAAGTACTGCCATAAAAAGATGTAGTAGAAGGGAAGGCGAGACTGGTAGTGGAGCAACTATGTTCAAATATTTTTTTAAAGATTCAGATAAGCGGACAGAGGTATGTAAGAAAGCATTCCTCAGTGTTTATTGTGTTATTGAATCCAGTATGAAGAGACTGTGTAAGTTGCTGCTTAGTGGAAGTCTCCTGAAGACCAATGTGGAAAACACAAACCAGGGAACGCAAAAGAGGCTTCTATTGCATCATTTCCAACTAAACACACTCACTATGGAAACATGATGTTTTCTAATTATACATTGAACTCTAAAGACAATGCATGAAATGTTCCTTGTCAAATATCCTGACAGTAATGTGTCTTACCACTATTATCACAGATATTTCAATAACCATTTCCATTTGAGATTTGGTAGGCCCAGTGTAGTTACATGCATTATGTATGAAGAACTGAGTTTAAAGTGAAAAGCAGTACACTTAATGATTGTACTAAACTTGTAGCTGTGGCAGACCTCCTAGTTCACAAACGTCACAGCAAAAAGTTCTACAAAACACTGGACGATGCAACCAAGTTACACATTGAGAGAGATGATTTTCTTGCTTTAACACCTGACTACATGCAAAATGTATGCTTGCCTAAGATACCAGTTCAGGCCTTATATTATTATCATCAACTGACAGTTCCCAGTTTTCTCTGTGCATAACATGAAAACTAAGTATCCTTCTATATCTAGGATGAGAGGTAAGCTAAGATAACTCAAAATAAAGTATGCAGTTTTCTCCTCCATTATTTCAATGCCTGTGTCTCATCAAGTATTAAATAACTCAGGTTGTTTTGTGAGACCTGTCCAGGCAGAATAAGGACAACGCACTCACATCAGGATTTTAATGGCTATAAGTGCTCAGAGGCGTTTTTTGAACATCAGACACGTTTTCCCTATCAGAGGACACTCCTTTCTGCCAAATGATAGGGACTTTGCAGTAGTGAAAAGACGACTGTGACCTGTGAACGGACTACACACCATGAAACACGTGTGTGAACACATAACCAGCTCTAGTGCTAAAGGCAATTTTACAGTTAACTATCGTTGAAAGTGAGTATGTTTATGATTACAGTAACTTATGGCCATATCATCATAAAAGAAATGCCAGTTCCATAGAGACTTCTCTTAAGGATATTCCTAGAGATAAATAAGTATCTTTCGCTGTTTCAATTTTTATGGAATTCTGCTTTTCTGCAGAACAGATCGTAATTGTTGTGGAAAACCCATTCATAGGAGGAATAATCCAACATTCTTTCATCCTTGGGCCAACATATCCACATATCCCAGAACTACCACACAGACATGCTTATCCAAACGGTGTGTGCCCAATCAATGAAAATAAAATTAAACACATACGCAAAATGCTCAAGTACATTCCCAACTATAATGAATCCAAATCATTTTATGATAAAACTGCAGCTTGGGAAACAAAGACAAATCAGTCAAATTGCTCAAATTGGGAAGTTTATTCTGTATGTTTGTTTCCATGGATGATTTACTGTTCTACGTATTGTGAAAGTGTTTTTCAATAAAGAAAAAATATTTTTCTGTGTTCATATTTCAGAATTTTATTATGTAAGAAGCGCAATTGGAGTTAATTTGAAAAACGACTTAAGTCCTACGTTTTTAAAACAAAATTTGAACATGAAGGGAGCACAAGATCTCGCTTTTATGATGATATTTTATGTAATTCGATGTATGTAACATAATGCACAATAATTTAGTGCAATATTCGCTTCAATAACGTAATAGTTTTTTATTGTTTTTGAAAATATACCTCTGGATACTTGAGTCGTTTGGAAAATTGACAGTTCAAGTATTGTCCCAGGTTACATAGGCTTGAACACAGAGCATAATGCCACAGAATAGGAGAGTATTAGCAATACATGTATTATAGTTACATTCTCTCCAAATGACAGTAACCTTGCATAACATGGGCACCTGTAAGGAGGTCTTTCTTCTAATCACTCTAGCAGGTGTTAGGAGGGAGATGTGATGTGATATGACCATGCATACGGTTAGGAAGGGCTGAGGGAAGAGTTCTACAAACATGCAAGTTTGTAAGACATTGAATTATGTTTGACTGTAACGAAATCCTTCTGCCAATAATCGAAATTTACAATTTTCTAGGTCACCAGGAGTCCTATTTTATGGAGGTTACTCTGAATAACGTAGGATAAAATAGTCTGTATGGTGAGCAATATAAGATAGTGATCCTGAGGCTACTGGCACAGTCTGTGTGCTTCTAAGTTTAGGATTCAAGATTTGGATCCAAGGTTGTGACCCATAACTTCATCGATGATTTTGGAATTCAGATTGGCGATCCTAGAAAGATGGATCTGGGGATTCAGGTGCTGCCTGCAATGTCATCAGTACAAAATAATTGTTCCATTTTCCATGGCACTGTAGTTGTCTACCTCCACCATTCAACTTCAACATCCAGTCTTGCTAGCCATCAAGTGGACACAGCACTTGTGCTTCATACTCCATTCAGCATTATGAAGAGTCATCAGAGAGTGGCACTTCCATAGAGAAAAAATGACTCATACAGTTGACAGCAAGTACTAACCCATTACTTTCTTTCATTGTTTTTCATTCATTATGTGTGTTTGTGTTTTTTGTGGTTTTACTTTGTTTCCCCATTACCACAACAGCTGTCTGACATATCTGATGTAGTGCTTGGTAAATCTGATTAGCAGCAGAAATCATGTTAGCACACAGACTGAATCCATGATGCAATACACAATATATCAGAACAGGACACAGAACAGGTTCTAGCATTCGTGTTTCCAATATATCCAACATACATACCGATCATCAAATCACCAGCATTCCATAATGTAGCTGATACAACTGACCAGAAATCAATTCAGCATGTAGAATTGTTTCAAGACTTCAAATTTTCTTTATCACCAATGTTTGCACCACTCGTTGAGCTTTTACCACGGTTTAATTCAACTATAAAAGCGCTATTATTTGCTATACAATTTGAATGCAAGTGACAGTAAATGCGTAGTTATAAGCATCTCTACAGATCATGAGTTGAATGTAATGCTAATTTTTGAAAATCCACGATTTAGTACCAAGAGAGAAGCTGTTTCAGACTAGGAATGGTATCAGTTATGTCAGAATTTCACACAAATAACTGCAGAGTTCAATACTCAAATGTCTTTCTTTGAAACATCCCCTTAGAAAAATTATACACGACTGTGCTTGTACTGACACACAATATTTTTTAGCGCAACGCAATCTGACTTTCAAAAATCCCTACAAAAGAATGGCCCTGACTAACATTAACCTATACATTTCACAAATCACTTACCTCACAAAAATCTTGGTTACTCGAACTATTGCAATACAGCGAGCGCCACTACTGCCAGCTAAATAAAAGATTCAAACTACGGAACGCACTAACTACTAATAGGCATAGTTAGCAAATGAAAGATTTTGATAGAGAACATACAATGTATTTACCTCAATAGTGTTCAAAAGTCATAATGTATACAGCAGTTCATAACATCCAGTCTTACAAATTTCAAAACTCCGCCATCTCTCTCCCCACATCCACCACTGCTGGCGGCTCACCTCAACTGCGCAACGCTACGCGCTGTTAACATCCAGCTGCCGCTGCCCAACACTACAATGGCAGACAACAATGCAAACTAGCCACAGACTGCACACAGCACAGCCAGTGATTTTCATACAGAGCGCTACGTGGCGTTACCAATATAAAAACCTAAACAGCCTACTTACATAACCCCCATGCTCCCCACAAAAAATTTTACAAATTGTTTTGGGCAGTGTCCAATAATGATATGATAAAATTTTTCATAATTACAATAACAAAGATATCAAATGCACACACTTATTGATACAATGTTGGTCAAAAGCTAAAATTTTCTCACAGTCCATAAAGACAGTTCTGATCATTCATCACAGTAAAATTGCAGTGTTTTTCTGAAAGTCTGAGCAGTAAAAGAAAATGCTCACGTAAGTAGTGGATTTCCATGCAGTCTTGAAGAAGTAGTGTTGTCCTTCCAACGGAAAGACAGTGCAGACTCTCGACATGCAGACAAGTAATGGGTCACAACAGAGCAAACCCACAGCAGAGTCATTTGAAGTTTTGAAGAATATTGGTAGGCAGGTCATCACAGAGTAGACCCACTGTAGTCCTTGTAGAGATTATGGTATTGGTGGGCCACCAAAGGTGCAGACCCACTGCAGTCCTTGTAGAAATAATGGTATTGGTGGATCATCAAAGGTGTAGACCCACTGTAGTCCTTGTAGAGATGGCCAGCAGCCATCTGCTGCGACTGTGCAGGTGCACAATCACCATCGAAGAGTCTTGTGGACAATATAGCAAGTCCATAACCACCACTTGTGCACTCACAAAGTTTTTGGAATTGTCCTTACAACCAGCAATGCTGATATCCAGTCCCTTGCTGAATTATTAACATATGTGCAAACACTAACAGTCCCTACTTCTCACATATTGTATATATACTATGACCAACAGAAACGTGTGCAGTGAAATGGAACTTACAAGGTACTTAATTTGATGACCTGGTGTCAATTACAATTTTATAACATAAGAATACAATTACAAAGGTACAAAACACATCATTAAAAACATAATAATACAGATAACATTTGTAGTAATAGGGGCTTTACAAAAGAATAGAAATAAACATATACATCAGTGTTACAGGAATTATGACATGAGTACTGACATAAAAGATGAGAATAACTTTTGAAACATCAACTTTACACATGAGCATTAAAACAAAACAGAATAAATAATGTCTAAATATATTTACAAGGTAAATAACATATTATCAGAAAAATTCTACATCATAAATCTTATTAGCTAGACACATACAGACAGGAAAAACACAAATTCACATAGTGTAATAACACAAAAATACAGGACAGGGTTTGTTTTCAGTGTAACATTTGGTACTGCAGTATTTTGCAAACAAAACCTTTTTTTTCTTGGAGACCTCCCTTCGTTCATCATTATTCCCAAAAGGTCCTATCTATACCTACTTTCTGTACTTTTTTCGTATAGCTTCTCAATGCATTTCTTCCAATTCATCTCAACTCATTCTCTTATATAGTCTACCCCCTCTTAAGCTAACTTAAATCTACTGAGCTCAGATGCTAAACTAAGGGACGAGGCAATGCAGCAGCATAAAACAATTAATACAAACAGCAATGAAAAAAATGGAAATTGTCAAAGCAAGCTACAGTAAATCTAAATTACTAAGCAATGCAACATTACAACTAATATGAGCCAATGTGCAGCAACAAGGAAAATAAATCAGTAGTAAAACTGGCTTAACAGAGTAATACAAAGTGAAATTTAGTAGCACTATGCCTGGCAAACAGCAGCAGCAAATGTAATAACTTATATCTAAACATGACATAGCTCAAGCAGAAAAAATATTACAGTAAAAATGGCCATGTTTAATACCTATGTCACATCTTAACACTAGAGTGATGCATCACAATTTATTCTACAAAAGAAATTACCAAGTACGTACTTGAAAACAAAATGATGTATGCAGTTACTGTTATTAATCCCTTCTTATTGTTCTTTCCATTCCAAGTGCTCCTTTTTCAAAGAATATGGATCATAAAATAATTATTTAATAGATCTGTTGACAGAAAGTGTTCACATTAGCAAATGCATTTAAGTTTATTTTATAAAACCAATGCTGCAACACAGCTGGAAACCAGATATCAAATAAAATAAGCAACTATGTACAAAGTAAACCAAAAAATATCATTCAGTAGTCATGAGGCATTTCATAAGTTAGTAGAAATTCTCTCAATTCTCGTAGAAAGATACTTGTCATAATCAGGTGTGCAGATGTACTAATATTTCCCACCAGTTATAAGAATTTCAGTAAGTAGCCAAAGTACGAGTAATCGTATGTTTTCAAGTAATGAGCGTGTCATATTTGTGATGCTTTCTACAAAGGAACGTCAATAGCGAGGATAATGGCCTTTTTTTCTCTCTCTCCACCTAATGGCTTTCTTTTGTCGGACGACTACCTCTCAGCTGGGCGCCCAAAACGCATTACGTCAAAGTCACTTACCTTTGTTACTGAAATATTTACGACAGCAGTTTCCGCTACAGTGGCAGTCTCATATAAAAAATTTCACTGGTCAAGAATTTGCGTTACAAATCTGTAGAAACAAAATCCTATTGATATAACGGTGTCCAAAAAATTTTCGTCGGCATTGTAATACATTCACGCATTTACATAAATTTCATAAGTACGATTCTTGGTTTCCAACAACCTCTTTAGAAACCAGAGTCCCTAACCACTACTCATTATTCCTTCCTTATTCGTTGGCACTTCTTCAATATTTCATCATAACAGATACATAGCATAATCAAATAACTCATATGGCATCAGCTTGTTGATCATAAACATACCTCAGCAGCATAATACACATCGTCGTCGTAAAAATAACATCGTAACACTCAGTCAAATCTCAAAAACGTCGTAGCTTTCTGCAATAATTTCAAAACCTAAAAAAATTCTCTGCTCATGTCAAAAGTGTCATCTACCTCAAACGCACTTTAAAAATCATGATCCCATACCAAATACATCATTCAAAGCTCTCGTAGTATCACAATGGTTCCAAAAAAATATGAACAGTTCACAAAGTACAGACAAAATACAATTTCATAAGTGTGAAATTATCCAACTGTGTAATTGCGTAAACATGTGTCACTGACGTAAAAAAAGAAATGTTTGTCTCTCTCAGTTAAATGATCAGATAGCTGTGTAATTTATGTGTTAGAGAAATATGGTACCGAAGTGTAAAGTTGTATAAGCAAATACCATATTAGCTAGGGCTCCTTGTGCTTGCCAAACACATGGTACACAAAGTAAGCGTGTACCCCCCTGAGGATTAATGTAATTATACCCTCAAGTGTTACAGATTACAGCAATGGAATGAAATGTATCACGGAAAACCTTTGTATGATTGTACTTCAAATATATTTAAAAAATAAATGTTTTAAGTACAAAATTAATCACTCAAATACGTGTACTGTAGCGCTAAACTGTGCGTCATGTTGTCAGATAATCTCCGTTGAAGTCTCGTAGTTATCGTCCTCCGAAAGCTAAGTTCTGCAGAAGTCAATGTACTTACCTCATGATAAACAAAAGTGAAGTGCTTTGCATATAGATATCTTAGTTATTGCGCTTATTGTTGTGATGACGAAAGGACTGTGCTGTAATGTATTATTGTCCTATGGAAAAGGCTGTCTCCTTGTAGCTTTACCACAAAAGTTACTACTAAAACATGTTTTACTTTCCAGAATAATTCAGAAAAACTGTGCAGATATAAAACAGAAACACCGCAAAAGCAACATTGTAAATTGTCAATCGTTAATAGCGTCGTGATAAAATCGTGTAGCTGTCACATAAACTAACCACTGTGTCATCTGGTATCTCACAGAAAGTACTTTAAATCCAGAATGTATTTTCAGGTAAACCAAAATGTTGCATTAAAATCTCATTAGCAGTACTGATAAATGTTCTAAGTATGTGAGCCTTATAGTCGTTACGTAATCGTGCAACTAACAAGCAAGAATGTACACACACAATAACACTGTGTCATCTGTTCACAATAACAATGCATTCGTAATTTCTGTTTAAATAAGTTCTCTTGGTTCTTGACTGGATATTTAACTTCAAACATTGTTGCATGTTAACAGTTTCTAAGTCTGACAAAAAGTATTAGAAATGTGAAGTGAAGAGTTATATGGCAAAGACAAAGTTAAAAAGCAGATTATCTCTCAATAAGCGGTTTTACATGTGAAGTGTGGTGCTATCCTTTACTCTTCATAGTACTCACAGTTTGAACTTGAATGCAATTATCATGCGGTATACGTCGGTAAAGAATACTGGAATTTTTCGCAAGGTTAGCTATGTTATTTTTCTCCCAGCCAGCCGGCACAAGCGGCTGCCTGCGGTGCGAGCCATTGTCTGTCTCTTTGTTGGCGTGCGTCGTTATTGGGATTAGGAGACCTAACTTCTACGAATTCACCTTGTCGAGAGTGCCCTGCTCTGTTTGAATCCCGCCAGTTCTGATGGAATTCAGGTCTGTCGTTTTGTCGGTAGTTTATATAGTTTCTTGTTTGTCGGTCATGTGGTGGAGAATTTCTCCCGGAATCGTAACTGCGCGCTAAACTGTTGCGTCTGAAGTTATTCTGTCTCCCTTGATAATAATTGTTTTTGTTCCCATATTGTCTGTTTCTGTGGTAATCTCTGTCATATTCATTACTACGGAAATGCGATCTCTCTCTGTAACTATTATTACTCTGCCAGTGGTTGTCATATGGGTGGTGTCTGTTTTGGTCTCGATTTGCGTTGTAAGAATAGACTTGTCGTGTCCAGTTATTGTTTCTGTCGTCACGGAATTGTGACGGATGTGACCTGTAGTGATTGTTTTCCAGTTTTGCATCCCGCGACTATCTACGTCAATTTCTAATTCTTGTAAGAGTCCCTGAAAAGCTTCAATGTTGTCTTTGCAACGTCCTGCCAAAATAATATCTCTTAAATGTTCAGGCAATTTCATTAAGCAAATGCGGATGAGTTCTGAAGGGCTGTATGGGTTTGAAAGATATTGATTCTTATGCAACATGTCTTCAAAATATTTGACAAGACTGGAGAATTCAGATTGTTCGAAATGTTTCATCATTATGATGCTATGTTTTACTCGGTCTTATGTAGGTTGAGACCGATGTGCTGAGAGGAAGGCATTATAAAATTCTCCCTCACTGTGACAATCGTGAATGACCGATCACATTCTTACAGCTGGTTCATTCTCTAAGTAGCCACACATAAATTCCAATCTGTGTTCTAATGACCAGTTGGGAGGAAAACAATGAGAGAATTGATGAAGCCACACTTGTGGATGAATGTCGTTGCCAGAATTCTTAAATGTTTTGAATTTACGTGTAGTAATGAAGAGCTTATAGTCAAAATCATCATGTCGGCGAGTCGCATGTCGGTCATTGTTACGTCGTTTCGGCGGTTCCATCTCAAAATTCGGTGTACCTTGCCAATTTCTTTCATAATTTCCGAAGTGCCCTGTGTTATTATTTTGTGGCTGTTCCGTATTTCTATGTCCGTCTTCCCGTATTGGAGCGCGAATGTCCTCTGAAATACGTAATTCTTGTATTACCTGTGTCAGCTGATCTTGTGCTTCCCGGATTTCTCTTTGGTGTTGCGTATTAATTTGATTCTGATTTTGTTTGAATTTCTTAATTTGTTCGCACTCTTCTGTGTCATTAAAGACTACCGGTTTTGTGTCATTCAGATTATCATCTACCTTCGTAGATAAATTATTTAGCTGATCCGAAAGTTCAACTACTTTCTCTGATAATGAACTAATTTCCTCCATGTGTCTTTCTGAACCCATTTTCAGGGTATCTACTGTGTCCTCTAAGTTTTATTGAGTTTTTACAAGTTGTGTAACTGAATCGGTAGATGCAACTGAGTCAATTTTAGCTTGCAAGGTCTCATGATTTTCATGAACAATAGTTTGCAGTTCTTTTATGGCTGCTTCGTGATTCTGTAATGCATTTTCATGCCGCGAAAAAATAGGTTGAAAATGCTCACAAATCTGTGTTTTTACGTCATTACAGACTTTTTGACATTTCGATTCGATTTTATGTAACTCAGTAGTTTAATCTTCACGTGTTTGTTCAAGTGTGGTGTCTAACTTTTGAAGCTTTTGCTGTGTTTGTCTCTGATTTTGTTCCGTTGTGTCTAACTGTTGCTGTGTTTGTCTCTGATTTTGTTCCATTGTGTCTAACTTTTGAAGCTTTTGCTGTGTTTGTCTCTGATTTTGTTCCATTGTGTCTAACTTTTGAAGATTTTGTTCCATTGTGTCTAACTTTTGTAGCTTTTGTCCCATTTGTTGCATTAATTGTAATAACAATGCACTGGTGTCTGAAACATGTTCCTCAGTGCTATTCGGCAATGCATTTGAACCGGCAATATTCGCAGTTTGAAAAGCAGAAAATGTGTCTTGACTTATTTGAGAAAACGGTGACGACACAAAACCTGAATCTACAGTATTTGAAAGATTGTGTCCTGTCATTTCGGATTCCTGAGGCAAGCTGTTGCCGACCGATCGATCGATAATGCTTCCCTGTTCACTAATTGTTTCACTGTCTACACCATTGTTTGCAGCCTGCTCCATTTCCCTATGCACAATTACCAAATTACTACTTTGAACATTAGTTAATTCATTACTCGGTGGCGCTAACACACTGCTTTCGTCTTCACTGTCATTTCTCATTTTACTTTGGAGCCTAGTATTACGTTTTTCACATGCCATTATCTGTCGCAATATTTCACACGACAACATAGAAAACCACAATTTGAAGAGCAAAATAAGAAAACACATTCACATAGCATTGAAAATAATATCTCGTTAATTGCAAGTGCAGCTGCGAAATACTTGGTGCAAATCTACATGCATGCCACAACTGTTTTACTGTACAACAATGAAAAACTACAACTACAAAGGAAATTCTCTCTATAATTACGCGCTATCAATAAACAAGAGCTACACTAATTACACAAACTACAAGAAAAAATCAGAAGAGTCCAGTGAGGTATCTTGGCAGGGTCGCCATATGAAACGTCCCCTTAGAAAAATTATACACGACTGTGTTTGTACTGACACACAATATTTTTTAGCGCAACGCAATCTGACTTTCAAAAATCCCTACAAAAGAATGGCCCTGACTAACATTAACCTATACGTTTCACAAATCACTTACCTCACAAAAATATTGGTTACTCGAACTATTGCAATACAGCGAGCGCCACTACTGCCAGCTAAATAAAAGATTCAAAGTACGGAAGGCACTAACTACTGATAGGCATAGTTAGCAAATGAAAGATTTTGATAGAGAACAAACAATGTATTTACCTCAATAGTGTTCAAAAGTCATAATGTATACAGCAGTTCATGACATCCAGTCTTACAAATTTCAAAACTCCGCCATCTCTCTCCCCACATCCACCACTGCTGGCGGCTCACCTCCAACAACTGCGCAACGCTAAGCGCTGTTAACATCCAGCTGCCGCTGCCCAACACTACAATGGCAGACAACAATGCAAACTAGCCACAGACTGCACACAGCACAGCCAGTGATTTTCATACAGAGCGCTACGTGGCGTTACCAATATAAAAACCTAAACAGCCTACTTACATATTGTTAATAGATTGTCATACAGTAAGTTCTGGGGAATATTCAAGAACAATGAAAATATGCAACAACAAGAATAACACACAATATATTCACTTTCAGGAATCTACATTCAGAAACATTTCAGCCATCCAGAGTGGAGTATATGGGCGTGCCATATGGTGCTCATTTGTATATGGATCTTTTTGTGACATCTGGTTTGCAGTTGCAAAGCTTACACGTCAGAGTACTTCAGAGGAAGTCTTGGCTATGAATTTCGAAGTGTGTTGTGCTTCAGCATGCAGCATATAGAATGCATCGACATCATCACTACCTGATGTTGTTCAGAATTATGTATGTATCTACGAGGGCAGTTCAGAAAGTAACCTCCGATTGGTCACAGTGCGGGTTGTGGGGGGAGTAGCGACGCCATCTGTGCGTTCACGCACTCAACAGGTCAGTCGGCATCAAGCCGTGGTCGAGTGAACGTCGTACCTGCGCTAGTTTAGTTTTTGTGGCAGTTTGAAATGTGTGCTGCAATAGAAAACCCCGCCAAATGTGAAGTGCGTGCTGTCATAAGGTTTTTTACAGCCAAAGGATATTCTGCAGCAGCTATTCATCGTGAGCTTTGTGCCGTGTACGGACCAAGAGTTATGAGTGAAGGAGTTGTCCGTGAATGGGTACGTTTATTTAAAAGTGGACGAGAAAACGTTCATGATGAAGAGAGGAGTGGTAGATCATCATTGGTGACTGACGAACTCGTTCAGACAGTTGATGCAAAAGTTCGTGAAAATCGACGTTTCTCAATGTCGGAGTTGTCTACTGGTTTTCCACAGATTTCTAAGACTCTCTTGTACGAGATAGTGACAGCAAGATTGGGTTACCGTAAGTTCTGTGCACGATGGGTGCCCAAAATTCTTACCGACCACCACAAAACTCAAAGAATGGCCTCTGCATTAGACTTTCTGTCATGTTATGAGGATGAAGGAGAACCATTGTTAAACAGAATCGTGACCGGTGACGAAACCTGGATTAAGTACGTGGACCCTGAGACAAAAGAACAATCAAAGATGTGGGCATATTCAAATTCGCCTACCAAACCAAGAAAAGCCTCGCAAGATTTTTCTGCCAGAAAACTGATGGCAACGGTGTTTTGGGATGCCAAAGGGGTGTTGTTGGTTGAATTCATGGAACGTGGTACGACCATTAATCAAGACGTGTACTGTGAAACAATAAAAAAGTTACGACGGGCTATACAGAACAAACGCCGTGGTATGCTGACTTCCAGTATCGTTTTTTTGCACGATAACGCCCGTCCTCACTCTGCTCGCAGAACAATGGCCCTTCTTGAGTCCTTCAAGTGGGACGTTATCAACTATCCACCTTACAGCCCAGACCTGGCGCCAAGTGATTATCACCTCTTCATGCATTTGAAGAAATGGCTCGGGTCACAGCGGTTTGATGACGACGAAGAGCTCAAAGATGCGGTCACAGGCTGGCTCCAGGCACAAGCGGGTGATTTTTATGCAGAAGGAATTTCAAAGCTTGTGAAGAGATACGATAAGTGCCTCAATCGCTATGGAGACTATGTAGAAAAATAGTGCAAAGATGTAGTTGTAAGATGTATATATTAAAATATTTTTATTTAACTTGGTGTATTTTTTTAAATCAACCGGAGGTTACTTTCTGAACGGCCCTCGTATATTCTATGTTTATCCCACTGTGTTATACCAAGTAAAAAGAAATGAAAACAAGTCAGTATTTATCTCTATAAACCGTCTTTCATTTCACCAAAAACCCCAAATATGTTGAATAAAATATAGAGTTAAGATTACTGAAGTACAAATGACAACTAAAATTCTTTAACATTCATTAATCTAGATAAAGAGACAGTCGAGACATGTCTTGCAAGCAGCCAGAAAGATTTTGGTATGGGCAGGAGCATGTAGAAGAGCTGGAGCTCATGATTAAGTGAATATTTGTCCATGCGCAGGATACATATACATCTAGAAGAAAAGTTCTTAATATAATAGCCACAACTTTACAGTCCAGTTATTGCTACAGTAAAGAGACTTACAAGGAGAGGTCCCCAGTCACAAGATCAACTTTTTGTAACCATCTATACAGTTATGTATGTTAAGATCCCACGTATCACACACTGCAGCCTTTCACCCTGGTGGGCCCTCGTTTCTGAGTAACTGACAAAAAAAGTTTGGAATTTTGTGTGATGCTCAATAATGTTAGGAAAGGTGGGTGGCATGGTTGGTTGTGTGATGAAATGGATAGGATGATAGCTTCCCCTGCAAAGTTCCTTTTTATTTTTAAATCTTTATCGAAATGAATTTGATCATCACTTTTATTCAATCAACTGATTTAAATGTAATTTTTTATTTGTATTCCTTTGTCACAATTTTAATCATAACATCGATTTCTTCATTTGCTCTCAATTTTCTACCTATCATTCTTTTTCCAATTGAAATCTTTGTTCATTTGTTTTTAATTAATTTTGTTTGTTAATTTTCATTTAAATTATTTTGTTTTACCATCCTGTTTTTTTCGTCCACATTAATGTATTCATTATATCTATTTCTCATTTTTCTTGAATTTCGTTTTACTTATAAACCCTTCTTTCATTTAAATCTTCATCTCGGTTATTTTGCCCATAGTGTAATAGGTATTTAGGTTATGTTTTAAATGTCTGTATGATGATTACCATGCAAAAGCATTGCACATCTGGTTACGAAAACGCCATTTTCACACCATTGCACAGTCATTATAAATAGATTATTTTGTCTTTTATTTTCTAACTGACACATTGGAATTTTCAAATAACTGAATATTGCAGTAGACAAATATAATTAATTTCATATTCAAAAAAATTCTGTTGGAAAAAGAATGATACAAAGAAACAATTAAGCAAATGAAAAAGTTCATGTGATGATTAAAATGATGTGACAAAGGGATAGAAATATAAAATTACAGTTACACAAATTAACTGTATAAAAATAATGATGAAAGTTATTTGATAAAGATATAAAAGTAAAGAAAACTTATTGCATTTGATGAGATTTAAATCCACAACCTCCTGCATGCAAATCTACTAACCTATCCACTACTTCTAGCAACATGTCTATGTAATAGGACTTTTTGAACATTAGTGAGTATCACGCAATATTCCGAAATTGTTTTTCATGAATTACTCGCAAATGGAGTGGTTCTATCTACTACAGCCTGGAACTGCGCGACCGCTATGGTCTCAGGTTCGAATCCTGCATTGGGCATGCATGTGTGTGATGTCCTTAGGTTAGTTAGGTTAAAGTAGTTCTAGGTTCTAGGGGACTGATGACCTCAGAAGTTAAGTCCCATACTGCTCAGAGCCATTTGAACCATTTCAACTCGCAAATGACAGCTCACCAGGTTGAATTAACCTACACTACCATACGTTTGGTAATACAATCGCTGGGGACCTCTCGTTATTAGCACATTGTCACTTGATATGAAAGTTAATAGCTGAGCTATTGCAGTGTCAGCGTGGAAAAAAGAAAGAGACTTAACAGCTGTGACAAAAAAATGCCCAATCTCACAATAAAGTTACAACAAAATATTCTATGTCAAATCACAAACTGTAGTGAAGCACCAATCAAAATACAATAATGTTTTATAGCTTTACATAGAGAACTCTCAAAACTTTGAACCTCAGACAACCCATGCAGAATATGTGTAAAGACATAAGACTATAATCAGAGAGGGACTTTACAGTCCAAATTGTTCATATGTCAAAGAGACTTAGCACATTTTACACAACATCAGACTTCACAGAGAGAGATTTAACAGTTATATACATTTTCAGTTGTTGCTGCTATGTGAGAGAGAAACTCAGCAGTTCATGCATTTTAGTCTGTCTCTCTCACTCTCTGAGACTGTGACAGCTTAACTATTAAGTTTCCTTCACTATAGATATAAATAGACATAAAGTTTTGGCATTTCATCTCAGGAACTATTCTACTAGGTAGGTATAAATCCTGTGCATGGACAACTATTTGTTTAAACTTGAGCTACAGTTCTACACAGTTCTGACCATAGGTAAATGTTTCCAGCTGCCCTTTGAGAGGTACATATCCATGGCCTCATTATCTATGTTACTGAATATGTAAGGAATTTTCGTTGGTAATTGTACTTTGGTAATCTTAATTGTATATTTAATTCAATGGGTTTGAAATTTTTGAAGAAATGAACACAGTTTAGAGAAATAAATACTCAGTTACTTATATTTCTTGTAACTTGGTATAACATATAAGGATACGCAAAACAAGATAAATATGCACGTAATTCTGTAGCAGTTTCAGCTAGAGATGATGCTCAAGCACAACACACACCGAAATTCATAACAAAAACTTCCTCTGAAGAGTTCTGATGTGTACACCAGACATTTCCAAAAAATCTATGTACATATGGTTACTATTCGACACACTCATACACCTTACTCTGGATGGCCTAAATAGCACACTTCGAATTTCTGAACGTAGATTCCTGGAAGTGAATGTGCTGTGTTGTATTGTCGTTGATGAATATGTTCACTGTGCCTTCAGTGGCAACATGTTGGGGGACAATGCCACTGAAGCTGTCAGACTCACAAGAAGGTCGGTGTCCTCCCCAGTGACAATGCAGAGTGCCGAGCAACATGCAGCAGTAGCTACATTTACAGTATTGGCGCCCTTAGCAGATTGGTTAATACTGATGCGCTCTCCTTCAAATTATGCAGTCAGTAAAGAAGTGAGGCGCTATTTATTTTATTCGTTCAACGGAAACAAATCTTTTATCCTGTTTACTGACATTGCTTCATCAAACGTGACAGTTGGTGCAATTTTTTTGATGGCTCCACACAGCCGCTCAGCTGATTTCGTGCTCCTTTAGTTTGTCATACCATGGTATCGATCAAACACGGTTGTGACCTTTCTGCCATAACAACGCTTGATGTAATCTACATATTTTGTAATTACAGAAAAAAATACTTCTTTTCGCACCAGAAATCCTCCACCTACAGTGAACTCTGCCTTGTCGAAGTCCATTGGGTCAGGCATCAAACAGCTTGTGAAACACAGCTCGTTTGTGTTTCCCACATACCTACATAGGTAGAAAATAAATGTACTGAAAAGTAAACGAACAAGAATGAACATAGGAAGAAACGATTCGACTGAAAGTGGAAAGTTAATGCTGGCCATTAATCATATGGTTGAGATATAATTAAATAATACCGATATTTACTTACCAGCTTTCTTTTACTTTTTGAAAGACCAATTGGCTAATTATGACATACTGTACCTTTTTAGCGACGAAGTGAGTTCTTTCTAAAGCTGTGAAAAATTACTGTTTCTTACGTAGTTTATTTATAAAAAAATTTAATAAAAGAGCAAAATTTTGATACTCTGTCGATGCAGAATTTAATGCTCAACATATTGGTAACCTTAACGTTTTCGATTAAACGCTTCGTTTCGAAGAAATTTCGAAGGAAAAACAGAACAAGCCCGAAATTTTGGTGATTTTCTTTTCATCATGGCTGAAGCTCCATTCAGTAATCGAAGCAATCTCACATTATTCATATCAGAGCCCTACTTGAGTGATTAAAAGAGTTTCCAGAATTCCACTAAATAATGTGGTTTTGAGCTGTGGTTTATAACGATGGAATGGATTGTTTGAGTTTGACTGTGTGGAGGCTGGTCTGAATGTATTGTTGACATGCATCACGTTTCTGAAAGTGGCTGTATTTTGTGTATTCTTGTTGTTGATATTCACTATTCTTGGGCGGTTCTCACACATATTGCATGTAATCCAGTAACACTGTTAGAGTGAGTTGAACATTGCAGTTATTTGCGCTGAATTCTGACATTATTGATATCACCCATAATGTCACATCACCACTTTCATGTCTACAAGTCGTTGATTTTCAAATTTTTACATGAAATTGAATTCTCGATCTAAAGACAATCCTACAGTTACACATTTAGAGTTGCAGAGTAACACCACATATACTGATGCACTGTGAAATGTTAATCATACAGATATTGTGAATAGTGGAAACTAAAATGTATCATGGAGCTTGTTTGGATGCATTTCTGTGTGCCGCTCCAATGTATTTTTGATGGTTAGTAAGAATGGACGCTGAGGATAAATGGTGGTCAGAAATTTCCTGGGAATGTTGGATGCCTTATGTAATGTATCCATAATTTATGTAAGGAATGGTATAAAATCACTTAAAGATGCAGTGCTAGCCTGTTCATTAGATTGCATTCTGTTTGTAAAAGGTATGGATGTAGTTTAAGGATTCGTTTGCATCGATATCAAATTTCCATCACACCAAGGCAGACATGCAGTGAAAATTAGTGTTAGTTAACGAATAATACTATCGCCAATCACAAGAGTGTCTTGTTGCTGTGGTACAAGTGGTTGAGAATCTATCATTATGAATCTACTATTACTATGATATTACTACAGTTATTTGGGAACATATTGAATTCTACAGTATGAATCTGCCGCTACTATCTGACTAAATTCGCCATTGGACCTACTGTTTGAATCTATGAAACGAATGTAAAACAAGTGCTCTACCAACTGAAGCACAGTGACCACACACTAAGAACTACAATAGCACGTTTTGCTCTAAAAGTGACACCACAGTTGACAGTGATTAGAGGAGCATGCCTTAGCCATCAAATTCGTCTGACCTGAATGTTTCTGGAACACTGTAGGATGTCAGGTCTATATCTGTAATTTACAGGAATTGTACATAAACATGCAATGTCAGGTACTTCAGGATGAAACTGTTAAATAACTAATTCGTCTATACATGAAATTTGTCAACAGTTGTAAGCTTTCCTATGTGACTGTAACGTCAGTGTTAACAACAGACCTCTCTGTCATGACCATCCACAACTTTGACTGGCAAAAATCTTCCATGGCAAGCTTGTTGTTGAAAGAGTCAGACCCACATTCTTCAGAAATAATTCAGAAATTCTGTGGAAATGTTTGATGTTTGTGTCTGTTGTTTATGCATATAGAGATATGGGACATTCGCAGCTCAGTGTAAAGAACTGTGTTCTGTCTTCCAGCAGGACGTATGTTGTAGTGTAAGCGCTAACTGTGTTATGTTGTTTTGACGGAATAATACCAACAGTTCTCGACCTATGTGCTTGGCATTTATTTTGAGAGAGAGAGAGATCAGCGTGCGCTAATGTTCTGTTCTGTTAGCGATGTTACAACAATATCAGCAGCATACTGTTAAGTTCAAACATCAGACAGTACCAGTGTTGATGTCTTAGCCATCAAATTCGTCTCACCTTGCGCGGTGCCGGGGCTAGCAGTGTATTTAACAATAAATTCTTCTAGAATCTACATATGTAAATGATGCTCTAAGCCCCCCCATTCTAACTCCGACTTTTTCTGTTGCACATGGATTAAAAAAAAATACGCTAACTGACTGTAATCAACCCTGCCAGTGGAATAGAAAAGAGTTTGGCACCTGCAATAATTTAATTTGATAAATAAGTTAAATAAACGAAGGTTTCATTAACGTAGTGAGAAATGATAGGGTTGCTCTACCGATTAACAGAATGAAAGTTCTGTCCAAAATAACAATATGATTTATTAAGACTAAACACAAAATAATAAACAAAAACACATGAAACATTTACAATACATCAAATTGGCTCAAATCGGATACTCAAACAAACGCTGTGAAGGTGAAGTTGTCCCTAAACTAGATTGTGAGGATTATGACGACGTGGTATGTGGAGCCAATTCCTTGCAACTCAAATCTTAAGAGAGACACACAACTAACCCAACATTAATTGCTGCTACATTAGTGAGAACTCAGACAATGAACACCCAAGACAGAACAAGGTTAGAGAAAGACGAACAGGCGCGCTCTGATGAGCTCTGATTATCGCCTAGCAAAAATGCCTGCTTTGCCGGTGCTGCGGACGTACATTACCAAGCTGTCTTCTTAGCTGCAAGGACACGATCTGGCGTACTGGAAGCGATGGCTGGTTGCTTCGACGTCCTGTCGTGGTGATGATAATGTCGCGAGTATAGCCCGAAACAAATTGTCCTGGTCTGGTTGTTCCAGACTAAAGACTTCCTATCAATACAAATGCGCCTCTGAGGGAGACGAAGAAGGCTCGCCACACAATCACTGACGGTACAGTGATTGATTTTAACAAGCGAAGTCACACTGTAACTCCGATACAGTCGACTTTAGCCAAAACTGCTCAAGACAGACAACATAGGCCGCTTGTACGCAGAACGCTCAATTGCCAACTGTACTCGGAAAGTTACGTTGAAGTCGAAACTTCAGCAACTTCGTCAAACAGTTACAAATAAATAAAAGTATATTAGACAGCCAACGGAAAGCAGGCTGTCCAGAGCAGGGAGAGCTCAGTCTTGTAACCCACTCCGACCGAAAGGCGAGAGCCGACTACTCACAAGAGCACCCATACAAACCGAACACAGAACATTCCCGCCCCCACGACAGTGGCCGTGGTTAACCGTTCCAATCAGCAACTGGAAAACCGGCGGAAAATTCCACTCTATTGCCGGAGCACTACCATTCCACCAATGGAGATTCTTGGCGCCAATTTCTGCACCGATTTTGCTGCGTCACAGAGCTATGCCCTGAGCAAGCCAATCACGGTTACTATACGGCTACTTCAGGCCCCTCCGGGCGTGTCTTTTGACAATGTCGGCGTCTGGAAAGCATTCACTCGACTCCCTCACACCTGTCGGCTTACCCTTTCAAAATCAGCAGAGCCCGTCTGTCACCGGACCACCTGGGTGACGAGAGACGCTGCGTGGGAAGTCCGCGTGTGAAGGAATAGCAACTTTTCACTGCATGCAATTAGAGAGGAAAATCGTAAGATAGAAATATGAGAGGGGGCTCATGCCACCTCTCATAGTCCCTCCGTCTTTTTAGATTGTAATTGGTGAGCGGTTGCCTCACTTAGGAGTAAGGTAGTGGGTCAATCGCCAAGAACAATCTTACAGACTGACTCCACATGCCGCACTCTATAAAAAAATCACTGCAACTGAGAAATGCAGCTCATAGAGGAAGGATTATTTATGATGTAGCCAACTTCACCTTCTTAATGTGGAACTCTAACACTCACATCACACATCCATACCCAGGGAGCCCCTTCCAAACACCGATTCACACAGATATTCACTCTCTAAATATGGCCCGGGCATGTGAGCCAAATATGGAGCAATTTATTCTTTACAATCAGAGCTGGAGTGCTCCGCAATTAAATGCCCAATATTTTACAACAATTTGAATCATTAAACTAAACTGAACTCACTCACACATGATACTATTTAAGTTAACAATCTCTTTGTGAGCCTTCAGAATCTAATTACAACCTCCGATTCATTCTGTCTCCCTGCAGCAAGAATAACCTTTACAAAATGTTCCCTGAACTGATGGTCCATTCACAATGACAGTGGTTGTATCTGCTTCAGTTTATGGGGACTTCAGGCACACTGTTTGCATACACACAACAATTAATACAAAATACAAACAATAAAACATGGTGTGGAGAACAATACAGAAATTTGTAATTCGTGCGCCCTACTCTATCACTTACATAAGAATTACAGTGTAAAACACAAACACATACAAGGTATAACATACATTACAAAAACAACACTGTCGAAAGAAATTTAAGAAAAAAAACAAGGTTCATGGGGCGTCAAGTTGTGCTTGCACATTGCACAATGTTCACGACTGTGCTGAGAATGAGGCACTAAATCACACTGTTAGAAATATTCGAAGCACTTCACAAATTCCACAGTACTGACATCAGACAGGGCTAAAATTCGGGTGTTGTTGCTACGTTGTTGCAACAGCAATAGGGTGTGCTGGAGCATCTGCAGTACTCTGTTGAGATTGCAGCAAGACCCACGCATATGATCACGGCAGTTCGGTAGGAAGACACAGTGATAGGCTCTCCTCACGTCGATTAATTGTCTCTGAGGTCTACTTGTTGGGATACATCACTAGTCTAGGTCTCTTCTCTCTCTGGACAGTACTTTACGTTTCTCAATATTGCAGTTCGACGAGGGATGATGGCACGTGGAGTGACTCCACAAGTGGGTGAGGTCATCCATACAGGATCGAACTAGGAGCGACGATTGCTACAATTGCTCTCTAATAGAGAGGAGAAGTTAGAAATGAGACCATTCATTTGTTAGAGTGTGTGGCACGATACTGCTTTGTGTATGCAGATCGGCCAATGCTAGTGAGTTGTAAAAACCCAAACAGGTGAGTATATAGCGTCCCTTTCTGTCCTGAGGCACATGAGGCGCAGGTTCTGACACAATATGTAATCTTCTTCGTGCACTCACAACAACGTGGTCTGCCGCAGGGAAGCCCTCCAAACGGCTGCCGCGTCCGGAGAGCTAGCAGGCTGTCGCGTGTGGGTCGCGTGTCAGTGTCAACGGCCAGCCTCACTTTCGCTTGTGGCCCGGCGAGGATCCCACCTAATCCCTCAGGTATACGGCCCGGTGATTGTCAGCTTGCAGGACCGGACACTCCCCTTCTTGCAGGTAGCCGAAGACCTCTTGTTTTTGCTCTGGCTGGCCTCTGAATTGCCACGACACCCGTCATCTGCACAGTTCTGACAAAAATCTTATGCCTAACTTTTTTCCCATGACCTTCTATGTTATAATAAATTTACATAATGACACATTGATGGTCTGTCATTTCAGACACTCTTATTTTACTTTTATAGTTATTAATCTATGGCTATCATTATAACAAAATCGTGGTGTATGTAATCTAGACATGGAAATAATTTATCTTGATATTTGTGTAGAGACCGGTCTCACTACTGTACATGGTGCGTGACGCTATACTGGATGAACAGCTAAATGTGCGGGCCCGCACCAATATCACTATTACTTATATAGATCGACAGTAGACATGCTCAAGAATTAACTACCATATGCCAACGATCTACATTCTATGTCTTCTGAATAAATTATGTTATTATGCAGGCTGAAGTTTTACTGAGCTATAAAGAACATGCAACTATTCTACGTTCGCTTGCCGGTCGTCCCTCCATCTCGGGTCTGTGATTTGATGACCTGAAAAATAACATCCCAACAGGCGCGCGCCAAACATTCCTACTTGTGGTAGAAAACCCCAATAATATTAATCTAGTTATTGTTATATCCTACAGTTTAACTTATCCTAGTATATCGTTCCTTTTTTTCTATTTTTATTTATTTATTTATTTTTGTTTACCTTATACAATACTCTTACATAACACCTGATAGTGGACATGTCTCGCTGCTCGCCGCTATTGACGACAGTGATGTGCGCGCCGTACGACATGACCTCCGAGTTTTCATTACGCCTCACTGAAACTCCGGAGACTGGGTTAGCCATGGCTATAAAAGACAATAAATTTATAGTTGAACTTAATTTTGTATGTGATGCAGTTTTAGCAATGAAAGCGCACCTTTCCAGAGGCAATGTAATATGACCAAGCCAAGACTGGTTCCTGTTGAGGATTCAGTCGCCCACCACACGCCAGCTACACAGTATGTCACGAATATCCAAGTATAAGTCCCTGGTTATTCATCTGTGACAGTCACGAGCAGCACGCTAAATCCCCATCCCCAACCAGCACATTGGCATGGTAGGCTTTATGTCCATATTTCTCTCGTCTAGGGCACCATTGGAGTCAAACGCTCACAGGTTCACCCCGACTTGCAAGACAACGATGCTGGCGCATCGCTGTAAAAACTATACTGCCCATATTCATC
This sequence comes from Schistocerca nitens, assembly GCF_023898315.1. Classification (NCBI taxonomy): domain Eukaryota; kingdom Metazoa; phylum Arthropoda; class Insecta; order Orthoptera; family Acrididae; genus Schistocerca; species Schistocerca nitens. The sequence goes on from NC_064618.1 coordinate 669,361,304, forward strand.
CTCGAAATCACGCAATATACCACAATCTTGCAGAGCACTGTTGCGTGCCTGCAAGCATTGGTATGAACGTCTCACGAACTGGTTGTGGCCGCTATAGAGCGTATCACGACTTCTCAGAACGCTTCTAAAAGCACGTTCTTCTATGCGCCCGTTTGTGCGACATCTCCTCACTCATCATTATCCCTCAACATGGACACCAGACAGGAAAGGACAAAAACATTGCTCATGATAAGGTTGTTTCTCCTACTCCATCGACATTGGAGATCGCGAACATAAACAAAAAGAGGATAGCAGCAGTAAATTCTTATGCAAGACAACGCAGCGTGTTAATACTTTAGCAATCTTAATCTATTAATGCAACGATTATTGTTCCCCGAAGAAAGGTTCATATATTTGCCTATTCTACTATGTACACCACTTAAACTACTATTATTCCACGAACTTCTTTGTGTGAGAGATGTGGTGGAGTCCTATGGACTAGCGCCAATCCCTTGTCAGACTCCCCCTCCTCTGATGTGCATTAGGATTTGCAGGTCTAATTTCAATCTCCTGGTTCTCCTGTGGTCCTTGATTTCGCTCTCTCCAGTTACGGTCGCTTTGCCGTTCATTATTCCTCCTGTCCCAGATTCCTTGTCACGATTGACCCTGTTACCTGACGTTCTGGTTTCCGTGTCTCTGGTTTCCATAATCTTGAATTGCGTAACCTTGATTTCCGTAACCCTGGTTTCCTAACTGACGAGCGCGATTATGCGATCTGTTGTCGTCTGCCCTTGCTGGCCCGTGGTATTTGTTATTTTGCGCCTTCTTCCTGTCCTTTGCGTCTTGTATATCAAAGACTACTTCGAGTTCGCGCAATAGACTCTTGAATGCTTCTATGTCAGATCCACACTTGCCGACAAGTGTCTGTTGAAACCTAAGAGGCAATTTGGAAAAACAAAATTTGATGATTTCTCCCTTGCTATATGGACTATCTAAAAATTGATTCTTCTTGAGTAAATCATCAAAAAATTTGGTTGCGCTCCTTTGCCCGGACACTTCCAGTTCAGGACAAAATATTATTTCCTCTTTAATTCTGTCTCGCGTTTCCTTTGACCAGCAGATCCCCAGGAACGCATCAACAAATTCCTGATAAGTCTGACACGTCGCTGCCACACCCCGCATCTTTTCCGTGGCTTGGCCTTCGATGTGTCCACACATGAATTCTAATTTTGCCAGGGCTGGCCATGATGACGGTAATGAATTTGTAAACTGCATCACCCAGCTCTTGGGATGCATCGACCCTCCATTATCTCTGAACTTTTGGAATTTTAGTATCGACAGGAAGTGATTGTGATCAAAATCCTGTCCGATCCTCGCACTGGTGTTGTCACTCGTTTCCGATACTTGCACGTCTGCTGATTGTCCTGATCTATCTTGCTGATAACTGTGATGTGCTACCTCTGTATCACAGTGGCAGTGGCACTCAGAATTCACTCTCCTAAGTGGGCTACAATTATTGGAGCTATTACTAGGTGTTTCTGCGTGTGCATTGTTAGTTCCGCACTCTGTCACTGGGCTAGAGCACGGCGGGCTTTTCCTCGGACACACAATTCTGTGTACTCCATCATTGGTATCCGAACGCGCAGTGCTCGTGTGCCCGTTTCGCTCTAGTTTTGCTATCTGACTCTCTACTTCTTTCATTCGTTTCGCGATGTTTGTAACCGCAATATTACCTTGGGTTTTTAAGAACGCTAGGGATTTTGAGTGGGCTTGTGTCGCACGTCGCAAGCGACCTGCAAGTTGAGAAGTTACTTTTGCGATTTTCATTGCCCCAGTTGCTGCCGTTTTGGCTAGGCCTGCTACTTTTTGTGCTACCATTGACAATTGTTTTGCTTCTCCACATTCTTTCTTTATCGTTAGTAATTCCCCACGAATTTCTCCTATATGCGAAATTATAGTCTGAGTGTCCTTCTTACGCTTGTTACTCATCTTCTTCTTTCATTGATCGTAGGAAGCTCATTATTGGGTTACTGTCATCTTTTTGATCCTCGTCACACATGGGCGATGTAACTCTGGACACCTGGGCACTAGAGCTCTGACGTGACCGAGCTGGCCTCTGTCTGCTCTCGTTCGTTTGATTATAAACTTCTGCTGCCGTCTCGACCTGTGTGCCTGTCTCTGTTTCATCTTCCACCTCACTATCATAATCACGGTCGCGACGTTGCTCTAAGATCGCGTCCAAATCACCGTCCTCATCAATGACCCTGTCGTCCTGTCCTGCTAAAAATGTGCCCATCTCACCTCCCAACCTATCCCCGTCAGTAACGTGCCCCTTATCCATTATAGTATCCACTTTTGTTTTAGTTTCGCTCACTAATAGTCGTGCCTTACTTCTCGTGATCATTCATGAGAAACAAAATTTATCTAAAATACACAGTAAAAATAGTCTACTCCCTGTATTTTTACACATAGACATAAAATTTCAACAACGCTGTTCCAGCGCTGTAATCACAAACACAATTTGATGTGGTACAGATACCGCACACAAATCCGACAAAGTGCGATGTGGTACGGACACCACATCAACGAAACACAAAAAACAACGAACAAAAAAATATATATACACTGAAAACAAAAACTGTAATCATGCGCCGCTACTTAAAAACTAATCGCGGAACTACAAGAAAAAGAACTTGGGTATTAATTATTAAAAAAAATAGAGAAAAAGAATTTGAATGTTCCTACTAAGAATACTGTTTGCTTATCAGTGATTCACAGGAAAGATCCGAGGCTAAGGGTCGCCATTTTATGCGAGGTGCCGGGGCTAGCAGTGTATTTAACACTAAATTCTTCTAGAATCTACATATGTAAATGATGCTCTAAGCCCCCCCTATTCTAACTCCGACTTTTTCTGTTGCACATGGATTAAAAAAAATACACTAACTGACTGTAATCAACCCTGCCAGTGGAATAGAAAAGAGTTTGGCACCTGCAATAATTTAATTTGATAAATAAGTTAAATAAACGAAGGTTTCATTAACGTAGTGAGAAATGATAGGGTTGCTCTACCGATTAACAGAATGAAAGTTCTGTCCAAAATAACAATATGATTTATTAAGACTAAACACAAAATAATAAACAAAAACACATGAAACATTTACAATACATCAAATTGGCTCAAATTGGATACTCAAACAAACGCTGTGAAGGTGAAGTTGTCCCTAAACTAGATTGTGAGGATTATGACGACGTGGTATGTGGAGCCAATTCCTTGCCACTCAAATCTTAAGAGAGACACACAGCTAACCCAACATTAATTGCTGCTACATTAGTGAGAATTCAGACGATGAACACCCAAGACAGAACAAAGTTAGAGAAAGACGAACAGGCGCGCTCTGCTGAGCTCTGATTATCACCTAGGAAAATCCCTGTCTGCTGGTGCTGCGGACATACATTACCAAACTGTCTTCTTAACTGCAAGAACACGATCTGGCGTACCGGAGGCGATGGCTGGTTGCTTCGACGTCCCGTCGTGGTGATGATAATGTCGCGAGTATAGCCCGAAACTAATTATTCTGGTCTGGTTGTTCCAGACTAAAGACTTCCTAGCAATACAAATGCGCCTCTGAGGGAGACGAAGAAGGCTCGCCACACAATCACTGATGCTACAGTGATTGATTTTAACAAGCAAAGTCACACTGTAACTCCGATACAGTCGACTTTAGCCAAAACTGCTCAAAACAGACAACATAGGCCGCTTGTACGCAGAACGCTCAATTGCCAACTGTACTCGGAAAGTTACGTCGAAGTCGAAACTTCAGCAACTTCGTCAAACAGTTACAATTAAATAAAAGTATATTAGACAGCCAACGGAAAGCAGGCTGTCCAGAGCAGGGAGAGCTCAGTCTTGTAACCCACTCCGACCGAAAGGCGAGAGCCGACTACTCACAAGAGCACCCATACAAACCGAACACAGAACATTCCCGCCCCCACGACAGTGGCCGTGGTTAACCGTTCCAATCAGCAACTGGAAAACCGGCGGAAAATTCCACTCTATTGCCGGAGCACTACCATTCCACCAATGGAGTTTCTTGGCGCCAATTTCTGCGCCGATTTTACTACGTCACGGAGCTATGCCCTGAGCAAGCCAATCACGGTTACTATACGGCAGAAAACGCGGGAATATGTGCACCAAGGCTGCTTGGGAACACAAGTCATTCCCACGCCTCGCTGGTAGTCCGCCAGAAAGTGTTTTCGCTAAGTTTCTGCGAAGTAACAGAACCTCTAGCCCAGCCGCTACTTCAGGCCCCTCCGGGCGTGTCTTTTGACAATGTCGGCGTCTGGAAAGCATTCACTCGACTCCCTCACACCCGTCGGCTTACCCTTTCAAAATCAGCAGAGCCCGTCTGTCACCGGACCACCTGGGTGACGAGAGACGCTGCGTGGAAAGTCCGCGTGTGAGGGTATAGCAACTTTTCACCACATGCAATTAGAGAGGAAAATCGTAAGATAGAAATATGAGAGGGGGCTCATGCCACCACTCAACCTGAATCCAAGTGGAGGTGTTATTGGATGTCTAGTTTGTACTTTGCAGCCTCAATTTACGAGAGATGTGTAAACTTATAATGTCAGATACCGCTACAAATCTGGAAGAACTGCTGTAGAATGTTTGCTTCATCAACAATCCTAAACGTTTATGTTGAGAGTAGTGTAAGTTGTAACAGTAGCAGCTTAAGACACTGAGCTGGGCTTTTTCCCATATGAAAGGATATATTTCTTGACAGTGAATGTAGTTCCATCAGGTAAAAATGGTTCAAATGGCTCTGAGCACTATGGGACTTAACATCTATGGTCATTAGTCCCCTAGAACTTAGAACTACTTAAACCTAACTAACCTAGGGACAACACACAACACCCAGTCATCACGAGGCAGAGAAAATCCCTGACCCCGCCGGGAATCGAACCCGGGAACCCTCTATCAGGTAATCCTCCTTATAAAGACACTGCACGATGTTATGTAGAGAGAACATGGAGCAAACTTGGCATTGTTGTTTATTCAGTTCTTTGACACATTCCCATATACTGAAGACACCTAGAAATTAATATAAATGAACGTCAAAGCATTTTCTATGTTCCAAGGCAAGAATATTTGCATACAAAATTATCTGTACATTCACCGCTACTTACAGATGCCGCGGCCACGGCGTGTGTGATGGGACATGCTGGCTGAACGAGGCTTTTCTTCCTAGTAAGGTCGACTTAAAAAATGTTTAATGCACAGGAGACTGCTAGTACGCAGATTGTTAATAACACGTCATTACTGTAAAAAATCTCGGTATTTAGAGAGAGAGAGAGAGAGAGAGAGAGAGAGTGAGAGATGTAATAAATGTTTTTAGATTGGTCACATACTGTGTGTTTTTTGCTGGCCGCTAGTGTTCTCTCAGCTGCTTTGTGCCAGGCAGTGCAGTGACAACGTATGATTGGTATGTATTTGTTGCAGTGTGTTATTTGTTGATGTCCAACGCTTTAAACCTGATGGAAGTGTCTAAGGCATCTTAATAGTGATGTTACATCTTAGAATGGAAATAGATGACAAAGACATTAATCGGAAGAAAACCCTTGCCAAGTTAAAAGCAAACACTTATGTGGGAAGACTTGATCAGGCACATAAGCGCCCAATGGCGTATACTGGGTGGTTGTAATTAAACTGACGGTGTTCTGTCCCCACAGATTTAGTAGTAAGATGGCCCAGTGAATAAACTGTCAAAAACTGAACACAGATCAAGCATGAAAACAGGAAGAAGGTGTATTGAACTATGAAAATAGAAGCAAAATGGAAACAGTGAACGGGTCAAGAACAAGAAGTACAAGAATAAGAGTAGTGGCGTCCAGGGTAAGTGGAAACGCTGTGGGACTGCGAGCTGGGTGCTAAACCCCCTAGTGCCGTTTATTTTTACTTTTTTTCACAACTTTATGAACTGTCCGTCTGATCATTGAAATTTTTGTTCTCTTTCTGTAATCTTGGCAGTTGTCATACTATACATTGGTTATAGAATATGGGTCATGTGGTAAGAATTACATTACTGTCGCAAGTAAATGTGATGAATAGTGAGAGCACATATACATCTCACAGAAATGAAAACAACAAATAAACGGCTGTGAACTACGTTACCACAAAGGAATTCAAGAATCAGAACTTACAAAACGGAACGCAACTTCATAAATGTTAAAAACATATGTTTTGACAGAGCACAGAGAAACAGTTACTGTGAAACTGTTGCGTTCATTTATTGCAGCTTATGTGACATTCTGTCATGTTTTCATCGCTTCCTTGGGAGTGATAACATTCCCGTTCATACGAACAACTAAATCAGACAGGGAGACATATCTCACTCACCCACTAGGTGTACAAATTAGGTCGTATCGTATGACACACGTACTGTCACTAATGCCGTGTACGACACACCAGTCATGTTTTTCGGTGGTGGATTCGGCTGACTTGTCGCCTTGTCATCAAACGCTTGCGGTTCCTATACAAAAACCACTTCCTTTCGGCTGCTAATAGAGTAGTTGTGCAGAATGAACTTTTATTATAGATCCCTTTCTTACACTTCACTGTTACAAACGGAAATTACACCACAACCCAAATATGAGGGGAATTCCCAACACCCAGTCATCACGAGGCAGAGAAAATCCCTGACCACGCCGGGAACTGTCATGTTTTCATCGCTTCCTTGGGAGTGATAACATTCCCGTTCATACGAACAACTAAATCAGACAAGGAGACATATCTCACTCACCCACTAGGTGTACAAATTAGGTCGTATCGTATGACACACGTACTGTCACTAATGCCGTGTACGACACACCAGTCATGTTTTTCGGTGGTGGATTCGGCTGACTTGTCGCCTTGTCATCAAACGCTTGCGGTTCCTATACAAAAACCACTTCCTTTCCGCTGCTAATAGAGTAGTTGTGCAGAATGAACTTTTATTATAGATCCCTTTCTTACACTTCACTGTTACAAACGGAAATTACACCACAACCCAAATATGAGGGGAATTCCCAAAAACAAGGTCTCCTATTTTTTTATAAGTACAGAACTCTGTTTGTGTGGCAGTTGGTCACACTGTTATGAAGAGTGTTTCACACGCTGTGTGTAAACATGCGCACGCCGCGCTGAGGCGCTCAGTCTTGGCTTGGCAGCCGTTGAGAACGGAGATCCTGTTGGATGTTACTGCCAAGTGCGAATTGCGCGCAGTTATTCGGTTTTTGAACGCAAAGGGCACTGCGTCGATTGAAATCCATCGCCAATTGACGGAAGTGTATGGTGAGTCGTGCATGGATGTCAAAAATGTTCGTAAGTGGTGTAGAGAGTTTGCAGCTGGTCGGATCGAAATCCACGTCGAACAAAGGAGCGAGAGACCGCCATTTCCTGAGGAGACAGTGTTGAAGGTTGAGCAAAGCATGCGTGAAGATCGGCGGATCACCCTGGATGATCACTGCACTTTGGTTCCTGAGGTTTCCCGGAGCACCGCTCACAGAATTTTAACGGAAACATTGGACTACCGGGAGGTGTGCGCAAGATGGGTGCCACGCATGCTGACTGAGGACCACATGCGGCAACGAGTTGATGCTTCCCGCACATTTCTTCACCGCCTTTAAGCCGAACAGGACAACTTTCTGGACTCAATTGTCATGGATGACTAAACCTGAGCACATCACTTTACACCTGAGACCAAGCAACAATCATGCCAGTTCATAACTTTCTGAACAGCATGGCGGCGAGCTGGTATGACCTGGGCATACAAAAATTGCCACAGTGTCTACAAAAATGCATCGACAGAAGTGGTGATTATTTCGAAAAGTACCTAAATGTTCAAGCTGTAAACTGATGTAAACCATTGTAGAAATAAACAGCTCTATGTACTTATAAAAAACTAGGAGACCTTACTTTTGCGATTCCCCTCGTATGACTACAGCGATCAGCGAAAAAAAAAAATCCATATTCACCCATTATGTTTCCTTCTCTCCCTTTTCCTACTCTCGAATTCCAGTCACCCATGACTATTAAATTTTCGTCTCCCTTCACTACCTGAATAATTTATTTTATCTCATCATACATTTCTTCAATTTCTTCATCATCTGCAGAGCTAGTTGGCATATAAACTTGTACTACTGTAGTAGGCATGGGCTTCGTGTCTATCTTGGCCACAATAATGCGTTCACTATGCTGTTGGTAGTAGCCTACCCGCACGCCTATTTTTTTATTCATTATTAAACCTACTCCTGCATTACCCCTATTTGATTTTGTATTTATAACCCTGTATTCACCTGACCAAATGTCTTGTTCCTCCTGCCACCGAACTTCACTAATTCCCACTACATCTAACTTCAACCTATCCATTTCCCTTTTTAAATTTCCTAACCTACCTGTCCGATTAAGAGATCTGACATTCCACGCTTCGATCCGTAGAACGCCAGTTTCCTTTCTCCTGATAATGACGTCCTCTTGAGTAGTCCCCGCCCGGAGATCTAGGTTATAAGTTATTCAACGTAACATGTGTTCTGTCACGGGAGAAGTAAGGTAAATACGTCAGGTTGCAGTATCTCCCTTTTCCTGACACTTTCTCTCTTTCAGCACAAATTTTACCTCCGGAATATTTTACCCAAGAGGACGCCATCATCATTTAACCATACAGTAAAGCTGCATGCCCTTGGGAAAAATTACGGCTGTAGTTTCCCCTTGCTTTCAGCCGTTTGCAGTACCAGCACAGCAAGGCTGTTTTGGTTAGTCTTGCAAGGCCAGATCAGTCAATCATCCAGACTGTTGCCCCTGCAACTACTGAAAAGGCTGCTGCCCCTCTTCAGGAACCACACGTTTCTCTGGTCTCTCAACAGATACCCCTCCGTTGTGGTTGCACCTACGGTACGGCCATCTGTATCGCTGAGGCACGCAAGCCTCCCTACCAACGCCAAGGTCCATGGTTCATGGGGGTAGGGCATGCTATATACAGGGTGACAAATATTGAACCATATGAAAGAATGTAAATTAATAACAAACTACAGCGTGCAGCATGTAAAAGTCATTACAGATCTTCGGATTTAGGTTGTGACATGTTTGATATGCCTTCCATCATTGGCGATGATGTGGCACAGACGAATAGCGAAATTCTGCATGACCCACTGAAGGGTCGGAACATCGATGCTGTCGATGACCTCCTGAATGGCTGTTTTCAGCTCAGCAATGGTTTTGCGGTTACTGCTGCACATCTTGTATTTAATACAGACCCACGAAAAGGAGTCGCATGTGTTCAGATCCGGAGAATACGGCGGGCAATTGAGGCCCATGCCAGTGGCCTCTTGGTACTCCAGAGCCAGAATGCGAACCCCAAATTGCTTCTCCAGGACATCAAACACTCTCCTGCTTCGATGGTGTCGAGTTCCATCTCACATGAACCACCGTTTGTCGAAATCAGAGTCATTTTGGATAGTGGGGATGAAATCATCTTCCAAAAGCTTCACATACCATTCGGTAGTCAACGTGCCATCAAGGAATATCGCACCGATTATTCTGTGGCTGGACAATGCACACTACACAGTCACTTGTTGAGGGTGAAGGGACTTCTCGATCGCGAAATGAGGATTCTCAGTCCCTCAAATGCGCCAGTTTTGCTCATTGACGAATCCATCGAAATGAAAATGGGCTTCATCGCTAAACCAAACCATACAGCGTATACTAATTCTCATGATGCCTCATGGCCGACCATGCAGTTTGAACGTCCTAATGCAAACCGTTCACAAGTTATGTCGATTTTATTTCATATAATTCAATACCCAGTACATTGCAGGACGATGAAACCACTTTCTGCCGCCCTGTGAAAATATGGTACTGTAAGCTGTCAGAATGTAATGTGAATGTAGGAAAAGTGGAGGAACATGAACCAAATGATAACGGTGGTTCTGGCACGTTTATTAGGATGTGATCACAAGTTACAACATGTGTTCGATATGGTCTCCCGACTCAGCAACATGCTGCATCCATAACATGACATAATTGACAGCTGCTCACAGCACGTCGAGTATAATTAGAGTTTTATGCCATTGTATGCAGTTCTTAAGAACAGGAAGTTTCCGGACACATCAGTGTTAGACATAATCTTTCAGATGTCCCTATAACCAGAATAAACATGGATTTAGGTTGCCGGCCGGGGTGGCCGAGCTGTTCTAGGCGCTACAGTCTGGAACCGCGAGACCGCTACAGTCGCAGGTTCGAATCCTGCCTCGGGCATGGATGTGTGTGATGCCCTTAGGTTTGTTAGGTTTAAGTAGTTCTAAGTTCTAGGGGACTGATGACCTCAGAAGTTAAGCCCCATAGTCCTCAGAGCCATTTGAACCATTTGATTTAGGTTGGGGTATATGGACTGTCACACATCTTGAAATTGCCTAAAGATGATGTGGCTGTTACCAAAGCTGTCTCAAAGCAAACTTTTGCCCTGACAAGCGACATGTTGCGTCACTCCATCTTGCATGAAAATAATGATGTGGACACGGATACGTTCTTAGTAATCTGGAATCACATGTTGAGCAAGGATGTCCTTATAATGTGGAGACCTCACTGTATGCCTAACAGGCCCATGAGGTGTCATCTTGAAGAAAATCGGACGAAGAATTAAGGAGCTTGTGAAACCAGATCACACAGTCACATAAGATAAGTGTAATGGATGTTCCTGCACAACGTGTGTTAGAGTAGAACTCTGTATGCGATAGTTCTCTGTATTCACAGCACAGTGCAAAGTAAAATGTATCTACCCAAAGAATATTCCCTAACCATATGTCATCCGTTTCCATGCATGCCAGAAAACTAAGGGCATAGTCAAGGTGTTGTAGCATATCTCGGGGCTTCATTCGGCGTACATGCTAAATCTTGTAAGGATACCAATATAAAATGCGCCGCAAAATCTTGTAAACTATTGACTATGGGAGAGACAATTCCAGCGACATAGGTCAGGCACTGGCTGCAGAATTTGAAGCATGTGCTGCACAGTCAGCTATAGTTACAGCAACTTAATCAGCAACTGTCGTGGGAGTGGGCCACCTATCTCTCGCTGCTGCACCACCAATTTACCTGTTTCTTCAAATTTCTTAATCATATTCTTTAGCCCATTTATTGTCAAGGGGCCTCTTCCCAGCTGTTTCTGTAGATGATATTCCCACAACGCAGCTCTGCTATAGCTGCTGTTTTGATAAAAAAAACTTTATCCACAGTGCACAGTCTTTCTTTTCAATAGCCACTACATTTCATATGCAAACCTTCTATCTTCTTTACCGTTTACACCAACAATCACTTCACAAAAGAAATCGACAGGCATCTCCAAGTGAGATATAGCATACTGACTTCAAAACAGGAAATATTTCTCATTCACACGCCTTACAGCGCCATCTTTTCATCTGGTGAAAGAAAATGGAACTACATATTATTTTTTTCAGCATACTCCACGAGTTCAGCAGTTAATGAAGATACCTAAGAAGTTTCAGCAGCCTGCAATGTATACAGCTCACATTGCAGCACTCGGAACACCATCAATTTAATTATAACAACGCTGTATGATTTAATCCTGACAGAATCATGCCACCACAAAATAAAAAATACATCCTGCCAGCACTGTAGTATGGTTGACACACACCCATACAGCTAAAACATCTGAAATTAATGTATATTGGCAAATGTTTAATGTACAGGAGACCTTTACTAGCATGCAGATTGTTAGCAGCACTTCATTACTGGAAATATTCTCAGTATTTAGAAAAAAAACGTATAATAATCATTTTTAGATTGCCTGCATACAGTGTATGTGCAACTTCTGACAAAATGAAACCTGCTAGCGCTAGTTATCTCAGCTGATTCCTGTCAGGCGGTACCTCAGTACATATTTCTTACGGAAATAATGCTGCCATGTATCGAATAGACATAGCTAGGTCCCTGTGACTCGGATATTAGCTGATTGGCGCTTATTCAACGACACGGTCATAGACAGGATGTTGTTGGAACTCTTACTGCTCTAATGATGTATGACAAGCAGGGTATGAGAGCTTTGCTGGTGTGTGGAACGTGAATAACACTTTATTTCAGGCTATATTCCTGGTATTTTCAAGAGAGGGTGAACATACAATAACAAATGTCTATGTAATTTGGTAACGATGTCAGGTAGTGACAATAGATCATACACACTGCGTGCATAAGCACAATACCCATCAACATTCTATGTCAAGACGTCCTCTGAAGCATTCTGATGGGTGAATTCTGTAAGTGCATACTAGCACCACCTGGGACGTTCATTCACAGCACTCTGAATGGTTGAGCTAGCACACACAAGGGTTTCTCCTAAATGTTGACTCATCAATGTGATTGCAGTCGTCAGTATTCCAGTTGCTATATATGTCTTAAATGTTCTCAGGTAGTCACCAACACATACTATGTGGTTATCTAGTAACACAGGAGGTATTTGACCATTCAACAGTGCACATATATACCTGAGAAATTCTGACATAATACATGTAATTCTATGTGTTAAAACATGATAGTCATACCATTATATTGAGGATTTTCTATCTTTACCATAATGTTGAATCCGCAATTTGAGGATAAACCTATATTTATACTATGTGTTATGCATAACAACATCACCATAATAGGTGATATATGCCATGGTAGCAGTCTCACAAATGTTGCTGATGTTGGTGGTAATAGGGGCTTAACATTCAGGAACAGTTGCTGTATATCAGATAGGCCACCACTGTGCTGGCATATATATGCCAGCTGCTTTTTCTCATTAAGTTATGTGCTGTGGTGGACAGCATATGAATAGCTGTTATTGGTAGCACTAGTTTCAAATGCTGCAATGTCCTTGTTGTCCAGCCTCATATTTTTATTTACATCTTTACAATACCATTTAAACACTTAGGTAAAAATAACGTAATGTTCACATGTAATGGGTGGACATACTTGGAATTTCCATCGTTTATTATACTAATAATGATAGATCAAGAACTGCCCGCAAACTGCTGTTGCTGTGGTGGTGTAAGCGCTGATCAGAGGTGCATTGTGCTGCTGGAAAGAAATAACAAAACTTAATTGTAAACGAATATATTTGTCAATAAGTATTACTATCATTAATTGATGGAGAAATACTTATTTTCAAATCCGACTGCATTCTTCTGCTTTTTATTCGGTCAGAAGGTAACAGTAACACTCTGCTGATGGTGCTTCAGGTGATCCTTTATCTGTGACAGACAGTGCTTGGATGAGAGGCAATAGGATTTTAAAAAGAGGGAAGGGAGGGGGAGGTTGATTCCTATTGGCCAAGAGTAGTATAGTGCAATTGGCTGAGAGAAAAGTGAGGGAGGGAAGGTTAGTGGAGGATGGGGAAGGAGAGGAGTGGAGGGGAGGCAGTAGGAGGGAAGATGAGGTGGTATTCTTGAATATAATAAGAATTAACTCAGCTGTAATCTGAGAAACAGTTATAACTGGATCATCAGTAGAATTATCACTGCTCTCTTACTGAGATCACACAGATTACAAAACCATTTACAACAGAAAAAGATAACCACAGCATATATTTCTCATTACTATCCTGCACCAAATCCTGTAGTGAGGACAATGCAGGAGCTTGGGAAGACGATTTGCTTGCAGTGTCATGCATAGTGCAGGAACTGGGGTATCTTCTTGGCAGATTTCCACAGAGTAGTTTATTACTTGCCACATGGGACAATGAGGGTGGCCACCATCTTAGTTTTGAAGAACAAATGGCCAGCTGATAAGATCAGGGATGTAGTTAATTTTACAATCACAGGGAGAGATAGATACACCATAGTAGTATGAATGGCAATTAAGCAAATACAAAGAGCCATTGAAAGATAAAAAGTAAATCACAAGGGAGCACTTCATGGCATATGTTTGACAGCAGTAGATAAGATTTTGATTAATGCTCACTGGTATGCAAAAAACGTGTGTTACTCTGTAATAAGTTCTTTAATGCGGGCTGTTTCGAATATGCAGAGGCCTTCATCCAATTGTGATTGATGTGGAGACGCTTTTCATGAAAAGATCACATGGCATACATCATACAATAGATATCAAGAAATGATGGGAATAGCCTGATGAGATAGACTCTGGTTGGTGAGTTTCTAAGATAGGTATATCATTTACAGCTATAAAAAGAAAGAGTATATTGCAAGGAAAGAAAGGTGCTTCGATAATCTACAGCCAGGTGTGTGTTAGTATGTCTATATCAGTCATAGACTTTTATTATTGAGTTTATTATTTTATTTTGTGTTAACCATGTAGCAGTTTGTTCTGGGTGTTCACAGTTCCAAGAGAAAAAGATGTATCAGGTGATTACAGAGCAAGAAGGAAAAGTCATTACAGTGGATACAGTGTTTTCACTTACATTTTATTTGTGTAGCTTTTAGTGTTGTCCAATAGTAATAGCTATGATTTGTTTTTGATTGATTTGTAGATTATGAGTCACCATCTGTGTAGTTAGGTAAGTCTGTTAGTTGTTAATTTAGTTTATCTGGCAGAGGATAAAGAATTAATTGTAACATATTGTACAGCTGGTGAAGTAGTGTCTGATCACACATTAGTGTAAAAGTTAAAATGAAAAGATTACCTGATGCTGTATTAACAGACGTCAAGTAACATGTTATGATAGAGTCTGTTCATAGTTTTGTTGTCCTGTGTTTTTTCTCTTTTATGATGTTAGTAATGTAATAGTGTTTGTTTTATTACTTGCAAATGCCCCATTTTTTGTCCTAATTAGGGCCCCATTATCCTGGGTACTGATATCTTTGTTTGTGTAAAAAATAGCTTTAGTAATATCATGGAAAATTTCACTTGTAAAAGTAACATTTGTAAACAGTTAAACATAAGTGTGTTTCAGATATGTGTCATACTGAGAGAGAGGGAAGACAGGCCACTCATATATAAATTGTAAAAAGAAACTTTGTAATTTGTTTGGTTTATGATGATGATTGGTTAGAATACTCTGTGTAAAGATATCTTTTTGTACATAAACTAGGTGTTGTTTTTGTATGTTTAGTAGCATGTCATATCACAATGGGGAAGTGGCAAAGATGTCTGGGATAACAGCAGCAGAGGTACACTCAGAGCCCACCTCAGTTGTGTATGGGCAGGCATAGGAACATGGCCGACATGGTAAGTGCTGCAGCCTCGCCAGCATGGAGGTTACTCACGCCTCACCCATGGGGCAGTTTTGCTGCTCTTAACAGCACACGTGTAGTCTTCCTTGCAGTCAATTGTTTCAAAATGGACCTTGCCGGTGAGATGCCAGTAGCCTGAGGACTGTTCCTGCAGCCTTGAGCCACTGTGACGTGTGTCGCTCGGATCCCTGCGCCAAGGTATACTCACGATGCGCACTCCCTAATGGAACAACTTCCATGCCACACTCCTGGTGAACGACCATGCCTTAACGCTGTCTGCGACGCAAGCGGATCCACAGTGTTAGTCATGTCACCAAGAACTGCTTTACAAATGATTTGATGTGACGTGACAAATATTTACAAATAAGGCTGGGGCAAGAGATCTGTATTGATTTTGTGGCAGTACGCAACTCTACCCACATTTTTGTGTGAGCATTGATGTGTGTAATAAGAACTCCAATTCACTGTCTGAGTCGTCAATTTCTGATCATATGAGTTTAGATAATTAAACATGTAGAGACGTTAAATCAAATCGAGAATGCTAATGACTGTGTTGCAGAGCTTATACAGAGGAAGTAGTGCTAGTACATTCATGAACTCTTTTATATAGAAGTCATGGAGACAACTGTAGCGAGTGGTAGTAGTGTGGAAACTCTGAGGACGCTTTAAATTGCAAGATTGGAGTCTTTTATAATCAGTAATTAATGAAATAATATCAAGTAATGGTAGAGACAGTTGAAAGACAGCAAGATATGGTTGATAAAAGAATGCCTTCGAGCTCGTATGACCTGTCAGTGGCTTTCCACGGGACTAAAGAGACAGACCGTGCGAAAACCACGTCTTCATGTCGTTTTTCATTCTCTGCATAACAGCATTCGCAGTTTTCACGATAAGCAGAGCCATGAAACCAGATGAGCCTTATACGACGTCCCTCCCCAATACAAGTCTGTGATATATGTGGGACAGATATTGTGTTGTAAAGAGACTAGGGCATAAACTGCAGTGTGCCTCAGAATGATTGTAGAAATTATGTCGATTTTGTTATTACAATCGCCATGAACTAATGCTGTATATTCAGGTAAAATTGTCGAATCTTCTGTAATGATCGATTTTTACTTATTTGTCTTCTATGTTATAATGAGATTGAATCATGATTTACCTCGCCCATTAAAATGTGTTTTACAGTGAGACGCGCTAGTGTACTTAGACACACAACACATTGATACATGGTCCAATATCTAGCCTTATGTAGATAATTTTTGTTTTACATGATAAGGCATCTTTTGTTACTAGGAACAATGAGTCTCTGCTTTGAATCGACAGATCAAGTGCATGCCTCTTTGTGAGAATGATGATTGAATTCTTATTTTGTAAACTTATGAAATTAGTAACAAATCTTCTTTGGAGAATATTTCATGTGAAGTTGTTGTAATCATCTGATTCTGGATATTTTTGTTCCTGATAATATACTATGTGATCAAAAGTATCCGGACACCCAAAAAACATACGTTTTTCATATTGGGCGCAGTGTGCTGTCACCTACTGCCAGGTACTCCATATCAGCGAGCTCAGTAGTCATTAGACATCGTGAGAGAGCTGAATGGGGTGCTCCGCGGAACTCACGGACGTCGAACATGGTCAGGTGATTGGCTGTCACTTGTGTCATACATCTGTACGCGAGATTTCCACACTCCTAAACATCCTTAGGTCCACTGTTTCCAATGTGATAGTGAAGTGGAAATGTGAAGGGACACGTACAGAACAAAAGCGTACAGGTCAACGTCGTCTGTTGACTGACAGAGACCGCCAACAGTTGAAGAGGTTCGTAATGTGTAATAGGCTGACATCTAACCAGACCATCATACAGGTATTCCAAACTGCATCACGATCCACTGCAAGTACTATGACAGTTAGGCGGGTGGTGATAAAACTTGGATTTCAAGGTCGAGCGGCTGCTCATAAGTCATACATCACGCCGGTAAATGCCAAACGACGCCTCGCTTGGTGTAAGGAGCGTAAACATTGGCCGATTGAACAGTGGAAAAACTTTGTTTGGAGTGATGAATCACGGTACACAATGTGGCGATCCGATGTCAGGGTGTGGGTATGGCGAATGTCCGGTGAACGTCATCTGCCAGCATGTGTAGTGCCAACAGTAAAATTCGGAGGCGGTGGTGTTATGGTCTGGTCGTGTTTTTAGTGGAGGGGGCTCGCACCACAGCACGCTCCTGCATTAATGTTCCAAGCACCTTCTTGCTTCCCACTGTTGAAAGGCAATTTGGGGATGGCGACTGCATCTTGCAACACGATACAGCACCTGTTCATAATGCACGGCCTGTAGCGGAGTGATTACACGACAATAACATCAGTGTAATGGACTGGCCTGCACAAAGTCCTCACGTAAATCCTATATAACACCTTTGGGATCTTTTGGAACGCCGACTTCGTGCGTGCCAGGCGTCACCGACCGACATCAATACCTCTCCTCAGTGCAGCACTGCGTGAAGAATGGGGAACATTGCCTGCGAGAGTGTAAGCTGTCATCAAGGCATATTGAATACCAGCATTACCGATGGAGAGCGCCACGAACTTATAAGTCGTTTTCAGCCAGGTGTCCGGGTACTTTTGATCACGTAGTGTATTTATGCTGTTAAAATAATAATTTAAGGTTTTGTAGTAGTCCATTAAGGTTAAGGTTCTTCCTTAGGCACTCATCGCTGTGTCAGCGCGAATAACTAAAACAAAACAAAAAAAAAATCGCTAGAGCCTGATATTATGAGATAATAACAAGTCTTGCGCGATTTTTCTTCTTGGCACTGGAATATTGAAAGGCATCTACCTCAGCTATCATCCATGAAATCATTATTTGTAGGGATTAACTGGGCTTCACCCAGCTCACCAGACTCCTTTCCTTCTATTTGTTTACCATACAGCCATGCCTGGAGAAGGACTGCGTAGGGAACAAACTTTATTGATTTTATTTCCTCTTATTTCGTATCAGCGTTCTTTGTTAGCCTTTCTCCATAACGTAATCACGGTTAACCCTATGATGTATAGGCCTAATGCTGGTAGAGGGAAGTGCAAGAGTTGTCACAGAGTCAGAGACCTTTCTTATTTCTCTTTGTAGAAGCGTGGGAATGTCTGTTGAACTTTAGCTTTCAAAGCTGGCTTGTGGCTTGACCGACGGAGAAAACAGGTTTGTCTCAGTCTCTTTTAAACGTTCGTCTAGCGATTGGCCAATCAGACCAGTGCGCAAATTGTGAAATTTTCCACCAAATTTCTGGTCAAGTTTTGTACGCTAAGCTGTTTGAAGGGTTGAGTAAAAGGTTCTGAAGTTTTTAGCATTTACCTGATTGGGGGAAGCGTTTGGCACCATTGCGTCTCACCACAGTGTCTGGGAAATTTTAGGAAGTTTCGTGATCTCTTAGTTATGGTATAACCTCATGCCTGAGTAATATGCGCTGCTTCTGAGCATGTTTAAGATAACACACTTTGATTGGGATTCCAGTCAGACGATTCATTTTGTAATGTAGCTTACACGTGCAGAATTAAATTCAATTTCAAAGAGTATTACGTGGCTAAATTTTGCGTGTGGAAATGTTAACGGTTTACGACTTAGTTTTGGGAAGGACGACTTGTTTTCGTTAGCCACACACGATGGAGTTTCTTCACTGTGGTCTGCAGGTTTTCTTGAGCGGAATTAATGGTCACAATCCAGGTTTGGCGACAACCACCCGCAGTTCATAGGAATAATTAAGATTTTATTTGATTGGTGAACTTATCTTCTAGCAATTTTCTTTCCCAGCTATAGCGAATGTTTGAGTTTTAGTGTGTTCATAAGACCAACCAAGTCAAAACCTTCCGATGACACGGTCCTTTGCTGTCAGAATAATATCCAGAGAGTTTGTTAAGGCATCACCCCTCGAAAGGAACGTAATTATTAAGATGATTTTTTCTTTGTTAAATGATTGCTACAGTTCGAGAAGCGAATACCTCATTTAATAAATGTCCTTATTCATGGAATATAGTCCACTAGTCTTGCCGCCTATGTGCATTCTATCATTCCCTTCCATGTCCTGTGATTAGCGAGAATATCCGTCTTGCTCGAGGCATGTCCATTTAGATTATCAATGAAATTCATTCCCTGATAAACCACGCTGAATGTTTATCAGATTCTGTTGCGCATTGTAGATAAATAATTGAACCAAACTTCATTATATTCTCTTACCGACCTCAGTCGGCATTGCGCTCAGTGGAACGTATGACTAGAGACACGTTCCCTACTACTGATAAGAAGCAGAGTAGCTTCCTGAAGTCCCTTACATATGACGAAAGATATATCTGTGTTTTCAGTAGGACTAATGTTCACCATTAAACAGTATCAGATGACCAGATGATCGATAGCATCGGTGCTTAAGGTTCAACCCACTAGAAAGAACATCAGGCATCTTTTTACGGCTGCAATCCAAATGCAGCCATTAGTGGTTTGATGTTAATGGCAGCGCACTAATGGGATAGTAATATCCCAGTCCGGCTGCTTCTACCCTCTCACCTATTCTATGGCATCTGCTTCTACCCTCTCACCTATTCTATGGCATGACAGAGAATGCTGGATGGTGTCCATTATTTGTTCTTGTATGGTAGGCACAAATGTGAAGGGGTTACGATGTGCCTGGTGCACAATTTGGCGAATCTTCCTTGTGGTGGCCAGACGTGGTCGATCAGCACCTTGACGATGAGTATGCCTGCTTTCGCATTCCCATGCAGTCCAACATCGTCCCACTGTCACATCCGAATGCTCTAAAAAACTGGATATTGCACGATTCGATCTGACAGTCAATTGGAGACCCACAATGAGACACATTTCAAACTCTGTCAGGTGCTGATAATGCTGACTCGTACGAGTACGCTGCTTCTCTGTGTTCTTCACAGTGACCACTCAACATCTGATGCTGTTCACGCCCCTTACAGACCCTACCAGGCCAACACTAACGCGCTCTTGTGACAGTTCTGCCTGCATTAGAGAACTGCAACTCTAATCATTTATCTATCCAGTTATGAAGTGTACATGTACGAAGTTACATTGGCATCTGATCATGTAGTCTGGTTGCTCACACCTTTTGTCAGGCAATGTATTTACATTTTTCACTTGGTGATGATACCAAGCTAAGGTATTGAAGTCAGTTACAATTTACATTTTTCACACCCACAAACACACACACATATACACACATACAATTGCACTACAATCAGTTACAAAATCACATTTTACATTTTTCTCACATATACAATAAAATCAATCACCATCATGTTTTCACATTGTTCACACATACACATCACACTCACACATACACGTCACACATTATTATCATCATTTTGCTGCTGGTAGTGTATTCACTTTATTTGGAAGCATAAAATATTTATCATACTATACTCATAGTGTGTGCTGTATAACAGTATAAACTACATGGTACTTTGTTTGAATTATATACCACACTGTTCTCTTAACATCAAAAGCCAACACACATTTCCTGTAATCATCTATGGTCAGCTGTCAACGGAAGACTGTTTCACATACTCTTTGTTCTGCGCATTATGGCCCCTGAATCGGTCTCGAGCGCATACATTTTAGCTCGTAGACCAGCAAACTTGGTAACAAGTTCACCATTCACTTCGTTTCCCATTAATCCACACTCGTTTTTCATTCAGAAACGGAATACTGTATCTGTTATTTACAGGGCAACCTCAGGAATCAACCCACATATCGACATCACTCCTGATATTTTCGTAAATATTGGAGTTTTCATGTGGTAAACTAAGCTGTCACTTCCTGTGTAACACACTTTTGGGTGATTTAGGGGTTTTTGAAATATCCAAAATAGCCATTCATACTGCAATGGATGTAGTCGTCAACAAAGAAAAATTAGGGGGAAAATCGTGTATTCGCAAATTTTTATGCAGGGGTAAGAGGGAATACCATGAACAAAATACTAAAAAACCCCACTTGTGGATTGTGAGAGTGAATGTGGGGTTGGGAATGGGGGGGGGGGGGGGTGGGACAGTTCACTTTTTATGTTTTTCTTGAATAACATGGAAACCACAGGTTTTAGTCAAAATCTTTCTGAGTGTAAAATTAAACAAAAATTTCCTACAAAACTGGCCTACTGATTTTTTCTGTACAACTAATAGTTTCCGCATTGCAGGAGATCAGAAAATGGCAAATTATCAAAAACAGTTTTTAATGGTGTGAAATTGTTGTTTACTGTTAAATGAATTGGTTAAAAACAAATATTAAGTATGAGTATCATGTCTAAGTGCAGTAGAGCCGTATTAAGGGATAAATTGTGACCTGGGGATGGGGGATTGGGGTGGGGGTGGGGTGTAGCAGGATGGAGGAGAGGTGAGGTTAGGAGCAGTGGGGGGGGGGGGGGGGGCTTGGAAGCACAAGGCAGTATCAGTCGCCAGACTGTAGTCATGAATTTCTCTTCGTCATAGATCTGCGAACTGAAGAGAGTGAGCAGGTGATTCCCCACTCTATCCACCGACCTTCGTCAGAAGAAGCAACTACAGGGTGTTTCACAAAGTTGTAGCGACATTCTGCAGAACGTTTTATGAATCACTGGCGACGCAATGCACAGAGGTGCCTAAGGGTATTTATATAGTTCACCATTGCTCTGAAATTTTGACACAGTTTGCATGTCAATAAGTGCATTTTTGTATACTTGCTGGAGCACTGTCTTGTAATGTATAGAAAAGCACTTGACTGCTTTACTTCAGATTTTTGTTCGATACTCTAGTGAAAATTCTGACTTAGACAGTAGGTAGGCTAGGGCAGTTCTGGCACAAGTGCGTTGTTGCCAGATTCCCCTTCCCCTCTCCCTATGATGTCATACATTGTTGCCCAATTTCTTCTAATAGGCCAGTTGCCCTATGCATAAAAAAGTGGGAAATTCAAAAATTGGTGTCAAATTCAAAATAGCCCAGTTGTGCTTCAGCCCCCCCCCCACACACACATACACTTATGACACCACATTGGGTGTAGTATTGTTGGCCTAAGCATAAATTGATGGGAAGTTAAAAACCCCAAGATGGCACTTGGTCATTCTGAAACTTAAGACAGCTACCTGGACTACTGATAAAGCTCAATGAAGTCAGAATCCAAGATTATGAACTATTATGTCTGACCTGGAATACTGGCACAGTCTCCATGATATCAGATTTCCTGGGTTTTCCCCTGAGATAAAGGATGTTTTTGTTTCCCTTACAGGTTCAGGTTCTGTGGTTCTGGAACAGAAGACAAGGACACCCCCCCCCACCCCCCCACCCCCAACCAAAATTCCCTGCACCAGGTCTGCGACAAAAGGTGTTTGTTTCCCTTGCAGGTTCTATCCCGCCTGTTAGACAAAGAATACCACTCTTAGCCTCTGGATTTGTAAGCAAGTTCTTCACCCTACTGCGAGTAATCTATCTCCTGACTTATCTTTAGCGACATGAAAAACCGTTTAGCATGTTTTCCTCAAGCTACTATTCACACAGACGTGCACTGACCTGCAGTCATGGTTGTCAGACAATTCCCCTGACCCCCCCCCCCCCCTGACACCATAGTTTAAACAGTTCATTCCCCTCTGACATTATCATAAGTTTGGATTTGACTTTTCCTAAGTTTAAGTCCACTTGTGCTACACTTAAACAACTGCTGGAATAGGATAGTAACAATTGCATTTTTATTTAAACAAACACGCCACTGTAGAGAAGCCCCTTTCTGTGGTAGCTATGTCCATACTTGCTGGACCAGATGACAAGTCAGTTGCTGCTCCATCCAAGGTAGCACACTAAAAGAGCAAGCTCACAGTACACCACAGCAGCCACCAGAATGTCTGGCGTAGCTGAGACATCAGTTGCCAGGCCACTTAAAACATACGAGTTCTGCATCTGGGAGTCAGCCCACCATCCGCTAGTGATAGCAATGTGTAAAAATATGCATAATACCAATTCAGTAACCTAATGCGAAATGGAGGATAGTAGTTTTAATTCTCAACGCTAAAATGCTGTTGTGGTGGTGCTATACCACCTCTAACACCACAGCCTGCATGATCCGAATTAAAATAAGAGGAAACATGAAACATGTAACCCACACACATATTCTTATATTGCTTGGAAACTGAAAAATCAAGAAACACACATTCATCCTCCTGGAGGCAGACACTTGGTGCAGCCAAAAAAAGTTCAGGAACTAAATGTGTGAAATTCTCCACAAAAATTTGTCTATGAACAGATGGTGACTATTTCACTGGCAGTAACATAGCCAATCACCACTAAGCTGTGAATTGTGTGAAACTTACACATACTGGGCACTTGAGAGCAAAAGGTGTTTTTGTGAAGTCACGAGGTGAACTGTAACCACCAGAATCGCAGTAAATACATATTATGGGAAAAAACGGAATTTTTACGAGAGTAGCAAAAATGGTTCAAATGGCTCTGAGCACTATGGGACTTAAAATCCCCTAGAACTTAGAACTACTTAAACCTAACTAACCTAAGGACATCACACACATCCATGCCCGAGGCAGGATTCGAACCTGCGACCGTAGCGGTCGCGCGGTTCCGGACTGCAGCGCCTAGAACCGCTCGGTCACTCCGGCCGGCCGAGAGTAGCAGTCTGCAACCAATTTGCGTGAGATATTTCATCACGGAAAAATTGAACTACCTTCAAGAAAGAGTGCAGCGCCAATTGATGGCAGATGGCAGTAGCTATCGCCAGCAACATACCATGTTCCCTTCTACTGAGCGAATGCTGAACAAAGAGGTCCGGTGACAGACAATAGAGCTCATCCCTTCCATAAACACTGCTAAGGGTATAGGTAGCTGCCACTTGCGGCTCACATTAGTACCCACCAAGACCTTAGGTCGCCAGCTACTGGCCAACTACTGTTACATTCTGCCTGCCAGTTTATGAAAGGTTTCCACAAACGTAAACGATTGGTGCAGATTATCACATTCCGACAGTCCTTAGATCTTCACGTTAAAGTAAAATCGCCGGCCGGAGCGGCCGAGCGGTTCTAGGCGCTTCAGTCTGGAAACGCGCGACCGCTACGGTCGCAGGTTCGAATCCTGCCTCGGGTATGGATGTGTGTGATGTCCTTAGATTACTTAGGTTTAAGTAGTTCTAAGTTCTAGGGGATGGTTCAAATGGCTCTGAGCACTATGGGACTTAACTTCTTAGGTAATCAGTCCCCCAGAACTTAGAACTACTTAAACCTAACTAACCTAAGAACAGCACACACATCCATGACCGAGGCAGGATTCGAACCTGCTTCCGTAGCGATCGCGCGGTTCCAGACTGTAGCGCCTAGAACCGCTCGTCCACCCCGGCCGGCTAAGTTCTAGGGGACTGATTACCTCAGATGTTAAGTCCCATAGTCCTCAGAGCCATTTTTTTAAAAAGTAAAAGCACCCAGACCACAATACACAGATCTGCTGAAGGCGCTACTATAGCAATGCATGCAAGTATTTTCAAATACAAACTTCCCTCTATGTGAAGATCAACACGGTATTTGCGAGTAACTCTCCAACCCAATCACAAATCTGGTTTGATATTCCACATTTTATTCATGTGAAGACGGCTTGGATTTTATCACAACACAATACCAACATATACACATCTAACATCATCCAGGTTCCTGAACGAACAGAGTAAGTTTCCCCACCATTAAGAACAATATGCTGTTTGCTAGGATCCCTTCAATTCAGTCATAAATTCCATCTGATATTCTGTATCTTGTTCATTTGGTGGCATCTCAGAACTGTACTGAACACTGACCATAAGTCAGGGACATGAATTTCTGCCATGTTATTCACATTTGACATTCCAGCTCAGTAAACCACTTAGACGAAGCATGCTATGTAGTCTACATTCCCCTATACCGCTACCCTACAGGTAAATGGAGGCAGATGATATATACTATTTGATCAAAAGTATATGGACACCTAGCTGAAAAAGACTTACAAGTTCATGGCACACTCCATCGGTAATGCTGGAATTCTGTATGGCGTTGGCCCACCCTTAGCCTTGATGACAGCTTTCAGTCTCGCAGGCATATGTTCAGTCAGATGTTGGAAGGTTTCTTATGGAATGACAGCCCATTCTTCACGGAGTGCTGCACTGGGGAGAGGTATCGATGTCGGTCGGTCAGGCCTGGCATGAATTTGGCGTTCCAAAACATCCCAAAGATGTGCTATATGATTCAGGTCAGCACTCTGTGCAGGCCAGTCCATTACAGGGATGTATTAACGTGTAACCACTCCCCCACAGGCCGTGCATTATGAACAGGTGGTCGATCGTGTTGAAAGATGCAATCGCCATCCCCGAATTGCTCTTCAACAGTGGGAAGCAAGAAAGTGCTTAAAGCATCAATGTACGCCTGTTCTGGGATAGTGCCACGCAAAAAAAACAAGGGGGTGCAAGCCCCCTCCATGAAAAACACGACCAGACCGTAACACCATCGCCTCCGAATTTTACTGTTGGCACTACACACGCTGGCAGGTGACGTTCACTGGGCTTTCGCCATACCCACACCCTGACATCGGATCGTCATATTGTGTACCGTGAATCGTCACTCCACACAACGGGTTTCCACGGTTCAATAGTCCAATGTTTACGCTCCTTACACCAAGCGAGACGCCGTTTGGAATTTACCGGTGTTATGTGTGGCTTATGAGCAGCCGCTCGACCATGAAATCCAAGTTTTCGCACCTCCCATCTAAGTCATGGTACTTGCAGTGGATCCTGATACAGTTTGGAATTCCTGTGTGATGGTCTGATGGTCTACCTATTACACATTACGAACCTCTTCAACTGTCGGCGCTCTGTGTCAGTCAACAGACGAGGTCGGCCTGTACGCTTTTGTGCTGTATGTGTCCCTTCACGTTTCCATTTCAGAAACATGAGCAACAGTGGGCCTAGAGATTTTTAGGAGTGTGGAAATCTCGCGTAGAGACATATGACACAAGTGACACCCAATCTCCTGACCACGATCGAAGTCCGTGAGTTCCGCAGAGCGCCCTATTCTGCTCTCTCACCATGTCTAATGACTACTGAGGTCGCTGGTATGGAGTACCTGGCAGTAGGTGACAGCACAATGCAAAAACGTATGTTTTTGGTGTGTCCGGATACTTTTGATCACATAGTGTACATACAATACATAATCAAGACTGGATTAACAACGGGAATGACTTGCAATGATATAAGATATACTCCACCGTGCATTGTATGAAGGCTTGCCGGGTATACATAGTCGCTTTTCTATAGTCAAAGACTTATCACAAGCAGCGTGTCTTTAGTTTGGAATAATATGGTAAATTCGTATGTTTAGTGGTACGTTAAACTCTAGTCATCCCTCCTATAAAGAAAAAGCAATCTAGTATTCAAGTAATTTTCGTAATGCTTTACATTGTACATATGGTAGGACAGCCAACATCTCCAGTGGATTTCTTGTGGTACTGTTTTCTAGGGTTTAACATCGTGCAGACCTAAGATCCATTGAGCTCTATGTTATTTTAAGGAAGATGAACGTGGGTACGTCAAGGACAGACATTGCAAGAGTAGATCTGTGGTATTGTCTCCCGCCTGACTCCACTGATGTTTATTTCGTTTTCGACGAGAATTATTAACAGACTTACACTGAAAATAGCACTAGATTCGTTGCTGACGTATGCTTCAAATCTCTATAAATGTCAAGGACGGTACTTCATCTCAACTACATAGGTTTTTCAAACAAGGTTTCGTTTTAACACTTTTCAACAGTAAACAATGAGCTTTTCACTGTTAGTTCCCAGTTACACTTGCAAAACCCAAGTATTATCAATATACATTTCATTCGTCAACGTGAAGATAGCAAGCTCCTTGGTGGAAATAGACAGATACAAGGCATCAACATTTGACATCTGAGCTTAAGCTGAATGCTGCGCTATCAAGAACAAGAACAGAACATAACACTAGATCACCACAGTCTGTCTCTCTAACACACAATAATTGTCGTTCATATAGCTAGATTTTAAGAGGGCTCTAGTCGAGGCAGCTGAAACTGTGTGCGGAAGAACTAGCACAAAGAGGAGAAGTAAGGAAACCCCATGGTGGAACAACATATGTAAAGAGGCAGTACTTCGAAAGAACAAAGCCTTCAGAGAATGATTCCAGACCCGAACAGAGGAAGCTAGGGTAAAATATAAGGAAAGCAAGAAAGCGGCACAGACCATAGTAAGGGCGGAGAAGAAGAAGTGGATGGAAAAATGGACAAGAATGTTAGAAGAGGACAGTGAAGGGAACAAAAAAGTACTTTACACCATGGTAAGAAATAAGAGGAACGACAGAAGCGAGTGCCTGAGGATCATGGATAATTATGGAAGAGTTGTGGAGGAAATGCATGAGCTCAAAAAGATTTGGAAGGAGTACTTTGAAGATCTGTTGAATGCCACCAAGCGGGTAACTAACAGCGATGGAGAGCCTAAGGCAGCAGACGATTATAATAGTGGGGAAATTGATGATCTAACTTGGAATGAAGTGGAAGAAGCCATAAAGAGGATGAAAGGGGGCAAGGCACCAGGTTGGGACGAAGTAACAGTGGATATGATACGAGCAGCAGGAGTAGTAGGAACCCAGTGGCTATACAGAGTGCTGAGGGTGGTGTGGAAGGAGAACAGAATTCCTGAGGATTGGAAGAAAGGAATTGTAGTCCCAATCTTCAAGAAAGGGGATAAAAGGAGATGTGAGAACTACAGAGGAATCACCCTGCTATGCCACTGTGGAAAAATCTATGAAAAGATCCTGGAGAAGAGAATAAGAAGCAGTATTGAAAGTAGACTGCAAGAGGAGCAGTACGGTTTCAGACCGGGAAGATCAACAACGGACCTCATATTTGCGGTAAGGCAACTGCAGGAAAGGCACTATGAGTACGGGAAGGACTTAATCATGGCCTTTTTAGATATTGAGAAGGCGTATGACAGTATCTGTAGGGACAAGCTCTGGGATGTGCTGAACGCAAAAGGGATAGACGAAGAGATAACACGAAAAGTCAGAAAAATGTATGAGGGAAGTGAGAGTTGTGTGATAGTGGGGAGGGAACGTACTGCATGGTTCAAGCTGGAAAATGGGCTGCGACACGGAAGTGCACTTTCGCCTTTATTGTTTATTATTGTTATGGATGAAATCCTACAGCAAGTATCAGATGCAATTGGAGATCATAAAATGAAAGCAGTGCTTTTTGCCGATGACCTGATGTTATGGGGAAATTGCGAGAAGGAGGTGCAAGAGCAGTTAGATGTATGGGAGGCAACGGCAGCACAATATGGAATGCATTTCTCTGCAAAGAAAAGTGAAATAATTGTCACAACAAGGAAGAAGAATAAGCCAAATGTGGATATAACTTGTGGAGGGGAAAAACTACAAGTGGTAGAGAACTTCAAGTACCTGGGAAGCATGATTGAAAGTAAGGGGGGAAACGCAATGGAAATAAATGAAAGGTGCAGAAAAGCAGGGCAGTTCTACAAATGCATTAGGGGGCTTATTTGGAGCAAGGAGGTGCCACAGAAATCCAAGGGAATTATATACCGAACCTACTTTGTCCCCATATTGACATACGGAAGTGAGACATGGGTAATGCACAAAAGCGACAAAAGTAGAATACAGGCTAGTGAAATGAAGTTCCAGAGGAGCAGGTTGAGTGTAACAAGACGAGACAGATTGCGAAATGTGTATGTGAGGGAAAGACTAAAGGAGGAACCAGTACAGGACAGGATAGAAAAATCAAGACTGCAGTGGTATGGACACATGAAGAGAATGGATGAGGGAAGAATTCCAAAGAGGATGTTTGATCTGCAATTGGAGGGGAAGAGGCCCAGAGGAAGACCAAGAGATAGATGGGTGAAGGGAGTGAAGGAATGTGTGACGAGAAGAGGAGAGAACTGGACGAAGGTGGAAGAGGGGGAATGGTGGAAAGACAGAACACGATGGAGAGGCTTGTGTTCCCGACAGACACAGCCAGTGGCTGGAAACTGTCCAAGATGATGGATGGATAGCTAGAGAAACATATGCATTGGGCTGTCAGAACCTCACCAATGGCTGTCACAGACTTATAATCGCTACAAGTGTAAAACTGTATGACTCGATCCGTAGCCAAGAAGTGACAGGGAATGACGTACTTATCATCATCCCACATTCATCTTCGTTTGATGGACTCTAACGTCCAGGGGGGATGCAACTTGACTTTTCAGTTTTGCGTCAGAAAAAAGCAATTTTACTTTGACATTAGTTTTCCATCACTTGTATCTAAACTAAAGCAATCGCGGTCCACGTAGCTACTTTTCTAAGATTTCTTATTGTAGTTCAGCAGAAATAGCGTGGAAGTCTCGTACATACAAGTGTTTCAAATTGTTTGAGACATGGCATATTTGCCCTTTTGATTTGAATTGCGATTGTCGTACATTTCAATATACGTAAACGAGTGACATTTACATCAAACTTTTCGAAGGGAATTCTAAATCATTTCTGATGAATTTTAAGGATGCCTGTAGAGGAAAATTTGCTGTGAAAGTTCACACAAATGTGTGAATCACTGTGGCTCTGTTGGTTGAGTATCTGTGGCTGTAACAGCAGTAGTAGTAGATTCAATAGATACAAACATTAGGTCCCATGGCGAATACAATAAGGCAGATGCATACTACAGATTGCAATAGGTTCTCAACTAGCTTCATAGTACATTCACAACCTTCGATTCTCAGCAAACTGTACCACAGTATCGTGACAACATTGTTTTTAAATAACCACTGTAGCTACGCCCTGGTGTGATGGAAAGTTAATATTGATGTAGACGAAACATTAAAGTCCAACCATCCTTACTATAAACAGAATGCGATTTAATGTCTTGGCTATCACTGCATTTTTAAAAGATTCCTCACATAAGTTATAAGTGTTTCACGTTTTACATAGGACATTTAACATATCCAGCAGATTTCTATCCGCCATGCACTCCTAATGTCCAGGCTTACTAGCCATCAACAACATACTGAAGCAGCATGCAGAACTATTTCCAGACAAGCACCACAGTACACAGAATTGTCTCCAGATATTGGGTTTCCACTATCTCCAATGTCTACAGTACTAGCGTCACGTAGCAACGAATGTGGTGTTACTATTTGCAATATTAAACCTGTTGTTATAGGACTTTCGTCAGATCAGTTCAGTGCAGCGCTAATTTATGAACTTGAGCTAAAGTTCTTCTACAGGCTTCTGCCCATAAGTAAATGCTCTTCCTTGCAAGATGTGTTTCGATTACTCCTTATCTGGATTACTGGACATGTGAACAAATTTTCTTGTCATTTTTACTTTATTAATACTCACTGCATATTTTATTCAACAAGTTTGTGGTTTTTAGATGAAATTACACACAGTTTAGAGAGATAACTGCATATTTATTTCAACTTTTTAAAATTTCGTTTATCTTAATACAATACACAAATAAATTTAAATATGCACGTAGTTCTCTAGCAACATCAGGTGATAGTGATGGAGATGTATTGTGCATACTGCAAACTGAAGCAAAGCATGCATCGAAATTTATAGCAAAGACTTCTCCTGGAGTATTTTAATGTGTAAGCTTTGTAGGCGCATGCCAGACATGTCCAAGAAATCTGTATACATATGCTCCCCATCTGACATGCTCTTGAACTACACTGTGGAGGACTGAAATGTCGCACATCAAGTTTCTGAACATAGATTCCTAAAAGTGAATGCACTGTGTGGTATTATCTTGTTGTATATTTTCGCTGTGCTTGTATGACAATCTAGTATCAGTGCAGGCATTTGAACATTGAACGTAGCAGTTACTTACATTGAATTCTGACATGAATGGTGCCACTCATAGTCTGAAACCACTACTTTCACGTAACTAAATCATGGATTTTCAAAATTTATCATTACGTTTAACTCAGGATGTGAGGTAATATCTACAACTATGTATTTACTGTCACTCACATTCAACTTGTTCGTTGCAGTAAATAACACCACTTTCACAATTGCATTAAACCATGGAAGTGGCTTGACGAGTCGTTCAGACGCTGGTGATAGCCGAAACTCGAAGTCTGGAAGCAATTCCATATGCTGAATTGATTTCTGCTTCGATGTATCAGGTGCACTATACAATGCTATTGGCTTGCCAATCACTGTATACACTGAATGTAGTGAAACTCGAAATCTGGAAACAATTACGTGTCCTGCTCTGATATATCAGGCATTGCATCATGGAGTTAGTCTACATGCTGACTTGATTTCTAATGCTGCTCAGATGTATCAAACACTGCATCTGATATGTCAGGCAGCTATTGTTCTGTGGGTGAAGTAAAAGAAAACTTTAAACAACACATATATACACATACAACGAATTATAAGCACTGAGAGAGGGGGGATGGTTAAATACTTGCAATCGACTGTCTGAGGTGGTACATCTCTGACAACGCTTCATGATGATGATCATCCTTTCACTGTGATCTACAGAGCACAAGTAGTGGGCCCACTTGATGGCTAGTAGGTCTGGATGCTGAGTATGAGTAGTGTGGATAGATGAGGGCAGTGCCACAGAAAATGGAAGAACTATTTTGGGTTGACAACGTTGCAGACTATCTTGGATCGACTTCTTGGATTCTAAACTTAGAACCATGCAAGTTAGTACTTATAGAATGATGTCATAGAAATATTGTTATTTTACTCAGTGGTTTACTGTGTCGAAATGTCACACATGAATAACATACTAGAAATTCATAGCAGAGACTTCTTCTGAAGTGTTCTGATGGGTGAACTCTATAAGGTTTGGCCAGAGAATTCCATAAAATGTATATACATAATGATGCCACAGGTTGTATGGTTATGCTGTCATGCATCATGTTTCTGAAACTGAGTGTATTATATGATACTCCCATTTCGATATATATTTTCACTGTTCTTGGGTGGTTCTTACACACTGTAATCCAGTAAAACTGTTAGCACTTGAGACATGAACACTGGAGTTATTTGTGCTGTATTCTATGTAATTGATATCAATCACAATCTCACAGCACTAATTTCATGTCAGCAAATTGAGTAATTTCATAAATTAACACTACATTGACCTGGTCTGACGATGGTACTATAACAGGAAATTCGTTGGTGTACTATGTAACACTAGTGCTGTAGACATTGGAGATAGTGGAAACTCAAAGTCTGGAGACAATTCTCTGTATTGTGGAACATATCTGGAAACAGCTCTGCATGCTGCTCCAGTATCCTCTTGATGACCAGTAAGCCTGGACGCTAGAAGTGGGTGGTGGATAGAAATCTGATAGGAACATTAGATTTTGTATGTGCAACATACAGCATGTGTAACATATTTGAGGAAGTACTTAAAATGCAGTTATTGCCAGAACATTCGACCACATTCTGTTTATAGGAAGGATGAGTGGAGTTTAACACTTTGTCTATATCAGCAACAAATTTCAGTCACATCAAGGAGTACCTACACCAAAAACCAACGATAGTTAAAAATAATACTGTTGCCCACAAAAAGAGTGTGTGGCAGTGAGGTCAGTTGGCTGAGTGTCCATGGTTATGAATGTACTACTATAGCTAGTCACGAACCTATTGCAATCTACAGTATGGATCTACATTAATGAATTCGCCATGGGACTATGTATACTCTGGAAGCCTTCACACAATGTCTTGTGGAGTATATCTTCTATCACTGCTAGTCATTCCCTTTCCATTTCCACTCGCAAATGGAGCCATGTGTGAACGATTATGTGCGGTATTTATGTCGGATTTTCTATTTACCTGCGGGGTGACGGTACAGGGCAATGCAGACTACAAACATGATACTTCGTCTAAGTGGTTTACCGTGTTGGAATGTTACATATGAATAACACAGTAGAGATTCATGTACACTTCCAAGATGTCACCACATGAACAAAATACAGACTACCAGGCGGCATATACGATTGAACTGAAGGGTTTCTAGCAAGTTGCTTATTGCGCTTAACGGTGGGGAAACTCATTCTGTTCATCCACGACCCAGGATCATGTTAAATACATGTGTATATATCGGTCCTGTGTTCAATACAGTTCCATGCTGTCGTCATATGAATAGAATACAGACTTTCAAACCAGATTTGTGATTGGGTTGGAAAGTTACTAGCAAATAGCATGTCGTTCCCCACACAGAAGGAAGTTTGCACATGAATGTAGTTATGCGCATTGCTTCAGTGTAGTCTCTGACAGACCTGTGTGGTACTATCTGGGTGAAACTTCCACAAACTGGCAGGCAGAATGCAGTGCTGGCAGGCTGGTGGCCGGCAACGTAAGGCCTGTGGTGGGACCAAACGTGAGCTGTGAGTGTCGACTGTCATTAAACCTGGAAGCGTTTATGTCCGCTGCTGGAGCTCCTTCTTTGACATTCAGCCAGTAGATGGGAGTGTGCTGTGTTGCTGGCGACAGCTACAGTCATCTGCCATCAGTTGGTGCTTCACTCTGTCTTGAAGGCAGTTGAATTTTTCCGTCATGAAATATCTCATTCAAACTGGTTACAGGCTGCTGCTACTCATAAAAATTGCGTTCTTTCCCATTATATGTATTTACCTCGATTTTGATGCTTACGACCCATCTTGTCACTTCATAAAACACCTTTAGCTCCAAAATGCCTAGTATGTATAAGTTTCACATGATTCACAGCTGTGTGGTGACTGGCTATTTACTGCCAGTCAAATAGCCACCATCTGTTCCACAGACTTTTTTTTTTTGGCCTGCAATAGTGGCTGCCGGTAGGAGGACGAAAGTGTGTCTCTTGATTTTTTTTTAATTTCCAAGGAGAATACACAGGGCGAAGAAAAGATGCTGCGCTTGAAGGTCGAGATGCGATTCCTCATCCAGATTCGTGACAAAAGGCCATCTAGCAATATCAGATCAGGTGCATTTTGAAACCACATGTATGAAAATAAGGACCAGGCAATACTGTCACCGTCATTCTATTAAACCTACTGGTGGGACCAAGTTTTGCTAGATAAGCTTTTGTCTTGAATTGGGATTAGGAATCTCATACCGATCGCCAAATGCGGCATTTTTTTTTCACCCTGTTCGTGTGAGTTATGTGTGTCGTGTTTGGTGTTGGCTCAAGCAGGCTGTGTTGTTGGAGGTGGTGCAGCGCCATCACAACAGCCTACTAGTGTTGGGAATTAGAACTTCTATTCTCCATTTCACGTTAGGTTTTCGAATCGGTAATATGCGTCTCTTTACGCAGAACTGTCTGGCGGATGGTGAAGAGAAGTTTGTTTGAATTATTTATAAAATTATTACTGGTCATAATTCGCAATGTCTGCTGATACTGGCTGGCGAGGTTCCTGCTCTGGCGCAAACATCCAATTTTCAGAGCGTTAAGATAGATAGCACTTGCTGCTGTAAGTTAGAAGAATAAATACACTCGCGAGGCAGTTATCGAAGAGTAAAGACTTGCTGTCAGACGAGACTTGCTGTCTTGTAGACGGGTGTCTTCACTTTCGTACTGAATACAAATGGTGACGTGGTCTCAGAATTTCAGCTGTTACTGCTGCCGTCTTCCACTCTCATACTGCATGTGTGTGGCAAGAATGAGTTGATGTTGCAACGACCCATTTGGTAGGAGTACGATATCAGTTATCCCCATCAGGAGATAACTGCATAGGTTTAACGTTTTGATCAGTCAGACAGTTGCTTCCCTGATGAACTATGCACTTTGGCGATCTTACTGGTGTTCGTACTTATTTTCCAGGTCTTTTCTTTAATCGACTAACCATTCTTGCGGTCATTCGCTATGTCCGCGATTTATTCTTATAATTATGCTTTTATCATTCCCACCCACAGTAAGGTGTCAGGCAAATCCAACACCTTCAATGAAAACCTTGACATGATAAGCAAATCCAGTAGTATGTCACATAGCTCCGAATAAATCGTGACATTAAATTAATCAAAGTAATACGAGTAACGAGTGAGCAAATGGAATACCACAGACTAACACAAGAATGCCTAAATGCCATGTCATACCTTCCCAACGTGAGACAGACGCAGTTCCGAGGGGAGAAACGAGAACAGAAGCCGAGAGTAGAACCGTGTTAAGTAAGAAGGCACTACGATAAGGGACGGACACCCACGTCGCCAGCTAACCGTTAGGACCACCCCCAGCCCATGTTAAAAGCTAGAGCCTTAGCGTGAGACTTTTTCGCGTCTCTGTTACGTCAGGACCACCCCCCAGCCCATGTTAAAAGCTAGAGCCCTCCAGAAGAACAGTATAGATCTTACGATAACACACCAGCTGCAAGTTTTAGCGTGAGACTTTTTCGCGTCTCTGTTACGTCGCAAACTTTAAAAACATTGCCCCAACACGAAAAGTATAACGTTTCTCATTGGATAGACAGAATTTTTGTAGGTGGAGCTTAAGGTTAACATTGAGACCCTCATTGGTCAGATGAAATCACAGCCAGATAGTTTTTGTAAACCAACTTCGGAAAATTGTAGGAAGGAGAAGTTAGGAGGGAGTTGCTTCCGAGATGGGGAGGTGAGCGGAGCTGTGCTGCCCACCGCCCACCGGAAAGAACGACGGGAGAAATGATCAGAAACAAAAGTGGCGAAGAATCGCGAATTTCATATGGAACTATGACGAAGTACGACAACGATCATTTCCTCACAGTCAGAAAATTCCAACACTTTCGAGAAGGAAACTCATTACATCCACAAACTTTTATTGATCAATTCCGAGTAGGATTACCAGAACACTGGACGCTAGCACACAAATTAGACTTTATATGTGCAAACATGTCAGGAACAGTCGCAGAAACCATGCAGAATGATGCAGCGACATTCCGATCGTACGAAGATTTCAGAGAGAAGTTTCTCTCACGATATTGGTCCAGCGAAGCACAGAACAGAGTGAAGTACGAATTATTACAGAACCCATATTTTGAAAATTCAGGTGAGAAGAGTCCCGTGAAATTTTTCGAATTAATGACAAAGAAAAATCAATGCTTAGATGTACCATACAGTGACGGACAGTTGATTAAATTATGTGCGATGAAGCTACCATTGAAATACCAGCAATAATTAGTAGGTCGTGGAGGCAATGATGCCGAAGCATTTAAAGGTATTCTAAGGGAACTAGAGTTCATATTTTCGGAAGATGACGCAAGAAAAAGACGAAGCGCACGTGAAAACGAAAGCAAAAAGCAGTGGAATCCACAAGACACAGTACGAAGAAACAATAATTACGAACCATGTGATAACTTCGCACCAAGAAACAACAATAGATTTCAACAAAGAACCGGTTATGGATTTAGAAGAGAATATGGCAATAACTATAATTCACCCAGGAATGGCAACAACTATTACAGAGGGAATAACGACAACCGGAACGGGTACTGGAGAACCAATAGACCGACAAATTATCAACAAAGAAACCACTATCAACAAGCTGAACAAGAAAAGAGAATACAGATAGAAGACGTGGAGGTAAGACCACCAAACCCCGATAAACGTTCGAATTGACAGCTAAGCGCCCATGCCAAAGAGAATGACGCACCGACCCAGGACAATTGCATCGCCTTGAACAGAGAAGTAAAAATCTTATCACAAGAAGAGAAGAAGGAAGAAACAAATCCGCAGGGACCAGATGAAAACGAAGACAAGAAAATAACAATATCGTGTTGGGACGAAATTAATTGGGAGAATACTGACGAGGAAGATGAATTACCAGAGGCATGCACAACGAATGTAGGAGGAAAGGACGAAGTAATGAGTATTGCAGAGCTATTTGAGATGGAAACCAGGGAAAGCGAATTCAATGAGGATAATGCGCAGTCGACAGAAGTTGAAAATAAGTTACAAGTGGGCACACAACCCAACGGATATAATGAAGGAAGTTATGAAACGATAATTAGAGCATTTAGATGCGATTATGTGGAAGTAGCGGCGAAGAAGGAGAAGATAGACGAGGATGAGGAAAAAGTAGAATATGTTGAAGAAAGTGTAAATGAAGGAAGAAATAGAGAAGAGGAAATAAAAGAGAGAGAAGTAGCAGTCGAAGCTTATCCTACAGAAAGTTCGAATTCACAAGGGAAATTCCTAAAAAGACTCATGTATGATTCAGTGGAGGATTCGTTGATGCAAGAAGAAGAACAGAACCAACCCTTTCAAATTCAACCAATTGTGAAGGCCATGGTAAAGCATATCCCAGTCAATATTGTAATTGATAGCGGAAGTGAACTGACTGCGATCTCAGAAAATTTATTGACGCAATGTAATGCCAATGAGGAATTGCCAGTTCTGAAAACACGTAAGATTAAAGTAAGAGGTCCTATTAGAAACAATGCTGCGGAAGTTACGAGACAAACAAGGTTAACTCTTTCGTGTCAAGGTCAAAAGATCGAAGCCAACTTCATGATTATACCTAAACTAACTGTAGATTTGATTATAGGTGCAGATTTTTTAAATGAGAGTGGAGCGATAATAGATATGGGGAAAGGTAGCGTAACATTCGGGAATGTCACACTTCTCTTTGAGCAAAAGCTAAAATTAGAAGAAATACCAGTTATAAACAAACAATTAAGAATGACGCGACATAAAGAGGATGAAGAATTAGAATGGTATGCACAAAAGGGGGAATTGCCTCAACTCATGTTAGAAGTCCATAAAGAAATCGACGGAAAATTGCAAGAAGCTCAAGGTATTTCGGAACACAGTAAAAGAGAATTAGAGGGTATTTTACGAGATAAAGCAGAGATATTTTTACCTAAGACTGGCAGTATTAAACACTTTCAGTACAAGTTTGAAGATTAATTTTATTACTGGTAAATAATCAGCACAATATTTCAAGATTATGTTGCAGATAAGATCGTCAGGAGAAAGGAGAACGAAGAGAGAGGAAGGTGGGAAAAAGGAAGTAGTTTCAATAATAACACCAATAGTACCATAGATTAAGGTGAAGGGATAAAGCATAGATAGTCTAACGACATGAAATACTAAAATGCTATACACCACAACACTACACAAAAAATAAAAAACGAATTTGAGGATTCTTTTAGAAGTTAAGACTCAAAATATCTTAGAATTGTAATATGGAAAGGGCGCTGAAATTTGTAAAGCTTTTTAAGAAGGCGTAAAACAATGTAGGTACTAGACATATGTTAGATGAATATAAGTAAAACTTTTTGTAAGAACCATTGTAAAAACTCCAGCAAAGACCAGATGCAACGACCCACAAGTTGCAACGCGAGAAGTATCAAGAAAGAAAAGGA
Source organism: Schistocerca nitens (assembly GCF_023898315.1). Taxonomy (NCBI): domain Eukaryota; kingdom Metazoa; phylum Arthropoda; class Insecta; order Orthoptera; family Acrididae; genus Schistocerca; species Schistocerca nitens. The sequence continues at coordinate 669,399,839 of NC_064618.1, forward strand.
TGTAATTAGCAAGACACGATTCCTACAAGGCAGAAGTGTCGAGAGAAGGGAAAGGACAGCGAGACCAACAGAGGGCTCTTGTATCGAAAGTGGGCAATAAATCTACCCACTAGGCGGAACCCTGCTGGGACGGAACATGGGGCCGCACAGTGTCGCAACCCTGCAGAGACACGACAGGACACCGAACGCCAGAAGGGACCGGTGCAGGGACTGACAAGCAAACACCAGACTTTCACCGCTCGTAAACCCCGGAACGCCCCACACAGCGGAGCAAGCAAAAAACGGCCCGACGAGAAGACCGCTTCGGCAAGCCACCACTGGCAAAAAAAATATGAGTAAAAGTCACACTACTGCTATTAAACAGCACGCTGATGCACGAAACTGAAGAAAACGTCCACAAAGTAAAAAGGACACGCCCAAACAATTTATCGAACTGTTACTAAGAGGAGAACTTCAAAGCAACTAGTTATCAATAAATATTTCCATATCCTGCCCAGAGAAGAACCAAGAAGCAAGTAAGAAGCAGAGAAAAAGCAGGAAGAACAGAAGTTGAAGATTCACAAGATTGAGACCAAGAAAGAAGATGGGTGAAGAATATACGACATACCTTCCCAAATCCCTATCCTATTGTAAACTAGTCGTCTGCGAAGTATTACAACGAAAAACGACCGCTTTCAGCGACACATACTGATGACTTTCACGCATACAAAGCCAGTAAACCACGAGATTCTGCACTCACAGCTCCATTCCATTATGGGACCTCCACAACAGCAACACACACTTGCAAAGACAACAAGGAACGACGAACAAAGCTGTACATCATATACTTGCCCACATCCATCTCGCTCAAGTCCATCACCTTTGTACAAAAAAACATTCGCCAACCTCATGCTTAAACATTCGTAGGATTGTGTGAATGTGTGAAATCAAATTATGTGATGTAGGAATTGTGCAAAAGAAACGTGTGAAAAACTAAAGAGCCCTCCAGAAGAACAGTATAGATCTTACGATAACACTAAAAGGACCACCCCAGCTGCAAGTTTTAGCGTGAGACTTTTTCGCATCTCTATTACGTCGCAAACTTTAAAAACATTGCCCCAACACGAAAAGTATAACATTTCTCATTGGATGGACAGAATTTTTGTAGGCGGAGCTTAAGGTTAACATTGAGACCCTCATTGGTCAGATGAAATCACAGCCAGATAGGTTTTTAAATCAACTTCGGAAAATTGTAGTAAGGAGAAGTTAGGAGGGAGTTGCTTCCGAGACGGTGAGGTGAGCGGAGCTGTGCTGCCCGCCGCCCCCTGGCGAACACCGACAAGGTAATGAACGCACGCGATGCCACATAACAGTGCATAAAGCTTCACTCAGAACTGCAGAAGTCTCATCTGTTACACCCCTTTTTTGCGTAATACTAGTGTCGATCGTCAATTAAAGCTCATGGTGTTCACATTTGCCACTTGAAGTAAAAATCTGAAACACAATGATTTTTCTGTTATATAGTTATTGAGAAGCCACATCAGCCACTGTAATTTACGACAAGTTAGATAAGTAATTAAAGATAATTGAGGGTCACTGTGGACCATTTTGATAGTTTTCTCTTTTGTGAAACTTAATTTAAACCTAGATTATAGATGTGATATGGCATAGGTCATCCTTCGATCCATTGTAGAACTTGGAAACCCACTCAGGGAATATTCGTTCACATTTTTGTTGAACACAGTTGGTTTCTACCATCCTGTATTAAAACATTTCCTTTTATCAATAGTGCAATTTATAAACAATGTTTGGTGAGTAGAATAAAATTTCCAGTGGTAAACTTAACTGCTTTTTCGACGTTATTTTACCAGCTAACTAAAATTAGGAAAGCCGTGAACCCCTTCCACTAAATTTAGTTAGTATTAAGATTCTTTTACAGGGAGTGCAGTGGAGCTGATTCTGAAATCATTAAGTATTTGGTTATATCATCGCTAGTCTCACTGAACTCTTCTGAATTCTACATGTCATGTGTGGTCTGGCGTCTCCTTACCAGCAAGAGGTCCCAGGTTCAAACTAGTCAATTCCCTAAAAAACACGCTCAGAGTGTCGTTGCGCGAAAGTGGTAGGCAGACACGATATAGAACAAACAGACACCACGCAGAATGGTAGACCACTTATTCCAAGGTTAAATTTCACAATTTTAATCCATTGTCCGTCTATTAAATGTCCATTTGCTTATCTCATTGGGTAATTCATCTGTTGATACTCTATGGTAATAAACGTAATTGTGACCGCTTTTTCCTGCTGTAGGCAGACAAGCCCATCTCTTACCAATATATCCATGTGTGGTGTGGTCTTCTTCATTTCGGGCCACCTCTATTAATTATCATTCAATAAACAATTCCGTTGCATGACACTGTTATCTGTTTAAAACTGCATGATCATATCGGGAGGTTCCGTTTCCTGTAGGTCGTCAGGGATCAGACTTCTAGCATCTTAGGTGTACACTAGACAGCTAAACTGTCACTCCACATAGCTATTTGGTAACCGTTAGCCAGAATTTTCGATGCCAGAACCCTCTGATTTTGGTAGTCCGATTTTCTTTTGATTGGTCGAATTTTAACAGAAAAATGGTGGACACTTAACCGTAAAATAACACCAAGAATTAAAAATAGTTGTGTAGTTGTGAGTGCTGCGCTTTTTCTTACTTGTACTTCTTTATGGAAAGATGGATGAGTAAAAGTCCGTTGTTGTCCGCATGTGAAATCAGCACACACTCGCTGCAAAGTGAATATTCACTTTGGAAACATCCCTCAAGTTGTGGTTAAGGCATGTCTCTACAATATCCTCACCTTTAGGAGTGCCAGTATCGCAAGATATGCAGGGGGACTTTCGTGAAGTTTGGAAGGTAGGAGATGAGGAACTGGCCAAAGTATAGCTGTGAGGGTGGGTCCTGAGATATGTTTGGCCAGTTCAATCGTTAGAACACTTGTTCATGAAAGGCAAGGGTCCTGAGTTCAAGTGTCAGTCTCACATAAAGTGTTAATCTATCAGAGAATTTCATATCCTATTGAGTATTAAAAGTTTTGGAAAAACGTTATTTTTAAACTAATTCTTAAGTTTATTACAGAACTATTGTTATCTTTCCATGTGTTGCATGATTGTTTATTTTTCATAGTTATTTGCTAATCAAAGTTTTCTCAACTCATTTCACTACACATACTAGTGAATAGTTTGATCAGTAGTCTCTTTAGTATAGTTCAAACAAAAGATAATTACATATTATTTCAAAAATCATTTCTTGCCCTTAGCATCCTTTTGCTTAGTTCAGCACATGATTTATGTTAACAAGTCAGTCTTGAAGTTATTTATTCGAGCTTGCATTTTGTGGTTTCTAACACTATCATTTTACAATATTGTTATGAAGCTTCATAGTTTTAGCTGTTAACATAATGATCACTTCGTATTATACATTACTTTCTCGTGTGACAATTAATCATGCATTTTGCTTGAAAAGTAAGTAAAAGAAAGTTTCAGATTGACTCACTAAAAGTAATTCAAATTAAGCTATTCCATTGCACACAGACACTAGAAAAACTCTAGCTTAAAGACCAGGAGGAAGCTAAAAGACATTACCCATCACATTTATGTACATTATTTTCTCAATTTACATGAGTAGATATGCATTTATGTTAGATATACTGAAAGGGTAGTCACTTGCAAAATTTATAGAGTACACAGAAGTTTGCTTTTACATCACATTTTGGTTATCTAATTCGTTATGTTTCTGATGTGCTATTCTCGACCAATATAGTTTTGATTATCCACACAACTCTCAATTTCTTATCATATTGTTATGTTGAATATTCGTGTTGGCATTTATTATACACATCCCAAGTCATACATGGAAGCTAGCTTCAACTACGTATGTCAGAAGTAACATATATTAGAATAGTGGTCCATATGAATAACAACACGATGAGCATGTAGAACACAGTAGAACTGTTTTTCACTTCAGACTTTCTATTCCTGCTTCACAAATTACTTTTTAATATGTTATGTGTTCTGAACTGTTAAATTGTGTACTTATTCACACAAGTTACTGACTGTAGATTCTATAGTGGATTGTGCTGTTCACACCTTTTTATATTTCAGTGCTGAGTTTGCCTAAAATTTGGATTGTGTTTATATACTTGTTTTATGTACTTGTTTCAACTGGGTAATTTCTGCCGGAATATTCTGAAAAAGCGTTTTTATCTGCCAGGCTGTTGCTTCGCCAAATAATCCAAACTCTTTCTTATACGTCCCTACTGTATTTTATCTAAGTCTTCAGAAATCTCTTTGGCTTGTTCTTTTTGTGTTCGGCAGAATTTTCTAAACATGTTTTTACACGTTCCTCTTCTTTTTTATCTAAGTATTTTAAAACTGCTTTTGTACGCTTCTCCTGTTTTTATCTGAGTTTTCGGAAATCTCTTCGGCCTGTACTGTTTGTCGTATGGGAAAATTTTCTAGTAAGTCCTTATCGCGATCGTGAAGTTTTAGAAAAAGTTCTGCAAAAGGATCTGACACAGATTTAGTTACCAATAAGGTCTCATAAGGTCCTGCAACCATTTCTACTTCAGTTGAAACAGAGCAAATATTTTCGATTTTCATGTAAGTAGGATTTTCCTCGTCGGCCAATTGTTCGCTATGAATATCTGCTGGTGATTCCATTTTCCCATCTCCACCTGTCTTTCCCACAGCATACAAACAGTCGCATTCACCAAAAAAAACCATGTCTTTCACTTTTTAAATTATTTATGAAAATAAAAAAAAAATGAAATGCGATGATTCAACAATTAGTGTCCGCTAGCCGTTCCATTTTCGTCGGACAAGAACATGAGACTGCCACTTTGTGTCGGCTGCATATGTCGTTCTTGTAACAATTTTCAATTTCCAACCATTTGCTAAAGCACTTTGAGTCATGAATTTTCCGTTAAAGATTATTTTTCAGGGACGATTCTCAAACGAAGAGCGCCCAGCACTGATCTCCTTAGCTTTACTGGATGCAACCGTACATAGTCGGAAATTTTATGTTTTTGAAAACCGTTGTAAAAGCTCAGTTTCCAAGTGTTATTCCTTTCTCAATACTATTTCTCCTTTAAATGCAGCCATCTTCTCGCTCGTTGTAGAATATGAAACAGAAATTATAATTATTTCAAACAAAAAGTACAAAGTTCACATATACTTAATTTCACAGTTTCTATAAACTCTTTGCGCCTCTGGTCTGGTGCCACATATAACTTACCGCCACGTAGCCTCCATAAACGAAATGCAAAAATATTTAGAAATGCTTTCGATAATACTGCGAGTGGAATAGTTATATATGGTATTCTAACTTGGAAAATTACTGATATTGTTATTCAGTATGATATTTAGATTTTTGACTAATGACTGCATATCGTTTTTTTTTATTTCTGAATCATTAGATATTTGACAATTTCGTTTCTCTCTTCTGTACAAAATTAATGGAAGTGTTGGGCTAGTTCTGGCACCGCTGTCACCGTTATCCATCTCAGCAGGCAGCCACAGGCCGGGCCGCCACCCTTCACTCTCACCTACATGGTGGGCCAAGTTGCCTCACTGGCGACTTCTCTCATTGCCACAGCCAGGTCAGTCCATTTGACGACTACCCTCCCCTCTTACTGACAGCCATGCAGAAAAGACTGGCATGTGGTCTGACCACCATCATGCTCACTTTGCAGCAACAAAAGCAGCAGTTCAACACCATCCCATCCTTTCAATAGTGACTGTCAGGTTAGGGGTTAGCCACACACTTGCGCTAACTTACTTGGTGATAGCTTACACTTTTAGGAAATGGAACTCCTGTGCCCACATAGATAACTCTACTGCTGGGTACTGGGATCCTACCTCTTTCCTCAATGTATGTTTGCCTATTTTGGAAAGGGAACCTCCTAGAATCGTTAGAAACCCATAATATCCTGCCTTTACGTGTTGTGCAATTCTATACTGTGAACTCTGTTTTCACCACAGAAAAAGATAGCACCAGTGGTGTTGATGAGACAGACGTTGCCTACATTTCAGGGGGGAAATGGCGCGATATCGCTGGATGACTCAATCGCAGATCGGTTCAGCACTTTTATTTCGAGCATCGTATTGGGCCAATTTTGCAAAATGCAGGAAAGAGGATCCAGTAAGGCACACAGTCGTGTCCTCCACCTCGACGTGCACTCATATACCTATGACCCAGTGAATGGTGGGTCCAGCTTCTTACATCTTCCAAAAGATATAGCCACTAAAATGTCTGTATCAGTGTCGAAAATACTGCTAAGGGAGACTACTTTTCTTCATCTGGTCGCTTCTAGCTATTGACAGAAACTATGAGAAGCATGCTGAACGTAATGCTAAATACTAAATGAATAATGTCTGTGGGCATTATAACTTCAATGGTATATCACTCCCCATCGAACTCCAGGACCCACCAAAATTTGAGAGGTAGAACCCAGATGATTCTGTACACGTTTATGGCATGGACGAAGACAAAGCAGAAGAAGGGAATTAGCACACTGTACAGAAAAAGAATATGGATGTGAAGCATGACGTAGTTGGACCCCTCTATTTTTCAAAAGTAGCCAGTCATGAGCACACGGTACAGAAAAAGAATAAGGACGTGATGCATAAAGTAGTTGGATCTCTCTATTTTTCAAAAGTAGCTAGCCAGTACCCCAAACATGCTGACTTACTGATAATTCCCGAAGGGACAGACATTCCTACGTCTGGACCAAGAGCATGTCCCACCCCTTTTTCCACGCAGTTGTCCAAGGAGAAAGGGCAAGGCATTTTTGTCAGAGGTGTCTCAACTCATTTACTTTAAGCAAGTATTTACCTAAACATCTGATTGATTGTTCATCCCATGTTGACATGCTACCGTTTTTTCGAACGAGGGATTCGTGGGGAGCTCTGCCAGAGGGTGTACAGGTACATCAAGGGGAATAACCCGCGAATGAATTAAGTGGGGGGGGGGGGGGGGCGAGTGCAAGCCTTCTGATGATGAACTGAGTTATATCCACTACTTGGATGTAAATAGCTTATACGGATATGTCAGCCAATTGGAGGTCTCCAGTGGATATCCGATGAAAATGAACTCATTAGAGTAGAGAAAGACATTAAAGGTGGCACCCTGATTGGAGGTTCAAATGGTTCAAATGGCTCTGAGAACTATGGGACTGAACAGTTGAGGTCATCAGTCCCCTACAACTTAGAACTACTTAAACCTAACTAACCTAAGGACATCACACACATCGATGCCCGAGGCAGGATTCGAACCTGCGACCGTAGCGGTCGCGGGTTCCAGATTGAAGCGCTTAGAACCGCTCGCCCACACCGGCCGGCTCTGATTGAACGAGTATGATTTAGATACTGAAAAGAGTGGTCCCGTGATGTGTGATTTTGAAGAAGAATTTTTTTAAATTAATGCAGAACGCGATTTTCGCGAAAACTATGGAAAATGTTAGAGAATAACACGACATCCGTTTACTTTACCATTGCGAAGGCTGTCATGGCGCACAAGACTATATCGCTAGGCCAAATTTCAAGGGAGCCATAATCTTCAATAAAGGACTACTCACTCTGGAGATGGCTGAGGTTTTAGTGCAGTACCTGAAGCCTATCTATGTCGGGAGGAGTGTGGTGGATCTCTCCAAACTCCAATTGTACCGCTTTCATTACAAATTCACTAAGCAGCGCTTTATTAATCCAAAGTTAATTTACATGGATACAGAGTTTCGACTAATGGGAGCATGGTTGTGGCCCATATGAAGTATTTAGGTACCATCCAAGAGACTTCAACACGTCTGGAGTCACGCAGTAATCTTACATACAGTAATTCACACAGTAATCCCGACAATACTTACAGTATAATACCACAAAACAATGACGTTATCGCTCTTATGAAAGTTGAAACGAATTCTTCACAGATCGTGGAGTTTGTAGGGCTAAAATCCCAGACGCACACATTCGTATGGATACAGGCGCATCCAAATGGGGGCTAAGGATGTGCAGCATGCGACCACAATGTCCCTAACGACTGACGACTACAAGACATGTGTTTTAGATGGCTTTGGTAGTGCTTCACCTAAGCCACCACATATGGTGCACCAAGTAGTATTTCTATCTGAAGAACTTGTGGTACAAACCGCATCATAACTGATAGTTGGGCTGTCACATAGTGATGACAAACGATTCATCTGTGATGATGGGATTGGAACCCTACCATTCTTACACTATTCACTTGAATGTGATTGGATGTCTCTCTCTCTCTCTCTGTGTGTGTGTGTGTGTGTGTGTGTGTGTGAATGAGGTATTTATTTGTAAATATAGAGGGAAGTGTTAGCGTGAGTGTATGCAGAATACTAGTAGTGGAATTGCTTGTCACAGATACGTGTGAATGTGTGTGTAAATACTCTTTTATCTGCACACAGTGTGTGCATATATACAAAGTATCTGCATGTTTGTATGGTTTTCCTCCTGCTGCTGGTGTTAATGTTGCAAATAACAATTCACGACTCTGTCTCTATTAGTAAAAAGTGCATTTCATATAAATATCTGCACACATATTGTAAATAACGTTTTGTAAAAATATTTATTGCAAATATAAAATAAAAATGTTGTAAATATGAATAATAAAAATTGTGAGTCGTTTTTCATAAAACTGTACTTCCTCATTTACGAAATATCCTCTACCTAAGACTGCAAGTTTTTTATACTGGTGTTAGGAGACAGAAAAGAAAAAAAGGCGTTTTTTGAATAGAATACTTTTTAGTATCGTTTCACCTATATACATACATACTCGTGCTCAAACATTTCACGTTTATATGTCATGAATTCTGCTTGTATAACATTTAATCATATTGGGGCAATTGCATACATCAATATCCCATCAGTATATTCAGTGTCGACACTCACAGAATCAACTTTTAAAGATTGCAGAAAATGTGGAATATAGATCTACATCTACATCTACATTTATACTCCGCACGCCACCCAACGGTGTGTGGCGGAGGGCACTTTACGTGCCACTGTCATTACTTCCCTTTTCTGTTCCAGTCGCGTATGGTTCGCGGGAAGAACGACTGCCAGAAAGCTTCCGTGCGCACTCGAATCTCTCTAATTTTACATTCGTGATCTCCTCGGGAGGTATAAGTAGGGGGAAGCAATATATCCGATACCTCATCCAGAAACGCGCCCTCTCGAAACCTAGACAGCAAGCTTCACTGCGATGCAGAGCGCCTCTCTTGCAGAGTCTGCCATTTGAGTTTGGTAAACATCTTACCAAATAACCCTGTGTCGAAACGCGCCACTCTTCTTTGGATCGTCTCTATTTCCTCTGTCAACCCGACCTGGCACGGACCCCACACTGATGAGCAATACTCAAGTATAGGTCGAACGAGTGTTTTGTAAGCCACCTCCTTTGTTGATGGACTACATTTTCTGAGGACTCTCTCAATGAATCTCAACCTGGCACCCACCTTACCAACAATTAATTTTATATGATCATTCCACTTCAAATCGTTCCGTACGCATACTCCCAGATATTTTGCAGAAGTAAATGCTACCAGTGATTGTTCCGCTATCATATAATCATACAATAAAGGATCCTTCTTTCTATGTATTCGCAATAAATTACATTTGTCTATGTTAAGGATCAGTTGCCACTCACTGCACCAAGTGCCTATCCGCTGCAGATCTTCCTGCATTTTGCTGCAATTTTCTAATGCTGCAACTTCTCTGTATACTATAGCATCATATTAATGCACTGATCCATCAGGTCTAACTTCACTTTGTTTGTGTGCAAACACATAATAAAGTCATAGAATATTACTGTAACATGTCGTGCCAGTGACACAATTTGTCTGACACAATCATTAATCCATGTAAATGCGCTACATTTAAATGTTTCATGTATATGGCTGCACCATCAGCTCTTAAATTACAACTTTTAAAGATTGCAGCAAATGTGGAATATAGATCTACATCTACATCTACATTTATACTCCGCACGCCACCCAACGGTGTGTGGCGGAGGGCTTCACCTTTTATCAGTCTGACATTGATTAGCGTAAGCAAAGAACTATATCCGGCAGTCATTTTTCTTTTAACGTATTCAGTCATGGCAAACAAGTAGGCCAGTTCCAGTCACATATGTAGTGTACTTCAGTATCAATACGCTGCACATTCTCTACAGGGTGGTCCATTGATAGTGACAGGGCCAAATATCTCACGAAATAAGCATCAAACGAAAAAACTACAAAGAACGAAACTCGTCTAGCTTGAAGGGGGAAACCAGATGGCGCTGCCATAGGTCAAACGGATATCAACAGCATTTTTTTAAAAGAGGAACACCCATTTTTTATTACATATTCGTGTAGCACGTAAAGAAATGTGAATGTTTTAGTTGTACCACTTTTTTCGCTTTGTGACAGATGGCGCTGTAATAGTCACAAACGTATACGTACGTGGTATCACGTAACATTCCGCCAGTGCGGACGGTATTTGCTTCGTGATACATTACCCATGTTAAAATGGACCGTTTACCAATTCCGGAAAAGGTCGATATCTTGTTGATGTATAGCTATTGTGATCAATATGCCCAACGGGCGTGTGCTATGTATGCTGCTCGGTATCCTGGACGACATCATCGAAGTGTCCGGACCTTTCGCCGGATAGTTACGTTATTTAAGGAAACAGGAAGTGTGCAGCCACATGTGAAACGTCAACCACGACCTGCAACAAATGATGATTCCCAAGTAGGTGTTTTAGCTGCTGTCGCGGCTAATCCGCACATCAGTAGCAGACAAATTGCGCGAGAATCCGGAATCTCAAAACGTCGGTCTTGAGAATGCTACATCAACATCGATTGCACCCGTACCATACTTCTACGCACCAGGAATTGCGTGGCGACGACTTTGAACGTCGTGTTCAGTTCTGTCACTGGACACAAGAGAAATTACGGGACGATGACAGATTTTTTGCACGCGTTCTATTTAGCGACGAAGCGTCATTCACCAACAGCGGTAACGTAAACCGGTATAATATGCACTATTGGGCAACGGAAAATCCACGATGGCTGCGACAAGTGGAACATCAGCGACCTTGGCGGGTTAATGTATGGTCCGGACTTATGGGAGAAAGGATAATTGGACCCCATTTTATCGATGGCAATCTAAATGGAGCAATGTATGCTGATTTCCTACGCAATGTTCTACCGATGTTACTACAAGATGTTTCACTGCATGACAGAATGGCGGTGTACTTCCAACATTATGGATGTCCGGCATATAGCTCGCGTGCGGTTGAAGCGGTATTGAATAGCATATTTCATGACAGGTGGATTGGCCCGCACGTTCACCGGATCTGACGTCCCCGGATTTCTTCTGTGGGGAAGGTTGAAGGATATTTGCTATCGTGACCCACCGACAACGCCTGACAACATGCGTCAGCGCATTGTCAATGCATGTGCGAACATTACGGAAGGCGAACTACTCGCTGTTGAGAGGAACGTCGTTACACGTATTGCCAAATGCATTGAGGTTGACGGACATCATTTTGAGCATTTATTGCATTAATGTGGTATTTACAGGTAATCACGTTGTAACAGCATGCGTTCTCAGAAATGATAAGTTCACAAAGGTACATGTATCACATAGGAACAACCGAAATAAAATGTTCAAACGTACCTACGTTCCGTATTTTAATTTAGAAAACCTACCTGTTACCAACTGTTCGTCTAAAATTGTGAGCCGTATGTTTGTGACTATTACAGCGCCATCTATCACAAAGCGAAAAAAGTGGTACAACTAAAACATTCATATTTCTTTACGTACTACACGAATATGAAATAAAAAATGGGGGTACCTATTAAAAAAAACGCTGTTGATATCAGTTTGATGTATGACAGCGCCATCTAGCAGGCCAACCATAGCGCCATCTGGCTTCCCCCTTCAAGCTAGACAAGTTTCGTTCTTTGTAGTTTTTTCGTTTGACGCTTATTTCGTGAGATATTTGACCCGGTCACGATCAATGGACCACCCTGTATATCAGTAACAACTTCAAAGTCCCTGTCTGGGACTAGCCCCACATTCACATGCTTTGAACCACTTGCTGTTAAACTGTGTGTACTAGTGAAGAGCAGTGGCAGTATTCTGCAAGTAGTAGTAGCACTCGACCGCAGTTTCGATGCTGCTGCTGATGGCTAGGGTCAATCGAACGTCAGCAGGTCTTAGAGCTCAATGCAGACTTCCTGGTCACTTGCCACTACTGCTGCTGCCGCTGCCACTGTTGGTGGCTGTGTAGAATCATGTAGTTCTGCAGCAACAATGAAACTATAACATAAATATGTATTAACATACATAATAATAACAGTAGCAGTAATAATAATGAGTAAGTACTTACTTCCAGATACAGTCTTATTATTATGCTTCCTGGCTCTTTGTTACTGCTGAATGTACTTTATCGTAATTACTGCTTGAAGTACTAGACACAGGTGGCGCTGGTACTGCTCAGGCATTTGATAGAATGAAATGCTACTCCATGCAGAGTCCCTGGGCTCAGGAGCATTATTGGCCAAAAGGCATCAGTATTCAAATGTTATTTGACCCCCCCTCCCTCCCAATACCCTTGGCCAGGGGTTCCCAACAAAATACCCCCTCATCGAGCATGATTGGTTCCTTGTCATATCACAGAATCAAGTACCTAAAAAAGCCAAATTAATAGTCCTTTTATACGTTTTCTGTTTCTGGTACTTAGAAAAAACATTGACATATTCATTATTGAAAAAATATTGAGCGGCCAAAACAAAAAATTTGTTATCATACGAAATATATTTAATATATTTTTTATTCTAATAGCATCTTGCGGTCCCCTCTGGCATTGCTCGCGGACCCCTGGGGGTCAGCGGACCACCTGTTGGGAACCACTGCCCTAGGCATTGGGAGGGTGGGGGAGTAGGGAGAGGAAGGGAGTGACTGGAGATTGGACAGAGAGCGCTATTCCATAATTGATAAACAATTAATTCAGTTGTTATCTTCTCAGGGGTCATGTGAGAAGATCGTAAATTAGATAAAAATGTCCTGGAAATCGCCCTGACATACCGCTACAGCTGTGTTGTGGTGTTTCAATCTTTACCACTATTCTAAATGTGTGCTCTACGGATAAGACTATAACCAAAAGCATTTATATTGTACTTTATAAGAATAACATCACGCTAAAAAGTGAGGTACGTCATGGTAAGAGGTCTGACAAATGGTGCTGATACTGATGATAACAGGAGCTAGTGTTCGGAAACAGTTGCTGCAAATCAGGTAGCCGTGCTGGAGAGTATATGCAAGCTGCATTTCCTCATTCAGTAATTTAGATGCTGTTAGACATGATATTCTAAAGGCTGTTATTAGAAGCAGTCGTTTTAAATACTACAATGTGCTTTTTGTTCAGCCTTGTTTACTTTATTGTGTCTGTAGAATAGTATGGGGAAAACAAATAGGTCAAAAAATAATGTAAAATATTGATGTGTAATGTGTGGACGTACTCGGATTTTCCATCGTTTGTTATACTGTGGCAGTTTCATAGAGACATTTCACTAATAGTGCAGAGGTAATGTATACTTGATATGTCTTCGTTATTAAATAATGGATTGCAGAACTTATTAAACATTCAAGCATTTCGTATTTACCTCTGTGTTCTAGAATACTTGGCTGTGGGCATGCTGCTTTGTAGTTCTCACAGTCGACGCCATGACATTATTAAATTACAGTAATTATGTCAATAGGACAATACGCTCCTTTTAACACAAACGGTGGCGTTACACACACACTAATAACGCAGGGGGGGGGGGGGGACGCATCTTCGGTAAGTAACAAGATTTTATACGTTTAAATATCGTGTGTGTACGTACACAATATCGTGTGTGTATGTACACGCCTTCTTCCTCTTTTTTTATTCTGACAGAGAGTGCTGGCTGGCATACTCCTCCTTTACTACACTGATCAGCCAGAACATTATGACCACCGAGTTACTATCGATATAAACCCATCCTGCCGATAGTTAATGGAGGTTGCGTATCACTAAAAATGGAAGCAGGTTCTCGAATACACAGCGTGAATATGGCGATCGTTCTAACCGGCAAGAGACCTGCTGAGATTTGTGTAATCTTCTCTGGGCAGCTAGGCATGCTGCGGCCGAGCAAGAAGTGTGTGTGTGTTTGTGCGCAGTACCTCAGAAAAGAGCCATGGACACATCACGCGCAGTGCATATGCATCAACCTCATCACCATTTCTTTGCAGAATGTGCCATGATGTCATTAATTTATATGTGAAAGTATCTTGCGTCATAAAATACAGTAGGATAACTCAGCTGTTGATGGTCTTTTCACTTCAGTGTACAAAACTTGAATGAAGAAACTCACGTAATTGGAATAATAACAAAATTAATTCATTTTACACTATTTTCATACAACGTGATTGGTCTATCCTCAAATGCTGTGGCTTTGGCGGTGGCACAGAATACTCTGGTAAATCAGGAACACTGGCTGTAGACTGCTGTTGCTGCTGTAGTGGTGCAGACACGTGCATTTGTGCTAAAGTGCGCGTCATTTACGACGGCGGCCGAGTTTAGGTTCGTTCTGCGCATCTGACGTCACAAAACACAGTCAGCCAATGAACAGAGAACGACGTTGCCAGAGCTCAACTGCAGTGCAGAGCTCAGACGAGTGTCTTCAGTTTTAGAAACATTCAGTCATAAATAAAGTAATTGAACATAAAGCAATGTCTTGATAGCAGACTTTCTATGAAAGAAAGTTTGGAAAAAGCATTCTTTATACCGACTGCTTCATATTCTATTAATTTATTAAACCAAACAAGCAATAAGCCTCCTAATTCAGGCAATAGCAAACAAATTCATTCTCACTAACCGCTTTTTCACAATAACGAACAGCGATAATTGTTTATTTCCTATTGTACTTCGACGAAGCCGGCCGCGGTGGTTCTAGGCGCGCAGTCAGGAACTGTGCGACTGCTACGGTCGCAGGTTCGAATCCTGCCTCGGGCATGGATGTGTGTGATGTCCTTAGGTTAGTTAGGTTTAAGTAGTTCTAAGTTCTAGGGGACTGATGACCACAGCAGTTGAGTCCCATAGTGCTCAGAGCCATATGAAACTTCGACGAAACGTGAGTAATTCATAGTCATGCCAACAGTGTTTGTCAGTATTTTGCGTGATTCTTTAAAATCCTCCAGCAATTCTGTAGAATGACGAGCTGCGTTAGTGTAATGGTTAAGGTGTTTGGCCGCTAAGCAAAACGTTCTGAGTTCAAACCTTGATCGATACTCAATATTTTCTTTATTTAAAAACAATATCGAAGTGTCTTACTTCATGAATTTTATTCGTTTGAATGTAATTTTTTGAAATTTCTAGTGGCAACTAAAATCGACCATACGGAAAGTATACGCTGTGGACTTTTACCTCTGCAAACTCTTCAAAATTTCGTGGAGTGGTTTACTACATTTAATGCTGCACAATAACTGCGTTGAACATCAAAACAAAATTAAGTCATTTATGGGGGGAAGGTATCAGTCAAGAAGATGTGTAAAAATCAAATTTTTGGGCCAAATAGTTTTTGTGAAATCGAATGATAAGTGTGTCAAAGCAGTCGGAACACCATGTGTCTGCACAGGCGAGCAGTGCAGTGATGACAAAATCGCGCACAGCGCGGAATGCGGGGAGCACGTCTCTGTAGCAGCGAAAGGGTTAATGCGGCTGTGGTGGCTTTACTTCATAAACTGCGCGGTCCCCCCTAAACGTAAGTTTGCGAACTATACTATACTATGGCGCTGCTTCTGTTGGCGCGTGCATCTGGCAACGCAGCAATCTGCCGCGTCTGGGCGGCCATGCGCGAACCGCCAAGATAAAAGAATTGAACTGTAGTAACAGATCTGTGGTGGGTTACACTGTTGGATAATCAGTAAGTAAATGTAAGTATAAATGAATATATTAATAATAATATTATTAATAATAACTGATAGACAATTACTTACTGACAGTCTTGTTCCGCTTTTTATTCTGGACGGAGATAGTGGCCGGTCCCTATTGATGGTGGTTCATGGTAATCAACTTATCATACAGAGCTTGAATGAGAGGCAGTTTGATTTTAAAAAGGTTGTGGAGGGAACCTTGATTCCTTTTGTCATTGTCACCAATTGACCGAGAGCTAGGCGGTGGAAGGGCGGTGTGAGAAGAGGAAGGGATGGGGGTGAATCAGCGATTTCCTGGCCAGTGTTACCCTGCTTCACAGCTGGCTCAAAGACGTCTTAACCACTTAAAGAAACGTCTGTGTGGACTGCCGTGTCATAATATAATATAATTAAAATACTGTAAAAACTAACATTTCTGGCATTTCAGTACCTCTCCTAAGGATGTAGAGTGTACGCACTGAAAACCAGTACCGTTATGTAATAACCGTCAATGAAGTTGTGACACCAACAATGTCATTACTCTATATATTTACTATCCCTAAAGTAACGCTGTTCTTTCACGAGTAGAGACATGGGTATATAGAAGGATATTGGTAGATTCCCGAAATTTCTGATGGTTGGTAGCCCACTTCGAAACAGCGATTCGCCTTTGGGCAGCGTGTTTGATACAGAATCAACGTTCCTCCCGTTTAGTAATTCCTTTGGCTACCAGATTAGACTTTATTTGTTAAGAGGGACTGCAAGTCGGAGTTCGAGTACTGCAGCTTCAGGGTGCTTGCTTGCGCTGGAGTGAGCAGCCCATTGTGCACTTCCACACATACGCTGATGAGCCAATCCATTATGACCACCCACTTAAAAGCGTGTTGGTCCACTTCTGGAACACATTTCGGCAGTGCTTCTGAGTGACATGGATTCGACAAGTACTTGATAGGTTTCCAGAGATTTGTGGTACGAGATGCCTACGCACAGGTCACACACTTCTCGTAATTTACGGGAGGCTGGTTTGTGGGCGCTGAACTGGCGCCCGATAGCGTCACAGTTGGGTTTCATCGGATTCAGATAAGCCGAATTTAATGACCAACACACCAACGTAAGTTCACTATCATGGTCCTCAAACAATTACAGCGCGTTACTCACCTTGTTATACGGACAGTTATCCCGCTGGAAGACGTTAAGCATAAGGGGTTAAAGGTGGTCCCTAACAACGTTCACGTAGTCGACAACTGTCGTGGTGCCTTTGATTCCTACCACAGGTCCCTTGGTAGCCCAGGTGAATGTCACCTGTAACATAGCACTGCTCCCACCGGCCTGCGTCTGTGTCGCGCTGCATGTTTCGAGCAACTGTTCGCCTGGATGACAGAATATCTGGATGTGACCATCGACCTGGTTTGACAACAACTGGATTCATTCGGCCAGGCGATACGGTCCCGTTGATCCGCGCTCCAATCTCGCTGATCCCTTGCCCAGTACGATGTTGTTGTGTCAACACGGGAGCATGTAGGGGTCCTCTGCTGTGGAACACCACGTTCAATGCTGTGCACTGAACGGTGTGCTCCAAAACACTTGTGCCTGCGCCAGCACCTTACTCTGTCGTCAAATCTGCCACAAATCGCCGCCTGTTCTCCTTTAGACAGCAGACAAGCCTCCAGTCCCTATTTCCGTGATGAGGTGTGGACGTCCAAGTTCTTGTAGCCTACTCGTGGTTTCAGCATTTTTCAACCACTTTCCGTAGGTGCTCACGACAGTAACACGCGAACAGCCTACCAGCTTCGCCCTTTCCGGGATGCTCGCTCCCAGGCACTGGGCGACAACATCCTGGCTATTCTCAGAGTCGCTTAAGTCGGCGGATTGTCCGCATTCACCGTCATTAAACTTTGAAAAGACCCACTTTATGCAGTTCAGAACTTCCAAGAGATTTCCTTGTCGTGTGTGTATAAAATATGATGACATGGAAATAGGAGAAGTTGAGAGAGTAAAATTCTTGGGCTTACAACTTGATAATAAATTCAGTTGGGAGCAACATACTAACGAACTGCTAAAGCGCCTAAACAAATCTGTGTTTGCAGTGCGAATGATGTCAGACATAGGAGATATAAATATTAAAAAACTGGCATATTTTGCTTATTTTCACTCCATTATGTCATATGGTATCATATTTTGGGGTAACTCCACAAACAGAGAAAAAATTGCTTAGTACACAGTATCAATACTAGGAATAAGAACAATATACATAAAGATTTAAAATCACTTACTCTTGCCCAGTTCTCTGCCTCGTGATGACTGGGTGTTGTGTGATGTCCTTAGGTTAGTTAGGTTTAAGTAGTTCTAAGTTCTAGGGGACTGATGACCATAGATGTTAAGTCCCATAGTGCTCAGAGCCATTTGAACCATCTGATTTTGAACTCTTGCCCAGAAGGGAGTCCAGTATTCAGCAACGCATATTTTCAATAAGTTACCAGCAACCATTAAGAGTTTATTTTCAGATAAGGCACAATTTAAACATAATTTAAAAGAACTGTTGATGGCCAGCTCCTTCTATTCCATCCATGAGTTCCTCAACAAGTGCAGCAGATCATTTTAATGAAAATTTATTATACTTTAATTTTTGACAATACTTGGTTGTAGCAGCCAAGTAACTACCTACTGTGTGAATGATGGATTTATGGAAAGCAGATGTAGGTCTTAAGTCTGTAAATAGTGGAAGTTTAATTTTAAATCTTGTACATAATCTGACTGTTCTTAACTCAGGATCACTGAAATGAACAACTTACTTTAATTTTTGACAGTACTTGTTTGTAATAGCCAAGAAACTGGCAAATGTCTGAATGATGGATTAAATGAAAGCAGATGTAAGTATTAAACCTATAAATATTAGAATTTTAAATAAATTCATGTACATAATTTTACAGTTTATTGACTGAGGATCATTAAAATTAATGAAACTCAAATTTTTCTAATTACATTTTTGTAATGTGTTTATCTGACATGTTCCACACCCAGGAGGATTCCCTCTTTTATGGGTCTATGGAATGAATAATTAATCTAATCTAATTTTCTCCAGTTATCGTCGCTAGAGCAATTCCCCATTCCTCTCCGCTTCACTCATATACTTCTCTTACCACGTCACGTGCCCTCAGCGTCACCAAGCAGCATACAACCTAGATGTGGCCAATGCTCATAATGAAACTCCCTGGAAGATTAAAACTGTGTGCCGGACCGAGACTCGAACTCGGAACCTTTGCCTTTTGAAGACAAGTGCTCTACCGTATGAGCTACCCGAGCACGACTCACGTCCCCTACTCACAACTTTACTTCTACCAGTATCTCGCCTCCTACAGTAAAGTAAAGCTGTGAGGAGGAGCCGGGAATCGCGCTTGTGTAGCTCAGTCGGTACAGCACTTTCCCACGAAAGGCAAAAGTCCCGAGTTCAAGTCTCGGTCCGGCACACAGTTTTAACCTGCCAGGTAGTTTCATATCAGCACACACTCCGCTGCAGAGTGAGAATCTCATTCTAGCGCTATAATGTTTTGATTCATCAGTGCATGCACTCTCTTTCATCAACCACACTTGAGGATTTTCGTAATCAGTCGAACTTGAATGACTGGCTCAGTTAGTAGGGTGTAACATCAGTTGTGCATTGCGATAACGTGTTCGTATTGTGTCTTCTCTGCCCTAGCGTATTCGCCCGCTGTTGCAACCTACGTGTATTGATCGTGGGATGAAAGCTTCTCGGAATACGGTTGCCCTCAGTTGTGATTCATTTCCTTAGCCACCCCTCACTCGTGCTTCTCTAAGATCGCTTAGTATCTGTTGTAGGTAAACTGTGTCTGCGAGCTACGTAAATGTCCACCTGATTGCCATTTATCACCAATAGTTGTGCCTATACTTCCACTCCCTCTGCCTCGCCCTTTTTACACACACACACACACACACATACACACACACATACTGGAAGAGAGGAGATGGGAATAACTGATTTTAAACGACACCTTATAAAACTTTTAATCTGGGAATAATTTTTGAAAAAGGGAGATAGGAATAACTGAAAATTATAGAGGAACTAGCCTCCTGGACACTTAATAAAATTGTTTGCTGTGATTTTGAATAATAAGTTGACATGTATATCTGAATATCTCTTATATCAACAATAAATGCGATTCAGGAAAGTGGTCCTATCGCAGAAGAAATATTTGTGAAAATAAATAATTGAAAAACAAGACAATTGGCTAACAGGGAAACCCATTTAGTATTTATAGTCTTTTCAAAAGCATTTGATAATATTAACTGAGAACATAACTGAAAGTAATGCTACAAGGAGTTTATTCATTAAATGTGGCAGACGCTCTGGGGAATCAAGGATGTAGCGTGTCACCCACATTTTTTAACATATATCTGGACGACACAATACTAGAACGGAAAACCCAGTCTGATTCACATATTGCGACAGAGCAGTGATTCCCAACATTTCTCAGACCATTATCCCTAAGTGCCCCCCCCCCCTCTTCAGCGATCTACATTAGCGACTAAATAAACTTCAGAAAGAAAAAAAATTCTTTTAACACTTCCATAAAGTGACGAAAGGTAAATGATATTTCGTTTTTGCATGTATCTTATTAAACCACGAACTTATGAGTAAATCAGACAATTGGTACTGATTATTTCTAATAATATTTCTTTATAGAAAGATGGAGCAGTTCACAACACGTCCCGAATGCTACCTCCAACGCCTTTTCAGAAAAGTACGTAAATGACGCTTGTTAGGATAGACACTTGTCAAAAAACATGCTTCCTCTGTCACACACCTCTCCCTAGCGACACTTGTTTCACCCACACCACACACCCATATTTAAAATCAAGATAGTTGAAATGTTTGCCTTCTACGTACTGTTTGTAAATGACTTGGCTGCTGACTTTATACTTTTGAACTGGCAGAACTGAAAGACTTCACGTTGCCAATGCTTTGTGTCTGATCAATGCTACTACTACTACCACCAATAATAATAACACTGCCTGTGCCCTGCATCTCTTACAAAATAGTGATGATAGGAACGATCTTTTTAAATTGATTTAGTTTCGTGACCGAAACACAATTGCACACTTTTGTTTTTATCTCTTAGAAAACTACATTTCATTCGCCTGCGGTAACTACCATCAGGTTGGGAACCATTGCCGTAGAGAGAAAGAGACTATTCAATCTTATCTCTTACATGCAAACGATGCCATATGTTTTCCGAAAATACGCTGAAGAGCCAGAGAAACTGTTACACCTGCCTAATGTCCTGTAGGGGCCCGGCGAGTACACAGAAGTGCCGCAACACGACACGGCATACACTCGACTAATGTATGAAGTGTGCTGGAGGGAATTGACACCATGAATCCTGCGCAGCTGTCCATAAATCCGTAAGAGTACGACGGAGTGGAAATCTCTTCTGAACAGCACGCTGCAAGGCATACCAGATATGCTCAATAATGTTCATGTCTGGTAAGTTTGGAGGTCAGTGGTAGTGTTTAAACTCAGAAGAGTGTTCTTGGAGCTACTCTGTAGCAATTCTGGACTTTTGGGGTGTCGCATTGTCCTCCTGGCATTTCCCAAGTCCGTCGGAATACACAATGGACATGAATGGATGCAGGTGATCAGACAGTATGCTTACGTACGTGTTATCTGTCAGAGTCGTATCTAGACGTATCAGGGGTCCCATATCACCCCAACCGCACACGCCCCACACCATTACAGAGCCTCCACCAGCTTGCTGACATGCAGATCCATGGATTCATGAGGTTGTCTCCATATCCGTACACGTCCATCCGCTCGGCACAATTTGAAACGAGACTCGTCCGACCAGGCAACATCTTTCCAGTCATCAGCAGTCCAATGTCGATGTTGACGGGCCCAGACGAAGCGTAAAGCTTTGTGTCGTGCAGTCATCAACGATGCACGAGTGGGCCTTCGGCTCCGGAAGCCCACATTGAAGATGTTTCGTTGAATGGTTCACACGCTGACACCTGTTGATGGCCCAGCATTGAAATTGCAGCCATTTGCGGAAGGTTTACACTTCTGTCACGTTGAACGATTCTCTTCAATCGTCGTTGGTCCCGTTCTTGCAGGACCTTTTTCCGGCAGCAGCGATGTCGGAGATTTGATGTTTTACCGGATTCTTGATATTCACGGTACACTCTTGAAAAGGTCGTACGGCAAAATCCCCACTTCATTGCTACCTCGCAGATGCTGTGTCCCATCGCTCGTGCGTCGACTATAACACCACGTTCAAGCTCACTTAAATCTTTATAACCTGCCATTGTAGCAGCAGTAAGCGATCCAACAACTGCGCCAGACACCGACCGCAGCGCCGTATTCTCTGTTTACATATCTCTCTATCTGAATACGCATGCTTATACCAGTTTCTTTGGCGCTTCAGTGTAGAAGACGACCTGCATATTTTTTGCTGAGCAGAATCTGTAAAGAACATAACCTAAAAATATCAATGGTAGAATAAAAAAGGTTTTTAACGTATACGATCCAAAAAGATAAAAAATGTTGTTGATAATGAATTACAAGAACGGATTATACATTTAATCTAGTCTGCAGCAGTTCATAACAACATGACAGACATGGCTATAGGACAAATGTAAGGATTTAGAAGCGTATTTCACCAGGGGAAAGATAGATATCGCCTACACGAAAGTTAAAGAGGCTTCTGGAGAAAAGAGAAGCAGCTGTAAATCAATCTCAAGAGCTCAAATGGTAAGCCGATCCCAAGCAAAGAAGGGAAAGCTGAAAGGCGGAAGAAGTATGTAGGGGGCTATTTAAGGGAGACGAACTTAAAGGCAATGTTACAGAGATGGTAAAGGATGTAGATGAAGATGCGATGGGAGAGACGATACTGCGAGAAGAATTTGACAGAGCACTGAAAGACCTAAGTCAAAACAAGGCCCCGGGAGTAGACGATATTCCGCCAGAACTACTGATAGCCCTGGAAGAGCGAATCATGACAAAACTCTTCCATATGGTGTGCAAGATATATGAGAAGGATGAAATACCCTCAGACCTCAATAAGAATATAATAATTCCAATTCCAAAGGAAGCAGGTATTGACAAGTGTGAAAATTACGAAGTATCAGTTTAATAAATCATAGTTGCAAAGTACGGACGGAAATTCTTTCAGAAGAATGGAAAAACTGTCAGAATCCGACCTCTGGGAAGATCAGTTTGAATTCGGAGAAATGTAGGAAAACGAGAGACAATACTGATCCTACGATTTATCTTAGAAGATAGGTTAAGGAAAGGCAAATAAACGTTTATAGCATTTGTAGACTTCGAGAAAGCTTTCAACAATGTTGAATACTCTCCTTGAAATTCTGAAGAGAGGAATGGTAAAATACATGAAGTGAAAGGCTATTTACATCTCGTATGGAAACCAGACGGCAGCTATAAGAATCGAGAGGCATGGAAGGGAAGCAGTGGTTGAGAAGGGAGTGAGACATATGTGTAGCCCAACGCCGATGTTATTTCATCTGTACATTTAGCAAGATGTAAAGGAAACCAAAGAAATATTTGATTAGGTGGTGGTGGTAAGTTCCTATGGGACCAAACTGCTGAGGTCATTGGTCCCTAGGCTTACACACTACTTAATATAACTAGAACTAACTTACGCTAAGGACAACACACACAAACCCATGCCCGAGGGAGGACTCGAACCTCCGACGGGGGTAGCAGCGCGAACTGTGGCAAGGCGTCTACGACCACGCGGCCACCCCGCGGGGCTATTTGATTAGGAATTAACATTCAGGGTGAAGAAATAAAAACTCTGAGGTTTTCCAATGACATAGTAATTTTGTCATAGACAGCAAAGGACTTGGAAGAGCAGATGAACGGAGCGGGCAGCGTCTTGAAAGGAGGATGTAAGATGAAGTCGAGCAAAAGCAAAACAAGGAGATTGGAGTGTAGTCGAATTATATCGGGTGATTCTGAGGGAACTAGATTAGAATACGAGACACTAAAAGCAGTAGATAGCAGTGCTATTTGGGCATCAAAATAATTGATGATAGCCAGAGTAAAGAGGATATAAAATGTAGACTAGCAACAGCAAGTGCTAGGAAGTATTCTCTGAAAATATTTGGATGGAATATAGCCATGTGTAGAAGTGAAACACGGACGATAAACAGTGTAGACAAGAAGAGAATAGAAGCTTTTGAAATGTGGCGCTACAGAGGAATGCTCAAGATTTGGTGGGCAGATCATACAGCTAATGAGGAGGTCCTGAACAGAACAGGGGGGGGGGGGGGGGGAAGAAATTTATGGCACAACCTGAATAGAAGAAGGATTGGTTGATAGGACGCAGCCTGAGACACCAAGTGATCACTAACCTAGTACTGGACGGAAGAATGGGTGGTAAAGATTATAGAGGGAGATCAAGAAATGAATACAGTAAACAGATTCAAAAGGGTGCAAGATGCAGTAGTTATCCGGAGATGAAGAGGCTTGCACAGGATAGAGTAGCATGGAGAGCTATATCAAACCAGTCTTCGGACTGAAGACCACAACAATAACGACATAACAGAGGTACAGGTTCTACAACTGATCGGCGTCAGCGATATAAGTCTATAACCGTTTCCCTAGTACAGACGGGCTCTTATCGTTCCGTGCTGAGAGGGTTTTGTTATGGCTATAGTGCTCGCCAAATGCTGGTGCCTGTGCTGAGAGACAGCGTTCCGGCCGATATGAAATACTTATCATCCGCTTTTTCGAAAACTATTTGGTGACAAAATCAATTTTTTCACATATTACAGTCTGATATCTTCTCTCGATAAAGAAATGAATTTCTTTACGTTATCCGTCATATTTACTGCGCTGCATCAAATTAAGTAAAACAATGCACAACAGAAGACGATGTAAATATTCCAGAATTCGAATCAACACCAACTGCCAAAATGAGTAACATAGAAGTAGATGTCCTTGGTGTAGCGAAGCAGCTTAAAACACTTAGGCGCGGCTTTCGCTCTAAATTGTATAGCAGACAGGTTCCTTTCAGAGTATGCTGATACAATAGCTCCATACTTAGCAATAATATACAACCGATCACTCGGAGAAACATTCGTACCCAGAGACTGGAAAGTTACACAAGTCACTCCATCACCCAAGAAAGGAACTCGGAGTAATCCGCTGAATTGCAGACCCATATCACTAACTTCGATTTGCAGCAGAATTTTGGAACCTAAACTGTGCTCGAACGTTAGGAATCACCTCGAAGAAAACGATTTATTGACAAATAGCCAAAACGGATTCAGAAAATATCGTTCTTGTGAAACATAACACTTCAATATTAGAATGCACTGAAACGGTTTTGCTGGCCTACAGATTCCAGTTTCAGCATCCTACGAAACGAAACAAAATCCATGTATATAGATCGTCAGCAACTGAAACACGTCTTTGTAGCACGCTGCTCTTATCCCACATTTGCGTTGCAATTAATACTTAACACCTTTCTCAATAATGCGAGACTCATATTACATTTCTTTTGAAGTACATACAACACTGTTGTGTCGTGACAGACCCTGTCGAAGACATGTCGGGTGGGTTAGTCGCACATGTCACGTGACTGGGATGTAGCCTGACGTTGTAATCGCTCTGGGCGTGACAATATTATCGCAGAGAGGGGGTAGGCATACTGTGACTAGGTCAGTCCAATTCTGAGGTCGCATAGGCGTCAGGCCTTTCACATGTGGCGTCTAGGGTGTACCGATTCGGAGAACATACCCGCTGCCAGAGTGGTACCAATGTGGGTACCAATGTGTTCTTGTCATCGATGACCGTCGGCTATCGTGGGTTGTGACAGCGGTTAGGCAAAACTAAATGCAGCAAATAACTGACCTATACGTCTACATCTACACTGCACAAGACATCTTACGTTGTGTGGCGGAGGTACTCAGGGCACCACTATTATTTTCCCCTCTTTGCTGTTTCATTCTCGAATGGGGTCAGGGAAGGACAGATGTTGCTGTTGAATTGATCTGATTTCCAGTCATAGTAAATTCCATGTGAACCTTCTTTATTATATTTTTACTTAGACTGAAACCACTGGGAAGCTGAAACTTCTAAATTTATTTCTGAAACTGCTGAGTGAAATTGAATGCAAGTGAACCTGCTTAAACTGCTGAGTGAAACTGAACATACTGTCACTTTGCTTGTGTTTGTCATTTCATATCTGACCTACAGAATTATTCCTGACAAATATAACTCAAACGCAATCTGACTGCTCAAATAAATAACATAAAAGAATGGCCCTGAATTAGAAGAAATCCAAGCAATAGCCTATACATTTCATAAGACACTCACCTCACAAAAAAATCTTCATTACACGAACTACAGCGATACAGCAAGCACCAATATAGCCAGCTAAATAAAAGATTTTAACTACCGTAGGGTCTAACTACTAATAGGCATGTGGTTAGCAAAGGAAAGATTTTGTTGTAGAGCAAACAATGTATTTAGCAAATTTTACCATAATAATGTGACATCCAGTTCAAAAAATTATATAATCGTCCGTGACATCCAGTTCCAAAAAATCATATAATCGCCAATAATTTTAAATCTCTGTGACGGACACGTCCAGACCGTCCGCTCGCACTAACACTTCAGACCTCTAACTTCCATCTCTGCTAACTATAAACTTCCAGCCACCATCACCGCTGGCTTTTCACCTCCAACTGCAAGTCCGACCAGCCACACAGAGTCTCTTACCGAGGGCGCACAGCACTGTCAGAGTTATTAATGCAGACTACCGCGCTGCCAACATATAAACAGGCTACCTACATAGCCCACTGCTCCTCTTAAAAATTTTTACAAAGTGTTTTGGGCAGTGGCCAAGACTAATTTGTTAAAAAAATGTTATATTAAGAATATCAAATAGATCAGATGCACACAATTAGTAATTTGCCATTGGTCAATAAAGCAAAAAATTGCCCTCACAGTCCCTAAAGACAGTCTTAATCATTTATCAGAACAGTAGTCCATAACAGTTTTATGCACAAAGTCTGAGCGCCGCGCGGTATTAGCCGAGCAGTCTAGGGCGCTGAAGTCACGGACAGTGCCGCTGGTCCTGGCTGAGGTTCGAGTCCTCCCTCGGGCATGTGTGTGTGTGTGTTTGTCCTTAGGATAATTTAGGTTAAGTAGTGTGTAAACTTAGGGACTGATGACCTTAGCAGTTAAGTCCCATAAGATTTCACACACATTTGAACATTTGAACAAAGTCTGAGCAGTAAAAGAAAATGCACACATAAGTAGTGGACCTCCATGCAGACTTGAAGAAGTAGTGTTGTCCTCCCAACAGAAATACAGTGCTGACTCTTGACATGATGACTGGTAATGGGCCACAACAGAGCAGACTCACAGCAGAGACAGTCGAAGTCTTGAAGAATATTAGTATAATTGATAGGTCAGCAGAAAGCAGACCCACAGTATTTCTTTTAGAGATTATTGTAGTAATGGGCCACCAAAGGTGCAGACCCACTGTAGTCCTTGTATAGATGGCTGGTAGCCATCTGTTGCGACTGTGTGGGTGCACAATCACAACTGAAGAGTCTTGATGACAATGTAGCAAGTCCATGAACCACTACTTGTGCACTCACTAAGTTTTTTTTTCAATATCCTTAGACCAGCAATGCTGTTAACCAGTCCATTGCTGAATTATCAACACATGTGCAAGCACTAATACAGTTGCATAGCCTCTGACATTTTATATATATATATATATATATATATATATATATATATATATATATATATATATATATATATATACTATGACCAATAGACAAAATGTGTGCAGTTAAATGAAGCCCTACTATTTACTTAAAATGATGAACTGGTGTCTATAGAATTTCAATTTTACAGCAAACAAATTCAATCACAAATGTAAAGAAAACATCATTACAGTAAAGAACATGATAATACAGATAACATTTTACAAAAGGAACAGAAATAAACATATACATGAGTATTAGAGGAATTATGGCATAAGTAAATAAATGAAAAATGAGAATATCGTTAGAAAGATTAAGTTGACACATGAGCATTAAAAGAAAACAGAACAGAATAAATAATGTCTGAACATCTTTCCAAAGCAAAAAAAAAAAACAGGTTAGGTTTGCGGATAACAGTATTCCTCATCATCAGTGAATGCAGCTTAGTGTTAGAAGGAAAAAAATTCTACCAAATTTATCTTGACGGGTAAACATACAGAGACAGGAAGAACACAAACACACAAGGGTACACATAAAAAATAGCGGAATAACAAAAAAGGAAAGGACAGGGTATGATTTCAGTGTAACATTTGGTACTGCAGTACTTACCGTACTTCATTTACAACCAAAACTTCATTTTATTCTCGGTGATCTCACTTAGTTCAACATTTGTTCTCAAGTCCTATCTATCTGTATTTACAGTTTCATATATTTCTTACTTCATCATTTGTTTCCAAGAAAATCCTACCTAACAAAATAATTGTTCCTCATTATACAATACTCTTTGGCCAAACCTTTTTCATACAGCTTCTCAATGCAATTCTTCCCAACTCATCATAACTCATTTTCTTATATAGCATACCCCTCTTACACTAACTTAAACCTACTGCGCTCAGATACAAAAACTAGAGAACGAGGCAGTGCAGTAGCACAAACATTAACACGAACAAGAACAACAAAAAATACAAAATGGCACAGCAAGCAGCAGCATATTCAAATTAGCAAAGCAAACAGAACATTACAACTAATATAAGGCAATATGCAGCAAACAAGAAATATAAATCAGTGAAAAAACTGGCTTATCGAAGTAATACAAAATAAAATTCAGTATGACAATGCCTGACAAATAACAGCAGCAAATGCAACAACTTATTCCTGAACATGACAAAGCACAAGCAGAAAAAATGTAACAGTAAAGACAGCAATGTAGATAAGGGAAATGTCTATTCACATCTTACTGTCTATGTCATATCTTATCACTAAAGTGGTGCACCACAACAACTTATTCTACCAAAAAAATTACCAAAACCTTGGAAAGAAAATCATGCATGAAGTTCCTGTTAGTAGCCCCTTCTTCTTTTTATTGTTTTTTCTTCTCCAAGTGTCCCCTTTCTTTTTCAGAAAAATGTGGATCATAAAATTATTATTTAATGAACCTGTTGACAGAACGTGTTACATTAGCATATGTATTGAATTTCATTTTATAAAATCAATGCTACAGCGCAGCTAGAAACCAGATATCGAATAAAATAAGCAAATATCTACAAAGTAAAGCATAAAAACATCATTCACCAGCCATATGGCATTTCATAAGTCAGTAAAAATTCTCTGAACTTTCGTAGAAATATACTTGTCATCAGGTGTGAGACATAAGAATGTTTCACAACACTCCTAAAGCATTTCAGTAAGTAGCACAAAGTATGAGCTCCAAAGTGTAATCATATGTTTCCAAGTAACAGTGAGTCGTGTTTGTGGTGTGTTCTGCAAAGCTATTTTTTCTGCAAATATGCGAGCAAAGGGTGAGCTTCAAAGTGACTAAAGTGGCACAAGTAAAGTTGAAAGTCCACACAACAATGGGTACATTTCAAGGTGGCTAGCACGCAGCTGAGCGCAGCAGAGCATTACGTCAAGGTCACATACACTTTTTTACGAAAACATTTATGACAGCAGTTTTTAGCTATCATGACAGTTTGGCACCAATAAAAAATTTCACTGGTCGAAAAATTATAGTAGAAGTGTGTAGAAACGAAATCTCATCAATAACAGTGTCCAAAAATTTCCACCAGCATTGTGGTACTCACATTCAGGTATATACTCACATTTCATAGCTCTTAAAGTACAATTATGGTTTCCAACATTCTTTTCCACAAACCAGAGTCCCTAACCACTACTCATCACCTTATTACACATATACATATTCGTCGATATTTCTTCAATATTTCATCATAATAAACATGTAGCATAATCATATTCCTCATATAGCATCACCTCATTGATCATAAACGTATCTCAACATCATAATACACATTGTTGCTGTAATAATATCATCATAACTCCTCAATCAAATTTCAAAATCGTTGTAGCTTCCTTCAGTAATCTCAAAACCTCTAAAAAAATTCTCTGCTCATTTCAGTAGTGTCATCTATCTCAAACGTACTTCAAAAATTATAATCCCATACAATATACATCACACAAATCTCTCATGGTATCACAGTGGTTCCGAAAATATACGAACAGTTCACAAAGTACAGACAAAGTACAATTTCCTAAATGAGAAATAATCAAACTGTGTAATAACGTAGGCATGTGTCACCGATGTAGTAAATGTTCATTTCTCTCATCAAAATGGCCAGATAGCTATGTAATTCTGTGTTAGAGAAATATGGTACCGATGTGTAAAACTGTATAAGCTAATACCATGTTAGCTAGGGCTCCTTGCGCTTGCCACATGCATAGTACACAAAGTAAGTGTACCCTCATGAGGGAGTTTATTCCTCTCAGTTCAAGGACGAGATAGCTGTGTAATTCTATGTAAGAGAAATATGGTACCGATGTGTAAAACTGTATAAGGAGGCACCATATTAGCTAGGGCTCCTTGCACTTGCCACACGCATAGTACACAAAGTAGGTGTACCCCCATGAGGGATAAGGTGAAACTTCCGTATTAAATGTTGCTTGGACAGGAACAACTAGGAAGGTGAAACTTCTTAATTTATTTCTGAAACCGCTGAGAGAAATTGAATGCAAGTGAAATTGCATAAACTGCTGAATGAAACTGAACATACTGTCACTTTGCTTGTCTTTATCATTTCGTATCTGACCTACAGAATTTTTCATGACAAATAAAACTCAAATGCAATGTGACTGCTCAAATAAATAACACAAAAGAATGGCCCTGAATTAGAAGAAATCCTAGCAATGACCTATACATTTCATAAGACACTTACCTCACAAAAAATCTTCATTACACGAACTACAGCGACACAGCAAGCACCAATATAGCCAGCTAAATAAAAGATTCTAAATACTGTAGGCTCCTACTACTAATAGGCATGTGGTTAGCAAAAGGAAGATTCTGTTGTAGAGTAAACAATGTATTTAGCAAAGTTTACCTTAATAGTGTGACATCCAGTTCCAAAAAATTATATAATTGTCAATAATTTTAAATCTCTATAACGGTCACGTACAGACCGTCCGCTCACGCTAACACTTCAGACCTCTAAACTCCATCTCTGCTAACTATGAAGTTCCAGCCACCATCACTGCTGGCTATTCACCTCCAACTGCAAGTCTTACCAGCCACACAGTCTCTTACAGAGGGCGCACAGCACTGTCAGAGTTATTAATGCATACTATCATGCTTTCAACATACAAACATATAAACCGGCTACTTACACGTGGGTCGTTATGTGAGAGGCATAACACATGGCATGACTCCATTTTGAATGTGTTCTCTGGAAATCCGTACATATTCTGACTATAGATGTATGTATTTATGTATGTATGTGTATATGTTCCACACCTCCTCCTAAACCACTGTACCCATTTCAACCAAACTTGGTATACATATCACTGAAAAAACAGTGTAGCCACGGCACACGAATGCACATGCTTTATTCATCCAGTATTTGAGAATGAGAGCACTTAGTGACTTGCAACAAACTTTACACAAACTTTCAAACCTCTACAACACTTTTTCTCGATGACAACCTCCACAAAACGATTTTAATCAATTTTTGTGCACTTGTTAGTTATGACCTGGAAAGAAATATCATGGACGTAAAACCACCAGCCTCCTATTGGGGTGAGGGTGATGGTATGGAGAGAGAAAGGGGAAGGAGGAGATGGACAGACAAAGAAGGGGAAGGAGGAGGTGGACAGGGGGAGATGGAGGAGGAGATGGATAGAGAAAGCAAAGAGCAGAGGATGGACAGGGACAGGGGGGAGGAAGAGATGGGCAGAGAGAGTGGCAGGAGGAGATGGACAAAGACAGAGAAAAAGGAGGATATCGACAGAAGAAGATGGAAGGGTAAGATGGACTAATAGAAGACTGGAATAAGTATATACCCAGGCAATGCTGGGTACTTTTATTTTTCTTTAATGT
The DNA here is from genome assembly GCF_023898315.1 of Schistocerca nitens. NCBI lineage: Eukaryota > Metazoa > Arthropoda > Insecta > Orthoptera > Acrididae > Schistocerca > Schistocerca nitens. The sequence continues at coordinate 669,431,960 of NC_064618.1, forward strand.
TATTTCATCCCCACAGACCCACATGGGCAGGGGCAGGCTGTCAGTGGATATAATATGCCGCTCTTCAGCCACATGAGAGGAAAACTTTAAAAATGTAATGTAAAATTTGGACATGGAGGTTGTCAAAAGAAACGTTTTGTACAATAAAAAGACAGATTGTTAGTTGCGTAAGTTAAAATATAAAAGGTTGATTCCATAATTAATTAAAATACAGATATAGACAAACGGAAAATGAGTGTCACACATGAAGATATAAAACCAGATAGACAGTTGCATAAAGTGGAAAGACTGATTAAAAGAGATGCATAGATGACAGAAGAGATGAGTGGATGTAGCGTGCCAGGGAGAAGGATATCATGGGAATGTAGAATTTAAAGGTAGTGTGTAAGAGGGAGTTTGTATGGTGAATGTTTGGAGGAGGGATAGGGAAAGAGTGGAGAGGGATACGATTTCAATCTAAGACTTACAAAGTAGGTGCAGAGGCTTGGTGGGGAAAGGTGCCCTGACAAGGGGTGGCTGTAGGGATCTTCTAGATTTGGTAGGACGGGCGTGTTTGAGGGTAGATATCATGGTCAGTTAAGGGTAGGTGATCCAGGTTTCATTGGGAGAGGATGTGGGGGTTGTGGAGGTGTAATGTTGGGGGAATGTGGTGATAGAGAAGTGGCGGAGTACCAGGATAAGTGAGCAGGGAGGATAATTGAGGGTGGAAAGTGTTGGGTTTATGGGTAAGGTAGGATATTCGAAAGTGTTCAAGATGAAAGAGTAGGCTCGTGATAAAATTGGTAGAGGATGTGAATAGCGGAGGGTAAGCAGATCCAAAAGGCTATACCGCGTGCATGGCATGGAGGGGCAGATGTCTGTGCAACATTCACATGGCAGAGCGTGGGTTGGACTACAGCTTTGTAGGTGTGGAGCGTTATGGAAGGTGCAATCCCCATGTTTGGCCAGTTCATAGTTTTGGTAATTTTAGTCTACTGTGGGCTTTCTGTTGAATGGTTAGTAGATGGGGCTTCCATGTTACTCGGCAATCAAATGTTAGTCTGTGGTACTTTACTGTGTTGATTAACTGGATAGGATGGTCGTAAGTGGTACGGTAAAAGTCGTGGGAATGGAAGCTGGATATGGTTTGGCCTGTAATTATTGACTGTCTTTTGTTAGGGTTAATACTGAAAAGCCACTGGTGACACCAAGAGGTGAACTGATTGAGATGGAGCTGTAGGGATCGTTGGGATTTTGGGAGTAGAGGGTGAAAAAGGTTGTGTCACTGGTATACTGGAGGAGATGAACAGGAGGAGTGGGCTGTGGCATACGACAGTGTAGAGGACATAAACAAGAGAGGCGAGAGGACAGAACCTTGGGGCATACCTATGGTGGGATGATAGGTACAGGAGCTGGTGTTGTTGATTGTGACATAAGATGGGCAGTTAGAGAGAAAGGAGACGATGAGTTGGACATAATTCAAGGGAAGTGCATAAGTCTGAAGCCTACAAAAAGCCCAGAATTCCATACACAATCATAAGTTTTCTCAAGATCTAGGGAGACAAAAATGGCGCACTTATGGTTGCTGATTTGGTGGAATAGAAGATGAGTAAGGTGGTCATCAGCGGAAAAGTTGGGATGGAAGCCACAGTGATGGACAGCAGTTGGTAGGTGGTGTTGTAGGTGTTTATGGATATGTTGGAATAGGATACACTCGGTAGGTTTATTACATTTGAGGAAGAGTCGAGAGGTTTTCCACAGTTCAAGATAGAAACTGATGTATAGGATTACATTGTAAAGAGTGGCTAGGCTTGCCAGGAAGGAGAGAGTGCGTTCTTTCAGGTGTCTGCAGGTCATGCAGTCATGACTGGGAGCCGTGTTGCGTTTATGATGGATTATATGTTGAATGTCTTGTCCTGTTGAGTTCTGTGGGATGTTGTCAAGGTGCTGGAAGCTAGGAGTGAGAGGTGGGAGGGAGGTATTGGTATGCTCGTGGATTGTAGAGAATAAGGAGTAATCGAAGTAGGGGCTATCTGGGGTGGTGAAGGTATCAGAGAGATAGGCTGCAACGTGGTTGGCTTTGTTTAGGTTGTCAGGGAGAGGGTGTTTATCATGCAGAAGGGGATAGGAGGCAGCAAGACTGTTGACAGTAAGGTGGTGAAGTGCCTTCCAATACCAGTAAGAGTTAAGGGAGTGTGGAATTGAGATTAGTGCACATTTGGCACCAAATGCGGCGTTTCTTTGGATTCAGCAGACTTTGGATGTGTCATTACAGTTATCAGTGGCAAGCAAATGTTTATAGGTCATAAGTCGTCTGGAAGGACCTGCAAAGATGACATGATTCATGGAGGAGCAGGACAGCATGTGGAGCGAGCGTGGGACGATGTGGAGAGATGGGTTACGTCGGTATGTGGTGAATTATGGTATTTGACAAGGTCTGTTGCAGGAAGGTGACAGCATGGTGGATGACATAAGGGTCTTGGAAGGTTAAGGTATTGCTTATGAAATCGATAGAAATGAATTCCCTATAGGCATCCCAGTTGGTACAGGAGTGGTCTTGAATGTGCTTCGGAGAGGCAGGAGGAGTGGCTGCAGAGGTAGGATATGTGGTGTAGGGGATGGTGAGTAGGACAGGAGATGGTTGCTTCTGATGGGCCGAGGATTGCTGCAGTATGCGCCCAAGGGGGTCGGGAAGGGGGGAATAACATCAGGAACGGAATTTCTTTCAGCGCAGGTGTGCAACAGGAGAGGGACTATATCACCATAGTTGAAGTCAGTATAGTTGCAAAAAGTTCCGACAGGTGGCTGCTATACATAGCCTTCAAATTGGCGTCTGTAACAGAAGTGCATTGCACGCGGAGAGCCATGAATATACTCTCATTCGAGATGATAGACGAATCATAGTGAAACACCTCGCTGCTCAACTGTACGTCTATACTGGTAGTTCTGTCACACTCGTCCACCAGTTAGGGTACTCAAAGGTGTGCGCCCACTCGGTTCCTCGCCGGCTAACACAAGACCATAAAGAGCAACGAAGGGCGGAGCTGCTTGCATTCACTGGAGTGGTGCCACACCACGTCTCCTCTGAAGATACTACACCCTTAGCCGGTACAGTCATGGCGACTGACATCTGGGACTCGGAAGAGATTATTCTGCTTGATGTCCTCTCTCATGGTGCAACGATCAACCATGAAGTGTATTGTGGTACCCTCAGGAAATTGAAGAAACGAATTCAGCATATTTGTCGCTACAAAAATTCAAACGAACTTCTCCTTCTCCACGCCAGTGCATGGCCTCACTAAAGTCTGCACATCCGAGAGGAGTTCACAAATCTTAATTGAGCTGTTCTTCATCATTCACCCTATATCCGAGATTTCTCACCTTCCAACTTCCATTCGTTTGGCCCAGTGAAAGATGCACTCTCAGGATAAAAATGGTTCAAATGGCTCTGAGCACTATGGGACTTAACATCTGTGGTCATCAGTCCCCTAGAACTTAGAACTACTTAAACCTAACTAACCTAAGGACATCACACACATCCATGCCCGAGGCAGGATTCGAACCTGCGACCGTAGCAGTCGCGCACTCTCAGGATATTTTTTAAAGATAAAAGCTTGTGTATATGTACAGAAATGACAGAGTAATTACGTCATGATATGGATAAGTTCACAAGATCGTCCTCCCAGAATGAATTTGGAAGGGGTAGGCAGAACATATGTCTGTGCGTTGACATGAACACTGTGGTGCTCAATGGCAGTATTAAACGTCATATTACTACATTTGAAGCACTCGACAAAAGTATCAAGGAATTAAATACTTATCTTCAAACTATTTAGCGGTTAATCAGCAAACGAACTATAAGGGCTGATATAACTGAAAAGAATACACTGGATTAACTGTGTAGCTTGATGTAACTGAAAAGAAAGCAAATGAGGATATATGTAAGTTGCACACTGTTCCAAAGTCTGCTTAGTATGTAACATGTCAGCAAAACATTTAGTCGTTGAATCATGTAAGGTATTCGATATACACTGTGACTGCTAAAGTTAGGGAATTTCGAAAGAGATCAGTCACTCAGAGATACACTCAGGCCTGTCACAGAATATTTCAAACGACTCTCGAAGGCTAAAGAAGAGGTGGAAGAAGATGATACTGATGACTTCATTAAATGTTACAGCGATTGTCAAACAGACGGAACTTACAGAGAAAGGAAGGATAAACCATGTATACTGTGTACTCAAAGTAAAAGTTTAGAAAAGAATGCAGTACAGATTGGAGACAGAGGATTCGAAAGAACAGCTGGTTTGCAGAATGTAATATTCTTGGAAACTGCAAAGCTAGACAGCTATTCATTGAAAGATGTTGAAAATTATGGCCAGATATTATATATGATGGAGGTATATAAGAAAGCCAGTGAAGTAGGAACAAAATGCACCAACAAATCGAAATAGAAAAACTTTATCAAACATGTCTTCGCAGACGTACCTGGCAAGGGCATTATTGACATTCAGAATAAGAGAATTAACAACAGATTCCCTCAGCACATCAATTAAGACAATCCCAATGAAATAGTTGAATGATTACTGAAGAATAAGAAGAAAAATAAGAAGGGTGTGTCAAGATTTTAAAGACAATGCATTCAGTTATCAATGGCTGTAGTTAAAAGAGCCTCAAACCCAAAACTGATTAAAATGCCTAGAGATCTACCACTAGCAAGCACGTGAGGTGGAATCCTTCCATTCTTAATAACAGCCTTGGCAGGTCATTCAGCAGTTGGCTCCCTAGCCATAGGTGTGGCACCAGTGGCCAGAAGAGTGAAAAATGCAGAAAACACACAGCAGTAGCTTGACGAAACCAAAATGCATAATAGCTCATGGAATCTGTGGCTATTGGGAAAGGACTATATTTAAAACCATACAGGAAAGGGCTGGTGTTGTTTCTTCAAAAAAAAAAAAAAAAGTAGCTATATTGTCCGACAGACCACTTACAAATACCGATCACTTAAATTTGTCAAAAAGTTCTCTATCTCAGATTACATGGAGTGTGCATGCGGAATATACTACCTAGACTACGTGCAAATATAATGAATGTGGTATTCTAAATCTGAAAGTTGTGGGAGGACCTGGAACTCACTGGGAGGCAGATGTTAGACGAAGAACCCAAAATAGTGTTTATTACTTTGACGCATTCGGTGATTTATATCCTCCATAAGAATCAATATTTTATTATTTTTAACGCTACCAAACATCTATGTCTCATGTTGATGCTGACAGCTACAAAGAATATATAAGAACATTAATCACACACACCAGTTCATCAGCTGAGCCTGAGGAACAATACTCTTTGACTTTAAATGGTCGATCATCAGTACTAAGCGCGAGTTACTTCCCACCAGTCGAATAATCATAGGGGATTGGAGTATTCTGCTGATAAGCTTAGAAAAATATGACACCATTCCTAATATCATAGCATCAAACTGCAGTCTACATCTCAGAAGTAGTGAAGTTTTGAATGTACCTCACAGTGCATACAAAACGGATAACTTAAATGAATATTTAAAATAAGCAGTTCAAAGTTTCAACTTATTTGCGAATGTCAACACCCTTAAAACTGAAATTAGAATGATCATGCACGGAGCACTTATCACACAAAGCTTTTGCTTCAGCAACGTTTGAGAACAATGTTTAGATTTGTTTTGCGATCCAACACCAGGATGCTTTTATCATTCCAAGCAGGGGTTTCCTGTACTTGGAGGGTAAATTCACTAGAAAAGGATGGGACTCCTATGGCAGCATCGCGTCTTGCATATTATGCGTCCAGTTTCCTGTTTCAGAAATAAGATATGAACTGAATGAAGTTGAAATTGATAGTGATAGGTATGTAGCTACCACATCAAACTTATAAACATACATTTCAGCGTAAAAATCGTACTTGAACGGTTTAGAAAACGCAGGAGGGTTTATGGATATACCACCATCACTAAAATACTACAGGCGATTTCCTGCATGCATACCTCTCAAAATGCTTGTGGGATACTTTGACGTTATGAAGAGGATTGTAGTTAATGTGAAACAGGAAATTACGTTAGTAAGAAGCGGAACACGTGGTAATACATACTTAAACAAGGTCTCAGTGGGGAAGAGAACAGGATTGTGCTCAAGAAATGAATTGGTAAGTGCCTCCTGTCTCTGTACCTGACGAAAAACGTTTGAAATTTTTGAAAATACTTGGAACTGGGATTCAGTTGTCTTTAAAGTTCAAACCATGGGACCTGTTTGATAAATTCAACTTTTAAGCTCACTAAACAATCATGGTCCATTAAGATGATATTTCAATTAGCAACCGTTGATTTATCATCCTCGCATTTCAAACAAATAGGAAAGAGAATCTCAAATGTGATTCGAGTGAATTCGACAGTTGTAATTTAACAAACACCAAAGCATACTTAAATACCGAATTTTATCTGTGTGGCAACTTACAGCAAGACTGACATGCATTCAGTCTGCTTTTTGATATGTACACTAGGTTTCGTTGTGTGTACTATGAGACATAGGTGAATGAGAGTTGTCTGCTCAGTCCAAGGGAATCTAAGGAGCTAGCTGCAGTTGTTATGATAGATTGTTCCAGACAGGACGAGTCAATGAAGAGTGATCCTATTGATGTCAGTATTCAGTCTGAAGCTTCTAAAAATTTCCCAGAAAACACTACAGCATTTGCATTAATACTATACGATCAGACCATAAAGTACAGCCCATTTAGCAGGATTGTTGAAAGACATGTATAAAGAAGTATATACAGCACAACAACTGAACCACTTCACGATGGCACCTCATGCTGCTAAGATTATAATCAATGTGCGAGGCTTTCTTTATGAAAATCAACATTTCGTATTTAATTATGTCGCATTTTTCGCCTTTCAGAACATTTTAAACAATCGCAGCTCCAAGTAAACCTCTCAAAGCCATCAACGCTTAAAACTGTGTCACGGTTGAGTCGATACCATCATGGATCAACTGGGAAGAGGACAGAGAGATTTTTTAAGATCTAATGATTTTGTTTCCAAATTTCCATCATACAGCGTCAATTATTTAGTGAAATGTAGTGCGAAATCTTAGTGGATATATGGTATTTATAAGAACACCACTGTTAGAGACCTACAAAGATTTGAATGTCCTCTAATGGACCGCCTTAGGCCGAAGAAAAATAAGAATAATTATTTTGTATATGTATTTGATAATGTAAAAGTACTGTTTATTTGGATTATAAATAAACTATTTTTAAACTAGTTTTCATGTCTTCTTATTCCTCTAATGCACCCCTAGCACTATGCCTGAGAGACTGTGACGTGCACCTACTCCCAGTGGATGCTGCAACAGTACTGGCTGACATCTACCTTCACCACCACTCCACAAGTCATAAGTATTTAAGGTATTAGCTTCACTCAGTCTACTCCTAGAATTGACACATGACATTTGTACTGGACATCCATCACCATCTTGAAGCGGTCAGGCAGCATCAGCAGCAGCAATTGTCCTCGTTTCGGGGAGGTTGTCGATGAGGACAGTGTTCCATAGAGCCTCTTCAATGATGAGACCTTTGCTACTTTAGTGTGGACGAGAATCTTAAACATAAGCACCATTTGTTTTCTATATATGCATGTGTGTCTGTCTTTTCGAAACTTACTGACTGTTATGTTGTTTTAGGGCTGATGAATGGTAATACAATAAAGTCAACCCCTATGGGTACGCCATCACAGGAGCCTGATGTGACTGTACCATCCCAGGATCCTGTTGCTGATGACATTATGTATGTTTCTATACATGTGTGTGTGTCTGTATCTTTTCTTGTATTTTACTTAGCCAGCATCATTCACGCTGTTTAAGAACAGCTAAATGTCCTGGCTCCCATGTCGTTTTCATTGTCAGCAGCATCTGAGGATTGGCGGGTAATTATTACCCTTTGTATTCAGATGCTGGCCACACCATCACAGGAGACTGATAATAGCAATATGACGATGATGTAGAGTTTTTATGTAAGTAATTGTTTTACTCATAGACTATTGTTTTTTCAGAAATGCTAAATATATTAGAGATGCCTCCTGTATCACGCCCACCTGTAATGCCACCAGTGAGGTAACCTTCAGTTCTGAATAATGAGTTCTGGAAGGAGCTGGAAGATGGGTTTGATTAGGAATATGGATCCATGACACTTTTGTGCGAATCAGAACTTCTGTGTATCTGCCCATCACTCTCTATACCTGTGTGTGTGTGTGTGTGTGTGTGTGTGTGTGTGTGTGTGTGTGTGTGTGTAGGTGTGGGTGTATGTGTATGTGTGAAAATTTTCCCATTGCTTATAGACTGTTGTGCCATGTTGTTTCAGAAATACTTGACGAGTTGGAGATGCCACCATCATGAGCTCTGACACCGACTGCAGCCACGAAACAGCACAGGGCCAGACCCCAATTCCTGGGTTGGTAGTGGTTACAACTGCACCAGCAGCTGTACCGTCATGAGCAGCAGCAGTGCCATCGACATCAGCATCACCATTGCTGTGATCAGCTACTGGCACCCCTTCTGTATGTTTAGACAGTGAAGATGAGGACGTTCAGGGATGTTGCACAGAATTATCATCTACAATGATTCGAGGTGCACTTGGAGGCAGGGTCTTGCATACCTGCATCCATAGTATGGTTGGGTGCTGAGATATAATTCTTTTTATCAATGAATGTGTGCCCATTCTGGAAATGGAACTTCCATAATCTTAAACAATCTCCCACTCCACATATGGTGCAACAAGTCACTATTCAGTTGTGGTGACATGAAGTGCATACTGTATTGCAATTGAGAATTGGCATTTTGTGACATGATGATAAGAGAGTCATTTGTGCTAACAGGATCTACACCCTACTGTACATACGTTGTTCACTTGGGCAACAGTGTCTATGAATGTGTGTGTGTGTGTTGTATGTTGTACGTTTAGTGAAAAAATAAGGCTGTGTGAATGTGGAATAGTATGATCCACTTATCATAGGGTGTATAGATTTATAAATCTGTGAGTGCTTGTGTGTGTGACTGCATATTGTATATGTGAGTGAATACTTTTTTTTTTTTTTTGCACACCATATGTGTGAGTAATTTTGTTATTGGCACATCATGTGGGTACTGTCTGTACAGTAGATTAAGTTTTGCTGTTGCTGGCCATACCAAAAGAGATCACAGTTTAGCTTTTCGACAGGGAAGCTGTAAATAAATACTTCTTGTCAAGGATAGTTCAAATTCGTAAGTTTGCCAACTATGCTATGAGTAAAGTGGTTTAAAAAAAATATATAAATGTGTCAACTGTTTGTAAACTGTGCTAGCTGTGTGTACACAGTTTTTGTACATTGTTTTGTGTGTTGAAAACAAATATATTATGTAAAAATCCAGCATGTAAGGCATATTTTTTCCATGGTGAAACATACATATATGATATGAAAAATGAAATAGTCCAATATGTAGGACATATTTTTTTTTGAGAAAACATTATCAGAAATCTATTTTGATGAACAAATAAATCTAGTTGATAGACTCCCTGATTCATTTTTCTTCATTCCATCCTGTGAAATGTATATATAATTGTTTACAACATCCAGTTACATATGCAATGCTCGTGTCTTTCTATGATAATGGACACGTTTACCCTCCCTTTTTTTTACTGTAGACAGACATGCCCACATCAGCATGAACTGTTCAATTTTTTTAGAGTAGACAGAGACACCTGCATTGTATGCACTCTTTCTATAAGGAGGTATGCATTTACATTCTGTTAAAACAGTTGAAATATGAAAACCTAGAGATAAACATCAGATGCACTAAGCATTGGCTCTGCATCTGAGCCACCTGACACTACAGAGCATGCAGCCCAAAGGTGGCGACTCATGGCCCAGACCAGTACAGAGTAGCACAGAAGTCTGTGGATTGCAGCTGATGGTATAGCAGCCCTGTGGCGCGGTGCCTGTGGACACTGTCAGCTTCTGAGAATGCCAGAAGTGGCATGAGGGCAGTTGAGGTGGTGGCGTTTCCAGAGTCTGTGGATGGGCAGTCTCTCCCCTCCCTCCCTCCCTCCCTCCCCCCTCCCAGTGTGGTGTTAAAGATATGAGCATAGCACGAGTAGGAATATCCAGGTTTAGAGGAATTGGAGTCAGGAGACGCAGTATACAGGTACCCTTTAAGTGACCATACTGCTGAAAACAACCATATATCTCTGAGTGAAAAATAGCTTGGGGAAACATGTTAAGCAGATCCTCTGTCAAACAGGCAAGTTTGGACCTGCAAGAGGAAACAAACACCTTTTATATCAGGAGGAAAACCCATAAAATCTGGGAATAATGAAGGCTGAGCTTATATTCCAGATTAGGCATCTTAAATTCTGATGTCATAGGGCTGCACCATTCTTCCAGGTCAGCCATCTCGAACTCTATACTTAGCACAAGAAACCTACTTCCAACAGCACAAAAATGCACCAGCCCGAATTTTTAAATTTCCTGCCGATTTATACTTAACACAACAGCCCTACTTTCGCAGTGGTGTCACAGGAATGGGGGCAAAACCGACTAGTATTACTGGGCATTTTTGAATTTACTGTCAATTCCTGAATTTCCCATCGTTATTTGAATTTCCTGTAAATTTTTGAATTTCCATCCATTTTCTGCATAGGGTAATTGATCTCTGTCAGAAATCTGGCAATAGTGCATGACATCATCGGAAATCTAGCGACAATGCAAAGGACACCAAAAGCTGCCCAGTCTTCCTACTGATGCCACCACGCATCACAGCTTTCGTAAGGGCGAATTGGGGTGATTCGTGCTATTAGTTATGTGTATATAATTTAGTTGTTAATGTTGGATGTACTATCGTAAATATATTGTTAATAGTATATTTTTCCTTCAACAAACTAGGTCAGTGGTTTAATCAATAACCGGTCGTAGTTGTTTTTTGTAGGAACGACCTCTGGAAATTGCCTGTTTCCGGAAGAGGCAGAACTGGAGATGGCGACTGTTTGGCTTATGATCTGCGCGAAGTGTGCTCCTTTCCATCGGCGTTATTCGCCAAGTAGTGTTACTTGACGAGCCCAGAAAATGTATTGTCAACAGAGCAGCATTAGCAACAGAACAGATCGGTCGGGATAGATACACTACTGGTCATTAAAATTGCTACACAAAGAAGAAATGCAGATGATAAACGGGTATTCATTGGACAGCCCGCATCTCGTGGTCGTGCGGTAGCGTTCTCGCATCCCACGCCCGGGTTCCCGGGTTCGATTCCCGGCGGGGTCAGGGATTTTCTCTGCCTCGTGATGGCTGGGTGTTGTGTGCTGTCCTTAGGTTAGTTAGGTTTAAGTAGTTCTAAGTTCTAGGGGACTTATGACCACAGCAGTTGAGTCCCATAGTGCTCAGAGCCATTTGAACCATTTTTTTATTCATTGGACAAATATATTATACTAGAACTGACATGTGATTACATTTTCACGCAATTTGGGTACATAGATCCTGAGAAATCAGTACCCAGAACAACCACCTCTGGCCGTAATAACGGCCTTAATACGCCTGGGCATTGAGTCAAACAGAGATTGGATGGTGTGTACAGGTACAGCTGCCCATGCAGCTTCAACACGATATCACAGTTCATCAAGAGTAGTGACTGACGTATTGTGACGAGCCACTTGCTCGGCCACCATTGACCAGACGTTTTCAATTGGTGAGAGATCTGGAGAATGTGCTGGCCAGGGCAACAGTCGAACATTTTCTGTACCCAGAAAGGCCCGTACAGGACCTGCAACATGCGGTCGTGCATTATCCTACTTTAATGTAGGGTTTTGCAGGGATCGAATGAAGGGTAGAGCCACGGATCGTAACACATCTGAAATGTAACGTCCACTGTTCAAAGTGCCGTCAATGCGAACAAGAGGTGACCAAGACGTGTAACCAATGGCTCCTCAAACCACCACGCCGGGTGATACGCCAGTATGGCGATGACGAATACACGCTTCCAATGTGCTATAATGACTGTTTTTCTGACTAGGCTAATTACTGTTTAGCTCTACAGGGCCATTATACTGAAATGTTTCCCCACACCACCTAGTATTGTCTTTCTATGTGTGTGAGTAACTGTATGTTCACTGTTGTGGGTAAATACATACAGCGTACACAGGGCGGTGTGTGAAACTGATGGCGATTACACGCTTCCGCTGTTGTAGAAATCTGCTCCAGATGCTGCAGATACCGTGTTGAGCTGAAAGTGGTAACCAAAGTACGGAGAAATATTCTTCGGGGCTCTGTTGCATAGCAATCAGATTGCTTTCAGTTCTGAAAAATGTCCAGTTACTATTGTGGATTTGAATGATCCATGAAGTGACTTCTTTTCCGAAGAAAACATCGAACTATTTCACTAGAACTGAACGCTCCCGTCGGAACTGTTCTCAACTGGTGTTTATTAGTAAATCACAATAGCAGTACATCGCTGGGTGTATAATAAGACGTACCTTCTTGAAATGAACAATATTTTATTGTTCTATTAACTGATTTCCTTCCATATGCACTTATATTTTACAATGTGAATCAAAAAACTCGCAATGGCGTCAGTATTTACATCACAAGAATGGCTCTCGTCTCCTCCAAAAAAATTACTCTTAACAAGAACAAAAGAACTCTATATCCTAAGAATAATTATGTGAGCGCTGACCGCCACAGAGTAATAAACAATAGCTTTGTCTCTCTCTCCCACTGTCACAGCAAGTTACGCTGCATGATACATCATATATATCGTTTTTGCGTGTGTAAAAGTTTAATAGTCACTTTTGTAGGACTTATTTAGAGGAGAAACTGTCAATTGCTCATTTACATGGTGATAACTAGATCTATGTTCAAAGCCAATAAGCAAGCACGCATCACAATGCCACAAAATGAATTAAATAGTGTGAATGCATCGTCAACTAGTGCCACAGAATTTAATACCGCCGTAGTTAGCGATATGTCGATTACGGCTGAGCAACCAGCAATAATTAATGCGATCACGCCGTCGACACAAACGGTTGCTAGTTCCGACATTCATATGTCGAAAGAAGTCCAGAGAGATATGCAGCAACCAACAAACAACATGAATTTCATCTCTGACACAGACGCGGTCGAAAACGAAATGACTGTACCGAAAATTGTGTCGGTACAATCCTCATTAAGCCCGATGCAATCGCCAATTGCTGAGAATACCGATTTGTTATCCCAGCTGATGTCAAGTTTGACTGTCATAACACAAGGGATTAAGGCATTGGAAACATCGCAATCTAATCTTGCAACGGCACAATCCGCGTTTGCAAACGACATGAATCGTAGATTCCAGGCATTGGAAACTACGCAATCCACTTTTGCAAATGACATGAATCGTAGATTCCAAGTATTGGAGAGTGCGCAATTTAATTTGGCTCAGGAGCAATCTAATAAACTAAAAGAAATAAATGATAAGATTACTGAAAAATTCCAGAGTTTGGAAACAAAGCAGAGTCACTTGATTACCAGTCAGGCACAACTCATAGTTATACAAGAACAACAGTATCAGGAATTAACAAACAAATACAAAGACATCTTATGTCGTCAAGATACACTAAATCATCAAGTGCAAGAAGTTATTCATGTACAGAACACTATTGCGCAAGACGTGAATACAATTAAGCACGATAACGAGCAAGCTGTCATTGAGCTTACTCGGAGGATAGACACTCTCAGTCTCGAAGGCGAGAAACACATAGAGAAACTTTTCAATGAACATAAGATCGCATTCTCTAAGGACATTGAAGATTGGGCGAAAGAGCAAACCGAGACAGTGCGAAATTATGTTGACAAAACCTTGAAAGAAACGGTTTCTAACGTGCAAGTTAACAACGAAGCTGCACAAGAACAACTTAAAGGAGAAGTTAAAGAGATTAAGGAGAATATAGGAGATGAATTTCCTGCTTGGAAAGCAAAGATAGAAAATACATTAAAAGCATGCCAGCAAGGTCTAGTTAATACTAGAGGGGCACATACTACTTGCAGTTTATCAAAAGCAGACATTATTCCTGATGAAACCAGTGAAACCGAATCCATGCAACAATATCCATGTATTGGTGCATATTTACGTAATCAACCAGAAACAAATTATCGAGATTATCATTCACCCCGTAGTAGCCACCAGAATACACCTGTGACTATGAATGAAGAAAAAATGCTTAAATATCGTCAATTCCAGATATTTATTCCCGAAAGGAAGTCGATCAATCCCGTGGTATTTATCAAGCAATTTAAAGGGATATTGCCGCGAATGTGGACTGAGCAACAAAAAATTATGTACGTTGCAGGATTCATACATGGAGATGGATCGATGTGGGCGTCAGAAGCATCCGATTGGTGTCAAGATTATGACCAATTTGAACGCGCTTTCTTGCACAAATACTGGAATAAGGGAGTACAAGAAAGACTACGTAAGGAAGTTTTTGACCCACAACCTTTTTCTTTCAAAAATGGATCTTTAAGAAAGTATTTCGAGAAGTACATAAATAAAAGCAAATACTGGAATGAACCAATCCCGACGCAGGATATCATTCGAATATTAAAGGGCAAACTTCCACTTGAGGTTAAGGAAAAACTTCTACATGTGCCTGAACAACATGTGGAAGATTTTCTAGCCACATTGGATTCAATAGACATTCTGTTCGAAGAATCACGTGTGCGCTATAACCAGCCAAGTTACCAACCTAACAAATACAATAGTAACAACAAACAGTATGGAAACAAACCTTTTGCACACAATTCACCAAACCCACAGGTGAATTATTTCCAGAAAAACGTGAAATTTGGTAACGAAAATCCCAACCAGTGTAATCATGACCCACAATGTGAACAAACATATAAACGGAAATGGAGGAAGAATAATAAGAAGAGGAAAGGATACTATCAAGAAGGGAATTATCAGCAAAAACGCCGATATCAGCAACCAACCCAAGAATATCACAACCAACCACAAACTTCAGGTTGGGTACCAAATGATAATGCAAATGAATAGAGAAATCAACCACCAATAATAACCGACGTAACGGAGCAGACATCTACTAATAATGGACAATCGTCAAACTAAACTCGACTGTCAGAAGCCCCGACGGTGCAGTCGAGGATGTTTTCAGGGGCGAAAATTCAAGCGTCAATTTCTTTCGGTACAATGATGGCAAATTATTAATAGAAGAACTTCAGCAGGATATGATGCCTTGTCAAGAGGAACATATCACTGTACCTGTTGCGAAAATTCAGGCGGAAATTGAAGGCATTACTGTGCAAGTTACTTTAGATACAGGAGCAGCAGTAAATGTCGTTTCTGAGAAGTTATTTCAAAGAATACTTCAGAAAACAAATCCACCGATTTTTCCTGTTCAATGTTGTAGAATTGTAGGTCCTACTGGTCGTAAGTCTTCTCAGGTTAAAGTGCAGACTCAACTCCAGTTAGATATAGGAAATGTAGCTATAAATTGCACGTTCCTTGTAATAGAAAAATTGGTTGAGGACTGTATCCTGGGTATAGATGAATTTAGAGAGAGAAATTGGCATATCGATTTTTCTCTAGGCCGTGCCAGTTTTACAATAATGGATCAGAAACATCAAGTGAATCTTCTCAGGGAATATAGTACCCATGGAAAGTATTGTCAGGGACGAAAGCTGCAAATAAAGTGGATACATAGCAAACCTGTACGGTATTACCAAATTAATTACTTGCAACCAGTTTTAAACCCTGAAGATATGGTATATGAAAGGGTGCAAGAACCTGAATATTTGCAACAACACGAAAGAAAGCAATTATATGATCTTCTACAGGAATATCATGAAGTCTTTCAAGAAAGACCTGGTGTAATCAAGGGATACACATGCCATTTAGATGTGATACCCCACCAAGTTTTCAGAAGTATTTTTTATCCAGTACCGTGGCACCAACGAAAGGCAGTTGATGCGGAAATCCACCAGATGCTTGAATGGGATCTGATCGAACCTTCGACGAGTCCATACTGTAGTCCGCTTCATGTTGTCTCGAAAAAGGGAGGAAAAGTTCGTCTCGTGCTAGACGCACGGCAGATAAATAAGATTATCGTGCTCATGCGAACTCACCCGGAAAATATCGATGAGCTAATTCAAAAGTTCGAGGGGATGAAATACTTAACAAATATTGATTTGAGAAGTTCATTTTGGCAGGTGGCTCTAGACGAACCATCAAAAAAGTACACCGCATTTGTACATGCAGGTAGAAGCTATCAATTTAAGGTTTTACCTTTCGGGCTAAACGTGAGCTCAGGAGTTTTTATAAATGCTCTAGATTATGCATTGGGACCTGCACTGCGAAGCAATTTAACTTTATTTGTGGACGACATGCTCATAGCTACGACCACATGGGAGGAGCACGTTGATTTATTGAGAAGAGTGTTAGAACGTTTCAAGGAAGCAGGCATAACCGCAAATCTGCAAAAGTCCCATTTTGCTCGAGATAAAATCAAATTTTTGGGTCATCTTATAAATGGAAAAGGCATCTTACCGGACTCCGAGAAACTAAAGGCAATCAAAAACTTTGCAGTTCCAACAACAAAAAGACAGTTAAAGGGCTTCCTCGGAGTTGTCTCTTTTTTCAGGCGTTTCATTCACGACCACTCTATTAATGCAGAACCGTTGTACAGCTTGTTGCGCAAAAATACTCCGTGGGTGTGGACGCAACAATGTCAGAATGCATTTGAAGCAATAAAACATGCCTTAGTCAATTCACAAATATTATATCATCCAGATATGAGCCAAGAATTCGGTTTAATGGCAGATGCTTCGGAAATTGGAATAGGTTCATGCCTCTTCCAAGTAAAGATGACAGATAGAAAATCAACTTTCTGTCCAATAGCTTTTGCTAGCCGACTCTTAACTGCTTGTGAAAGAACATATACGACTACCGAAAGGGAAGCATTGGCTGTAGTCTGGTCATTTAAGAAATTTTACTATTACTTATATGGAGCGAAGACAACAGTATACTGTGACCACAAAGCGTTAAGTTTTTTGCAAACATGTAAATTATTACATCCAAGATTAGCAAGATGGACGCTCTCACTCCAAGAGTTTCAATTTGAAATTAAATACCTAAGCGGACAGGATAATTTCATCGCTGATGCACTGTCTAGAATGCCAGATGGAGATTTGTCAACTATCAACATCACCGGCAATCCGTACGAATTTAATGTTCTTATAATGACTGATAGAATATATAGGAAAAATTTTCTTGACATGTGTAAGAACATGGAAAAACTACAGAATAAAGATCCTCGTTGGCATTCAATAAAGGAAACTTTAGCAAAGCCTGGAAACGATGATCTGAAGAGACTGTACAAAGTTGAGGACGACGTCTTATTTTTCAAAGGGCATCTTGATTCAGATAATTGGAAGGTGTGTATTCCTGAGAAGAATGAGAATGACTTAATTTTGCACACGCACATCACTTGGGGACATTTTGGAGTATTAAAGTATGCTCGGAAGATTCAAGCGTATTGCTACTTCCCAAACATTCGCAGAAAAGTGCACAGACAGTTAAGGAAATGTAAAATTTGTCAGCTAGCCAAACCAGGAAATTTTTGTGTGAAAGATTTCCTACATCCCATTATACACACTAAACCGCTGTCAATCATTTCGGTCGACGTCTGTGGTCCTCTACCATCATCAAGGGGAGGATGCAAATATATTGTAGCTTTTCTTGATATATTCACTAAGTATGTCAAACTTTATCCATTAAAATCAGCTACTGCTGCATCCATAGCCAAGAAGCTGGTCAAGGATTATATAGTCATGGTAGGCAAACCAGAGGCTATTCTTTCTGACAATGGGTCAATGTTCACTGGATTTCGTTGGAGGCAAACATTAGCCAGTTGTGGTATAAAACAAATTCTAACATCAGTGTACCACCCTTCGGCGAATCCCGTGGAACGAATTTTTCGTGAATTAAACCGGTTCATGAGAACATATTGCCACAACCAGCAACCCAAATGGATCGATTATCTTCACGATTTTCAGGAAATTGTAAACAATATGCCACATACTACGACAGAATACACCCCGTACGAACTGATGTTTGGAAAACAGGAACAGAATGACTGGATTCGACCAATTCCTAAAGTGGCTATTAACAAAATAGACCTACAAAATAAAGTACGACAATCCTTACTCAATATAATGGACAAGGCAAGAAAAAGGAAAATATATTTTGACAATCGACTTGGAAAAATAAAAACATATAAAGTGAAAGACCAAGTTTTAGTAAAAACTCATCCTAAGGCTTCACTTATACAGAGGAAGAACACAAAATGGCAATTATTGTATCAAGGACCATTTGTGATTACCAAAATACCCCATCCAGGAACTTATGTTTTGAAGGATGTGAAGAATGGAAAGGTGAAAGGAATGTATCCTCATCACTTGTTAAAGCAATTTCATGATGACTGAAGATTCTGAAGATTGAAAATACTATTCTTATCAAATAATATTGATTAGAGAATTTTCATTAAACCTATGAATCATACTTAGGATAGTTTCTTTCTTTTTGCAATTTAGTAGTTAGTTTTTCTTTTCAGGCATACTGTACGATAGATATGCAGACATTATGTATTGGTTTTCCACTGTAAGGATAAGTTTTCTTTTCAGTATGCAGAGAATTTAGCTATAGTATGAATGATTTCTTTTAAAATTTTTTTTATTTAGTAGATAGTAATTTCAATCAGGTTTCACAATGCATAATGACCATGGGTTAGTGACTCAAATGAATCTGGTCTATGGCAAGATATTTTTCCTTATGTCAATTTAACAATGTCAGTGTATGTTTGTATTTGTTTTTTTTTTTTACTTGCTGAGCTGAAGTCATGCTGTTCGGAAGGGGTAACCCGTTCTCAGTTTTAAAAGGACGCCTATTACTTTGTTTCAATCTTTTGTGATGAACATTGTCTTTATAATTGTACTATTGTTGTAACATACCTGTGTATGTAAATTATGTTATGTCAATTGTTGCTCGCGAAGTTACCAACTGAGCGAATGCCTTTCAGTTATAAGCACATCAACAAGTGTTGAAGTCCATCTGAAAGATGACGAGCATAAGTTGACACGGCAGCACCAGTTGGATTTGTGTATAGTGCATTATAAGGTTGTTGATAGAAATGAAGAACACCTTACGACTTCCGAATATTTCGAATTCAGGACAGACAATTAGAAAGAACTTTAGATTAGATTCTATTTCAGCTCAGCATAGATCAAATACCTTTTCCACAGAACTTACACTCTTATTTTCATGTTAACCATATGCGGAAAAACCATAATACCCACGAGGAGACGGTGAAATGGGAATAGAATTCCATCAGTTACCCGGAGATGACAGATAGAAGGGAATCGTAGATGGACGTAAACCAACGCGTCGACGGTTCACCTCAAGACACAGAAGATTAACAGTGTTGTGTTTCTTTTGTGAACAGTGTTTAAATTCATTCAAAAAAAAAATCCATATTGTAAATTTTTTTTTATTTTCCATTGTAATTCAATTAATTATCTTTGCAAATGAGAAATACGAGGATGGTAAATCTACCCTGAGGTTTTCCTTGGTTTTCCTTTGCAGGGCTTGGCCGAATGGCTAGATTATCCGTTTGAGACATCCCAAGGCGAGTGACAGAAGCTTTGAGTGATGATGAAAAAGGTTTCTGATCACATCTCATGCCATCCTCGACAAATGAATAAAAGCAAGCATGTAAGCTATGCATATATGCTGCATCAGGAATTCAGCACAGGCTTTGTCAGCAGTATATGCACCCAAATCTATAATTTACATTTTGATAGTCATTCACTAATATCAAAATATCATAAGAAATACAGTGGACATTAATACTCTAGTGGACATTAATACAGCGTCATAAACAATCACCGATATAGTGTTGTGTGAACGCTCGTGTTTGTTTTTGCCCAAAAACGTTCGTCCACAAGAGGGGCATATATGATGTGTCATGCAGCGTAACTTGCTGTGACAGTGCGAGAGAGAGACAAAGATATTGTTTATTACTCTGTGGCGGTCAGCGCTCACATAATTATTCTTAGGATATAGAGTTCTTTTGTTCTTGTTAAGAGTAATTTTTTTGGAGGAGACGAGAGCCATTCTTGTGATGTAAATACTGACGCCATTGCGAGTTTTTTGATTCACATTGGTGTGGGGAAACTGATGGCGATTACACGCTTCCGCTGTTGTAGAAATCTGCTCCAGATGCTGCAGATACCGTGTTGAGCTGAAAGTGGTAACCAAAGTATGGAGAAATATTCTTCGGGGCTCTGTTGCATAGCAATCAGATTGCTTTCAGTTCTGTCACGGTCGCCATTTATAATGACTGTTCTTCTGACTAGGCTAATTACTGTTTAGCTCTACAGGGCCATTATACTGAAATGTTTCCCCACACCACCTAGTATTGTCTTTCTGTGTGTGTGAGTAACTGTATGTTCACTGTTGTGGGTAAATACATACAGCGTACACAGGGCGGTGTGTGAAACTGATGGCGATTACACGCTTCCGCTGTTGTAGAAATCTGCTCCAGATGCTGCAGATACCGTGTTGAGCTGAAAGTGGTAACCAAAGTACGGAGAAATATTCTTCGGGGCTCTGTTGCATAGCAATCAGATTGCTTTCAGTTCTGAAAAATGTCCAGTTACTATTGTGGATTTGAATGATCCATGAAGTGACTTCTTTTCCGAAGAAAACATCGAACTATTTCACTAGAACTGAACGCTCCCGTCGGAACTGTTCTCAACTGGTGTTTATTAGTAAATCACAATAGCAGTACATCGCTGGGTGTATAATAAGACGTACCTTCTTGAAATGAACAATATTTTATTGTTCTATTAACCGATTTCCTTCCATATGCACTTATATTTTACAATGTGAATCAAAAAACTCGCAATGGCGTCAGTATTTACATCACAAGAATGGCTCTCGTCTCCTCCAAAAAAATTACTCTTAACAAGAACAAAAGAACTCTATATCCTAAGAATAATTATGTGAGCGCTGACAGCCACAGAGTAATAAACAATATCTTTGTCTCTCTCTCGCACTGTCACAGCAAGTTACGCTGCATGATACATCATAGTGCGTTCACCTCGATGTCACCAAACACGGATGCGACCATCGTGATGCTGCAAAAAGAATGTGGATTAATCCGAAAAAAATGGCGTTTTGCCATTCGTGCACCCAGGTTCGTCGTTGAGTACACCATCGCAGTGTCAAGGGTAACCGTAGCCATGGTCTCCGAACTGATAGTCCATGCTGATGCAAACGTCGTCGAACTGTTCGTGCAGATGGTTGTTGTCTTGCAAACGTCCCTATCTGCTGACTCAAGGATCGCGACGTGGCTGCACGATCCGTTACAGCCATGCGGATAAGATGCCTGTCATCTCGACTGCTAGTGATACGAGGTCGTTGGGATCCAGCACGGCGTTCCGTATTACTCCCCTGAACCCACCGATTCCATATTCTGCTAACAGTCATTGGATCTCGACCAACGCGAGCAGCAATGTCGCGATACGATAAACCGCAATCGCGATAGGCTACAATCCGACCTTTATCAAAGTCGGAAACGTGATGGTACGCATTTCTCCTCCTTACACGTAGCATCACAACAACGTTTCACCAGGCAAAGCCGGTCAACTGCTGTTTGTGTATGAGAAATCGGTTGGAAACTTTCCTCATGTCAGCACGTTGTAGGTGTCGCCACCGGTGCCAACCTTGTGTGAATGCTCTGAAAAGCTAATCATTTGCATATCACAGCACCTTCTTCCTGTCGCTTAAATTTCGCGTCTGTAGCACGTCATCTTCGTGGTGTAGCAATTTTTATGGCCAGTAGTGTATTCACTGGATGTCTCCTGAGTAACAAACCTTTGGTATCGTCCAGAGATCGTGGTGCCACATCAAAGTCGGCAACGCGAATCGATATCACAGACATTAGCAAGGGCCTGCTGCAATTCGTAACGAAGTGTGGGAGGCGTTTCAGCAAATCACACCTCTCTCTCACCAACGACCGCACCCTGGGGTCAATGTAGTGCTGCGCATGCAAAAGCCCGCCCCAGTTCAACACGTCAGCTACAGCAGTCAATATCACCATTTAGGTCTAACCAGTAGTTGAAGTCTCAGATATACTTGTGCTGTTGTTAATGTCGAACAGTGTATCTCAAGGGAACAGTTTGGTAATTATTGCATCAAGTGATGCTTTGCTAGTCCATGGCAGTTATGAATTATCCATTATTCTGGTGGTAAAAGAAGTGTGTCAAAGTTCAGTAAATCTTTTATTCATTTATGTAATAAAGTGAACTAATATTTCACATGCTCTTTGATGTGCCATCTCATCGAGCAATCAAAGAAACCACAGTTCTGACTGCGCAAGTAGTTTCACCTGGTCACAACAAAATCCATCAGAGACATTTTCGCCCTTCTGCAGCTCCCCGAGTCAACTTTTGGTGATATGACTCTGAACGTGAGGAATAACGACAGCCATATCAAGATGAGGCAGGCGTAGTGTTGTGACCCACAGGGACCGCCGAACACTGCAGAAGGTGGTT
Organism: Schistocerca nitens; assembly: GCF_023898315.1. Classification (NCBI taxonomy): domain Eukaryota; kingdom Metazoa; phylum Arthropoda; class Insecta; order Orthoptera; family Acrididae; genus Schistocerca; species Schistocerca nitens. The sequence goes on from NC_064618.1 coordinate 669,454,587, forward strand.
GTAAACGTAATTTCCAAGGTGGTAGAATAGTGTCTATATGTAGGGAGTTTAATGAATGACCTACAATGGTGCACCTGTTCCTCATACGCCACACATTTCTGTAGTCAACGCTAAACGACTGTTGACGTGGTGTAAAGGGCGACACTGGAGCATGGAAGGCAGCAAGTGAGTGATTTGAAGTGATGAACTGCGCTATATCCCGCGGAAATCCTTAGTAAGGTTTTGGGACTGGCGAATGCCTGTAGAAAGTTACCTAATATTATGTGTAGTGCAAACAGTGAAATTCAGTCCTCAGCTCGTGGTCCTGCGGTAGTGTTCTCGCTTCCTGCGCACGGGGTTCCAGGTTCGATTCCCGGCTGGGTCACGGATTTTCTCTGCCTCGAGATGACTGGGTGTTGTGTGTCTTTCATCATCATTTCATACTCATTCACTCGCAAGTCACCGTAGTGGCGTTAAAGAACATGTGGAGCGGCGGCCGATCGCACCACGAGGGGTCTCCCGGCCACCAGTGCCATACGCTCATTATTATTATTATTATTATTATTAGTGAAGTACAGATGATGTGATTTTACGGTGTGGGGGACATTCTTGTGGCTAGGTGTGATTTCAGCTTTGTGTATTATGTATAGCAGGGGAACAGTTCGGAAACAACGATTGCACCCTGGCATAAAGCAGTATATTTGAGGCAATGATTTGTGGACAATAACATTCCTGGAATGTTCTGCCCTGCCCGGAGCCTCAGCCTGAACACCTCTGGTATGAGTTAGAACGTCGACTACGCTCCAGACGTCAGTGTGCAAGATCATTAACCTCTCTGGTAGCCCGTTATTTCTCCACAGAAATGCAGACAATTCACTGAAATTGTCCCCAGCAGAGTTCAAGCCATCATAAAGGCGAAGGAAGTGCACTAATAGGAGTCCAGATACTTTTGATTGGATAGTGTAAATGACGTAGTGCATACCGTCTCAATTTCTTGAAGCTTTTTGCAGATGTGCTGTTGTAGTCACAACGCTAGAAAATTGTAGTGAAATCCAGTAAGACCAGCAGAGGACAACGGTTGGTTTAGCGATTGGCAATTGACCCTCTACATAAATGAATCTAACGTATTACGCCAAACGAGGCAGAAAGTCTCATTATTTTATTATTACACGATTGGAAGAGATTTATACTGTAACGACCACAAAATCGGTGTTCTCTGGTAAGGCAGACGACAGATTACGATTCGTTCGAAGAATTCAGAGAAAATGTAGCTTACAAAAACCTCACCCGACCAACAGTTGAATATTGATCGTCTGTGTGTGATCCATGCCAGAAAGGATCGACAGAGCAAACTGAGAAGCTCCAAAGAAGAACAGCACGTTTCGTTACAGGCTCATTAAGTAAGACCGAAAGCATTAGGGAGATTGTGGTGTCACCGCTAGACACCACACTTGCTAGGTGGTAGCTTAAATCGGCCGCGGTCCATTAGTACATGTCGGACCCGCGTGTCGCCACTGTGTGATCGTAGTCCGAGCGCCACCACACGGCAGGTCTCGAGAGACGTACGAGCACTCGGCCCAGTTGTACGGACGACATTGCTAGTGACTACACGTACGAAGCCTTTCTCTCAATTGCCGAGAGACAGTTAGAATAGCCTTCAGCTAAGTCCATGGCTACGACCTAGCAAGGCGCATTAACCATATCTGGAGAGAGTCTCACTTGTATTATCAAGAGAAATGTACCACAATGAATTAAAGTTAAGTATACGAAAAGCTCCGTTCTTTTCTTTATAGCTTTCATCACGTATCCTGTTTCAGACTTAACGCAAGACGGCGTGAGTTGACGCGTGAGTATTGGGGCACGGTCGGTACCATTCCAAAATACCGTCACCAACCCCGCTCCAGCCACCCCCCCCCACCCCCCCATCCCCCCACCCCCCTCCCCCCACCCCCGCCTACGTATACGCGCTAGACATGAAATGTTTTCATAACACCGTCACCTTTCCAAAGCATCGTTAGTCGATAAGGTCGCACGCAATGTAATGTGTTGCCTCTCTAATCGTTATTACCGTAGCGGGTTGTGACATAGAGAGAGTCCATTCCTTGACGTCAGAGTCGGCGGGAATTTCTTGGTCCTATGGCTAAACTCACATCCCTCCCCACCCACCCAGCCGGGAATTTGCGTGAAATTAAAAATGCCGGAGCCCTTTCTGGGACTCGAACCCTGGTGCTCCTGGACGGAATGCCCAAGTGCACCCCCAACACATGAAACCTGTCTAGATGCGGGAGAGGAAGGTTAGGTTAGTGTACTTTATTTATTTTGGTCGAGAAACTGACGCAAAGATCGATCCTAATTGCGTAATTAATCACAAAGATCGGTCCTAATTACACAACTATATGCAAAGCACTACAGAAGGACGGCATAAAATCGCAATACGCCGCGAAAACTGACGATACCATACAACTGGTGTTATCCTGCCAAAGAAAAAAAATTCGCAGAACCACTCGAAACCAGCGACAGAAACATCGAAACTCTACCCTACACCTACAAGCTGCCAGAGTCGATATTAGCTAACTTTGAGACGGGTGTATTTCCTGCTTTTCATGTATGCGTGTTTCTACTGCATTACAGAGAAGTTATTATCAGAGTTTTTTTTTCTTTGTATACGTCTACGGCATTCTTTAAGTTCAATGGGCTCCATGTACAATTAATTTTAAATAGAGTGATGGTAGAACTGCTGTCTGGACGCTTCCATATGAGGTCTACTTTTTTCGTATTTGGTCTTCGTGGTCCTTATGCGCAATTAATGGTAGCTGCAGTAGAGTCGTTTGGTAGTTACCTTGAAATGAGGGTCTCTAAATTTTGTGTTTACAGTTCCTAGGTAAGAACACCGTCCTCCAAGGACTTCTGTTTGAGTTCTGAAAGCAGCTCCATGGCACTTACAGGTAACAAATCTAGAAGCCATTCGCCGAAATTCTTCAACATGATCTGGAACGGATCAATCCCACCAGTGAAGTAAGCAGGACGATAGTAATACTTCACCTGAAAGTTACTGGTTTATTATTCCTACTCATCAGCATTAACTTGCATTTTTTCTGCATTTAAGGCTAGCGACAATTCATCACACCAAATGGAAATTTTGTCTAAATCGCCTTGTGTCCTCCTACAGTCACTCAGCTTTGATGACTTATCGTGGACCGCTGCATCGTCGGCAGACTACTGACCCACCAAATCATTTAAGTATAAAGAGAACAGCAGCTATCCAATTGCACTGGGCTGCGTATTGGATATAGCCACTCTCGTATCTCTGAGCCTGTTACATATGCTCGTGCCTTCGTTAACGGGCTGTGATGGGAGATCGTGTCATATACCTTCCTGAAATCTAGAATATGTAATCCACCTGTTACCTTCCTTTATAGTTCGAGATATATCATGTGAAATAAAGGCATGCCGAGTTTTGAACGAATGATGCTTTCTAAAATCAGGCTGATTCATCAACATAAACAGCTTAGCCTCAAGAATGTTTATTATATTCGAACTGAGAATACGTACAAAGATTCGGGAGCAGTCCGAAGTTAGGGATATTGGTCTGTAATTTTGCGGTCTGTTTCTTCATCTTTCTTGTATACTGGAGTGACCCGCGCTTTCTTTCTTTCCTTTATACCATTCGTTTCAATCTTCGTGTTGGACGAGAAAGAAAGAAAGAAAGAGAGAGAGAGAGAGAGAGAGAGAGAGAGAGAGAGAGAGAGAGGCGGGGTGATGGACCAATTCCCTGGAGTACTCCTAAAATCTAACAGGAATGCCATCCGGACCAGATGATTTGTCTGTTTTTCAAATCTTGACGGTGCTTCCTTATGTCAGTTATACATCTTCCATACGGGAGTCCGTCCGAAGGTCAAGAGACTGCATGTTTGTACGGTTTTCATGCTTGAACGATGTCTTAAACGTGAAATTTTAAACTTAGGTTTGGCTTTTGCTATCTTCAACTGCCGCACCAGACTGGTCAACAAGGAACTGACTGGAATCCTTAGACTCGCTTACCGATTTTACACACAGCCTGAAAGTTCTCGGCTCCCTGCCAAATCTTTTGCTAAGTTGTGACGGTGGCAGTTACGTGCTTCACGCATTAATATTTCGGCAGCCGGCTAATGGCTTACGAGGCCTCGATTCAATCTATTAAACGTGCTTGATTCGATTATTCTATTCCCTACACCTTACAGCCATGAAATATCGGTCAAATTATACATCATCTTCGTTTCCATTAATGTCGATGGTACTTCATTCCTAAATATACGGCTTACAAGTAGTATTGTTTAGTGCTCGTCGCAGTTATGAGTACCGGTAACTACAAGCGAGGTTCATTACAAAAGCGATTCATTACAAAAGCGATAATGTCTGACTCGAAATAGCCAGGTACCTATGACAGGGTATGCTAATACACAGAAAATTCGGTGCATAACTGATTCTTTGTCTATGTGATGCACAAAACTAATTTCATTTTGTTTTGATGTTATTTATTTATTTATTGATTCTAGTTTCAGAAGCTATCCCCGATAGCCCCGCATCGCCGTCACCACTACCATCACTGCCAAGATGGTACTTACTTCCGGAGGAGGGGTATGGAAAAGATGATAATGATGACGATGATGATGTAATATTTCTCTGTGAAATAATAAATATCGAGTAAAAGCACTACGTATTTTGGAACACAACCTACGAGCAGCTTAGAGACAGAAGTGATGACACTTTCTGCAGAACCTGACCATCATTTTGCAGAACAATGCTCAAGCACATAGAGTGCAAACTGTTACTGATTTGTTTGACTGATGGGACTGCTGAGTGCTGTACCACCTACTGTGGTCCCCTGACGTAAGTCCTCGTGAGTTCAACTCGATTTCTGACTGAAGGAAACACTTCACGGCATTTGCTTGACGACTGCTGCAACTCATCGATTAACAGACCGCGTCGCTCGAACTGTCCACACAAGTGACACTGCTAAGAGCATCACTGGCAAGGGTTATACACTATGCTGGAGACTACTTTGAAGGTCAATAAAACTTTGAAAGACATATTTATTTTGTACGAGCTGTAAATAAATAGTTTCCACTGTTAAATTTCCCTTCCTCGTATATAAACTCTCTCCTAGTATCCACCATCTTCTACAAGACGAGTCCCTTACAACAGAGTATACCACAGAGGTGCATGTGTGTTTGATGCTTTAGAAATACGCAGTGTGTTGCCTCAACAGTTGCTAAATTCATCGTAGCATCCACAGTGAGTAAATGATACACTGTCACTGTTGCGGCCAAAGATGCCAATACAGAGATAGAATGTATTGTACTTAAACTGCCAACAGCCTCGATTTTTACATCAGTCTATCGCACACCCTTGTTCAGTCTATTTCAGTAATGTCCAGCCTCGTACCTATCCATATATCATCAATTTACACTATAACTTTGATGCCACTGGCTGCTCTCCATGACAGCAGCAATATCTCCCTCCCTGTAATACTATTACTTGGAGTGCTATAAGACTCTCTTCACCAACTGTTCGGTGTTGTAATCAAGGAAGAAATTAACCGCATATTTACCTTCTCAGAGGAACCGAAAGTATAGGACCACTCGGATTACGTTTCACAGACTCATCCATCAGTCAATTTGATTTCGTTTGGCTCCCATACAGCTCAGCTGATGACGCCATTCTTACGTGCTCTCCGTCCCACTCAGCAACTTGTGTGATGAACACGCTCGATCTGCTCACCACACAACGAATTCAACCACTGGTGGTGTTAAAGATTAATATGTTTTAGAACAGTTAGTCTAATTCTGAAGGCGACGCTAGTTTGACTGATTATGGCATTGGTCCTCCGCTCCTAGTCTGCTTCTGTCTGTAACGGCAGGCTCAATTCAACGTCATGCTTATCTGTTGAACAAAACAAGAGTTAGTTTTACACGTTACAGCAAGTAAAAATCAGTTATAGTGGTCAAGGTTCATGGCTGGACTTGAGAGCATCTATCTTTTGTGGTGACCTTCATTATCATCCTTTAAACTGACTGGCGTGTTGTTTTAGCGTCTCTGCTTAACTCAAATAGTTAAGTCCAGACTCGGCTAGCGTCGCTAATACGTCTCTACAACACTCCTACGGCCCAAATCATCAATAAGCTCTGTCGATCACGCTATTGCGTGCGACCAGCCACCTGATTTACGTCTTTCTATGACGGCTCAAAACTCGCCCTTTCACACAACATCCTCATCGCACCGATTACGAATTATCCATGTTTGATGCGTCCCTATCGCCTAATTTCGATTGACTGGCCACCGGATAGTCGTTTTGATCACCGTACTCACACTATCAACACAATTGAGATAACAGGTACGTCTCGAACACTACTGCGTCGGACAGAACACCTCATAATTATCACCCGAAACACCCGCAATCACCATACGCCGATAACGCAACGGGTGGGTCCTGAACACTACCGCGTCGGACGTCATACCATGCACTCGTCTCAAGAAACGCAACACATTCGGTGGGACGCAATATCCACCTACCACATCAGTCCTGGCTTGTGAGAGAAATTACAATTACAAACATCATCCCGAGCGTCCCAGCAGTTACAAAGTCAAAGATATTAAGAGACAGTACAACTTTGACGGAATAGAGTTCCCTTTAAGAATCCAGGACATACCTAAGTTTTAAGCTCAGAATACCGCAATATCGGTCCACGTTTGTGGCCTGGAGAAGAAAAGCAAGTCAGATGAGCATAACAAGCATACAGTAGTAGGCCCCCTCCATTTCTCTCACAAGCCAGGACTGACCATGCAAAACACGCATTATCATAGTTATTTTGAACATTAATGCACGCCTGCTTTTTCTCAATATATATAGGGAGTTTAATATAACTGGACCCTCCATTCATTGGATCATAGACATGTATATGGATGTCGAGGTGTGGTATACTGCTGAGCGCTTTAGCGGATCCACGTACTTCCATCTCGGAAAATCGGGCCATAATAGCGCTCAAGGTTGATTCTCGGTACAACTCAGCAATCGATGTGCTCCGAGAAATAACGCCATTTCACCCATATATAATGCAGAGCAGCCGTCTCCGCGTCACCTTGATGTTTAGGGGGATGACTCAGTTCACTGCATAATACCGCACTGCATTTAATGGCGTTAAATTCCGGATCTTCTAACAGTTTGAGGAGCTCGGTCTCCAAGCATACAGTAGTAGGCCCCCTCCATTTCTCAAAATTTGCATGTCAACATGCTGCTCTTCTCCGAACGTGATAATTATCACTACGTCTGGATCAAAGACATGTCCCGACTCATTTCCTCCCAGTTAAGTAAAAATGAACATAAACAACATATTTGTATAAGGTGTTTGAATTATTTTTCATCTCAAGAGTTATTAGCGACACATCTATTAGATTGTGCATGTAAGGACCCGGTACGTGTTGTTATGCCCACTGAGGAAAATAACTTCATTAAATTTAAAAATGCTCACCACCAGCAGCGTTGTCCTTTTGTTGTGTACGCCGATTTTGATGCTTGCTGGCTCCTATTACTCGTTGTGAAGGGAACCCCTTAGCCTCACACACAACCTTCACACAAAAACACGTACCTTATGCGGCAGCGTTCCAAGTTGCATGCGCATATGATTGTAAACTTAATAGCTATCAGTCTTATGTAGGGGACGATCCGGCGGTTTGGCTTCTCACTGAGCTTGGAAAACTTTCATGGCAAGTTCACAAGCTCTACAGCATCAATATTCCCATGACCAAATCAAAGGAAAATGATGATGACTTGTATGAAAAGGCTGTTAATTGACATATTTACGGGCTGGCCTTAGATAGAAAAGCGGAGACTCCTCGTAGAGACCATTGTCATCTTACGGGTAAGCTCCGCGGTGCAGCCCACAAAGCATGCAACTTGAAGAAACAATCCACAGTGACGCGATAATAGAGGACAAACATTATCCGCCACAGGAACGTAGGTGGAACCAGGGTAATAATAACTGGAAACCAACCAATAAAAATGGAAGGGACCAACCAGTGCAGAACTGGAGAGCGAGTGAAGACCGCAATCCAGAACCTACACAAATAATCAAAATACGTCCGGCGAACCCTGACCGTACGCAAACTGCGCAAAACAGACAAGAATGACTAGGGCGGCACACTCGGCAGCGGAAGAACGTGGCCGGGAACAAAGTAGTGTATAATTAGATTAGATTTTGTGATTTGTTGGCGGTGTTTATTTGTATTAGTATAGGCAGTGTTTTATTTGTGTTTTGTGATTATTTGTTTTATGTTGTGTGTATTTATTTTCCTATTTTCATGTGCTTGTCTTATTTTGGTATGGCTTGTGTGTATATTATGTGTTTGATGTTAAATTTTGTTGTATGGGGACCACTGGGTCGCTTAGTATAGAAAATTTGCTTCAGCTATGACACAAACAATATTTAGAAGTATTAGATTAATTATAGAAGGGGTTATCTTATGTAGATAACTTCCTATACAAAATTTTATGGCAAGGCTATTGGACAGGAGAGCTTTCGGGATAAAATCTGGCTCTGTGGTGGATGGATTTGGGGTGTGTTGAGCGTGTTGTGATGTGGTAGGTGGATATTGCGTCCCACCGAATGTGTTGCGTTTCTTGAGACGAGTGCATGGTATGACGTCCGACGCGGTAGTGTTCAGGACCCACCCGTTGCGTTATCGGCGTATGGTGATTGCGGGTGTTTCGGGTGATAATTATGAGGTGTTCTGTCCGACGCAGTAGTGTTCGAGACGTACCTGTTATCTCAATTGTGTTGATAGTGTGAGTACGGTGATCAAAACGACTATCCGGTGGCCAGTCAATCGAAATTAGGCGATAGGGACGCATCAAACATGGATAATTCGTAATCGGTGCGATGAGGATGTTGTGTGAAAGGGCGAGTTTTGAGCCGTCATAGAAAGACGTAAATCAGGTGGCTGGTCGCACGCAATAGCGTGATCGACAGAGCTTATTGATGATTTGGGCCGTAGGAGTGTTGTAGAGACGTATTAGCGACGCTAGCCGAGTCTGGACTTAACTATTTGAGTTAAGCAGAGACGCTAAAACAACACGCCAGTCAGTTTAAAGGATGATAATGAAGGTCACCACAAAAGATAGATGCTCTCAAGTCCAGCCATGAACCTTGACCACTATAACTGATTTTTACTTGCTGTAACGTGTAAAACTAACTCTTGTTTTGTTCAACAGATAAGCATGACGTTGAATTGAGCCTGCCGTTACAGACAGAAGCAGACTAGGAGCGGAGGACCAATGCCATAATCAGTCAAACTAGCGTCGCCTTCAGAATTAGACTAACTGTTCTAAAACATATTAATCTTTAACACCACCAGTGGTTGAATTCGTTGTGTGGTGAGCAGATCGAGCGTGTTCATCACACAAGTTGCTGAGTGGGACGGAGAGCACGTAAGAATGGCGTCATCAGCTGAGCTGTATGGGAGCCAAACGAAATCAAATTGACTGATGGATGAGTCTGTGAAACGTAATCCGAGTGGTCCTATACTTTCGGTTCCTCTGAGAAGGTAAATATGCGGTTAATTTCTTCCTTGATTACAACACCGAACAGTTGGTGAAGAGAGTCTTATAGCACTCCAAGTAATAGTATTACAGGGAGGGAGATATTGCTGCTGTCATGGAGAGCAGCCAGTGGCATCAAAGTTATAGTGTAAATTGATGATATATGGATAGGTACGAGGCTGGACATTACTGAAATAGACTGAACAAGGGTGTGCGATAGACTGATGTAAAAATCGAGGCTGTTGGCAGTTTAAGTACAATACATTCTATCTCTGTATTGGCATCTTTGGCCGCAACAGTGACAGTGTATCATTTACTCACTGTGGATGCTACGATGAATTTAGCAACTGTTGAGGCAACACACTGCGTATTTCTAAAGCATCAAACACACATGCACCTCTGTGGTATACTCTGTTGTAAGGGACTCGTCTTGTAGAAGATGGTGGATACTAGGAGAGAGTTTATATACGAGGAAGGGAAATTTAACAGTGGAAACTATTTATTTACAGCTCGTACAAAATAAATATGTCTTTCAAAGTTTTATTGACCTTCAAAGTAGTCTCCAGCATAGTGTATAACCCTTGCCAGTGATGCTCTTAGCAGTGTCACTTGTGTGGACAGTTCGAGCGACGCGGTCTGTTAATCGATGAGTTGCAGCAGTCGTCAAGCAAATGCCGTGAAGTGTTTCCTTCAGTCAGAAATCGAGTTGAACTCACGAGGACTTACGTCAGGGGACCACAGTAGGTGGTACAGCACTCAGCAGTCCCATCAGTCAAACAAATCAGTAACAGTTTGCACTCTATGTGCTTGAGCATTGTTCTGCAAAATGATGGTCAGGTTCTGCAGAAAGTGTCATCACTTCTGTCTCTAAGCTGCTCGTAGGTTGTGTTCCAAAATACGTAGTGCTTTTACTCGATATTTATTATTTCACAGAGAAATATTACATCATCATCGTCATCATTATCATCTTTTCCATACCCCTCCTCCGGAAGTAAGTACCATCTTGGCAGTGATGGTAGTGGTGACGGCGATGCGGGGCTATCGGGGATAGCTTCTGAAACTAGAATCAATAAATAAATAAATAACATCAAAACAAAATGAAATTAGTTTTGTGCATCACATAGACAAAGAATCAGTTATGCACCGAATTTTCTGTGTATTAGCATACCCTGTCATAGGTACCTGGCTATTTCGAGTCAGACATTATCGCTTTTGTAATGAATCGCTTTTGTAATGAACCTCGCTTGTAGTTACCGGTACTCATAACTGCGACGAGCACTAAACAATACTACTTGTAAGCCGTATATTTAGGAATGAAGTACCATCGACATTAATGGAAACGAAGATGATGTATAATTTGACCGATATTTCATGGCTGTAAGGTGTAGGGAATAGAATAATCGAATCAAGCACGTTTAATAGATTGAATCGAGGCCTCGTAAGCCATTAGCCGGCTGCCGAAATATTAATGCGTGAAGCACGTAACTGCCACCGTCACAACTTAGCAAAAGATTTGGCAGGGAGCCGAGAACTTTCAGGCTGTGTGTAAAATCGGTAAGCGAGTCTAAGGATTCCAGTCAGTTCCTTGTTGACCAGTCTGGTGCGGCAGTTGAAGATAGCAAAAGCCAAACCTAAGTTTAAAATTTCACGTTTAAGACATCGTTCAAGCATGAAAACCGTACAAACATGCAGTCTCTTGACCTTCGGACGGACTCCCGTATGGAAGATGTATAACTGACATAAGGAAGCACCGTCAAGATTTGAAAAACAGACAAATCATCTGGTCCGGATGGCATTCCTGTTAGATTTTAGGAGTACTCCAGGGAATTGGTCCATCACCCCGCCTCTCTCTCTCTCTCTCTCTCTCTCTCTCTCTCTCTCTCTCTCTTTCTTTCTTTCTTTCTCGTCCAACACGAAGATTGAAACGAATGGTATAAAGGAAAGAAAGAAAGCGCGGGTCACTCCAGTATACAAGAAAGATGAAGAAACAGACCGCAAAATTACAGACCAATATCCCTAACTTCGGACTGCTCCCGAATCTTTGTACGTATTCTCAGTTCGAATATAATAAACATTCTTGAGGCTAAGCTGTTTATGTTGATGAATCAGCCTGATTTTAGAAAGCATCATTCGTTCAAAACTCGGCATGCCTTTATTTCACATGATATATCTCGAACTATAAAGGAAGGTAACAGGTGGATTACATATTCTAGATTTCAGGAAGGTATATGACACGATCTCCCATCACAGCCCGTTAACGAAGGCACGAGCATATGTAACAGGCTCAGAGATACGAGAGTGGCTATATCCAATATGCAGCCCAGTGCAATTGGATAGCTGCTGTTCTCTTTATACTTAAATGATTTGGTGGGTCAGTAGTCTGCCGACGATGCAGCGGTCCACGATAAGTCATCAAAGCTGAGTGACTGTAGGAGGACACAAGGCGATTTAGACAAAATTTCCATTTGGTGTGATGAATGGTCGCTAGCCTTAAATGCAGAAAAAATGCAAGTTAATGCTGATGAGTAGGAATAATAAACCAGTAACTTTCAGGTGAAGTATTACTATCGTCCTGCTTACTTCACTGGTGGGATTGATCCGTTCCAGATCATGTTGAAGAATTTCGGCGAATGGCTTCTAGATTTGTTACCTGTAAGTGCCATGGAGCTGCTTTCAGAACTCAAACAGAAGTCCTTGGAGGACGGTGTTCTTACCTAGGAACTGTAAACACAAAATTTAGAGACCCTCATTTCAAGGTAACTACCAAACGACTCTACTGCAGCTACCATTAATTGCACATAAGGACCACGAAGACCAAATACGAAAAAAGTAGACCTCATATGGAAGCGTCCAGACAGCAGTTCTACCATCACTCTATTTAAGATTAATTGTACATGGAGCCCATTGAACTTAAAGAATGCCGTAGACGTATACAAAGAAAAAAAAACTCTGATAATAACTTCTCTGTAATGCAGTAGAAACACGCATACATGAAAAGCAGGAAATACACCCGTCTCAAAGTTAGCTAATATCGACTCTGGCAGCTTGTAGGTGTAGGGTAGAGTTTCGATGTTTCTGTCGCTGGTTTCGAGTGGTTCTGCGAATTTTTTTTCTTTGGCAGGATAACACCAGTTGTATGGTATCGTCAGTTTTCGTGGCGTATTGCGATTTTATGCCGTCCTTCTGTAGTACTTTGCATATAGTTGTGTTCTTAGGACCGATCTTTGTGATTAATTACGCAATTAGGATCGATCTTTGCGTCAGTTTCTCGACCAAAATAAATAAAGTACACTAACCTAACCTTCCTCTCCCGCATCTAGACAGGTTTCATGTGTTGGGGGTGCACTTGGGCATTCCGTCCAGGAGCACCAGGGTTCGAGTCCCAGAAAGGGCTCCGGCATTTTTAATTTCACGCAAATTCCCGGCTGGGTGGGTGGGGAGGGATGTGAGTTTAGCCATAGGACCAAGAAATTCCCGCCGACTCTGACGTCAAGGAATGGACTCTCTCTATGTCACAACCCGCTACGGTAATAACGATTAGAGAGGCAACACATTACATTGCGTGCGACCTTATCGACTAACGATGCTTTGGAAAGGTGACGGTGTTATGAAAACATTTCATGTCTAGCGCGTATACGTAGGCGGGGGTGGGGGGAGGGGGGTGGGGGGATGGGGGGTGTGGGGGGGGGGGTGGCTGGAGCGGGGTTTGTGACGGTATTTTGGAATGGTACCGACCGTGCCCCAATACTCGCGTGCCCTTTCGGCTACTTTGAAAGGTCTCTGTTGGATTCCTTTCATGTTTAATTTCTCAAATTTGTTGTCTTTTATGGAATAAATTCCTCTTCTAAATTTACTATGGCGTTTCTGACTATCTGGGAGGAGACTGAGTAGTGGAACGTGTTACTTTTACACGTAAACAAGAACGATCTGTCACACTACTACACTTTAAAACACAGTATATATGTAATTCATGTCACACAGTCTCATACGGAACCTACATCCGCTTTCTGTTATATACCGTATATGATAAGATACTGTCATCCCCCTTCCCTTCTGTGTGAGAGGATGAATGATCAAATGTGTTTGTAGTTGCATGCTTGAGGGGTAGCAGACAAGGCTGTCTGCTAGAGAACAGTAGGACCAACGTCGGAACAGGTAGCTACGGTTCCTAAAAGCAAAGAGGTTTCTATTCTTAGTATGGTCCGGTCCGTCCCTTGTCATGTTGGTATAGGAAGCTGCCCCTCTGGCCCCTTCCGTTTGTCTTTGTGAGCCACTCTCAGGAAGCACGCTGGGTAGTAGGCAGTGGCAGTCTGGTAGTAGCAGAGTTGCAGTCTGGCGGTAGGCAGTTGCAGTGTGGCGGTGGCGAGCGTCTGTAGTGGTAAGATCTCCGGCTAAGCGCGTGTCTGCTAAGTCCATAGGACAATGGATTTCTTAACTTCAGCCTAACTGAAAATTTAATCACCTTTATTTCGGGTTAGCTCTAAAATATCTAAGGTTATCTTAAATTGCAGCATAGTGTAATTCTCGTGTGAAGTTCATATTATTTTGCGGTAGTTGCTTTGTCATTACTTTGTGAGACCAGTACCACGTGCTTATATAACTGTTTGACCCGTCAGGTTAACAGTAAGACGTTAGTAACCAGTTCAAGGTTTTTCTTATCAATTTTTTTTGCTTTTGCGAATTGTGCATTGTAATGTTCTGCTTTATAATACTGATGTTATTTCATGTTCTTTTTTTAATTGCTGTGGCACCTTTGCTATTTTCATAAATTTTGCTTGTTAATAAACAGTCATAAATTTTCCTGTGATGAGTTGGCTCTTGCAATGAGCAAATACTGGTGAACTCCATAAGGGTAACAACCAGAAATTGTTTTCATATTAATGACACAGGAACCATTGTTTTTACTTGCTGACCGATTTAGGTCTACACGATCTTTTAAATAGGTGTCACAGATTGTGTGTTTTTTTTTCTCTCTTTGAAATTGGTAGATTGTAAAGATGTTTGAAATTATTGTGTTTTAGCAAGTAGCTGGTGACCTTTTGCCTTTTCTTTACACTTTTGGTTTAAGTAGGGTGTGAGAAGCCTGCTTGGGAATGTCCTAGCATGGCCAGAAAATTCCCTGCACAGTCTTTTCCCGGAGCGTTGGGGTTATGAAAGGTCTCTGTTGGATTCCTTTCATGTTTAATTTCTCAAATTTGTTGTCTTTTATGGAATAAATTCCTCTTCTAAATTTACTATGGCGTTTCTGACTATCTGGGAGGAGACTGAGTAGTGGAACGTGTTACTTTTACACGTAAACAAGAACGATCTGTCACACTACTACACTTTAAAACACAGTATATATGTAATTCATGTCACACAGTCTCATACGGAACCTACATCCGCTTTCTGTTATATACTGTATATGATAAGATACTGTCATCCCCCTTCCCTTCTGTGTGAGAGGATGAATGATCAAATGTGTTTGTAGTTGCATGCTTGAGGGTAGCAGACAAGGCTGTCTGCTAGAGAACAGTAGGACCAACGTCGGAACAGGTAGCTACGGTTCCTAAAAGCAAAGAGGTTTCTATTCTTAGTATGGTCCGGTCCGTCCCTTGTCATGTTGGTATAGGAAGCTGCCCCTCTGGCCCCTTCCGTTTGTCTTTGTGAGCCACTCTCAGGAAGCACGCTGGGTAGTAGGCAGTGGCAGTCTGGTAGTAGCAGAGTTGCAGTCTGGCGGTAGGCAGTTGCAGTGTGGCGGTGGCGAGCGTCTGTAGTGGTAAGATCTCCGGCTAAGCGCGTGTCTGCTAAGTCCATAGGACAATGGATTTCTTAACTTCAGCCTAACTGAAAATTTAATCACCTTTATTTCGGGTTAGCTCTAAAATATCTAAGGTTATCTTAAATTGCAGCATAGTGTAATTCTCGTGTGAAGTTCATATTATTTTGCGGTAGTTGCTTTGTCATTACTTTGTGAGACCAGTACCACGTGCTTATATAACTGTTTGACCCGTCAGGTTAACAGTAAGACGTTAGTAACCAGTTCAAGGTTTTTCTTTTGTCAATTGCTTTTCGATCTAATTTATTTTTACTATCTAAATTATTGTGGAGTTATACGCTTTCTGTAAACCAAGTTGACCACGTGAAGCATGTGGTGTAATCATCAAAGTAGCCGTCAGCTATTCTTCTTGGGAAGATTTGACAAAGAGTTAATATGAATTTAGTATACCAGTGTGTGGTAATTACATGACGGACAGGATTGTGCTACGAACGTAATTTCTTTGGGTGAAAATTTGAATCTGTTGGTTGTGGTTAACTTTCTCTTGCATGTGTTTCAATGTTCTTTGTGTGTTGTTTTATGAATGCAGTGTTGTATCCAGTCTCCCAATCTTGGCTCCATATTTTATGTGTTCCGTAAGATTCCAATCTCACATTTTCACAATCGTAAATAAGGCACCAGCTCAGTTATAACTCACGTATAATATGCTGAAATTTCGATGATCAATCTTAAAAATAAATTTCCAAATATAAACTGATTTCTTTCGTTTTATTTAAATTCTCCTTTTATATATATATATATATATATATATATATATATATATATATATATATATATATATTACCGGTTGTTGTATGACTGTAAAAGATTATAATCAATGTTAGTCTGATTGGTAATGTGGTAAACCTAGACTAGTTACCCAGTCGTGAAACAGTTGCTTAGTAATGCAAGATTAACTTCCCCAGACAGCTCACGGCTTTCAACCCGCTTTCATTGGCTATTAGTAACGATTTCATACCAAAATTAAAGTTAAAACGTTACAACTTCTGTTGTGTCTAGCTCCTACAGCATAGACACAATGAGGTAGCTAGGTGCACGCTAAACTAACGCAGACGGGCTTGAAGTTCTGGAACATGAGACTTATTAATGAATAAGAAGAAAAGTACGTAGATGTTACTTAACTTTTATTCTCTTGTTGGAATACATCTCTTGAATAGTAGTAAGCTATAAGCACTGATACAAATGGCGCCTTGCTAGGTAGTAGCTATGGACTAAGCTGAAGGCTATTCTATCTGTCTCTCGGCAAATGAGAGGAAGGCGTCGTACTTCTGGTCGCAAGCAATGTCGTCCGTACAACTGGGGCGAGGTCTCGTCCGTGTCTTGTGACCTGCCATGTGGTGGCGCTAGGTTTGCGATTACACAGTGGCGACACGCGGGTCCGACATGTACTACAGGACCGCGGCCGATTTAAGTTACCACCAAGCAAGTGTGGTGTCTAGCGGTGACACCACATTCCTCCCCCGCAAATCGGCGAACGGTCGTGAGATAAGGCTTCCGCCCGCCTTGGGGAGGACCCCATGTTGACGTATGCGATGAGGTGGGGAGCCTAACAACAGGCGAGGCTGTGCCACCCGCACCCGGCCATTTGGTCCGAGGGGAGCTAGGAAACGCCTGCAAACCTAGTCCAGGGTGCACGTCAACATGCGGTGTATGCGCACGTAATGATACAAGAGGGGCCGAAGGGTCGACCTCCATTGCGTCGGGGAAGCCGACGCGCGACGACGACATCTGGTCCGGAGCGGGCAAGAGGTCCATGGCGGAGGACGGCTGGGCACGGGAAGCGAGCGGCGGCGCGTGACCCAGGGAGGCGCCAGGCGGCTGCAGCGAAGCGTCCGCTGCGGGCGGCGCCGGCGGCGGCGGCTGCGGCGGCGGCGCGACGCCATGAGGCAAAATGGAAGGCAGCGTCGGTAACACCTGGGGACGAGGCGAGCCAGTAGATGGGTCCCCAAGGCGCGGATCTGACGGCACCGTCGCTGAAAGCAGACGGGGAGCGGCAGAACCCAGGCGACGACAGAGGCGCAGCTGATTGAGATGCCGACGCACCTCACCAGAGGCCCCCAATACCAAATACATCGCGCGGCCGAGGCAGCGAAGAATGCGCCCTGCGAGCCAACGCTGTGAACCGCGATAGTTGAGATAATAGACAACATCGCCAGGAGCAAAAACAGGAGTCTGCCGCTGCACAGGAACCTGATGCGGCGGATGCAGCAAAGACATCAGGGTGCGATGAGATCGACCATGGAGCAATGCAGCCGGCGAGCGGCCATCGCGGGGCTGAGAGCGATACGAAGACAAAAAGAGCAATAAAGCGTCCTCCCGAGAATGCGACTCTTTCAATTTCAACATCTGGGACTTGAAAGTCCGGACCAATCGTTCAGCGGCACCGTTTGACTGAGGCGAAAACGGCGCGGATGTCAGATGTTGAATACCATTGGCCTTGCAGAATGACTGAAATTCTGAGGACATGAATTGTGGACTATTGTCGGAAACAATAGTCTGCGGAAGACCCTCAATGCAAAAGATGGCAGACAAGGCTTGGATTGTGGCAGAAGACGTCGTGGAAGACATCCGGACAACAAAAGGAAAATTACTGAAAGCATCGACCACAACCAACCATCGAGCATTCCAGAATGGACCAGCAAAATCGATATGCAATCGTTGCCAAGGGGAAGTGGCTTTCGGCCATGCAAAGAATTTCCGCGGCGGTGCGGATTGTTGTTCGGCACACGCCACGCAAGAGGAGCACATATTTGTAATCGCAGCATCGATTCCGAACCAAGTACAGTGCTGACGAGCAAGTTGTTTCGTACGCACTATACCCCAATGTCCTTGGTGAAGAAGCTTTAAGACAGAGGACTGTAACGAACGTGGGACTACGACTCGGGATTGATCATTATCGGAACGCAACAACAAAACACCACGTCGTACAAAAAGTCTCTCCTTGTGAACAAAAAAACGGCGAACCAAAGGATCTTCGATCCGTGACTTTGACAAGGGCCATTGCGTAGCAACAAAACGCAAAACAGTAGCAAGGACAGGATCAGCAGCTGTGGCTGTAGCTACACGACGAAAATCAATCGGAAACGATGCGACCACGTCATCGGCTTCCGAATCAATGAACATGCAAGCAAGTTCGGAAGAATCGAATGCTTTATCCTCAGCAACAGGCAAACGGGACAACGCATCAGCGTTCCCGTGCTTAGCAGTGGACCGATACAAGATATCGTAGCGGTACTGCGAGAGAAAAAGTGACCAGCGAATGAATTTCTGCGCTGTACGCGGAGGTACAGGCTTGTTCGGATGAAAAAGCGATGTCAAAGGTTTGTGGTCCGTGATGATGGTAAAGTGACGACCATACAAGAAGTCATGGAACTTGGTAACACCAAACACGAGAGCTAAATTTTCTTTCTCTATCTGTGAATAATTTCTTTGCGCAGATGAGAGCAATTTTGACGCAAAGGCAATAGGGCGATCATGCGAGCCATCCTTGTGCGCAAGCACAGCACCGATCCCGAAATCCGATGCATCTACCATCAACAAAAGAGGTTTTCGGGGATCGAATGGCGTAAGGCACGTATTTGAAAGTAACGCCGATTTCAACTGGCGAAAGGCGCGTTCGCATTCCGTCGTCCAGACGAACGGAACACCTTTACGGCCTAAGCGATGAAGCGGAGCTGAAATGGAAGAAGCGCGCGGCACAAACCTGTTTGGAAATATTGCTAAAACAATGCAGGTGCGGATGCACACCCAAACGGCAGTCTTTTGAAGCGATACAAGCCAAGATGCGTGTTTACCACTAAGACGCGCTGGGATTCTTCGTCCACAGGTATCTGCAAGTACGCATCTGCTAGGTCCAATTTGGAAAAATATTTTCCCGGGCACAGTTTGTCAAAAAGATCTTCCGGGCGGGGCAAAGGAAAAGTAGCAGTCACAAGTTGTGGATTCACAGTTGCCTTGAAGTCCACACAAAGTCTCAGTTTTCCGGAAGGTTTTGGCAAAATTACTAAGGGTGAGGCCCAGAGAGAAGCCTGCACACGTTCAATTACACCTTGAGATTCTAAATCGTGCAATGTTCTTGCGACCTCATCACGCAATGCGTGGGGAACATTGCGCGCTCTGAAAAATTTCGGTTGCGCGTTGTCTTTCAATTCCAAATGTGCTTCATAGTTCTTAGCGCAACCAAGGCCCGGTGCAAAAATGTCTGCATATTCTTCACAAAGACTAGAAACACTGGCGGAAGGCACAGTCTGATTCACTGATAGGACCTGATTTACTATAGACAAATTAAACAATTGAAACAAATCTAAACCAAACAAGTTCACTGCAGTAGAAGAACGAAGAACGTAAAATGACACAAGTTTTGTTTGTCCCTTGTATGTGGCAAGAAGGCTGCACTGCCCTAACACAGGGATCTGTTGTCCTGAGTAACTAGTTAACTTAACATTTGCGGCACGCAACGGCGGGGCGCCCAGTTGTTCGTACGTGGCGTGATTGAGCAATGAAACTGCAGCTCCGGTATCGAGCTGGAATGGTATCACTTTGCCTGCAAAGTCTAAGTCCACAAAAAGTTTATTGTCCTGCTGACGACAAGAGCGACTGTCACGTGCAATTTGAACTGACACTGGTACAGCAGCACTTGCGACTTTACGGGATTTGCGGCGACGTCGATGCACTCTGTTTGTGGGACGAACACAGTCACTGTTAGCTAAAGTGTCACTGGATGGGTGGGAATGAAGCACATGAATTTCCATGGGTGAAGGTCCACGAGCCCGATTGTCCTGGGTTCGATTCCGGCGCGAAGCAAAAGGCCTGGAATTATTGTGATTGTCTGATCTAAGCTTATTCTGGCAAACACTTTGAACATGTCCTTTCTTTCGGCAGTAAAAGCAAATAGCTTGGCGTGACGGGCAATTTTCACGCGAATGTCTAGTTGCACACCGCGGGCATGATTTCACTGCAGTTGCTTGCTTACGCGGCGCACGTGTTTGCAAGGGAGGCTGCCGCTGCTGCGATGGGCGCGAGGGCCGCTTAGCGTCCCGTGCAGCGCGGCCGGCGGGCCGGTGAATGTGACACACTGCTGGCGAAGTTTCAAATGAGTCCTGAGCAAAGTCAAGTGTGTCTTGCCTATCCAATATGTCTATCACTTGTTGAAGGGAGGGATTAACTAGTTTCAAAATCTGTTCCCTTATGCGAACATCAGAAACGTTCTGTGCTATTGCATCACGCACCATAATATCTGAATAAGGGAGGCCACAGTCACATTCAAAGGCACACTCCCTAGTAAGTCCTTGCAAAGTTGCAACCCACTCCCTATTAGTCTGACCGGCCATACGTTTTGTACGAAAGAACGTATACCGTTTTGCAACTACATTGACTGTTTCTTTGAAATAGGCATCTAAAGCAGACAAAATTTCTTCGTAGGACAGAGTTGCTACGTCGCGTCGGGGAAACAATTTCACTATCACACGGTAGGTAGACACACCGACACAAGAAAGCAAAAACGGCTGCCGCTCTTTACCTTGAATTCTGTAGGCTGCTAGGTGCAAGTGGAACTGGCGAGACCACTCTTGCCAGGTCTCTTCTGCCGCCACGTATGGCCGAAAAGGAGGTGCAACAGCGTTTTGTGGCAGCGGTAGCGAAGAAGCGGCGGCTGCCGCATCGGTTTGTAGCGCACGTTGACCCTGGACGAGCTGTCCAAGGGCGTCCAATAACGCCTGCGTCTGCTGATTCTGCAAGCGAAAAAATTCGGACAGTACATCTGGAGATTGTGGCGAAGCCATGACACAAACGAATCAATACAAACTCTTTTACTCGTCGCCAAATAATGTTGTGTCTAGCTCCTACAGCATAGACACAATGAGGTAGTTAGGTGCACGCTAAACTAACGCAGACGGGCTTGAAGTTCTGGAACATGAGACTTATTAATGAATAAGAAGAAAAGTACGTAGATGTTACTTAACTTTTATTCTCTTGTTGGAATACATCTCTTGAATAGTAGTAAGCTATAAGCACTGATACAAATGGCGCCTTGCTAGGTAGTAGCTATGGACTAAGCTGAAGGCTATTCTATCTGTCTCTCGGCAAATGAGAGGAAGGCGTCGTACTTCTGGTCGCAAGCAATGTCGTCCGTACAACTGGGGCGAGGTCTCGTCCGTGTCTTGTGACCTGCCATGTGGTGGCGCTAGGTTTGCGATTACACAGTGGCGACACGCGGGTCCGACATGTACTACAGGACCGCGGCCGATTTAAGTTACCACCAAGCAAGTGTGGTGTCTAGCGGTGACACCACAACTTCAGTGTGGCGTAGCTAGCTTGTTACGCCACAACAGAGATGCCCAGCCAACTCCAGTGGCAGACGCTGCAGAGAGGTTCAAAAAATGGTTCAAATGGCTCTGAGCACTATGGGACTTAACATCTGAGGTCATCAGTCCCCTATAACTTAGCACTACTTAAACCTAACTAACCTATGGACATCACACACATCCATGCCCGAGGCAGGATTCGAACCTGCGACCGTAGCGGTCGCTCGGTTCCAGACTGAAGCGTCTAGAACCGCTGGGCCACACCGGCCGGCAGGTATTCTGGATTACGGTGTGGTTTACTGTTATAGTTTCGAGAGCATACGTTGCTAGAAGAGCATGAAGATAAAATTAGAAAGATTCAGGCGCGCGCGGAGGCTTACCAACAATCGCTCTTCCCGCGAACCATTCGCGACTGAAACAGGAAAACACAGAAGTGACACTGGAACACAAAGCACCCCTGCCATATTGCGGTGTGTGGACGTAGAATGTTATGTTTAGTAAGTTATATCGGTTGTTTGTACAACCTTTCGTTGGATCCAATCGTGATAGCTGGATTATTAAATATAGCCCACAATGAAGATGTTTCCGACAGATGAGGACCAAACGGTGGATTTCTTCAAGAAAGTCATTCGACATCGGCTTTATAGCCCAGAATGCTTTAATAAGTGTGGCATTACAGGCGACGAAAATTTATGTTTTACAATATCCACTTTGCATCACCAAGGTACGAACCTTCGATGTTGCGTAGTCTTCTATAACTTTCTGCCATAGTTTTTATATGTTCGTATCTTTAAAGCGAGTAATTACATTCGCAGTGAAACCAACCATGTACAGCCACAAGTAACAAATGTTTTTGTAGTACTATCGGCAGTTGAATGGGAATTATAAATAGCGCTATGTGCCCTACTTTCGTCTTCTTATATTCCCAAAAACTGGAACATTAACTGACGTAAAACAAATAAAGCATAGCTGAAACTCGTAAGGGCAGCTCTCCTTGGACTTATAAAAATCTGTACACCACAAACACGGGTGACTTCTAAAATGGCTTACTTACTCCAAAGATAACACAAGTCGTACCAACATGACATTAGCAATTTCCTTAAGATATCTACCACGTCGTTACAAACTAAACAAACAATATTTTTTCATCATAACACGAATGGCATCAGGTGAGAAAATTTCACAATGACTAACAACTATCTTCTCGCAACACTGTACGCGCGGATCCGTAGAGGTCGCCGTCATTTTGTTGTATGGGAAGAAAACATAAGGATAATGCAAAAATAGTACTATCTTCTCACAAACACTTGTCAATAATTTTCGGAGCACACATGACGTATAGGCGATGACGCATAGGCTTGACGCTTATGCTTAGACGGGACAGGTAAACGCGCAGGCATAGAGAAAGGTGTGTGGCTCGCGTTTAGTATTGATCCTGACATTTCGTCCCGTTTCCGCTGGTAGCCCAGAAAGGACACGTTCCCGGCATCATCTTTCTCGAGCGAGCTCCGAAGGTCGCGCTGTACTGAATCAAACTCTGCCCGCCTAGGGATATCGGTACAGTGCAGCACAAAGCTGGCTTGGTCGGCACTGCCAAGGTCAGCCGAGATCGTATCTGCTTGCTGGACTGCGCGGCCAGTAAACGGACGCTTGGAGGCCTGAAGCTCACATTGACTCCACATCCAATGGCTACATCATTTGCAACATTGGTTTGAATCAGCGCTAGTCTATCCTGTGTAAGGCTGTTCATCTCTGCATAACTGCTAACTATTGTGAAGACACGGTCTCCTTTAAAAAATTTACTCCGCACACTTCCCTCCATTACAGAACTGATGATTCCTCGATGTCCTCCAACTGGATTTAGTACCTCCTCATTAGTTATTCGACTTACCCACCTAACCTTCAGCATTCTCCTTTAGCTCCACATTTCGAAGCTTCGGTTCTTTTCCTATCTGAATCTTTATCGTCCAAGTTGCCCTTCCACACGAGACTATATTCCAGGCATACCTCCAGAAAAGACTTCCTATCACTTAAATCGATGTTAGCAAATTTGTCTTTTTCAGAAATGATTTTCATGTTATTGCTAGTTCGCATTTTGCGTCCTCTCTATTCAGTCATCGTCAGGCATTTTGCTACCCAAATAAGAAGAAATTCATCTGCTCATCAAAAAGTAAAACTATCACTAACACAAACGTTAGTATTATAACATAAATGCAATCTCTAGAAGCGACAGCAAGGCATCAAAGTGAGTATTGTAAACACAATGAGATGTCGCTTCCTTTACATTTCCTTTTTTTACATGTCAATACCATTACCTTACGCGAAGTGAAAGAAAATTCATGGGATGATTCTTAGAACCCTAGCAACACAAGAAACATCTGTAACAAAGTTTCGTCTTATGCTTATTTTCGACAGAAACTGGACGTCCGAGAATGGCAATTCAGCTACACTGTAATCGCATTTGCAACAAGCACCTTAATTCAGTGCGTTCATCGAGCACTGCCCCGCTTGTGTGTTTAAATTTGTATTACCATATACAAACACCACAAGTAATAATAGGTGAAGTGCCTGAAGACTTTATTGTAAAGTGTAGAGTGTTCGTTTAAAAGTCTCGAAGAGGAGGGTTTCATTCTACATGCAGGCGAATTTATTTGCTACCTATCTGAAAACGTGGCATTGCCCGGATGTTAATTTTGCCAGTTTCCTATTAGAAACAAAAACAAAAAATGAACTGTGTTTGTAGTGTAATATCCTGTCATACGCTGGGTACAACTACTTTGCGTGTCTACAACGCGATTTTGTAAACGTCTCTTCATAGCTCTACGGACGGCAGTTGATTTCACCTACAGCCATTTGCAATTCGTAGTTGAAAGCTGTCAAAAGCGCTGCTAGGTGTCAAGGATTTCCGTAAGTTGACTCCATTGTAGGAGTGTCTTAGTAACACAGAATAAAAGGACAAAACTTCAACCCCATATGCGTCAGTTTTTCACGCATCTCACTGATTATGAACTCACATCTATTGAGCTATATGTCGTACAATGATACATTTGTGTAGCTACATTCAGCACCACATACTGATAATGCCTGCATAATGTTTTGCGAACAGAGTTAGTAGCAAAGAAGAAATAAATTAAACGTCATGCACAATGAGACAGTTTTTCTGGCATCTCAGTGTTTGTGAAGTCATATCTCCTAAACTACGTGTGGTACCATGATATAATTTTTACGTGAATTTAGTTGCACATGTGGCTACTATTTGCGAAATTCATATCCAATACAGTTAGTAGCACAGAAACAAGAATTTAAACATCATAAACGTCACACTTATGCAGCAGTTTTCACGCAAGTCTCCTGGTCCAGACTGTATACCAATTAGATTCCTTTCAGAGTATGCTGATACATTAGCTCCATACTTAACAATCATATACAACTGTTCGCTCACGGAAGATCCTCACCCAAAGACTGGAAAGTTGCACAGGTCACACCAATATTCAAGAAAGGTAGTAGGAGTAATCCACTAACTTACACGCTCTTATCATTAACGTCGGTATACAGCAGGATATGGGAGCATACATTTTGTTCGAACATTATGAATTACCTCGAAGAAAACGTTTTATTGACACGCGGTCAACATGGATTTAGAAAACATCGTTCTAGTGAAACACAACTAGCTCTTTATTCGTATGAAGTGTTGAGTGTTACTGACAAGGGATTTCAGAATGACTCCGTATTTCTGGATTTCCGGAACGCTTTTGACACTGTACCACACACGCAGCTTGTAATGAAATTACGTGCTTATGGAATATCGTCTCAGTTATGTGACTGGATTTATGATTTCCTGTCAGAGAAGTCACAGTTCGTAGTTCGCAGTGACTGACGGAAACTCATTGAGTAAAACAGAAGCGATTTCTGGCGTTCCCCAAGGCAGTGATATAGGCCCTTTGCTGTTCCTTATCTATAACGATTTGGGAGACAATCTGAGCAGCCGTCTCAGGTTGTTTGCAGATGACGCTGTCGTTTATCAACTAATAAAGTCATCAGAAGATCAAAACAAATTGCAAAACGACTTAGAAAAGAAATCTGAATGGTGCGAAAATTCGCAGTTGACCCTAAATAACGAAAAGTGTGAGGTCATCCACATGAGTACTAAAAAGAATCCGTTAAACTTCGGTTACATGATAAATAAGTCAAATCTAAAGGCCGTAAATTCAACTAAATACTTACGAATTACAATCACGAACAACTTTAATTGGAAGGAACACATACAAAAAGTTGTGGGGAAGGCTAACCAAAGAGTGTTTTATTGGCAGAACACTTAGAAAATGTAACAGATCTACGAAGGAGACTGCGTACAACGCACTTGTCCGTCCTCTTTTAGGATACAGCTGCGTGGTGTGGGATCCTTACCAGATAGGATTGATGGTGTACATCGAAAAAGTCCAAAGAAGGGCAGCACGTTTTGTATTATCGCGAAATATGGGAGAGAGTGTCACTGAAATGATACAGGAGATCATTAAAACAAAGGCGTTTTTCGTTGCAACGGAATCTTCTCGCGAAATTCCAATCAACAACTTTCTCCTCCGAATGCGAAAATATTTTGTTGACACCCACCGGAATAGGGAGAAACGATTACCACGATAAAATAAGGGAAATCTGAGCTCGTTCGGAAAGATATAGATGTTCGTTCTTTTCGCGCGCTATACGATATTGGAATAATAGAGAACTGTGAAGGTGGTTCGATGAACTCTTTGCCAGGCACTTAATGTGATTAGCGGAGTATACATGTAGATGTTGATGTCATTGTTTATGGCGTCATATCTCCTGAACTGCGATAGTGACAGCGATTGTTGCCAGACAGTAAGGGATATGGGTATCACACACACACACACACACACGTAGATTTTTATAAATGGTATGGCTTTTAGTACTCCGGTTGTGTGTAGGACTCCTTCCACCTTCTTCAATCACACCCCATCCTCCAAGCAAAAAGTAAAATATAATGACTGAACTTGGAAATTACCTGCGAAACGGTACGATATGATTCTACTGAACACTCCATGCTATTATAAATACGAGATCGATTGTGACCAATCGATCTATTCCATATCGATCGCTCGAGATGACAACTATTTTGTTTGTCATCACCTCTGTTCACCGTAATAACATTTGGTTGTGACATAACGTAAAAAACTTTCGAACACTACTCAAAATTGCTTGACATTATCCATTCTGTAACATAGCAATCTTTTCCCTGAAGTTTGCTGGATCGGCTTCGTTCGTGTGTGTCATGTTTTTGTATTTGGTCTGTCTGTAACTTCGACCTTCCTAATCGACCTACTGGAATGCAATGTAACTCACCATGCTCGCATACGCCTAATGAAATTTTACAGTGAGTAAGGCTATCGTTACCGAAGGAAAATAACAGCGGTTAGTTGGAGGAAAGTGTACAACAGATTCTTCTGAAGGAGGAACCTATTCTAAACTTAAGCTAAGTACTGATAATAATTTTGAAATGGCTGGAGTATAGTGCAATCGCTCACGAACCGCACAGGCGGGAAAAAAGTCACCACATAATACGTATTTACTACAAAAATCGCTGATAACACAAAGTAAACACTGATTAGCTAAAAATAAGGGTTAATTAAATGGTCGACAGCCCACTGGGGCAATGAATCTCCAGAATCTTGGGAAAGGTAATGGCAGAGGAATTCAAGCAAATAATCACTGGCATGGCAACAGAAGGTTGTCACGCTTTTTCACAGCACAACAGCTCACGAGAAAAAAAAAATGACTCAGAAAACACTGAGTTTGCAGTTACTGATTCTGAAACATAAAATTTTGAAGGTAAAGTTAAATGAAATTACTGGTTGAATAAAGGTTAAATGAAGTTACTGGTTAAATAAATGACTGGCGTAACTTAAACTTTGTTATGTAAAAAAATAACTTTCAGTAACCTCCGTGTAACGTAAGGCAAAATTTAGAAAAACGCAAGCAATTTACTTTTGATTATGGAAAACTTGAACAGAATTTACTTTAAGCAAATGAGCAATTGGTTTTTCTTTTAAAATAACAACAATAAAATACATACCAAGCCAGCAGAAGTCACTCTCTAAGCTAAATACAGAATAAATGAAATCGTGCGCTTTTAATTTGTGCTGTATCTTTAGTTATTAGTTTTACCAGTGAAATTTTACTTTACTTTTAAGTAGTCTCTGTTATGCAATACAAGAATTAACAGTTACTGCAGCAGAAAACTTAGACTGAAACTTATCTTTAGTAAACACACTAACTGGCAGTAAATAGTTAATCACTTTTCATATTCTTACGACACTCGGTGATTGCATGGAAAGGAAAGGGACTCTGCTTGGTAATAATGTCTGAGAACAATGACAACACAGGTGGCCTACAAGTTTTAAGTATTGCAAGTTTTTATTCAAGTTATTCATACTTTGTGAAAGAAATGTTGTTGGGCAATGTCAACCTGAGTTTATAATTTTTCACTTAGCAGTCATTCGATATTTTAGCTGTGCTGACTATGAAGAATATAGCAGACGACAATGCTGAGCTGCCGTTGTTGCTGCTGGTGCAGTTCGATGAGAACCCCGAGTCGTCTTCAGAGCCAGGGATAGCTATGGGACAGGCAACAGTTGGAGCTGCAGTTTCCTCCGCCTGTCCACTCCTACCGTGTTCTCAATACTCGCGGGTTAACAAATCAGGTGCGTCTACATTGGCGCGAGCATAGCTGCAGACCGCGGCGGCTGGAGAGCCCAACAAACACTTTCGCACTCTTTCATGACTCAAGCACCTCTGCTTCTTCTCTGTTCCCAACGCGACAGGAACTCTCCATACACAAAGATAAACAACGGCCCAGCTACTACTATTTCGTCGCTGCTATCGATACATTTCAATAAAGTTCCCTTGGCTATTACCCAGCAATTTACAATATTGTCATTATAATTATAATCAATTATACAGGGTATATATAAAGACTGGGAACACTTTCAATTATTTATTGCACAAGAACCAAACATTGTACAGATATCATACATATGTCACTTTGAAGAGAAACCCTGAAAGTTTTTTTTCGTATATACCGCCACAGCATAGTTTGATAATTTGCCGATAGTCAGCGCTAGTCGCAAACATGGCGAGTTCAGGTGCGGAGCGAGCTTTCTGTGTGTTGGAGTTCGACAAAAACAAGTGTGCTACAGCTGTTCAACGGATGTTTGGAACCAAGTACGGTAAGAAGCCACCAACAAAGACACATTAAAGATCTGGTGTATGTACCGCCTCTACCACGTGATGTAGCAGAGCTCCAGGAGAGCATATGGGAAGCGACTGCCACAGTCGACGATGCCATGCTGGGACGGGTATGGCAAGAATTCGATTACTGTATTGACATCTGCCGAGTCACTCATGGTTCGCATATCGAATGTTTGTAAAAAAAAAAAAAACTTTCAGAGTTTCTCTTCAAAATGCAATATGTAAGACATCTGTACAGTGTTTAGCTTTTGTGCAATAAATAATTGAAATTGTTCTCGGACTTTATGTACACCCTGTATGTAGTCAAAAATAAATACAATAGTACATCGATTACGTATTACATATAGTTTCTATAAAACAGCTTACAGCTTAAGAATCAAAAGTACAGTGCAAGTTAACAATGGATATTAAACAGCGAAAATTTTGGATGGTGCAGAAGGTATTTTATCTACATTTTCGCTGTTTCATCTCTTTTAGAAATTATTTCCTGCTCTAATAAATAGCAGTGACAAAATGGTTTTTGTGATGGATGGCAACTAATCCTGCATATCCTTGATATGAGAAAATTCACACTTTAATCTTGACATTAGCTTCAAAAAAAGTCTTTTGATGCAATTTTTGTATTTCAGTCGAAGCAGGAGGTCAAAATACCTCGCTTCTGACAGCTGTTTTCACTTTAAAAAAACTTTGTTTTATTTACTGTCAATTAAGATACTGATAAAGACATATCAGTAACTTTCATAATACCCCGCCTAGACGAAATCGAATTGCACTTTTGTAATCCTCTGATCAAGAGGAATCTTCTGATGTTCGTAGTGACAACAATCTGTTACATTTTTAATTTGGCCTTCTTGTAGTCATTTTTGTTTCTGTACGTCGTGAGGACTGACTCAGCATATAGGAAAGTCAAAACAACCTTTGGTAAAATTAAAAGCATCGGTGGTTTAATGTGCAATGGGAATTATTCCATTGTTAAAAGCACAGGGAAGAGTGGATAGGTGGCGAGTGTACAATGAGGGCCTGTATGAGAGGGAGGACTTTTCTGATTCCTTCTTACATCTACCTCTACATGGCTACTCTGGAAATCACACTTACGAGTCTGGCAGAGGGTTCATCGAACACCTTCACACTAATTGTCTATTAATCCACTCACGAACAGCGCGCAAGGAAAACGAACACTTGTGTCTTTCCGAGTAGGCTATGATTTCAATAATTTTATTATCATGATCGTTTCTCCCTATGTAGTTCGGCGTCAACAAAATATTTTCGCATTCGGAGGAGAAACGCAGCGACTGAAATTTCGTGAGAAAATACCATCACAACGAAAAACGCCTTTGTTTTAGTTATTCCCCTCCCCCCCCCCCCAAATCCTGTATAATATCCTTGACATTCTCTCCCCCATTTCTCGATAATACAAAACGTGATGCCCCTCTTTCAACTTTCTCGATATACTCCGTTAATCCTATCTAGTAAGAATCGCACACCACGCAGCAGTATTCCAAAAGAGAATGGACAAGTGTAGTGTAGGCAGTCTCTTCAGTAGGTCTGTTGCATCTTCTAATAGTT
This sequence comes from Schistocerca nitens, assembly GCF_023898315.1. Taxonomy (NCBI): domain Eukaryota; kingdom Metazoa; phylum Arthropoda; class Insecta; order Orthoptera; family Acrididae; genus Schistocerca; species Schistocerca nitens. The sequence continues at coordinate 669,485,089 of NC_064618.1, forward strand.
TCGCTAATAAAACGTAATCTTTAGTTCACCTTCCCTATGACATTTTCTGTGCTCTTTCCAATTTAAGTTGTTCATAATTAAAATTCCTAGGTATTTAATTGAATTTATGGCTTTTAGATTTCATTGATTTATCGTGTAACCGAAGTTTAACGGATTCCGTTTAGCACATGTGTGGATTTCATGATTTAGGTTCAACTGCGAATTTTCGCACCATTCAGATGTCTTTTCTAAATCGTTTTGCAATTTGTTTTGATCTTCTGATGACTTTATTAGTCGATAAACTACAGTGTCATCTGCAAATAACTTAAGATGGCTACTCAGATTGTTTCCTAAATCGTTTATATAGACAAGGAACAGCAGAGGGCCTATTGCACTACCTTGGGGAACGCCAGAAATCACTTCTGTTTTATTCAGTGACTTTCCGTCAGTTAATACGGACTGTGACCTTTGTGACACGAAATCTCGCAATTTGATTGCAACCAGTTTGTAAGGCACGGTGTCAAAAACCTTCTGAAGATCTAAAACTAGGGAATCAATTTGAAATCCTTTGTCAACAGAACTCAACACTTCGTGTGAATAAAGAGCTAGCTGTGTTTTCTAAATCCGTGTTGACTATGTATAAATAGACCATTCTCTTCAAAGTAATTCATAATGTTCGAACACAAGTATGTTCCAAAATCCTGCTTATATCGACGTAAATGATATGGGCCTGTAATTTACTGGATTACTCCTACTACCTTTCTTGAAAGTTGGTGTGACCTGCGCAACTTTCCAGTCTTTGGGTACGGATCTTTCGTTGAGCGAGCGGTTGTATATGATTGTTAAATATGGAGTTATTGTATCAGAATACTCTAAAAGGACGTAATTGGTACACAATCTGGACCTCAAGACTTGCTTTTATTAAGTGATTAAGTTCCTTTACTACTCTGTGGAGATCTACTTCTAAGCTAGTCATGTTGGCAGCTGGTTTTGATTCCCATTCTGGAATATTTACGTTTCTTTGGACATTTCAATAATTGTATTATCTGGGCTGGGAGGTCAGTAAAGGGATCCCATTATTATTTTATTGTGGTTGACCTCTACACATGCTAGATCACAGGAACTATCTACTTCAATTTCGCTACAAGATAAAATACTTCTAATGGCTAGAAAACACCACCGCTAACTGTATTTAGCCTATCCTTCCTGAACACTGTTAGGTCCTTGGCAAAAATTTCGGCTGAACTCAACTGTGTCTCCAGCCAGCTTTCAGTGCCTATAACGATTTGAGCAAAAGTGCTTCCTATTAGCGCTTGGAGCTCTGGCACTTTGCCAACACAGCTATGACAATTTACAACTGTTACACAGATGGTTCCTGGATCTACGTTCTTCCCGTGTTCGATCTCACCCTTTGAGACTGAAGCCCTTTCTTCTGTGTTTCCTCGGACTCATCTATCCTAAAATACCGCCCAGTCCATGCCACAGGGCCCCCACTACCCGTGTAGCGACCTCCTGCTTGTAATGGACTCCTGACATGTTTAGCGGAACCTGAAACTCCACTTCCCTATGGAGCAAGTCAAGGACTCTGCAGCCTACAGGGTCGCAAAACCGTATGAGCCACTAATTCCGGACCCTCTGCTCGGCTTTGTACCAGAGGTTCTGCAATCGGTCTTGTCGACTTTGCTGTAAATGATGAGCTCTACTTTCATCTCGCAAGCATTACTGGCAGCCTTTACCACTCAGATAGGCACTCTAAACTAGAGAGAATTTCTCAAAGCAACACATATCACTGGTACTATCGAGAGCCACCACTTGCAGATGGCTGCACCCTGAAGGACCTGTTCACCTTTGGAATGACTCTACCTATGATGCACACGGAGTATACACTGGGTTTCTTCCGCTCACAGGCAGCCTTGTCGCTAAGGGGCCCCAAAACGCACCTAAAGCTGGAGTTCCCAACTAACAATAACCCCACCCTCTATGACTGCCAAGATCTTACAGACTGACAGGTTTCCTCTGAAACAGGACAAGTGACTACATCTGGCTGAGGGAGAGTGTCAGCCACAGACAGCATTTGGAACCTGTTTATCAGACTAACCATGGAAGCATTACCTTCAGCCCCTGGGAAGTCTTTCACAGCCTGCCCATGCTCCGAGGCAGCCTCCCACTCGACCACAGATGAGGGGTTAACCTCAATGTGCTGGCCACGAGTGCGGACCGATTAGCGGACTCGTGGGTCGTGCTGGGCGTCATTTGGATCCTCACGACCGGTCCACAACAGTGGTGTGCGTCCACTGCAGCTTCAGGTTGTGTAACCGACGCCCACACAGACTGAAACTGAGAGCGAGGTTTCACGACATCAGCTTGCATCAACACACAGCAATCACAGACAAACAAAAGACTATCGACATGCGCTGCGGAACTCTACTGTAGACACAAACGAAAACGATTGTGTCTATTCAATTAGATTAACGCGCAGAGATTCAAAACTTGATCTACCGAAGCACTCAGGTCAGACTAAATAATTCGCTCCTGGTTAGGAGAAGAAATTGGAGGCAATAAGGGGATCAAGTGTTAGACTTTAAAAGAGCTCTGAAAGACTTCAGATCAAATAAAGCAGAAGGGACTTATAACATTCCATCGGAATATTTAAAATCATTGAGGAAAGTAGAACCAAACCGCTATTCAAGTTGGTACGTGGAGTCTATGAAACTTGCAACTTACCAACAGACTTACAGAAAAATATCATTTACACAATTCCGAAGATGGCAGGGGCAGGTAAGTGCGAAAAATGTCGTGCAATCAACTTAACAGCCCAGGCATACAAGCTGTTTACAAAAATAATATTCAGAAGAATGGAAAAGAAAATTGAGGATCTGTTAGATGACGATCAGTTTGGTTTTAGAAAAGGTTAAGACACCATACAGGCAGTTCTGACTTTTGTTTTGATAGTGGAAGCAAGACTGATGAAGAATCAAGATAAGCTCAAAGAATCTGTCGATCTAGAAAAAGCGTTCGACAATGTCGAAATTCTGAGAAAAATAAGAGTATTCTACAGAAAAGACGGATGATAAACAATATGTGCTAAAACCAAGAGGGAACTATAAGATGTCGAGATCAAGAACTAACTACTCGGATTAAAAAGGGTATAAGACAGGGATGCAATCTTTCACCCATACTGTTCAGTCTATACATCGAAGAAGCAGTGGCAAAAATAGAAGAAACGTTCAGGAGTGGGATTAAAAATGGGGGTGAAAGGATGCCTATGAAAATATTGGCTGATAGCATTATTATCCTCCAGAAAGTGAAGATGAATTACAAGATCTGTTGAACGGTATGAACAGTCCAATGAGTACAGAGTATTGACTGAGAGTAAACCAGAAAAAACAAAAGTACTGAGAAGTACTAGAAATTAGAATAGCGTAAAAACTTAACATCAAAATTGATAGTCTTGAATTAGACGAAGTTAAGGACTTCTGCTGACTTGGTAGCCAAATAACCCATAACGGACGAAGCAAGGAGAACATGAAAAGCAGATTAGCACAGGCAAAGAGGACATACATCGCCAAGAAAAGTCTACTAGTGTCAAACACAAACCTTCATTCGTGGAAAAAATTTCTGAGAATGATCTTTTGGAGTACAGCGTTGGATGGGAGTGAATCACGTACAGCGCGAAAACGGAACAGAAGACAGTCGAAGTTTTTGAGATGTGCTGTTACAGAAGAATGCTGAGAATCAGGTAGACTGATAGGATAAAGAATGAGGAGGTTCTCTGTGGAATCGGCGAAGAAAGGGATATGTAGGAAACACTGTCAGAAGAAGGGACTGGATGAAATGACTCATATCAAGGCATCAGGGGATAGCCTCCATGGTACTAGAGGGAACTGTAGTGGAGAGGGGGGATGGGGCTGTTGTGTCGAAAGCCTTGACAGAGATGCAGCTGACAACAGATGTGCGTATGTTGCATTGTATTCCTCTAGTGTGAAGGTGGCATCACTGATTCACAAGTTTTTTAGTGCATGGATGACACGTTGTTTACAATCAGGACAGAAATAAGACGAAATCACCCGAAGAGTTTGTTTATTATTTATGAATGTTAAGGATCACCCAAAACATTAATATGAAGTTGCGGACCTGCCCTCTGGACAATAAATGACTAGAATCTAAATATACCCTAGGAATGTGTGTAATTGGTATTCTAAATTATTAGTGTAAATCTGATGCTCATTCCGACCTCTCGGGGAACAGCTGTTGCCTGCTCGACAATGATATCGGTAATGCGGTGTAGTGTTGCTGACTGTAGGCCAACGACCAGGAAAACCGTCCGTCACTGAATCGCTTGTGCCGCTCCTTGACCCTTACAACGGACATGCAGTGCTCTTCGTAGACTTCCGCTATTGTTTGATGAATTTCCGTTTCCCAACCTCCCTCAGCTGGCAGGAAACGCACGACACCCTTTGCTCTTCTTCTGAAGCCTTCGTTTCTCTGTTTTCAGCACGACTGAGTGCAGTGGACGTGCTCGCTCTGTGCATATGCGCCCTGTCCATCTGGTGGCGAGTTTCAGATCTCTGCCCTCTTAGGGACCAGGCCTGCTACCGCAGGCAATGGCATTACGACCACTTCTGCGGTTTTCATTTTACAGCCTCAACTTTTTTTTCGAACTAAGCTAATAAAATGAACATCATCAACACTAAAACACGGATCATGGAATGTTGTCGAATTAATTTAGGCGATGCTGAGTGAATTCAACAGAGACATGAGACATAAAATGGTATATGAGCTTTGCTATTTGGACAGCAAAATATCTGACGATTCTCAAGCACTTCTCAATTAGAAAGAATATAAAATCCAGACTGCCAACAGCAAGAAATAAATTTTCCGAAAAACAAAAGTTTGTTGACATTAAATGTAAATTTGTATGGTAGAAACTATTTTCTGAAAGTATTTGTCTGGAGTGAAGCCTTACACGGAAGTGAAACGTGGACTGGGCAAACAAGAAGAGAATTAAGCTTCTGAAACTACATCTGTTAAGGAATGTCGTGTGCGAGAAATAACATTTATCAACATCTGTGTCAACATTACTGGCATCAACAGACTTTGCAATGTATGAAGAGCTTTACTCCTTTCTAAAGAAATATATGAACCAATTTACATAAATTAAATAACTTTGTGCAATCTCAGTATGTTATTTCAGATTTGTTTTATCTTTGTTTTATGTGATCATCATTATTGTTTGGTTTCATCAGTTTCCTTTTGTATCTATACTAGGTGTATATTATTATGATTTGCTTCCGAGGATGTCTGTACGGGGGAGCGCTCAAATGTCAATTTCAAAAAAATTTACATCACGTCCATACTTTGTAAATTACTGTGAAGTGCATGACAGAGGGTACTTCCGGTTGTGCCAGTTGTCAGCAATTTATGAGCAATGGGGATGCAGCTCGTCTTCATATTTTTGCGGCGCTATAACTGACCCATTCAATTTCGGGTCTGGTGCCGCATAAACTATTTCTTCTCCTTCTTCTTCTTCCAGTATTTCTGCCGTATATACTTCAGCGCTTTCAAAGTGAGGCGACAGACTGAAAATACAGTTCTCGTTTTGTCGTTTTTAGCCACAGATAAGCAAGGGCCGGAAACGTTGGTCGGCGGCAAACAGTACGCACAAATCGAATCCGTGGCCACCACATCACTGGTGGCTACGGAGCCGATCCATGATGGGATATCGCCGCACCATTATTAGCTACAATGTAGCGACGTCTTTGCGAGTTTATTACAGAAAACGCTGGATTCCATGACTTGTGCAGGTTGGAAAAGCTGTCTCTGTTAATTGAATTCTTCGCCAAACGAATTTCCACTGTTTCTTTCAGCACCGAGTCTCATAAAGATGAAATCCACGCTAGAATTTCAACATTTTCGTATAGTGAGTTCGCGAAGGATTTAATTAACGACACGAACGGTTTCAATCTGAACATATCATGGAATCCGGCGCTTTCTTTAGTAAACACGAAAATATGTCGCAACGGTGCAGCTAATAAGGATACATCGAGCGATAGATTAAACTTATGCACACTCTTTGCTGCATCATTCGAAAGATGGCCGAAAGGTATACGTCCGAAATATTCGATGAAAAAGAAACAGTTACTGCGGCTGCGCTCCCAAAATTTATTGGATCAATGGAGATGCAGCTCACAAACTTTTCAAGGCAAATCTGGAAGCAGAATACTACTAAGAACTCAGAATGCTGCGCAACAGGGTAAAGAAATGGATTCACAATTGCAAAATCAGGCACGCTCGTTCCTTTATATGCAGCGTTGCGACACCCCCGATTCTGTGGAAGAATCTTCGTAGTCTGGGTATCGAAAACCAAAATCAGAAACTCTTTTTCAGGTCACAGCTGATGAACTGAATGAATTTTCCCAGCACCAGTCAGCCCCCACGTTGCAATCAACTAATGCCCGCAAGAATCACCAGACTACATAATAACCACGGCACTTTCCACCTAACGCATGTTACAGTAAACACAAGGACATCAATACTGGAAATCTCTTGTGAAGAGATACGTGTTAACAACATAACCATGATAAAAAATGTTACAGATAGCTTAGTACCTATCTTAACAGACGTATTAATTTTCTATCGTAAATGGAACATAATCCTCACCACGAGAGAAACATAGTTCCACCTATTCCTAAGAATGAAAACGCACAAGCACCTTGTGATTATCTCCCACTCAGCAGCCTATCGGCTTTATTCAAGGCACAGAACATGTTGTTCACGCCCCAAATGCTGAGATATTACATAAATTCAACTTACATGACAAGTACCCGTCCGGCTTTCGCAAACGCCACAGCACCAACATTGCGATAATTAAGGTAATTTATGGCCTAAAATATGCCATAAACAGACGTGAGGCCACAGAGTCAGAATAATAGACTTCAGCAAAGCATTTGACACCATCAATTTCTGCACAGAAAAATGCGACAGCAAAATTTTTCTCAATGCTGAAATGATTTGAAAGCTATTTGAAAACAAAATGGTAGCATATCGCATGTGGAAATGAAAGTGGTCCTGGAAGCATGTTCTCTCAACCGTGATACAAAGGTAAGCTTTGCGCCCGCAATTGTTTTCCTTTTATGTCAATTATATCTCTTCGGTTCTGTCTTCCTAAAAATGTCATTTTTTATGCCGATGATCTCCAGCCAGATCTGGAGACATCAATTCTGTGATCGTCAACGTGAATCTGTCTTCAAATTAATAAGATTGTGGTATCGATAGCTAAGATGCCACGGCGTAGGTGCAAGTACATAGGTTGGCACTACGACACCGACACCTACGACAGCGCCTTCTAGCCGGCGCTGTTCAGCTCTGCGAGCGCCCCTGCAGATTCTCCCCATTTGATCAAGAGCAGACGGCCGGGACACTTAGCTTCAGCTTCGCTTCATATAGAGACTTTGCTCGACTTACGTCGGGTCTAACACTTCGCACCTACGTGCTCATCTGTGCAAACTTCTGTATGCCTCCGTATGTATTCATGCACCAGTACTTGCAGTATCTCCGTGTTTTACCTCACCTGCTCCTACTCGCTTCCTTCATTCGGCCAACTTTTCAGTTTTCAGGAGCAGACCCATGCGCCGCCTTCCAGGCGGGATACAAAAAAGATGTAAATTTCGCAAGGTGGTTTTAGACATTAAGACATCTTACAAGTATAAATGGGAGACCCGCGTCGTCGGCGGATAACGTTCTGGCTAAATTTATCTATTACTTTATTAATGTAGGTAGACTTAACTCTGGAAATCCTATGATATGAAGGTAAGTATACTTGTTGACAGTAATGTTGCTCTTATCTGTATCTCTCCTTTTTTCTTAATCATTTCCCTGGAAGAAGATCAAAACAAATTCGTATTTTCATGCAATTCCGATTCAGTATTCCAAAATGCTGTCTTTTTTCTGCTGCGCCAGTTAGTAGCACGACGTCAGTATTTTCGCCTGCCCCTGCTTACCGCGAGCGGCCAGCTTTTCATTAGGTTATATCAGCACGACACACGGCCGGACCCAAGCTTCTATATGTTGTCAACCACGTGTCTACAACCTGCACTCGCACATCCATTTGTGCATTGCCGTGCAGGGGAGACATTTTACTTGAAAGTCGTTTGCCAGCTGTCGGCGGACAAAGACGATATTGCAGAGGCACTGCACTATCGGCGGTCAACTAAACAGCACCACGGGCGCTATCTATTTATCTAACAGCACGTCAACACAAGTTTGTGTTTAGAGACTTTTTGCCTACCCTCTGCGTTAACGTGCGCCACCTCGCGCTCATGTGATCGTCTGGTAAGTTGAAGGGTGGATGCACGATTCGAAAACGCACTTCAGATTTCTGTCGTGTGCATGTATTCTTCATATTAACTGAACTAAGACCCTGAAACGTCCCCTTAGAAAAATTTATGAATGAATGTGCTGATAAAGCTCTTACATTATTTGACTTTCAAACAACTGAGCAGAACTGAACGTACTCAGACATTTCGCTCTTTACCTATTCTGATCAACACTAAATTGACACACAATATTTTTGGCGCAACGCAATCTGACTTTCAAAAATCCCTACAAAAGAATGGCCCTGACTAACAATAACCTATACCTTTCATGAATCACTTAGCTCAAAAAAATCTTCGTTACTCAAACTACTGCAAAACAGCGTGCGCCAATACTGCCAGCTGAATAAAAGATTCTAACTACTGAAGGCACTAACTACTGATAGGCATAGTTAGCAAATGAAAGATTTTGATAGAGAACAAACAACGTATTTACCTTAATAGTGTTCAAAAATCATTTTATATATATATCTTGAGAGCGGATGATCTGGACGTGTGTCCATCAGAGACAGTAAATTTGTATATATATATATATCCGCTCTCAAGACTCCGCCATCTCTCTCCCCACATCCACCACTGCTGGCGGCTCACCTCCAACTGCACAACGCTACGCGCTGTTAACAACCAACTGCCCAACACTACAATAACAATGTTCCAACAATACAAATCAGCCACAGACTGCACACAGCACAGCCAGTGATTTTCGTACAGAGCGCTACGTAGCGTTACGAATATAAAAACCTAAACAGCCTACTTACAACCTATCAAACGAAAATATTGCATCACATAACGATGATCAGTTTTATCCAAGTTTACAAATTATGTGAGAGCGTTGCCTACTGATGGCTGCAAACAAATACTAAGCAACGTAGAACCGTCAATATCAAACTAAAGCTTTATAAGGTTGGTACTTTCTCCCATAGCCGTTTGTTTGAGACAACAACAGCTATCTATACAGGGTGATCATTAAAAAACCGACAACCGCCAGGGACGATTCCTGACTGGTAATGGAAGAGAAAAGGTCCTGTGAACACGTGTCCAGATATGGAAGGTGTACTTTCAACGACAAAAAATCGTCCTGGAGCACAGTACAGAGCTGCGTCGCATCCACGTGCAACAGGTGTTCAAAGGGGCCTCCGTGGGGTGCGATGTCATGCGGGTACACATTATCATACTATAACTTACATCATGTTAGCAGGCTACTTGCGTGGACTTGTACTAGGGTTCGTCTCAATATCCTCCAGATCTGGTGTACGAACAGTCCGCCGCCTCCCTGCACGTTTGTCTGTCTGGAAGGACCCATGAACAAACAGGCGCCCAAAAAGTACTTGGGCCGCGCGGAATGTCGGCACGGTAACTCAGCGTGTTCGGTCAGGGGGTTCGTTGCCCTCTGTAATAAAAAACTGAGTGAATGGATCAACGACGAATTGAAACGGGTGTCTTGCGACGTCCGCCCCGAACAGATACAACGAACGAAAATGAACAAAATGAGATAAAAAAGCGGTCTAAGGCGCTGCAGTCATGGACTGTGCGGCTGGTCCCGGCGGAGGTTCGAGTCCTCCCTCGGGCATGGGTGGGTGTGTTTGTCCATAGGATAATTTAGGTTAAGTAGTCTGTAAGCTTCGGGACTGATGACCTTAGCAGTTAAGTCCCATAAGATTTCGCACACATTTGAACATGTTGTGTCATGCGGTTGGTGCCTGTGAGAGACTCGTTTTGATATAGCCATGCTGCCTCTCGACCCTTTCCATCTGCTTGGCCGTCACAAACACCATCTCGGCTGGTTGCCGATATGAATACCGTACCATTCTGCTGCTTACAGTACGCTGCGTCAATCACACAGCTTGCAACACACGATGAAGACACGGCACCTAGTCCGAGGCATTGTCATTCGTCAGCGCCATCTACCGTGGCAACGATGCATTTCCGGACAGATATTCATAGGACCTTTTGTCCTCTATTTTCAGTCAGGACTCCGTCCGTGCAGATTGTGCGTTCTATTAATGTTCACCCAGTATGTCAGGCTGGCTACTTCCAGGATAGCCTTCGTAGTTGTAAAAGACACGTTTTCAATGGCGTTTCACACTTCAAATCCTATTGCTAGTTTCGGCGTAATTACAGTATTTAGAACAGAGGATTTATTTATTTTGAACATGAAGCCTATCGCTGTCTTACGCGGAAGTTCGTGGTTTCATACTCAAACAAGGAAATACCTCGCGTCAGCGAAGGAAGAAACCGTGTGTTGCACCAGCGTCCTACCATTACAAAAGGAGCACAGGGGAAATGTAACCTTCACTCTGTCTGTGGCGTTTGCGTGTCTCGAGTGTTGAAAGTTTGCAAACAAATATATATTTTTTACAAACCAAAAGAAGATGTACCTGCTACTTCTTTATGGAGAATGCATAAAGAACGTAGAAAGAACAGTAGAGTTGAGCGCACGGTGTTCAACAATATTGACAATTCAACTAGTGTGCAAGCATCTGTTATTGAAGGGGCGCTGGGATACTAAGCAGAGGCTAAACAGCAAGACACCGACGAGCGGAAGAACGAAATTTACTGTTCTGGCAGCTGTTGCTCACAGTCCATATGTTAGCTCCAGAGTAACTGCGAGTGCCTCTGAATAAGATAACCGAAGGTTTTTCGCGTTAGCGCGTAGTTTCCACTCGTTTCATGTGTCACTTCACCAGCAGACTGACCGGTGAGATCGCAGAACGCTGATGGAATTCTGGTACTCGGTTCTGATGCGATATCAGGACTATAGGTGCTTTCTTCAAGGAATTTTTATTACCCATGAATGTTCCTTAGCAAATCACGAAAAGTTGAATGTAAGAAACATGCGTTATTGGACCGGTGAGGAGCAGCACTGTCTGAGGCAGCCGGCCGGTGTGGCCGAACGGTTCTAGGCGCTTCAGTCTGGAACCGCGCGACCGCTACGGTCGCAGGTTCGAATCCTGCCTCGGGCATGGATGTGTGTGATGTCCATAGGTTAGTTAGGTTTAAGTAGTTCTAAGTTCTAGGGGACTGATGACCTCTGATGTTAAGTCCCATAGTGCTCAGACCCATTTGAACCATTTGTCTGAGGCAGGCTGAACATCAGAGTCAGTGGAGTGTGGAAGTTGGATGTGCGATTATTAGATATTACGTCATTCCTCCTACCTCGCTTGAGGAATCTTAACGGGTGAAAGATACACACAGTTCTTACGGAAGTGCTTCCGGCTATCTTAGCGGAAGTACCACATGAAGTATGTTGATCTACGACACGTGGTAAAGGAGCGGTGGGTACTCGGCTAACTAAAAAGCGCTCACCCAACTCTTAACTGGCCGCTGGACAGAACGTGGAGGCGTTGACGTGAACGTTCGCCTAATTTGCGTAGTTGGACTTATTTCTCAGGCCTAAATTCAAAGGGGAAGTTATGTCGTTCTAAATCATAATGAATATAATAACGAAGTCCAGTGCGCGATTCCCTTGTCTGTGTTACCACAGATAGCACGTAACTGTCTGCATTTACACTGGATTAGCAAACCGTATGAGGCCGAGTTAACAGGGGGTGGATAGAAATTTGGAAACACCACAAACACAACACATTACCGTGCGTAATAGGGTGTAGGAAACGCGTTAGCATTCAAAAGAGTTTCCACTCGTCTCGGAACGGATAAATACATAACCTGTATGGTTTTCAAGGGACTCTTCTTGCAGAATAAAATAAGGATGACGGAGGCGGCCATGAAACATGCTTCCTTCTCTCCAAAATGGACCACAAAGTTACAGTGATAATGAGGTCTGGTAACAACGGTTTCCAGGGGAGATCGGCAGCTCATCGTCGTTTTCATGAAACAAGTCATGGAAGATTCTAGTTGAGTGAACACGTGCCTTAACATCTTGGAAAACGCCATCACAGTTGTACCTTGGGATGGACCTCATCAGCCAAAATTGTCACATAATACTTGGCAATAACGTGGCGTTGCAGAATATCCATAGGACCCTTGGAACACAACAATAAGGCTGCCCAAATCATCACCGAACCCCCGCCAAGTATCGCTCTCGGGAGGTAAACTCGTCCAGAAGTTAGAAACTATGCGAAACAAGACTCATCCGGCCAAATAACACTCTTTCATCGCTCCACTGCACAGGTCTTATGGCTTCGGAATCACGTTCTGTTACGGGCTATGCCTCACAGATGAATGATTTTGGGATACCAGTTCGCCCTGCAATTCCCCGCTTGTGGTGCTGACAGGGTTCGCGAGTGGGACATTCAGTTCTACAGTGACTTTTGAAGTTGTCGTCCTCTTATTTTTAGTCACAATCCTCTTTTATGACCGTCCGTCACGATAACTCGACACGTGCTTTCGACCGCGTGACTTAGCGGATGATGTTTTTCTGATTTATCTTTGTAAATATTCGGTACAGTGCCTCTTGTAACAGCAAACACTTCGGCTACCTTAGTTAAGGAAGCGCACACCAATCGAGCACCAACAATTAGTCCACGTTCGAATTCACTTAGCTCCGACATAGTGCACTCACAATTAGACGGAACACTATCCTGATCACGTATCACACTTGCGAAGTTCTGAGGACTTCGCACAGGTGCCGCCGGTGGTCAGATACAGCGACGTAACCTGCAGGTTTGGCATCTACAGTTATGTTCAAACACACATTTCCCGCTGTGTTTCCATATTTTTTTCCAACCCATGTATATCTTGCTACGTCAGAGCAAAACACAGAATTTCTAATATTCCTACCAAATGGTTCAAATGGCTCTGAGCACTATGGGACTTAACATCTGAGGTCATCAGTCCCCTAGAACTTAGAACTACTTAAACCTAACTAACCTAAGGGCATCACAAACATCCATGCCCGAGGTAGGATTCGAACCAGCGACCGTAGCGGTCGCGCGGTTCCAGACTGAAGCGCCTAGAACCGCTCGGCCACACAGAAAATTCCTACCAACCTGGTGCCTTCCAGTAAGGTCATCTTCCCAGCAAAAAAGGTAGCACGTAGATCTTGAGTTTGCTGCTTTTGCTGTTTGTGTGTAATGGACCTATAACGAACTGGCTAAGTCTTTTTTCAACGAAATAATGAGGTGTGTAGTTTATCGGCATTTATTATGAACATTTCTTCAGATAACATAGCGAACTGAGCAATGATTTTGGGTAATCACGGGAATATCCACAAGTACCACACACAAAGTACCAGTCATTGCTATTGTCAAAATATAATTCTTTGGCGATTTCCACCTGAGCAACAAATATTTAAAAGTATAATAAGCCAAATTACACTTTCCTAAACTCGATAATAATCTGCATTTGCAGCAGGTATCCAATTTTGGACGCGCATTGCATTCCATACGACTTAGTACTCGATACTCCCTCCCCTCCGACTTAGCACTGAACTGTTTGGCACGATCCATCCCGTAGCTTGGAAATTCGGAACGAACTGATGACACGTGAAGTGATCTGGCTCTTTCTAGTGATTCAATTGTCTACTTGAAGGTAACAGCCGCGGGGGTAGCCGCTAGGTCTGAGGCGCCTTGTCAGGGCCCGCGCGGGTCCACCCGTCGGAGGTTCGAGTCCTCCCTCGGGTACGGGTGTGTGTGTTGTCCTTATTGTGAGTTAGTTTAAGTTAGATTAAGTAGTGCGTAAGTTCAGGGACCGATGAGCTCAGCAGTTTGGTCCCATAAGACCTTACCGCAAATTTCCAATTTGAAGATAATAATAAAATGTTGTTCTGATTACATAGTGATAGTGCAGTGTGAAACGTCCCCTTAGAAAAATTTATGAATGACTGTGCTGAAAAACCTCTTACATTATTTGATTTTCAAACAGCTGAGCAAAACCGAACGTACTCAGACATTTCGCTCTTTACCTATTCTCATCAACACTAAACTGACACACAATATTTTTAGCGCAACGCAATCTGACTTTCAACAATCCCTATAAAAGAATTGCCCTGACTATCAATAACCTATACCTTTCATGAATCACTTACCTCACAAAAATCTTCGTTACTCGAACTACTGCAATACAGCGAGCGCCAATACTGCCAATTAAATAAAGGTTCAAATGGCTCTGAGCACTATGGGACTTAACATCTATGGTCATCAGTCCCCTAGAACTTAGAACTACTTAAACCTAACTAATCTAAGGACATCACACAACACCCAGTCATCACGAGGCAGAGAAAATCCCTGACCCCGCCGGGAATCGAACCCGGGAACCCGGGCGCGGGAAGCGGGAACGCTACCGCACGACCACGAGCTGCGGACTTAATTAAAGGATTCTAACTACTAAAGGCACTAACTACTGATAGGCATAGTTAGCAAATGAGAGATTTTGATAGAGAACAAACAATGTATTTACCTTAATAGTGTTCAAAAGTCATAATATATATATCAGTTCATGACATCCCGTCTTACAAATTTACTGTCTCTGATGGACAACGTCCAGATCATCCGCTCTCAAAACTCCGCCATCTCTCTCCCCACATCCACCACTGCTGGCGCCTCACCCCCAACTGCGCAACGCTACGCGCTGTTCACATCCAACTGCCCAATACTACAATGGCAGATATTCCAACAATGCCAACCAGCCACAGACTGCACACAGCTCAGCCAGTGATTTTCATGCAGAGCGCTACGTGGCGTTACCAACATAAAAACCTAAACAGCCTACTTACAAGTGTTAAGAAGTTATCCCATACTGCTATGGACAAAATCTGAATGTTAATTTGGTGATAATTAGCAACTGAAAGTAAAATTCTTGATGCACCGGACAGAGGAAAATTCCTCGCTCCTTCATTTGAGCAGTCACTCGGAACACATGTCGATGCAGCTGGCAGGTGGCGCAATTTCCCACCATTGTACCTATCGTACTTGCCTCCCCCTACCTTACGACGTTACGGTCTGCTATTGTATCTTCACTCAGTTGAGATGTGATATGTGGGCTGGAATAAAGCCATTGCTCCAAGAACCAGAAATGTTACACCCCCTCCCTTGTGAGATTTCAGAAATTGGAACTTCCTCATAGACAACAGACTATGTTGAAATAAGTCATGCTCAGTGCATTTTCAATGAGAACAAGAAAAAAAAAGCAGAGACCTCTCAATAGTGATGCTATCATACTCAACTATTGTCCCTAATTCTCAAATTATTCTGTAAAAATCATTAAATTCAAGAAGCAAATACATAGAATGCTAATTTCAATATCTAATACTGCTAATGAGGATCCATAAAAGAAGCAAAAATATAAATAATTATTAATTAATTAATTAATTAGAGCTTTCTTGGTGACTGTTAATGTCAAATGTAAATTAATCCATTCAGTGTTATGTAAAAGCAATTACATCAGATAGTTACGATACCTGGGAGACAGTCTGGAGCCGCATGACCGCTACGGTCGCAGGTTCGAATCCTTCCTCGGGCATGGATGTGTGTGATGTCCTTAGATTAGTTTGGTTTAAGTAGTTCTAAGTTCTAGGGAACTGATGACCTCAGAAGTTAAGTCCCATAGTGGCTCTGAGCACTATGGGACTCAACATCTTAGGTCATAAGTCCCCTAGAACTTAGAACTACCTAAACCTAACTAACCTAAGGACATCACACACACCCATGCCCGAGGCAGGATTCGAACCTGCGACCGTAGCAGTCCCGCGGTTCCGGACTGCAGCGCCAGAACCGCTAGACCACCGCGGCCGGCTAAGTCCCATAGTCCTCAGAGCCATTTGAACCATTTTGAATCTGGGATACAAGTCACCAATATGAAACTGGAATGTCTCATCAAACAGTCCGAAGTAACACATGAATGATCATAATATTTAATAATCAATTTGGTAACATCGTTAAGGCTGGAATTCTACATAAGCAAGTCCTTCGATTACATTGGAAAACTTTACTACTGGCATCAGTATTTCGTCACTACATTACTTCTTTCCTTGTGCGAAGTGCCATCCTTTTATTTTATCACAATTCAGTATCATCACATTGATGTTGTTTCACATAATTAAACACTTGAACAATTTATAGAGATATGGAGACGAAAAATATTCTTTTAACTTGTGCAATGCAACTGGGACATCGCGTGGATCGGCCTCTGATGTCTGAACGTAATTCTGTAGTGTGACACTAAATACTGTGCTTAATATACGTAGCTCTGCGTCCTGCCTCTCGTGGGTCATTCATTAACCTCGAGTAATGAAGAACAGGTCTTAGGTGACGCTAATGGCCCACACAACGCTACTGGATCCTGCAGTCACACACATCTGCATCCGGTGTTTATAAGTTTGCTGCACAGTCTGCTACCGATTCGATTACCTTACAGACGCAGCGAGACTTGGCTGCGTTTGTCATCTCACACGTGAATATACGTCCTTGACCGGGAAGCTGCATCACTCATACTGCCAGTAAAAAATAGTATATCCATTAGGAGGTTTCCAGTTTACTCAACGTTTATTGGTGCAACGGTGCATAAGAAGTAAATGAAATGATTATATTTACAGATCAATAACACATTTCTGAAGTACCAGGTATCGACCCATCCTAAAACACTCATATTATTAAGTGGTGTAGTCTCCACGAACGGAAATGCAGACGCTGACTCTGACATCCAACTGATCGTACAGATGGCGAATATTGTCCCGGGATACGTTATTCCACGCCTGTCGACGTGTTCACATACACTACTGGCCATTAAAATTGCTACACCACGAAGATGACGCGTTACAGACGCGAAATTTAACCTACAGGAAGAAGATGCTGTGATGTGCAAATGATTAGCTTTTCAGAGCATTCACACAAGGTTGGCGCCGGTGGCGACACCTATAACGTGCTGACATGAGGAAAGTTTCCAACTGATTTCTCATACACAAACAGCAGTTGACGGGCGTTGCCTGGTGAAACGTTGTTCTGATGCCTCGTGTAAGGAGGAGAAATACGTACCATCACGTTTCCGACTTTGATAAAGGTCGGATTGTAGCCTATCTCGATTGCGGTTTATCGTATCGCGACATTGCTGCTCGCGTTGGTCGAGATCCAATGACTGTTAGCAGAATATGGAATCGGTGGGTTCAGGAGGGTAATACGGAACGCCGTGCTGGATACCAACGGCCTCGTATCACTGGCAGTCGAGATGACAGGCATCTTATCCGCATAGCTGTAACGGATCGTGCAGCCACGTCTCGATCCCTGAGTCAACAGATGGGGACGTTTGCAAGACAACAACCATCTGCACGAACAGTTCGACGACGTTTGCAGCAGCATGGACTATCAGCACGGAGACCGTGGCTGCGGTTATACTTGACGCTACATCACAGACAGGAGCGCCTGTTGTGTACTCAACGACGAACCTGGGTGCACGAATGGCAAAACGTCATTTTTTCGGATGAATCGAGGTTCTGTTTACAGAATCATGATGGTCGCATCCGTGTTTGGCGACATCGCGGTGAACGCACATTAGAAGCGTGTATTCGTCATCGCCATATTGACGTATCACCCGGCGTGATGGTATGGGGTGCCATTGGTACACGTCTCGGTCACCTCTTGTTCGCATTGACGGCACTTTGAACAGTGGACGTTACATTTTAGATGTGTTACGACCCGTGGCTCTACCCTTCCTTCGATCCCTGCGAAACCCGACATTTCAGCAGGATAATGCACGACCGCATGTTGCAGATCCGGTACGGGCCTTTCTGGATACAGGAAATGTTCGATTGCTGCCCTGGCCAGCACATTCTTCAGATCTCTCACCAACTGAAAACGTCTGGTCAATGGTGGCCAGGCAACTGGCTCGTCGCAATACTCCAGTCACTACTCTTGATGAACTGTGGTATCGTGTGGAAGCTGCATGGGCAGCTGTACCTGTACACGCCATCCAAGCTCTGTTTGACTCAATGCCCAGGCGTATCAAGGCCGTTATTACGGCCAGAGGTTGTTGTTCTGGGTACTGATTTCTCAGGATCTATGCACCCAAATTGCGTGAAAATGTAGTCACATGTCAGTTCTAGTATAATATATTTGTCCAATGAATACCCGTTTATCATCTGCATTTCTTCTTTGTGTAGCAATTTTAATGGCCAGTAGCGTAGTTATGCTCGAGTTGTCTTCTCGCACCATCATATCCTACACGTGCTCGATTGGAGGTAAATCCACATATCGTGTCGACCAGGGGAGTTGCTGCATGTCTTACAGAGTATATTGAGTTTCTCGGTTAGCGTGTGGGCAAGCATTATCCTGTTGGAACATCACATGACCTCTCTGTTGCAAGAACGACGAAAGAACGGGTCTAGCAACATTCTGCACTACCCAGCGCTGCTTAGCGTCCCCTCCAGAAACACCAAAAGTAAACGAGAGTTGTAGCTTATCGTACCCCACAGCTTAAGGTCTGTGGTGGGGCCAGTGTGTCTTGGACGAATGCATTCTGCGTGACAGCACTCACCAGGTCTACGTCATATGAACAAACGACCATCATTTTCATGCAGGCAAACTCTGTCTTCATCACTGAAGACGACGGTGCGCCATTCCATCTTCGAAGTGATGCTCTGATGCATCAGTCGACCCATGCACGTCGATGGTGTGGCGTGAGTAGAAGATGGGCTAGAAGTGTGCGTGCTCGTAGTCCCACCAGTTCGCAACAGTTCGTGTTGACATGTCTGGGCTCACAGGCCCTCTTATCGGTTGTAGCTGTACGACCTGCCACTGTAGCCCTTACAGTACGACGACCCTGGCGGGCGCCTGTGCTGCGTCCAGTCTTGCCTACGGGTGTGAGAAAGTTCACGTGATCACTGGCACCAGCATCGTTGCACAGTTGACGCAGCACATACAACTGGTGTGACAATTCTCCGAAAGGACCGTCCCACCACTCGGAAGGCCACAATATGACCTCTTTCTAACTCGCTCATTTGGCTGTAGACAGCACGAGTGCGTCTCCTTGACATGATTACCTGCTTGCTTCACACATTTGCATCACACGGAGCCTTCTGGTTGTGAGTATTCTCTGTTAACCCTGTGGCGCATAGCGTCCACTACAGTGGACAGCTGTTAATGGTCGCTTCTTTGGCATGTTCAATCAGTCCTGAGACTGCAAATGCACACAGTTCACTGCGGTGGGCACTCCCTACTGGTGTTGTGTCCTGCATGCATTTGCAGCCTCATAACTGATTGAAACTGCCAGAGAATTGACCATTAAAAGTTGTCCACTGCAGCGAAATTCATGCACCACAGGGTTAAAGGATAGGAACAGATAACGCTCTGGTAGCTAAGGTACTACGCTATCTGTTGGCGGATGACGTTTCAACGATTATCAGTACATCTATTACCCCCTAGATACATTTACGGTCACCGATCAAAATCGACGTCGTCTTTTCAGGTTTACTAATTTTTCTCTGGCAGTGTATGTCACTGGTTTCTATAAAAAAAATTACATAGAGTGGGTATTGAATTTAATTTCACAATAGTGCGTCTTCTTTAGAGATGCTTTAGAAAAATAAATAATGTATAGTGAATACATCGTTGCTTTCACTCGACAATCAGCGAGAAGTTCGTTTTGGTATATTGTTACCTGTTATCTATCTTTATTATCCCCAGACATGTACCATGTACTGTTTAATCATTACGTCTTGATCACTTACCTTCTTTTTGAGTACTCCGTTTCTTCCTGCTGAGGCGAACTCAAGTAATGTTACGTATTTTTGTGTCATTCGTTTTTCGAAAGCTGTCATTATCGTCAAATAAATCATCTTACTTCTTTGTTTTCATATAAAATGTGTTAATCTATAAAACATGTTCAGTAATAACTCATATGCAGCTGATCTTTGTGTACTTGTTGCTATGAAAACTTGTTCTACTGTTTTGCTTGAGGCTTTGTAACTCTTTCAAACATTTATAAATTGCGATAGTGAATATTCTTTTCACAGGCTCTCTGAAAGTATTTCAGATATGTTCGTTTTACAGGCGCATTTATGTTTCTCAGTGAGTATACATATCTCTGTGCTGCCCAAAACTTCTGGCTCTGTAGCCTACCTTCAGTTAACAGTCGAATAATTGCGATAATTTATGCGCAGACTACGTATATATCTTGGCGCAATCACGAAATACCTTTGCTTGCGGTTAGTAGTATTTAACTTAGATATAAAAACTGTTTCTCAAAATGTCTCTCTGCAGTTTGTTAATTGCAGAACATCGGTATATACAGGCAATGTAATGTCACAGTTTGCACTTTGTGTAGATATACCAACGCTAAATACTAAGAGAAGTAGAGTTATATAGTTGAAGTTAGCTTTGTAGATTAGTACAGGATAGCTGGAGGATCTATCTGCACATAAAATAAAATTGAAGTAATGCAGTTAATGGTTCAAATGGGACTCAACATTTGTGGTCATGAGTCCCCTAGAACTTGGAACTACTTAAACCTAACTAACCTAAGGACATCACACACATCCATGCCCAAGGCAGGATTCGAACCTGCGGCCGTAGTAGTCGCGCGGTTCCGGACAGAGCGCCTAGAACCGCGAGACCACCGCGGCCGGCAATGCAGTTAATGATTTGGGACACTGTAATCTTCACGTAAGTGGTTTGCGTAGCACCAAACTCCCTGAGATAACCTCTCTAATTATCTTGGTCGTGTCTTTTTCAACCTCGTTCAACTATGTTTTATGTTTCCGCTATTCTGTAAAACTCTTGTGTTTTCTTAATAGCTTCCTCCATTTATGTGACTCTGAAATGTGCCCCTTCGTCTTCTTGACAGGGTACAACTAAATTTATATTATCTTCCAAAGCCGCGAAGTGTATCATTGCTGTCCATGGCGTGGCGTCTGGCTTGATTGCTCTCATTACACGTGTTCACTCTCCATCTGCATTTTTTCTCCACCATTCCTGCCCGTGTCTGTTGCCTTACAGTGAATCTAATTGCTCAAAGACAGGCATTAAACTTTGATAATGTGTTTCTCGTGCTGACACTGTTAGTTTCAGCATCCCAATTGCAATCAGGTCGGATTCTTTTAGTGTGTCGGTCGAATACATGTTTTTTTCCTAATAGTTTTGCATGCATTCCTTGCAGCTCTCTCAGTCACTACTAACAAAACTTCTGTTTTCTAAAGCTACTTTGTGTGCCGCTTGACCTGCACTGGTTCACAAACACTTGCGCAAATTCATCACAAGTTCTGCTTACACCTATCATTCCTGTTCCCTGTAGTATTACACCCCCATGAAATCTATTGGCAGACCACCAGATTTTATTGTTGTTCTGGCCAGTGTTCTGGAATTGTGCCCTCAAACTGCTGAATGAAAGCCCCAATATATATATTTCCGCTTACTGAAAAATGATGGAATTTTCAGGCACTAAGATAGTCTGCTAAATCACTTACCTTGACAGTACTTTTCACTTCTTCCTATTCATACTATGTTCCTAATCTTAGTTAAATTTCCCCTGCTATTTTAGTGATGAGATTTGGTATGCCTCAGTTTCTCTACCTTTTCTCCAGTTTCTCCCAATTTGATCTGAATCACAAGTGTTTACAATTTGATTCTGCTTTGGAGTTCATACAGGTAAGTCTATATTTTTATTCTACACACTTCTGCTTTTGAGTGTTGCTATTGGTGTTTTACATTACAAGTTTCGGTGGCTTCACTTTGTATCTTAAAGCTTACACTAAACTTATAGTTTAATTGATTAATGAATACTGCATGAGCTTCAATTTTTTCATTATATGTTTTAATTCTTCTTTCAATCAATTATTTATTTTATCCTGATCTTGAGCTAAATTTTTGATTAACTCTTATGTTTATGCATATATTTCTTTGAATTAGTTTTTCTGTGGTCTGCTTCGATTTTTGCTGACAAGACTTTGATTATTGTATTCAAGAATGATTCTGGTGAAAGATTTTGGTTTTGTCCTGTAACGTTGCCCTTTTTTATTACTTTCATTTGGCAATGTGACAGCTCTACATACTTTCTCTGTTCATTTGAGATGAGATAAGAGATTCTGCATCTCTGCCATCCTCACCCAAATTTACCACTTCGATGCAGTCATTTATTCTCAGACATACTACTTATAACTTCACTATCTGTCATTTGTAGTTGATCTGAAGGATCATTGCTTCCAGTGTTAACCTGCACTCCATCCCTCGCCTCCCCTTCATTTACCTTTCTACAATTTATACCATTAATGAGATATTTACAAAGCTTTTCCCATACACAAATGACTAGGGAATACACTTCTATTATTTCTAGTTCACTTCATTTCTACTACCAGCTATTACGCGCACTGAACTAAGCCATGCAGTATAAGTCTTACTCATGTTTTCTGCGGTTGCGTAATGACGACGTTAGGTCTCGAACTGCTGCGAGATCTATTCGCTCGTCCTTAAGGTGCACGGATGTGTCTCGTTTGTGTTGTTTCCTGGTATAACAGCGATGGTTCCACATATTATTGCCGTCTGCTCAGCATTCGCGTAAGTCATATCCTGTGTGTATGATATTAGTTTGAAACAGGTTTAGCCTTTAGGATGTTTTCATAGACTACAGTCGTGAAAAAGTAAAGAAAATTTAGTTCGTAGCACAGTTGCACAAAGTTCAGTATTATATGGCACAGTCACATTAATATTACCACCTATCAGAAGCCTGAATAACCACCTTCTGCAATACGGAAGTGCAGCAAGAGAGTCAGTGAGGTTCTGGAACGTACCAACAGGGACCTGGGGCCACGCCGGCTCCAGTATCGTGGCCAGCTGCGTTAGGGTCCTCAGTTGAGAATCCAAAGCGCGAGCAACCCTATCGAGATGGTCCCACAAAGTCGCTATGAAGTTTAAATCTGGGGAGTTAGGTGTCCAGTAGAGTACGGTAAACTCATTCTGGTACTCTTCAAACTATGCACATACACTGCGAGCTGTGTGACACGTTGCATTGTCCTGCTGATAGATGCCGTCGTGTCGAGGAAAAAATAAATTGCATGTAGGGGCGGACATGATCCCCAAGGATAGTTGCATACTTGTGTTGGTACACTGCGTCTTCCAGAATGACGAGATCACACAGGGAATGCCACGAAAACATTCCCCATACCGCAATGCTCCCTCCTCCGGCCTGGCTGTTTCCGAAGATTGTTGCAGGTCCGTACACAAGAGCCATCTGTTCGATGGAGCATAAGGCGTGAATCATCCGAAAATGCCATCTGTCCGCATTCAGTGGGCGTCCCGTTGCAGTATTGGCTCGCAAATTTCAACCGTAGTAGCCAATAAATAGAAGTCAGCATCGGTGCACGAACCACGCTCCTGCTGCGTAGACCCATACCATACGCAGAAGCGTTCACTGAACGACGTTGAGGAGAAACTGTTGGTAGCCCATTGATTCATCTGGGCAGTTGAAATGGTTCAAATGGCTCTGAGCACTATGGGACTTAACAGCTATGGTCATCAGTCCCCTAGAACTTAGAACTACTTAAACCTAACTAACCTAAGGACATCACACAACATCCAGTCATCTCGAGGCAGAGAAAATCCCTGATCCCGCCGGGAATCGAACCCGGGAGCCCGGGCGTGGGAAGCGAGAACGCTACCGCACGACCACGAGCTGCGGACCATCTGGGCAGTCATCTGCTCGTCAGTTGCATGTCTATTTGCACGTACACATCTCCGCATCCGTCGTTCACCCTTGTCATCTATGGGCCGTGGTGCACTGGAGTTGCCTCGGCGCCGCTTATGGACAGTGTCGTTTTGTCATGCACGGTATACTTTAACAACGGCGGCATGCCAACAGTTTATAGACTTAGCTGTTTCGGAAATGTTTCCACCCTTGGCTCGAAAGCCAATGATCTTGCCCATTTGGACGTCAGACAAATCGCTCCGTTCCCACGTTACGACAAAGACTGCACTGTTTTCCCGAGTGCTCCCGAGAAGTTTTATATATCCTCCACTGCTAGTGCTGCCACCTTCCGCCTGTGACGGGTTATTGCACTTTAACGTCGATCACAGGCGGTTGTCACATTAATGTGACTGTGGACCCTGTATTATTTTCTAACTTAACAATTCCAAGGCTCGCTCGCTTAAAATTCCTGTTCCCACCTGGAATGCCATGCACGGTGTTCCAAATCGCATTGGATATAACAATCTAATTCAGTGTGCGAATCCCCTTTCTCTTTTCCCGCAGATGGAATGTAACTATTTCCATTTGTACTGGAATAGCAACACGTGCAACTAATCATCATCATTTCACCTCTTACATCAGCAAAGATCATTATTCACAATGTTGATAACGGCTGTGATGTGGGGTCTGAGTGGGGTACTGTGAAGTGGGGGGTGCTCCAGGGATCAGTGTTGGGGCCGCTCCTGTTCCTTATTTATATAAATGATATGCCCTCTATAACGGGTATCTCTAAAATATTTCTGTTTGCTGATGACACTAGCTTGGTAGTAAAGGATGTTGTGTGCAACATTGGCTCGGTTTCAAAAAGTGCAGTACACGACCTCAGTTCATGGCTTGTAGAAAATAAACTAAAGCTAAATCACAGTAAGACTCAGTTTTTACAGTTTCTAACACACAATTCAACAAAACTTGACGTTTTAATTTCGCAGAATGGGCATATGATTAGTGAAACTGAACAGTTCAAATTTCTAGGTGTTCAGGTAGATAGTAAGCTGTCGTGGAAAGCCCACGTTCAGGATCTTGTTCAAAGACTTAATACTGCCATTTTTACTATTCGAACAGTATCAGAAGTGAGCGATCGTTCGACAAGAAAATTAGTCTACTTTGCATATTTTCATTCGCTATTGTCGTATGGTATTATATTTTGGGGTAACTCTTCACATTCTAAAAGGATATTTTTGGCTCAGAAACGGGCGGTTCGGGCAATAAGTGGTGTTAGTTCACGAACCTCTTGTCGACCTCTGTTCATGAGTCTGGGTATTTTGACATTGGCCTCTCAATACGTATATTCCTTATTGTCGTTTCTTGTTACCAATATTAGTTTATTCCCAAGAAAAAGCAGCTTTCACTCGGTTAATACTCGGCAGAAATCAAAGCTGCATTTGTATCGGGCTTCCTTCACTCTTGTGCAAAAAGATGTGCAGTATACTGCTGCATCCATTTTCAATAAGCAAAAATCTTAGCAGTAATCCACGCGCTTTCAAATCGAAACTGAAGAGCTTCCTCATGGGTCACTCCTTCTATTCTGTCGAGGAGTCCCTTGAAAAATTAAGCTGATTTTTATTGAATTGCTGACAGCGTTTACTTAAACTTATGGACTGACTTTGTTAAGGTTCATGAACATTTATTTTTATCTGTTATTACGTTTATGTTGTAATTTCATGTGCTGACACGTTCCATGACCTTGGAGATTTGCTCCTCAATTTGGTCCTACGGAACTTGACGAGTATATAAAATAAAATAAATTCATCCCCATCGATGCGCAAGTCGCCGAAGTGGCCTCAAATCGAAAGACTTGCACCCGGCGAACGGTCTACCCGACGGGAGGCCCTAGTCACACGACATTTACATTTAACGGCCACGTCGAAGCAAAACACAAAATTTATAATATTTCCTCCAACCTATCATTTTCAAGCGATGTCTTCCTCCCAACGCAAAGGTAGCACGTAGATCTTGAGTCTGCAGCTTGTGCCATGAGACTGTATAGGAACTACAACGAACAAGCGAAGTTCAGTAGTTTATAGCATCCTGAATAACAATGTTGCGTAATCATGTGTATGCCTGCAATTGTCACATGTAATAACAATCATTTCTGTTGGTCAAAACACAATTCTTCAGCACTTCCCAGCTGAGTAACAAATATTTATAGCATGTCAAAAGTCCAATTGCAATTTCCTTAACTAAATAATTATCTGCATCGCTCGCAGGTACACGATCTTCTATGCGCATTGCGTAACACCGGACTTAACACTCAGCGCTCACTCCTATCAGACGCAGCACTGAACTGTTTGGCGCGAACCACCTCGTTAGTTGGTAATTCGTAATGAAGCCGATGACGCACGAAATAATTTGACTCCTTCTAGTCTTTCAATTGCCTACTTGAAGTTGTTAATAATGCAGAGGCTTCCCGAAAATCATTCTTCCCACTCGTTATTCGCGAGTGGAAAAGGGTAGGGGAGGATCAGTTAACTTTATCACCCTGTATGTTAATGGAGCACATATGAACCATCTTTGTTTTGCTGATACCATTGTAGTGTTTGTTTCTAGTGCAGACAAACGTCAACCTCTAAGGTAGAAACCAACAGAAAAAGCTAGAAAGTAGGCCTTAAAATCAATAACAATACGTTTAAGTAATATATTTCAGTACATTCATTATGGATGACGAGCTGCACCTGCGATTTAAATTGGCGATCTATTTGAGTCTATATATACAACCAATTGGTTTTTCTGGATTTTTTGGTACGATTTATTTTTTGCGCCATTTACTAATTTTCAATCCACTGCAGGTTCATCATCAGATGGAGGTATTACAAAAATGTTATCTGGGCCATGTGCAACTGGACGCTGTGGTCGTGATGCTGGCGGAAATAACGCACTTGAGCTCTCGGCAACGAAAAGTTTATGAAACGAAGAGGTTGTTACGTTTTGCATACTTACAGTGCATTGCCGCGTGGTATTAATGGCAGATCTGTTCGGATAGTGTACATTTTCAGGCTACCAACGCATATACGAGTACACAGTATTTAGCTGCACTTGGTTTTATTCTTATTCTTAGTAAACACTGAATGTAAGCATAAAGAATGTGAATACGATAGATATCAAGTTTGTCACATCATATTCTTTGGCATAAGATGTACTTTATTACAGAATAAATATTTATAAGAGTAGCTAATGGACGCAAGTGAATCTTGCTAACTGCAGGTGTGTTCTTACATCGGCAGTATACACCTAATTTGGATTAAAAAGTTACACAAAAGATAAGCAAATAGAGTAAAAAATTAACTAAATAATATTAACTACATATGTGACAGTTTTTCGTCATGTGGCCATGATAATATAAATAATAAATAGCAAAACAGTAATGAGTAAAGAGACACAGTGCCATAGTTGTAACATGACTAATAGAATAATTATTTATGCAGGAAGATGAATATATCTTAATATTGTCTTTTTTGGTGTTTTGGTACCAGGCTGTCTTGGAAATTCTGGAAGAGACAGTTGTCTGTTGATTCGGTTTATTCATTCAGGCTTTTGGATGTGATTTTAACTTGTCAATGTAAATCTCTAATTGTTCGAGGAGTGGGGTTGCCAGTTTGAGTAAAAAATGGAAGGGCGATGACTCGTTATTTGTTTATAACAATGTTTTCAAAACTAAAATACACGGACATATTATATCACACAAAAAATTACGTAGCTCTTCCCTACATTTCCGGAATTACCCTTTTCCTTAATTTGATGGCGATTGCATTGCGTTGTGCGTGTCGTCTCAGATCAGTCTGTGCACTGTGCGAAGTACTGAGATGCTTCCTACACAAATTACGAAAAGTTTGGCTCTCGTCTGGTCCTCACTTAACCCACGAAAACATACCTTCTCATTTCTTGAGATATATTTGGTTATGTGTACCTGTAAATTTAAACT
The DNA here is from genome assembly GCF_023898315.1 of Schistocerca nitens. NCBI lineage: Eukaryota > Metazoa > Arthropoda > Insecta > Orthoptera > Acrididae > Schistocerca > Schistocerca nitens. The sequence goes on from NC_064618.1 coordinate 669,512,983, forward strand.
TTTTTCGCGTAGTAGTCTTCGATGGAGTCTCTTCGCTCTAAAGCATTTTAACTGGAAACCGATTTTCTAGTGAAGACTAGCGGATTGAGAACACACGCCGAACCATGTTTGAATCCGATGGAGACGCTGGAGAAAGCAAAGTAGATTAGTCTCGTTGGTTATTGTTTTGGTTTGGAAGCTCAAGCAGTGCCAACGTTTACTAAATTCAGCATAAACAAAGAAACTATAACAAAGTTATTTCCCAAGTAGATAAGTTTAAGAACATATTTATTCCATAAAATATAATTTGTTACAGACAGAAATACAAAAATGTCGAGGAGATCCATCTGTAACCCTTTGTCAACAATGTTTAAGGAAGAAATTTAGTCACTGACATCACCAACAGAATGTTCACAGTTAGAAATGTGACACAAAGCTGGACTTGAGTAGGAGGGCATCCATTCATTCTGGGTTGCAGGTTGAAAAATTTCTCTCTGTTTGTTCTACATAGAAGCAAGAACTTTGTATAAGTCGGAGTTTTGATGCCACTTTAGTGAATTCGTTATTGTGAACAGTCTTATGTTGTAGTTTATTGTCTGTATGGAATACTATTATTGTATTATGTGGTCTGAAAAGATCTTCAGATTTTTACTACATTTTGCCAAGGAATGAAAAACTGGAAAATTTTAGAATTCCATTTTCAGCATACAATGGTGATGATGGCTGCTTTAGTTTGCTTTGGATTTCTTCAAGTAGGGTGTTTGTGAGGGATGGATCATATTAATTATTTTGGGTTATAGTAGATGTATCTGTTTCACTGCTGAGGATGTAGATCATATAGTTCACAGCTGATTTAAAGAAAGTGATACTACGTTGGCTCGGGTGGCATAGGGCATTGTTAAGGACAACATAACCATACGGTACTGTATGGTTATATGATGATGGCATCCTCTTGGGTAAAATATTCCGGAGGTAAAACAGTCCCCCATTCGGATCTCCGGGCGGGGACTACTCAGGAGGACGTCGTTATCAGGAGAAAGAAAACTGGCGTACTGCGGATCGGAGCGTGGAATGCCAGATCCCTTAAGCGGGCAGATAGGTTAGAAAATTTAAAAAGGGAAATGGATAGGTTAAAGTTAGATATAGTGGGAATTAGTGAGGTTCGGATTCAGGAGGAACAAGGCTTTTGGTCAGGTGAATACAGGGTTATAAATACAAAATCAAATAGGGGTAATGCAGGAGTAGGTTTAATAATGAATAGGAAAATAAGAGTGCGGATAAGCTACTACAAACAGCAGAGTGAAAGCATTATTGTGGCCAAGATAGACACGAAACCCACGCCTACTATAGTAGTACAAGTTTATATGCCAACTAGCTCTGCAGATGATGAAGAAATTGAAGAAATGAATGATGAGATAAAAGAAATTATTCAGGTAGTGAAGGGAGACGAAAATTTGATAGTCATGGGTGACTGGAATTCGAGAGTAGGAACAGGGAGAGAAGGAAACATAGTAGGTGAATATGGATTGGGGGTAAGAAATGAAAGAGGAAGCCGTCTGGTAGAATTTTGCACAGAGCATAACTTAATCATAGCTAACACTTGGTTCAAGAATCATGAAAGAAGGTTGTATACATGGAAGAACCCTGGAGATACTATAAGGTATCAGATAGATTATATAATGGTAAGACAGAGATTTAGGAACCTGGTTTTAAATTGTAAGACATTTCCGGGGGCAGAAGTGGACTCTGAACACAATCTATTGGTTATGAACTGTAGATTAAAACTGAAGAAACTGCAAAAAGGTGGGAATTTAAGGAGATGGGACCTGGATAAACTGACTAAACTAGAGGTTGTACAGAGTTTCAGGGAGAGCATAAGGGAACAATTGACATGAATGGGGCAAAGAAATACAGTAGAAGAAGAATGCAGTAAATGAAGCAGGCAAAAAGGAATACAAACGTCTCAAAAATGAGATCGACAGGAAGTGGAAAATGGATAAGCAGGGATGGCTAGAGGATAAATGTAAGGATGTAGAGGCTTATCTCACTAGGGGTAAGATAGATACTGCCTACAGGAAAATTAAAGAGACCTTTGGAGATAAGAGAACCACTTGTATGAACATCAAGAGCTCAGATGGAAACCCAGTTCTAAGCAAAGAATGGAAAGCAGAAAGGTGGAAGGAGTATATAGAGGGTCCATAGAAGGACGATGTACTTGAGGACAATATTATGTAAATGGAAGAGGATGTAGATGAAGACGAAATTGGAGATAAGATACTGCGTGAAGAGTTTGACAGAGCACTGAAAGACCTGAGTCGAAACAAGGCCCCAGGAGTAGACAACATTCCATTAGAACTACTGACGACCTTGGGAGAGCCAGTCATGACAAAACTCTACCATCTGGTGAGCAAGATGTATGAGACAAGCGAAATACCCTCAGATTTCAAGAAGAATATAATAATTCCAATCCCAAAGAAAGCAGGTGATGATAGATGTGAAAATTACCGAACTATCAGTTTAATAAGTCACAGCTGCAAAATACTAACGCGAATTCTTTACAGACGAATAGAAAAACTGATAGAAGCCGACCTCGGGGAAGATCAGTTTGGATTCCGTAGAAATATGGGAACACCTGAGGCAATACTGACCCTACGACTCATCTTAGAAGCTAGATTAAGAAATGGTAAACCTACGTTTCTAGCATTTGTAGACTTAGAGAAAGCTTTCGACAACGTTGACTGGGATACTCTCTTTCAAATTCTAAAGAAGGCAGGGGTAAAATACAGGGAGTGAAAGGCTATTTACAATTTGTACAGAAACCAGATGGTAGTTATGAGTCGAGGGACATGAAAGGGAAGCAGTGGTTGGGAAGGGAGTGAGACAGGGTTGTAGTCTATCCCCGATGTTATTCAATCTGTATATTGAGCAAGCAGTAAAGGAAACAAAAGGAAATTCGGAGTAGGTATTAAAATCCATGGAGAAGAAATAAAAACTTTGTGGTTCCTGGATAAACTGACTAAACCACAGACGAGAGACAGTAAAGGACTTGGAAGAGAAGTTGAACGGAATGGACAGTATCTTGAAAGGAGGATATAAGATGAACATCAACAAAAGCAAAACGAGGATAATGGAATGTAGTCGAATTAAGTCGGGTGATGCTGAGGGAATTAGATTAGGAAATGAGACACTTAAAGTAATAGATCAGTTTTGCTATTTGGGGAACAAAATAACTGATGATGGTCGAAGTAGAGAAGATATAAAATGTAGCCTGGCAATGGCAAGGAAAGCGTTTCTGAAGAAGAGAAATTTGTTAACATCGAGTATAGATTTAAGTATCAGGAAGTCGTTTCTGAAAGTATATGTATGGAGTGTAGCCATGTATGTAAGTGAAACATGGACGATAAATAGTTTGGACAAGAAGAGAATAGAAGCTTTCAAAATGTGGTGCTACAGAAGAATGCTGAAGATTAGATGGGTAGATCACATAACTAATAAGGAGGTATTGAATAGAATTGGGGAAAGAGGAGTTTGTGGCACAACTTGACAAGAAGAAGGGACCGGTTGGTAGGACATGTTCTGAGGCATCAAGGGATCACAAACTTAGTATTGGAGGGCAGCGTGGAGGGTAAAAATCGTAGAGGGAGACCAAGAGATGAATACACTAAGCAGATTCAGAAGGATGTAGGTTGCAGTAAGTACTGAGAGATGAAGAAGCTTGCACAGGATAGAGTAGCATGGAGAGCTGCATCAAACCAGTCTCAGGACTGAAGACCACAACAACAACAACAACAAAAAGGACAACATCAGTGGTAGTGGATATTCTGTATTTTTGCGAGGTATATTTGTTATTGTGATTGGAAAGAGTCACATTAAAAAACTAATTTCTTCAGTTGCCTGATGCTCAACTGTGTATTCGATACCTGGGTGCACTTTATTCATTTCATCTGCTACGTTCTTTAGTTCTTCTTTTGGACCACTGAAAAAAATTATCGCACCATCCACATGTATTTTACAATACACAATTGTCTCTGTAAATTGTGGGTGAGTTAAGAAGAATCCTTGTCTAGGTTATATATAAACAGATCATCATTCAAGTGTACAAGTCTGCTGCCCATTGTCACACGACTTTTTTGCAGGTAAAACTTGCTATTGAACACAGTGGAACACCTTTAGGATGAGTTAAAAGGTTGACTACGCTCCAGACCCTAGCGTCCAATACCACCACCTTCTCTTGTTTCGGCTCCTGGGGCTGTCATTCCTCCACAGTCATTCAGACATCTCAGTGGAAGTGTCCCCAGGAGAGCTGAAGCCGCCATAAAGGGAAAAGTGGGCACAGCCATGTTAGTGTGCACTAACACAGGTCTAGGTGCCTTTGATCGTATAGTGTGGCTACCGAGCACCTATTAGAATGGAACAATGCACTTTTTTAATGGTCTTAGAAACAACTTGGAGAGAGGAGTTAACGTATGTTAAGGTTTCGCAATAAAATTTTCACGTGAATAGTTAGGATTCGAAAGCCGTTAAAAAGGTATGTCGTTTTATTAGTAAAGTTTCTGCAGACACTTACTTTTTATATCAGCCAGCTACAAGTGCTTGGTCGTTATTTTAGTCTTCTTCTGCTGTTAAGAGTTATTGGAATACGTTTTATTGCTTTATAGGTTGTGGGAGTCTGTCAGTGTGGTGACTTCCTACGACCATGAGTGAGACTGGGAGACATTAATTGTAATTTTAAACAACACTGTTTTAGAAGAATGAAATTTTCACTCTGCAGCGGAGTGTGCGCTGATATCAAACTTCCTGGCAGATTAAAACTGTGTGCCGGACGGAGACTCGAAATCGGGACCACTGTCTTTCGCAGGCAAGTGCTCTACCAACTGAACCGTCCAAGCACTACTCACGACCCCTCCTCACAGCTTCAATTCTGCCGGTACTTCGTATCCTACCTTTCAAACTTCACAGAAGCTCTTGTGCGAACCTTGCAGAACTAGCACTCCTGAAAGAAAGGATACTGCGGAGACATGGCTTAGCAACAACCTGGAGTAGAGCACTTGCCAGTGGAAGGCAAAGGTCCCGAGTTCGAGTCTCGGTCCGGCATACAGTTTTAATCGGCCAGGAAGTTTCCAGATCGTATTTTACTCTATTATAGTATTTTAAACATTTTAATCGTATTGATCTCTAATTATTTTAGTGAGGTTACCGATATCCCCATGGTCAGGAGCCCTTAAGGAACCAATACTTGAAGCGTATTTCTCTATCCAGTCTATGTTAATTTTACGCCAAACCTTTGTCTCATGTGTGGGAACGCTATTGATCGTATAACTTGTACCAGACATTGAGTACCTGCTGGGCATTATACTGAACCTAAAAAAATGTTGCTGAAGGTGCTCCTTTTTCAAAAATTTGTAGAAAACGAAATGATACAAAAATTTGATGCTTCTTCATTTATAATTTTGTTTAGAAGATATTAAAACAGAATTTCACATTATTTGGGGACCCATAGTTATATATGGTTACTACACTGAGGTGACAAAAAATCGTGGGATAGCGACATGCACATGTACAGATGCCAGTAGTATCACGTACACAACGTATAAAAGAACAGGGCATTTCCGGAGCTGACATTTGTGCTCAGGTGATTCACGTGGAAAGGTTTCTGATGTTATTATGGTCGCACAACAGGAATTAACAGACATCGAACACAGAATGGTAGTTGGAGCTAAACGCATGGGACACTCCATTTCGGAAACCGTTAAGGAATCAAATATTCCGAGAGCCACAGTGTCAAGAGCGTGCGAGAATGCCACATTTCAGAAATTATCTCTCACCACAGACAATGCAGAAGCCGATGGCCTTCACTTAACGACCGAGAGCAGCGGCATTCGCGTAGAGTTGTCAATGCTAACAGACAAGCAACACTTCGAGAAATAACCGCAGAAATCAATGTGGGACTTACGACGAACGTATCCGTTAGAAAAGTGCGGCGAAATGTAGCGTTAATACGCTACAGCAGCAGACGACCGACGCGAGTGGCTTTGCTAACAGCAGCATATCCCCTGTAGCGCCTCTCCTGAGCCCGTGACTATATCGGTTGGACCCTAGACTACTGGAAAGCCGTGGCCTGGTCAGACGAATCCATTTGGTAGGAGCTGATGACAAGGTTCGAGTATGGCGCAGACCCCACGAAGCCATGGACCTCAGTTGTCAAAAAGGCACTGCGCAAGCTGGTGGTGGCTCCATAATGATGTGGGCTGGTTCCTCCAGTCCAACTGTACGATCATTGACTGCAGATGGTAATGTTCGGGTGCTTGGTGACCATTCATGGAGTTCCTGTTCCCAAACAACGGTGTCATGTCATCGGGCCACTCTTGCTCGCGAGTGGTCTGAAGAAGTTTCTGAACAATTCGAGTGAATTATTTGATACCCAGATCGCCCGACATGAATCCGAACGAACATTTATGGAACATAATAGAGAGGTCAGTTCGTGCATAACATCCTACACCGACAACATTTTCGTAATTATGGACGACAATAGAGGCACCAGGCTCAAAATTTCTGCAGGAAGCTTCCAACGATCTGGTGAGTCCACGACATATCAAGTTGCTGCACTAAACCGGACAAAAGGAGGTCCGACACAATATTAGGAGGTTTCCCATGACTTGTGTCACTTCAGTGTAAATTTAATTGAGTATCTTGAGTAATTCTTCAGAAAAAGGGACTTATCTTGCAAAATATATTATTTCTAGGAAATCACTTTCAAAGAAAATGAGCTGAGTTTGAACACATATAAATGATTGAAAACTGCTTGATGCGTACGTTTCATCTTCTTCTGCCTCTAGCGTGCTGTCCAACTTACTTTTGCAATATCTAGCCAACTGTGTTGCATTTTTTGTCATTCTGTCACAGCTCTTTCAGCATCTTGCAATTTGCAGTTGCCACAATGGAGAAGACTTGAGACCATATTTTTCCCAGGAATAATCCCTAATTTTGCCAATATTTCCGCAATTATATATGACAACAGCATCGTGAACTCCTATTTTTAATGTCTGCATGCGTAAAAACACAGTTCTTGATAGGTGACTCCAAATCAAGCTGTTGAAACACTTACACTGGTGTCCAAAATTAAAGCAACAAATGGAAATTTTGCAACGTTGCGGTTATTTTGCCACAAAACAGAATAAACAAGTGACAGCGAAGTAGGAACAATGTAAAGAATACAGAACGTAAACAACTACAACATGAATAACAGTAGACGAAAATGTTCTTCGTTTTTTCCAACTTAACAGATTTGCACACACATCCCGACAACTGGTTAATGTGTTCACTTTGGGGTGTGACCACCTCTGGCAGCGCCGGCCGCGGTGGCCGAGCGCTTCTAGGCGCTACAGTCTGGAACCACGCGACCGCTACAGTCGCAGGTTCGAACCCTGCCTCGGGCATGGATGTGTGTGGTGTCCTTAGGTTAGTTAGGTTTAAGTAGTTCTAAGTTCTAGGGGACTGATGACCTCAAACGTTAAGTCCCATAGTGCTCAGAGCCATTTGAACCTCTGGCAGCTATACAGGCCTGACAACGAGGGGCATGCTGTGAATAACGTCATCAATGTTATGCTGAGGCAATAACGCCCTTCCTGTGGAGCTGCTCGCAAGTCTTGGAGAGTGGTTGGTAGATGTTGACGTGATGCAACTCGTCTCCCTAGTGCTTCCCAAATAGGCTCAATGGGATTCAAATCGGGAGACAAGCAGGCCACGCCATGGGTGCAGTATCTTCCGTTACCAAGAAAACATCAACCACTCGTGCTCTATGAGGTCGAGCATCATCATCCATCAATACGAAGTCTGGGCGGACAGCACCTCGCAACAACCGTACATGAGGTCCCAAGGCCTCGTCACGATACCTGATAGCAGTTAATCTGCGAGGTGCCGGGGTGGAGAAGAGTTTGTACCTCTTTAATTCAGACGAATTTTGCATGAGAACGAGACATGCACTCGACCCCCTCCTTATCTACCACCTAATTAATTATGCGCACAACCTGTAATGGAAGAAAATGATGGCGGACCCTGCTAGTTGGTAAAATAAGGAGAGCACACTCACAACAATTTAATAAAAATCGTAATCAACTCAGAAAAAAAGAGAACTTTATCATACTAAACAACAGGAAATGGGATTCTGCATATATCTACGAAATGATATGCGGATTAAATATTACAATGAGATTTATTATACATGAGAACATAAATGCACATGATTATCGACACAAACAGTAAGTTAAAGGATAGGATATACTGAAATATTATGAGAATAATAGTTGGTTCGAGAACAACGGGCCGGCCGCGGTGGTCTCGCGGTTCTAGGCGCGCAGTCCGGAACCGCGCGACTGCTACGGTCGCAGGTTCGAATCCTGCCTCGGACATGGATGTGTGTGATGTCCTTAGGTTAGTTAGGTTTAACTAGTTCTACGTTCTAGGGGACTGATGACCTAAGATGTTAAGTCCCATAGTGCTCAGAGCCATTTGAACCATTTTTGAGAACAACGGGCTCCTACTCTCTGTGATGCAATAGACTGACGATAATGACTGGAGGTCCTAATGAATCAAATATTAATCTCCCGACTATATAGCAGTATTGCAATTAGTAGTGAGAGCTCAAATGGGATCACATGGAGAAACAAGCAAGGTGGATTTGTAGCAAAGCTAGCGCGTGTGCTGCTGAGGTATTCAGTATAAAATTGATAAGGTCCTACAATGCCAGAGCCGCAAAATACTGTACCAGTACTGAAATCTGCAGCACGTCGTCGGTAAGCAGCGTCCTGATGATGTAGGCGCCGACTTCTGCCGTGCAGCAACTCTGTGTCAACCCCTGGCTTCGAAGGCTGTCTGAAGAATTCTAAGTTCTTCTGAAAAAGAGCGATCAAGTCGCAAGACCATCCGACTCCGACGAAGATGAGATCCCAAAACCCCTCTGTGCCCGCGCAACGAAAGAGCGAAGGCAACATTGCTCAACTCCCTACTCTCCTCGAAAACCGCGAATCAGCAATCAGTTCTGATTCCAGAATCCCCTACACTGTCTCAGAACATCATTGGCGCCAATAGCGACCGTTCCCTCCAATTTCGAGCAGGGCTTTACGACGTCAACTGGCCTCAGTTTAAGTTGATCAATCATGCCTCTACTATTCAGCTGAGGGAACTGAACTTGCCGTTTGACCGGCTACGAAAACGACCTGCCTAGATCACCGGCCATCTGGCGCGAGACAGTCGCACCCAGCAGGGCATGGTCCACAAGTATTCTCAGAATCAAGAGGACAATGCAGTCAGTCGGTAACGGTAAACACATAAACTGGGGCGACACTCAGAAGTCTCGTTTCGCCCTGCTTCGACCGACGCCAGTCGTTCCGCCAGGCGTTTAAGCATATTGTACGAACCCCTCAGAATTCAGGGAAGTACAGCCCCCAACCGGAATTGCCGTGTGCCGCGTCCTCCGATGCTTGCCCCGCACAAGCCACCCAGGGAAGCAACCCAACATATATAGGAATCATGTGAAAAGTACAGTAGAAATACTCTCATTACAATAACCTTATTCGGTCTGTTACTACCGTCCAATGACACAGAACATTAATAAAATCGATGAAAATGAGAGGAGACATGCAATCTTTTCCGATTCACCTCTACCATTTAATGAAGAGGTGTTCGAGTGATCAACATAATCCCTGTCCACACTATTAGTGGTTCTTCTCGATATTGGTCTCTTCCCACAATGTTCGGGTCTCAAAACAGTATTCCACATTTGCTGCAGATGCGAATCCGTCAAGAATCACTCTCCAGACCAAATCGGGACTCATCTGTGAAAAAAACGTTTGCCCAAGTTCGACTGTCCAGGTGGGATATTGACCACTCCACTCTATAGACGTTCCCTTCTGCTTAGACTGTTCAGAGGCACACATACAGCAGGTCTCCGACAATAAAGGCCACTCTGCCGAAACCTTCTGTACACCGTTTGCCACGATACAACACATCCGTGCAGAACACGATCGTACGGACATATGTCGACAGTTTGTATGATTATATCATGAACTAGACACAGGACGGGGAAATAGCGGTTTGTTGCTTTAATTTTGGACGCCAGTGTATTTGGATTTTGTGTTCGCCCAATGCAAACACTTCTTCAACAGCTCAGACCTGGCCAAATCTCTAAATAAGGCTTTATAGAGCATGTACGGCATCTGGAAGACTACGCTTAGGCAAATAAGATTCTCCTGTCTCTTTTACCCTGTTAAATTTGCGCCATGATGTGCCACGTTTTAGGCAGAGACCGAAACATGGACTTTGAACTGTAGAAGATTTAGAACAAATTTGCCCCAAAAAATTTCTAGCTAAGTTTCAAAATAACCTGTAATTCTGGTTAAAACATTCTAGGATGGCCTACATTTTATACAAGATGCTCACCGAGCCACTTGCGAATATCAATTTGATAAGTGTCCACCCCACCTGGACCTGCGTGTGACAGATGGTTCCCTTGAGCAAAGTTACCTCTCCAAGGTTTGCACATCGGGTCGTTATTAACTGTGATCCTAAGTAATAGAACTAAAGTAAGGTAAGTGATAAGGAAAGGTTGAACGTCAAATCAGTGACACTACAATCCGGATGTGGTTAACAAATATTTGATGTTAAATAAAATAAGCATTCCAAAAACAATTTTTCACTAAAGTCTTTTGGAGAACCTAGTTCAAGATCTGAGAGATTAAAATTCGATGAAAAGAATCAATTTTTGAACAACTGCCACTTTTTGGTCCCCTTAAACCGTAAACACACACGCACACAACGTACTCACTTCAATATCTTGGTGCATAGAAAAGACAACAACTGTTACCAATATAGTAAATTTGTTGCCCGTTTGAGTACTATCATTTCCCTCACATTTCGGTGCAATATCCAAAGCCATTTGTAAAATATTTACAGTGGCAATTTTACGTTGTTCAGACTGGTCGAGTCGCATAAGACGTAACACCACTTTCACGAATTGTTCATGATACCGAAATGAGGTTATCGACAAATGAAACTAGTCAGAGGGGCAAGTAATTCTGTCGTACATTGACGAAAAAAAATCGCAACGCCAAAAAGGATTTGTGCGACATAAACGAAAGTTGGTAGTCTTGCTTCTACATCTGAAGGATAATGTTCAATCAAATTTCCCGCCAATCGCGTAGGAGCGGCGCTAGTAGCGCCTCTGTGGAGATGCAAATCAGATTTGCTTCAAATACACCCTGTAACAGTTGGGAGCGTTCGAGATTGGACGTGGTGAGTCGATGTTAGTCAAGAATGCCTTTAAGGCGACACAGACGCCATTATCAACACCTCACTGAGCTTCAACAGCGACGTGTAATAGGGCAACGCCATTGCCAGTCTACATTTTATATCCTCTCTACTTCGACAATCATCAGTTATTTTGCTCCCAAATAGCAGAACTCCTTTACTACTTTAAGTGTCTCATTTCCTAATCTAATTCCCTCAGCATCACCCGACTTAATTCGACTACATTCCATTATCCTTGTTTTGCTTTTGTTGATGTTCATCTCATATCCTCCTTTCAAGACACTATCCATTCAGTTCAACTGCTCTTCCAAGTCCTTTGCTGTCTCTGACAGAATTACAATGTCATCGGCGAACCTTAATGTTTTTAACTATATATGACGGTAGTATCTGTTCGCGAAAGAACAGTTACCGTGGATGACCATGCAGCTTTGCTAGAAATGAAATGATAATTAAATGGACACTCTAGCTGTAAACAGGCGTTGATGTACTTCATTGGGTACATGTTGAAAATGTGTGCCCCGACCGGAACTCGAACCCGGGATCTCCTGCTTACACGGCAGACGCTCTATTCATCTGAGCCACCGCGAGCACAGAGGATAGTGCGACTGCAGGGACTTATCCCTTGCACGCTCCCCGTGAGATCCACATTCCCAACATGTCCACACCACTACATTCGTAGTGCGCCTAATAGATGTTTGCCCATCATACTCATTACTCGTGGCAGATTAATCTACCAAGTCCCGTACGAGTTCGGGCATAGCGTGTGCGTTCGCACAAGAAGGTCAATGGCCGGGAAGCCATATTTTAACTATATATGACGGTATGCCCGAACTCGTACGGGACTTGGTAGATTAATCTGCCACGAGTAATGAGTATGATGGGCAAACATCTATCAGGCGCACTACGAATGTAGTGGTGTGGACATGTTGGGAATGTGGATCTCACGGGGAGCGTGCAAGGGATAAGTCCCTGCAGTCGCACTATCCTCTGTGCTCGCGGTGGCTCAGATGGATAGAGCGTCTGCCATGTAAGCAGGAGATCCCGGGGTTCGAGCCCCGGTCGGGGCACACATTTTCAACATGTCTCCAATGAAGTACACATACTCCTGTTTGCAGCTGGGGTGTCCATTAAATTATCACTTAATGTTTTTATTTCTTCTCCATGGATTTTAATACCTACTCCGAATTTTTATTTTGTTTCCTTTACTGCTTGCTCAATATACAGATTGAACAACATCGGGGAGAGGCTAGAACCCTGTCTCACTCCCTTCCCAACCACTGCTTCCCTTTCATGTCCCTCGACTCTTATAACTGCCATCTGGTTTCTGTACAAATTGTAAATAGCTTTTCGCTCCCTGTATTTTACCCCTGCCACCTTCAGTGGCACTACACAGAGAAAAGACCATTGTGTTCGGCGTTTCGCTCTGGCGCATCATACTGCATCTGCAGCAGCAATTTGAGCAGCGGTTGGCACCACAGTGACGCAACGAACTGTTACAAATCGGTTACTTCAAGGACAGCTCCGAAACAAACGCCCTATAGCGTGAATTTCACTGACATGAACCCGCTGGCATGTGCAACTTCGGAGGCGTCAAGCGAGAGCTCATTGGAAGCCAGGGGCAGTAGTGGTCTGTTGTATTCTCTGATGGAAGCTGGTTCTGCCTCGGTGCCAGTGATGGGTGTGTTGATTAGAAGGAGGCCAGTTAAGGACGTGCAACCAAGCAGTATGCGTGCTAGACACACTGGCCCTACACCTGGAGATATGGTCTGGGATGCGGTTTCATATAAAAGTAGCAGCACTCTGGTAGTTATCCCACACACCCTGACTACAAATTTGTGCGTCAGTCGGGCGATTCGACCTGTTATGCTGCCATTCACGAAAAGTATTCCAGGGGTGTTGTCCAAAAGGATAACGCTCGTCCACATAATGCTGTTGTAATCCAAAGAGCTCTACAGTGTGTCGACATGTTGCCTTGGTCTGCTCGATCACCAGACTTGTCTCCAGTGGAGCACATATGGGACGTCATCGGATGATAACTCCAGCGTCATCCACAACCGTCCATCCCACAAACTGACATCCGGCACCTGTACAACACAATGCATGCACGTTACCGCGCTTGCATTCAACATTCTAGCGGTTGCACCTGTTATTAATGTACTAACATATCACATTTGCAATGGCTTACCAAGCATTTACGAGGGCAGTTCAATAAGTAATGCAACACATTTTTTTTTCTCGGCCAATTTTGGTTGAAAAAACCGAAAATTTCTTGTGGAATATTTTCAAACATTCCCGCTTCGTCTCGTATAGTTTCATTGACTTCCGACAGGTGGCAGCCCTGTACGGAGCTGTTAAAATGGCGTCTGTAACGGATGTGCGTTGCAAACAACGGGCAGTGATCCAGTTTCTTTTGACGGAAAACCAGGGCATCTCAGATATTCATAGGCGCTTGCAGAATGTCTACGGTGATCTGGCAGTGGACAAAAGCACGGTGAGTCGTTGGGCAAAGCGTGTGTCATCATCGCCGCAAGGTCAAGCAAGACTGTCTGATCTCCCGCGTGCGGGCCGGCCGTGCACAGCTGTGACTCCTGCAATGGCGGAGCGTGCGAACACACTCGTTCGAGATGATCGACGGATCACCATCAAACAACTCAGTGCTCAACTTGACATCTCTGTTGGTAGTGCTGTCACAATTGTTCACCAGTTGGGATATTCAAAGGTTTGTTCCCGCTGGGTCCCTCGTTGTCTAACCGAACACCATAAAGAGCAAAGGAGAACCATCTGTGCGGAATTGCTTGCTAGTCATGTGGCTGGGGGTGACAATTTCTTGTCAAAGATTGTTACAGGCGATGAAACATGGGTTCATCACTTCGAACCTGAAACAAAACGGCAATCAATGGAATGGCGCCACACCCACTCCCCTACCAAGAAAAAGTTTAAAGCCATACCCTCAGCCGGTAAAGTCATGGTTATTCTGTTCGATGTCCTTCCCCATGGTCAAACGATCAACTCTGAAGTGTATTGTGCTACTCTTCAGAAATTGAAGAAACGACTTCAGCGTGTTCGTAGGCACAAAAATCAGAACGAACTTCTCCTTCTTCATGACAACGCAAGACCTCACACAAGTCTTCGCACCCGAGAGGAGCTCACAAAACTTCAGTGGACTGTTCTTCCTCATGCACCCTACAGCCCCGATCTCGTACCGTCGGATTTCCATATGTTTGGCCCAATGAAGGACGCAATCCGTGGGACGCACTACGCGGATGATGAAGAAGTTATTGATGCAGTACGACGTTGGCTCCGACATCGAGCAGTGGAATGGTACCGTGCAGGCATACAGGCCCTCATTTCAAGGTGGCGTAAGGCCGTAGCATTGAATGGAGATTACGTTGAAAAATAGTGTTGTGTAGCTAAAAGATTGGGGAATAACCTGGTGTATTTCAATGCTGAATAAAACAACCCCTGTTTCAGAAAAAAAATGTGTTGCATTACTTATTGAACTGCCCTCGTAGATTAACCTGTGATCTCGCATTGTTAATCACTTAAGTATTTTACCTAGACACTTGTATTCCAGAAATTTCATTACTGTACATCAATTAATTCTGGTGTTGCGATTTTTTTCTGTCAGTAAATTACATGTTTGATACTCGATGTTGAAGCAAGATTTTTTTTAATGGATCGATGCAGTTTTTCTCTTGGCATTCGAAAACCATTGTAAAAACGAGTACAGTGGTAAAACAGTTGTTAATGTTGACGTTAAAATTTTCACAGAAATATTCGTGAAATATGGAAACGTTAAAAGGTAAAGTGGTTGGAATTGGCTGTCGCGGTGTGAACAGCAATATGTCCAATTACGTCAGCCTTTCTACTCTTTCCTAGTTTCTACAAAACCTGTTCACTTAACCCTGAGTACACACATTTGAAATACGTTTTCTAAGTCCTTCTAAAACGCTTAATTTTAGTGGCTGAAAGTTAACATGTAGTCCCACTTATTACATTTAATTAATTTATAACAATCATAGGTAAGCCAGCATCTATGTAGATCAGGGCCGGCCGCGGCGTGCCAAACTTCACGCAGGCCAAGTGTGTGGGCAGCGTGTGGGCCTAGACTCCTCCTGTCTCAGCTCTGCTCTTTCCATCCTGGAAGCACTCAGTACAGCACAACAGTCCGTTTAGTATTGCTATGTGACTTTTGTCGGTCGGAGTCATTATATTCAGTCCGGCAGAATCATGGTGTCAGTGCCGTTAACCCTTCGCTATTTGTTTGCTGTGTGAAGAACGTTCACAGGCCCACACACACAGAGAGGCAGTCTAGCGATCTATCATCACAGACCTTTAAATATGAAAAGGAGTGACAGAAAAGAGCGATGAGTATTCTCAATATACAGGGTGAAGAAAAATTGTGTCACGAAATTTTAACTGTGGATAGAGGAACCAAAATCACTAATGTGTAGACCGACAACGCATCATTTTTAACGTACGGAAACTGGGCACCACGTGCTCCGATTGTCCACGGAATTGCCCCGTTGCCGGATGCTCTGGACAACGCATGACCGCGAATGCTTTGCCTGCCGGAGATCACCATGTATCCAAGGCGACCCGCAAGCTCGGTGGTAGCGCGCCAGCATTCCACTCTGGGGGCGAATCCGCCGGGGTCCAGACACATCCATTGTAGTTCCATGATAAGGCGTACCGAGAACAAACCCATCAACAGCTATGAAATTTTCACTCCGCAGCAGAGTGTGCGCTGATTTGAAACCTCCTGACAGATTAAAATTCTGCCGGACCGAGACTCGAACTCGGGACCTTTGCCTTTCGCGGGCAAGTGCTCTACCAACTGAGCTACCCAAGCACGACTCACGACACGTCTTCACAATTTTACTTCCGCCAGTACCTCGTCTCCTATCTTCCAAATTTCACAGAAGCTCTCTTGCGAAACTTGCAGGATTAGCGCTACTGGAAGAAAGGATATCACCAGATAGGACTGACGGAGTATATCGAAAAAGTTCATAGAAATGCAGCATGTTTTGTATTATCGCGAAATATGGGAGAGAGTGTCACAGAAATGATACAGGATTTGGGCCGGAAATCGTTAGAAGAAAGGCATTTTTCGTTGCGACGAAATCTTCTCTCGAAATTCCAATCACCACCTTTCCCCTCCGAATGCGAAAATATTTTGTTGACACCGATCTACATGGGGAGGAACAATCAACACGATAAAATAAGGGAAATCAGAGCTCGTACGGAAAGATATGGGTGTTCATTCTTTCAGCGCGCTATAAGAGATTGGAATAATAGAGAATTGTGAAGGTCGTTCTATGAACCCTCTGCCAGGCACTTAAATGTGATTTGCAGAGTATCCATGTAGATGTAGACATGGCTTAGCCACAGCCTGGGGTATGTTTCCAGAATGAAAGATCCCGAGTTCGAGTCTCGGTCTGGCACACAGTTTTAATCTTCCAGGAAGTTTCCATCAACAGCTGTTAGTTCGCGTACAGAAAGTCTTTTAAAAATTGTGTCCGCCCTGAAAAGGGGTTTGTTTTTAGCTAGGACATGGTTTACTTAAAGCAGGTGCTCCAACTGACGACCCTCTGACGCGACACAAGCTTGGTAACGTCGAACGGTGTTTTGCCGAACTCTTTCAAAGATTCCTGGCATTGGCCTGATTTGATTGGCGGCATGTTGAATGCGATTCATTAATTCCTCTTCGTTTCTAGGAGTTTGCATCCGGGAGGGTGACCTAGAACCTTGAAGAATCCCCACAGGAAAAAGTCCGGTGGCGTGATGTCTGGTGGTCGCGGGGGCCATGTCCTACGAGCACCTCTGCCGATTACTCGGTCGTCGAAGAGTTCATTTAAATATTTGCGCACAGCATGACTGTTATGTGCGGGCGCCCCATCATGTTGCAGCCACATGCGTAGCAGTATGTTCGGGGGAACACCTTCCAGAAGGCCGGGAAGAGATTCTTGCAAAAAGTGAATGCAGTTTGCTCCGATAAGTCGAGGAGACAGACGAACCGGCCCAATTAGATGGTCACCCCAAACACCTGCCCAAATTTTGAGCGAAAATCGTTCCTGGTGTCCAATGACGCACGTGACGTATTTCCCCTTGCCCAGTAATGAATGTTTCGAGTGCTGTAAAGGCCATCCCGATGGAAGTTACACTCGTAGGTATACAACACAAGGGGAGGGGGGGGGGAAGTTGGGGTCCCGTGCAACACGTCGCAGAAACCACCGGCAAAACCCTAGCCTTTGTTCATAGTCCGACACAGGACTTAGGTCTTGGACAGGGTGGAAACTAAATGGATGCTGGCTGTCATCCCCCAAAACCCCCCAGACTAACTGATGAGTGACCCCCATGTCTTGTCCAACCGCTCGAATACTTGTCATAGGTGCTTCCTCGATGTGCTCGAGAACAGTGTCTTCAAATGCATCATCCCATCGTGTTCGAGGTCTTCCAGCATCACCATTATATCCCGCTAACGAGCCTGTATCGCCAGGTCGCCGGTTAATTGCTGTAAACGTTTGCGGGTGTGGTTGGAATCTTGCTGGGTACCGTTCCTCGTACAACCGTCGAGCTTCATGTGCATTACCGTCGGCTAGTCTATAAACAAATACCATATCTGGTTGTTCTTCAAACGAATACTGTGCCGCCATGCTTACTGTATGACTAATTGCAGGTGATACGTGTGTGCTCTGAAGCGAAGCTTACGTGTCAATGCCTCTGGCAAGAGGGGTGAGGTGGAGACAAACAGCAACACCTATTCGACACGTGTGCGTACCACGTTGTGGCACTGACGGTGCGAGGGACGTTTGTATGTATGAACCGACAACCATAGCTCTGCCTGCCAACCGACGAACGGCAACAGGGCAATTCCACAGCCAATCGGAGCGAGTGGCGCCAAGTTGCCGTAGTTTAAAAACGGTGTGTTTTCGACCTACACAGCACTAGTCTTTTTCGTTCCTACTGGCATCAGCTATCCTGGTTTAAATTTCGCGATACAATTTTTCTCCGCCCTGTATGTTATATAGCCGCATAAGCGGCGGGTACTGTAAATTTGCTATGAAACGATATTACCATTCCAAGAAGAAAGAATTTAAAGATTTAGCTGACGATGAAGGGGCAAAAAAGAAAGCAGTTATCGACGGGCGGGATTCACTGTTCTGTACATCAAGAAGCAATGTGAGCTAAATTTTCAGACATGCAACACATGAAGAAACTGGTGGTACGAAGAGTAAAATTTCTGAAGTCGTACACGTTATTTCACCATCAGTTGCAACAGTTTTCGATGGAACTGAACGAACGGTATGGAGACTTTATACACTCCTGGAAATGGAAAAAAGAACACATTGACACCGGTGTGTCAGACCCACCATACTTGCTCCGGACACTGCGAGAGGGCTGTACAAGCAATGATCACACGCACGGCACAGCGGACACACCAGGAACCGCGGTGTTGGCCGTCGAATGGAGCTAGCTGCGCAGCATTTGTGCACCGCCGCCGTCAGTGTCAGCCAGTTTGCCGTGGCATACGGAGCTCCATCGTAGTCTTTAACACTGGTAGCATGCCGCGACAGCGTGGACATGAACCGTATGTGCAGTTGACAGACTTTGAGCGAGGGCGTATAGTGGGCATGCGGGAGGCCGGGTGGACGTACCGCCGAATTGCTCAACACGTGGGGCGTGAGGTCTCCACAGTACATCGATGTTGTCGCCAGTGGTCGGCGGAAGGTGCACGTGCCCGTCGACCTGGGACCGGACCGCAGCGACGCACGGATGCACGCCAAGACCGTAGGATCCTACGCAGTGCCGTAGGGGACCGCACCGCCACTTCCCAGCAAATTAGGGACACCGTTGCTCCTGGGGTATCGGCGAGGACCATTCGCAACCGGCTCCATGAAGCTGGGCTACGGTCCCGCACACCGTTAGGCCGTCTTCCGCTCACGCCCCAACATCGTGCAGCCCGCCTCCAGTGGTGTCGCGACAGGCGTGAATGGAGGGACGAATGGAGACGTGTCGTCTTCAGCGATGAGAGTCGCTTCTGCCTTGGTGCCAATGATGGTCGTATGCGTGTTTGGCGCCGTGCAGGTGAGCGCCACAATCAGGACTGCATACGACCGAGGCACACAGGGCCAACACCCGGCATCATGGTGTGGGGAGCGATCTCCTACACTGGCCGTACACCACTGGTGATCGTCGAGGGGACACTGAATAGTGCACGGTACATCCAAACCGTCATCGAACCCATCGTTCTACCATTCCTAGACCGGCAAGGGAACTTGCTGTTCCAACAGGACAATGCACGTCCGCATGTATCCCGTGCCACCCAACGTGCTCTAGAAGGTGTAAGTCAACTACCCTGGCCAGCAAGATCTCCGGATCTGTCCCCCATTGAGCATGTTTGAGACTGGATGAAGCGTCGTCTCACGCGGTCTGCACGTCCAGCACGAACGCTGGTCCAACTGAGGCGCCAGGTGGAAATGGCATGGCAAGCCGTTCCACAGGACTACATCCAGCATCTCTACGATCGTCTCCATGGGAGAATAGCAGCCTGCATTGCTGCGAAAGGTGGATATACACTGTACTAGTGCCGACATTGTGCATGCTCTGTTGCCTGTGTCTATGTGCCTGTGGTTCTGTCAGTGTGATCATGTGATGTATCTGACCCCAGGAATGTGTCAATAAAGTTTCCCCTTCCTGGGACAATGAATTCACGGTGTTCTTATTTCAATTTCCAGGAGTGTATATTACTGCAAAGCACGTTGGTTAAGCCAAGGTGCATGCATGGAACAATTTTTCGGTTTAAAACTCGCTGTTGTTTAATTTATGGTAGTAAGAGCAATGCAGGAACAAAAATCAGAACATCTGTAATGGATTGCAGACCTCTCATTTTAACTGGACTTGATTGCACTCTGCCCACGGTAAGATACTGCAAAGTGAGAAACAACTTATTTCTGATACTTGGTGTGTATGCGTTTAAAATAAAATCGCTTTGTGGAAGGGGCAAATTCTTACAAAAAACACCGCCCAATTTCCCTAACTCATTGGCATTAAAGAAAATGAGAGGGTTGAAGAATTCATTGTGGCTTTGAAAAAATTACGAGCATAGTTTCTCGAGAGCGTTTGCCGTTTCAGTTGAAAGCGCCTCTGTGCATGTGCAGTTGTAACTGACTGCTTGACATGCAAGGAAATTCCCGTTTCAGTGACAAATCGTTTGCGTTAAAACTGTTTAAGACGTCTGGATTACTTTCCTTAGGTTTCAAGTTAATTAGGTTGCTAAATTGTTACAACATTTCGATCAACATACACCACTGGCCATGCCGGCCGCGATGGTCTCGCGGTTCTAGGCGCGCAGTCCGGAACCGTGCGACTGCTACGGTCGCAGGTTCGAATCCTGCCTCGGGGATGGATTTGTGTGATGTCCTTAGGTTAGTTAGGTTTAAGTAGTTCTAAGTTCTAGGGGACTGATGACCACAGCAGTTGAGTCCCATAGTGCTCAGAGCCATTTGAACCAGCCACCACTGGCCATTAAAATTGCTACACCACGAAGATGATGTGCTACAGACGCGAAATTTAACAGGGAGAAAGAAGATGCTGTGATATGCATATGATTACCTTTTCAGAGTATTCACACAAGGTTGGCGCCGATGGCGACACCTACAACTTGCTGACATGAGGAAAGTTCCCAGAATGAGATTTTCACTCTGCAGCGGAGTGTGCGCTGATAATCTGCCAGGAAGTTTCATGAGGAAAGTTTCTAACCGATTTCTCATAACACAAACAGCAGTTGACTACCGGCGTTGCCTGGTGAAACGTTGTTGTGATGCCTCGTGTAAGGAGGAGAAAAGAGTACCTTAAAGTTTCCGACTTTGATAACGGTCGGATTGTAGCCTATCGCGATTGCGGTTTATCGTATGGCGACATTGCTGCTCGCATTGGTCGAGATCCAATAATTGTTAACAGAATACGGAATCGGTGGGTTCAGGAGGGTAATACGGAACGGCCTCGTATCACTAGCAGTCGAGATGACAGGCATCTTATCCGCATGGCTGTAACGGATCGTACAGCCACGTCTCGATCCCTGAATCAACAGATGGGGACGTTTGCAAGATAAGAACCATCTGTACGAACAGTTCGACGACGTTTGCAGCAGCATGGACCATCAGCTCGGAGACCATGGCTGCGGTTGCCCTTGACGCTACATCACAGACAGGAGCGCCTGCGATGGTGTACTCAACGACGAACCTGGCTGCACGAATGGAAAAACATCATTTTTTCGGATGAATCCAGGTTCTGTTTACAGCATCATGATGGTCGCATCCGTGTTTGGCGACATCGCGGTGAACGCACACTGGAAGCGTGTATTCGTCATCGCCATACTGAGGTATCACCCGGCTTATCACCTGGGTTGCCATTGGTTACACGTCTCAGCCACCTCTTGTTCGCATTGACGGCACTTTGAACAGTGGACGTTCCATTTCAGATGTGTTACGACCCGTGGCTCTACCCTTCATTCGATCCCTGCGAAACCCTACGTTTCAGCAGGATAATGCACGACCGCATGTTGCGGGTCCTGTACGGGCCTTTCTGGATACAGAAAATGTTCGATTGCTGCCCTGGCCAGCACATTCTTCAGATCTCTCACCAACTGAAAACGTCTGGTCAGTGGTGGCCGAGCAACTGGCTCGTCACAATACGCCAGTCACTACTCCTGGTGAACTGTGGTATCGTGTGGAAGCTGCATGGGCAGCTGTACGTGTACACGCCATCCAAGCTCTGTTTGACTCAATGCCCAGGCGTATCAAGGCCGTTATTACGGCCAGAGGTGGTTGTTCTGGGTACTGATTGCTCAGGATCTACGCACCCAAATTGCGTGAAAATGTAATCACATGTCAGTTCTAGTATAATATATTCGTCCAGTGAATACCCGTCTGTCCGCAGCTCGTGGTCGTGCGGTAGCGTTCTCGCTTCCCACGCCCGGGTTTCCGGGTTCGATTCCCGGCGGGGTCAGGGATTTTCTCTGCCTCGTGATGACTGGGTGTTGTGTGATGTCCTTAGGTTAGTTAGGTTTAAGTAGTTCTAAGTTCTAGGGGACTGAAGACCATAGCTGTTAAGTCCCATAGTGCTCAGAGCCATTTGAATACCCGTTTATGATCTGCATTTCTTCTTGGTGTAGCAATTGTAATGGCCAGTATTGTTGTAAGTGGGCTGTTTAGGTTTTTTTATTGGTAACGCCACGTAGCGCTCTGTATGAAAATCACTGGCTGTGCTGTGTGCAGTCTGTGGCTGGTTTGCATTGTTGTTTGCTATTGTAGTGTTGGGCAGTTGGCTGTTAACAGCGCGTAGCGTTGCGCAGTTGGAGGTGAGCCGCCAGCAGTGGTGGATGTGGGGAGAGAGATGGAGGAATTTTGAGAGCGGACGATCTGGACGTGTGTTCATCAGAAAGAGTAAATTTGTAATATTGGATATCATGGTCTGAGATATATGTAGTATCACTTTTGAACACTATTAAGGTAAATACTTTGGATGTTTCTATCGAAATCTTTCATTTGCTAACTATGCCTATTAGTAGTTAGCGCCTTCAGTAGTTAAAATCATTTATTTAGCTGGAAGTAGTGGCGCTCGCTGTATTGCAGTAGTTCGAGTAACGAAGATTTTTGTGAGGTAAGTGATTTGTGAAAGGTATAGGTTATTGTTAGTCAGGACCATTCTTTTGTAGGGATTATTGAAAGTCAGATTGCGTTGCGCTAAAAATATTGTGTGTCAGTTTAGTTGATCAGAATAAGTAAAGAGCGAAATGTCTGAGTATGTTCAAATAACGTAAGGGGTTAACCAGCATAGTAATTCATAAATTCCTCTAAGGGGACGTTTCAGTGTATTTGTGTGAAAAACCTTTTTTCGCTTATGAAACTAACTAATTCACGTTTACTTGGTAACCTGAGTGCGAAAATCCGTGAAATTGTCAGCGTCTGCCCCTATGCCGACAGCTTGTACCAGTTAAAAATTATATTATTTCTTCAGCGGGTCGAAAATCATTAAATAATAATTTTAGTTTTCGGACTATGTTGTTGCGATGTGTGAAGTATAAAGCCAAGTCGTCAACAGTGTGATAGCATTGATATTTAAATGTGGGCGTTAGCAGTTTCCCCTCTTCCTCCTCCTCTTGCTCAGACAGTGTCGTGTGGTGGTGGGGGAAATGTGCAGTGAGGTTAAGTGCTATGGCATTCGTGCCTAGCCATGGCTCGTGAGCTAAATTCTTGGCCACCCCTGATTTAGATAAAATAACGCCAAGAAGAAATATGATTAATGTTAGTAGCATTGCTCTATGTCCTTACTACATGTAACGACGGAGCCTGGCGGTATTTACGGTACAATAGCTGCCTTAGTTTTTAGCTGTTGCATGTTTCCCCATAAGTTTAAGAGAAGTTTCAACGCCAACAGGTACACTATTCATATCACTGTACTTGTCCTTTCTACATCTACTTCCATACTCTGCAAGTCACCTGAAGTTCCGCATACTCGATCAAACAATTTGTCAAAGTTTACTAGTTTATTCAAGTATTTTAGTGTGTATGGCATTGTTTGACGGGTTTGTCAAACAAATAGAGCGTGATTGATGTGTTTAAAAGAAATTTGTACTGATTGCAGATCTGTGAAGATAGCTAACATTGTTTGTGCTGATGTTCTGCCGCTTACGTTTAGCGAAAAAGAGTTTTATTACAATTTATCTCACCGTAACATGAGTTGCCAAAGCAATGGAAATTATGATCACGGGTAAAAACAAAATAGTACTGGCTGTTACCAACATAATAGAGGTGTTGTATCTTTCGCAGTCATGTATTATGCAGGAAGAGCTTAAGAACAAAATCAATATTTTACGCACAACATACAAGCGGGAGTTCAATTAAATAAAAAATAAATATTGAAGCTCTCTGGTTCTCTCACAGACGATGTATATGTGAGTGTGGGAATAAATTTTCCGCGTACTTGCGTCTTCTTTACAATTGCAGATAGAAGTAACGGTTACGAGAAATTTGACAGTACTTTCGGAGAAAGTTGAAGAAATCATCAGGTTCTGGGTGTAATATTTCCTTTAGTAGCTTTTCACGTGTATATTTCTTTCTCAATTCAATTTCTCTTGTTGATACACAGTGCTCTTTGTTTGTACGTGTTCGGGCTTGTTTGACAAACCTTTGGACAGCAAACAAGCGAATATGGGAAACAAGTGTCATCGCGTACAGAAGTCTTTGCGATATGTGGCGGGAGGTACTTCTGGCATCACTAGACTTGCCCCCCCCCCCCCCCTTTCCTGTTACATTCACGAATTGTGGGTTGTAAGAGTGATTCTTGGTAAAACTCTATATGATGACTAATGTCTGATATTCTCGTCGTGATCATTTCTTGAGAGGTGTGTGGGAGGAAATAATGTGATGGCCGACACCTCCTGGAACGTACACTCTCGAGATTCCAACAGTAAAACCCTGTATCGTGAGCGTGTGCCATAGGAGTTTGTCAACTTTCTCGAGCTGAGCAAACGATCCCGTGGCGAAACGCGCCGCTCTTCGTTGGATCTTCTCTGTTTCTTTTATTAATCCTTCTTCGTCCCATACTGATGAACAATACTCAAGAATCGGTCGAACGACTGTCCCGTAAGCTACTTCTGACATGGATGAATTAGAGAGCTTCGAAAACCATTAAAAATACGACGATGTATGAAAGTATGTGCCGAAATCGTCGTTTCGATATGTAAGTTCAATAGGTCATTTATACAGTATGTCTTGATTTTGTTTCGTTTTCTGTTCCAGGTTATTACTAGCCACGGTTGAGTCAAAATTATTTGAACAATCTTAATTTTGTTTCGTTTTCTTTTCCAAAATGTTAGTACTCATGGCTAGGGTGACCAAATGCAATTGTTTAAAAAGGAGGACAAACAGCTTCGAAAAGGAGGACAAAGGAAGAAAAAAGAGGACACATCAAACGGGTCAACTGCATATGAGGATACCATCGGTCAGCTTTGGACAAGTCACGTGACTGCCGGGAATTACCGGTAAAACTAGTAATTAATTGTTATTGGTGGTCAGGTGGTGATTCCCAGAGCAATATTTTTTTATTTTAAATTAAAAACATTGATTGTGGTGACAGTGGGGCATCAATTGTTTTTATATTTACGCGTTGTTTTAAGATTTAACAAAGACGGCTGCCTAAACGCCACTCTTGATTGGCTACTTTCATGTGCCTTGTCCAAAGCTGATGGGTGGTATCCTCATCTGCAGTATTCCGCATCAAACATACGTTCAATTTTAATAAATGAGTTTATTATTTATAGACATAACATACATACATTCCTTAACAATTATTGATACTGTGGTGTCACTGCCAGACACCACACTTGCTAGGTGGTAGCTTAAATCGGCCGCGGTCCATTAGTACACGTCGGACCCGCGTGTCGCCACTGTGTGATCGCAGACCGAGCGCCACCACACGGCAGGTCTCGAGAGACGTACGAGAACTCGCCCCAGTTGTACGACGACGTTGCTAGCGACTATACGGACGAAGCCATTTCTCTCATTTGCCGAGAGACAGTTAGAATAGCCTTCAGCTAAGTTAATGGCTACGACTTAGCAAGGCGCCAATTGTCACAGTGCATGTATCTTACGAGTCTCATTTGTATAGTCAAGAGAGATGTACCAAAGGAAGCATTAAAAGTTAAGTATATTCCAAAGATACGTATTTTCTTTATAGTATTCAATACGTATCCTGTTCCAGACTTGACGCCAGTCGGCGTGTGTGTACGCGTGCCTTTCGGCTTCCTCCTCAGTGTGGCGTGACTAGCTTGTTACGCCACAACAGATACTTCTCGGAGGAACCAATTTTTTGCAGAATTTAAGGCTTACTTAACAGATAATTGTAAAATGACACACATGAAAATTCTTTTAAATTACATTGGACCATCAACAGACCTTTCACTGATTCAAGGTTTAATCTATTCCTCTCATCAGTCCACTGTGTGATAATTAGAGAAAATATTCTTTTGGCATTAGCATTATGCCCTGAAATACTGAAAAAGTATTCAGCAAGTTTCAACAACTCTGAGTGACAGTCAACTGACTTACCGTCACAAAAAAACTTTGCTCATTTTTTAATACAAGATAAAGTCCTAGATTCTGGATCATCACTATTCCTTTTTAGAAATTGCAGAACTGATCAAAACATTTTGCATCTTCAATTTCAAAGGCTTTAAATTTCTCGTGCAAATACACAAGACTTTTCTCAACATCACTGTAGCAAAAATCATTTTTAAGTGACATCCATCTACAACATGAGAAGTCCTCAAACATACAGAACCACCGTTTCAAATACTCATGGGATGATTGATAAAGTAAAATAGCTTCCTCCATAAAAAGTTTGGCTTCTTTCTCGAAGCCTTCCTCTGTTGCAATTTTCAGGATCTGCTTGACCTTAAGGCAAATGAATTTTTCGCTTAATCGGTCTTCAAGCACCTTACATACTGACTAAAATTTCAGTGACATCAACCACAGAGTTGTCCACCTTTTCTAATTCCAGAATACTTGTACTGAACAAAGACATCAATGAATGCAGACACCATAAATAAGCTTCACTCAATCTGTTCTCAAAATATTGAACCAAAACCTTTGGCGGTTTGCTTTCGGAGAGAAAGTAAGCTTTAAGAGCAGCATACATTTCCGGTACCCTTTCAATGACTGGAAAAAGAGACAGCCACCTAGTCTTCACATGAAACAGGACTTGTTTGTAATTAACTTCAACAAATTTACAGAAACATCGCAACTGTTTTCTTCTAACTGTGTAAACAGAAAAATAATTATGTATTTTTACAGTAATACACTTTAAATCAATAGAAAGACAATCAGCTCCATGCTGAATTGTATTGTGTAAAATGTGAGCTGGACACCCCACTCCAATTGAATGTTAATTTTTCAGAGATGCCTTTAATCTGCTGTATATATTATTGCCTTCCTTGCGGTTAATACTACCAAAGTTTGTGTTTGCATTATCACCAGTAAATGACACACACTTATTAACAATACCCAAATTCTCTAAAGTTTCTTTAATGTGCTCTGCAACTGTCTCAGATGTTTAATTTAGAGTAGATTTTAGCTCGATTACTTTTGTTTTTAAACCACCCTGTTTGTAGTCAAAATATTGTACAACAATCGGAAACATTTTTATATTGCGATGGTTACTTCCATCAATAGAGAGACCAAAACAAGATATGCCACTCAAATCTTCCATTGTTACAGTCAAGGCATGTGGAGCAATCACATTATTTATAATAGTTTGTGTTTTTGTTCTGGCTGAGAAAATCTTTTTAGCAACATCCGAGTCAAAATAAATTGCTTCATTTAATTTTGGCGTTCAATCCATTGATCTGTAGCCAAAATGATGCCTAACATTATGGAATGCTAATGCTCCTTCTCCAGCAAGAAGTCTGTGGCGCCGGCCGTGGTGGTCTAGCGGTTCTAGGCGCCCAGTCCGGAACCGCGCGACTGCTACGGTCGCAGGTTAGAATCCTGCCTCGGGCATGGATGTGTGTGATGTCCTTAGGTTAGCTAGGTTTAAGTAGTTCTAAGTTCTAGGGGACTGATGACCACAGATCTTAAGTCCCATAGTGCTCAGAGCCATTTGAACCAACTCTGTGGCTTATAGCAGAAGTAGATTGTTGTTGCTGCAATAATGTCTCTATCCTAGACACTGAACTGGAAACCTGAAGGTTTTTTTATGCTTTTGAGTGGCAATGTTATGTTCAAGGTCGTGGCCACCTGTGCAAGGAATTTAACACTTCACTGACAAAGCAACATGAATTCCGTTTTATAGCGTTCAGGCAGCCAATAAGGTTGCGTATTTCTGATGGGAATTAAAATTAGTTGTCAATTGTTACTGATGGTTAGGTGGTGGTTAACTGAGCAATATAAAAAAATTAAAAAAACATTGATTGTGGTTACAGTGTGGGGTCAATTGTTTTGATATGTCAACAACACGAAATTGTTTACAAAGCGAAAAACATAAGACCATTCACCTCCCTTCATTCGAAGCACCACTACCAACATTTACAATTCAAGTAGTAGCCGAAGACATGTCAACTGCACTTCAACATTCCGAATGCAATTAAATTGATTGACTATGAAACAATAAAATAAAACCATGACAGTTAATCTGCCGAGTTATTTCTTACCTTTATTGGCCACTGAGAGATATGTTCCAGCTCCACATATCTTACATTCCTCTTCAAATTCATTTCTCCCTTTCTTGAAAGCCGGATATTTGCAGGAAAGGACATCAGGAAATGTACACTTTCGTTTAGCCATAGCCAAATATTTTACGTAACTCACTCAGTTAAAAATTAAACTCACAAATCACACGTGCACTACAGGAAGCCAAGCCAATACAAAGCGAAGATACGAAACGAAAATTTTAAATAATCGATATTTGCATTCGCTTATAGGTCGATCAACGATAACATCGACAATCCTGGTGCCACCTACTAACTAGAGATGGGCAAGGTGAAACACACAACTGTTTCGAAACAAATGAAACAGTACAATGTAATGTTCCCAAACAGTGAAACAGTTTGTGTTTTGTAATCTAATATCCCTACACATTTTATCATCTTGAATGTCTACTGTATAAGTATGTCCATATAAACACAAATGAGGTGCGAGAGCACTAATCATATCGCAGAAAATATGAAACTATCACTTAGGTGTCTTGGCAGTTTCGTATTTCCTGCAGCAAATGCGCTGCTTTCGTGTCGTGTGGCTTTCATACTTTTCGATTGGCTGAGGACAGCCGTAGCTGAAGATAGAAGAACCACCACGAACGGAACTGGAGGTGGGAGCAAACTGCAGAAACAACGGATATGCTACTGGGATTCCCACATTCCGTTAGTATGGGTAATATACCCATCCTGCTAATTTCCACGCACACAAAGGGAATCATTGTGGATAATAGGTACAGTGACATACAGACTCACAAATAACGCCAAATAATTCGAATAAATAACAAAATATAACAGAAAAAAATTTTGTCTTTCAAGGTGTTTCGAACCGTTACTATAAATTCACCATGCTTCCCAGCCCTTCCCGTTCACCATTACACTATCAGTGATATGTCAAACAGATTGCTTGCAATTATACCTACATCAAATTTATTTATATGTCTAATAACTGTCACTCTACGCCTTTTTTTATTCAAAATGTTGTAGGCTTACTTGCGTTCCTTAATATGATTATTGCACATGAACAGAGAAGCGTATGTTATAAAAAAATGTAATTTAACTAAATGATTTTCACATATTTATTATTTTGAATGTGAATAGTATGCGTTGTTTTATTGTTTTGTTAGTGTTTATAAAGCAGATGTTACGTCATTTCGGAATAGGGCAGTCAGCTAGAAACGAAGCTTTATTTTCGGATATCTTAATATGATTATTGCACATGAACAGAGAAGCGTATGTTATAAAAAAATGTAATTTAACTAAATGATTTTCACATATTTATTATTTTGAATGTGAATAGTATGCGTTGTTTTATTGTTTTGTTAGTGTTTATAAAGCAGATGTTACGCCATTTCGGAATAGGACAGTCAGCTAGAAACGAAGCTTTATTTTCGGATATCTTAATATGATTATTGCACATGAACAGAGAAGCGTATGTTATAAAAAAAATGTAATTTAACTAAATGATTTTCACATATTTATTATTTTGAATGTGAATAGTATGCGTTGTTTTATTGTTTTGTTAGTGTTTATAAAGCAGATGTTACGCCATTTCGGAATAGGACAGTCAGCTAGAAACGAAGCTTTATTTTCGAATATCTTAAGCTTCATGCTATTTCTTGTCAAAAAGATTCCGACACTCTTGAAAGTGTTTCATGAAGTGGTATGTTGTGTTTCAGTACCTGTGCCGAGCCCGAATCTCGTCCGACACAGAGCGGAATGAAACATCCCTGTTTTGATACAATTAGTCCGTTCCAAGCACAGGTTGGACTGAAACAGCCTTATTTTGAAACAACGATACAGTTTCTGTGTCTGGCTCGAGATCGAATCTGGTCCGGTTATCCGAGACAGGGGCGGAATGAAACACCACTGTTTCGAAACAGTGAACCACAGCCGTTCCGAAACACTGAAACAGTTCCACGTATCGATACACTGTATCGAAACATAGAAACAGTTGCCAAGTCTACTACTAACACCGCCTTCGTGCGTGTTTATCACGAAGGCTGTGCCAATAGTTAAAGTATTTAAGAAAGAGCTAAAAAGAATGACATGTCCGGATTAATCCGGACGTCTGGTCACTCTACCCATGGCTGACAAGCTCACACTGCAGCAGATAAGAATGGTTGCAAGTTTAACGGAAGCTGTCCAGTCGGCGACAGAAATGCGTCGAAGGATTGCAGAACGATTTCCAGATAGTCGGACACCACCTCGTTTAACAGTTCATCTCATTTACCAGAAGTTTGTAGCATCTGGATCAGCAGCAGACAAGTAGCACGGAAATGCGAGGCGATCTAGAACTGGCAGAGGTGAAGTACCTATTATTGTAGTGCAGGAGGTCATACTACGGAGTCCATCAAAATGGAGGAGACGCTCCAGTCTGGACACAGGAATTCTACAGAGGACAGTGAACCGAATTCTATCCAACGACCTTGAAATGCGACCATATCACCTACAAGTCGTTCAAGGTTTAACTGCTCGGCAGAAACAAGTACGTGCGGAACGCTGTGAGATTCTGGCAGAAATGTAACGGATGTAGCCGAGCAAATGATTTCCAGTGACGAAGCTACCTTTCATACCAGTGGTCATGTTAATCGTTATAACACAATTTTATGGGGTACTGAAAATGTTATCGTTGATCGACCTATAAGCATATGTATTTATCGATTATTTAAAATTTTCGTTACGTATCTTCGCTTTGTATTGGCTAGGCTTCCTGTAGCGCAAGTGTGATTTGTGAGTGTAATTTTTAACCGAGTGAGTTACGTGAAATATATGGCTATGCCTAAGCGAAAGTGCACATTTTCTGATGTAAGTGTACATTTTTTGATGGCCTTTTCTGCAAATATCCGGCTTTCAAGAAAGTTGTTGTTGTGGTCTTCAGTCCTGAGACTGGTTTGATGCAGCTCTCCATGCTACTCTATCCTGTGCTAGCTTCTTCATCTCCCAGTACTTACTGCAACCTACAGCCTTCTGAATCTGCTTAGTGTATTCATCTCTTGGTCTCCCTCTACGATTTTTACCCTCCACGCTGCCCTCCAGTGCTAAATTTGTGATTCCTTGATGCCTCAAAACATGTCCTACCAACCGATCCCTTCTTCTAGTCAAGTTGTGCCACAAACTTCTCTTCTCCCCAATCCTATTCAATACCTCCTCTTTAGTTACGTCATCTACCCACCTTATCTTCAGCATTCTTCTGTAGCACCACATTTCGAAACCTTCTATTCTCTTCTTGTCCAAACTAGTTATCGTCCATGTTTCACTTCCATACATGGCTACACTCCATACAAATACTTTCAGAAACGGCTTCCTGACACTTAAATCTATACTCGATGTTAACAAATTTCTCTTCTTCAGAAACGATTTCCTTGCCATTGCCAGTCTACATTTTATATCCTCTCTACTTCGACCATCATCAGTTATTTTACTCCCTAAATAGCAAAACTCCTTTACTACTTTAAGTGTCTCATTTCCTAATCTAATTCCCTCAGCATCACCCGATTTAATTTGACTACATTCCATTATCCTCGTTTTGCTTTTGTTGATGTTCATCTTATATCCTCCTTTCAAGACACTGTCCATTCCGTTCAACAGCTCTTCCAAGTCCTTTGGTGTCTCTGACAGAATTACAATGTCATCGGCGAACCTCAAAGTTTTTACTTCTTCTCCATGAATTTTAATACCTACTCCGAACTTTTCTTTTGTTTCCTTTACTGCTTGCTCAATATACAGATTGAATAACATCGGGGAGAGGCTACAACCCTGTCTCACTCCTTTCCCAACCACTGCTTCCCTTTCATGCCTCTCGACTCTTATAACTGCCATCTGGTTTCTGTACAAATTGTAAATAGCCTTTCGCTCCCTGTATTTTACCCCTGCCACCTTCAGAATTTGAAAGAGAGTATTCCAGTTAACATTGTCAAAAGCTTTTTCTAAGTCTACAAATGCTAGAAACGTAGGTTTGCCTTTTCTTAATCTTTCTTCTAAGATAAGTCGTAAGGTTAGTATTGCCTCACGTGTTCCAACATTTCTACGGAATCCAAACTGATCTTCCCCGAGGTCCGCTTCTTCCAGTTTTTCCATTCGTCTGTAAAGAATTCGCGTTAGTACTTTGCAGCTGTGACTTATTAAACTGATAGTTCGGTAATTTTCACATCTGTCAACACCTGCTTTCTTTGGGATTGGAATTATTATATTCTTCTTGAAGTCTGAGGGTATTTCGCCTGTCTCATACATCTTGTTCACCAGATGGTAGAGTTTTGTCATGACTGGCTCTCCCAAGGCCATCAGTAGTTCTAATGGAATGTTGTCTACTCCCGGGGCCTTGTTTCGACTCAGGTCTTTCAGTGCTCTGTCAAACTCTTCACGCAGTATCTTATCTCCAATTTCGTCTTCATCTACATCCTCTTCCATTTCCATAATATTGTCCTCAAGTACATTGCCCTTGTTTAAACCCTCTATATACTCCTTCCACCTTTCTGCCTTCCCTTCTTTGCTTAGAACTGGGTTGCCATCTGAGCTCTTGATATTCATACAAGTGGTTCTCTTCTCTCCAAAGGTCTCTTTAATTTTCCTGTAGGCAGTATCTATCTTACCCCTAGTGAGACAAGCCTCTACATCCTTACATTTGTCCTCTAGCCATCCCTGCTTAGCCAATTTGCACTTCCTGTCGATCTCATTTTTGAGACGTTTGTATTCCTTTTTGCCTGCTTCATTTACTGCATTTTTATATTTTCTCCTTTCATCAATTAAATTCAATATTTCTTCTGTTACCCAAGGATTTCTATTAGCCCTTGTCTTTTTACCTACTTGATCGTCTGCTGCCTTCACTACTTCATCCCTCAGAGCTACCCATTCTTCTTCTACTGTATTTCTTTCCCTCATTCCTGTCAATTGTTCCCTTATGCTCTCCTTGAAACTCTCTACAACCTCTGGTACTTTCAGTTTATCCAGGTCCCATCTCCTTAAATTCCCACCTTTTTGCAGTTTCTTCAGTTTCAATCTGCAGTTCATAACCAATAGATTGTGGTCAGAATCCACATTTACCCCTGGAAATGTCTTACAATTTAAAACCTGGTTCCTAAATCTCTGTCTTACCATTATATAATCTATCTGATACCTTTTAGTATCTCCAGGATTCTTCCAGGTATACAACCTTCTTTTATGATTCTTGAACCAAGTGTTAGTTATGATTAAGTTACGCTCTGTGCAAAATTCTACAAGGCGGCTTCCTCTTTCATTTCTTCCCCCCAATCCATATTCACCTACTATGTTTCCTTCTCTCCCTTTTCCTACTGACGAATTCCAGTCACCCATGACTATTAAATTTTCGTCTCCCTTCACTACCTGAATAATTTCTTTTATCTTGTCATATATTTCAACTATTTCTTCATCATCTGCAGAGCTAGTTGGCATATAAACTTGTACTACTGTAGTGGGCGTGGGCTTCGTGTCTATCTTGGCCACAATAATGCGTTCACTATGCTGTTTGTAGTAGCTAACCCGCACTCCTATTTTTTTATTCATTATTAAACCTACTCCTGCATTACCCCTATTTGATTTTGTATTTATAACCCTGTATTCACCTCACCAAAAGTCTTGTTCCTCCTGCCACCGAACTTCACTAATTCCCACTATATCTAACTGTAACCTATCCATTTCCCTTTTTAAATTTTCTAACCTACCTGCCCGATTAAGGGATCTGACATTCCACGCTCCGATCCGTAGAACGCCAGTTTTCTTTCTCCTGATAACGACGTCCTCCTGAGTAGTCCTCGTCCGGAGATCCGAATGGGGGACTATTTTACCTCCGGAATATTTTACCCAAGAGGACGCCATCATCATTTAATCATACAGTAAAGCTGCATGTCCTCGGGAAAAAATACGGCCGTAGTTTCCCCTTGCTTTCAGCCGTTCGCAGTACCACAACAGCAAGGCCGTTTTGGTTATTGTTACAGGGCCAGATCAGTCAATCATCCAGACTGTTGCCCCTGCAACTACTGAAAAGGCTGCTGAGGCACGCAAGCCTCCCCACCAACGGCAAGGTCCATGGTTCATGGGGGGTTTTCAAGAAAGGGAGAAATGAATTTGAAGCGGAATGTAAGATATGTGGAGCTGGAACGTACGTCTCAGTGACCAATAAAGGTAAGAAATAACTCGACAGATTAACTGT
Source organism: Schistocerca nitens (assembly GCF_023898315.1). NCBI lineage: Eukaryota > Metazoa > Arthropoda > Insecta > Orthoptera > Acrididae > Schistocerca > Schistocerca nitens. Next base: position 669,547,689 of record NC_064618.1, read on the forward strand.
CATGGTTTTATTTCATTGTTTCATAGTCATTCAATTTATTTGTATTCAGAAGGTTAAAGTGCAGTTTACATATCGTCAGCTGCTGCTTGAATAGTAGATGTTGGTAGCGGTGCATCGAATTGAAGGGAGGTGCCGGCCGCGGTGGTCTAGCGGTTCTGGCGCTGCAGTCCGGAACCGCGGGACTGCTACGGTCGCAGGTTCGAATCCTGCCTCGGGCATGAGTGTGTGTGATGTCCTTAGGTTAGTTAGGTTTAAGTAGTTCTAAGTTCTAGGGGACTTATGACCTAAGATGTTGAGTCCCATAGTGCTCAGAGGCATTTTTTGGAAGGGAGGTGAATGGTCTTACGTTTTTCGCTTTGTAAACAATTCCGTGTTGTTGACATAACAAAACAATTGACGCCACACTGTCACCACAATCAATGTTTTTAGTTTAAAATAAAAAAAAGTTGCTCTGGGAATCACCACCTGACCACCAGTAACAATTAACTACTAGTTTAATCGGTAATTCCCGGCAGTCACGTTACTTGTCCAAAGCTGACGGGTGGTATCCTCATATGCAGTTGACCCCTTTGATGTGTCCTCTTTTTTTTTCCTTTGTCCTCCTTTTTGAAGCTGTTTGTCCTCCTTTTTAAACAATTGCATCTGGTCACCCTAGTCAGATTGAGACTGTATAACGAAAAGTCTGAGTAAATTTTTCCTCTCAAATAGTGTTCACATAATTTTGAGTCATCCTGCTTACGTAAGAGGCCTGTTTGAACATTTAGATAACGTCCACCTCCACATACGTGTGGAACTGATTACTGATCTTATCCTTCAGCTCTCAGATCCGATTCGTCTAATAATACCAAGGGGAATCTCAAGCCTGAGTAGACGTGACGGACGTTCGCGGGCACAAGTGAGCTCTGCAGCTAGCAGGCCGCGACATCAAGGCGGCTTGGCTGCAACGTATCGTATCGTATTGTTCGGAGCGGATGACGCAGCAGGCGGTGCATGGTAAAGGAGGGGAGGGGAGAGCCACAACTGGCGCCAAGGTCGCGGCCGCAGACCGGCCCGCGGTCACGTGGTACACTTTCTTCTGGCGCGCCGGCCGGCTGTGGAGCGCAGCCAAGGTTCTGCAAAGAGTGCCTCCTCCATCTTTCTCTCTCTCTCTCTCTCTCTCTCTCTCTCTCTCTCTCTCGCTGCAACTGGGCCCTCATTAGCGTGAACAAAGCTGCGTCCGCAGTGATTCGCAAACTTATTAGAGCCACAAGGTAGATGCTCGCAATTCGTCAACACGAAAACTGCTATCTGCGACTGTATCAATTACATATCAAAGGAAATATCGTTCGTGCCCTGCTACTGAACATCACCGATGCATGACGGCAGTCTCGCTGCGCTTGTTCGGTGTTTGTGTTTAGATCTGAGGATTTCATTTGTAACTGATGTTTTTCACAGTCGTTACGGAGTGCTGGTGTTATTCAGTGACTAAGTGGGTAAATCTACATCTACGTAAGACTTAACAGCCGTTTCACAGAGCGTTACCTCCGTTTCAATACTATGTATTTTCTATTTCATTCGCGTATTGATCGAGGGAAAAAAAGATAGTTCTCACCCTAATCTCTCTCTGTCTCATTCTCGCGACCCCTACACGCGATTTGCGATAGTGGCAGCAGAGTAGACCCACAGTTCTACCTCTCATACCGTTTCTCAAAACGCATCCAACAGTCGTTCTTCCAGCGATTCCCCTTTTAAGTTCTACGAGCATCTGTGTCAACACTTCCGTGTAGGATATATACCCACCGACCTGTTACGATTCCTGGATTAATAAAATGTGGAGAAAAGTTAAGACGCTTCAGGTGTACTACATGGTTCCCCTCCACATAAGTACAACGCGCAGAACGTTCGTACAGCCATGTGAAACTGTCAGGAAAACCCTTCTTTGAGATGCTGTTCAACTCGCCCATCGCTCTGGCTTGAAAGTCAGTTATGTCGTCAAAGCGTTGACCCTTCATGTGAATTTCTGCATTTTGTCGTTTTGTGGTAGGTTGATAGTGATAACACGAAGTCTTCTCGTGCGTGAAGATTTTTTCCAAAAAGAGAACTGTCTGGGTTCTGTATTTCAGTCGAGTCGCGACGGGCAACCACCCGTCGTTTAACGTGTCTCACACTATGGATGTATAACCTACTTATCGTCGAAGAAATAAACCATGAAGCTAATCTGCTATGAGAAAAATTTTACGCTTGGTGTTTTGCCTGGCAGCACCACTGATATGTTTGACTACAATGTGATTTTGTACACCTCTCATCCTCCCCACGCCCACTCACTTCCCCAGCCCGAGGTCTAGGTTAGGTTGAAAGGTGATGAAGGCAACGAATGTGAATAGCAAATAAAGGTTGTGCTAATAAATGGATCCATAGCGTAGGCTAATATTTATATTCATGCCACACACCATAAACAAACATTTCATCATAAAAAATAAAACTGCAAGGTATTTTCAGAAAACCTATATTAGATAATCGACAAATCCTAATTATTATTTTGATGCGTATTGTCCACATATATTGCACATAAACTATTAAAAATCCAAGGAGGTATCCACTATGTAACTTTTACCAAATCTTTAATAACACTGTATTCAGAAGACGGACATTTTTTTCATCGCTACGATACAAGTAAACTTCTGTGTGTTTCTCCAAGTATTGCATTTAAACTATTCCCGATGTTAACTTTTACCCGGAAGACCAACACTTCCCAAATTTTAATTTTCAGCAACCTTAAAACACGCAACTTTCCAACCTAAACTAGATTTTGGGCTATGCTTCAGGTCAGTTTGTCATCACGGCCCACAGCCAAGATTTAATTTCTTTATCACACACTAGGCAGTCTTTTCCAATAAGTACATGGGAGAAAGTTTTAGGGTATGGACGGTTTAAATAAGGGGAGAACGGAATTTTCATTATTCCATCACAGTGTATTTCACATTTATTGTCATGCCTTTCAAATCGCATAATAATTTCAATGACACACTGATCCAGTACCCATTTTGTACACGTATGCACCTTTGTTGTCAGTTGTGGCCCTTCTAAAATGCGAGTTTTTCGAGAGTTGTCTTGAATCCTCACTGTTAGCTCTCCTAGATGTGGATGGATATGTCGAGCAGCCACGTCTCGAAAAGTCTCGAAAATCATGACGACTTTAAAACTTTTTCACTGTTACTAATTACGAGTAATACAATTCACGTGTACAACTGCTAATATTTCCGATAATGTATGCAGTTGAGTGGGGGAATATTAATGAATTCATTCACAAACTTAGAAACTAACCTTCCTTCTGAGGAACATGGTCCAAAGACGAAGTGGCAACTACTGTAGAACCCCTCCAATCTGTCACCTTCGGGACCGGGACCATGGTCGGAACGAAAAAAAGGTCGGATTATCCGAAAAATCTAATATTTATTGCAAAAAATATAAAAAGACATTTAGTACAAAAATTAAACGATTTAGGAACTAAAAGACGTCTACAGTAATATAAAAAGATGTTTTTACATAGTGTTAAATAGTATATTAACTAAAAAACGTCTACACGCACTATAATATGTATTGGTTTTAAAAGGAAAAACGACAAACAAATTACAGTACTGTACTGTACTTAATAACGTATAAACAATATATTCAGTAAACTAAAAAATGTTTATAGCACTGTATATAAAAAATAAATTTTTTACAAAGAAATAAACTAATGTATGTATAAAGAAATGATTATACTGCATGCACTGTTTTTACAGTAAAAACGAAAACAAATTACTTGGAAAAAAATCAGTGATACATTTTTGTTGAGCAGATGTTATTCTAGATTTAGCTGCAAAGTCCCTCCATTTTTTACCCACAAAACGTCCATTGGAGTTGAAGCTGGATTCTGCTCGATGTATTGAAGGGCGATGTCAAAAGCGTTTTTCGCATCGTTGTGTGAAATCCAGGTGGGGGATTGGTCTTCGCCGCCCGTGTCCTCATTGACAGTTTCCTGGCTAACAGCGGCAGCAATCTGGTCGTCACTGAGCTCTTCAAAAGTGTCACAGTCTTTGTCACATTCGTTGATCCACTCTTCAACTTCATTGGCAGGGACGTTCGGCTCCAGAGGTTGCAGATCTTTAACGATTTCCAGTGTGTCGTTGTTTTGCTCATCTTCGGTATGCTCATTTTCAGTCATAACTTGGGGCCAAAACTTACGCCACGATTTCTGCAGTGTGTCAGGTTTAGTTCGTCCCATGCTGCAGCGATTGTATAGATAGCATCTTTGATGTTCAGGGATTTCATTGCCTCAAATAAGTTACGACCTCCTTCAGATTTTTCCAAGGTTGAGCTGATATACGAGGCCTGTTCAGAAAGTAAGCTCCGATTGATTGCCAAATTGAAACCACAGTGAACATCAGAAATGTTTTACTTGTAACAATTAGCTACACCTTTCAGCTACTTCTCTACGTAGTCGCCGTTCTGACATAGACTTTTGTCATAGCGTTGTACCAACTTTTCAATAGCCTCATCATAGAAGGCAGCCGCCAGTGCTTTCCGCCAATTCTCCACGCTGGCCTACACCTCGTTGTCTGTGTCAAAATGTTGTCTTCAAAGACAGCGGTTCATGTGACCAGAGATGAAACTCAGGGGGAGACAATTGCGGACTGTATTGTGGGTAATCTCACATTTCCATTTGAAAACGATGCAGGAGCATCTTCATTGCCCCTGCAGAATGCGGCTGAGAATTGTCTTGAAGAAGAAACAGCACGACAGTTATGTAATGTTAGCTGCATAGCTTCAGGCGAAATTTCTCACCAGGCCCTCGTACTTGGCGGCAGACACTATTTTCTAGACATCTTTACGCACTCACTGCGAGCTCAGAAATGAGAAGAGCGACGTGATGCTAACTGGGGTTATACTAGAGACACTACCCAACACACCTGTGCAAAGCTTTATCGGATTTTCATAGTCGTTTCCATTTCGCGACCGATCGGAGCTTACTTTCTGAACGCCCCTCGTACTTTCTGCGATATCGCCTTTTTAACCATTCGATAACGCCCCGATCCATTGGTTGGATGACTGACGTCACATTAGGAGGCAGAAAGAGAGCTTTTATGTCCCCTTTCACCAAATCTTCCTCAAATGGATGTGATGGTGCGTTATCCAACAACAGTAGAGCACAAACAGCCAGATTTTTTTTGCTTGAAGCCTTTCTCGACCGATGGCACAAACTCGTCTAAAAACCAGGATTTAAAAAGGGTGCAGTCCATCCAAGCAGATTTTTGATTGCGGTAATAAACCGGCGAGGAAGATAAGTTTATATTTTTGAATACCTTTGTCTTCTTAGATTTGCCAATGACGAACAAGGGGAACTTGTGGGTACCATCTGTGTTGCTACAAGGAATGACTATTATTCTATCTTTTATAAGTTTCGTTCCTACCACGGACTTATTTGAAGCTGCGAGCGTTTTTGTTAGCAACATTTTGAAGTTCAGCCCTGTCTCGTCGATGTTATACACTTGGCAGGGTAACAGTTCATTTTCTTCTACAATTTCTTGAAACTTAACAGAAAACTCCTTAGCAGCTGCGGCATCGGCAGATAGTTTTTAACCGGAAATAGACACGAATCGGACATCATTACGAGTTTTCCAACGATCAATCCAGCCTTCACTGGCAGCAAATTTACTTTCAGCTTACAATTTTTTGTGCAAAACTATCGCTTTTTCTTTGAGAATTGGTCTGGATATTTCAGTTCCTTTCCTTCTTTCTTGAAAAAACCACACCCACAATGCGTTATCAAGCAGTTCAAGTTTAGGCTTTTTTAATGTTTTGCATTCTTCAGAGTGTTTTCACCATCAATCGTAACTGTATAGGATTCAATGTCTTTCCGATTCTTCCTCCAATCCCTAATTGTCGTAACACCTACATTCAGTTCCTTTGCAAATTTTTGGAGCGATTCTCCTTCGTCCAGTCTTTGTAGCGCTGCTAATTTTTCATTTAGTGAAAGAGTTACGTGTTTACGTTTGAATCCAAACATGTTGAAAAACAGACAACTGTACACACAATGAATCTATAGCACTAAGTACTCTAGAGAACACGGAATAAAGCAAAAAACGACGTTTTTAATCCCAACAAATGATAAAACTGCACAATAACGTACAGTATGACAACATGCACAGCGACAGACACCGCAACAATGGCCCGACAGGCGTCCAGTCAGTGACAAGTCGGCACAGGCTCGCCAGCCTGAGCATGGTCGGACTAACCGGAGTGACGGACCATCCAAGGTCGGATTAGAGGGGTTCTACTGTACTCCAGTTCTGTTGTCAATGATATTTCGAATTATCGCTATGTTGAGTTACTCAAAATGTAGTTCGTATAAGTGTGAAAACGACAGAACGGTTGTAATCTGTCCACTAAACATGAACTGTAATTGTACTGTAAGACTATTTATGTTATGATTCTCAGCGTCACACTACTAAAATTTTCATACTTGTTTCATCAATACAGAATTAAAGCCAAAGGAAGAAGAACAGCAAACCATACTTACTACTGTTTTGAGGAGATGACATTTTCTCTGTACACAAGCACAACTTCCGCGTGTCATGTAACAACTGAGGAAGAATAGTCACAAATATTTAAAATGCGATCTGACATAGGCTTTTCAGATGAGGTACTGAAAACACTAATATTAGGTCCTCAAAAGTAGTTGCCATTACAGGCGAAAACATTTCACTTGGTTGCATTGAGACTGTTCAGCTGGTTGGAAATACCAATTAGTAGATAATCAAATATTCTAAACTTGCTAGTGCTTCTTAGTTGTTACTCACGACTGACCTAAGGCGATCAATTGCAAATATAGCGGAAGTAGCACTGGTAGAGTGCGGAGAGAAACAAATTGTGAATTCCTGAACTGCAATTTTAAACTGTGACAAATTATAACTAAAAATCGCAAGTACCAAAAAGTAACAGTCACAGAAATCACTGATGTACAGTTTAGCTCATCCAACAAGTGACCGACCGAATGAAAACCTGTTCTTTACTGTTGTTCGTTCAAGCTGCCACCGTAGTTACTGTGTCGACGTCGCTCGTGCGCCACGAAAGAAAGCGGTCTCGCAATGTTTTGGAAGGACGGTGTATAGCTTTTTAGTATTACCCCCACGCGACGTGGTTAAGACTCATACCCCCATTCTTATAACTGGATACCATCCTGTCCGTGCCCATTGTTATAAGTGTCATACTATATTTATCCTCATGTAAAGAGAGCTGCATTCGTTACACCAAACGGAAATTTAGTCCCACGTTTTCTGCCCTTCCTCGCGATCTTCCATCGACGATATTTTCTATCCCACAACATAGTCTGGGAACAATCTGATAACGCTGCTGTCTCTATCTGATAAATCGTTTATTAATACTGAGATTAGTACCCAACTCCTTAACGCTTCCTTAGGTAGTTCAAAATGGCACTGAGCACTATGGGACTCAACTTCTGAGGTCATCAGTCCCCTAGAACTTAGAACTACTTAAACCTAACTAACCTAAGGACATCACACACATCCATGCCCCAGGCAGGATTCGAACCTGCGACCGTGGCGGTCGCGTGGTTCCAGACTGAATCGCCTAGAACCGCTCGGCCACTCCGGCCGGCCCTTAGGTAGTGTCCGATGGATGTTACTTTCCTTTATGTTGAACATTCGCTGTTCAGTGTGTAACCCCCCCCCCCCCCCCCATGCGTCAGCGCATGTGAGGTCGCCACGTGAGTCCAGTGGCCCGCGGCGTTTAGCGAGAGGTAGTGGCTTCGCGGTCGACACGATAGCGAGTCAACCCACGACATCGGTCTGGTCGGTGTGAGCTGCGACGCCGTGAGACGGGAGATCGGCGCGCCTTCCTACGTCCGCTGAAGCTATTGTTTGGCCAACCTTATAGAATTTTATTTAAGATTGCATTTCATGGGCTTTTATTTAAATGATCATTTTAGTGTATAAAGTTGCCGCCCTTTCACCATAAGACTTTTCTTACAAGTTAAAATCAAATTGCACTGTCGGTGGCACGGTCAATATTTTAATTGTTAGTGTTTTGTACCATTTCCATCCCTCCTACGGGGGTGCATAGTTTGTGTGATTGTGTGAATTGATAAAACTCTTAGTTTAAAGTTATCTGGTGTGTTGCAGATTTGCACCAGTGTAGTCTTTCAGAGGCTGATGTGAGCGGTCGTAACTATGGCCGTGTCAAAAGGGAGCGGCAAGGTTCTCTGCCCGAGAGCTCATACAGTCAAAACTTGTTTCTTTCTGCCTCTGAATCAATTGCAACTATGATATTTAGAGGGTGCTTTCTGATGATAATTTTAAATCTGTTTCTTTAAAAAATGGTTTTAGGCACTATTAAAGTTAATAAAATTCCCATTTGTTAAAAGGAATTTGGTTATAATTTCATCAGATACTCCCTGGCAACTACTTCCATGCTTACATAGTGTGATTAAATGTATTATTGTTCTTCATGAATCGCTAGTAAATAAAATAAATTCTTAAGAATATTCTTTGAAAATAAATCACGGTTCAGTCATAATGCCAAGTTGCACCATAATTAAGAGTCCACGTTAAAAAGTGTGCGCCCCAACCCCACCCACCCCGCCCTTTCTTTGGCCTGGGAAGCAAATTAGAAGTTTGGAGGAAGGTGGGGGGAAACCACATGCAATAAGACAATGTTTAGTGGTGCTTAAACCAATCTTCAAATTGAGGACAGCTTCATTTACTGTACTATGCAGTGTTCGGAACAGCAAATCACCTACGTCTATGAGGGGAAGTAAAATGAAAATCGAACAGTCGCCGCATTCCACCAATCCATGGTCCCATTTAAAAGCAAACACCATACGCGTTAAGACATTTATCTCACGGGAAGACGAGAAGATCAATTGGCTATTTCGCAGAACGCTGTCTGATCCACAACCGTATCCAGTCTCGGTCTTCCTCATCTGAGTGAAACCGACGTACACGCCTATCTTCCTTCCAGTCGCCAACGATGTGAAAATCACACGTGAAAGACCCGGACTGTGCGGATATGTTGCAGTGTTTCCCAATCAAATTGCTGCAGCTTAACTTTCGTCTGACTGGCACTGTGGGGACGGGCGTTATTGTACAACAGGATTATTCCGTACGACAGCATACCTAGGCGTTTTGACTTAATGGCGCGTCGCAGTCTCTGCAAAGTGTCTTCATAGCGCTGCGCATTAATTGTGGTACCACGCTCGAAGAACTCGGGAAGAAGACGGCCACTTGCAGTCGAAGAAGGTCATCGTAACCTTACGTGGTGCCACCATTTCGAGGCCGGGCGCAAACGGCACCTACAACATGGATCTTTTACCGTGTGATTTTCACGTCTTTGGCGACCTGAAGAAACACATACTTGGCCGTCGTTTCAGTCGGACGAGGAAGCGCAAGAGTTGGTGCGGTTTATGGATCCGCCAGCGGCCGATCGCGTTTTACGAAACAGAAATTAATCTTCTCGTATCCCTATGGGATAAATGTCGTAACGCTTGTGTCGATTACTTTTGTATGAAACCATTCTATGGTACCGTTGTGGCGGGTGTTCGGTTTTAATTTGAATGATCTGCAAGTCACACTTGAGTGTGTGGCACGGGTTTCATCGAAGCACTTTCTCGTTGTTTCGCTACCGGTCCTCTCTCTAACAGCGTGCGGGGAAATCGAACACTTAGCTCTTCCCGCGCGAGCTCTGACTTCTCTTCTTTTATTACAGTGATCACTTATCCCTATGTAGGAGGATGTCAACAAAACATTTTCGCATTCGAAGGAGAATCTTTATGTGATGCTGCGAAATAGTGAAATTTTGAATAAGAAGAAAATTCCTCCCTGAAAATTCCGACTGTTTTAACGTCGTCAGTTGCGTCGTTGAAAGGAAGGCTATAGGCCAATGTGTCGTATAATCTTGCCTCGCTGCCTCTGTGAACTGCCACGTTACACAGACGGCAGACCGCAGGGACTCTGCAATCACGGATTATCCTACAGACTGAATCGCTGGCTACTCACTCGCTAGCAGGAAATTTCTTTCTCCATCATTTAACAGAGTGATAATTTGCAAGGAGCATTGTTATGAAATATGAGCGCTGTAATTCACAGGCGTGGCCCTTGAAGTATTTTGGGATATTTACTCTTCATCTTGTATATTAATGAGATGGTAGACCATAACAACAGTAACCTCAATGACGCATGTACCATCAGAAAAAAGCTACAAAAATATCCTGTCGGATCTAGATAAGATTTCAGAGTTGTGACAAGGTTAGCAGATTTCTTTAAGTGATTAGACATTTCACAAAACGAACAATCGTAAGATGCTATGACTACAATATCAGAAATTTCAGGAAAGGAAAAAAATAGCATCTTATGATGACTACAATATCAGTGACTCACAATTGTATTCATTCGACAGCCCCAAACGCATGGTCATATCGATTTATGGTGGTAGCTGAAGCATTGGCAGAATACTGGGATAGTGCAGCCAGTCTACGTAGGAGGCTGCTCACAAAAAAACTTGTGACTCGTAACAACCCACACCAGACAGAACAAACAAGGGATAACGAGATAATTGGAAACAAAGAAAGGCAGCACGAATGGTCACGAGACTGTTTTATCCGAGCCAGAGCATCGCGCAACTGCTGAAACACCAGACGTCGGAAGACAGAGGCCAGCTGCCGGCCTGTGTGGCCGAGCGGTTCTAGGCGCTTCAGTCTGGAACCGCGCGACCGCCACGGTCGCAGGTTCGAATCCTGCCTCGGGCATGGATGTGTGTGATGTCCTTAGGTTAGTTAGGTTTAAGTAGTTCTAAGTTCTAGGGGACTGATGACCTCAGAAGTTAAGTCCCATAGTGCTCAGAGCCATTTGGACCATTTTGGACTACCTGTTCCCAAATATCCTGTTTATGAAGATACAAGTGCCAGTATTAAGTGAGGAACGAACTACACCCTTCTCCGATATCGTACCGGGTAGGAAACGGAAAGACATGATTTGAAAAATTTGAGCAGTTATTCTTCCCGCGCTCCGTACATGACTGGGAGAGACCCTAAATGTAGTGTAATTGGAAGTACCCTCGTCATACGCGTCACAAGGTTTTCAGAGTACAGATGTAGATGTGGAAACTACTGGAACGACACCAAAAAATCTCATGAAATCGAACTAGCGGGTAATGTGCTAGGATTCATGACAGTTTCTAGTTTAACAAAATTAGAATTATAAAAGGACTCAAACGACCTTGTCAACTTAATCTGTCATATAATCGTTCGGCAACAGTGTGTGATTTCCCACAACAATAAATAACTAAGGTCAGGAAGGCAATGAGGACTAGCGAGTGATAAGTCTGGCCAATGCAAGACGAGTTGTTGTCGACTTTGTCTGGTCGTCTTCTGAAGAAAACTAATTGATCCGTCAGTGAACGGCTGCAGCGCATGCGAGGTGAGAATCAAAACGAGGAAACTCAACAGTTGACCTTCCTCTGACCGCATGGCTGGGTACTTTAATTCGTGACGGCAGTTAAGCTGCGAAATGGCTCTTATCTGAGGCCCATACCGTACGGTGGCAAGACTACTGACGGTATTTGCTGCTTCGTGGAAATGAACGGAGGTAAAGTGACGCATCCTTGTGGTATGCTTAACCCTTGACATTAAACTCCCGTAAAATTTACGTTTGCTGTCGGTACCAACTCACGGTTCCCCTCAATCTGATAAAAACGGGACACTTTGTACTTATTCTGTGTGAGACATGCCACTGGAGAACTTTGCTTACTTGTTTCCTTAAGCATAGTCATAAGGGAAATACTGATAATAGTGAAAGCACACATTGCTTTATATTGCGTAAATTTTTGCACTGTCAAACTCGTGAGATATTTTTGCTGTTACAGTTCTTAAATCAGTTGTGCGGGTCATGTACTTCTCAAATGTTTGGGAGGATGCTTCACAAATGTTGTAGTTCTCTGAAACAGAATTTCTTGGAAGTTATATAAAAAAAATTGCGTGTACGAGGGCCTCCGTTCGGGTAGGCCGCTCGCCTGGTGCAAGTCTTTCGATTTGACGCCACTTCGGCGACTTGCATGTCGATGAGGATGAAATGATGATGATTAGGACAACACAGCACCCAGTCCGTGAGCGGAGAAAATCTCCGACCCAGCCGGGAATCGAACCCGGGCCCTTAGGATTGACAGTCCGTCGCGCTGACCACTTTTTTTTTTATCTCATTTTGTTCGCTGCGTCTGCTCGGGGCGGACGTCGTAAGACATCCGTTTAAGTTCGTTTTTTTTATTACAGAGGGTACGTAACCCTCTGACCGAACATGCTGAGCAACCGTACCGGGTACCACTCAGCTACCGGGGGCGGACGGAAGTTATACTAAAGCAATGTACTCACTAGCGTAACCAAACTTTTGTATTAAATTGTTATTATTATTATTATAGGCATCTGCGACATATGAAAACAAGTGGTGACAGCATGTCGCATTTCTTGGAGGGGTTGGGTGGGAGGGGAGGGTGGGAGACTGTAACAAACTGTCACCCAGTAAAGTCTCCTCGCCACAATTTGATGTGTCCCATTGGAACGATGCATGGGTTTCTGAGACAGAAAACAACAAAAGAATGAGACAACACAATCACCGTGAGGAATATCGTATCATACTCGAAGGGAGTACTCGACTGTTGCTAGACTGGGGCCACTCAACTGGGCAGAGCTGCGGTCAGGCAGCCTCTTAGACACGTGATCCATGGCACTGGTGGTGCGTCAGCTCAGTGGGCGTGGCACACGTGTGGCCAGTAATTGGGCGGCCCGGCCGCTGTCGCTGTAGGACAACTGCGAAACCTCTGGCTAAGATACCAAAGCCCCTCCCCCCTTCTACCCCATTCACCCTACTGATCCCTCACCTGTGCCACTCCCTCTCTTCCTCGATCTTAATAACCGTTATGATTTCCAACATCAGGATATTTTTACAGTCATCAGTCAATCGATTGTTTGGAGGCTATCCTCCATGGTTCCCCATCTTACGCTGATCGTTTCAACTCTGCGAAACCACTGCACCTGTAATCCCCTATAAGCTGTTTTGCATATTCTAATCATTGTCTACTTCAACCACTTTTCCTCTCTATTGCTCTTCCCAGCACCAAGCTGTTCCTGGACGCCGTAACACATGTCCTGTTAGCCTATCCCTTCTTCTGGTAAGTGTCTTCTGTACATATATTTCCCCAATTATTCCTTTAAGTAGCTCTTCATTTCATATTTTATATGTACACATAATTTTTAACATTTCTCAGTAGCACAACATTTCAAACGCTTGGAGTTTCATCTTCTTCATATTTCTGATGTTCCACATTCAACTTCCATACAATGCAGAGCACCAATCATGCACTGTCTCGATCTTCTTTGTTTCCATCTCGATGTATCTTAGCAGTACACGTCCTTTAATGAAGAATGTTTTCTTCACCTGCAACAATATACTTCTCATATCATAGCTGCGTGGGACACCCTGTGTAATCCTGCTTCCTAGATGGGACGTTTCTTTCTCTTTTTTCATTTCCAACATTCATGTTAAGCGTGTCCTTTTCTCCTTACTAAATCTCTTTATCGCCTTGTGTTTGTTTTGATTATTCTTTACTCAAATTCTGTCGTGAGTATGTCATTCATCCCTTTCAACAGATCTACATCTCCTTACACTTCGCGAGATCTATGTCGTCTGATATTTGTTCTCCTTGCATTTTATTCCATTTTCAAAATATTCTTTCTCTTCATTTATAGCTTATTCGAGGTAAGTGCTGAACAACAGAGGAGACAATTTGCAACTATGCATACAACCTTCATAACTTATCTTGACCTAACAATTTTAAAACTTCCACATTATGTTTGTTGGTGCTGTAGATAATTCGTTTGCCTCTGCACTTTAGCCTCAACGTATCAGCGGTGATTGCATTGTGCATTGCATATCATCACGATAGTTGCTGGGAGTAGCGGCATAAAGTGAGGTTTGGTACAGTTTTGATATCAAATTGATTTGTAAATTAATTAAATTGTGATAGTTGATTGATACATGACCTTAACGATGACTAGTTAATTAAATTGATCAGTTAATTAACCTCTCACCTCCCACCTCCATTCCTCCATCCCCCCCTCCCCCTGGAAATTGGCAGAAAAAGACTCAGTTGAATGGCTATGTGGCAGGAAATCGATTGATGTGTATCGAATATTGTTTAAAAAATTTCTGGTAGACAAGTCAATGTGTGGAATACTGCTTACTTAAACAATTTATTGCATACATGGCGGAGTACGAAATATAGTTTATTCTTTTATTTAAAGAATTTGACGGGAAATCGGTTGCAGTGTATGGTCTACTGTTTCAAAATTTTCTGGTAGACAAGGCTAGGTCTGAAATATTGTTTATTTAAACAACTTATAAGATACAACGTATAGTTTGAAATATAGTTTCTTTATTTATTTAAAGAATTTGTCGAGAAATTGACTGTGGTGTATGAAATATTATTTAATGAAACATTTTGAGGGAGTAAGGCATTATGGAATATTTAAACAATTGTGGCCCTTTTTTCTGGTCACACAAGGTATACTTCATAAATCATTCATTACATGTAATTACGCTATTAAAAATCTTTTGATTGTGAAGCACGGATCATCCACCATCCGCCGAGCAGAATCATGCGCCAACTGCCTCACATATTCCCACACATGCAGGCCAGCAGAAAGGCCTGCACATAGTGACAGCTTATGCGGTGCACAGACTGGAAGTCACGCTAACCCCCCGAACAAAAGCTTCATGTGGCGGCAACCCTTTGATATTGCTACCTGAGAAATTCCTGTCGAAACACATGCTCTCCCTTTCTCTTTCTCTCCCACTCTCTCTATCCCTTTCTTTCTCTCAAGTGGATGCTTCCTGTTTGTGTGAACCAAAGTACAAAAGAAACACAGAGACCAAGATGTCCCCCAGCCCTCCAGACTTCCATCCCCCTCCCCTGTCCCCCTCACCACCCATGCAGACCTCACATATCTAGTCGATACATCCCTTTGTTCTAATACTTCCACTGCTATCGAAACCTGTAGCGGATGGAACAAAGACATTCGAGAAGAAGTAGTTAGCGTCTGTCATGTGCCACACTAACCCCACCTTTGTCTTGAGCAAAGTAGTGGGTACCTGGTAACCCCCCCCCCCCTCCCACCAGCTGTGGGCGTCATGGAAATATTCCCTCATTCTATCAGATTGATTGACTAATTAATTAAATCGATATCCTTTGTGTGCCACCAGTTTTCCCTTGACTCCTATCTGTGGAGACTGGCACATTAGGTCATCTGGTAGGAAGTCCATTACGCTGGGCGTAGCTGAAATTTTTAAATTTCAGCTCAGTTGCATGCTATGTCCTTAAACAATTTGCATCAGGGGCTGAACAGATGTGAGCTCACAGTAGCGCTATTGGAAACCGTAAATTGATCAGTGAGGAATTTGATGTTGCGATTGGGTTTTTAAAGCATTATAGAATTCCTAAATTGCTTCTCTCTACTACATTCGGAAGGTGGAGGAAGTGCCTACTGCGTGATAAGATAGAGACAATAACAAATAGGTCTCCAAGACAGAGTCCACTATGATGTATTGAGAAGTTCTAAACGTGACATACTTAAACCACAATCCAATCCATAGCAGTAGCAGTTGTCAAGGCTAGATGTCGGAGATCACTGAAACATTCACACATTCCAGGCGCTCATGTCCCGATGTCCACATGCAGCACAACAGGCCAGATGTTGCGCACCACTAGTTGCCACCGTGGGATGTGCGTTTCAGCGATTGAGCCAGTCCGCTGCTGGACTCGAATAGTGAAGAGGACTGCCCGGTCATAGAGGGCATTCGGT
The DNA here is from genome assembly GCF_023898315.1 of Schistocerca nitens. Lineage (NCBI taxonomy): Eukaryota > Metazoa > Arthropoda > Insecta > Orthoptera > Acrididae > Schistocerca > Schistocerca nitens. The sequence continues at coordinate 669,563,575 of NC_064618.1, forward strand.
AGCGATTCCAGTGGTAGGAATTCGGATGTTATCAATATGTCTAGCACAAAAACATGCCAGCCACAATTTCCCCACATTTCGGCGTATTTTTCCTCAATTTATATGTATTTTCTGTCAATTTTCGTAATATTATCGATTTTATGTCATTTCTGCCCATGCGATCATGACATCACTTCTCGCCACGTATTCTAAAATTGCTTGTAAATGTAGAAAAGTTTTCAACACACAGCGCAAATTCACTATTTTTCTGATCGGACGCTATAGTATAGCACTGTGCTCGAATGCATCCAGTCAATTCCAACCACATATTCTACAGCAGCAGTGCATTCGCTCTGTGGTCTGTAAGTCTGTGTCTATGTGTGTGTTGCGGCCAGTTCCCATGATCCAGAGTAGACCCGAGTTAGTGTTCGAGTGTGGATCCTCCATGCATTGTATCTGGAGTGATGTTCGGATGTGGACCCACAATATGCCACGTTTGGGCAGGGTTTGGAGGTGGATCCACCACGAGTTTTACCCAATGTGATGTTCAGAGGCGGATCCAAGATACGGTACATCCAGGACAGGGTTTAAAGGTGGATCCACCATGCGATACAGTGGGACGACTGTGTCATGGGAGCCATCCGTGATGCATGCACAGGCACACCCTGCGATCACTGTCTCTATTCAGTGTCGCGGTATTTGTGTAGAAGACCATATCGTTTTGAACCAATACTATACGTCGATTTATAAAGCATGTATAGTTTTCAACATCAATATCATGAGCGATATTTGTGTGCGCCTGTAGAACCAAGGAAGCTTTTTATGCATCGTGACAGTAACATGGTCGTTGCGATTGTGTTTTTAATAGCTAGTCGCTTGCATGACGATTGTCTCTCTTTCTAAGACATGCTCGTACCACTCCCAAGAAAAACAAATGAGGTACATACATCGATCGTAGATTTTCGCTCAATATTGTGTGGTGCCAGCAGCGTCCAGTTATTGGCGAAGTGTTGTACTTAGTAGGGGATGTGTGATAGATTCTCTGTTATATTGTTGGGACGTGAAAATACTGTGGTCTGTTCCGACATGAGCAAAGAAAATGATTGCGTCCGGCCGTAAATCAGGAATGGATTGATGTGGAAAACTGCAATTCCAGAATGTCGATAGCCGTAAGGGGGTAGAAAGATTTTACGTGGAAAATTATGTCCAATCATGACGAAGATATAGATATTGATATTTCAACGTTAGATTTGTCCCAGATCCACAGCCGTCAGGAGGATGTATTTCTGACACTTCGCTCATTGTCAAATGTCACCAGACTGGAGCTGAAATCGTAATATTTAATTGTAATTAAAGTGATAAATATGTGGCTGGTTTCTTAGGACGTCTCTATTCGGGTCCGCGGCGGAGGTAGCCGGTGACCGGAAGTCACGTATCAGCTTAGCCTCTGACAGGCAATTAGGTACAAAAAAAAAAGAAAGGTCCAGTCAGCCGGCTAGTCGGTTCTTGCCCGCAGCAGCGGGAACAAATCCCAGCGGCTGCCCTCGAAACTCTCTCTGGATAGCTGTATAGTGAACCAGTACTCAGTATGCATTGGGCTGTTTCTGCAATCGCGTGTGTTACATATATTCATCATGGAAAATTGGGCAATTCAACTTCGGTTACTGCTAAGTATTGGCACTGGAAATATTTACAACACTGTCCGGCTGCAGACCAGGCACGATCGCTGAGGCACACGTCCCATTGCGGCAACTAGTGATGGGTGACATCTCGCCTGGGGTACTGGTGTGGACATCGCAACATGAGGGCACAGCATGTGCGAGTGTTTCAGTAATCTCTGACATCTAGCCATGACAACTGCTACTACTACTACTACTACTACTATGGATGGACCATGGTTTAAGTGTGTCATGTTTAGTACTTTTCAATTCACTGCAGTGGACTCTGTCTTGCAGAAGTATTGGTTGTTGTCTCTATCCTATCATGCAGTAGGCCCTTCCTTCTCCTTCCGAATGTAGCAGAGAAAACCAGTTTGGGAGCTCTATAGTGCTTTAAATTCCCGATTAATCAATTTATTGTTACCAATAGTGATATTGCGAGCACGCATCTGTCCAGCCCCTCTCGCAAATTGTGAAGGTCATAGCATGCAATTGAGCTAAAATTTGAAATTTTCAGCCACCTCCAACGTAATGGACTTCCCGTCAAACGACCCAACTGTGTCATTATCCACCAAAAGGAGGCAAGGGGGAAAAGAAATCTAGAAGATGGAAGAGTAGGATTGGGAAACTGGACAGTTGCAATACTGAATACCGCCAAATATACCAGTTCTACCATCCTTCAATAGCATGCAAGGAAGTACTGGTCACACACAAAGGGTATCAATTTAAACAATTAGTCAGTCAATCTGATGAGTGAGGGAATATTTTCAAGACATCTACAGCTGGGGAAGGGGGTTACTGGGTACCCACCTCTTTGTTCAGGACAAAGGTGGGGTTAGGGTGGGACATGACAGATGCTACCTACTTCGTCACAATTTGTTTGTTCCATCTGCTACAGGTTTCCATAGAACAGAGGAAAGTATCAACTACCAATGGCAGGTCAGCGTGAGTTGCGATGGGGGCAGGGGAGGGGGATGGAAGGGAGGAGGGGTGGGGGCACATTTTGATCTGTGTGTGTTTGCACATGTTGATTCACACAAACAGGAAGCATCCACTTTAGCGAGAGACAGAGGGGTACCGCCAGCTGAAGCTTTTGTTCAGGGAGTTAGCGTGACTTCTGGTCCGTGCGCCGCATGAGGCGGCACTGCGTGCATGGTGTGGCCCAGTGGACGGCGGACGGCGCGTGCTTCGCAACAGAAAGATCTTTAACAGTGTAATTACATGTGGTGAGTGTTCATGAAGTATACCTTGCGCGATTGGAATAAAAAAGCGCCGCAATTGTTTAAATACTCCATACTGCCTTGTCACCCTCAAAATGTTTAAATAAATAGCATTCCATACACTTAAGTCAATTTCCTGACACGTTCATTAAATAAATAAACTATATTCCAAACACTACCTTATATACATAAATTTTTTTAAATATTATATTCCACAAACCGCCTTGTCTACCAGACATTGTTTAAACAATATACCATACACTGCAACCCATTTCCCGCCAAATTCTTTAAATAAATAAATAAACTCTATTCCACACACCACATTGTATCCAATAACTGTTTAAATAAACAATATTCCACACATTGCCTTGTCAACCCCAATTGTTTAAACAATATTCCACACACTGCAATCGATTTCGCGCCAAACAGCCAATCAACTGGTCCTGTCTCCCACCTAGTACCAGGTGGGAAGGGGAGGGAGAATGGAGGGGTTGATTAACTGATCAAGGTAATTAATTAGTCATCAAACTGATAGAGTGGGAGAAGGCTAATCGAATAACTCAGGCCTAAAAGTGTGGTTGTATTCAGAGGGGTGGGGGAGGAGGAGGGGGAGGGGGAGGTGTGGGAGGGGTTTCTTGGAAGGGCGGATTATCCCCAGGAGTCGTAAATCAACCACAGGGGTCACAAACCACTTAGCAGAACAACGGGTTAAGGTCATAAATCAATCAGCTGCCACAATTTAATTAATTTGCATTTCAATTTGATACAAAAAGTGTGGCAGACCCCACTTTGTTCCACCACTGCTGTGCCCATACGCCAATCAGAAATGCAATCTGGCAATGTTTGTCCTCATCGGAGCTTTCACACACAGGTAAGTCCATCGCTATGCTGTAAGGAAATGTGGTATCGTCTGAAATGGTTGATGTGGTGTCAATCCTGTTTCCCGCGTTGTGGACGCACCATTGCTGGTGCAGCTGTCTCTGCTGTCACATCAAGGAAAGCCGTAAGAATTGAATTGCCTCCGTGCTGAGACTCCTTAGTGCTCGTTATATCATCTCACTGGCCAGCTGGATACTTACCATGCTACAGACAAGCTCATTTCATAACTCAAGGTACATGATATGACTGTACGAGCCTGAATGGCCGAACGAACAGTGTGTCTGTCTTCTCGGGAGCGAGTTGCATGGGACCATTGAAATCCCTCTTGACTTTGTGTATGGCCTTCTTGAACCCATTGATTCCATATCCGCATGACAGACATGAAATCTCGACCAATGCGAGCAGCAAAAACGCGAAATGTGCAGCCACAGTCTTTATATCTATATCTACATCTACATCGATACTCTGCAAATCACATTTAAGTTCCTGGCAGAGGGTTCATCGAAGCACCTTCACCATTCTCTATTATTCCAATCTCGTATAGTGCGCGGAAAGAATGAACACCTATATCTTTCCGTACGAGCTCTGATTTACCTTATTTTATCGTGGTGATCGTTCCGCCCTATGTAGGTTGGTGTCAACAAAATATTTTCGCATTCGGAGGAGAAAGTTGGTGATTGGAATTTCGTGAGAAGATTCCGTCGCAACGAAAAACGCCTTTCTTTTAATGATTTTCAGCCCAAATCCTGTATCATTTCTGTGACACTCTCCCCATATTTCGCGATAATACAAAACGTGCTGCCTTTCTTTGAAGTTTTTCGATGTCCTCCATCAGTCCTATCTGGTAAGGATACCACACAGCGCAGCACTATTCTAAAAGAGGACGGACAAGTGTAGTGTAGGCAGTCTCCTTTATAGGTTATGCTCCAGCTGTTGCCAAATTTCGAGGAGCGTTCATTAAGTAATGCAAGACATTTTTTTCTGAAAGCAGGTTGGTTTCATTCATGATTCCAAAACACAATATTATTCCCCACACTTTCGGCTGCAAAACCCTGTTTTTCATCATAATCTTCGTTCAATGCAACGAGTTTGCGCCACCTTACTGGGAGGGCCTGCCAGCATGGTACCACTCCAGTGGTCGACGTCGCAGCCAACGTCTTGCTGCATCAGTAGCCTCTCCATCATCAACGTTCTGCTTCGCACAGAGTGCATCCTCCATTGGGCCAAACAAATGGGAGTTGCAAGGGGCAAAACCAGGGCTGTTGGGAAGATGAAGAAGAACAGTCGAACGAAGTTTTTTGAGTTCCTCTCGGGTGCGCAGACTTATCTGAGGCCTTGCGTTGTCATAGAGAAGAAGTCCGTTTGCATTTTTGTAGCGATGAACACGCCCAAGTCGTTACTTCAGTTTCCTAAGGGCATCACAACGGAGTTGATCGTTGCACCATGAGGGAGAGAATCAAACAGAAGAACCCCATCAGAGTCCTAGGAGATTGTCGCCCTGACTTAACCATTTGAGGTTGCAGCTTTGAACTTTTTCTTCGGAGGAGAGGTGGTGTAACGCCACTCCATGGATTGCCGTTTTGTCTCCAGTTCGAAGCGATGAACCCATGTTTCATCACCTGGGACTATTTTGGACAAAAACCTGCCACGATCAGCGTCGAACGCGCAAGCAATTTCGCACACATGGTCGTTTGTTGCTCTTTAAGGTCTCTGTCTGGAGGCGAAGAACCCACCTAGCACAAACCTTTGAGTACGTCAACTGGTGGACAAGTGGGGGCTGTGGTGTCAACTTCAATTTACTGTGCAGACTGTGGAATTCTAAAATTTGGAGGATGCTGCAAACTGCGCATGCTCCAGAAACAGGGGACTTTGGAGTCATCTGGTGAAATTGAGAGTCAACTTATTTTCAAAAGGCTCACTCCTATTAAAGAAACGGATTTTGTGCTTTTGTGTCATTTCAGTCTTCATTTCGTTGTTGGCTTTGATTTCGTCTCAGTCCGGAACCGCGCGACTGCTACGGTCGCAGGTTCGAATCCTGCCTCGGACATGGATGTGTGTGATGTCCTTAGGTTAGTTAGGTTTAAGTAGTTCTAAGTTCTAGGGGACTTATGACCTCAGATGTTAAGTCCCATAGTGCTCAGATCCATTTGAACCATATTGATTTCATGAAACGTTGCGCGATAGTCTGATATTTTACCTGCTAGCGCTCTCCCACAAGAGAGACGAAATATCTTACAACAAAAATGTATTTACTTTTTGTAACATTTAGACAAAGGAAACTTACACTATGCACAAATAACAACATAAACAAATAGACGCTATTTAATGAAAATTGATTCTACAATGAAAATGTTAGATCTGTTTAACGAGAAAAATAATTTTTGATGCTGTTTGGCAGTTGCGAAGAACAAAGGATGAGGTAAAATGTCACTGTTTACTGTTCTCCAAATATTGAATTGTTTATGAGCACACATTCTCGAGGAAAGATTAGTGTAGATGCGTGGAAATGTTTGGAAGACAAGTTTCCCATTCTTTCATTTCGCAGGAGAGTGAAGACTTTACGCTACGACCTCTGTCAAGCACATCCACTATGAATTTTGCTTCGGCCGTCAACCCTACAAGTGTACACCAGGGTCAGTCTGGCACTGGAGTTTTCTGTTTGTTACTGTGCATGTGCCACGGCACGTATACAGCCCGCTGCCACCATTCTCAATTCAGACCTTGTAGAGGACGGACATTAGAAGCTGTGAGACACTGTCATTTAATTAATGTGACAGAAATATTTTTGGAAGGGTCACTCTTACCCTGTAGTACACATTGTGTAATTGTTCGGTTGCTGAGTATGGAACTTACATTTATGTGAGAGTGACATGTAGAAATGACATTTCACTAACAGAAAATGCTACACGGGAAGCACTGTTAGAAGAATTCAATCGTGAAAGTGACTTAAGCGACTGAGCAGCAGTTATCAACAACGCCGAAACAAATCAGTCTATCGAATCTTCAGACAGCGATGAAGAAAATGCAGTCGTCCATTGTAAGAATGATCACTGTTGGAAGCTATCCCTAGCAGAAGAGTCCGGCCAGTTACCGATAACAATATAGTATAGGACTATAGTGTGGAAATCATGACTGAACGGAGTTATGAATAACTGAGAACATCTCAAAATATTCCTGTAATATTTGCATTGCATTAAATGAATAGCATCATCATATAATTAAACTGCAAATAAAATCTTTAGATCTGGATCAGTTTATAGTTTCATCACTGAAAAGCTTTCATGATAGTGTTTCATTTGTCTCGAATTTTGGATTAATTAATGCTACTACCGATTAAAAAAGTACATGTTAGAGGTGTAATGAAATGAATTTAGTATATGACAGTCCAATTTCATTATAAAATATTTTATATTCAGGCAGCTTCTCCAGCAAATACTTGAGGGTCATTGTGACACTGGTGTATAGTTCGTGTGACAGTTTCGTAGGTGTACACTACTAGGGTCAATAAACTCTAATACCAGCCGCTTGTTTCCTCGTTCTTTTACTGTATTTCCATTTTTCGTAAGTAAAGGTGGTCCCTCGTAATCTCACCTTCACAAATCAGGCGCTAAACTGCGCTACAGACCGCTCTCACAAAACTTGAAAATATGGCGTCGACTCGTAAACGAAAACGACTACCCGTCAGAGGCGGGAATCAGTCAGTACAGGCATAAGATGCCAGGCTCGCTGTAGTGGACCCATTAGCCAGCTTGGTTGAACGAGGAAAGAAAGTCGCTCGTGTAAAAGGGATTCAAAGGCGAAGCTGTGATGGTTTAAAGCTCAGTGTGCATTACTGCGCCATGCATTGTGGGCGATCGTGTCGGCGGATGCAGCGAAAAGCTGTGCCGACTGCTACCTGCGCCGAGATTCCCAGCGAGCAGCGGGAACAGTGGGGCTAGCAGCCGTCAAAACAGATCGCTAGCTGCAGGCGCTGCAGGTCGGTAAGCGCGTCTGTAGCAGAGAAGGCGGCAAAAAACACAGGAGGCAGCGCAGCGCGCCGAGGGCGGTGTAGTGCTGATGTGGCGGAAACAGCGCAAGGCCAGGCCAGGTGAGCGCTACAGGCGGTGCTAGGGACAGGACGATTATACATAGAGAGCCTGTATAGGGAGAGAGTGGTCAACTGGACGATACGGCGGCCATTTTTCTGCCAAACTGCGGGCGGGAGTTTTGAATGGTCAGTAGTGGAGTAGTGGAGTACACATTCACCGAATCAAAAGCACAAGACAATATCGCGAAATCATTCGTTAAACGCCTTTGTTTATAAGAATAATGTGTTATAATAATTTTCACACAGCCAATTTACAGGTCTGTTTTCAAATTTAACTATGTATATTGCAAGTTGTTTTATATGTAGTAAAAAGCAAAAACGACTTACTTCGCATAGATAAGAGTACTTGGTTGGTTTCCACAAGGCTGCTGTTTGATTTATGTCAGCCCTGTTGACTGCGACTGCCCACTGCTTTCGTCTTTCTTCATTGCGTGGAAATGCTAACATGCGAAATCCACCTTCGCCTCTATTGGAACAACCAAATGCAGTACAACCTGGCATCGTTTACGAACGTCTGCAGAACGAATTACAGATGTCAAAAACAATACTGTACAATTACTAACGTGTTTACTTCAAACATGAAGGCCTACCGACTTCATCACAAAACGCTTCATTATTTCAACTCGTATTTAAGATCGCAAACGCTAATTACGGACTAAAAACGATATACAACTAAATCGAACATGCATGCACAACGCATAACAAGTCTCTCAATAATTCAAATACCTTTTAATCGTTTCCAAAAGTCCTCTGAACTTCAGTTCAACTCAAAAGCACGGCGAACATAGGAAGCGCGAGAGCGTTTGGCGCCATTTTTCTGCCAAAGCTAATCAACCAATCACGGGCAACTTCATCTATGGCCACTCTCTCCCTATACAGGCTCTCTAATTATACACAACAAGGGCTGCCATCTGTTGGTCAGTACTATAGTATTTCGCATGATTCGCAGAGTAACTTGAAAAATGGGACTGACAGGACAAAAGTTGCCGTACTGCAGAGTAAAATATCGAACAGAGCAATGTTCCTGGCCAAACTGGTTGATCGAAATCAAGAAGTTGCAAAAGGAAACAGCACAATTCGCAGCTTTAACCGCCAATAAGCAGCTCTAATCAACTGTAACGAGAATATGTTCACTTTTACAGGATGTTTCACAATCGCTGTTACAGGCTTTCGGGGTTTGTAGAAGAGATCTAGTAGATAAAGTTTTTCATAAGAACCTATGCCCGGAAAAATACCGTTTGAATGTAAAGTAAGTTTGAAGATCGTATCACTTCGAAGATTCACGTTTCACGGTTCGCATACAGTGAAGGCAATTAACTCTCACCTGTGTGCTCTTAAGGACCCCAAAGCGTGGGCAGTGTGTCGAGTATCGTCGTAGGCTTCTTTTCTACGTGACGAAGGACGTCCTCTTCAAAGTTGTCAGTGCGGCGTATCCGTTGAGCACCACAGTTAACCACCCATGTTACGAAACTACCGCTGTCTCGCAGTCGTTGTTGCAGTCGGCTGAAAATGACATGTGATGTCATAATTACAATATGGACTGAGGGAAAATTTGAAAGTGATTCTGTCGTGAACCTTATTTTATAACAAAACGATACATTTCCGGACATTGTTTCCTTATCAAAACTTTCTCTGAGTCCCCTACGCAATCCCTGGAAGCTTTTAATAGGAATTGTCAGACACCATCTCTACAAAAGGGATCGTCACCTGTCGGTGATTGATTTCTGAGATTTTGTAACGAAGATACGATTCGAACGCAAAGTGACGATGTTTTCTTTTTCTATGGCATTCGAATTTCTACAGTCATTCGAACGAGCATGACCAATACTGTCATGTGTAAGTTTTCCTCTCATGCCCATAGACTCTTACAAACCAGGGCCATAAAAAATAATCACTGACTCAAAAGGGGATGACGCAGGGTTGAAGCCTGTCACCAGTATAACTTATTCCGTACACTGAGCTAGCAAAGAAACATTTGGAGAAGATATAAATACTTCGAGGTTCCACAGTAGCATTGTAATTCTGTCAGAGACAGTATAGGACTTCGAAGAGCAATTCAGCGGAGCAGATGATGCCTTGAAAAGAACATATCAGACGAAAATCGACAAAAGTAAAACAAAAGTAATAGAATGTAGTCGAGTTAAATGTTTGATGCTGATAGAGCTAGATTAGGAAATGAGACAGAATGTAGTAGATGAGTTTTGCTGTTTGGGCAGCAAAATAACTGATGATGGCCGAAGCAGAGAGGACATAAAATGCAGACTAGTAATAACGAGAAAATCATTTCTGAAAAAAGAGAAATTCGTTAACATCTAATACAAACTTAAAGAATTAGGAAATGTTTCCTGCAGGTATCTGGAGTGCAGCCATGATATAATAGTTGCTGTTCAGAGCATACTCATACTGAACTGTTAGGGTTCACCAGGTACCAAAAGCCTCGGGCAAGAAATTCATCCGGTACGATGATGTAAAAAGACACCCCGGACACTACATTTATCTGTGCCGTGCAACATATCCACATTTGCCTATCACTACAGTCCCAACAGAAGCGAGAGTCACTGGAAAATAATATGCGTTGGCAATCGACGCCCCATACCTCACGAAACGAGATCGTAGCGAGGTAATCTTGGTTTTGTGTCAAGAGCATCCTTTCCAAAATAACATATGGTCGTGTCTCTGCCCTGTGCTGACAGACATGTGCACGCCTGTAGCAGTACAATGACGCGACGAAAAGAGGTTATAAGGTGAGCACCAGTAAAATAAAGATAAAGGAGTGTAGTCGAACTGAAACAGGCCGTGCTGAATGAAATGAATTACAAGACTAGACACTAAAAGTAGCAGGTGAGTTTTTCTATCTAGGCAGCAAAATAACAGATGATGGTTGAAGGAAAGAGAATAAAAAGCACAGGCTAAAAATAACAAGAAAAAGAGCTTGTGAAAGGAAGGAACTTTTTAAAATTAAGCATAAATTTAAGTGTTACAAACTCTTTTCTTAAATTATCTGTCTGTAATGCAGCTTTATACGGGAGCGAAACATGGTTCAAATGTCTCTAAGCACTATGGGACTTAACATCTGAAGTCATCAGTCCCCTACACTTAGAACTTCTTAAACCTAACTATCCTAAGGACATCACACACATCCATGTCCGAGGCAGGATTCGAACCTGCGACCGTAGCAGCCAGCAGCGCTGTGCCGGACTGAAGCGCCTAGAACCGGTCGGGCACAGCGGCCGGCGAAACATGGACAATAAACAGTACAGACAGAAGGGTAACAGAATATATTGAAACGTGATGTTACAGAAGAATGCTGAAAAGTTGATTGCTGGATCGAAAGGTAACGAACAGTTACTGCATCAGATTGGAGAGAAAAGAAAGAATCGGTTGATATAAAACATCCTGATATAACAATGAACAGTTAATTTGTTACTGAAGGGCGCTATGCTAGATAAAATTTGCAGAGGGGAAACCATGACTTGACTACAGTTAGCAGATATAAGTGGTGTAGGTTGCAGTAGTTATGCAAAGTTGAAGGTACCTGCACAGAATAAAGTGGACAGCTGCATCAACCCACTCTTCAGACAAGATGACAGCAGTAACAACGTAATGAACTACAGTACGTCTGTGCCGTGCACATGTTCTGCTATCTCGTGTCAATAGCTCTGTTTAACGGCCCATTCCAGTGTTTTCTCTTCAAACACCACACAGGCTTCAGTTTCGTGTTGTGTCACGAAAAATGCGCGAGGACCAATGACTTGCCTTTGCTCATACTCGACAAAGTTATTACATCGTGCAAAGTTATTACATCGTGCCTTCTGTTTTCGACAAGGCTCAGCAAGCTCTCGTACAAAGTTTACAGCAGTTATACGACGTTAGATAACATTTAATACTCCTCTATAGCCGCCTAACATACCTACACGTCTAATAAAGCCATTCAGACTTCTTCTCAGCCCAACAACGGAATGTGTCTCAGCAGTTCTGTTCGTCTGAAATGGAATATACTGTTTTCTTCGCAGAATTTGTATATGCCTTCTTAGGGTTTGCTTTTTCACAATAACTAGCGTACGCTACTAGGCTGGAACTATGAGGTTTGAGATAGTCTCCACAGAGAAATCTGCTAGCTTGCTACCAGCCCCTTTCCGCCCTGTTGCAGTTTAACGTTATTGGCTCTACTCACCTGCCCCACGCTACCAAGGGGAAAATCCTGACTTGTTTGGGAATTGTGCTTATTGAAGTTCAGGAAACAACAGGCTTTCGGAGAACTGTCAACTGGCTTGCTATAAATGTCTTCTATGACCATAGGCTCTTAGGGAAAAAAGTCTTCATTACTTACCCACAGACTTAATCAGGAGCAGCTATATTAATGGTCTGTGTTTGCTGAGCAAATTTGTAGTCTAATATTCAAAGGCATGGGAATTTTAATATAATTATGTGGACTAAATTGAAGAACATTCAGTTCAATTGAAGTATTATATTTTGTTTAGCAAATAACCTATTAATTAATGCGTTCAAGCATTTTCGTGAAAATTTTTGAAATATTAACGAAATGAGAGAGGAGTGGAAATTATATCACGTTTTTCGTCAGGTGTGAAAATATTTTTAGATGATTTTAACTTTGGCTTAAACCATCCCAATTTTTTATTATTAATTTTCACCAAGATGGTGGTGAATATCGGACTGGTTACTTTGTATGAAAGAGAACGTCGTGAGCACAAGGATATCTTTTCTGGGAGGTTAGGGAGTTAGGGCAAGTCGGGTATGGGCCATCTATAGGTTTCCCTGAGAACTGGCTTGCAAAAATGACCTACCGCAACTGTTGTTGTCGGAGCGTCCACATTGGATGGCAATAGAAACATGTGAAAAACGCGATAGCGTACTGCTTTTACTCAAATATCACACAACAGGATCACTCAGTTCCACTCTTATCGGTTGTGTGGAGTTGCCAACACCTGATGTCCGAGTCGGCTAGTCAGTAGCCATCACAATGAAAGTCGTGCTACGCGCTCTGTGTAGAAAGTATTGTACTGACTGCTCACGCACTCAGAGGAGTGATGAGAGCATCTAATATAGATCGTGACGTTTAGCATCGGCCAGGCGTAAATTATCCTCATGATTCACGGGATCGGAAGCTGAATCATCCGTTGGCAATCTGCATATAGAAATCGAAATACACGCCATTACTTTCCACTTTTTGCTTGAATTCGTCTCTCTCGAATATTACGATGCACAACACTGTGCCCGGCTGCGGATTATAGCAGGGAAGATAAAGACATAAATAAGTGTTATGTAGTGGCCTCCTAAATGTTACTCTTTTTGGGATTTTGGATCTGTGAATGGAATTCACTCAGAATGCCACAAGAAGTTGTTTTTAGTTGAACTTAGAACATCTTTAGGAGTACAAGTACTCAAGGAAGTAACTTACCAAATGTACCTCAATGGATGTTGAAACAGTGGGTTCGGTAGCATTATTAAGGTGCACACTGATCAATTAAGGCTCAAATAGAAATTGTATGTTACTAGTAAACAGTAAGGTTCAAATACAGACTGCACTAATTAGAACAATGATTTTAAGTGTTGTAATATAATGAACAAGTGTGTAAATACCCCTTTTTTATATCGGCTTTTATCATAGGTCATTCACGCTTGTGTTGGTTAGCAAATAGTCACTAAGCCTGATGACGTAGTCCACAAATATACTAATGGTCTACACACTTAAATGTTTTAGCACACGACAAATACTTATTTTAACGCAAGAAAATACACTCCTGGAAATTGAAATAAGAACACCGTGAATTCATTGTCCCAGGAAGGGGAAACTTTATTGACACATTCCTGGGGTCAGATACATCACATGATCACACTGACAGAACCACAGGCACATAGACACAGGCAACAGAGCATGCACAATGTCGGCACTAGTACAGTGTATATCCACCTTTCGCAGCAATGCAGGCTGCTATTCTCCCATGGAGACGATCGTAGAGATGCTGGATGTAGTCCTGTGGAACGGCTTGCCATGACATTTCCACCTGGCGCCTCAGTTGGACCAGCGTTCGTGCTGGACGTGCAGACCGCGTGAGACGACGCTTCATCCAGTCCCAAACATGCTCAATGGGGGACAGATCCGGAGATCTTGCTGGCCAGGGTAGTTGACTTACACCTTCTAGAGCACGTTGGGTGGCACGGGATACATGCGGACGTGCATTGTCCTGTTGGAACAGCAAGTTCCCTTGCCGGTCTAGGAATGGTAGAACGATGGGTTCGATGACAGTTCGGATGTACCGTGCACTATTCAGTGTCCCCTCGACGATCACCAGTGGTGTACGGCCAGTGTAGGAGATCGCTCCCCACACCATGATGCCGGGTGTTGGCCCTGTGTGCCTCGGTCGTATGCAGTCCTGATTGTGGCGCTCACCTGCACGGCGCCAAACACGCATACGACCATCATTGGCACTAAGGCAGAAGCGACTCTCATCGCTGAAGACGACACGTCTCCATTCGTCCCTCCATTCACGCCTGTCGCGACACCACTGGAGGCGGGTTGCACGATGTTGGGGCGTGAGCGGAAGACGGCCTAACGGTGTGCGGGACCGTAGCCCAGCTTCATGGAGACGGTTGCGAATGGTCCTCGCCGATACCCCAGGAGCAACAGTGTCCCTAATTTGCTGGGAAGTGGCGGTGCGGTCCCCTACGGCACTGCGTAGGATCCTACGGTCTTGGCGTGCATCCGTGCGTCGCTGTGGTCCGGTCCCAGGTCGACGGGCACGTGCACCTTCCGCCGACCACTGGCGACAACATCGATGTACTGTGGAGACCTCACGCCCCACGTGTTGAGCAATTCGGCGGTACGTCCACCCGGCCTCCCGCATGCCCACTATACGCCCTCGCTCAAAGTCCGTCAACTGCACATACGGTTCACGTCCACGCTGTCGCGGCATGCTACCAGTGTTAGAGACTGCGATGGAGCTCCGTATGCCACGGCAAACTGGCTGACACTGACGGCGGCGGTGCACAAATGCTGCGCAGCTAGCGCCATTCGACGGCCAACACCGCGGTTCCTGGTGTGTCCGCTGTGCCGTGCGTGTGATCATTGCTTGTACAGCCCTCTCGCAGTGTCCGGAGCAAGTATGGTGGGTCTGACACACCGGTGTCAATGTGTTCTTTTTTCCATTTCCAGGAGTGTAGTTCTCTCTTCACCATCTGGTAATATACATACTGAATCATGCTAAACTGTTCATTATTTACACTTAGTTTGTACAAAGACAGCGATGTAACAGTATGTATAATGAGTATCTGTGACATAACTGTTAATCAGCAGTACTAAAGACTTTAAACATGTCCGTTACGTACTTAGCGGTTCTGCATCCGCACTTACTCTCCCACTCCTCGCACAGTAATTAGATCTGCTTGTCAGCGTGCCTGTACTTGCAGCGAAACACAGAAACTATCTTTTCTCTTTAGTTACCCCACCTTAGCTTTCCTTCTTTTATCTATGTTCAACGTAAGCAAGTAAACTGAAAAAAAGGCTTCAGTCATTGTACGGCAAATAAACTGTCAAACAATGAAACATATCGACTTGACCTCATGTATTAAGTTGGAAAAAAGCACACTTGCAGGATCTCAATACCCGAAACCGATACCCCGCGAAACTTTGGCCCACAGTTATATAGTACGAAGAATAGCACATCTCCTGCAAATGTACTTCTCTGTAACAGGGGCAGCTTTAAAATCCAAGCAAATTAACACACAACATCCATGTTAATAATTAAATAGCGCTACGCAACTTCTTTAATGATGGACTCATTCGCTTCATTCATTTGCACTGCGTTAGTGAATCGCAACATAAAAATGTTCAAAGCAAAGAGATCTCTGGCATGAGCTACAGGTCAGAAGCTGCACTCTCTGACACAGTGAACAAAGCAAGTTACCAATGTCAAATCATTACCTTTCACGAACCTCTTACACACTTCGCTGTACAGAACTTCGCGTTCGGGCATTGGGCAGCTGCAGTGGAGCGGATTGAGCGACAAGCGGCGGGGGCACATGTTTAAAAGCAGGACACTCAGACTGTCATAACAGCGTACTGTCAGAACCGTGGCCCAAATTTTCGCGGGGGACCGTTTGCTGGGACTGGTACCTTGCAAGTGTGCTTCTTTCTCTCCTTAATATATAGGGTCAAATTTGTGGTGTTTCCTTGTACAGTAGGTTTGATCTTCAGTGCATGTAGTTATTACTTTTGCATTTGGCCAACGCTGGACAGAGAGATCACAAACTGTTACCTATACAAATCTTAATAAGAAAAAAGGGTGCCCTTTTTACAATGCAGTATACTGTTGGTGTTTCTTCATTTTATGAATGAACATACTCCAGATACAATGAAGAGCCAAAGAAACTGGTACACCTGCCTAATATCGTGCAGGGCCACCACGAGCACGCAGAAGTTCCGCAATAAGACGCGACATCGACTCGACTAACGTCTGAAGTAGTGCTGGAGGGAACTGATACCACGAATCCTGCACGGCTGTGCATAATTCCGTAAGAGTACGAGGGAATAGAGATCTCTTCTGAACAGCACATTGCAAGGAATTCCAGATATGCTCAATAATGTTCGTGGGTGGGGAGTTTGGTGGCCAGCGGAAGTGTTTAAACTCAAAAGTGTGTTCCTGGAGCCACTCTGTAGCAATTCTGTACACATGAGGTGTCGCATTGTACTGCTGGAATTGCCTAAGTCAGTGGGAATCATAATGGACATGAATGCAGGTGATCAGATAGGGTGCTTACGTGCGTGTCACCTGTCACAGTCGTATCTAGACGTATCAGGGGTCCCATATCACTCCAACTTCACATGCCCCACACCATTACAGAGCCTCCACCAGTTTGAACAGTTCCTTGCTGACATGCAGGATCCATGGATTCACGTGGTTGTCTCCATACCTGTACTCGTCCATTCGGTCAATGCAATTTGAAACGAGACTCATCTTACCACACAACATGTTTCCAGTCATCAACAGTCCAATGTCGGTGTTGAGGGGCCCAGACGAGGCGTAAAGCTTTGTGTCTTGCAGTCATCAACGGTGCACGAGTGGGCGTTCGGCTCCGAAAGCAGATATAAATGATGTTTCGTTGGATGGTTCGCACGCTGACACTTGTTGATGGCCCAGCATTGAAATCTGCAGCAATTTGCTGAAGGGTTACATTTCTGTCACGTTGAACGATTCTCTTCAGACGTCGTTGGTCCCGTTCTTGACGGATCTTTTTCCGGCCGCAGCGGTGTCGGGGATTTTATGTTTTATCGGATTCCTGATATTCACGGTACACTCGTGAAATGGTCGTAAGGGAAAATACCCACTTCACCGCTACCCCGGAGATGTTGTGTCCCATCGCTCGTGTGTCGACCATAGCATCACGTTTCAACTCACTTAAATCTTGATAACGTGACATTGTAGCAACAGTACTTGATCGTGACCGAGCCAAATATCTCACGAAATAAGCGTCAAACGAAAAAACTAGGAAGAACGAAACTTGTCTAGCTTGAATGGGGAAACCAGATGGCGCTATGGTTGGCGTGGTAGATGGCGCTGCCATAGGTCAAACGGATATCAACTGCGTTTTTTTTAAATAGGAACCCCCATTTTTATTAGATATTCGTGTAGTACGTAAAGAAATATTAATGTTTTAGTTGGACCACTTTTTTCGCTTTGTGATAGATGGCGCTGTAATAGTCACAAACATATGGCTCACAATTTTAGACGAACAGTTGGTAACAGATAGTTTTTTTAAATTAAAATACAGAACGTAGGTACGTTTGAACATTTTCTTTCGGTTGTTCCAATGTGATACATGTACCTTTGTGAACTTATCATTTTTAAGAACGCATGCTGTTACAGCGTGATTACCTGTAAATACCACATTAATGCAATAAATGCTCAAAATGATGTCCGTCAACCTCAAAGCATTTGGCAATACGTGTAACGACATTCCTCTCAACAGCGAGTAGTTCTCCTTCCGTAATGTTCGCACATGCATTGACAATGCGCTGATGCATGTTGTCAGGCGTTGTCGGTGGATCACGATAGCAAATATCCTTCAACTTTCCCCACAGAAAGAAATCCGGGGACGTCAGATCCGGTGAACGTGCGGACCATGGTATGGTGCTTCGACGACCAATCCACCTGTCATGAAATATACTATTCAATACCGCTTCAACCCTACGCCAGCTATGTGCCGGACATCCATCATGTTGGAAGTACATCGCCATTCTGTCATGCAGTGAAACATCTTGTAGTAACATCGGTAGAACATTACGTAGGAAATCAGCATACACTGCACCATTTAGATTGCCATCGATAAAATGGGGGCCAATTATCCTTCCTCCCATAATGCTGCACCAAACATTAACCCGCCAAAGTCGCTGATGTTCCACTTGTCGTAGCCATCGTGGATTTTCAGATTCCCAATAGTGCATATTATGCCGGTTTACGTTGCCGCTGTTGGTGAATGACGCTTTGTCGCTAAATAGAAAGCGTGCAAAAAATCTGTCATCGTCCCGTAATTTCTCTTGTGCCCAGTGGCAGAACTGTACACGGCGTTCAAAGTCGTCGCCATGCAATTTCTGGTGCATAGAAATATGGTACGGGTGCAATCGATGCTGATGTAGCATTCTCAACACCGAAGATTTTGAGATTCCCGATTATCGCGCCGTTTGTCTGCTATTGATGTGCGGAGTAGCCGCGACAGCAGCTAAAACAACTACTTGAGCATCATCATTTGTTAAAGGTCGTGGTTGACGTTTCACATGTGGCTGAACACTTCCTGTTTCCTTAAATAACGTAACTATCCGGCGAACGGTCCGGACACTTCGAGGATGTCGTCCAGGACACCGAGCAGCAGTCATAGCACACGCCCGTTGGGCATTTTGATCACAATAGCCGTACATCAACACGATATCGACTTTTTCCGCAGTTGGTAAACGGTCCCTATTAACACGGGTAATGTATCACGAAGGAAATACCGTCCGCGCTGGCGGAATGTTACGTGATACCACGTACTTATACGTTTGTGACTATTACAGCGCCATCTATCACAAAGCGAAAAAAGTGGTCCAACCAAAACATTCATATTTCTTTACGTACTACACGAATATGTAATAAAAAATGGTGGTTCCTATTTTTAAAAAAACGCAATTGATATCCGCTTGACCTATGGCAGCGTCATCTACCGCGCCAACTATAGCGCCATCTGGTTTCCCACTTCAAGCTAGACGAGTTTCGTCCTTTGTAGTTTTTTCGTTTGATGCTTATTTCGTGAGATATTTGGCCCGGTCACTATCAATGGACCACCCTGTATAGGCGTAGCCGACCGCAGCGCCGTAGTCTGCCTGTTTACATATCTCTGTATTTCAATACACAAGCCTATACCAGTTTCCTTGGCGCTTCAGTGTACCATTTGTATCTCCAAAATTGCAAGCGACCTTGAATCAGTTTTTCCATAGACTATGGTTATATTGGTGGCTTTGGTTGGTCGGGTTTCTTGTTTTACCAAATTATACCCATTTTTTCGACCAAAACAATGACTTCAAATTTCCGTTTAGGCACTTATTTAACATACATGATAGATAGTTAATTCATTTTACATGCCATTTTACTGAGTGGTTACAGTCTTTCTAGATCCCTCACAAGCCATGAAATTTCAATGTTCTTTCCCAGTTGTTCAATAACTAGTAAAATTCTGCACTGGACCCTTTTCCCTATCGTTATACAAACCAAAAATGCTTTAAACAACTTCCTCTCTCTCAATCCGAAAAGAGTTTACATAACGTAATTACAACATTACGGGTAACATTTGTACAACCAGGTTTACAATTTGCTTTTACAAAACTGTTAACTGTCCATAAAGTTACATAAAAGCCATTTCTGGGAGCCGATTAATTAATATATTGGTAACGATTAATGGTGGTTCCGCCTTTTAGATGCTAGCGTCACTTAGCTACATAGCTGTTCTAGATAAGCCACTTATGTCTCTGGCTTTCCGTTACTACTCCCATCGTTTATGCATTGCATTTTGATATACCACAGTATGTCAACCTTATATTGCCCTTCCGAAAACCATGGAATATTTATTTTGTAACTCCTTTTATTTATTTATTTTGAAAAATGGCGTTTCGTTAACCATCAAAGCATAATGAGTAATGATAATGCATTCTTTTCATCCGGCTTCCTTGTGAAAAAATTGTTTGTCTAAATATACGTAAATCTTTGGCTCACCATATATTTCAATCATCAAGTCAGATTATGACTTTTCCCGGCGTTATGAATGAGGTATGGCCCATCCTACCCAAGTGCATTCTTGGTACACTTTCATTAATCGTTGTACGAATTGACTCAGGCCTGCAAATAGTATGGAGTACACGGAGCGGAATCTGTTCCTCTGGACCCCACTCATAGGCGCAACTGATGGGCAAGTTAGAAGGGACTCCACATTTTCTGACACAAAATGCTTTGAAAAGTGGTGTTCGGTTGCAGTTTCTTTGAGTTGTGATATTTCTACGTAGACGTTTTTACATGGCAAGCTGTAAAGTACTATTTACCACCTCGATAAATTAAAAGTTTTGTCTGTTTGCAGGTACATGTCTGTAGTCCTGGTACACATGGAAATCCCCGCCCCACAGTACTGAAGCACGCCCCTAGAGGAGCTAAAAAAATGGAGCAACCCATTGATAAAGTCGAGTATCGTTTTCTGAATTCGAGTTGGTGGAACTCAGTTACATGTTCCACAGATCAGTTGAACGATTCTTTTATCGGAGTGATGTGGAGCGAGTGTACATGAGTAGTGTTAACATTAATCAACCCATTATCTTTAGTCCTGCTCATGCGTCTACACTTCAAAACTAGGATTTTTTTTACAAGTTACCGGTATTTAAATAAAAATTCGTCCATGGAATAGAACTTCTCCAGAAGAAATTACTTTAGGCTATATTTGAAACTTGCATTCCTATCTGTCAGATGTTTTATGTTATTGCGCGAATGACCAAATGCTGTGTATTGAACTCCTTTCAAAGCCACTGACAGCTTTAATAGTGTGCAATAAAGGTCATTTTTTTCTATGATGTTCTGGGTATGGACGTCACCATTATTCTCAAACTGTGATCTATTATTTATGACAACATTCATTAGCGAATATCTGTACTGTAATGGTGCATCTCTCAGTGACGAGATTGGTGAACACCGTACATGATTCTTATTGCTAGTTTTTTTGGTGCAAACAATGCTTTCTTTCTAAGTTTCTAAGTAATGAGTGACCCCAGAAAATATTTCCGTAATGCTTTACAAAGGGCATATCCGCAATATATGTCAGGAGATTGATTTGTTTGTTTCCAAGTTTAGCAATTACACAAATAGAAAAAGTAGTTGAACTTAATTGTTTTAGCATCTCAGTAATATGCTTCTTTCACTTTACGTTTACTGATTCCTGTTCACGTGCTAGATTTGTTGTACAGAACTGTGTGTTTTCTCAAAATTTAGGGAGAGACAGTTTTCAGAGAACCACTTAATAATTCTTTGAAAAACATCCACAATCTCTTCTGTTGCGCTCTCTCTCTCTCTAATGAGATTTAGTGTAATACTAGTATTGTTTGCAAAAGATACCAGTTCTGGTTGCTGAATGTTAAATGGTAGGCCATGAATAAGAAATAGGAGTGGAACCAAAATCAAAACCTGTGAGACTCCCTCACACTAAAATTTTCTGCTTCAGCCCCTATTTGAATTATACAACACAAATTTTGCGTTCTGTTTGTTAAGTATCAGTCACACAAGTTGTGCACAAAGCCATCAGTTCCACAAAACCACAAAGTTTTTCAAAGGGAGTAACGTTGTGTACACAACCAAATGCGATAAATCACAAAAAATACCACCTGACTTGTAATACTTGATGAGTGAACGGCAGCAACGCACCATTAAATGACAAAGGGATTAGGTGGTGCATACGCTTCCAGTGTGGTGAAGTAGGTGCGAACGGCGTTGAAGGAAGTGACAGACTATCGATCTATGAAGAGTCGGGTATTGCAAGAGAAGTTGGCATCCCGGTTCTCGAAGGCCAGCATATAAAAGTCGAGGCGACAGCGGAAGAAATGAAAATCAGTCACAGATCAGTTTTGGACATCTTGCACGACATTTTGTAGGCTCCAAATGCTTTCGTTGGTTCAGCGACTGGTCGCACCCAACCACACAAACTGTCGAGCAACCTGCTGGGAGGACGTTTTAGATGTGTCAAGCCAATCCAGATGACTTCTTTAGCCGCATGATCATCATGTACGAGCGCTAAGTGTATCAGTATGGCCCCGAGACACCCCCGAATGAGAGCAAACAGTGGAAACGTGTGGGTTCACCACAGCCAAAAGACCCAAAGACCCAACCATCGTCAAGCAAGATGGTGGTGTGTTGTGGGACTGCCATGGTGTGTGTAAACCAGAAAATAAGAGAATCGAAGCGTCTGAGATGTGGTGTTGTAGTAGGATGCTGAAAACTAGGTGGACTGGTAAGAAACGAGGAGATCCCCACAGAATCGGTGATGAAAGGACCATACACCACTGAAAAGAAGAAGGTACATAATTATTGGACACTTATCGGTACATCGCGGAATAATTTCCAAGGTACTATACAGGGAGCTGTAGAGGGTGAATCTTGTGGCGAATTCGGGAGGACGACGGTTCAATCCCGTGTCTGGCCATCCTGATTTAGGTTTTCCGTGATTTCCCTAAATCACTCCACGAAAATGCTGGCATGGTTGCTCCGAAAGGGCACGGCCGACTTCCTTCCCCGTCCTTTCATAATCCGATGAGACCGATGACCTCGCTGTTTGGTCTCCTACTCCAAAACAACCCAACCAACAGACAACATCTTTGTGGCGAAAGACCGCCATTGGAATACGGCCAACAGATGACTGAGGTCGGTATGTGCAAGAACTGTTCTGAGATGAAGAGGTTGGCACAACAGAAGAATTCGTGGCGAGCCGCATCAAACCAGATAAAAGACCGACGAATCGATAAATAAAAATTGTTCCGACGTATCGACAAGCGTCTGCACGAAGATGAAGAACGCAAGAGCAGAGAGCGCTGTGAGACCAGCTCAGCCAATAGCACGCTGACTAGGACGTCACTACGACAAGAGTCTCTATACGAACGGAATATAA
This sequence comes from Schistocerca nitens, assembly GCF_023898315.1. Taxonomy (NCBI): domain Eukaryota; kingdom Metazoa; phylum Arthropoda; class Insecta; order Orthoptera; family Acrididae; genus Schistocerca; species Schistocerca nitens. The sequence goes on from NC_064618.1 coordinate 669,586,581, forward strand.
GCGCCACTCTAGCCAGCCTCGGCCGGACACTAGAAGACGGACACCAGCGCAGGTGTTATTAGTGATCCATATCCATTACTTGAATGGACACTGTATATAGCGAAAGATATTGATTATTTACATGTCGCCCATCGCCTGCGACACCATTGTAAACCAAAGTTAAGTATTGTCAATGTACTTTATGGTAATAAAAACCATTAATGTGATTTGCTTGACTTGTTGTATAGCTATCTGAGAAAGCAGCATCCTTTATGCACCCTATAAGAGACGAGTGGGCAGGACCCCACAAAAATAATAATTGATGTGACGCTAACAGATTATGTTCGTGGAGGGCAAACTGTCACAGTAGGATAATATCGAAATCTCCCGAAAAGGTTATGGGAAGGTATCAAGACAAAGCATCGTGGGAAGCCTTCCAGAGGGATGCTTTTGCTCCAGGATATCTTCCCAGGTCGTTCTGCTTTTCTTTATTCTCCAGTGGTTCGATAGATCATTGTGAACCTCAGCCTCTTCAAGAGGAAATCCAACACTCGAGGTTCGCATCTTCTACACCCCATTTTCTGTAGGCCCTCACTTCATAAATCCATCTATAATTCTGGTCTCCGGTCAACCCTGTCCTCTTTGACATCTTGATTTCCTTCTAACACGCTTTTAGCTATTTCCGTATCGCTCACCCGTGCCACGTACCTCCCCCACCCCCTCCTGTCTCAGTCTGACTGATTTCACTATTCCTCTAATAGGTAGTAATATTATTGTGCTTCATCTCTCCCCTCCTCCTTGACCAGCATTTTCCTGACATGGCACTCAGTGATATCCTCCTCTTTCATCGGGATGAAGAAACCACTGCGTGGCAGGTATTTTCAGAATGATGACCAGGTGAGTTAAGAGGTGGAGCCTTTCCTGAAGAGTCAAAATGCAGACTTCTACAACCGATATCTTCGCAAAGTTACACCGTTGAAAAAACATTACACAGGAAGCGTTAAGAACGACTATCATCATCACCAAGTTTCATGATTGCATGTTGAGTGGTACGAACTGATAATTACAACTTTACCTCTCGTATGTAGAATGAATTTTTATTCTTCAGCGGAGCGTGTGCTGATGTGAACTTCCTGGCAGATTAAAACTGTCTGCTGGACTGGGACGCGATCCTAGGACTTTTGCCTTTCTTGGGCAAGTGCTCCACTCACTGGTTAACCGTTGGTTAACTTTTCCCCCTCCAGTTACCTTACGGTGCGCCTTTTCGCGCATCGCGGAAGTGCAATGTATGGATATGCTAGTGTTAACAAAACTCCGAGTATATCGGCTGTCAGGTGAGTCGTCCTCAGTTCTTCGAAGATGAAAGACGCGCAGCCTCGTAAGCAGCAGTAACACGAAAGTGGCCGCAATTTTAGCCCAGACTGTCCCTTCAACATGTGGAAGCCATCTGGCGTTTTGTTGTGTGTACGATGAATACAATTCGGCAACTTTCTGGCAAATTAAAACTGTGTGCCAGACCGACACTCGAACTCGGGACCTTTGCCTTTTGCGGGCTAGTGCTCTACCGTCTGAGCTACCCAAGCACGACTCACGACCCGTCCTCACAGCTTCAATTCTGCCTAGACCTCGTCTCCTACCTTCCAAACTTCACAGAAGCTCTTCTGCATACCTTGCAGAACTAGCACTTCTGGAAGAAAGGATATTGCGGAGACATGGCTTAGCCACAGCCTGGGGGATGTTTCCAGAATGAGATTTTCACTCTGCAGCATAGTGTGCGCTGATATGAAACTTCCTGGCAAATTAAGTCGTGCTTGGGTAGCTCAGACTGTAGAGCACTTGCCCGCTAGAGGAAAAGGTCCCGAGTTCGAGTGTCGGTCCGGCACACAGTTTTAATTTTCCAGGAAGTTTCATATCTGTGCACACTCCGCTGCAGAGTGAAAATCTCATTCTGGACAATTCGGCATATTGTAGCGATTACGTGGCTCGCTTGCGCTCCATTACGCGAATTTCCGCGCTCCCAGCTTCGCGGTTATGACGGCAGTAATGTAGCCCACCATATCTTGCGATCTCTGCTTCTGCTTCGCTTCAACTCTCGTGACAGCCCATTAATACGATCGAGATAAAATTCCCGCCTGCATCCTCTCTCTCTTTCTCTCTGGTCCAGTTCACAAATATACTGCTTGTTAGAATTACGTGTCTTTGTGGTTTATATCTCCTGGCCTACAGCAGGACACAAGCTTGCCATTGACTTTGATATCCATCTTGATATTGTCTGTTTGTACGTAGTTTAGCTGTCTGTTTTTCTGGTATTACGTATATAATATACACTGAAGCACTAAAGAAACTGTTATTGGCATGCGTATTCAAATACAGTGATGCGCAAGCAGGCAGAATATGATACTGCGGTCGGCAACGCCTATATAAGACAACAAATGTCTGGCGCAGTTCTTAGATCAGTTACTGCTGCTACAATGGCAGGTTATCAAGATTTAATTGACTTGCTACGTGGTTTTATAGTAGGCGCACGACCTGTGGAACACAGAATCTCCGAGATAACGATGAAGTGGGGATTTTCCCGTACGACCATTCCACGAGTGTACCGTGAATATCAGGAATCTGATAAAACATCAAACTCCGGACATCGCTGCGGCTGGAAAAAGATGCTGCAAGAACGGGGCAAACGACGACTGAAGAGAATCATTCAACGTGAAAGAAGTGCAACCCTTCCGCAAATTGCTGCAGATTTCAATGCGGGCCATCAACAAGTGTCAACGTTCGTGAGCCGTGGCTGGCTCGAACCATGCTTGTCTTGGGTTAAACCCTGGTTGCAGTACTGTGGTGTCATTTCTCCTGCGGTTATCGTGATAATGTTGCTGTCCTCTCCGTGAGTGGCAGCAGCAGCGTGTATCGATGCTAGTACTGCTGTACTATCTTTGGCGTGGCAGATATAGTTTCCGGCTGGGCGGTGTGTGACCAGTCGGTCGGTCATGTGGAGCAGCAAGGAAGTCTCCATCGTGCGTAATATGGCCAGGACCGCTGGCGGTGTGCACGCGATGTTGGAGTGTGAGGTGCTGCATGCGAGTGCTACGAAGTTCGTCGTCCACCGATCTTGGACATGAAAGTTGAGTCCTCACTTAACCTACTATCGAGTCTCAACTGTTTACATTTCTTCTTTTGATCCTAGTTGTCACTTTTGGGACATTCCCGCGAGCAACAATGTGTGTGTATTCAAGTCGGTTAAGATTCCAGCCAACTTCCTGTGGAGTTTAACTTAATTTATCCTCTGTTATTGAAGTTGACCAGGGTGTCTCCTGTCTTGTGAGTGATGACGTTCCGGTTACCTGCCCTGGTAGTTGACGTAATTTTCGGCAGTGTATTTTCCTCGTCGTGTTGTTGCTGTCCAGCGCGGCGTGTAGTTCGACAGCTCAGGCGTTGTTGGTCGTTGTGGACGCCAATATTCAGTGTATCGTTGTATTGAAATCTTGTGGTCGTTTTGCTGGTTGCGTGGAGTGGAACTGATTTGGTTGCTTGGTCGGTCGGCTGTCTGTCGGTTGGGTTGCCTTCAAATTAAGAAGTTATTGGACAAGTTGCCTGTCTCACATAAACAGGCGTTAGTGTTACAATCCCAGGCCGACCCTTGGAAACTTCTGAGCGCTGTTCCTTGTGTGTTACATAGCAATTTCCCTGTTTGGGTTTTAGTTACTTGGCTGATGTGTGGCCATCAGCTGAGTCTCAATATCTCTTAAATTAATGTTCTTATCTTGCCCTTAAGGCATGAGATTCTTATTCTTTATAGGGGCCTTCAGCCGAATTTTATGTGAAATGTTTTAAGATGCAGCCTTCTCCGTTTTAAAATTGAAACTCTTCTTTCTAGGGCTTAAGCCGTTAAATTATTTGCTGATGTGCGCCCTTCAGCCGAGTTTTAATATCTCTTAAATTAATGTTCTTGTCTTGCCCTTAAGGCATAAGATTGTTACGCTTTTGTTTGGGGCCTCAGGCCGAATTGTGCATGAAATGTTTTAAGATAAGGCCTTCTGCCCTTTGATTGAAACTCTTCTTATTGCTTAATATGCGGCCTCCAGAGAAGTTACATTAAAATTAAATTTGTAAGGCCTTCAGCCTGTTTGGATTGAATATTTAGAAAATATTCTTGGGTGAAACCTCCAGAAGAACCTTGTATTTCAATTTCTTGCTTAGGCCTTGTGTCTTGAATTTTGAGTGTGGCCTCAGGCGATCTAAAGTTAATCGAAGGCGGTCGATTAAGGTTTTGAGTGTTTTACTTCCTTGTTGTAATATTGTATGTTGATAAATAAAGTTTGTATGTTGAGTGCAACTGACAGCAAGTTATTTTGGCCCCTTTCCACAACCTAACCCGCTCTGTCCTGCTAGCTCAGGCATTTCAGTGCGAACCATTCAATGAAATATCATCGATATGGCCTTTTGGAGCCGGAGGCCCATTCGAGTACCCTTGATGACTGCACGACACAAAGCTTTACGCCTCGCCTGGTCCCTTCAACGACGACACTGGCCAATTCAAGACTGCAGACATGTTGCCTGGTCGGACGAGTCTCGTTTCAAGTTGTATCGAGCGGATGGATGTTTACAGGTATGGAGACAACCTCATGAATCCATATACTCTGCATGTCAGCAGGGGACTGTTCAAGTTACTGGCGGCTCTGTAATGGTGTGGGGCGTGTGCAGTTGGAGTGATATGGGATCCCTGATACGTCTAGTTACGACTCTGACAGGTGACACGTACCTAAGTCTCCATTCGTGTCCACTGTGCATTCCGACGGACTTGGGAAATTCCAGAAGGACAATGCGACACCCCCCACTTCCAGAATTGCTAAGGAGAGGTTTCAGGCACACTCTTCTGAGTTTAAACACTTCCGCTGGCCCCCAAAACTCCCCAGACATGAACATTATTGAGCATAACTGGGATGCCTTGCAACGTGCTGTTCACAAGAGATCTCCACCCCCTCGAACTCCTACGCATTTATGGACAGCCCTGAGGGATTCATGGTTTCAGTTCCCTACAGCACTACAACAGACCTTAGTCGAGTCAACGCAACGTCGTGTTGCGGCACTTCTGCGTGCTCGCGGGGGCCCTACACGATATTAGGTAGGTGAACCAGCTTCTTTGCTCTTCAGTGTATTTGAAATTTAACTTGTAAGAACGCGCTCACTTTCTGTAGCTTTTCCCTGTCCGCTTTCAACTAAAATCCTTTCAGCAACTAGAGAACTACACGCCCTGCGAGTAGGTGAAGAATCCGACAGCCTACACGTTATCGTGCAGGTGAGTGACAACCTCTCTGGCTGTTAGGGAATGGGTATGAGGTCCTTCACCACATTTAGTTCCATTCGTTGCAGTCACATCGATTGTGATAATCACCCTAACACTTCGTTACATTTAAGTGAGACGCGCAAATTCAAGTGATACACGCAAATTCCAGTCGCTTCACGCTAATCAGCTAAGAGCCTTAAAACATCGTAACAGAGGCGAAAAACAAATATTGAAAGGCGAAAAATTTACAATGATTTTTAAAAACAGTAAAGAACTGAATTTAGCTGGTGTTTCCATAAACACAATAAGATCATTGTCTTTTGGATTAATATCAAGGAACTAGAAGCTAAAAGACACAAAATATGTATATTTAAAAACACTTACCATTAAGGTCCCCCCCATGAACCATGGAGACCTTGCCGTTGGTGGGGAGGCTTGCGTGCCTCAGCGATACAGATGGCCGTACCGTAGGTGCAACCACAACGCAGGGGTATCTGTTGAGAGGCCAGACAAACATGTGGTTCCTGAAGAGGGGCAGCAGCCTTTTCAGTAGTTGCAGGGGCAACAGTCTGGATGATTGACTGATCTGGCCTTGTAACATTAACCAAAACGGCTTTGCTGTGATGGTACTGCGAACGGCTGAAAGCAAGGGGAAACTACAGCCGTAATTTTTCCCGAGGACATGCAGCTCTACTGTATGATTAAATGATGATGGCGTCCTCTTGGGTAAAATATTCCGGAGGTAAAATAGTCCCCCATTCGGATCTCCGGGCGGGGACTACTCAAGAGGACGTCGTTATCAGGAGAAAGAAAACTGGCGTTCTACGGATCGGAGCGTGGAATGTCAGATCACTTAATCGGGCAGGTAGGTTAGAAAATTTGAAAAGAGAAATGGATAGGTTAAAGTTAGATATAGTGGGAATTAGTGAAGTTCGGTGGCAGGAGGAACAAGACTTTTGGTCAGGTGATTACAGGGTTATAAATACAAAATCAAATAGGGGTAATGCAGGAGTAGGTTTAATAATGAATAAAAAAATAGGAGTGCGGGTTAGCTACTACAAACAGCATAGTGAACGCATTATTGTGGCCAAGATAGACACAAAGCCCATGCCTACTACAGTAGTACAAGTTTATATGCCAACTAGCTCTGCAGATGATGAAGAAATAGATGAAATGTATGACGAGATAAAAGAAATTATTCAGGTAGTGAAAGGAGACGAAAATTTAATAGTCATGGGTGACTGGAATTCGTCAGTAGGAAAAGGGAGAGAAGGAAACATAGTAGGTGAATATGGATTGGGGGGAAGGAATGAAAGAGGAAGCCGCCTTGTAGAATTTTGCACAGAGCATAACTTAATCATAGCTAACACTTGGTTCAAGAATCATGAAAGGAGGCTGTATACATGGAAGAAGCCAGGAGATACTGACAGGTTTCAGATAGATTATATAATGGTAAGACAGAGATTTAGGAACCAGGTTTTAAATTGTAAGACATTTCCAGGGGCAGATGTGGATTCTGACCACAATCTATTGGTTATGAACTGCAGATTGCAACTGAAGAAACTGCAAAAAGGTGGGAATTTAAGGAGATGGGACCTGGATAAACTGAAATAACCAGAGGTTGTAGAGAGTTTCAGGGAGAGCATAAGGGGACAATTGACAGGAATGGGGGAAAGAAATACAGTAGAAGAAGAATGGGTAGCTCTGAGGGATGAAGTGGTGAAGGCAGCAGACGATCAAGTAGGTAAAAAGACGAGGGCTAATAGAAATCCTTGGGTAACAGAAGAAATACTGAATTTAATTGATGAAAGGAGAAAATATAAAAATGCAGTAAATGAAGCAGGCAAAAAGGAATACAAACGTCTCAAAAATGAAATCGACAGGAAGAGCAAAATGGTTAAGCAGGGATGGCTAGAGGATAAATGTAAGGATGTAGAGACTTGTCTCACTAGGGGTAAGATAGATACTGCCTACAGGAAAATTAAAGAGACCTTTGGAGAGAAGAGAACCACTTGTATGAATATCAAGAGCTCAGATGGAAACCCAGTTCTAAGCAAAGAAGGGAAGGCAGAAAGGTGGAAGGAGTATATAGAGGGTTTATACAAGGGAGATGTACTCGAGGACAATATTATGGAAATGGAAGAGGATGTAGATGAAGACGAAATGGGAGATAAGATACTGCGTGAAGAGTTTGACAGAGCACTGAAAGACCTGAGTCGAAACAAGGCCCCGGGAGTAGACAACATTCCACTAGAACTACTGATGGCCTCGGGAGAGCCAGTCATGACAAAACTCTACCATCTAGTGAGCACGATGTATGAGACAGGCGAAATACCCTCAGACTTCAAGAAGAATATAATAATTCCAATCCCAAAGAAAGCAGGTGTTGACAGATGTGAAAATTACCGAACTATCAGTTTAATAAGTCACAGCTGCAAAATACTAACGCGAATTCTTTACAGACGAATGGAAAAACTGGTAGAAGCCGACCTCGGGGAAGATCAGTTTGGATTCCGTAGAAATGTTGGAACACGTGAGGCAATACTGACCCTACGACTTATTTTAGAAGCTAGATTAAGAAAAGGCAAACCTACGTTTCTAGCATTTGTAGACTTAGAGAAAGCTTTTGACAATGTTGACTGGAATACTCTCTTTCAAATTCTGAAGGTGGCAGGGGTAAAATACAGGGAGCGAAAGGCTATTTACAATTTGTACAGAAACCAGATGGCAGTTATAAGAGTCGAGGGGCATGAAAGGGAAGCAGTGGTTGGGAAAGGAGTGAGACAGGGTTGTAGCCTCTCCCCAATGTTATTCAATCTGTACATTGAGCAAGGAGTAAAGGAAACAAAAGAAAAATTCGGAGTAGGTATTAAAATTCATGGAGAAGAAGTAAAAACTTTGAGGTTCGCCGATGACATTGTAATTCTGTCAGAGACAGCAAAGGACTTGGAAGAGCAGTTGAACGGAATGGACAGTGTCTTGAAAGGAGGATATAAGATGAACATCAACAAAAGCAAAACGAGGATAATGGAATGTAGTCAAATTAAGTCGGGTGATGCTGAGGGAATTAGATTAGGAAATGAGACACTTAAAGTAGTAAAGGAGTTTTGCTATTCAGGGAGTAAAATAACCGATGATGGTCGAAGTAGGGAGGATATAAAATGTAGACTGGCAATGGCAAGGAAAGCGTTTCTGAAGAAGAGAAATTTGTTAACATCGAGTATAGATTTAGGTGTCAGGAAGTCGTTTCTGAAAGTATTTGTATGGAGTGTAGCCATGTATGGAAGTGAGACATGGACGATAACTAGTTTGGACAAGAAGAGAATAGAAGCTTTCGAAATGTGGTGCTACAGAAGAATGCTGAAGATAAGGTGGGTAGATCACGTAACTAATGATGAGGTATTGAATAGGATTGGGGAGAAGAGAAGTTTGTGGCACAACTTGACTAAAAGAAGGGATCGGTTGGTAGGACATGTTTTGAGGCATCAAGGGATCACAAATTTAGCATTGGAGGGCAGCGTGGAGGGTAAAAATCGTAGAGGGAGACCAAGAGATCAATACACTAAGCAGATTCAGAAGGATGTAGGTTGCAGTAGGTACTGGGAGATGAAGAAGCTAGCACAGGATAGAGTTGCATGGAGAGCTGCATCAAACCAGTCTCAGGACTGAAGACCACAACAACAACACCATTAAGGTGACATTCTTTTAACCAACAGCATTCCACTCAAAATAGCGGGTAACAAAACAATATACACGCTTCTCAAAGGTTAATTAAAAAGCAAACCCATTTGTCAAAATAGGGGAAAACAACATAAAAAGAACGAGAGTAACCCGCTACTTGGGCGTACACATAGATGAAAAACTGAATTTCCATGAACAAATTAGAATAACAACAGATAAGGCAGAAAAAATACTGCACAAACTGGCAAGGATAAATTCAAGACAATACAGACTTCCTTTGTCAGTAACACGAACCTACCACTGCGCACTCTTCGAATCAGTACTATGTTTCGGGCCAGTACATGGGCTCACAGACTTAACCTCGTCACTAACAGAACAGCAGTTAGGCGAGGACAGAGAAGCGACCTTTTGTGACTATCTGGAGCATTTGGCACGACATCGATCGAAGCGCTGTGTGTAGTGCTTGGAATCTTCCCGATAGATATAACAATTAGGCAACGGGCCGCACGGTACTGGTTAAAGATGGGCAGAATAGACCAGGTTAATATAATAACTGGTTCTCCGCTGAACAACAAGCGGGACATCAAACAATGGAAAATCGATACATGGCAAGAAGAATGGGGCACAAATGATAAGGGACGGAGAGTACATACATTTTTTCTGGATATCACGGAAAGGTTAGGAATGAAACATGCCGATCCTAGCCGCGGCATGGTGCATTTCTTAACTGGGCACGGACCTTATCCCACGCACTCAAACCGTTGAGTCTAAGAGACACATCTTCATGTACATGCGGAGGTACGGGAACCCCAGAACACACAATCCTATTCTGCGGGAAATACAGACAACACAGGAACACACCAGGAATACAACACTTACAAATTGAACGACACATATACGATGCAATCAGAACACCAGAATTATGGGACGAACTAAACGTACTGACAGAAAAAATCTCAGATGAATGCCACAAAGCGTACAGGCGCGAGAGACCGTACAGACAACCTAGATGCACCACCTAGATAGACGCCATAGTGTGGAGGATGAAACAAGACCGACATAAATGCATTAGTCTAAACATAATGTACAGATATCACAGTAGATTACACATAACTAAAGCTCAACATGAATAGATGTAAACAGTGTCGACGCACCGTCGCAATTGCCACAGGCAAACACGGCACTTTAAACCTGTTAATAGCGTAATTATCTTAGTAACAACTTTAGTAATTAGCATAGAAATTAGTGATTAGCATAGATCTTCTTAGTTAAAGGTAGGCTAAGGATTGGAGACTGAGGATCAATGGCTTGACGACTAATTCCAAGGCTTTCATCCTCAGTTCCCCAGGGTGGAGGGACTATAAACTTCTTCCTTTCCTATCTTTATTCCTCTTCTTCATTCTAAACTATATTTTTGTATTTCTTTTTTAAAATTTAAACTTCATGTAAATTTTTGTAAAACGGTTTGGGAAAGCTGCCATAAAGAAAAGAAAAGAAAGATAAACAGCAAACAGCAAACAAAGATAACCAAACACGATCAACTATGACCCGACTCCACGTTGCGGGACACGGGCAACGGTGCGATCGGATGCGGGAACTGGTGTGGAGGTTCAGCCATATCAGCGCCCATATACCGATCGCAGCGGCTAAGTGGTCAATAAAGACCCACCTTAGGCAATTAGGTGGTGGGTCGTAAAATCGTGGTGGCAAGTGAAAAAAAAAAAGTCCATTGTCCCATAAGATGCGATTCTGTTAGTAATTTCAGTGTCCACAGACAAGCAGGTAAAGTGATCAACTACTTGAGAGAATTCCCGTCCATGCTGATGGATGGAAGGTTGTTGATGCCCTGAACTTCCACGTAAAAAGCAAAAGTCACAAGTTCGAGCCCATACAGTTTTCATCTGCTAGTAAGTTTTACCTATCGTATGTTTTACCAAGTATTTAGCTGTATTTTCTGTGTGAGTCATGTCTTCTGACTGGTTTTATGCGGCCAGTTACGAATTCCTCTCCAGTGCCAACCTCTGTTGCTGTACGGTTCAATAAACCCAAGCTAAAATAAATGTTAGCCGAGACGTCATTAAGATGCTGTACGTTCTGAAACGGTACCACTTCAAAACAAAATAACATGGAGACATATTTTTATCATATCATTTGGTATGTGGCAGGGTAGTAAGCTGGAAGATCAGCTCGCTCCCTAGTCCGGCTGGCGTCGCGGTCTCGCTGTTTTTTCCGCAGGGGTGTGCGGGCCTGACGGCCGGGTATCGACATAGAGCGGCCGCCATCGATCAGCCATTAATGTGACGTGACGTGGCGTGGCGTGACGCGCAGTGGCGTGGCTTCTGAACCACGCCACCACGTGCTGAGTCGTCCCAACCCTGCCCAACGTAACGCTCGCTGCACGTAGCACGTGGTCTTAGCTCCTCAACTACAGCTTCGTAGTACGTCTTACGCGTTTGTTCCTTTTCTTTAGGTGTCATAAATTTGGATTCCGTAGAAATATACGAACACGCGAAGCAGTTCTGACCCTATGACGTATCTTAGAAAATACGAGGGAGGATCGGAAAGTAAAGCACAGTAATTTTTTCCTCCCCTGGTATTGCAGCTAGAAAGTAGAAATTTCACGACTGTATAGTTTGAAGTTTGCGCTGCGGAGAGCATTTTGTTTTCATGTGCAGCTCTGATGATAAGTCATGGGCGTACCACTACACGCTCAAAACCAAGCAAGCCTCTATGGAGGGAAATATGCTGGTAAAAAAAAATTCAGAATGACAGTCCAATAGGAAAGTGCTTATGACAGTGTTCCGGGATATGTTACTGGTAGAGCCAGCCGGAGTGGCCGAGCGGTTCTCGGCGCTACAGTCTGGAACCGCGCGACCGCTACGGTCGCAGGTTCTAATCCTGCCTCGTGCATGGATGTATGTGATGTCCTTAGGTTAGTTGGGTTGAAGTAGTTCTAAGTTCTAGGGGACTGATGACCTCAGAAGTTAAGTCCCATAGTGCTCAGAGCCATTTGAACCATTACTGGTAGACTTTGCTAACATGGGACCATTGCAAATGCTGTAGCCTACACTAAAACTGTGGTTAAGTTGGGTCGTGCCCTTCCTGACAAACACAACATTAATGCTGACGGTGTTACACTTCTTCGGGAGAGTGTTCGCCTCCATGTTTCTGTTCCTATTTGTGAGAAAATCGCCAAATTTGGTTGGGAGATCCTCCAACATCCACCATTCAGTCGGGACCTAGCACCGTTGAACTTTCATTTATTTGTTACCATGAAGAAATTCCTGGCCGAACAACGCTTTGTGACAGATGCTGAACTGAGACCAGTAGAGCACAGATCGCTGTACTCTAACCATACAGACTTCTACGAACAGGGCATACTGAAACTGGTACCACGAAGGGTGGAATGTGTTGAGAACTTTGGTGACTATGTAGAGAATTAGGTAAAAGATGCATGTACATTTATGAGTTTTTTGTTCTGTTACTTACTAAACTTTTTCGTAGTAAAATTATAGTGCTTTATTTTCTGATCTCCCTTTTAGGTTGAAGAAAGGAAAATCCACTGTTACAGGATTTATAGATTTACAATACGCTTTTGAAAGTGTTGACTAGAATACACTGTCTGAAATTCAGAATGATGCGAAAGCTTATCTACAACATTTACAGGAAACAAAGTGATGTTATAAGACTCGAAGGACATGAAAGGGAAGCTGTAGTTGAGGAGCAAGTGAGACAATGTTTGTAGCCTATCCCTAATGTTTTTCCTGCTATACATTGTGCAATCAGTAAGGGAAACTAAAATACAATTTGAAAAAGAAGTTAAAGTTCAGGAAGAAGAAATAAAAATTTTGCAGTTTACTGATGACGATCTAACCTCTCACAGACAGCAAAGGACATGGAAGACCAGCTGAAGGGTCTCCATACTCTCTCGAAAATAAATTAAAAAATAAACATTGAGAAAACTAAAACAAAGTTAATGGAGTGTACTCGAATTAAATCAGCTGACCCTGAGGGAGTTAGGTTAGGAACTGAGACCGTATACAGGGTAATTCTCATTAACCTTTAAAAACCCCTAGAAGCGACGTAGATGACGCTGAGACACGTAATGTAATTAAGTCACGTTGGGCCCTAAATATCGGGAAATACCTCGAAAGTGGATAACAAATGTTGAACAAATGACATCACCAGTTGACGTACCTCATTACCAGGCAGCGGTTGGACTTGTCGATGCTATCCTCGCCGTGGGGAAGGGGGGAAAGGCAGTGCTACGCATTGCTCCACTAAAGTACTCCGTATTCGTTCGTGCTTTGTCCGATTTGAAACGGTTGTGCTTGTGGTGGTGGTAATACAAGACTATGTCGAATCGGTTTACATTTACCAAAGCACAGTAGCCTAACGGAGCGATGTGTAGCACTCCCCCTACCGTCGAGAGTAGGACTGACAAGCCCAAAACTGCACGTGCGGCAAGGCACGTCAAATGGTGACGTCACACGTTCGACATTTGTCATCCACTTTTTCGATATTTCCCGACATTTGCGGCCCCATGTGTCTTATATTAAATTACTTTTTCAGCGTCATCTACGTCGCTGCGGGTTTTTTTAAACGTTAATAAGAATCATCCTGTATGTGCTAGATGAGTCCTGCTATTTGGGCAACAAAACAGCTGACGATGATTGTAGTAAAGACAGTTTCAAATACAGACTTTGATAACAAGAAAAGCGCTTTCCTAGCCACATTTGACCGAGCTCTGTCATCATGACGTGTCTGATGATGATGTGACGTAATTTTTATCTATGGTAATAAAATATGTCTTGTTTTAGTCATCAAATGCACTTGGCGACAAACACATAATGTGGCAGGAAGAGGACCCCTACCAACGAGGTGACTCACATTCTATCCTGATTTGTCACAGGGCCAAATAGGGTTAGGCAATAGCTATAGCAAAAATAGACAGCAACACAGATTAGTAACAGTTTGCAATAATTTATTGACAAAAGTATCGATGCTTTACTGGAGTATAAAGATTGTGTGTGGCAATTTAGGTCAGTGTTCACTCGTGCTGATCTGGTTTTGATCCTTGGTATAATCCTAGATCCAGTGAACGACGCCTAACATCACTTTTGTGAATTGGCCCTCCTTGGCGTCGACTGTAGATGGCTCCTGTGTTGAGATACTGTCGAGAGACGTTGCCTCACTTAACTGTTGAGTGGAACTGAATACATTCAGGTTTGGCGGATGGATGTACACTTGGAAACTGTTTATACGATGTAACGAACAAGCTGTAATGGTTCTTTATTTACGTGACCATTACGGCACTCCAACCCCAGTTCTCGATACCAGTAATATCGTACTACTTTTCTGCGAAGTAATAGTCATATTTTTGTGACAATATTCACATTTGGTTTTATTAATGTATAGATACTCCGATGTATCGATATATTACAATGATATGGTTCTTGTGTGTATTCATTTCTGTGAGACTGTCATAATCTTTGACTTACTTGTAACCGTTTTGGCGCGAGTGCGCACAGAGCAGTCTTTGTTTCACATTGCAGAAGTTAAGTTGTTATTTAGCTTTGTAAAAGAACAGTCAAGTCTTGTGTTTGGTTAAAGTGGAAATTAAATATATGAAGATTGATACAAAACTGTTTTCTTGATGATGTGACAATTGAGAAGAAGTATATGTGAATGTACAAGAAGTTTAATAAAAATGTGAATCGTGAACACCAAGTCAAAAATTATTTCTTCCATACCATTGTTCTGATCTGGGATTGTTTGATCATTAAGAATTTCCTGAAAAACGCATTTGTTAGGTCTTCAAATATTGCTAAAATACAGATCTGGACGTTCTAGCAGTCAAAGTGGAATCACCCTAGAATCAACGAGATCAGCCATAACAACTTCGACGAAATCTACGTCGGAATCCATTCAAGATAAGTGCCAAAATTAATGACTTTTTTACAGCGACTTCATTATTTCCATTCTGATGATACCATCCACAGTCAATAACTGTGTTGTTGCCCAATAAAGCGAACATATTCTGCGTGAGCAACATTATTAATCTGATTTCTAACCTACTTTGCAAGTGGTGGTATTGTTAGAAAGCGTACCATAGACCTTGTCGGCTGCCCTCTCTGGAGTGTCACTGTAACTATGTTGCTCCTGAGTCGCCAGCACATCGCTGCTCTTTTATGTATATTATGTTACGTACCTTCTGGAGAACACAACATCCCTAAAATACAATTCGAATACTACAGATTAAACAAATATGCACGCATATTTTATGAATAACACCGTCTAGATCGCTAAATAAAATATCTATTTTCTATGACGTCTCGGCATCTGCTATCATCAGATAATGCAGTTGAGATGAAAGGAACATAAAGAGTGATAGGCGTTTGTTATATAACACCAAGCTCCAAAAATTTTAAAAAGTTAATAAGTGTGAGCGACGTTCAATAAGTTATACTACACATTTTTTTCTCGGTCAGTTTCGGTTGAAAAAATGCGGAATTTGTTATGGGACATCGTGGAACGTTCCCGCTTCAGCCCCTATAGTTTCAGGAAGTTGCGGTAAGTGGTGCCGCTATACATACACTTCAAAATGGTGTCTGTAACGGAGGTGAGTTCTAAGCAGAGAGTTTCCATTAAGTTTCTTATGGCTGGAAATCAGAGCGCTGCATATATTCGTGAATATCTACAGAGACCTGGCAGTGGACAAAGGCACGATGAGTTGCTGGACGTGGCGTCTGTTGTCATCAACAATGTCGTACTAACTTGTCCGATCTCCAGGGTGCTGGCCGGCTGCACACAACTGTGACTCTTGCAAAAGTGGAACGTGCGGACACTCTCATTCCAGGTGATAGACTTATCACGGTCAAACGCCTTGTTGCACAACTGGACGCCTCTGTTCTGACACACTCGACCACCAGTTGGGGTACTAAAGGCGTGTTCCTCGTCGCCTAATAGAAGGCAATAAAGAGCAACGAAGGAGCATCTGAGAGGGACTGCTGGCGCATTACGAGGCTGATCGTGACAATTTTTCTGTTGAACATCGTCGCAGGTGGATTTTATGGTTGGGTAAGTAAAGATGATTAAAATTGTGTTGGGAGAGGACGTGGACAAGTGGAGGTGTAGTGTTGAGGGAATGTGGTGCGGCAGAGTATCAAGTCCAGTGAGCAAAACGACGGAAAGAAGGAATATTAGGTTTAATTTCCCATTGACATCGAGGTCATTAGAGATGGAGCACAAGCTGAAATAGTGTCACGAATGGGGAAGGAAATCGCTTGCGTCCTTTCAAAGAAATCACCCTGGGATTTTCCTGGAGCGATTTAGGGAAATAATGGAAAACCTAAGTGTGGATGGCCGGACGCGGGTTTGAACCGTCGCCCCCCCCCCCCCCTCGAATGCACGTGCTAACCACTGCGCCACCTCACTCGGTATCAGTGAGCAGGGAAGCAGACGGGGAAGGGGGGGGGGCTTACTAGGGGGTAGGTAGCGTCTATTTTTTGGGTAATCTAGACAATTCGGAGGGGTTCAAGCTAGAAGAGTACGGTGGGGAATTTTGTAAGATGGTAGAGAACTCGTGTGGGGAAGGGTAAGCGGATCCGAAAGGCTACGAACACTGCATGGCGTTCGACGGTCTGTAGGTTGTGATAAAAGTAGAGAGGAGCGGAAGTCCATGTCACATTTGTACATCGTAGACCAGGGATTTTTAGGTGTGGAGAATCATGGAAGGGTGCAATACCCACGTATTTCCGGTTAGCAGTTTTGGTGATTTTAATCTATTGTTAGCATTCTGTTGAATGTTAGTAGCTGGGGCTTCCATGTCAGTCGGCGATCAAGTGTTAGTCCAAGGTCTTCTAGTGTGTTAGATAGTCGAATAGGACAGTCGTAAATAGTAAGGTAAAAGTTGTGGGGGTGGAAGCTGCGGGTGGTTCGGGCTATAATTATTGCCTGAGTTTTGATAGAGTTGTCTTTGAGGAGCCATTGGTTTCACAAGGAGATGAACTGATTGAGATGGAACTGGAGAGAACGTTAGCACTTCTGAGGATAGGGTAGAGGGCAAGGAAATGGTGTCCAAACCACTTACGAAGTTTCAAGAACCGGTATTCAGTGATGAATTTAGGAATATACAGCACACCGCCTACCTGCCATTCCTGTAGGTACCGCGATGACTAGGCGATCAAGGTAATTACAGCATATACAGACACGTATAAACAGTCATTCTTTCTGAGCTCTTTAAGTGAATTGAAAGGTAGGTTTCAAGTCCTGTCTACCATGCACTTAACAGTGGTTTACAGACTATGTATCTACGTAGTTGTAGAAGTACGCAGTCCTAGCCATCTCAGTGGTATCTCATTACATCCATGGTTTGTATGTTTCCTTTATTAAAATTAATAATTTGTTACTTTGAGGACTACATGCAGTGAAGTTGGATGTAATACTCAATATTACTGTGCTTCAAAATTGGCATACTAAAAAAAAAAAAAAACAATGACACCTGACAGCTTTGTCCGTCAAGAAGTGTACGATAAAATTTCGCTGTTGGTTCAAATGGCTCTGAGCACTATGGGACTTAACTTCTGAGATCATCAGTCCCCTAGAACTTAGAACTACTTAAACCTAACAAACCTAAGGACATCACACACGTCCATGCCCAAGGCAGGATTCGAACCCGCGACCGTAACGGACGCGCGGTTCCAGACTGAAGCGCCTAGAACCGCTCCGGCAAAATTTCGCTGTACTCAAATTATTTGCTTTACATTCTTGTTAGCAGGTAAAATTTGTTCAGGTACACAACGAAAACAGATTGTAAAGGATTCATACTGTACATCGAGTGGACCATGGACCTTGCCGTTGATGGGGAGGCTTGTGTGCCTCAGCGATACAGATGGCCGTACCGTAGGTGCAACCACAACGGAGGGGTATCTGTTGAGAGGCCAGACAAACGTGTGGTTCCTGAAGAGGGGCAGAAGCCTTTTCAGTAGTTGCAGGGGCAACAGTCTGGGTGATTGACTGGTCTGGCCTTGTAACACTAACCAAAACGGCCTTGCTGTGCTGGTACTTTTTTTTTATCAGAGGTGGAGCCCCTCCACGCCCACACCGGCATGATGGCCAACACAAAAGGTCTACTGCCATCTCTGCATAAGGGTTAGTATTCACTAAAGTGAGGTGTCGCAGGATGTGGGTACTGCGATGTTTGCGTACGCCTGGTTAGGATTAACCATTAATACGCGCTCATCTGGAGATAGATTGGTCGAAATCTGACGAAGGGTAGCGGTTTGAAGGGCAGAGGAAAAAAAGCGCCAAGGCAAGAGCCAAGGGAAAAAAACCTCTGCGATAGTTAGGTCGGGTGGTAAGAGCAGTAGCGGTTGTATTGCTGCCTGCGATAGGTTGTGCAAGGATAGGCTTTGTTAGTAGTGGGTATCATGCATGTCGATACCTTGACGTTGTGCGTTTGTGCTGCTCGGCGGCTGGCGCTGGGTGCTGGTGCAGAGTCCTCGTTCAGCGTCAGCAACATGCAACAGTTAGGTTTGTTATCGATCTTGTGTCCGATATGTCATATACCGGAAGCACAGTGTGAGGGGATGTTGGCAGATTGTTTGTGCGTCTGTGGGCGAGCTCGTCGGTGTCCCTGCTGTGGCCTGTTGGTCGTCTCTAATAGCAGCTGGTAGTTGCCAGTCAGTGTTGCTGATATGCAGGGGCTTACCGACGTTTGTCGATGTTTGCGTATGTTAGTTTACCATAGGTGGCTATGTCCTAGCTAGCAGTGTCTTTGGCCGCTTGTGCTTCCACCTGTGGTTGTGATCGTAGTTTCCCAGAGTGAGGATGAAAGCATTGTTCGAGTGTCTCGAGTTCCTGTATAGTCGTGTGGCGTGTTTTTTGAATACTTCCTTGAGGGTATCAAGGCGGTATTCATGGTGAAGATCCACGGTGCGTGTGTAGCGTGGAGCGTTGCTAACGATTCGTAGCACCTTGTTCTGTATGATCTGCAGGCGGCGCAGTCGTGTAGGAGCTGCATATCCCCAGACGGGAGCTGCGTACGTCATCAGAAGTCTAATCAGTGTCATGTATATGGACCTCGACACCCTCCTATTCAGTGTGCTTTCCCTGTTGAGCATTGGGTAGAGCTGTGTGAGCCTCGCGTGCGCTCGGTTGGCAACGTATTCGATGTGGTCCCCCCATGTAAGTTTCCGGTCCAGCCAGACACCAAGGTACCTGACTTTCTCTCGGAAACGTATTGGGCGTGTATGTAGTGTTATTGGTCTACAGTGTTGATGTTTGCGCAGTAGTTTCGGTCTGCGTGTGAACAGAACTGCTTCGCACTTGTCGACTTTTACTTTAATACGCCATCGCTCCAACCAAGGCTCAGCTGTTCTGAGTGCTGTCTGTATTCGTGAATTGATGTTCGACGGTTTCCAATCTTGCGCAAGGATGGCTGTGTCATCCGCGTAGACGGCTAACGTCGTGTTTTGTGTCGCTGGGAAGTCATTAATGTACAGGTTAAACAAGATGGGCCCTAGGATGCTTCCTTGGGGTACTCCAGCTTGGATACCGTGTTGTGTTGATTGTTCATCCTGCACGTTAGTGTTGAAACATCTGTTCGTGAGATATGAGTATATGAGACGTACGAGTCCGTCCGGGAAACCAGCTTCGCTTAGTTTGTGTATGAGTCCGTTGTGCCAGAGACGATCGAAAGCCTTTTCGATGTCCAGGAACACGGCCCCTGTGGCTTTCTTCCTGTTGTAGCCGTGTGTTATATGTTCGACTACGCGGAGGAGTTGTTGTGTTGTCGAGTGGTGATTCCTAAAACCGAATTGCTCCGGTCTTAGGGTGTCGTTGGCGATGCAATGCCTAGTGATACATTTTAGTATTACCTTCTCAACAATCTTGCTGAGCGAACACAGTAGGCTGATGGGTCGGTAATTTTGTGGGAGGGAGTGGTCTTTCCCTGGCTTCCTGAACATCAGGACCTTGGCCGCCTTCCAAAAGTCAGGGAAGTGTTGGTGTGTCAGGATGGCATTCGTTAAGTGTGTGAGGTATTCTACGGCTTCATCCGTGAACTCCTGGAGGACACGGTTTTGAATGCCATCAGGCCCAGGGGCTTTTCTAGCGTTGGTGTGCTTGATAGCCCATGTGATTTCATTTGTGCTAGTACGTCTTATTTCGTTGCGCGAGGGCTGGGCTACAAGTCGTGTAACCTCCTGATCCGTTTCAAGTGTGAATGCTGGGTCTGAAGGAACCAGATTCGGCATGAAAGACGCTGCAAGTGTTGTGGCTATAAGCTCTGCCTTCTCCGTCTCGGAGTAGGCTGGGCCGTCTGGTCCTTGTAACGTGGGAATGTAATGTTTCTCCCTGGTGAAGTGTCTGGCCAGCTGCCACACGCCAGGACGTGTGGTATCCAGCCCAGCGAGTTTCTGTCCCCATTGCTCGTTTCTGAATGTTTGTATTTTATCCCGTATTATGCCCTGGAGTCTGTTGACGTGCAGTTTATAAAACGGGCGCCTGGTACGCTGCCAGTATCTCCTGAGGCGGTTCCTCATTGAGATAAGGCCCAGGATTTCCTGGGACAGGACCGTCGAGTGTTGTCTTGGTGTTGTAAATGGAATGGCGTCAGTCATTGCGTCTTGGACGGCAGTTGTGAGAGCCTCCACAGCCTCATCGATTTGCTGTGTGTTGTTAATTTCGTGGGTGTCAGGAATGCGACTATCAAGCGTTTCCTTGAACAGTGTCCAATTCGCGCGCTTGTAGTTAAGCATCCTGCGTGGTTCGATGTCCTGCAGTGTCTCTTCCATGTGCAGTATTACAGGCATGTGGTCTGAGCCCAGATCGTTTTCAACCGTAAGGTTGAGTGTGCATGTGATGCCCTTTATGAGGGCTATGTCTAACACGTCTAGCCTATGTCGAGCCTGTGTAGGCACGAACGTGGGAACGTCCGGCCCAAGTATAATGTAGTTTCGACCTATTGCGTGTTCGTACAGTTACTTGCCGTTGGAGGTTCGTGTTCGTGAGTTCCAACCAGGGTGTTTTGCGTTTAGGTCTCCAGCGGCGATTACCCGCGGTGCTATGTTGAGTACTGTGCTGATATCGCGTGTTACTATGTTTTTAGGAGGATTGTATATCGATACCAGTGTGGTGTTGTCTCCGTTGAACTTGACCCTGACGGCCGTAG
Source organism: Schistocerca nitens (assembly GCF_023898315.1). Lineage (NCBI taxonomy): Eukaryota > Metazoa > Arthropoda > Insecta > Orthoptera > Acrididae > Schistocerca > Schistocerca nitens. The sequence goes on from NC_064618.1 coordinate 669,607,700, forward strand.
CCTCTAGTCTTTCAAGTGCTGGGAGCTCGATGTTCGTGTGTTCTGTGTCTCTGTGTATGATGATTGCCGTGTCGCCTCACCTCCTGCCATCCCCTTGGTCGGTACGATAGACGCAATACCCTGGGATGTTTAGTTGTTTGCGAGGCGTAAGCAGTGTTTCGTTCACAAGAGCGATTCGGATACCCTTTCGCTCCATGAACGCGGCCATTTCGGCTTTTTTGCTTGCGATCCCGTTGGCATTCCAAAACAGGATCTGTGAGTTTGTGTTTAAGTCTGCGTTTCGGGGCTGGTGTGGTGTATTATCCATGTAGTAGTGTAAAAAGTGGTGTGATAGTGGCTTGGAAGCTAGTCCAGTTGAGCGTGCTCGACATGAACTGCATGAAGAGTTGTGAGACACACCCCATAATCTTCGTGACTATTTCGGTGGTCGTGCGTCCGGGGAATAATGTTTCCATTATTCTCTGGAATGTTGTCGTAATGTTGGTCATGTCGGCCTGCGAGTTATTGGTCGTGTTAGCGGCCGCTTGTTCCTGTGTTGGCGTCTGGTGAGGGCTGGCCTGAGTGTCGGCTGTTCGTGTGGCAGTTGTGGGCGTCTGTGTATTCTCTGTGGTGAGTGGGTGTGTTATGTGGGTTGTTGAGTTGGTGTCCGGGTTGTGTTCGTGAGTGTTGGTGTCCTGTTGTCTGTGTACTTGTTGTGGTGTGGTCGTGTTCCTCGTGCTGCGGCTGTTTCTCCTTCTCCTCCTCTGGCGCTGTGGTCGTCCCTGTGTTGGTGCGTTTTCTGTAGCCTGTGGTGGGCTACAGTCCGCGACCTCATGGGGTAGGGTGGTGTTGTTGCTGGTTTCGTGTGGTGTGCCCGGTGCGGGTGTGGTGTCAGGTGTTGTGTTTGTCTGTAGTGTGTCTGTAGCTGGGGGTGTTTGCTGAGCGTGTCCTGAGCTCTGGGGCTCCTCTGACCGTCCCGCGCTGCTGGGGCTGCCAGCGACCACTCCAGCGAAGGATACTCCACTTCTTACTGGGCGCGGGGGCGGTTTCGGAACTGTGATGGCGGTAGGTTTAGCATGTTTGGCTATTTTGCGCCTCAGAGCTGCTTTGTAAGCAATGCACCCTCTGTAGTTTGCCGGATGGGCAGCACCACAGTTGGCGCACTTGCGAGGTGCTGTATGGGGGAGTTTGCAGCGTTGGGTCGTGTGACCGCCAGCGCAAATGCGACAGCGGTGTGCGAGACCGCATCTGATACCCGCGTGCGCAAAGCGCTGGCAGTTATGGCATTGTTGGGGGGTGCGCGGCGTGTTGTAGATCTCTACATTGACGACCATGTGAAGAAATAGCTTTAACTTCAGCAGGTCGCGGGACTTGGCCGTGTCGGCCAATTCCGCCATGTAGTTGTGAGACGGTCTTGCTGTGCCGAACTCTGACATTCGGTTTACCCGAATGCACTCCCACCAGAGAGCAGAGAGTTCTTCGTGTACTGTGTCGGTCGGGGTTCCTGAGTCTATCCCCTTTATCACGTACTAAAAAAATGGCTCTGAGCACTATGGGACTCAACTGCTGTGGTCATCAGTCCCCTAGAACTTAGAACTACTTAAACCTAACTAACCTAAGGACATCACACACATCCATGCCCGAGGCAGGATTCGAACCTGCGACCGTAGCGGTCGCACGGTTCCGGACTGCGCGCCTAGAACCGCGAGACCACCACGGCCGGCTTTATCACGTACTGCTATGTTTTTTCCAGGACTGTCCTGTACGTGAGGTGCTCTACCTTCCTTTCTTTAAGAAAGTCCAGTAGATTCGTGTAATCTGACTTGTTCGCCACGTACAGTGCGGCGTGTTCCCCAGTGAGCTTAGAGTAGTATGTTGTGGGGTTGTGTTTTTTGTTAAATTCCTTGTTTAGGAGACTTAGGTCTCCGTAGTTGTGTATGATGACTGGTGGGAAGCCAGTCGCGGTATTGTCTGTGTTCTGCGTAGCTGCTTGTATGTTTGTGGATGCTGCACTCGCAGTGTTGTTTATGTTGGTCCCTGTGTTGCCTTTGTTGTTGGTTCGCGATGTAGATGGTGTTGGCAACAGCACTCGGCCGTTGCCTCGTGAGTTTGTGGGCTCACTTGTTTGTGTATTGGGCGGCTGTTTGCGTCTTGGGCCGACCTGCTGCCACGGCCCGTCTTCGTCGGTGTTGGTTGTGTCCTCCGTCGGCTCTGGCTCCGGTTCCGTCGGTGCCTGGGCGGCCAGAGGTGAAATAGGGGGCATGTCCTTCGGTTTTTCAGTAGGTGCCTGTGTGTGTGGTGTGGGTGTTTCTGTCTGTGTGTGCTCACTGCCCATCAGCTCTGCGATCAGCTCCTGCTGTTCCGCAATCTGTTTGTCCTTCAAGGCAACCTGCTCTTGGAAGGTGGACAGTGGGGCGGAAATGATGGCGGGAGTAGCCGGCATTTCCGCCTCTTGTGCTGCAGCTTTGCTGCAGGTAAGTGGTGGGGAAGCACAGTAAAGATCGGACATCTTTGCTGTTTCGGGAGTTTTTATTTGGATAGGGAAGGATGCGCGACAATTTTGCTCTTTTCACGAAACGACAATATTTGCTTTCTCGGTGAAAGTGCTGTGTATCGTGTCCCTACAGAAGAGGGGTGTCCCTACGACCTATCTGCGCAGTGTGCAATGCGCGGCGCAAGAGAGCGCGGGTTAAAGAGAGCGGCCTACAGTGCGCGGGGTTATCCGACGTGAACGGGCCCCTGACACTGAGATTACCCTACCAAAGAACGGGAGAGTCCCGCTGGGGAGATTTGCAACCGAAGCTGCATGAAGTTGAGCCGAAACTCTTGCCACTTAGCGCCCAGAAGGGTTAAGCGGCTTGCGCTAGTTCGTGCCGCTCAGTAGAGCGTCACCGGCAGCTACGCCAGTTGCAGCTTATTTGTGACCACTCCGAGGAGCTATCAGACGGGCAGCTACGCCAGGTGCAGAGAGCAGCGTTCCGCTCAGGTCGGCTGCTCGACTGCGAGTACGTGCTGGTACTGCCAACGACTGAAAGCAAGGGGAAACTACGGCCGTAATTTTTCCCGAGGGCATGCAGCTTTACTGTGTCGTTAAATGATGATGGCGTCCTCTTGGGTAAAATATTCCTGAGGTAAAATAGTCCCCCATTCGGATCTCCGGGCGGGGACTACTCAAGAGGACGTCGTTATCGGGAGAAAGAAAACGCGTTCTACGGATCCAAGCTTGGAATGTCAGATCCCTTAATCGGGCAGGTAGGTTAGAAAACTTAAAAAGGGAAATGGATAGATTAAAGTTATAGTGGGAATTAGTGAAGTTCAGTGGCAGGAGGAACAAGACTTCTGGTCAGGTGACTACAGGGTTATAAATACATAATCAAATAGGGGTAATGCAGGAGTAGGTTTAATAATGAATAAAAAAATAGGAGTGCGGGTAAGCTACTACAAACAGCATAGTGAACGGATTATTGTGGCCAAGATAGAAACGAACCCCACTCCTACTACAGTAGTACAAATTTATATGCCAACTAGCTCTGCAGATGATGAAGATAAGTAGATTCAGAAGGATGTAGGTTGCAGTAAGTACTGGGAGATGAAGAAGCTTGCACAGGGTAGAGTAGCATGGAGAGATGCATCAAACCAGTCTCAGCACTGAAGACCACAACAGTAACATCGAATTAAATCCATAGTTGGTATGCAATAGTTTTAACTTTTTGACATAAACACAAAAATGTTCTAATAACACCTTAAATGTTCAGCATATTCAAAAATGGCACTCATGGCACGCTTTTGTCACTAACTGATGCATGTATGGTAAGTTTCGAGTAACTAACTATCGTATGTAGCGGCCTTAAAATTTTTCGGAAACAGAACTATCGTCGAAAGTACTTCCACGAAATGCATGAAACAACAGATTAAATATATTTATATTAACCTGCGTCAAATGTCAAAAATTTCGTAATCCACGGGATGATTGCACAAGCTGGCGCCAGATGTTGGTGCGGCTCCAACAGGTGCGAGCCGGCACACAGTTCAGCGAAGCATTTAACACAGAGAGCTGCATCTCAGCTTCCTTGGCGCACTGGATGCATTACTTCGTTGCAACACAAGCAGTAAGTGGCTGCGATGCCAAATGTCTCACGCGTGTTCCTTCACAGATGCAATACCCTTCCGCCTTGCCTATTTCAGTTTTTACGTGTCCCTCCCGTTTCATATCGCTTTATTGTATTCCCCGTAAATATTTACATGATGTGGCAATCTAAAGGCGTTCGGCACTGATGTCGTAGTCGGGTCCGACAAAGGACCTTCCACTTTGTTATAGAGATTTCCTACATAAATAGGAGTATGTTACATAAGGCACGAACAAACACCCGTCTTCCATTTCTTTTGCACTCCAGCCAAACTTTCTCGTGTGATTTGCGCTCGCAGTTACCTCACATACCAGCCTTCTGTTTAAATGCACCGAACACATTCTTTGTGCGTGTGAAGCGTTTCAGCGGCAAACTAAACATTCAGTCTTAGGTCATTTCGTATTGATTCTTGAATTTCGACAAGGCTTTCCTTGATTCTTGATGTGCCTGACGCACTTATTCGGTCATCATCTTCCACCAGAGTCTCTTCCTTCATAAAAGTCTTTGTGCCATTCAAAGACACGCACAAGAGACATACACTCTCCTTTTTACCTTTTAAGTTTCACAATCCCTTGATGTTTCCTCGCTGCTCACTTTCGCGACGCAACGTTTCCTACTGTGTGCAAGAAGACAAACACAGCCACTGAATAGATGGATTCTAATCGAACCGTTCTCCGTTGAGAATAGTTCCTAGTAATTTGCCCATTCTCGTTACTTTTAAGTCGTTGCATTGGTGTCTGTTTGAGTCAGAACTCAGCTGCTTATTAGCCGTCTCTTATGTCAGTTGCATTATGATGTAAAAAGTTGTAGGGGTGATTTAGCACTTCTAGGGTTCGATGCTATGTCAACGTGAAGTTTGATGCCACTTGTGTATTAGAAGGCTCCATTCGTTTTAAGAACGCTTCACCAAAAATGTGCACTGCAAATGTAAACACCGGCTAAACTGGAGAATCTTCTTCGAAGTTATTCCTTATTTTCTGCCCTTTGAACTTTGTAAGACAGTAAATACCAGTATTCAGGGGTAGCTGCAAGAAGTTTCTTGCAAGATATTTATATTTTAGAGATGATAAACATCTCCAGAAACCTCCCAATGAGTTGAAGAGGAACACGGAATTCCTGTAATGCTTCTATGAGGCCCCGTTGAGATTATGTTGATTTGCAATGGCGAGTCTCCATCTACAAAGACTTTTTCTCAATTTTCCTCTGTCTTTAGACTGAATTGATATCATCCCTAATATTTCTTATTCCATACTTATCTTTTAATTTCTATAAATTCACTACACTAGCATCCTCAAGAAACCATTTTACATGTTCTAGTATTTACATAGTCCTACAAATTTTCCCTGAGTTAGTCTCTCCAACATAAAAATGTCTATTCCTGTATTGTTTAGTACAGACCGTTCTCACCTGTTTCTCCTTCTCCAAAGGGCTTTCTATGCACTTGTCTTCTCGCCTGTTCTTATCAGTAGCTCATGCAGCAATCTACTGAAGCCTTAAGTAACAAAATATTACCTCTCTGATACTATATTTGATCTGACAACCATGATTAATTAAGGCAGTAATCAACAGTAAGATTATTTAGCATTCTTATTAGAACACTCTGAGAGATATATGTCAGTAAAATCAAAACGCAATTACTCTTTTTCAGTGTGTAACCTGCCCGCAAAAATGAAAGAAATTATTTAAATGTAAATAGTCATCGTGCTAAACGTAACTTCCCAGCAAATTCTTACAAGACAATACAAATGTTAATGTGAATAAACCCCAAGTGTAACCTTCCCACAGAATTTTTAAAGACAATATTTAAATGATAATGAAAATAGAGCCAAATGTTAGCTTCCCACAGTAGTAAAACTCAATGATAATAACAATGTGCAAAAATATTAAGTCCCCACAAAATTAACGTTAAGATCAATCTGATAAATTGATTCTGGGAGGAAAAGCAAAGGAAATATTGTTTCAATTGTAATGATTATTTTCTTAAAAAAATTGCTTTCAGAACAAAATTATTATTGGGGCAATTCTTGAACAAATTAATTACTTTACATTATCAGATGTGCGCAATGCTGCCTCATTACTTTATTTAAAAATATACCTTGTCCCGAATCTTGACCAGAGACCCATGTCGACGCCCGCCGACTCCTCACACACAACTCCGACTGTCTCTCGCGCGCTACTGGCACGAACGAACTACATGCTTTCGCGACTCGCTACGCACAACTACTGCCTCGCAACTCGCAACTGAACTGTCGCGCGGTCAAGCGCAGACTAGCAACGATAAACAACTCTCTGGTCAGAGATTCTGTCAAGCCTCGCCATCGCTGCTACTGAATACATACGTGTTTCATAACCCTCCACTGGGGGGGGGGGGGGGGGGGGGGGGGCAAAAATTTGGCAGCGATGGTGAGTCATTTGGACTTGCCATGAGCAACAAATTTTTTCGTAACTAATTAACTTTACAGTTACAGCATATATACAGATATAAAACAGGAAGGAGATATGGTGCACATGCATCAAGTGCAAAACATATTAGACAATGACAAAATGTGAGTACAAAAGAAATGACATAAGTGCACACGCACTGAAAAACTCTTTAGCATTTTCACAACAAATAAACATAATGGCAAAAAATCATGTTGATAAGTGACATAAGTGCACATGTACTGCAGTTCAGCAAATCGAAAAACTTGTATAGGCCATGAATATAAATGATGTTAGCAAAAAAATGATTTTCATTATGTTACAAGAATTAGGATAGGAAAGGGAAGGATTGCATCATGGTTGTAGCACTTTAGGTTGCACGCAGCTGCACTGAAAGTCCATATCTTTCCACGGAAGTACAACACCAAGTGAGACAATTTGCAGTTCTTTTCCCAGAAGTATTTATCAGCGTAGCCAAGACACTGAAATGTCGTAGTAATATTCCATGTTTTCACTTTGGCAGTACATTAGGTACACCAAACAGTGGGACCATAATAGCGTCTCCATCGCTCACGGTGGTGGACAGCATGTCGTGCCAACACCACGCTCTTACAAGGCACACCAACGTAGAATTAGTGCAAAAACCAAATATAGTGCTCCATGATCAGGAGGATGTACAGGACAAATGGATATTGCAGTAATTCATGGTAGTGAGGTCAGAAGGTGAAGGACATTAAGTTACATACCAGTCTTCATTAGGAATTACATTAGTAGTTTGCGGCATTCATAGCCCAGTTATTGAATATTTCTGTACCATGTATGTAGTATTACAGAAAAATGTTCATTAATTGTTTTACATAGAATATTTGCACCCATTCTCTAATTACAAATCATCAGAAGTCAATACTTAAAACAGGAGGTAGTCAATAATAATGTTGATACTATATCATTGGTCATCCCAATACAGTCATCATTTCTCAGTTACAAAGCATTATTAATTAGTAGCATTCATTTTCCAGTTATAAAACATTATTAATTAATCATTTGTCATTTCAATATAGTAATAATCAGTAGCCTTCTTTTCCTAATTACAAAGCATTATTAAATAATCGCATTCTTTTCCCAGTTACAAAGCATAATGAATAGCATTCATTTTCTAGTTACAAAGCATAATTAGTACCATTCTTTTCCTAGTTACAAAGCATTAAATAATCGCATTCTTTTCTCAGTTACAAAGCATAATGAATAGCATTCATTTTCTAGTTACAAAGCATAATTAGTACCATTCTTTTCCTAGTTACAAAGCATTAAATAATCGCATTCTTTTTTCAGTTACAAAGCATAATGAATAGCATTCATTTTCTAGTTACAAAGCATAATTAGTAGCATTCTTTTCCTAGTTACAAAGCATTAAATAATCGCATTCTTTTCTCAGTTACAAAGCATAATGAATAGCATTCATTTTCTAGTTACAAAGCATAATTAGTAGCATTCTTTTCCTAGTTACAAAGCATTATTAGTAGCATTCTTTTCCTAGTTACAAAGCATTATTAGTAGCATTCTTTTCCTAGTTACAAAGCAATGGTCATCTCAATACAGTAATTAGTAGTAATTTTTTTTTTTTCGGTGACATATTATTCATAGCTGATCAGCGTTACTCAGAACTCTCTTAAACTGGTATCATTATTTGGGACTGGTAATACATTTTTTTGTTAGCAATGCATTGCGTTGGGTAATTATAGGGGAAAGCAAGAGAGAAAAATTTGCTTCTGGGTTGTTGGTGTAAATGAAAATGTGTAACGTCATTCTCATAAGTCAGCTGTGGCAAGATTATGAAACAAGTAGAGTATATGTAATCACATTCATAGATGACATAGATTTAATGAGCCACTGCTTATAGCACATTAATTTCATAAATAATTTCTCCTGCAAAAATATATAAAAAATCGATTATTAAGCTGAAAGAAGAAATGCATTTTATGCTGAAAAGTAGTGAACTTCGAATTAACAGGTAGTGAAATGTGTATAAAAATGTGTTCCATAGCTGTCCTTTCCAAAACCTTCCGTCATTATACTATGCAATATAACACCTACTGTCAAAGCGAACTCCAACAAATGCTTAAATATCTATATAGCATAAATACATAACTTCAACAATATCCTCATCCGTAAAGAAAAAAAAACTTCATTATCCATCACTTCATTACTTATATTATCATAACTCCATTATTATCATCACCTGTAAAGAAAAACTTCATTATCCATAGTAGCATATTCTTCATCATTATTCATCAGCATTCATTATCATCTGCAAAAAATCACTTCATTACTCATTACATAACTATTCCTTATCTCTAGCATATTTCATCACTAAAACTAAGATGTGTAGTTCTGTCTGACAGCCTGCATCAATCGCCTTGTATTCTGAAAGAAAAAATTAGTTAAGACTGCTATTCTACGATGTGTATAGTATATTCTTGTTAATGCTTGTTAATTCTGATCCATTTACTCATCCTCATAAGGTTTTTGCATCTTCTTTCGTTTATTCCGTAGGTGAAATTCCCAGTTCTGTTTAATTTATTTCCTTTACACGTTATTTCTTTCTGGAAATGATGAACAAAGATTAATGTCGGCATTTACATCATATACTCACTAAATAATGACTGGTTTATGGTAACATAATTTGAGCATACAGCATAACATGACAGAAAACGTAATATGTCAAAGACATTGACAGTGTTCAGATGCAAAAAGTGTACACAGAGTATCACAACGCAGCAGCAAAAAAAAAAAAAAATGTAAAACAGTCACGATGTTGAGATATCATAGGGCAATAAAATGTCAAAGTCAACTGGTGTGTGTTATATCTTAACCATTTCATAGTGCATACAAACAAAACATGAAAACAATCGTACATACATCAACAAATGATGACAACTTGCCCAGAAAAAATTCGATAATCATCAATAAGTAGTCACATAAATATAATTGCATAAGTGGTTATAAAATGTGTAAGTTCGTCTGAAAAAATATGCACGGTCTGATGTGTAACGACAAGAAGAGCGACCTGCTAACCTTACCTTGTCGGGCACTTGCCAAGAAAAAATACGATAATCATCAGTAATTGTTCATTTGAATATATTGCATAAGTGATCATAAAAATTAGTAAATGGCATTACAGTGTGATAAATCATAAAGTATATTCATTCAATAAAGGGTTTAATGTTAGAGACATGCTGGTTGCCTTTACTTTTTCTGGTTCTCAGAGTTTCGACGTGTACAACATTGGGGTGAGGAATGCTGCGAATCCGATATGGACCTGCGTATAGAAGTTCAAATTTACTACACTTACCTTTTATTTTGTTGGATAAATAGTGTGTACGTACTAATATCTTCTGTCCAATGTGAAAGTCTCGGCGTGTACAAACCTGTTTTTGCTGTCTTCTCCGGCGCTCTGCGGCACGCTTGATGTTGTTCAGCGCAATGTCAATTATTTCGTGGTGTCGTAATCGACGAGATGTAGGAAAATTTACTAATTCTGTAATTTTGTTTGGTGGTTCAACGTTTTTCAGTATAACAGACGGAGATAGCATAGTGGATTCATTTGGAATGGAATTAATTACATCTTGGAATCATAATATGTGTGTGTCCCAATCATATGTCTTTTGTGGCAGTATATTCTACACAGTTTACCAATTTCTTTCATTAATCGTTCACAAGGGTTCGAAGAAGCATGGTACTTGGATATATAGATCGGAGAAATGTTTCTAGCTCGTAACATGCGTGTCCATATAGCAGAACGAAATTGTGATCCATTATCGGAAATTACTCTCATCACATGCCCTACATGAAATAGAAAATGTTTTACAAATGCTTTCGAAACGGTTTTAGCAGTAGCTTTGCGTAACGGAGTGAAAGTAACAAATTTTGAAGTGAGTTCAACAGCGACAAAGATGTAGCAAAAACCTCTGTTAGTTCTCGGAATTGGACCAAAAATGTCTACTGCGGCCATGTGTCTTAATTTAACAGGTACAATGGGATATAATGGAGGAATATGTGAAGTGGTGTCTGACTTAGCTTTCTGGCAAATTTTACATGACGCTAAAACTCGTCGTATACGTTTCTCCATGTTGGTAAAATAACAGTTCTGTCTCAGTATAAGAAAACATTTTCTGGCTCCGTAATGTGCATAACTTAAATGAGTGTACCAGATTAATTTGTTAACCAGTTCGTCAGGAATGCATAATAACCAATTGTTGCTGTCAGGATGAGAGCGGCGAAATAGAAGGTCATTGCGTACAGTGTAATGGTTTCTAATCGTAACATTATTCTTATTTTGCCAAAGGTGTTTAATTTCTTTCCACACATTGTCTTTACTTAGCTCTTTTGCTATGTCCTGTAATGACGACGAAATAAAATTTTCAAATGCAACTTGCTGAATGTACATGACGCTGAAATTTGCTTTGCAGAAGTTGGTTGCGACGTCTTGCTGATTATTGCTGAGAGAACGAGACAGTGCTTCTGCTATAACATTTTGTGTGCCGGGAATGTGAACAATTGTAAAATTAAATTCCTGTAAATAAAGTTTCCCTCTGCTTAATCTGTCATGAGTGAATTTAGCTGAAAGTAAAAATTGTATCGCTCTATGGTCTGTGTAAACGGTGGTGTGTCTGCCATAAAGAAAGTGCCGAAATCTCGTAAAAGCCCAAACAACACATAATGTTTCCAGTTCTGTAACGGAATAATTTCGTTCAGCAGGTGACAGAATGCGGCTTGCAAATGCGATGTTTTTAATTACTGTAGAGCCATCTTCTTCAATTTCCTGAAAAATATGTACGCCTAAAGCGGTGTTAGAACTGTAGGTTGCAATGGAAAAATTTCTGGTAAGATCTGGGTGTGATAAAAGTGGTGCATTCAACAAAGCATGTTTCAGGTTCACAAATTCAGAATGTGCTTGCTTATCCCAGGACCAAATACTGTTTTTACCTGTTAATTGGCATAATATAGGTGTGTCTAAAGCAGAGTGATGAATAAATTTACGAAAAAAGTTAATTAAACCCAAAAAGCTGCGTAATTGTTTTTTCGTCGTAGGAACAGTAATGTCACGTAAAGCTTGAAGTTTTTCCGGGTCAGGCGCAATGCCTTCTGCTGAAATCACGTGTCCAAGAAATTTTATAGAAGTTTTACCAAAATGCGATTTACTGAGATTAATTGTAAGTCCTTGTGCATGAAAAGTTTGCAACAGTTGTTCTAGAATCAGATTGTGTTCAGACCAGTTAGCTTCTGCGATAAGAATGTCGTCTACGTACGTCGTAATTCTGTCCTTAAGTTCTGTCGGAAGTATTGTGTTCAAACCGCGAATAAAAGCTGCAGAAGAAATAGTTAATCCGAATGGTAATTTACAAAATTGATAACAGTCACCAAAACAGAGAAAAGCTGTATACAGAATGAGATTTTCACTCTGCAGCGGAGTGTGCGCTGATATGAAACTTCCTGGCAGATTAAAACTGTGTGCCCAACCGAGACTCGAACTCGGGACCTTTGCCTTTCGCGGCAAAGGTCCCGAGTTCGAGTCTCGGTCGGGCACACAGTTTTAATCTGCCAGGAAGTTTCAAAAGCTGTATACTTTCTGCAATTCGGATGAAGTTGAATTTGCCAAAATCCCGATTTCAAATATAGTATGGAATAAATAGCCGTACTATGAAATTTCTGTAGTAGTTCCTCTAGTGTCTGTGGTCGATCTGTTTCATTAATAATTATGTCATTGATGTGACGTGAATCAAGTACGAGGCGAAGTGAGCCATCTTTTTTCTTAACGATATGTAGCGGGTTTATGTACGGACTAACTGCTGGTTCTATAATTCCTTGGTCAAGCATATCCTGCAATTCTTTTTTAACCTGTTCTCGGTGGATATATGGAATGGGATAATCCTTTGCTTTAAATGTGTCGTGCTGTTTAACTTGAAATTCATACATAAAACCGGACATAGTACCAGGAATGTTGTCGAAAACTGGAGCTTGCTGTAAAAGAATTTTGTGTAGTTGCGTGCGTTCGTCGTCTGTATTTGCACTGCTTTGTTTAACTTTATCAGAAATCGTCTGTAGTCAGCTTCGTCTGGAGTATTATAGTTATGTACGTACGTATCAGTGAACAATGTGGAATTACAATCTATGTTAAGTGTTGCGGAAATTACCTCTGTACGATTAATTGTTTGTTCTTCCGCAGATAAAGAATGCTGAAATTTCTAAAGCCAATTGCACATTTTCATCCTTCAACATTAAATAGGAATTTTGGAAATCAATAACTGCGTCGTGTTGTACCAGAAAATTATTACCTAAAATAACGTCTGTTGTCAATAAAGGAACAATCCAAAAATTTGAGTGAAATGTGTGACCTGCAATACAAAATGATAAATGCGTCTGTAATTTAACGTCTACTCCTTTACTCGATACTGCTCCTTTTACTTTCGTTTTGCCTAATGGTAATGTAGGATACGTATTCTCTTTGTTACATTCGTTGAAAGTTTCTTCATTTATAACTGACATAGGTGATTCAGAATCGATCACTGCTGAAAATTTCGATGAACCAATTTTAATTTCGATGACAGGATGTGAAATAGTTTTCTGAACAATTGGTCTTTCCTGTAAAAGAGTGTCTCGGATGTCGTCAAAAGTAATAACATTTTCGTGAACAACATTCTGCGTGTCTAAAGTAGTGCTTGTGTTACTGGAAGATGCGACCTGTACAGTATCTAGTCAGATTCTATCTGACGTGTTATTATTTTCTGGAGGATGTTGTGGCATTTCTACTATTTGAACTGTTCTATTATTTCTTCCAGACGCATTACGCTCTGGATGATACCTACTGTCGGGTTCATTCATGAGAATATGTTCTTGCGGATGATTTTGCTGTTAGTAAGACCGACTGTTATTATATGTACGCTGAAAATTGTGTTCATTATTTTTACGTCTGTCGTAATAGTCTTTCTATACGGTGCATTGCGATAGGAATTGAAATACCGTGTTTTCTGCACATAGTTATTTCCTTGCTGCCGTGCGTTACTATTTGTTGGAGCTGAGACTATACGTGCACGCGGCGAAACTTTAAAGTTTGGTTGACCTTGTAGACTGCATTGTTGGTTAGGTATGCTAACGGGTTGGCTTTGATGCTGTTGCGGAGAAAAACCTCTTTTGTTACAAAAATGTGGTTGCGACTACTGAAAATTTTGTACATACTGATGATTAAAAAAATTTTTTCTGTTATAAAAATTATCGTGGTTGTCATTTCTGGTGCGTCTAATGGAAAAATGTCACTTTCGGTATAACTTGTCGTATCAGGTTTTCTTTACTCATTTCTTAATTCTAGGTAGAGCAATAGTTAAAGAGCTGTTTTGATAGATATAAAGGATAGTAGATGAGAAGGCAGCAGTGCAGAAAACTAAAGATGAAACAGCACTACTACAGCTCGGGGCCCTATGCACGCTACGGCACATATTCATTAAAGCGTAATGAATCCCCTGAGGTCTATTACGCACTGCAAATAAATTTTAGCTTTTGCGTTGCAGGCAATGGCGGTAAAAATCCAAAGGCAAATTGTTGTATCCATGCTAATTCCACTTTCTGCATTATAGACAATGCTGATGAAAATACAATGCAAATTGTCGTTTCAGGTTCAAAGCTAGTTTCTGCATTACAGGTAATAGCGGTGAAAGTACAAAAATACATTGTCGTATACAGCTCAAAGCGTGTACCTGTGTTCTGTCATTAAATTCCTTAGATTTTCTTACGGATAAAAATTGCTCGTAATCTACGTTCTCGTCTCTGATTTGAGAACACGTTCAGGTGTGTGTGAGAATCTGTTTGTCTGTGTCTGTTCTGAATCTAAGTCTCGTACTCTCTGTAGATTACCCAAATTATACGCGCTGCGTGAGTCTGACAAATGTTCGCAAAGTGGCGTCTGCTGTGATGTGCTATTAACTGAAATACTTTTCATCTCTGTTACTTCTTGCTGTAAACTTGACAATTTTCTACGCAACGTGTTATTAGATGAGTCTATCTCATTAATTGTCTGTTGTAAATTTTGGAATTCAGGTGTTTGGTTAAACGAAATCGGTGCAGTATAGTCTGATTTATTGTCATTAGTACTTTCGATAACATCAATACGACTGGCCAATTCATCATATTTTTCAGTCAGTATTTTTACCTGATCATCGGTTTTAGTGTCAGAGGCATTAATCTGTTTTTGCAATTTACGTGTAGTTTCGTTCAGTTTTTTAACGTCAGCTTTGACGACATCGGAATCCTGTGTTAGTTCTAATTGTTCGAGTCTGTCAGTCACTGTTTGAAAATCTGTTGTGTATGTGTCTGTTTTCGATTTAAGATCGGAAATTTCGTCACGTAATTCTGTGTCCGACTGTTTGATGGTATTGATTTCGTCGGACACTGTAGCAATATTGTTGTCTACGTATGTCTTTGCTTTCGCGAACAATTTACGTTTGTCTTCCTGTCTCTGTGCTGTGATTGTTTCCATTACTTGTCGTTTTACTTTATTTTGATCCTGTATGAATTTGCGGAAACGCGTATCACTGTTTTGTATGTGAACACTAAAACGTTCGTCAATTTGAGTGTTCTGTTGGTCGAATTTCGCGTCAATCTTTTCATCCATTGTGCGCGAAAGTTCTGCTGTCATTGCTTTAAACTCGTCGCGTAATTGTGTAGCCTTTTCAGAGCATTGTTTAGCGACTCCGCTAATTTCGTTTCTAAGTGTTTCTGTTGTAGCTGTTTGCATTTCCCTTAATTCTTGCGCAACAGATCTAATTTCTTCGCTACTTTTTCTTGAACAAGCCTCAATTTCCTCGCGTAGCTGTTCCTTAGTATCATGACACTGCGCGGCAACGGCTCTAATCTGTTCACTAAGCTGTCTGGAACTGTTGTCTAATTTTTCATTAAAGTATTGTTTGAGTTTTTCGTTATCTTGTTTGTTATCTTCACTCTGTTGTCTGACCTGTTCACTAAGTTGTTTCAGATCTGCATTATTATTGTCTTGTTTTTTATCTAGTTGTTTGAAATCTTCCCTATTTTCATTAAGTTGTTTACTCATTTGTAGCAACAATGCCATAATTGGATCCGACACAAAATTAGCATTTCTATTCTCTGTGCTATTTAATGGTGGATCTAGAATTGTCTCGCTTTCTGTAACCATTTGGTTATTCTGGGATTTACAAAAAGGTTTGCCAGTCGACTGTGCACTGTCAGTCACTATTTCGGAATTAAATAAATCCGTCGTACTTTCAGTACACTGTCCATTTTCATTAGACAAATTTGTCTGTTCGTCACGTGAATTTAGTAAACCGGTTGTGTTAAGCTGGGCAGCGCTCATTACAATAGAGCGCCCCGCGTCATCGATTGTCGTCAAATCAACCTAGGACATAACCGAGTTCGTTTGTTCATCATTAAGACAAAAATCATCATTAGTGGTGGGAACGCACTGATTGTCAGAGAACGCAGGATTGTCATCATTACACTGCGTGTCACAAGTACTATCGGTGAAGTTATTTAATTCGGTTATTTCGTTCATAATACCTCGCGATACACTATTCACAGTCTTTCGCGGCATTTTTACAATAGTCACAATTATTCACAAAAGAAATAAGCACAATGCTAAAGCAACACACAAATACAACAGAGCAACTAACTGCCGATGATCTGAGGAAAGAAAGTCACAAAATTAGTAAAAACGTTGCGCCAAATGCTAATTATATTTTAGTTAATAAGAGCAGAAATCTGACTACTTTCAGAAGATTCTCAACAAAATACGATCCTGGACCGGATGTCGCCAAGTGTAACCTCCCCGCAAAAATGAAAAAGGAAAATATTTTAAATGTCAATGGGAATAGAGCCAAGTGTTACCTCCCCGGAGAATTTTGAATGGACATTAGTGTAATTTCACCGGAGAATTTTGAAATGCCAATACTTCAATGTGAATACTCATCGTGCTAAGTCTAACCTCCCCGTAATTATTTTTAAATGATATGAATTGAATGAAAATGCAAATAGAGCCAAATGTTAGCTTCCCACAGTAGTAAAACTCAATGATAATAACAATGTGCAAAAATATTAAGTCCCCACAAAATTAACGTTAAGATCAATCTGATAAATTGATTCTGGGAGCAAAAGCAAAGGAAATATTGTTTCAATTGTAATGATTATTTTCTTAAAAAATTGCTTTCAGAACAAAATTATTATTGGGGCAATTCTTGAACAAATTAATTACAGTTAACATACTTTACATTATCAGATGTGCGCAATGCTGCCTCATTACTTTATTTAAAAATATACCTTGTCCCGAATCTTGACCAGAGACCCATGTCGACGCCCGCCGACTCCTCACACACAACTCCGACTGTCTCTCGCGTGCTACTGGCACGAACGAACTACATGCTTTCGCGACTCGCTACGTACAACTACTGCCTCGCAACTCGCAACTGAACTGTCGCGCGGTCAAGCGCAGACTAGCAACGATAAACAACTCTCTGGTCAGAGATTCTGTCATGCCTCGCCATCGCTGCTACTGAATACATACGTGTTTCAAGTGTCGCATTCACACAGCAACAGAGCCATCCGCAAATAAGTAAAAATTACAATTGTTAATGCCGCTTTTGATGTTCCATGTATCGAAAAATGCATACAATAAGTGAATAATGATAAAAATCTGGTCAGGAAGATTTGGATGGCTACTCACTTATATTAAGAAAAAGATTGGAGCTAACAACCCTAAAAATACTCAAACGTTTTTTGCCTCATAATTTTAGGAAAGAACCTGACAGCACGAAACCTGAACACGAATTCTATATTCCTTTACGCCCCGCACGCACTTGTTAGAGGAGGAACATGTGCACAGAACGCAGTTTCCTGGTTGGAGGCGAGTTAAAAGAACTCCGTATCGTTTGGGTGAACAGGAAGAGGAGGAGCGCCACAGTCTGGTTGTATGTGTTACTTCACCACACCTCATTCCAAACTTCTCTCCTTCCAACACTTATCGTATGTCCCTTGGGCCCAACAGCGATTTTTTTTATTTAGCGTTCAAAGTTTGTACTCTATTTAGCTATCTAAATCTCGTGTTTACATTGTGTACTTAATTGTATGGGGAATACATGCGAGGCGACAATTATTGAACTAATGAAATAAAATCGTCATAACTTCTGAACAGTTTGCGTTAGGACGTTCAAATTGCACGGTTGGCAGCGGAGCATGATGGGAATTAGTATGCACATGTATGGTTTGGTTTAGCGACGAAGCCCACTTTCATTTGGATGGGTTCGTCAATAAGCAAAATTGGCGCATTCGGGGTTCTGAGAACCCGCATTTCGCGATCGAGACGTTTCTTCACCCTCAACGGTTGACTGTGTGGTGTGCAATGTCCAGTCACGGAATAATCGGTGTGATATTCCTTGACGACACTTTGACTACCGAACGGTACTTGATGGCTGAGGAAGATTGTTTCATCCCCACTATCCCCATTATCCCTGATTTCGATAAGACGTGGTTCATGCAAGACGGAGCTCGACCCCATCGAAGCAGGAGAGTGTTTGATGTCCAAGCGGAGCACTTTGGAGACCGCATCCTGGCTCTGGGGTACCCAGAGGCCACTGGCGTGGGCTTCGATTGGCTGCCATATTCTCCGCATCCGAAAAGACGCGACTCCTTTTTGTGGGGCTGTATTAAAGACAAGGTATTCAGCAATAACCCCAAAACTATTGGTGAGCTGAAAACAGTCATTCAGGAGGTCATCGACAGCATCGATGCTCCAACACTTCAGAGGGTCATGCAGAATTTCGCTATTCGTCTGCGCCACGTCATCGCCAATGATGGCAGGCAAATGGAACATCTCATAACCTAAATCCGAATATCTGTAGAGACTTTTAAATATTCAATAAAGTGTGTGAACGCCGTAGTTTGTAACTAATTAGCTTTTTTTAACATAGTTCAATCATTGTCACCCCGTAAATGCAAATTTACAGAATTAAAAGTTCGAGATATCAAAAAAATTTCCACAATAAATTTTTAATAAATAGGGTGATAAGTAAATTAGAGATTTTCTGCTCTCAATTCACACAATTTCTTGTATTGTTTATAGCATGCAAGTGAACGCCATAGTGTGCCACATGCATGTACTGTACAAATTCATTTGCACAACGTCACATCCACTTTGATATCCGTCAACGTGATAACTCTTCCCCGCGCGTTTTCCTGCAGAGATGGGAATCTCTGATTGTATCATTGTGTTTCTCTGCGGGCCACATGGGCTGGATAGGTTGCACGGCACCCCGACTGTTTCAGGAGATGAAGAATTTATTTTCTTGATGACAACCTTTATGGTGGGAAGAAAAAATGGTTCAAATGGCTCTGAGCACTATGGGACTTAACTTCTAAGGTTATCAGTCCCCTAGAACTTAGAACTACTTAAACCTAACTAACCTAAGGACATCACACACATCCATGCCAGAGGCAGGATTCGAACCTGCGACTGTAGCGCCTAGAACCGCTCGGCCACTCTGGCTGGCCAGGAGGGAAGAACAGAATTTCCAATAAAATAAGAGGCATTTTCTCTGATGTTTCGGCAGATATCTGCAGTAAGACTGCTATATACAAGACATACCTTTTTTAAAGTAAACGCTATTTACTTACATTTAAACGTTGACAACCAAGAACAAAATTGTAAGATCGCCGCGCCAGTTACTGCTAGCTTACAAAGCCACGGAAGTCACTGTTTTGATTCAGTGGTCGTTTGACTGTAGATACAAGCAACAATTATTTCAAAAATTTTTGCTCACTGCAATTGCAAGTGCGTCCTGTAGCTGGAATATTTACCAAAAGTATCTACAGCTGTCCCAATTCAATATGAGTTCTGGCTAGTTTATGGGACTACAGTAAGGAGTAAAAAAAAGATTGCGCAGTTTGCATGATGAATAGCGGACCGCCGGGCCCAGTATACAAACCATTGAAATTTTCCAAGAAATTGACCAAAAGCTGCGACTGAGTATTAGTGGTTTGGCTGATGAACTTTCCCACGTTTATCCATGTTCATCCGCATGAGACCAGCCATCCAAAATCAGTGAAGCGGAAAACAGTCGGCCTCCTTCAAGACAAAGCTCGTTTCACGCACTGCTGCCCATACCAAAGATAAGATTCAGCATTTTCTTTGGGAATTTCTTAATTACCGACCTCCTCTTCTTACACCTGAAACGCTGTCATAGTGGACGACAGTCTGAAAAATGACAAGGTACTCAAGAGAGCTGTTATCAGTTGGTTCAGTTCTCATGCAGAGAAATTTTATACCGTGCGGTTGAAGAAACTAGTGCAACGTTACAAAATCTGCGTAGAAGTGAAGGCGATTATGAGGAAAAGTAAAGTATGTAGTTTCTAGGGAAAGTAATCTCTCAAATAAAAGCTTTTTCTAACCGATGTAAGACGTCGTGATCTCCTGACCTTCATTGCTTACATATTCCGCCCTCACAATCAATTCCGCACATCAAGACGCTTCATTTGAACCAAAACTCGATAAGATAAAGTCAATGTTGTATGAATTCATGTAAACGATATGCAAATAACAAGTTAATTGCAAGTGCACACCGGGGTTGAAATACTCGAGGCTGGCGTACACACACACATTCAAGACACGACCATCACAAAAGCTTTTAGTTTGGGAGAGGCAAACCGCACGCCAGGAGGCCGGTCCCTTCAGAGGACGAGTCAACCCATCTATGTCGGCCGGGGACCGCCAGTAGAGCAGACAGCGTTTGCCAGAGTGAAAGGGAGAATGACCCCGTGTTCGGCTTAAAGCATATTCCGCTACATTGTGTGGGAGCGCCCAGCCTATGCATTCTTGACAAACACAGCACACAGTTTCAGAGGTTTTCACAGGGAGACAGCAAACGCCAAACGCCGATGCTACAGATTTCCGGATTGGTCGCCTTAAACGAAACGTCATTCTCCCGTCTTAGAAGAGCAATGCTGATTGGCAGACGATATTCCTGGCGCCTTGAGCTGAAGGAATAATGGAAGAGACCGAAAGACATACCCCTTCACGTCTGTCATGGAGAGGGGCCGTTCCGTTGTCGCTCTTGGAGCAAGAACATGTAACGAGAGCGTGTGCACTCGTACGTGTACTCAAAGAGCGAGGAACAACTCTCTCCTCAGTACTTCACTGGGAGAGCACCTCTGTCGAGAGCGAATCGGAGTGCGACTCTATATTGAGTCCTTGCGATTAAGCGTTGTTCACTGTGTTGGCCGCCACACTTATTGTGCGGTGTGAACGGACAGAGTTATAGTTACACGCCTGCGAGCGAATTTTTGAGTGGCATCAAGGTGGACTGGTTATCTGACCGGTGTACCACGCCAATAGATAGACTAGGGGCGAATAGGAATCCTTGACTTCATCAAGGCGTAGGTAGAGTTTGATTGACGAAGGTCAATCCAGATAGAACGAGAGTTATCTTCTTTGTCAGCAGCGTGCGGCGCAGACAGCAGTCATTGCAGCTTACGGTATTGTGCGCTACAGCTCTTGCGAGCCCCATATTTCCTCCACAACAGTACACTTTACTGCATTTCACACGCGACAGCCTCGACTGTACCCAGCAACATTCTAACGGATAGTTATTCAAGTTGAGTAGGTGCGGCTCTCAGCTATTCTGCCAAGTCAATAACAATCTTAAACTTTGTGTACAAATTTCATTAGCGAATCCTATCCTTAAGAGGTAACTTCACATTCCGAAAAGTACCCAGAAATAACTTGCTCAGTTCATAACTAAAAGTGCCATTGTGATTTCTCAGAATTTTTGCAAAATAAATTATAATTTTCGTTAGTTTCATGTTTTTCTTACACTAACTAGCACTACTCCAGTACCCAAGTATCCCACTAGTTACATAAGAAATTTTGTGTAATTTTTGTGTCATTTCCTTACAGCGGACGACTCCAGAAGATATTTATTGCTGAAAGTTTTTCAGGCATTTCTCTTTAGAACGTTAGGAGCGTCTGTCTGACTTCTGTAGTAGTGTGGGGGTGGAAATTGCATCTTGCAGGAGCCACAGGGTAAAGGGTACATCTCAGATTAATCCGTTGCGCAGAATGACAGAATAGCACCCACATGTCGCTCACACCGATAAATGTTTTATACCGAATAGCCGTTACTTCGAATACTCTTGGTGTATACAGCGTGTCCCAGAAATGTCGCGGCAGATTTCGAGGGCTTGTAGAGGGTGTCTTCAAGAACAAACCGAGGACAGGACCCAGTGTCAGAAAGCGACATCCAGCGACGCTATAGGACGTCGAAGTTACAGGCGCCGGCACTGCTACCAGACCACCCCTTCGAAAGCAAACGTGACTTTGTACGCTGATGGACCGCAGGCGGAATGATGTCTCGCAGTGCTGTTTGTTATTCAGTGATCGCAACTCATTGACACGATCGCCAGTGGAGAAGATTGATCTAGCTGCCGCGTAGGAAGGCCTCGTCTTCAATGCTCTCTTACCTTGGTGTGTGACCGTTTCAGACACGGGTTTCCATCCGCACTTTATTTTTCTCCTGGAACTCTCTAAAATCTTCAACGTTTTTCGGTGTACTGGAGAAAAATAAAATGCAGATGGAAACCCGTGTCTGAAACCGTCATATACCAAGGTAAGAGAGCATTGAAGACGAGGCCTTTCTACGCGGCAGCTAGCTCCATCTTCTCCACTGGCGATCGTGTCAATGAGTTGCGATCGCTGAATAACAGACAACGTTGCGAAACTTTCCGCCTTCGGTCCGTCAGCGTATGACGTCACTTTTGCTGTCGAGGGGATGGCCTAGTGACAGGTGCCAGCACCTCGACTTCAACACTCTGTAGCGTCATTGGACGACGTTTCCTGACATCGATTCCTATCCTCTTCTTGTTCCTCAAGATACCCTCTACAGCCCCTCGAATTTTGCGCAGTATTTCTGGGACACCCTGCATAATTTATTTTATTTTGGACCAATTCGGACAAACGGACATCATCAACAACCCTATGGGAATGAAGTTTCTCAAGACGGCAAGAATGCCGGATATAAGTGTCCTAAGAGTCATTCGCGGCGGCATCTCTGAATAAAATCTTCTCAATTTTCAAGCCGCGTCAATTCGAATAAAAGAGTTTCCACCTAGTATGGTCAAGTTGTTCCGTCATGTTCTAACGACAACGAACTGCTTGTACTGCGACGAATATTATGAAATGACGGAGGGCAAAGCGATGGGCTCACCATTGTCTCCGGCACTCGCGAATTTCTTCACGGACTACTGCTAGGAGAAGGCTCTGAACTCGGTGCGTTGCGTCCTTTTTGCTTCCTAAGATGCGTCGATGACACCTTCTTGGTATGGACTCCCAGTGAAAATACACTGCAGCAGTTCGTCGATCACAGGAACGGTGTCCATCCCAACATTAAATTTATCATCGAGATGGAGAAGGATGACAAGCTAACGTTCTTGGATGTTTCCCTTGAACGGAAGGCAGGAGGCCGGTTTGGTCAATCTGTGTACAGGAAATCGAAGCACACTGACCGATACTTGAACACCGATAGTTTTCACCACCCTCTACAGAAGAAATCGGTCCTGAACACGTTAATACACAGAGCAAAAGATAAGCGAACACCTACAGTCTGAACTGCAGCCCTTGAGGTACGTATTATAGCAAGAGAAACATTGGAAATGCTTTCAGGTTCCACCGTAGAAGGACGCCTTGTGAATCGGCAGAAGAGGCCAAACCAGCTGAAGTCCTGCCATACTATGGGGCAACGAGCAGCAAGTTTGGATGTGTGCTGCAGAGACATGGACTGAGAGCAGTGTTACGGCCAGCTCCCAAGATACAAGATATACTGCGCCCTTTTAAAGACTACATAGCTCTTCCTGTTCCCGGTGCGATAGTGTCCCTTGCAAATGCGGCAGCATCTCTATAGGTCAGACAATTCGCACTGCTGAAGAGCGCTGTATCGAGCACAAGCGACATATTAAATGAAGGGAGCTCGACAAGTCGACCATTACAGCGCATTGCTTGGAAAACGGACACAAAATGCAGTTTGAAAACACAAGAGTCTTGGTTCATGCGTCAACATACTGGGATTCCGTTATAAAAGAGGCGGCTGAGATTAGAATGAACAACAGTTTTAAAAGAGATTAGAGGTGCACACTTAATAGGGTGTGGGGACGGACTGTGGGTGTCGAAAGAAATCAACGAAGAGTGCTTGACGCTTGTAGCGGGGCGGGAGCGGCAGTTTCAAACGAGGCGCCGACCCCTCGCACCACGTGACGTCACTTGGTCCCGCGCGAGGGCCACGAGAAAGAAAGGCCGCGGCACGTACGTCACGAAAGTAAGCTTGAGCTCGTTCGTTCGCGTAACTCAGCAGACAAAATGCGTTTCTTAACCTGTTAACTCGCAACTGGGTGTGTACGTACAAACGGAAATTGCATCGTCTACTGATATCTGGTATTGTGAAGTGTTACTGATTACTAGTCGTAGAACAAAATTTAAGATCAATTCGCGACATAAATGGTATAACGGCTTGTTTGTAGCATTTATTCTCTTCTGCGTAACAGTCCTCATTTCATACAGGTAGTGGTGATTTATGCAACTGATAATCATTGTGACATGATTTTAATTTTATTGTACCCCAGAACAGCCGTAACAAAATATTAGTAGGCCTATGCACTTTCTGTCATTGTACGACTAATAACTGTAACATTCCATAATAATGGATTCCAGTAGAAGATGCATTTCTCGTTTTCACGTACACACCCAGTTACGCGTTAACAGGTGCAAAATCGCAGTTTTGCTGCTGAGTTGAGCGAGGGAGCGAGCGATCTCGGCCTACCTTCGTGACGTACGCACCGCAGCCTGCCTTTCTCATAGACCTCGGCCCCTCGTCGGGCCGGAGCTGCTGAGCTACCCTATCAGCTTCCGCACATGCGTCGTTTCGGCCCTCTCTGATTGGTGCCAGAGGCCGCAATCGTGGCTACATAAGTGGAAAATCGCGCAGCGGCAGTCAGTCGTTTTAACCCCGACGACGATGGCGGAGATGGCCATAGAAAGCTCCAGAATTTTATTCGAATTGA
Organism: Schistocerca nitens; assembly: GCF_023898315.1. Taxonomy (NCBI): domain Eukaryota; kingdom Metazoa; phylum Arthropoda; class Insecta; order Orthoptera; family Acrididae; genus Schistocerca; species Schistocerca nitens. The sequence goes on from NC_064618.1 coordinate 669,632,344, forward strand.
CGGAGCTTGAAAACCGAGAAAATTGTATTTAATACCGGATATATTTTATACATCAGCGACCGTTTCCACACAAGACAAACGAACATAGAAATAAATCTATAGATGAGTTTAAATCCGTGTAATGCATTGTAAGATGGCAAGAACTATGCCCCTTACATGAAGTCATTAAAGATCACCTAACTCAAGTTGAGCGAACAGTAGGGCTGAACAAAAATGACTGACAAGGCACAATGCATCTTGTAGAGGGTATAGTATGGACGTATTGGAATAATTAATGTCGAGTGATGGTTTTAAAGTAATTCACACGACATGAAAACTTTGTGGAAAAGCGTCGATTTACTGGAGGCTAGTTTATCCCAGGGAAGTATTCGAGTGACCGTGGCCAGCTGGGGAGCAGCGAAGGGAAGCGACAATAAGCAGCTTAGGGCGGCTCAAGCTCTGAGAAAGCGGTAACGGGGCGCGGCCTCCAGCTGTCTTAAGATGAGTAACAGTGAGTGGGTGGTTGACCCCATGCTGGTGTACCGGGAAGTAGACGGAGAACTTGTATGCCTGTTGATAAATGTCCATCGTCCCGTTTTCAGTGAAACATACGAGAAAGCCGCGCAAAGCTACTGTGGAGTGGTCAACAGAGACCAAAATAGGCGTGTTCGTGACTATAGCAACTTCACGCTGAATTCACGGTCCGCAGAGTCTGAAGTAAATCAGGTGAAGAGCGACAGAATGAAATACGCCGGTCTCCGATGGGAACGTAGAACCAAGGAATCTGAAGTACTCTCCTGGAAGTCAGAATTCCGGAAAAATTGGTGTTTTGTGCAGACGCTAACCTTGATGGATGGCCTGGGAGGAGCTAAGTAGCAGAAGTTGAGAGGAAGGGAAATTTTGTGGGAATTGTTCACTTCCCAGAGCAGGCATTGGTTGGCGCTGGGAAGCGACGCATAATTAACGCGACTTGCACTGCAATTGGCGTAAGTGATTTTCCTGGAGGGGAAACGGAGGTGAAGAGCAGACTGGGAGAAGTCCCCTTAGTGGTCTTCCATTTCCAGCTTACCTAGAGTGTGGACGTGGCGTTCTTTACTCAGATTGCCTGAGATAGAGTGAGCATCTGTGCAGTTAAGGACTTAGCAAACGGAACGATTGAGCTTCGAGATAGAAAGTTTTCGTTCGGCTATGTACTGAGCAAGATAGCTAGAAGTGAATAGACGAGCACAGCCCTGCAGCACCACGAGGTCGGCCGACGTCTCCAAAACGACGACGCCCCGCCACGCTGAATTCGGTGATATTGCGCCCGCTCCAGCCACTGTTTAATTTGTTGGATCACATCGGCAAAGTTTCCACGAGGGTTTCATGGGCCGTGTATTGTAGAATTCTTCTCGCACTTCGCATTACGCCTAGGTCAGTCGATAGGAATTACTTTTGACTTATCGCGCTTTACTCCACGCAAACGCAATTTATTACCACTGCCTGCTAGGAGAGTCATGTAATGTGATGATTGAAGGTCGTGAGTTAAAATAAATTTGTGCTAATCGACTGCATCTGTTTTCAATCAAGTAGTTGAAATCCCAAGTCACTTTCTTAATTAATTTTATGTTCAACATTTGTATCAGGTGTTCAATAGCTGAATATAACATCAATGTGCACCCCTTTTTAATTAAAATGGATCAATTCTGAATCAATTAATGTCAACACTGCCACCGCAGTTCAATCAGGAGTCACAGGGCCTTATTACTTTCTTTGCGTTATCCGATATTGCGGCAGTTTTGCACTCTCTGTTAATCTGTTAGTCAATTACCTGGGGTGAACACACGCCAAAACCAGATAAGTGATGGGTGGGGTGTTACAGCATCGTTGCTGGCCGGTGTGGCCGAGCGGTTCTAGGCGCTTCAGTCTGGAACCGTGCGACCGCTACCTCGGGCATGGCTGTGCGTGATGTGCTTAGGTTAGTTAGGTTTAAGTAGTTCTAAGTTCTATGGGACTGATGACCTCAGAAGTCCCATAGTGCTCAGAGCCATTTGAACCAATGCATCGTTAATGATGAGAAATACACTCCTGGAAATGGAAAAAAGAACACATTGACACCGGTGTGTCAGACCCACCATACTTGCTCCGGACACTGCGAGAGGGCTGTACAAGCAATGATCACACGCGCGGCACAGCGGACACACCAGGAACCGCGGTGTTGGCCGTCGAATGGCGCTAGCTGCGCAGCATTTGTGCACCGCCGCCGTCAGTGTCAGACAGTTTGCCGTGGCGTACGGAGCTCCATCGCAGTCTTTAACACAGGTAGCATGCCGCGACAGCGTGGACGTGAACCGTATGTGCAGTTGATGGACTTTGAGCGAGGGCGTATAGTGGGCATGCGGGAGGCCGGGTGGTCGTACCGCCGAATTGCTCAACACGTGGGGCGTGAGGTCTCCACAGTACATCGATGTTGTCGCCAGTGGTCGGCGGAAGGTGCACGTGCCCGTCGACCTGGGACCGGACCGCAGCGACGCACGGATGCACGCCAAGACCGTAGGATCCTACGCAGTGCCGTAGGGGACCGCACCGCCACTTCCCAGCAAATTAGGGACACTGTTGCTCCTGGGGTATCGGCGAGGACCATTCGCAACCGTCTCCATGAAGCTGGGCTACGGTCCCGCACACCGTTAGGCCGTCTTCCGCTCACGCCCCAACATCGTGCAGCCCGCCTCCAGTGGTGGCGCGACAGGCGTGAATGGAGGGACGAATGGAGACGTGTCGTCTTCAGCGATGAGAGTCGCTTCTGCCTTGGTGCCAATGATGGTCGTATGCGTGTTTGGCGCCGTGCAGGTGAGCGCCACAATCAGGACTGCATACGACCGAGGCACACAGGGCCAACACCCGGCATCATGGTGTGGGGAGCGATCTCCTACACTGGCCGTACACCACTGGTGATCGTCGAGGGGACACTGAATAGTGCACGGTACATCCAAACCGTCATCGAACCCATCGTTCTACCATTCCTAGACCGGCAAGGGAACTTGCTGTTCCAACAGGACAATGCACGTCCGCATGTATCCCGTGCCACCCAACGTGCTCTAGAAGGTGTAAGTCAACTACCCTGGCCAGCAAGATCTCCGGATCTGTCCCCATTGAGCATGTTTGGGACTGGATGAAGCGTCGTCTCACGCGGTCTGCACGTCCAGCACGAACGCTGGTCCAACTGAGGCGCCAGGTGGAAATGGCATGGCAAGCCGTTCCACAGGACTACATCCAGCATCTCTACGATCGTCTCCATGGGAGAATAGCAGCCTGCATTGCTGCGAAAGGTGGATATACACTGTACTAGTGCCGACATTGTGCATGCTCTGTTGCCTGTGTCTATGTGCCTGTGGTTCTGTCAGTGTGATCATGTGATGTATCTGACCCCAGGAATGTGTCAATAAAGTTTCCCCTTCCTGGGACAATGAATTCACGGTGTTCTTATTTCAATTTCCAGGAGTGTATATAAGACAATAACATAAAAATAATCATGAATTAATACCATGACTCATAACTTCAACAAATACTTGTATATCAACTTATGCGTATACTAGTCATTATGTGTGCCACGTAACATGTTGACGTCAGCTGTCGTTATTGATCTGTCTCACATGATCCCCAAATAGTTAAGTAGTGACATACTTGAGGACCACAGCTGCCTCATAGCTCAAGAAATAATGAATTTATTTCCACTGAAATTGGTGGTTTATTGAGTAGTTTAACCACTGCAGTGGGGCCGAGTGGGGAAGACGCCTACCCACAGTTCAGCTGGTGAACACATAGTGTCAATACAAAGCGCCGAGAAAACGCACTTTTGCCTGTACTGTGTGCCTTCCCGAGATCTCGTGGGCTGGAGCTCTGCGACACCTAGCTGCTTCCACGTAACTGTAAAATTCTGATGCGACGCACTTCCTCCATTTACATTACGCACGTGATAAGGAGATTAAGAGTGTTTTAGTTAGGACAGGCTTTGATAACCAAATTATGACCGAATTACTACTGAAAAAAATCGGAATCCTTGCCCAAATAATTGATAAACCAAAGGCAGTGCTCACATTGAACTGCGGTCTGCCAAGCGGGTCCTATACATTTACTACGCACAAAACATTCACGTCTCGCAAATCAACACTACGAATCTGAGCCCTTCCTGGCAGGCAATACTAAAGGCGAACATTTGGCCATCAGCTATTCATGACTACCGTCAAGACGACACAGGCACGAATTGCTATAGCGAACAACGACGCACCATGAAGGAATTATCCGAATGGGATGTAAATGCGCAGATGTGATGTACTGTACAGACGAACAAGTGATTACAACTTCAGAAAAATTGAATGATTTGTGCAAGAGAAGGGCTTCACAAAAGGAACAAGTCAATAACGTGTTGGCCCACCTCTGGCCCTTATGCAGGCAGTTATTCGGCTTGGCGTTGATTGACGGAGTTGTTGGATGTCCTGCTGAGGGATATCGAGCCAAATTCTGTCCAACTGGCGCGTTAGATCGTCAAAATGCAGAGCTTGCTGGAAGGTCCTGTCTATAATACTCCCAAAGTTCTAAAATGGGGGAGAAATCCGGAGCCCTTGCTGGCCAAGGTATGGTTTGGCAAGCGCGAAGACAAGTAGTAGAAGCTCACCATGTGCAGACAGGCATTATCTTTCTGAAATGTGATCCCAGAATGCCTTGCCATGAAAGACTGCAAAACGAGGCGTGGAATATCGTCGACGTACCGTTCTGCTGTAAGGGTGCCGCGAATGACAACCAAAGGGGTCCTGCACCCTAGATCTTCATTCCTGGTGGCCAGACCACATGATGGGCGACAGCCGGGTTGGTATCCCACCGCTGTCTGGTGCGTTTGCTTTTAATGCCACTGAAAGTTATTTTGACTTTTCAATATGCCGAATCTTTCTTTCCGAAAGACATTTCACTTTCCCTGTTTGTAATTTTTTTCTGTAGAATTTCCTCTTTAAATTTCCTGCAGTAGATATCAATATCAGTCCCATGTGACATACTACTGCATTCTTTTCTCTTCCTAAGTATTTTTGTGTACCTTTCTTTTGTTGATCAAGAGAAGTATTTCTTCTGTCGCTTCTTCTTCCAAGGTTCCTTCGTGGTACCTTCCTTGTACCAACATTTGTCTATGTAATGTGATTGCTCTTTTCAGAAATGTCCATTCCTCTTCCACTGAAGTATGTACTGATTGGTTCAAATGGCTCTGAGCACTATGCGACTTAACGTCTGAGGTCATCAGTCACCTAGAACTTAGAACTAATTAAACCTAACTAACCTAAGGACATCACACATATCCATGCCCGAGGCAGGATTCGAACCTGCGACCGTAGCGGGCGCTCGGTTCCAGACTGTAGCGCCTAGAACCGCAAGGCCACTCCGGCCGGCGAAGTGTGTACTGAAGCTGTATCTAAAGCTTTAGAAAACTTCAATAGCACATCGTCATTCTTGATGCTTCATTGTCCCATTCCCTTACACACTGTTTCTTTCTGACTATTCGCTTGCACTTGAGCTTATTCTTCGTTGTTACTAAACTATGATTTGAGTCCAAATCTGCTCCCGAGAACGCCTTACAGCCAAATATCTGCTTTCGAAATCTCAATCTCAGTTGTTAGGAAGTGGACGTTTCTACAATAGCTGTGACGTCATTATAATGGGACGAGCATGCTAAAACAGTTGCCCTATAGAGGGTGAGTCATCTAACGTTACCGCTGGATATATTTCGTAAACCACATCAAATACTGACGAACCGATTCCACAGACCGAACGTGAGGAGAAGGGCTAGTGTAATTGTTTAATACAAACCATACAAAAATGCACGGAAGTACGTTTTTCTAACACAAACCTACGTTTTTTTAAATGGAACCACGTTAGTTTTGTTAGCACATCTGAACATATAAACAAATACGTAATCAGTGCCGTTTGTTACATTGTAAAATGTTAATTACATCCGGAGATGTTGTAACCTAAAGTTGACGCTTGAAACCTCCGACGTTCAGTTGCGTGTTGTAACAAACACGGGCCACGGTCGGCGATCAGCATCTGCAGGGACATGTTTACGATGACGACCGTGTTTACGAGTGTGGCTGTAGTGCACTGTTGTGGTTTGGTCTAGCTTTCGCAGTGTCCGCATGTAGTGCTTGCTGCTATTGTTATTCTGCATTCGTCTCCGCACGCAGACCAACTGTAGTACACCGTGTTACCAGACGTCTGTGATAGTGTAGTATTGTAGGAACTGTGACCATGGTGTATTCGAACTCTGAAAAGGTGGAGATGATACTCATCTATGGCGAGTGTCGACGAAATGCAGCTGAAGCCTGCAGGGTGTAGGCAGAACGGTACCCGGACAGAGAGCATCCAACGTGCCGCACGTTGCAAAACGTCTACCGCCAACTGTATGCAACAGGTATGGTCGTAGCACGCAAACGGGTCCGTAACAGGCCCGTCACAGGAGAAGCGGGTGCAGTTGGTGTGTTAGCTGCTGTTGCCATGAACCCACACATGAGTACACGGGACATTGCGAGAGCCGGTGGACTGGGTCAAAGTAGTGTCATGCGCATAATGCATCGTCACCGCTTTCACCCGTTTCATGTGTCGCTACATCAGCAATTACATGGTGATGACTTTAATCATCGAGTGCAATTCTGTCAATGGGCATTAACAGAGAATGCGTTGCAGTTCTACCTGTTTACCGATGAAGCGGGTTTCACAAACCACGGGGCAGTGAATCTACGGAACATGCATTACTGGTCCGTGGACAATCCTCGCTGGCTCAGAAAGGTAGAGCGACAGCGACCGTGGACTGTAAATGTATGGTGCGGAATCATTGGCGACCACCTCGTTGGTCCTCACTTCACTGCAGGGGCCCAAACAGCTGCAACATACATCGCGTTTCTACAGAATGATCTGCCAACGTTGCTCGAAAATGTCCCACTGGAAACGCGTCGACGTATGTGGTATCAGCATGATGGTGCACCTGCACATTCCGCAATTAACACTAGGCTGACCCTTGACAGGATGTTCGACGGGCGTTTCATAGGACGTGGAGGACGCATAAATTGGCCAGCCCGTTCTCCTGATCTTACACCTCTGGACTTCCTTCTGTGGAGTACGTTAAAGGAGAATGTGTACCGGGATGTGCCTACTACCCCAGAGGATATGAAACAACGTATTGTGGCAGCCTGCGGCGACATTACACCAGATGTACTGCGGCGTGTACGACATTCATTACGCCAGAGATTGAAATTGTGTGCAGCAAATGATGGCCACCACATTGAACATCTATTGGCCTGACATGTCGGGACACACTCTGTTCCACTCCGTAACTGAAAACGGAAACCACGTGTGTACGTGTACCTCACCCCTCATGGTAATGTACATGTGCGTCAGTGAAAAACACCAATAAAAAGGTGTTAGCATGTGGACGTAATGTGCTGTTCCAGTCTCTTCTGTACCTAAGGTCCATCACCGTTCCCTTAGGATCCCTACGTAATTCGGTGCTCTCCGATACACACGATCGAACAGCGGAGGAGTGGTACTCAAGCGTCAACTTTAGGTTACAATATCTCCGGATGTAATTAACATTTTACAATGCAACAAACGGAACTGATTACGTATTTGTTTATATGTTCAGATGTACTAACAAAACTAACGGGGTTCCATTTAAAAAAACGTAGGTTTGTGTTAAAAAACATACTTCCGTGCACTTGTTTATGGTTTGTATTAACCAATCACACTAGGACCTCTGCTCACGTTCGGTCTGTGGAATCGATTTGTCAGTATTTGATGTGGTTTACGAAATATATCCAGCGGTAATGTTAGGTGACTCACCCTGTATATCTCCCCTTTCGAAGTTCGAGATCGCGGATTTTGTCATTCACATCTGAAGCCCGTGGAGATCTTGATGCAGTCACCACTGTCCCCACATTCATCTCTGAAGAAATTCTGGATGGTGGATGTAACTCACATGTCTTCACATCTGTCATTGTGCCCCGAAAATACTGCGTTCCAATACTGGAGAGCAGATTCATAAATTTAAACAGAAGTTTTTCCCCTCATCAAGATGGTGAGGATGATAGCCCAAGTGTCTTCACATCAGACTAAGTGAACTTTGTTTGAAACGTGGAGAGAGTAAGTTTTTATTTTATGTGTCTTTCTCCCCACAGACCACAATAAACAGGGTATCTGTTTTAGCTTGAGACAACTGCATATCTCGAAAACGATGTATATACGAACAGAACTTTGTAGATAAGAAGTCAGTATTGGCAAAGTGCACATCTGTCTATGCCCAGTGGCCACCTGCTAACCACCCCTCCCGCATGGGCGGGGTTATCTTTGTATTATGAAATGGGAACACCCCATGTTTATTGTCGTATTCTAATTCTATGCCAAAACCTAGGTGCACTTTACTCAAACCGTTATTTCCAATTCGTAGTAGATGGCGCTATACTCGGCAAATATCAAGTGCGCTTGTTTTTTATATTGTCACGTGGAAGAAGGTGTAATTAGATGAATGAAGAACACTAACTTCACTTAACGAAGGTTTATTCAGCACTTGTACATACAAGAGCGGGGAGCGAACTGCCTCCGGCCAGAACACATACAGTATATATATAGCTACAGGACATTTCAGTACAATGATTCCTGACATTTGTGGAAAGTTCTAGAATGTACTCGAACTGAACAGAGAAATTAAAATTGCACAATCCCGCTGAGTTTTGAACTCACGACCCTCCATGCAACAGTTTAGTATCGTAACCACTACACCACCCCCCATGAACCATGGACCTTGCCGTTGGTGGGGAGGCTTGCGTGCCTCAGCGATACAGATAGTCGTACCGTAGGTGCAACCACAACGGAGGGGTATCTGTTGAGAGGCCAGACAAACGTGTGGTTCCTGAAGAGGGGCAGCAGCCTTTTCAGTAGTTGCAAGGGCAACAGTCTGGATGATTGACTGATCTGGCCTTGTAACACTAACCAAAACGGCCTTGCTGTGCTGGTACTGCGAACGGCTGAAAGCAAGGGGAAACTACGGCCGTAATTTTTCCCGAAGACATGCAGCTTTACTGTATGATTAAATGATGATGGCGTCCTCTTGGGTAAAATATTCCGGAGGTAAAATAGTCCCCCAATCGGATCTCCGGGCGGGGACTACTCAAGAGGAAGTCGTTATCAGGAGAAAGAAAACTGGCGTTCTACGGATCGGAGCGTGGAATGTCAGATCACTTAATCGGGCAGGTAGGTTAGAAAATTTAAAAAGGGAAATGGATAGGTTAAAGTTAGATATAGTGGGAATTAGTGAAGTTCGGTGGCAGGAGGAACAAGACTTCTGGTCAGGTGACTACAGGGTTATAAACACAAAATCAAATAGGGGTAATGCAGGAGTAGGTTTAATAATGAATAGGAAAATAGGAGTACGGGTAAGCTACTACAAACAGCATAGAGAACGCATTATTGTGGCCAAGATAGATACGAAGCCCACACCTACTACAATAGTACAAGTTTATATGCCAACTAGCTCTGCAGATGAAGAAGAAATTGAAGAAATGTATGATGAAATAAAAGAAATTATTCAGATAGTGAAGGGTGACGAAAATATAATAGTCATGGGTGACTGGAATTCGGTAGTAGGAAAAGGGGGAAAAGGAAACGTAGTAGATGAATATGGATTGGGGCTAAGAAATGAAAGAGGAAACCGCCTGGTAGAATTTTGCACAGAGCACAACTTAATCATAACTAACACTTGGTTTAAGAATCATGAAAGAAGGCTGTATACATGGAAGAACCCTGGAGATACTAAAAGGTATCAGATAGATTGTATAATGGTAAGACAGAGATTTAGGAACCAGGTTTTAAATTGTAAGACATTTCCAGGGGCAGAAGTGGACTCTGATCACAATCTATTGGTTATGAACTGTAGACTAAAACTGAAGAAACTGCAAAAAGGTGGGAATTTAAGGATATGGGACCTGGATAAACTGAAAGAACCAGAGGTTGTACAGAGTTTCAGGGAGAGCATAAGGGAACAATTGACAGGAATTGGGGAAAGAAATACAGTAGAAGAAGAATGGGTAGCTTTGAGGGATGAAGTAGTGAAGGCAGCAGAGGATCAAGTAGGTAAAAAGACGAGGGCTAGTAGAAACCCTTGGGTAACAGAAGAAATATTTAATTTAATTGATGAAAGGAGAAAATATAAAAATGCAATAAATGAAGCAGGCAGAAAGGAATACAAACGTCTCATAAATGAGATCGACAGGAAGTGCAAAACTGCTAAGCAGGGATGGCTAGAGGACAAATGTAAGGATGTAGAGGCTTATCTCACTAGGGGTAAGATAGATACTGCCTACAGGAAAATTAAAGAGACCTTTGGAGATAAGAGAACCACTTCTATGAACATCAAGAGCTCAGATGGAAACCCAGTTCTAAGCAAAGAAGGGAAAGCAGAGAGGTGGAAGGAGTATATAGAGGGTCCATAGAAGGACGATGTACTTGCGGACAATATTATGGAAATGGAAGAGGATGTAGATGAATATGAAATGGGAGATACGACACTGCGTGAAGAGTTTGACAGAGCACTGAAAGACCTGAGTCGAAACAAGGCCCCGGGAGTAGACAACATTCCATTGGAATTACTGACGGCCTTGGGAGAGCCAGTCATGACAAAACTCTACCATCTGGTGAGCAAGATGTATGAAACAGGAGAAATACCCTTAGGCTTCAAGAAGAATATAATAATTCCAATCCCTAAGAAAGCAGGTGTTGACTGATGTGAAAATTACCGAACAATCAGTTTAATAAGCCACAGCTGCAAAATACTAACACGAATTCTTTACAGACGAATGGAAAAACTAGTAGAAGCCGACCTCGGGGAAGATCAGTTTGGATTCCGTAGAAATACTGGAACACGTGAGGCAATACTGACCTTACGACTTATCTTAGAAGAAAGATTAAGGAAAGGCAAACCTACGTTTCTAGCATTTGTAGACTTAGAGAAAGCTTTTGATAATGTTGACTGGAATACTCTCTTTCAAATTCTAAAGGTGGCAGGGGTAAAATACAGGGAGCGAAAGGCTATTTACAATTTGTACAGAAACCAGATGGCAGTTATAAGAGTCGAGGGACATGAAAGGGAAGCAGTTGTTGGGAAGGGAGTAAGACAGGGTTGTAGCCTCTCAGCGATGTTATTCAATCTGTACATTGAGCAAGCAGTAAAGGAAACAAAAGAAAAATTCGGAGTAGGTTTTAAAATCCATGGAAAAGAAATAAAAACTTTGAGGTTCGCCGATGACATTGTAATTCTGTCAGAGACAGCAAAGGACTTGGAAGAGCAGTTGAATGGAATGGATAGCGTCTTGAAAGGAGGATATAAGATGAACATCAACAAAAGCAAAACGAGGATAATGGAATGTAGTCGAATTAAGTCGAGTGATGCTGAGGGAATTAGATTAGGAAATGAGACACTCAAAGTAGTAAAGGAGTTTTGATATTTGGGGAGCAAAATAACTGATGATGGTCGAAGTAGAGAGGATATAAAATGTAGACGCAATGGCAAGGAAAGCGTTTCTGAAGAAGAGAAATTTTTTAACATTGAGTATAGATTTAAGTGTGAGGAAGTCATTTCTGAAAATATTTGTATGGAGTGTAGCCATGTATGGAAGTGAAACATTGACGATAAATAGTTTGGACAAGAAGAGAATAGAAGCTTTCGAAATGTGGTGCTACAGAAGAATGCTGAAGATTAGATGGGTAGATCACATAACTAATGAGGAGGTGTTGAATAGGATTGGGAAGAAGTTTGTGGCACAACTTGACTAGGAGAAGGGATCGCTTGGTAGGACATGTTGTGAGGCATCAAGGGATCACCAATTTAGTACTGGAGGGCAGCGTGGAGGGTAAAAATCGTAGAGGGAGACCAAGAGATGAAAACACTAAGCAGATTCAGAAGGATGTAGGTTGCAGTAGGTACTGGGAGATGAAGAAGCTTGCATAGGATAGAGTAGCATGGAGAGCTGCATCAAACCAGTCTCAGGACTGAAGACCACAACAACAACAACAACAACATTACAGTGTTACTCGGCTTCTTCTGCGACAATATTAAAATCTGAGCATTTGCTTCTACATTTCATTTACAATGTAAATGTAAACCTTCGTGTTCTAACAGTTGATATTTATGTTAAACATGAACTTTAATGTTGCCAATTTGTTTATTAGTACAATATGGTTAGCCATTTCAATGTCTGGTTAGAAACAATATTTAGCGTGATCTAGGAACAACGACGTGGATGTAATAGTTTTCTGTTCTCATCAGGATGTTTCATAGCGGTGAGTCCCTTGCTCTTACCATAGGGGTGCTTAATTTCGGTGAGTATCCATGGCAGGTGCGCCTGTCGCTATCACCGTATGGACTTTTTACGCCATTACAATGGTTGTTGTTTATATTCCGGCGGTTGGATGGAAACACACACTGAAATCAGTCATCCTGATGGTGGGTTCGAGGGCAGCCACCGAAACCAAGCATTCCGATGGTGTGGGGGACTCACCACAAACAGAAATCTACGTTACCATACAAATAGCGCAATCGCCAGAAATTTCAATATCTAAGCATATTATTAGTAACGTACATTTACATTTGCAACACTCAGGTAATGTCTGGACAACAGTATCAACCATCAGAAAACAAAGGTTTACATTTATATCGTAAATGAAATGTAGAATCAAATGCGTCGGTTCTTGATTTGCAAAAACAGGCACGTTTGATACATGTCGATGACAGCGCCATCTACCACGAGTGGGAAGCAATGGTTGAGTAAATCGTACGTATTTCTTGGCACTGAATGAAAATATGCAATAAAACGGCGGGGTTCCCATTTGAAAACACAAAGCTGAGCTCACACACGCAAGAAGGGTGGTTATTAGGTAGCCAGTTGTAGCACAGACAGATGTCCCCTTTACTAATATTACGTTTCACCTAGAACTTTCTTTTCGTACGATACGTAGTTTTCGAATCATTTAACTGCTTCAGGCTAGGGCAAACACGCTATGTATAAGTATGGTTTGTGTGGGTGGGTGGTTGTATTCATTGATGGATAAAGTAAGCTATAAATCACATATTTTCTTCCAACACGGCAGTACACGGTACTTAATCGCCTCCTGGCGCCTGTCTAGTGCTTAAGGCCAGAGGTGCAGTACGGTTTGTTTACATTTTCGACGAGGCAAGAGTGGAGCTCGAGCAGTAACTGCACCAGCAGCCGGACATCGCAAACTGCAGTCGGGTACATATCGTCTAAACTCGTGTTTCTCAACTTTTTTTTCTTTGGGGCACACCAAAGTGCGTTTCAAACTTTCGCCACATTTTCTTCCTAGATGCAAAAAAAAAAAAAAAAAAAAAAGCCAGACACATAAACACATACATGCCTACAATCACGTATAAAGATGGGTGATTTCTTGCAAATTGGGTTACTCCAAGAAACGACTTGGTGATAATTTTATCATGTTTTAGATATACCTGGGGAAGATTAGAAGACATTAAAAATCTCGCGAGACACATGTTTTCGCGACACACCGATGTGTCGTGGCACGGCGGTTGCGATACGCTGGTCTAAACAACAAGGGTCTTTTCCGACCACCAGTTGCAGACAGAAACAGGTGAGTTGCTCCAATGGAACATTCATAAAAAACATAGACAATACAGTAAGTTTGGCGTTTGACGGGTTCTTCATACGGCGATTACCATTTGAGATTTACGAATGACTTTGTGAAAAGGATCAAAAAATAGAGAATGAAATATATGGAATACAGCTACTTTTGTTTCAGAATCGTGTTTTCGTGAAAACGCGCAGCTCGCAGTACTGTGACATGATCGAAAGTTGCTATGTTAAAATAAAGTTTGCCAATAGTGACTATTCTACTAGCGAAGTAATCATAGCAAACACAAACACGGGTAGCAGAAATGTCAGCGTTTTGAATATACCTTCCGAAGTTGACGACGAATCAGTCAAGACATCTCTGAAACCACTCGGCAGAGTAAGTGAAATCAAATGTGAAAAATTGTGTGTGAATATTACCAAAACAGAAACAGCAACATATGCAGTGGAACTCGCGTCGTGAACATGGAAATCACTAAGCAGATACTTTCATACCTAACTATACCCGGGTATAAATCCTTGGTGATCTACGATAGACAGCCATACACTTGCGCGGAATGGTAAGAGCAGACTGCCCCAGCAGTGGGACAGCTCAGCTGGCAAAATTTCAGCGCCGGAAACGACATGTGCCCTGTGTACCAAGGTACGAAGTACCCCTTCACGCTGAGTAGGATGGTGACAACTATTAGCCTGTAAGTACAAGTCGGTGTGAGTACGTTTCCTGTAGACTGCATGTCCCTGAGCCGTAGTAAAATTTGCTGTTTTGAAGAGCGCGCCGCAGCGCGTAGGTGTAAAGCAGTCGCCTTCCGTTTCTGGCGGTGACGCAGCTGTGGCAATCGCAGCTTTGGTGTCTCCCTCTGGTGGGAAAGGGGAAAAGTTGCCTGTTCAAGTGCACTTAAGGGGCGCTATGAGTTCGGTAGTCGGCCAGTCAGTCGGAGGCAGTTGGTCAGCCAGGGCAGTCTGTCAGTCTCGGCGAGTATAGGAGCCAGTCAGTCTGAGGCAGTTGGTCAGCCAGGGTAGTCTGATAGTCGAGGCGAGTCTAGTCAGTTGGTCAGCCGGCTCAGTGTGGGGCAGTCAGTGTCTATCGTCCGGAGTGCTAGTATGCGTTAGGCCGCCAGTCTACTCGAGTTGCTCGGGCAACGGTCATTGGCAGTTGGATCGGTCGGTTGGTCGGTCGCGCACTGGGACACGAGATGACTTGTCCGCCTTGAGCGTCGGCGCATGTGAGGTCCCCACGTCAGTCCAGCGGGCCGCGCCGTGTAGCGGGAGCAGTGGCTTCGCGGCCGACGCGGGAGCGGCAGGGGTCGGCCCACGACATCGGTCTGGCCGGGGCGAGCTGCGACGCCGTGAGACGGGAGATCGGCGCGTCTTCCTGCGCCCGTTGAAGCAGCTGGCAGCGGACGGTCGGGAGAGCGTTTTGGGGGTGCTGCGCCAGCTCTTCGCCAGAAATCGCAGTTTATTAGAATTTAAGTGATTCGTGATACGTTGTTTCATTTACTTGTTTTCTTGGTCAGCTTTCTCGTCTGTCTCGCGTCCGCATTTGTTAGGCAGTCAGTGTCTGTCTGTCGGTCAGTCTGCCGTAGGTTAATAGCTGCCTCTGTCATGTTTGTCGGATTCGGTGGTAACGAATTTATAGAATTAAGGTAAAGGCCGAATTCCTGAAATATGTTTTTATCTTGCCTATCATCTTGCGAGGCGGTATATGTGTAATGTAGAGCATGTTGTACATTTTATGTAAGTCTGAATTTCATAGGTTTTATTTGAATAGTCATTTTTATAAAGTTGCCACCCTTCCACCGTTAGAGTCCTTTTAAAAACAAATTGCACTTTCGGTGGCAAATTATTTCTTAGTGTGAGTGTTTGTACCATTACCATCCCTCTTACGGGGTGCATAGTCAATGTGTTTGTGTGAGTTGTTAAAATTTTTAGTTTAAAGTAATCTGTTGTGTTGCAGATTTGCACCAGTGTACTCTTTCAGAGGTTGTTGTGAGCGGTCGTGACTACGGCCGTGTTGAAAGGGAGCGGCAAGCTTCTCAGTCCGAAGGCTCATACTGTCAATATTGTTCTTTTTGCCTCTAAATAAAATTGTAACTTGATATTTCGAGGGTGCTCTTCCGCTTATAAATTTTAAATCTGTTTTTTTTTATTTAAAAAAAGGGTTTTAGGAATAAAAGTTCCATTTGTTGAAATTTAATTTGTTTCCATCAGTTACTCCCTGGCAACTATTTCCACGCTGACATAGTGCTATTAAATCT
This sequence comes from Schistocerca nitens, assembly GCF_023898315.1. Classification (NCBI taxonomy): domain Eukaryota; kingdom Metazoa; phylum Arthropoda; class Insecta; order Orthoptera; family Acrididae; genus Schistocerca; species Schistocerca nitens. Next base: position 669,648,248 of record NC_064618.1, read on the forward strand.
GTTAATGTTCTTGATGAATCGTTACTAAATAAAGTAAATTCTCTAAGAAAAGTTTTTGAAAGTTAATATCACGGTTCAGTCCCAATGATCCATGATCCTTTCTCCTAATCAACACGTCAAGAAAGGGGAGTCAACCATCCTCTTCCACCTCCATCGTAAAACGAATGTTCGGGTGGATCGAGTTCAGATGTTCTAGAAAAGCATTCAAATTCTCCATAGCATGAGGCCAAACAACAAAGGTATCGTCAACATATCTAAAAAAACAGGTGGGTTTCAAAGGCGCCGACTCCAATGCACGTTCCTCGAAGTTTTCCATAAACAAATTTACGATCACAGGAGACAACGGGCTACCCATCGCAACTCCATCTGCCTGCTCGTAATACTGGTCACTGGATAAAAAGTAAGTGGATGTCAGCACATGCCGAAAGAGATTAGTTAATTCAGCACCAAACCTAGCCTCAGTTAACCGCAACGAATCAGACAGAGGAACACGAGTGAAGAGAGAGACCACATGTCGTTTCCGACGCTGAAACTTTGCCAGCTGAGCTGTCCTATCTTGAGGTTACATTTCGTCAAAATGGTTATAGTGATACACAGACTGAACGTGCGTTGCGCTGTCGACCAACTGTACATCGGGTGATTGATGATAATTCTGAGCCGACATCTAAGTCTACTGACTTTTTGCCTTACGTAGGAAACACTTCCAACAAGATCGGTCGTATTCTACGGAAATACGATTTGAAATGTGTTTTTCGACCTCCATCTAAAATTAGAGTGCTTTTGAGTTCTGTTAAGGATGATCTTGGACTGCGTAAAGAGGGTGTATATCGCATTCCTTGTAGCTGCAGCATGTCATATATTGGTCAAACTATCAGGAACGTGGAGGACCGATGTACTGAGCATAAAAGGCGCACACTATTATTACAGCATCCACGTAGATCTGCTATTGCCGAACATTGCTTGGATACTGGTCACCCCATGTTATATAATAACACAGAGATATTGGCATGTACGTCTAGCCATTGGCACAGTGTAATTAAGGAGGCAGTTGAGATTAAATTAGCAAGCAACCTCGTTAACAGGGATGGAGGTTTTTGTTTAAAGTCTGTTTGGAATCCGGCTCTCTCCCTTGTCAAAAAATAGAGGGACAGAGTCAACGCTATCTCACCTGCGAATTCGTAGTGTCACTATCTATAGCTCTAACTATTGTCGTCTTTGACGGCACTAGTGTTCAGTGTGTGTGTTATCTTTCCTGCATCAGTCCGAGAACGGAGGTTTTAAAGTTGCATGTAAGTCGCCTGTCCGTTGCAGTTGCCTTGAAAATGGCGGGGTGTTCTCCCGCTGAAATATCGGCGGGCGCTGAAAGTTTTACCTGGTTGAATTCCCGGAAGTTATTTGAAAGAAGCTCTCAAGTTTTCGGTCGTGTGGAAGTGTTAAAACACCGCGACCTTGCGAAGAGTGCCATACTCTTCTGTCGAAGATGATGAGTATGACAGTCTTCGACACGTCGTGGTGTTTTAACACTGCAACACGGCTGTAAACCCGAGATCTTTCCATTAGTGCTAAAATTGTTCAGTTCTGCCACGCGGGACTGTCTCTTTGCAACTCTTTAAACGAAAATGGCAAGAACTGCGCTTCTCAGGCCTATTTAGGTACTCTCCATTCATCATAAGAATAAACCTGATGTAAACATTACACCATGTATTCTTCCGCGTTTGCTTGAACCTCGTTGGATTTCGTTTCACATGTAGTGGCTCTGAGCACTATGGGACTCAACTGCTGAGGTCATTAGTCCCCTAGAACTTAGAACTAGTTAAACCTAACTAACCTAAGGACATCACAAACATCCATGCCCGAGGCAGGATTCGAACCTGCGACCGTAGCGGTCTTGCGGCTCCAGACTGCAGCGCCTTTAACCGCACGGCCACTTCGGCCGGCCTCACATGTAGTGGAAGTCAAGCTGTGACCAGTACAGTCAAGTACGATCATAAGGATACGTTTCATGATGTTACACGCACATAGATTGCGCGATAATGTACGGAACAACAGTTTTACCGGTGCATTGCACTGGCCAACCAGCGGTCCAACTAACCTTGAACGATGTGAACAGTTGCAGTTTAAACATAAAAAGAGACAGGCAAGAAACAATATAGCTTCGAATGTCATTTAATTTTTAAAGAGAATGAAATAAAATTCGGCAAAACTCCAATAGTACCATGCATTTCTTAGGTGACCAGATGGAAAGCATAAAATGCTCTCGTTCTCATTTGACATAGTGTTCTAATTACAAACAAGAGTGATGAAAATTCCTAACTTAAACACAAGGTAATTTTTCTGAGCGAGCTATGTGTGATGCAAAAGCATACTGCAAGGACTTCACCGTACTGTCGACTACTGAAGCCACTGAAGGTATTAATTACAGTCAGTCGTCTGGTAATCTCTTAGCTCTTTTCTTATCCGAATCCGAGCAATACATTTCAATTCTGGAACTGCCATCTGCTACGTCGATAACGAGTCAATCAACAACAGTCTCCACGAAGCCACCCAGGCGCCGCATTTTGTCCTCTTCTTTTATGACGTGCCGTTCTAATCCCGCCAGCGTTCGGCAGTGACATGTGAAGAAGTTGCGTGCGTTAGGTAGGTTCATATTATAATGATATAGTGGCAAATGTAAAAATCCAGGATTTGTATGTCCGTCCCCGGTAGCTGAGTGGCTGGAGATCACGTGGCGCCGGCGCGGTAGCTCAGCGTGTTCGGTCAGAGAGCTGGTTGGCCTCTGTAATAAAAAACTGAGTGGAAGGTTCAACAACGAACTTGAATGGATGTCATGTGACGTCCGCAACGACCAGACACAGCGATCAACAACGAAAAAATGTAAAGAAGAGAAAAAAGGGGGTAGCGTCTTTTATTCAAAATCAAAACGTTCTGAGTCCCAGGTTCCAAACTCGCCACCGCTTAATTTTGCCGCCATGGTAGCTCAGCGTGTTCGGTCAGAGGGTTAGCTGCGCTCTGTAATAAAAAAACTGAGTAAATGGATCACTGATGAACTTGAACAAGCGTCATAGTACGTCCGCCCGGAACAAATAGAACGATCATTAAGGAACACATCGAGAAGAGAGTGGTCAGCGTGACAGAATGCTTTCCTAAGGCCACAGGTTCGATTCTCGGCTGGGTCGGGGATTTTCTGCTCTCAAGGACTGGGTGTTGTGTTGTCCTAATCATCATCATTTCATCCCCATCGACGCGCAAATCGCCGAAGTGGCGTCAAATCGAAAGACTTGCACCCGGCGAACGGTCTACCCGACGGGAGGCCCTAGTGAAAATGATTGTTTTTCGTGTTTCTACGGCACGTATCTACATCTGTGGTATTAAACAATGGACATGGTCCAAATAAAGAGCATTTGGTTTTTCATTTTTGCCTTAAAAATTAAATTGTTATGTTTTCTTAATCTAAATCCCCTATTCAGTCACTCGTTGACCACGATGGCACCGAAACAGAGGACGACCGAAGAAAGGCAGAAATACTGAATTCAGTGTTCCGAAACTGTTTCACTGCGGAAAATCGTAACACGGTCCCTGACTTCAGCCGTCGCACGGACGCCAAAATGGAAAATATTGAAATAAACGATATCGGAATTGAAAAACAACTGCTATCACTTAGTAGCGGAAAAGCATCCGGACCAGACGAGATACCCTTAAGATTCTACAGTGATTATGCTAAAGAACTTGCCCCCTTTCTATCAGCAATTTATCGTAGATCTCTGGAAGAACGTAAAGTACCTAGCGACTGGAAGAAAGCGCAGGTCGTTCCCATTTTCAAGAAGGGTCATAAATCAGATGCGAATAATTATAGGCCTATTTCGCTTACGTCAATCTGTTGTAGAATAATGGAACATGTTTTATGTTCTCGTATTATGACGTTCTTAGATAATACAAATCTCCTTCATCATAACCAACATGGATTCCGCAAACAGAGATCATGTGAAACTCAGCTCGCCCTATTTGTCCAAGAAATTCACAGTGCCGTAGACACTGGCGAGCAGATTGATGCCGTATTTCTGGACTTCAGGAAGGCATTTGATACGGTTCCGCACTTACGTTTAGTGAAAAAAATACGAGCTTACGGAATATCGGACCAGGTTTGTGATTGGATTCAGGATTTCCTAGAAGAAAGAACACAACATGTCATTCTTAACGGTTCAAAATCTGCAGATGTAGAGGTAATTTCGGGAGTACCGCAAGGAAGCGTGATAGGACCTTTATTGTTTACAATATACATAAATGACTTAGTTGACAACATCGGTAGCTCCGTGAGGCTATTTGCAGATGACACGGTTGTCTACAAGAAAGTAGCAACATCAGAAGACTCGTACGTACTCCAGGAAGACCTGCAGAGGATTAATGAATGGTGCGACAGCTGGCAGCTTTCCCTAAACGTAGATAAATGTAATATAATGCGCATACATAGGGGCAGAAATCCATTCCAGTACGATTATGCCATAGGTGGTAAATCATTGGAAGCGGTAACGACCGTAAAATACTTAGGAGTTACTATCCGGAGCGATCTGAAGTGGAATGATCACATAAAACAAATAGTGGGAAAAGCAGGCGCCAGGTTGAGATTCATAGGAAGAATTCTAAGAAAATGTGACTCATCGACGAAAGAAGTAGCTTACAAAACGCTTGTTCGTCCGATTCTTGAGTATTGCTCATCAGTATGGGACCCTTACCAGGTTGGATTAATAGAAGAGATAGACATGATCCAGCGAAAAGCAGCGCGATTCGTCATGGGGACATTTAGTCAGCGCGAGAGCGTTACGGAGATGCTGAACAAGCTCCAGTGGCGGACACTTCAAGAAAGGCGTTACGCAATACGGAGAGGTTTATTATCGAAATTACGAGAGAGCACATTCCGGGAAGAGATGGGCAACATATTACTACCGCCCACATATATCTCGCGTAATGATCACAACGAAAAGATCCGAGAAATTAGAGCAAATACGGAGACTTACAAGCAGTCGTTCTTCCCACGCACAATTCGTGAATGGAACAGGGAAGGGGGGATCAGATAGTGGTACAATAAGTACCCTCCGCCACACACCGTAAGGTGGCTCGCGGAGTATAGATGTAGATGTAGATGTAGAAATAAGCCTTTATTAATAGTCTTCCACACAATACCGATAGTTGAGAATTTATATTCGAAATGAAAATAGGAATTTCACGTGCAATATATAATTAAAAATAATAAGACGTGAATTATTCATAAGAAATGATGATTTTACAATCACGAGATGTAGGTATTTCAAATTGAACGAAAGAAAATTTGACACAGGTGAGGCTTGAACTAGTGAACCATGTAATGCGATACGTTGTCAAGCTACTACGCCACCTATTCCGCTATAAACCTTCGACCATAGATACTAGTAGACTGGCCTTGCTGTGCAGAAGCTATGGGGCTGGTGTGGCTCCAATATAAACCACGTGACTGTTGGCAAAACGTGGCGGATTTCAAATCAGCGGTCTGCCATCCTATGTTTGTATTGTATTTTCCCCACACTTCTCAATTGACTGCCAAATGCTTCCAACAAAAATTACTTTTTATTTGCAAAAAATTATGTCAGAACTACATTTGACCTGGATTTGTTCACAGTACCATTTATAAAATCTAACAAATACATCGAACGCCCTCTGGTGGGCAGCGGGACGAAATTACTACACACTGTCAATTAAAGTAAAATGTCGTTAAAATTCTTTTAAACAGTAAGAGTGGGCTCGTGTCAAAACTTTAAACATTGGGTTCGCCGCGTTTTGAGCTATAGTCATTTATAAAAGAAAATGGGATGTGGGAATTATGTCAACTATAGGTGCCAAAATTGTCGACTTTAGGAGCAGGTCCATTTTAGAGTATCAATTTTAGGTGCACTTCAGAGGTTCAGTTCCTACTATTTTTACAAAAGTTTCAACTACCAGTTTAAAAAAAATGATATTTTAGATGAAAGGTGAGACTTTGAAGTTTCAGAAAATAATTTTGCAGCCTACATTTATTTAATAGTACTAGAAGATAGAAGAAAATTCTCTTCATGTGTCGACTATAGGTGCTCTTACCTTATTATAATTTCACTTGTATATACAAAAAGGCGCGTATGTGTAGATGGCTTGAAGTTTTTCCGTTTCAGGGCCTGTATCAAAAACTGCCTTCGGTTTTCATCCTTAGGGAACCTATGAGTAGGAACGAGAAACAGTTATACTTAACATCTGTAACCGAATTATCACAGATGCTTTCCAAAATGTAATATTAGTCTGACTTTACAGACAACAGTTTAATTTACGTGATACTCTATTTCAAGTGTAAAAAACATATAAATGTCACGTCAGCAGATTTCAATAAACGCATCTGCACTAACATAGAAACACTTACACGTGGAATGTAATGCCATTTCCCCTGACAAAACGCTGAGTACAGCCATAAGCCCAACACGAAACAACCATGTTTTCCCAACATTCACGTGACTTTAGCCCAGAGATGTTGGAGCCACGGAAATGACGTCAGGGCCAGTCTATTATATTTATGGTCGAAGCTATAAACCGAATGTGCACACATTTACAACTATATCTAATATACTCCCTAGGAAAACTTCAAAGCCGATTATTTCTGAAAATTTATGACAAACATTAAGAGCAACCTATTTTTCGGCAATTTAATCGTGTTCCACACGCGTGTTTCACTACGGAACAGGGGCCGGCCTCAGCCATTTTCATACTGCCGTATTAACAGCTCACCAATCAGGGCACGAAAGAGCAGAGGCTGTAACAGTACACGATTTTTGAAATAAAAAATACATACCTAAAGCGTGATTTAGAAAAACGTTGATGGCTGTTAATGCATCTGAGTATCTTAAAGTTTCATTTAACGTATCTTAGTAATAACATATCTGATACATAAACAGGACCTACTTCTAAGAGCGTAACAACACCAGTGTAGGTGTGCTAGGGCTTCCGACCAATCATCGCGCTTGTGTTTGTCTACATCAGGGTAAATGTAAATGTCGTGTGACTAGGGCCTCACGTCGGGTAGACCGTTCGCCGGGTGCAAGTCTTTCGATTTGAAGCACCTGTGGCGACTTGCGCGTCGATGGGGATGAAATGATGATGATAAGGACAACACAACACCCAGTCCCTGAGCGGAGAAAATCTCCGACCCAGCCGGGAATCGAACACGGGCCCTTAGGACTGACAGTCTGTCGCGCTGACCACTCAGCTACCGGGGGCGGACTACATCATGTTTATCCTTATGATGAACGGAGTATAGTATTATGCGGACAGCATATGGTAGCAGTCGGCCGCTACCGTAAAGAAAGTAGAACTATGATTGTCCGAGGGGAGAGGAGCGGTGCGGGGGAATAAGCCCCGCCTCCTTATCGAAGGCTGCTATCCGACGTCCACGGTCTATGCTTCCACGAAAACAGAACTGGCGTAACGGTCATGGGAATCGCTGATTTCTGTTGTTGTGAGAGTAGCATTCGAACCCTTTATGCACTAGGATTAGTCTCCTCATTCATTTCAAAATAAGAAAAGAAAACAAGCAATACACAACACAAAGTAAACTTGAGTACACAAAGCATTTGGTAGTGCATACAGCGTAATTGTTTGCTGCGGTTCGCAGTGGTAGTTCGTGTCCGACCTCTACCTGTCTCTTACGCAACCACAGTCCAAAACACTCCCCACCTAAAACTGCCACGATAGTATGTCCGCATAATACTGGGAGGCTAAGCCGCCCAGTCGTCGGACTGTCAGAGTCGATTTCCTAAGGAAAAGCGTAAATTGCTTTCTCATTTGACAATCTAGCAAGCCGCAATACTTTTATTTAGATAGATACGTAAGGTATCTGTGGTGTCAACGCTAGACACCACACTTGCTAGGTGGTAGCTTTAAATCGGTCGCGGTCCATTAGTACATGTCGGACCCGCGTGTCGCCACTGTGTGATCGCAGACCGAGCGCAACCACATGGCAGGTCTAGAGAGACGTACCAGCACTCGCCCCAGTTGTACGACGACATTGCTAGCGACTACACGTACGAAGCCTTTCTCTCATTTGCCGAGAGACAGTTAGAATAGCCTTCAGCTAAGTCCATGGCTACGACCTAGCAAGGCGCCATTAGTTACTTCATGAATCTAAAGAGTCTCACTTGTATCATCAAGAATGCTGTATACCAAAGGACGATATAAAAGTTAAGTGTTCTAGTAGCTACGTTCTTTTCTTTATCACATTCATCACGTATCCTGTTCCAGACTTCGCGCCAATCGGCGTGTGTGTACGTGTGCCCTTTCGGCTACCCGTCTCTGTGGACTGGCTGCCTTGTCAGTCCACTACAGTATCTATTTACAGTAAAAATCCCACACCTTCAATTCAGAAAACACAGAAGGCACCTTATTTCTTTAAGTAGGTGATGGGTCATACTTGTCTGATTTGCTCTGCTTATGTGAAAACTTCTTGCATCTACAGTTTTTTTTAGTTACACTGTTTAATCTCGTTACATGCACCTGAATAAAGTATATTTATCCAATGCACTGTTTCAAATTATCGTGACTTCCTAGGACGATAAATAAAATGACAGTTTATATATTTGTGTATAAAAGTAAATTAACCATTAGATAACCCTAAAGTCTTTAGGATTACACGTTAGAGCAAATTTTCAACTTTCTATCTCAACATGTTGCGAAAATTTTATGCTGTGACTCTCAATTACGGGAAAGCCTTGCAAACTGCCCAGGCTAAACTATTCCTGTTTTTGGAGCTGAGTAACATTGGACGGAAATCCTTAGATATGATTCATTGTAAACTACACTAATGAACTATATCAGATCAAATTAATTACTTTGCATAATTCAGTTTTCACAAAGTGGTACAATCGCCACTTTGCCCGATATGATTGGACAAAGTTGCCACTTAGCTTTAAGCTCAAAGATGATGGATGAAAAACTTTTTAACAATGCACTAAATATATTTTGTTGTGAAACGTAGGCCGGCTGCTGTGGCCGAGCGGTTCTAGGCGCTTCAGTCCGGAACCGCGCTGCTGCTATGGTCGCAGGTTCGAATCCTGCTTCGGGCATGGATGTGTGTGATGCCCTTAGGTTAGTTATTTTTAAGTAGTTCTAAGTCTAGGGGACTGATGACCTCAGATGTTAAGTCCCATAGTGCTTAGAGCCATTTTGTGAAATGTGGTTCGAATTACACTTTCCACAAATAAAAGTGAAACTGTGTTTTCCATCTCCTGTTGGAGCACAATTGGTACTTAATTCACTGCTCTTCTGACCTAATATTTGAATGGTTTTCTTCGCAGTACATGCACTCTATCTGCGTCGTTGTCAAGAAAAATCTTTAGGGCATTGTGTTTCCTTCTCTTTGCACACATCTTCTTTTTGCTGCGTTTCATCTCTTCGGCTGCCTCTTATTTTCTTTCTTTTCATTTTCTTTTTCTTCTCTTTCTTTATTTGCTGCTTCACAATGACTTGCTGCAAGTATCGCCGCGGATCACTTCTTTCGGCTTCTGCTGCTTCGTTTTCCCCCTACACAAAGTGGCCCGAGGCCACCGCCAAAATGGCCAGTTTGCTCACAACGACGCCTTTATACGAAAGCTGTATACCCTCTGAAAACATGGGTGAAATTTTAATAACCAAAGTAGGATTACGGAAGTAAGATACAACATTTTAATACAGTTTCATTCAAAAAACATCTACATAAAAAATATACAAACTGACAACTTACTTCAGGATAACTAAATTCCACAAAAATTGTTATAACTCCGAGTAGCGACACAGCAAACAGGTTAGACTTCACGGGGTTACTGAGCCCTCCAGGGAGAATACATTAAAGCATTTCCCTCGTGCTGCCAGCAACTTGCAGCTCCTTGGACCCCAATAGGCACTTTACCCACCATGGTCATTTTGCCCGCCTCTCCTCTACAGGAAAATTTGGTAAATTTAACTCTCTAAATACTGTGATCCTGAAAACACAATACAATTTATTTCTTGTATTACAACTCAAACTTATCAGAAGATATTGTGTAATTATGTCGAAGGTCGCCACACTTGCTTCTGCACTTGGAGGATTCCCCTATTCATGCCACAGCAAGTATTGCTCTGTCCGCCTGCTTAGCTGAGTGGTAATGTGCTCTCCTGCCATGCAAGCGTACCCGCGTTCGATTCCCGACCAGACTGGAGATTTTCTCCACTAGAGGACTGGGTGTTGTGTTGTCCTCATCATCATTTCATCCTCATACCGGCACCCAAGTCGACTGAAGTAAGATTTGCACTCGGCGGCCGAACGATGTCATACGCTCATTTCCAAGTGCTTTCAGAACTTGGGTCCTGCTAAAGGCTCTTAAACTGTGCTCGCATCAGGCTACCAACTAACTGTTCCTTTCAAGTACTAACTAGGAACTAATAATAGAAGCAGTACTATTTGCCACGTGCACTCCCGTTTACTGAACTCTAGTAAGCTCGCTTACCTGTAGGACAGATGCTATGTCGCTCAAAAGCTGAAACAGCTGTCTTATGTTACCTCTTTTATGTCTTTGCGCCGCTCTCAGTTTACCCTTCAGATGACCTACCAAGCACCGGCTGACGATAGTAACGGCGGTCACGTGTATTGGTAAGGTAATGGCAAAAATAGGGGGAAAATGTCATAAAAATTGGTGATCTATGCAAATACTCATTTCTTTGATCTTACTAATCCTAAAGTTATTATAATACCCTTATTCATACTTTTAAGTATCGTACTTTGTTGGAGACCATCCAAGTGGGTTGTCGTTTATCTGTCCAACGGTTACTGAAAGGAGTTCGCGCCCGACACCTTTGCCTGCGTATTCACTGACTGTGCTACTGTCACACGGATGTGGACGAGAGTTCTAGCAGTGCACTCTTTAACACACGCAATTCAGAGTCCTTTTTTCTAGCCACTCGACTCTCGAGACTTCGATTGAAAAAATGATCCGAAAGCAACATGAGCGGAGAAGCAGGTTGTCACCCGTTAGGTATTTTTTTTTTTTTTTAACTATGGGACTCAACTGCTGTGGTCATCAGTCCCCTAGAACTTAGAACTACTTAAACCTAACTAACCTAAGGACATCACACACATCCATGCCCGAGGTAGGATTCGAACCTGCGACCGTAGCAGTCGCACGGTTCCGGACTGCGCGCCTAGAACCGCGAGACCACCGCGGCCGGCTGTCACCCGTTAGTAATGAAGTTAACAACAGCGGCAAGCTCCATTTGTGTCTAGCTGTCCCACCACCTGAAGGAAACTCCTTTCATCTACCGCTAGATTGGTTCTCTCTTCGTGATATATGGTTAGGGATTGTATAGCGTGCTTGGGCCACTGTGAAATTTAAAATCCATTCCACACAGTATTTTCCCGCACTTGATTATGTGTCCAAAACATTTTCGCAGTGAAAGCGATCTTTTTCAGCGTAAGCAATATTTAGTGTCTGAAGATGATTATACGTCAGTAAAAAGAAACGGATAACCGGTTTCTGGATATTAACTGGCCACATCCTTCCCAGAGACTACGCTGGCATAGTAACAGCGCAGTATCAAATGGTTCAAATGGCTCTGAGCACTATGGGACTTAACAAATAGCTCTGAGCACTATGGGACTTAACATCTATGGTCATCAGTCCCCTAGAACTTAGAACTACTTAAACCTAACTAACTTAAGGACATCACACACATCCATGCCCGAGGCAGGATTCGAACTATGGGACTTAACATCTGAGGTCATCAGTCCCCTAGAACTTAGAACTACTTATCCTAACTAACCTAAGGACAGCTCACACATCCATGCCCGAGGCATGATTCGAACTTGCGACCGTAGCAGTTGCGCGGTTCTGGACTGAAGCGCCTAGAACCGTTCGGTCACAACGGCCAGCACAGTATCCATATTCCCAGATTTTCCTTTGCGCCAGAAAAGCTAGTGAGGCTAAATTTGCTATTTGTTGACTCAGGACACCCGTACATTAAGGGCAATGAATACTAGTCGTTTATGTGCATACTAGAAGTAGGACACCATCTGATGCTTTGTCCGACTCACCGAAAGAGATTTCTAATACTATTAGCTCTCTTAAAAACAAATATTCCAGTGGTTATGATGAAATCAGCACTACCATAATTAAATGTTGCTTCTCAGAACTTTGTGACATACTGAGTTACTTACGTAATGAATCCCTCCATAGTGGTACTTTTCCAGATAGGCTTAAATATGCTATTGTCAAACCATTACACAAAAAAGGAGACAAATCGTCAGTGGAAAACTTCCGTCCCATTTCATTATTAGCAATGTTTCCAAAAGTGCTTGAAAGGGTTATGTACACTAGACTTTATAAACACCTAGTACAAAAAAATATTCTCGTTCACAATCAGTTTGGATCTCGGAAAGGATTGTCAACTCTTCAAGCTATATTCACTTTTACAGATGATATATTAGAATCAATAAATCAGAAGTTATTACCATTTGTAATATTCTGTGATCTGGCTAAAGCTTTTGATTGTGTTAAGCATGACATCCTTATACAAAAGTTAAATTATTATGGGATAACAGGAGTAGTAGGCTCATGGTTCTCATCCTATCTTTTTGATAGAAAACAGTGTGTGTCTGTATCAGGCTTACCACATAACAATAGTCATTCAAAATATGAAACCATCAGACAAGGGGTGCCCCAGGGCTCTATTTTAAGTCCCTTTTGTTCCTATTATATAAATGACCTTCCATATGCAGTGTCACAAAATGCAAATTTGGCCTTATTTGCAGATGATACAAGTATTTGCATAAAAACCAGTGCCCGTGATCTCACTGAGCAATCAGCTAATGAAATATTTGTAAGTGTCAATGGGTGGTTCACAACAAATGGATTGTCGCTGAACTTTGACAAGATGCAGTACATAAAGTTTAGTACCTCATAAAGAATACCTGACCCTATAAGTCTAATGTATTCAAAACATGAAATTAAAGCTGCTGACAGTGTCAAAATTTTAGGACTACAAATTGACCACAAACTAAATTGGAAAACTCACACTCTAGACTTAATGAAACGCCTTAGTCCAGCTACATTTGCAGTATGCATGATAGCAGAAAAAGTTGATTTAAAAATGAAGAAGTTAGTTTATTCGGCCTACATCCATTCACTAATGAGTTACGGAATCATCTTTTGGTGAAACTCCTCTCAAGAAGAGGACATTTTCAAAATTCAGAAATGAGTCATTAGAATTATATCTGGTGTCAGTCCTAGATCATCATGCAGAGGCCTCTTTAAGAAACTTGGTATTAACCAAAAACAGTCTGTATAAGGACTATAAAAGGTTAACATTACTACAAAAGGGAGTCAAATACACGGGTATTCATATATTCAATAACTTACCAGAGCATATCAAAGGTCTTGTAACTGATAAAGATTGGTTTCAGAGTGAATTAAAGAACTTCCTGTTGGTCAACTCCTTCTACTTCACCGATGAATATCTTCACAAGGATTATAGCTGATAACTTTGACTGCATTAGAATTGTACAATATCCATGTGTCTGAGTAGAAAAAAAATGAAAAAAGACTTTGACTTGGGGGCTTGCTTCTCCCAGCGTCCTCTGCCGGTGATATTGTGAATTAGTCAGTATTTGCAGAGCAGGGTGAGCATATAGAGCAGCTGCTTCCACTGACCTGATATGGAAGATGTGTGTTTGGGAGTAGATTGTGCAGATGCTGCAACCAAAAGTAGCCGCTTGAGACGGTAAAGGACGCCACCATGAACAAAGTGGCCATGGTTGTGGGGGTGACTTGGCTGCTGGATGGTCACAAAAAAATGAACGCAGTAGTCTGAGATACTATGGTCTGCTGATTTGGACAGGTGGGTCGGAATTTTCCCAAGCAGTGGCACGCGACACAAAGTAGCCACTTGGGGTGTACTAATATTCCGAGATGGCTGGCGACCTTTCAGGGGGCGGTGCAGCAGCCGACAGCAGTCGCAGATCCGAGCGGATGTAGTGTTTGTTGTCTCTTGGCTGACACGGACACCAGCATGTGGTGCAGCCCAGCCATTGCCAGATATGTTAAGTGCGATCCGTGCCAGTGTAATTACATGTGGTGAGTGTTTTGTGACAGTATACCTTATGTGATCAGAATAAAAAAGTGTTGGAGTTGTTTAAATATTCCACACACTACAATCAATTTCCCAACAAATTGTTTAAATAAACTTTATTCGCCACTCTGCAATCGATTTTCAGCTAATCAATCAATATTTTGAGAAGTGGCCAGTATCCATCAAGGAAAACTGTGCCACATGAAAGGATATCGATTTATTTAGTTAGTCAATGAATTTGACTGTGTGCGTGGGGGGGGGGGGGGGGAGCATACGAATAACTCAGGCATCACCTGAAGTAGCTCATGTTCAATGACAGAATACCAAAAGGGGACGGGAGGTACCTCAGTTGAGCTGTTTCCCACCTATGTTTTCGATCAGTTTAATCAATCAGTCAATTAATTTGGTATCATAAGTGATGACCTGGGGCAGAACAGTAGTTTAGGGAGTGATAAAGAAAGTGCGCCAGAAACCAGCTTCAAAAGCGCCGAAATTCAAAAAGTCCGCTCGTATCAACGGGGAGGGAGAGGGCTGTGGAGGGTGTAGGGGCGTGCATTTTGCGGAGCCAGAGGGTAACGTGACAAAAAAAAAGTTCCCTCGTATCGGCGGCCATAAGCTGGCTGGGGAAAACCCATGGCATCATCAAGGGGTAATTAATTGGTTAATGCAATTAATTTTATATCAATTTGATATCAAAAGTGTGCTCATTCCCACTTTACCCTACTAATTGCCTGTTTATACACTACAGGTTGAATTTGTTTACGATCATTTATTTTCAACTTCCTATTCATTTACATCCACATCTCCATACATGAGGTGCATGGCAAGAGTACCTTTTACCACCACTTTCTTGCTCCACTCGCGGATCGAATGAGGGAGAAAACTGTCTGTACTTGCATGCTTCCATACGAGCCCCGGTTTCTCTTTTTTGTCTTGCATTGCTCACGCGAGAGTTAACGGTCGTGGCACGAGAATCGTTCTGTAGTCTGTCTCAAATGCCAGTTCTCTGAATTTTCTCACGGCTATTTCGCGACAATTCGTCAAAAGATAGTCGCTTCCCTGCCTAAATTCCCATTTGAGTTCACACAGCATCTCCATACTACTCAAGTGTCGACAGAACTTATCGGTAACAAATCTAGCAACACATATCTGAACTAATTCGATACCTTCCTTTAATCTGACCTGGTGGAAATCCCAAACACTCGAGCAGTACTCAAGAATTGTTATTCTATACGTAGTCTCCTTTATAAGTGCGATACGTATTCCCCAGAATTCTGCTAATAAATTGTGCTCGTTCCATTTCATATCGCTTTGCAACGTTACACCTAAATATTTAATCGACGTGACTGTGTCAAGCAGCACACCTCTGATACTGTACTCGAACAACAGAGAATTGTTTTTGGTAGTCATCTGCATTAGCTTACATTTTCTACATTTAGAACAAACTGCCATTGATCACACCAAGTACGAAATCTGCCTAAGACATCTTGTGTCCTACAACCACTCAACGACGATTCTTTTCCGTACACCACAACGTCATCAGCTAACAGTCGCAGACCGCTGCATCACTCTATCCGTGAGATCGTTTACATATACCTCCGCCAGTCATCGATCCTGTGCAGGCCTTCCGGCATTTCGCTGCAGTCTTCTGGACTTAAAACTTTCCTACACACAACAGTATCGTCCTCAAATAGCCTTACAAAGCCTTCAGCGTCATCGACTAGGCCATTGATGTAAAAGGTAAGCAGACGGAGTACAATTTAGTTTACAGGGACACCTGTTAAGAAGTAATGTTAGGCCGCCGTCTGTGGTACTTCGGAGTCCAGAAGTCTGGTGCGAGTGCCGTTTGCGACGTTGAGTCGGGTTGCCATAACAACGGCCTGCCGGGTCGATGCCGGCGGCACGTGCTGGGCGCCTCGCAAGGTTTCCGCGGAGGTACAGCGCGCAGGCAGCCGACTCTGCCTGGCCGAGGCCTTCTGCCGAGCCGTTCAAAGGCTTCCGCCGCGAGCAGAGCGCGCGTGGGCGGAGCCGGTTCCGCCTGAGGGGCCCGGGCTGAGGCGAAGCGGGAGGCGACGCCGTGCGAGCGAGCTGTTCTCTCTCTCTGTCCGAGGCCGCGCCGCTCTGCTCACACCGGCACTTCCTTTCCACTTCTCTTCGCTTGTGTCTCATTGGCGTCAGCGTTCTTAGAAAATGCTTTCACCGAGTAACGCAAGGACATCTGGAAACAATTAGACTGCTTATAACAGGAGAATGACCGCCTTATTCTGTCGAACGCGTATCAGATGTTCTTGGCACTAAAAATATACAGACGGAAATTGAGAATATGTTAGGTATGATCGACCTGGCTTTAGGAGAGGTAGGAGCCGGCCGAAGTGGCCGTGCGGTTCTACGCGCTGCAGTCTGGAACCGCGAGACCGCTACGATCGCAGGTTCGAATCCTGCCTCGGGCATGGATGTGTGTGATGTCCTTAGGTTAGTTAGGTTTAACTAGTTCTAAGTTCTAGGGGACTAATGACCTCAGAAGTTGAGTCCCATAGTGCTCAGAGCCATTTGAACCATTTAGGAGAGGT
Organism: Schistocerca nitens; assembly: GCF_023898315.1. Classification (NCBI taxonomy): domain Eukaryota; kingdom Metazoa; phylum Arthropoda; class Insecta; order Orthoptera; family Acrididae; genus Schistocerca; species Schistocerca nitens. Next base: position 669,664,939 of record NC_064618.1, read on the forward strand.
AGAGGCAGCCAGGGACAGATAACAGATTCCGATTGGTTGGGAGTGGGTGGGTGGAGGTGGGGGAGGGTGGTAGTGGGGGGAAGGGGTAGGGTGGAATAGATCATTGTCTGTTCCATCTACGTCTATACTATGCTGTGTGGGTGTGTGGCGGAGTGTACTTCGTGTGCCAGTGTCACTTCCCACTTTTCCAGTTCCAGTCGCGTATAGTTCACAGGAAGAACGATTGACGGTAAGCTCGCGTGTGGTTTCGAATCTCTCTAATTTTATCTTCATAGTCTTTCCACGAGATGTACTTAGGAGGAAGCAATATGTTGGTTGACCCTTTAAGGAACGTATGCTCTCGGTATTTTAGTGGCAGACCGTATCGTCATGCAGAATGCCTCTCTCGTAGCGTTCGACACTGGAGCTAACTGGGCATCTCTGTGACGCTTTCGCGCTTACTAAATGAACCCGTAACGAAACGTGGTGCTCTTCTTTCGATCTTCTCTCTTTCCTTTATCAATTCTATAAGGGACGTTTAAAAAGAAACGAGCCGGAGGCATAATTACAGAAACCAGTACCTGCATGTTTGAAGTATTGACCCAGGCTGTTGAGACACTTGTCCCACTGTGACACAAGGCAGTGAATGGCTGTCTCATAAAATTCCCGGGGCTGCGATGTTAACCAGTTTTGCACTTACAGCTGGACGTCGCCGTCCACACGAGTGCAGGAAAGGTTATGCTGACATTCTCCTTTGATCAAGATGGCCCCCTTCTGATTCACTTCCCGCAGCACGGGACAACAGTGAATGCCCAGCGTTACTCTGAAACTTTGACCACCCTTCGCCAAGCGATCAAATCAAGACGACCAGGCAATCTGAAATTCTGCTCCACGACAGTGAAAAGCCTCATACGGCCAACACAGTCGCGGCACTTATGCAGAAATTCAAATGGGAGGTTCTCGGCCAACCTCCAAACAGTCCGGACCTCTCTCCCTGTGATTACGCCATTTTTGGTCCCCTTAAAAAGGCTCTGAAGGGCAAACGATTCACCTCGGACGACGACGCCCAGCTGCACGTGCGGAACTGGTTAACATCGCAGACCCGGGAATTTTATGAGACAGCCATTCACCGCCTTGTGTCACAGTGGGACCAGTGTCTCAACAGCCAGGGTCAATACTTCTAACAAACAGGTACTGGTTTCTGTAATTATGCCTCCGGCTCGTTTCTTTTTGAACGTTCCTTATATATGGTACGGATCCCACACTAACGGCCAATATTCAAGTATTGGTCGAAAGCGAGTGTTTTCTAAGCCACCTCCTTAGTTGATGGACTACATTTCCTGAGGATTCTTCCACGGAAACTGTCTAGCGTCTTCCTGAACCGGTATTAATTTTATGTTGCTGTTCCACTTCAAATCGCTCCGTACGCATTCTCTTAGATATTTTACAGAAGTAACTGCCACCAGTGACCTTTCTGCAATAGTGTCATCATACAGTAAAGGGTCTGTCTGTCTATGTATTAGCAGTACGAAACATTTGTTTATGTTGACGGTCAGTTGCCACTCCCTGCAAAAGGCGTCGATCCTCCGCAGGACTTCCTGCATTGCGCTACAGTTTTCTAGCGTTACGATTTTTCTGTATACAACAGCATCATCTGCGAAAAGCGTCATGGAACTTCCGACGTCATCGACTAGATAATTTGTATACAGCGCGATTCTCATATAGTTTAATAACCCCCGAAACGAGGTAGGTGACGCTGAGACAGTTAATTTAATAAAACCTATAGGGTCGCAAATGTCGAGAGTTACCCCAAAAGTGGATGACGTGTGTTGAACATATGACGTCACCACATGACGCACCTCGCCTTACGCGCTGCGGTTGTGCCTGTCGGTCTGTTGTACCAGATCATCCCAAGTCAAGTGTGTGGCTCTGGACACATGTGTGTGACTTAAGCTTGTGGGGTTCAGGGTTTGAGTCTTGTGTCTGGGAGGCAGTATTTTTTTCGTTGCGGGAAACAATTATGTGTTTACACTGAGGTAAGATTTATTACCTTATTTACCGGTTTCGCGGTCTCCACCGGTTTATTGCAAAGAGCAGTACAAGGTAAATCCACTTTAGTGCGCCACACAGGATTGAGTATAAGCTTCCGAATTGCGTCTTTATTAAATAATGTCTGTAAACAAAAAAAGAAGGGACAAGAGGAAAGGAACAAAAACAAGAACAGCTGTTACTTGGTTAAAGCGAGTACAATAATTCTGCAACTTCTACGTTTACAATAGATTACATTTGAAATAGGTGTTCGAAATTTGCACCGTTTGCACGAATGCGAGTACTGCATCGCTCAATCATCCCTTCACGCCCAAGCCCAACCGCTGCACGTGCGGCGGGATACGTCATCGGGTGACGTTAAATGTTCAACATTTCTCATCCATTTTTGGCGCTTTTCCCGACATTTGCCACCCCATGTGTCTCATCTTAAATTACTTGTCTCTCCGTTATCTACGACGCTTCGTGATTTTTTAAATGTTTAAAAGAATCACAGTGTACATTGGTAAAAGTAATGGCCCTGCAACACTCCATTCGTACACGCACGAAGTTGTTTTCACGTCTGAAGTGTTCTCTCTGTTCAGAGTTACATGCCGTTTTCTGTTTGCAAGAAACTCTGCACTCCAATCTCACAGCTGGTCTTCTAGAATTCAAGTAACACAAAATCTACCTGAGTGCAGTTATCTGCTGCGTTCTGGGTCTCGTGGACGGACAGAGCGAGCTACGTTTCACACAATAGTTGTTTTCAGTGCCGATTTTGATTCCTACAGAGTACATTACTGTATCTCTGCCCTCTATAACTTCCCCCCTCTCAACTACAACCTTGAACATGCCACAGATACCTACGTTTTTGATAATCCGTGTGTATGTATGTATTTGCGACTGTGTGTTATGTGTGTTTCCCACATCTCCTCCTAAACCACTGGAACGATTTCAACCGAACTTAGTACACACATCACTTCCTGTCAGGCAACAATCGTTGTTGGCGTAGGAACCACCTAGCTAACATAGCTAAGGAGATATGGCGTCGTCAATAATGAGATGCGTGAAAAGCATTCATTACTTATGTGCTACTGACTCTATTCGCAACGTATATCGCAGACAGTATGCACACATGCCGGTGAACATACCTACACAAATATGTCATCGCCGTGCGGAGTAGCCGCGTGGTCTCGGCGCCCCGCCACGGTTCTCGCGGCTTTCGTTGTCGGAGGTTCGAGTCCTCCCTCGGGCATGGGTGTGTGTGTTGTCCTTAGCGTAAGTTAGGTTAAGCAGTGTGTAAGCCTAGGGACCGATGACCTCAGCAGTTTGGTCCCACAGGAACTTACCAAAAATTTCCAAAAATATGTCATCGTACGACACGTAGTTCGAGAGATATGAAGTCATAGCCGCTGAGGTGCGTGAAAAAATGCCGTCATCATGCAGGAATTTTTAATACATATGTTCTTTACTACTTAGACACACCAAGGGCCAAGTCAACTTAACTAAATCTCTCACACCCGGCAGCGCTTTTGACAGGCTTCAACTGCGAAGCGCAAACGGCTGTAGGCGAAAACAAAAGCGGTCCATTGAAATATGAAGAGACTTTGCCATAGAGACATTTACAAAATCGTTTTGTAGACATGCGAAGCAGCTGTGCCCAGCTTACTAGAAATATGGTACATTGTCAAGTTCTGAGTTGCGTAAACTTTACAAAGATTTGTATTTCGTATGCTACGTTCCTTAATTTGGACACTGTACTTATACACAGCGTACCGTTACTCTACAGAATGTTCCACTGTGCCGTTTTACATAAACTCAAAACGGGGTTGACGGAAACGCAAGTCCTGACTCTCCGGCAGCTCGCAGCCGAATGAGAGAAAGAGCGTTTTGAAGCGAACACCCCCCTCCACTTAGCCCAGCCGGTTACAACACGCTGTGGTGTACCGTTGCGTCAGAAAAAAATTTGTCGCATTACTTATGGAACGCACTCTGTACATTTGTACGTTGTGCATATTTCTTTGGCGACAGTTTCATATTTACTAAGATGTGTCACGAAAACATGGAAATGAAACTTATTGTTATTACATTACAAACGTCGTTCAGTTCTTGTTTTCGTATCTGATAGGTAATTATCAAAATGACTACCTGAGCAATTCCAGGTTTGTCTGCTAGTAGTAACAGTAAAAATATAACATGTCTTAATAGTAATAATAATAAATTTAGATCAATGTTTAGTACATCGTTTTTCCTTCATCTCTTGCCTTAATCAACTTTGACTAGTTTTTTGTTTACACCTTTGGACTCGGGAACCGCGTTCGATGTGTTATTAGCCAATTCCCGGCTGCGTCTGCCTCTGTGGCTCAGTGGTCATCATGTCTAGCCGCTACACGCTCCGGTACTGCCAGGAGTTTCTCCTTGGTCGGAAGACTGGAGCGGCCAGCACTCAGTTTCGTGATGCCAGTTGAGGAGCTGCTCGAGTGAGAAGCAGCTGCTCCGAGGTCAGGAAAGCCGACAACGGCCGGGAGAGCCATGCTCTGACGCCACGCCCCCTCCCCCCCCCCATACCGTATTCCCATGACGCCATATGGCCGTGGATAGCACGGCGGTCGGTCGCGATCGGTCCACCTGGACCGGAACACAGAGCTTTTCTTTTCTTAATTTTTTTCCTGTCTGGAATGTCCTCTGCAGCTTGTCAGGCCGTAAACACACCCAAGGGTGCTAGTTCGCAGCCGAGCAAGTGAAAAGTATCCTGATTTAAACGTAGCACGTAAATTTCTAGGACTTCTTGCCATTTCCTCGAAACTTAGCTCAGGAAGTTTCCAGAATGAGATTTTTACTCTGCAGCGGAGTGTGTGCTGATATGGAACTTCCTGGCAGATTAGAAATGTGTGCCGGACCGAGACTCGAACTCGGGACCTTTGCCTTTCGCGGGAAAGTGCTCTACCACTTGGACGCGAAAGGCAAAGGTCCCGAGTTCGAGTCTCGGCCCGGCACACAGTTTTAATGTGCCAGGAAGTTTAGCTCAAGACGGTGTCTCTCCTAGGAATCGTCGTTCTTTTGTTTCGGCAGGTACTTGCCGTTTCTTTCTTGCAGTGTGTAGCTGCAGTCAGCCCAGACAAACACTGCTCATCACACCTCTCATCCGACGCCCAGTGTCTGCAAAAAACCGTTCGACAATGTAATATGAAGCAATACGTTTGAAATTCTCAGAAAGATAAGGATGTTCGATGGGAAAAGAATACGTAAGAGAACGAAAAAGGAACAACAACAGTGAAAGCCAATTAAGCAGCACTGGTTCAAAAGTGGGATTAAAATTCAAGGTGAAAGATAGTCAATTATATATTTCGTAACTGTCATTTCCATCCTTCGTGAGAGTGAGGAGGAAAGAAATTTTTGATGGGCACAGAATACAAGCTGACAGTAAACAAAAGAAAGATAAAAGTGTTGGCAACAATAGAATAAAATTAGTAACAAAATTAACATATAATTTAGGGACAATATAGTAGAGAGAGGCTCAGTTCGATGTGGGAGTCATCACTGAAGACTATTCTACTCCAGTCAATGAGATTCCAGGCCTAAGACGTGTCTGGAGACGGCCAGGACAGCGTGCGATACCGACCTGACTGTTGCCCACCATACTGCCCTACAACCAGGAGTGTTGGTTTGGGATGTCATTTCATTTCCTAACAGGACTGCTTTGGCTGTCATCCACAGAACCCATATAGCAGGACGGTACGTTGATGACATTCTACGCACAATTTCGTTACCCTTCATAGCAAGCCGTCCTGGGCGTACATTTCAGCAACATAACGCCCACCCACACACAACGAGATTTTCTACTCTTTGTCTTCGTGCTTGTCAAATCCACCGTGGCGAGTAAGTTCACCGGGTCCCTGCTCAGTTGACAACGTTTGGAGCATAATGGGCAGGGCTCTCCAACTATCTCAGGGTTTTGACAATGTAATGCGTCATTTGAACAGAACCCACAATATCTCTCAGGAAGGGAGTCAACAACTCTGCCATTCAATGCCAAGCCGAATAATAGCTTGCATAAGGGCCAGATGTGCACCAGCGCTTTATTGACGTGCTCAATTTGTGAAGCCCTTCCTGCTGAATATATCATCCAGTTTTTCTGAAGTTGTAATGCTTTGTTTGCCAGTAAATGTGCGTCACATCTACCAATTTTCGTCCCATTCGGATAATTGCTTTGTAGTCCGTCGTATTTTCTTTTCTTAGTGTAGTTGACGGCGTTGGGTGTAAATGCTACTACACGTATGACACGAAACAGCGATTGGCACGGGAGAGGAAAGCATCAGACCTGTCGGATACCCCACCCCCCGTAAAAAACTATGTTCTTTTTCAATGTTCACGTGCAGCTGTCTGTGATGTCCATCGAAAGTAGGCGAATGATAATGTGAACCTGCTAGCAGATTACGAAGCATTTATTACCCAGGCATTAATCATACGTGTGTCATCCAAGAACCTGAACTATGGAAACAAGCTGCTTTGTCGGATGAGTCACACATCCTGTTACATCACGTCAATGGTCGTGTGAGGGCACAGCACACACCGGGAAAACGAGCGCTCCACACATGAGCTACTACTGGTCATTATTTTCTCTCTTGCGTGCAACGCAGATGCATCTTAGTCTTACTATTGTTTGCGTTTGTCGAAGTGAAGTTATGTTTTGGTAGTACCTGAAGTGTCGCGAATAACGTGTACTTTACACTGATACAATAATTTAAACCGTCCTATACATTGTACACTAAAAATATAAAATAAATCCTCAAAATCTACGTCTTTCTACTTAACGCCACCCCGACGCCTTACGTGGTCAGGCTACTGTTTATTTATTTTATTTTTGTTCTTTTCATTGATTTATTCGTCGCGGCAACATCAGGATCAGAATGGACATCCTTGTATGTAGCCAGACATTTTTAACCGTTTATCATTATGTACAATACGAATCACATCTTACAAGAGCTCTTACATTTACTGTAGAGAACATAACAAAAAATACCGACAGAAAAAAATCAGAACACCGAAAGTAGAGTAATGAAATTTCGAGAATACATTTTTCTAGGTAACATATTTAAGTGATTAACATTGCAAAATCACGGGTAAGCGCAAGGTGAGCCATAACAAAATGTGAACTCAAATGGTTCAAATGGCTCTGAGCACTATGGGACTCAACTGCTGAGGTCATTAGTCCCCTAGAACTTAGAACTAGTTAAACCTAACTAACCTAAGGACATCACAAACATCCATGCCCGAGGCAGGATTCGAACCTGCGACCGTAGCGGTCTTGCGGTTCCAGACTGCAGCGCCTTTAACCGCACGGCCACTTCGGCCGGCATTAATATATGGATTTGTGTGATGTACCACCAGTAAACAATACAAAGGTGATAATATCACACAAATCCATAGATCGATAAACCAGGGGTGTAGCCATAGTACATCGTTACCAGATTGTGAACAAAAGCTGTCAATTTTAAAAACGAATCAAACATCTCAAAAACAGTGCTCATTAACTGTAGATTCATAAAACTCCATCAGCTTATTAACATATAATAAATTTCGACAGCACCAGCGACAACGATGTGCTAAGGGCGTCAATACTTCCAAATTGTAACGTAAAAATTACAACGTAATTCATAATTAATGAGAACGTACAAAAATGTTGTACCAATAACTTATATATTTTGCAGATATCTTGAAAATGACTATGATGTCGAAATGAGGCCTTAGTCAAGAACCATCATAGCAGCGTTTTCGGTTAAAATTATTTAATGTCTTTATTAGAGATTTATAGCGCCACAGGCCCTCGAGAAATAAAAATACCTCGAGCTATTCCACATCTTCACGTTAATCGCTTTCTTAAGTGCACACCATTTCTAGTTGACCATGATAGCAGATTCCGTGACCTTCTTTTAACAGACTTGATTCCTTCGAAGTTATAACCTAGATTGCAATTTGAAAGAGATGTTTAAGATTAGCTGATAGAGTCAATTTACCTAACAAAGTCATCTGGTTGTTTACCCTTATGCACTCGATAGAGGAGTTTCATTTGTAAACTGCGACTCCTTATGATATAAATTTAAAAAAAATTATCTATGTCACTCACTTTTACGAGAGCTAACACTCTCCTTTCAGGTCGATTCTCATATAATCCACTGATCAACCATTTATTTGAAAACTGCGACAGTTTACGGTGCAACATTATCTGTCTCAGTCATGTTTATTCTCTTCGACGAAGCGTTTCGAGAGCTTACACATTCATCTTCGCGTGAATTGTTAAGTTAATGCACTGATCCAATTGAAGTCTGAGTTGAAGTTGAGCATGAAAGCCCTCGAAACGCGAAGAAATCATGTGATGGACAGAGGTAATTATTTTAATTTGTATCTCTCTGTTCCTTAAACATATGAACAGCATGTATCCTAAAATCCAGTTCACCGTCGAGACAAAGAAAGAAGGAAGACTGTTCAAATGGTTCAAATGGCTCTGAGCAATATGGGACTTAACATCTGAGGTCATCAGTCCTCTAGAACTTACAACTACTTAAACCTAAGGACATTACACACATCCACGCCCGAGGCAGAATTCGAACCTGCGACCGTAGCGGTCGCGCAGTTACAGACTGAAGTGCTTAGAACCGCTCCGCCACAGCGGCCGGCGAAAGCTGTCATTTTTAGATGTTTTTGTAAAACGGAAGTCGGACGGACGTCTCGACCATTCGGTGTATCGGAAGCCGGCGCACATTGATTTATATCTTAGCGTCCACAGTTTTCATCACCCAGTCCAGGAGAGAGCAGTTTTAAATATGTTGGTGCACAGAACAAAACTTTTTCTGAGATGACCCACTTGGATTCTGAAATTCATCATCTGAAGTACGTGTACCGAAAGAATGGCTATGTTTCACGTGATATGAAAGCGTTCTCCAGGAAAAAGATAACGTGAAAATGTTGAACATCCACGTGATGAGCCACCGACTGTATTCCTTTCTTTCTGCGGCGCTACATCTAGCAAAATAAGCAGAATCCTGCGAAGACGAGATATAACACCTGTTTTCTGACGTCCTAAGGAGGTAAGGAGACGCTGCACCCCATTAAGAACAGTGTCGGCCTCAGGATCCCTGGGACTTAACATTCCTTGTGAGTGCGGAAGCAGTTGCAGTGGTCAGTCCATCCGTACCGTTTCCGAACGCTTCGCAGAACACCAACGGAATAGTAAAAATCGAGAACTGGAGAAATCTTCAGCTGCGGCCTTACAAACACAAAATATTGTTTGACGATCAAAAGCTTTGTCCCAGGCCCCTGTATACTTGGATTCCGTAACTAAAAAAGCCGTAGAAATAAGAATGTTTGAGAAGAACTTAAGCCTTGCCAGCGGATATAATCCTAGTGGTGCGGGAGAGCGCTCTCGATGCAGAGCAGAGGCAGAGAGATTCGTCGCAATGTTTACGCTACTACGTGCGTGGTGGCGCCACCAGCACAGATGTTGACACAATCTGCGACGCCATTACGAAATTTCCGATCAATCATTCACTAGTCGACTGTGGGCTACTTAAGGCCTTCACAGCAGCAGTTGAGACACCATGGTACCTTTCAGGTTCAAGAGTGATTGCAGTTTAAATGTAATATAAAATCGTCAAACCAATTTTAAAAACCATCAGTATTTTCATCTATGTGTATTTTACAAATCCTCGGTTATTGTCACTTGTTTTTACGTAAAAATCGTCGCCATCGCCCACCTATGTAATTTTTACATAATCGTCTCTTATTGTAACCTTTCATATGTTTTAACCACATCTTAACACGGTTTATGTAACCTTTGGCTGGAGACCGACTTTGTCTGCCCCAGTTATGGGGAACTGAATAACAATTTAATAAAATCATTTTATACAGTCAGTTCCTCCTGACTAAGACGATGGAGATAATCGTCGAACGTTCAAAGTTTTACCCTGAATTCGTAGCTGGTACGGCAAGAAGTCCGAGAACGTTTTATACAACACTACCGTCACGACAGACTTAGTTCTCATAGCACATGACTTCTTCAATAACATCGTCCACATAAATATGAATGCTGTAATTTTTTCTCTTCCTAGTTTCCACGAGAAAACATGATACTGATGCACTTGGTGGAAAACTATTCCTTAAACCATATTTCATGGTATAGACAGTCACTGACGTCAAATCAGTTTCGTATCCAATGTGCTACACATCGGTTGAACAAGCTGTGCAGCTCTCAGTCTTTTGTTAATGGTTTATCCTGCGCTGAGCGCGAATCTGTGTAGCAAGATACGGCATTTGTGTGACGTCTCCTGGAAAGCCCTATTAAAGTTAAATTAAACTTATACTAGACGTGTGAATGTGAAGTGTAAAGAAAGTACGAAACAGAGTATAATTCTGTTGATAAAAACCGTAGCTAATACGACAGATAACTATAAAACCTAAACTTCGTTAATATGATACTTTTTTGTTAAAAATGTTAATAAATATATATTTTAGTATCGAAGAGTAACTAAACAATGTAAAGACATTCTTTGTAACCATGGACATCTTATCTCATTAAGGTTAAAAAAGACTTGGTTCGAAGATCGAATAGGACTTTTGTCTCTGCTGTTCAAGCTTAGCTGTTCTGACGCACTAAGTATTTGATGTGCGTGTTTCCTATCACAATATACGGTAAAATGTTAATTTCTTCTGTTCTTATTCAAATCCTCTCCCTTTCTGTGGAAATATTTAGGTGAAAAATAATTATTTAAAGTGAGTTGTGTAGAAGATTGCCCATTTGGCTTTCATTTGTCGTAATGGCGCACAGGCGGCCATTGCGCGGAATTTAATTAAATATTAAATCAATATTCACCCTGAAGTTAACATAATAAATGCTTTGAATATTGATAGTAATTTTCAAGAGTTAATATTTGCAAAGTTCATTTTATTAGAATTATTTTCGGAATTGCATCGATAGATTTAACTGCAGTAGGCAACAAGGCTTAGGTTTGTTTCACGATATCTTTGAGTTTGGAATTAAATTTATTTCTGTCAAGGAAATGCTTAATCTAGAATGAAGCCTGTGTGATATCAATGAAATTATTTATCTTGAGTACAAATGCTTACGCTACGTGGGTGGTTATATCGCCTTTCTCTTTAAAACAGTTAATTTAACCGGCAATAACAGTAATCGTTTCATACTACTTCTGATTATCTTTGAGCTAGCTGCGAGTTTAAGTAATGTAATTAAACCATTACAAGCCAAACTGTACCCATTTTCACTAATATTTGTGCCTGCATAGCAACCTCGATTATCGTCGGCGTATATGTAAGCTGCATTTATGAGTGTGCAGGATATACGCGACACCAACAGTGTATTAAATATCCTTTACCTTTTTCCCAAAAATCCCGACCACATCTTACATTAAAATCAAAACATTTTAATAGCAAAGAAGAGAGGACGATATAAGTGGCACCGTATCACGCGGTTCGAATCTACGCAAAATACAAAGTTTAATAGAAATCAGTTATATTGTACTGTATTCCTTGTACTGAGAGGAAATTACAACAATAAGGAATTATACAGGGTGATTTTAACCACTGTGTACAAATCTAGGGATTGATCGATGAGAGGATGAGCAACAAAAATGAATAAATGGTCTCTAGCATGGAAACCATGCATTTCCGGACATAAGTTCATTAGACCAATCATACTTCGTTACAGAGAATGCGGTCTAATACGCGCTGTACAATGCAGCCACAGTTACAGTATGCATAGTTTCCTCCTAGAGGGTGGTACTGATCCTGATACGTCATGCCTTAATGCCCTCTCTTGCCATAGTGATTGGTAATGTTGTATCCGTGCCATAGTGATTGGTAATGTTGTATCCGATTCACTTCGCTTGCTGACTCACCTTGTAGTGGATGTGACACAGCTTTGTACACAATGTTCTGTATTCGAATCTAGAGCTTGTCGACATGGCGTTTACTTATGGAAAGACAAATGACAACGGCCGGCGGGCAGCTAGGTTGTATCGGGAGACATATCCCCGCCGACAACAACCACAGCATTCAGTGTTTGCAACAGTGTTCCGCCCTGGCGTCGTTTCAGGAAGCAGAAAATCATGACGGGCGTACCCGAAATGTTCGAACACAAGACTTGGGCAAAAATCTGATTAACGCTGCAGAAGGCAACCGCTGTGTCAGTACTGGGCACCTGGCCCGCCAGTACAGGGTAAGCCAGACGACCGTGTGGAACATTCTCCATGATAGTTATTACTACTCTTACTACTTACTGTGTTTGCAGGGCTTACTAGCAACAGACTTTCGACGACGGGAGCAGTTTTTCCGGGATTTGTCATCATCCATCCTGTTCACAGATGAGGCCACCTTTGAGCGGAGGGGTATTTTCAACTTTCATAAGTCATCTTTGGCATAGTATGCAGAATCCCCGCGGTACGGTGACAGCGAATCACCAGTATCAGTGCAGACGGGATAATTGGCGACCGTATTTTGGGACCAGTCTTCCTTCCACGTTGCCTAACAAGCCGGAACTATCGGCGTTTCTTGTGGGTGACTTTGCCTCCCCTGCTAGGAGAAGTGTAATTGATGATTCGAAGGGTTATGTGGCTGCTACGTGGTGATGCTCCAGCCCACTTCACCGTTAACGTTCGGACGCATCTCAATCTTGTCATCCCTGGTCGATGGATCGGACGAGGTGGTCCATTTGCATGGCCTGTTCGTTCACGGGATCTGATCGTGTGCGCTTTCTGGTTATGGGGCCATCTGAAAATTATCGTGTATGCAGAGCCCATTCCAGATGTGGAGACACGGGAGCAACGTACTTATACTGCCTTTGGCACTGTTCGGATGCAGCATGGCCGATATGAACGTGTGAGACAGAACCATTTTCAATACGTACAACTGCGGCTGCATCTCTCATCGATCAATCCGTAGAGTTTGCACGCAGGGAAACAAAAAAAAACCTGTATACTTGGACAAGGATACATAACATGCAACCTGGACCTATCACTGTATGTAACTGTGCTGATAGGTCAGGAAAGCACTTTGATACGACATGGTACATTTCATTATTGTGAGTTGGGTATTGTTTTGTATATGTGTTGTGTATATTACGGCAAGAGGCTGTATTCGTGTGGAGTTTTAGTTCAATATTTTACTGCGTTTTGTAGCGACTAACACTCGCAGCCGAAATAACAACTGGCATAACTGACTGTCGAATCGCCAGCCACAGCTAGCATGAAAAGAATGCGTTTATTTATACTACGCATCGCGCATTAACTAGACAGCAATCGAGAAAGGAATCGCCGGCCGCGGCGGTCTAGCGGTTCTGGCGCTGCAGTCCGGAACCGCGGGACTGCTACGGTCGCAGGTTCGAATCCTGCCTCGGGCATGGGTGTGTGTGATGTCCTTAGGTTAGTTAGGTTTAAGTAGTTCTAAGTCCTAGGGGACTTATGACCTAAGATGTTGAGTCCCATAGTGCTCAGAGCCATTTGAACGATTTTGAGAAAGGAATCAGTATACTCCGATTCCGAATCTCTTGATAATACACGATAACTGTCAGGTGAAAGTAGTGAGTTAGCCGAACTCCTATCACAAGAAATTATTATAGGATCAGAATCAGAGCAACTGATATCCAGTGAATCCGATATGAATATGCTGACTGACGGTAGCGAATCGGCAGTATCGACCTCTACAGAGGCCAAAGAAAGAGAACGCGAAAGCAGTTAGACCTCAAAGAGAAAGAACGAGATAAACCTATGCTCCAACCAACGAGTTAAAATTTTAACTCGTTGGCTCCAACAGTGTAATGAACTACTTTGAGACCAAAGAAGGAGAACGCGAAGAACAGTTAGCTCTCAAAGAGAAAGAACGTGAAGAGAGACAAGAAGCCAAAGAGAAAGTACGAGATGAGGACGTCAACCGGCAATTAAATGAAATTCTAAGAAAGCGTGAAGAAGCTCTGTTAACAAACCTAGACGAGAAGCGAGAAACACTTAAAACCGAAATCACTGATACAAAGAAAGTATATAGTGGCTTACTTGAAGCAGTATCTAAGGTTATTAATGATGTTAAGAAGTGCCAGGATACACAAAAGGCGCTGAACGCTAAAGTAAGAGAAGTGACAAACAAATTAGACTAGCTTCCTTTAGAATTAACTGAGCAGGTCGAAAAGCACTTGGTCGTAGGGGTTACGGAAACAACAGTTGTTATCAGTCAACAACTTTCCCTGAACGAAATGTTTACAAACTTGCTCCAGGGAGGATAGCAGCGTTAGCTGACGAACAAAAGCCGAGCTACGTTGAGAGTAAACACCAAGAAAGCCTCAGAAAACATAGGCACTTTCGAACATTTCCTGCAGAGAAAAAGACGGTGCAGCTAGTCATAAGCAACCACAACAGAATGCGGCGTACAACTCAATAATCAGCAAGGAAATAACAGGAAGAGACGCGGGGACGTCATGGGACACAACAATCCCAACTTCCAACAGTCTAAAACTAGTCGATCTAATACCGACAGTTGGACTAACTAACAGGTGGCTCAACCAAGCGAAAGACCACCTGACGGTAACATTCAATACAGAAATAATTCCGAGAAAAATAATGTGCAGGAACAAAATAGTCATATGATACTGCAGCATCAGGACCAACGAGTTAGGATAGTAGAGGTTGCGGACAAAATCAACCTGGCCCGTCCACGCCTTGAACTAAAGACGACCACCCCATGTCTTCCGGTAGTGGTCAAGGAGAAAAGTGATGGGACCTCTGTAATCTCTGTAAAGAAGTTGCTTTACAACGACGGCCAGGATACGCGCAGTGAACTATGCGCTGAGCCGCAAACTAGTAATAACACGGGTAAATCCGTAATGCCAGCAGCAGTGCACGCGAAAACAGGCAATGTATGTGGAATGTGATCTTGAACCCAGGAGCAACGACAAACGTTGTAAGTCATAATTTATTCAAAGAAATATGTCGGTTACACAAGATGCCGTCATTTACAGTTCAAGGATGTAGAGTGGTAGGGCTGTTAGAGCCAACACGGAGTTGATCAAAACACAGGTGCAGGTCGTCCTTTTACTGGGAAATGCACGTTCCTGGTGATCAGTGGACTGTATCCTGGGTTGGGATTTCATCACAGGGAGGAATGCAATGATCGATCTCTCGTCTGGAACCTATACTGTGGACAATGTAGGAAAAAGAGTCATGCCTGAATTGCCACTGAGAAATACATGCCAAGTACTGCCAGACTATCCGTATACAGTATACCAGACATCAAATATTATTTATAGATAGTAATCTACCTACTCAGGGGTACTGTACTTCACGCCTTTGTCATTGCGACGAGGTAATTGCCACAAAAAAGCTGCTTCGGCAAAAGGTTGTCGAATCACTTATGCAGCCACAGACACAGTTAATGGATTTCCTTAGCATGTATACCAAATTATTTTCTGAAAAACCAGGAACTATGAAAGGTTACGTATACAACATGGAGATGTACCTGCCCGCTACATATTTCGGGAAGCGGTAACAAAGGAAATTAGGAAGATGATCGAATGGGATATAATAGAGCCCTCCTATTCTTCATATAATAGCCCATTGTTGGAAATAGCAAAGGCAGAGGGTAGTGTGAGGCTGATTCTGGATGCGAGATATATTAATATATACTGGTCCCCATAAAATTATAGAAATTACCCGTTGGGGCAGCTACAGACTGGCGCAACCAGATAACATGACTGTCAAAGATTTAAAGAAGCTTATTGAATCACTTTGTTTACTTGTACTGAAATGTATTCTTGGCTTTTCCTTGTACAGATCTTTCGTAAGTAAGTAGTAGATTCTAAGTTTTTCATTTCATGTGTCATCAAAGTCTGATGATTAAAAGAATGCCCCGGGGGCAGCTCAAGAAAGAATTAGTCCAGGCAGATATCTGTTCATTTGAGTAATGATTATGAAAACGTTTGCCAATAATTTTCGTTATATTTTCTGTAATATTGTGTATAGAAACAGAAATGCATTCAATGCTGTTTACTTAAAAATGAAGATTGCTAATGGTTACTCAATATTTCAGTTCAGATTAATTTTTCTTAAAGTTTCAATGAGCATACCAATCTTCTTTTACGTTTTTTTGATGGTAGAATATAGGTTTCTTAGCTTAAGTTTGATTTTCTCAAACCACATGGAACACGGATCATGACTAGTTTAGATTTTATCGTGTGGCTTGATTAACATGGCGACATGCACCACCGTTTATCAAAATCTTAATTTCTTTTGAACTTGAAATACAGTCGGTACTTACCGAATCAGAATAGCAGATTTGCCAGCTAATTTTTGTGTGTCATGTTGTCCTCGCAGCGACATTATTTCGTATTTTAGACACCGTTAGTTTGCTTCCGTGATTGTAGAAACACACACACACACTAGTGTCCTCTACATTTAATAGCACTTAAAAGATCGTGAAAAACAACACATTAGCATTTCAAAATTGTTCAAATGGCTCTAAGCACTATGGGACTTAACATCTGAGGTCATCAGTCCGCTATACTTAGAACTATTTAAACCTAACTAACCTAAGGACATCACACTCATCCATGCCCGAGGCAGGATTCGAACCTGCGACCGTAGCAGCGGCGCGGTTCCGGACTAAAGCGTCTAGAACCGCTCGGTCACAGCAGCCGGCCATTAGCACTTGCTTTGTAAAAGTCAAGCCAGAGCCTTGTTAAACAAGAATACAAATGGTCGATTGATCATAGCCCATGGAGTGGAGAGGTACATATATGAGCTGATAAAAGGAAAATATGTATCTGTAAAACGACTATGTACGCATCTGTATTATTAAGTCATCAAACAATGATGTACAGATGAAGAATGTGCGCACATTAGAGTAATCCTTAATTGACTATAAAAATGTCTCAAGTGACGTGAGATAAACTGTACGTTCGATAAACAATGAACCAACAGTGCTACGTCAGTGACGTTAATCAAAAGCGTGACAGTGATACTGTGACTACCCGTTGAGTACGATGCATTTAGAACTGCAGCGCAGTGAATGTATCAAGATTTGCGGGGACGGCTGTTACACTGAAGGCGCAGCGGCATTCCGTAAACTGTTAAATGACGGTGCCGAGCGTGCTGTTAATAAATATGCAAACGTTTTAAATTGAAATAAATATTTGTGCGGCAAATGGGACAGTGCAGATACTTGCAGCCGATATAAGGTATTAATAGGATTAATTTGCCTAAAGACAGTGAGAACTGTGAAATTAAGTTGACGTGCGTTCAGAGCAGTGAACTAATGTGATTCGGTGAGCGACTTCCAAGAACTAGATAAACTAGCGATATTTCTACAAAGACTTCCCGTACAACATGAAAAACTTAACAGACATATGTGCTAGACAACATATTTGCGCAATGTACTAATTTGTGAGTTCTTTCCAGCGAATATTAAGTTATGAATGAATTCTGATGCCACAATGGAAAATTTTCATGCTCGCGATCCCGATCAAGTTGCTGCCAAGTCTCCAGGAAGCAGTGGCGAGTTCCTGCAACGCATCAGGAGGCTGCATTCCTGATCCTGCACAGTCATTGTCATCGGCTGCCCAGTGCGAGTTTGCTGGTCATCGTTACCTTCTGCCATCGACTACATACCGGTAATCGACACCACAAACTGATGAGCGCATTCCGGTCATGAAAGCCACTCACCAACGACCGCATCTGGTCATTCACGCCGCCTGATACCGACACAACGACGTCGATATTTCAATTGGCGTCACTTTATAAATGTGTATGCGACGAACTTCCAAAATAACTGAATGTGTACCTTTAAACATTAAAGTCTGAAGACTGGACATGTTCCTTGCAATGAAGTCAGTTACTAGAAAACTTGCATAGTATCTCATATACATTAACTGATATCCTGTGTCGGTGTGCACCGAACATTTTGTGTACTAAGTGACGCTAACTTGAAAACATGAACTTTAATTGTGCAACCATGTTCAATCAAACTGTATTTTGTATTAACAGACACTGAACTAATGATGAACTGTCATTAACATCTCAGACTTGAAGGACTTATTTCTTGCGCTAAAGAGCACGGAACTTTTAAGACGTGATAGAACGAATAGTACCATTCGATTTGCACACCCACGCAGAAATGTGCCACGGGGCACCCAACAACTTTAACATTTAATGCATTATTTTTTATTTGATGTAGACTTGTAATATGATGACGCATTTTTTTTCTTTCTTATCTGACTGAATATTAGCTGTCGTATTGCGAAAGACAGACACAACTATTCCAAAGGCTTCCGCCCGGGTTTTATGCTGGGATTTCCCTTGGGCCGCTCCGACTGAGGAAGCGGGTTAATTGTTACTTAAATCCGGACTAACTGTGTTGGTCGCAGTACTTAAATGACAAATGTGCTGACACGATATTCACTCCATAATTCTAAATGGCCTTTAGCCGTAGTGTGAATATTACAATGATAACTTACTGTAACTGCAAAATGTTGCGTAACACTAATGTTTTGTGGGAAGTTTCAATCAGGTCTTGCAAACAAACATGCTTTAAACTTTCCAGGAAGCGTTGTGACGTCTCCTGGAAAGCCTATAAAAATCAAACTAAACCTATACCAGGCATGTAAACGTGAAGTGTAAAGAAAGTACAAAACTCACTGTAATTCTGCCGATGAAAACCGTAGCTAATACGACAGATAACTAAAAATCCTACAACTCTTTAATATCTTTTTTGTGTTAAAATGTTAATAAAAATTTAGAATCAAAGAGTAACTATACAATGTAAAGACCTTCTTTGTAACCATGGATATCTTATCTCATTAAGATTGGAAAAGTCTCGGTTCAGAGATCAAATGCTACTTTTGTCTCAGCTGTTGAATAATTAAGCCACTAAGTATTTGATGTACGTATTCCCTGTTATAATGTACGGTAAAAAGTGAATTGTTCCTGTTATTACGCAAAACCTCTTCCTCCCTGAGGAAATATTTAAGCGAAAAATTAATTATTTAAAGTGAGTTGTGTAGAAGATTGCCCATCTGGCTTTCTTTTGTCGTAATGGCGCGCAGGCGGCCATTAGGTGGAATTTAATTAAAATATTAAATATCGGGCTTCACCGTCAAGTTAACATTATAAATACTTTGGATACTGCTAATAGTTTTCAAGCATTAATATTTGCAAACTTCATTTTATCAGAATTTTTACGGAATTCCATAGATTTAACTGTAGGAGGCAGTTTTGCAGGTTTGCTTCACGATATCTTTGCGTTTGCAATTAAATTTATATCTGTTAAGGAAATGCTTATCCTAAAACGAAGCCAGCGTGGTATCAATGAAATTATTTATAGTGAGTACAAATGCTTACGCTACGTGGGTGGTTTATCGCCTTTCTCTTCGCAACAATTAATTTAACGGGCAATGTCAGTAATAGTTTTATCAAACAGTGGTAAATCCAGGATAGAATGTAACAATATTATGAGGAGGAAAGTTACCACTCACCATATAGCTGCGATGCTGAGTCGCAGATAGGCACAACAAAAAGACTTTCACAATTAAAGCTTTCGGCCAATGGCCTTCGTAAACAAGACTCATACACACACGCACACACACACGCGCGCGCGCAACTCACACACGACTGAAAAATCAGGCAACTGAAATCACACTGGCTACAGTGCGATTTGTAAGGCGACGAGAGAAACACAGGAAAGAGGAGAAAGAGGACGGACATTGAGTATAGTGATGCAAAAGAAAATAGTAACAAAGGAGAACAGCACTGGGTTAGGATCGAAGAAAAGCCCTCAGGCAAAAATCAAACAAAGGAAAATCCATGATGTAATGTAACTGTTATGAGAAGGAAAGTTGCTACTCACCGTACAGCGGAGATGCAGAGTCACAGATAGGCACAACAATTAAAGCTTTTGGCCATTGGACTTCGTCAACAAATAGACACACATATACACACACACACACACACACACACACACGACTGCAGTCTCGGGCAACTGAAGCCACACTGCCATAGTTTTATGCTACTTCTGATTATCGTTGAGCTAGCCTGGAGTTTGGATAACGTAATTAAACTATTACAGGAAAAACTGTACCTATTTTTACCAATATCTATCCATGTATAGCAACCTTGATTATTGTCGGGGTATATGTAAGCTGCATTTATGAGCGTGCAGAATCCACGCGACGCCAAACGGGTGCTAAATATCCTTTACCTTTTTCCCAACAATTCCGATCGCATCTTATATTAAAATCAAAACATCTTAACACCAAAGAAGAGACGATATAACGGCTACGTTTAAATGAGGAACGTGCGGTACGAAAATGATACATTTATTAAAAGAATGACTTAAAATGAAGCAGATACAGTAGTTACTATTATAACTTAGTAAACCAATACATTTTAAGGTCAGGTTTACGTGTCTTCCCTAAGTACTGACCTAATTTCGTATATTTTTGCTCTCACTTCGGCTTTAGGAAATATTAATTTAGTAATAGACGAAAAAGACTCACTTCGCATGATTTTTATTTTTATTTTTTCCCTCCAACTTCCCAGATCACTCGAGCATATAGTAAAAATGAACACTCAAAAAATCGTAAAAATATTAGTATACACACCAGAAAGTACTCTCTAATCCTCAAAAATACTCTCCACTACTCTTAACATTACCTCAACAATACCCTAATTCGAACAAAAAGTACTCAGTCAATCACTTCTTGATAGAACACTGGAAATATTCCAAAACATTTCAGAACGTTAAAAAATTCGATAACTTTTTTAGAATATTCTAAACTCTAGAACATCAAAAAATACTCATAAAGGTCAACAACACAACAGAAATAAATGGAAGGAGTGCCTTTACTAATTTGTTAGTCTTTGTCGACAAAATGTTTCATTTCTTTATTATTGAAAAGCTGAACTCTCAGATTTTTCTTAATTGTATTTTCCTCGCTGGAGACCAAAGGAATGATTTCTTCAAACGTATAATACTCGTAATTTCATCTGCTAGAGTTGATTTTGGAATGGCTGGAAGCTAAGGTAAAATAGTCCCCCTTTCGGATCACCGTTAAGTTGATATGGACAGAATAGCAAGACAGACACAAAGGCAACACACACGTGGCAGTACAAGTTTATAGGCCAAATAGCTTCGCAAATGACGGAGAGACTGAAAGAACTGCTTCGGATGGTTAAGGGTGACGAAAATGTATTTGTGATGGGTCACTGCAATCTGATAGTAATAAAAGAAAGAAATGCAAAAATATTTGGAGAACATGGACTGAGGGAAAGGAATGAAAGAGAAACCTGCCTGGTAGAATTCCCACAGATCATAATTTATTCATTACTGATACTTTGCTTAAAAATCTTATAAGATGGCTGCTTATCTAGAGATACTGGAAGTTTCAGATTGAATATGTAATGATTAGACAGAGATTTTGAAACGAGATTACTAACAGTAGGACGTTTCCAGAAGCACATGTGAACTCTTGACAATAATTGATTAGTTATGAGCTAAAAGTAGAATAAGGTAGAAAATTATGGAGATGGCTTCTTGAAGCAGTAGGCAACAGGGGAAAGAGGGGAAGGCAATACAGAAGAAAACGAACAAGAAGAATAGTAAATACAGCAGAGGATCAGACAGATGACAAGGCCTACTATAAATCCTTAGACAAAAGAGGAAAATCTGAATTTAACTAATGAAAGAGGACGATATAAAACTGCAGGAAATGGAATAGATGAAAGAGAATACAAGCGTTGAAAATGAAATTCACATAAACACAAAATGGTTAAGAATGAATTGCTAGGGGAAAATGCAAGGCTTCAGAAGCATTTATAAATAGGGGGAAAATAGATGCCACCTACAGTAAATTAAATAACCGTTTGAAGAAAAAGGTAAACAGCTATATGAATATTAAGAGCTCAGATGACAAACCAGTCCTCAGCAAAAAAGGGTAAGCTGAAAGATAGAAGGAAATATAGATGGGCTATACAAGAAAATATTATACGAAGGAAAGAAGAAGTATATTAAGATAACATTGGAGATATGATAGTACAAGACGAATCTGTAGCACTGAAAGATCCAAGTCGAAACAAGGCCTCCAGAGCAGATGCCACTGCCGCAGAATTACTAAGATACTTTGAAGGGGCAAAACTATTCCAACTGATATGCAAAATATCTGAGACAGGCAAAATACCCTCAGACTTCAAGAAGAATGTAATAATTCCAGTTCCAATGAAGGCAGGTTCTCATAAGTGTGAATATTACCGAACTATCAGTGTAATAAGTCATGGTATCAAACTGCCAACACTAATTACTTACAGAAGAATGGAAAAACTGGTAGAAGCCGAACTCGGTGAAGATCAGTTCAGGTTCGGAAAAATGTAGGAACACGCGAAGTAATACTGACCCTACTACTTATCTTAGAAGGTAGGTTAAGGAAATTCAAACCTATGTTGCTGACATTTGCATATTTAGAAAAAGGCTTTGGACAATGTTGACTGGAGTACACTCTTTGAAAATATGAAAGTTGATGTTGTCGTGGTCTTCAGTCCAGAGACTGGTTTGATGCAACTTTCCATTCTACTCTATCCTGTGAAAGCTTCTTCATTTCCAAGTACCTACTGCAACCTGCATCCTTCTGAATCTGCTTAGTGTATTCATCTCTTGTTCTCCCTCTACGATTTTTATCCTCCACGCTTCCCTCCAATACTAAATTGGTGTTTCCCTTGATGCCTCAGAACGTGTCCTAACAACCGAGCCGTTCTTACAGTCAAGTTGAGCCACAAATTGCTCTTCTCCCCAATTCTTTTCAGTACCTCCTCATTAGTCATGTGCTCTACCCATCTAACCTTCAGCATTCTTCTGTAGCACGACATTTCGAAAGCTTCTATTCTCTTCTTGTCTAAACTATTTATCGTCCATGTTTCTCTTCCATATATGGCTACACTCCATACAAATACTTTCAGGAAAGACTTCCTGACACTTAAATCTATACTCGTTGTCAACAGATTTCTCTTCTTCAGAAACGCTTTCCTTGCCATTGCCAGTCTACACTTTATATCCTCTCTACTTCGACCATAATGAGTTATTTTTCTCCCCAAATAGAAAAACTCATCTACTACTTTAGGTGTCTTATTTCCCGATCTAATTCCCTCAGCATCACCTGATTTAATTCCACTACAACCCATTATCGTCATTTTGCTTTTGTTGGTGTTCATCTTATATCCTCCTTTCAAGACACTGTCCATTCCGTTCAACTGCTCTTCCAGGTCATCGGCAGACCTCAAAGTTTTTATTTCTTAATACGTTTTTTGTGTAGACATCTTCCGCAGCAGCTGTTAACATCTGCTATTATAGGTTATCTGTCTTGAGCTGACTGCAATGTAATTAAAAAGAATTACACCAGATGCGTTTCGGTTTTATTTACAATGCATCTTCTGTGGTATTCTGTAAATTGGATACACACGTTTGTACATTTATTTTTAGATTCTTTTAGGTTAAAAACAGCGTTTTCTTTATTAAGTTGGGCTGTAAACTACTTACGGTTTTTCTTTACATAGTATGCACCTTCCCCTCTAGCTGGCAGTGGTTGATGTCGACAGGCTTAATTTCACATCTGCAGTTTTTGGCATTTTGAGTTATTTCCTTCGCTTCACTGTTTATAATTGACTTTCTTAACTGTTTTTCATTCAGCACTGTACAGTGTTTATGCCTATTCGTTTGTTTTCGTTCACGTTGTGAGGTTTGCCAACCTATGAAACTATTTAGGGTGCTTGTGTGTGTGTGTGTGTGTGTGTGTGTGTGTGTGTGTGTGAGAGAGAGAGAGAGAGAGAGTTAGTGAAATTGTTTTGTATGTAGGTAGAGACGTGGGAGGGATGGTGTTTTTTTTTTCCTCTCCAAAGGGGGAGGGGGAGGAATGACAGGGATGGCCTGGACAGTGATTATGGGACAGATTTGGGAGGAAATGGTAGTGGTAAATAGAGCCTGTGGTTATATTTGTATTTTTAATGTTATATTAAGTGGTCAATCAGTTTAAAGAGTGTGTGGTTTGCCAAGTTGATCTGATCATTTATGAGTAATTTCTTTTCTGTTATGGTTTTTTGGATGTGGTAGTTTTCTTGTAAGGTCAGGAGGTGTTTTTTGTTGTTTATCCTTAGGATTTCCATGTCTGTATCTCTGATTGTAATTTTATGTTGGTGTTGGTGTAAGTGTTCTACAAAAGTTGAATGATTTGTCCTATACTTCCATGCTCTTACATGTGCTTTGTGTCTGTTGTCAAATGTCCTCCTGGTTTGACCTATGTATCTTCCATCACATTATTGCATTTCAGTTAGTATATTCCTGATTTCTGATACAGATCAGTTTTTCCTATTGTTTTTGTGAAGTATTTCTGAATTGAGTTGTTGGATTGGTGTGCTATTTTTATGCCTTGTTTTTTGAAAATATTGGATATTCTGTGTGTGTATTTGTGGTTGTATGTCATTGTGTACCATCTTTTGCTTTTTGTTTCTTTCACACTTTGTGTTGTTTCTATTCTTATATTTTGTGTATTTGTTTGTGTGTGATTTTGTCCTTGTGTTGGTGTCTGTTGGGTGTTTGTTCTTTTCTGTTTCTTGATTTTCTTGTTCAGTTTTGTTACTAAGTTCTCTTTGTATCCATTGCTTGTGGCTATTTGTATTATAGTGTTCATTTCTTTTTTGTAATTGACTGTATCTAATGGTACTGTGTGTAGTCTGAGGAGCATGCATCTAAGTGCTGCCTCCTTTTGAGAATTGATGTGTTATGATGACTCATGTATAATTGTATATGTTGTCGGTTTTCTGCGTATGGAAAATGTGTATTGGTTGTTTTGAATATTTATGGTGATGTCCATAAAATTTAATTGCCTATTTTGCTCTTTTTCCATTGTAAAACCTATCGTATCATGAACAGAATTTATGTCTGCGTGTAACTGGTCAATTTTATTGTTTGGTTCATCTGTCAGGCACAAGATATCATCCATATATCTAATACCATATAGGATGTTGTACCCATTTGCCACTATTTTGTTAAATATAATCTGTTCTACATGGTTCATAAATATGTATGCTATGGTTCGGTACACTGGAGATTCCATTTGTAATCCTTCACTTTGTAAATAGAATTCATTATTGAACTAAAAATAATTCTGTTTAGTAATTAGCCCTAAAAGCCTGACTGTTTCTTTGATGTATTCATGTGGAAGTGTACTGTGTGTCTTAATATTTTGTTCTATACTGTTTATTGTTTCAGTTATTGGTATATTGGAATACATCTTCTCTACATCCAATGACAGGAGGGTGGCTGTGTCTGGAACTTGTATGTCTTTTATGTACTGAATCAACTGCGTAAGATTTTCAACATGTATCTTGCTAGTGGGTAAGTAGGAACGTTTCTATAACTCAGTAGCTCTAATGGGGAGATCTTTCTTGTGTATCTTTAGTTGGCATCGGAGGGAAGGTGCACTGGGATTTTTTTGTATCAGTTTTCCTTTTACATTGTTTTCTATTGTATGTTCAATGTCTTTTAGAGTGATTCTCAGCTTCATTTGGAATCTGTTTGTTGGAACTTTCTTTGTTTCTTTTCCGTGAATTTTAATTCCTACTTTGAATTTTTCTTTTGTTTCCTGTACTGCTTGCTCAATATGCGGACTGAATAACTTCCACCTGTCCTGATTTACCAATCTGCACAGCCTACGACGTCCGACACCTGTAATGAAGGGTGGCCTTCCAACCCCACGACGTCTGGATGTGGTTTCACCTTGGCCTCGTCACGTGTTGAAGACACTCACCACAGCGCTCCTCCAACACCAGACAAGCCCTGCAGTTTCCGAAATGCTCATGCGTGTCTCCTGGCCATCACAACCTGCTCTCGGCCAAACTCAAACAGATCGCACGCCTTTCCCATTCTACACAGGGACAGCATGCTTACTGATATTACATGCACCGCGTATGTCTCTGACTTGCAGTCACTCACCTCGCCTTATGAGGCTGCTATCGCTTGGACGGGCTTATATCGATAGTGGATCGGTGATCACAATGTTCTGGATAGTCAGTGCAAAGGTAAATTACGAAAAATCGCGAGAAAGCGATCGTGTTTGTTGCGACTAATTGACTAACAACACCGGACAGAAATATTAATGGACTGTGTATGTGGTGTTAATATTGTACATAAATATGACGTCGAAACAGAAGGAATGTAGGAAACCAGAGGTGTGACAGAAATAGATGGTAAAAAATATTTCTTTAATTATTTATCTTTACCTATGAAGTACACACTGATCAGCCAAAACATTATGACCACCGACCTAGTTTCTATGTGAATCTGTCCAGGCGATAGCAGCGTCACCTGGCAAGGAATGACTGCTGGTCAGACACAGGCACGATGCATTTATTATCAGTGAGTGTGCTGTCCATGTGTACAACGGGGAAGGCGCGTCATCTACCTGAGTTTGACCGAGGGCAGGTTGTGATGGGCCGGATGCTCGGCACGAGTATTTCGGAAACTGCACGACTTGTTGGGAATTCGAGGAGTGCTGTGGAGAGTGTCTTCAACACGTGTCGAGGCGAAGGTGAAAGCACGTCCAGACGTCATGGGGAAGGGCGGCCATCCCTCATTACAGACGTCAGACGTCGTAGGCTGAGCAGGTTGGTAAAACAGGACAGGTGGAGAACAGTGGCGGAGCGAACATCAGACGGTAATGCTGGTTAGAGCACAAGTGTATCTGTGGACGGAACACTCCTAACGACGGGCCTCGCAGCCGACGACCTATGCATGTGCCAATGTCAACACCATAACGCCGGCAACCACACGTGATCATCGGCACTGGACGATGGCGCAGTGGCAGAGCGTTACATGCTCTGATGAATCCGGATACTTTCTTCATCCTGCCGATGGGAGGGCACGAATCTCTGGTCCTCCAGCGGAACAGCTCCTTGAGACCTGCACTGCGGGACGGAGACAAGTTGTCGGAGGCTCCATTATGCTCCGGGGAGTATTCCTGTGGGCTACCAAGGGTCCAGTGCAGCTCGTGGAAGGCACCTGACGGCCAGGGAATATAGTATACTTGTTGCAGACCGCGTACGCCTCTTCATGACGACCATGTTTCACTACGACAGTAGCATGCCACGACGCGTCGCCCTGTTATCCGTGCCAAAGGTTGAAAACCCGACTATTAGGTAGGTGGACATAATGTGCTCGCTGAGCAGTGTACTATGTTTAACGGTACCTAAACGTCAGCTACATGACCATTCGAATGAAAGTCTACATAGCGTAAAATTATATATATATATATATATATATATATATATATATATATATATATATATATATATATATAGGGTGAGTCACCTAACGTTACCGCTGGATATATTTCTTAAACCACATCAAATACTGACGAACCGATTCCACAGACCGAACGTGAGGAGAGGGGCTAGTGTAGGTTACAATATCTCCGGATGTAATTAACATTTTACAATGCAACAAACGGCACTGATTACGTATTTGTTTATATGTTCAGATGTGCTAAAGAAACTAGCGGGGTTCCGTTTTAAAAAACGTAGGTTTGTGTTAAAAAACATACTTCCGTGCATTTTTTTATGGTTTGTATTAACCAATTGCACTAGCCCCTCTCTTCACGTTCGGTCTGTGGAATCGATTCGTCAGCATTTGATGTGGTTTACGAAATATATCCAGCGGTAATGTTAGGTGACTCACCCTGTATATGTGTGTGTGTGACTGCCTCTCAGACATAAATGACCCACTGGCGAGTGCGCAAATGCGCCGAAACAGTATTAGGCAATAAGGTGGTTTCCTTGTTTGCATAATCAGCGGAAATCAATTCCTATAATACTGAGCAGGTACCCGAACCACTGATTCTTTGGTTGTGGCAAGGGGACAACGTAGCTGGAATGGGGTTGTTGTCCGTTTCCGTCACGTGCGTTGTAGGACCCATCTTTAAGATGTGTTCATTACCAGCAAGAAGCGGTAACTACGATGGCGGAGCACGGGTGGCATGTGCATGCAGCGTTTTAATACGAGGGTTGGAACTTTAATAGTGGCAACTACACTCCTGGAAATTGAAATAAGAACACCGTGAATTCATTGTCCCAGGAAGGGGAAACTTTATTGACACATTCCTGGGGTCAGATACATCACATGATCACACTGACAGAACCACAGGCACATAGACACAGGCAACAGAGCATGCACAATGTCGGCACTAGTACAGTGTATATCCACCTTTCGCAGCAATGCAGGCTGCTATTCTCCCATGGAGACGATCGTAGAGATGCTGGATGTAGTCCTGTGGAACGGCTTGCCATGCCATTTCCACCTGGCGCCTCAGTTGGACCAGCGTTCGTGCTGGACGTGCAGACCGCGTGAGACGACGCTTCAGCCAGTCCCAAACATGCTCAATGGGGGACAGATCCGGAGATCTTGCTGGCCAGGGTAGTTGACTTACACCTTCTAGAGCACGTTGGGTGGCACGGGATACATGCGGACGTGCATTGTGCTGTTGGAACAGCAAGTTCCCTTGCCGGTCTAGGAATGGTAGAACGATGGGTTCGATGACGGTTTGGATGTACCGTGCACTATTCAGTGTCCCCTCGACGATCACCAGTGGTGTACGGCCAGTGTAGGAGATCGCTCCCCACACCATGATGCCGGGTGTTGGCCCTGTGTGCCTCGGTCGTATGCAGTCCTGATTGTGGCGCTCACCTGCACGGCGCCAAACACGCATACGACCATCATTGGCACCAAGGCAGAAGCGACTCTCATCGCTGAAGACGACACGTCTCCATTCGTCCCTCCATTCACGCCTGTCGCGACACCACTGGAGGCGGGCTGCACGATGTTGGGGCGTGAGCGGAAGACGGCCTAACGGTGTGCGGGACCGTAGCCCAGCTTCATGGAGACGGTTGCGAATGGTCCTCGCCGATACCCCAGGAGCAACAGTGTCCCTAATTTGCTGGGAAGTGGCGGTGCGGTCCCCTACGGCACTGCGTAGGATCCTACGGTCTTGGCGTGCATCCGTGCGTCGCTGCGGTCCGGTCCCAGGTCGACGGGCACGTGCACCTTCCGCCGACCACTTGCGACAACATCGATGTACTGTGGAGACCTCACGCCCCACGTGTTGAGCAATTCGGCGGTACGTCCAGCCGGCCTCCCGCATGCCCACTATACGCCCTCGCTCAAAGTCCGTCAACTGCACATACGGTTCACGTCCACGCTGTCGCGGCATGCTACCAGTGTTAAAGACTGCGATGGAGCTCCGTATGCCACGGCAAACTGGCTGACACTGACGGCGGCGGTGCACAAATGCTGCGCAGCTAGCGCCATTCGACGGCCAACACCGCGGTTCCTGGTGTGTCCGCTGTGCCGTGCGTGTGATCATTGCTTGTACAGCCCTCTCGCAGTGTCCGGAGCAAGTATGGTGGGTCTGACACACCGGTGTCAATGTGTTCTTTTTTCCATTTCCAGGAGTGTATTTATTTACAGCTCGTACAAAATAGATAGGTGTTTCAAAGTTTTACTGACCTTCAAAGTAGTCACCAGCATTGTGTATAACCCGTTGCCAGTGATGTGGAAGTCGTAGGATACTCTTAGCAGTGCCAGTTGTGTTGACAGTTCGAGCGGCGCGGTCTATTGCCCGACGAATTTGTAGCAGTTCTGAAGCGAATGCCGTGAAATGTTTCCTTCAGTTTAGAAATCGAGTTGAACTCACGAGGGCTTAAATCAGGGGAGTGCAGTAGGTTGTATAGCACTGAGCAGCCCCATTAGTCGAACAAATCAGTAACAGCTTGCACTGTACGTGCTTGAGCATTATCCTGCAAAATGATGGTCAGGTCCTGCAGAAAGTGTCATCACTTCTGTCTCTAAGCTGGTCGTAGGCTATGTTCCAAAAATGAACAGCATACACAGGTTATACACAATGCTGGTGACTACTTTGAAGGTCAGTAAAACTTTGAAACACGTATCAACTTTGTAAGAGCTGTAAATAAATAGTTGCCACTATTAAATGTTCAAATGTGTGTGAAATCTTATGGGACTTAACTGCCAAGGTCATCAGTCCCTAAGCTTACACACTACTTAACCTAAATTACTCCAAGGGTCCGCATCTCGTGGTCGTGCGGTAACGTACTCGCTTCCCACGCCCGGGTTTCCGGGTTCGATTCCCGGCGGGGTCAGGGATTTTCTCTGCCTCGTGATGACTGGGTGTTGTGTGATGTCCTTAGGTTAGTTAGATTTAAGTAGTTCTAAGTTCTAGGGGACTGATGACCATAGATGTTAAGTCCCATAGTGCTCAGAGCCATTTGAAGCCATTTTTACCCTAAGGACAAACATACACACCCATGCCCGAGGGAGGACTCGAACCTCCGCCGGGACAGGCCGCACAGGCCACTATTAAAGTTCCACCCCTCGTATATACGAATCCCTCAACAGGCTCGACAAGATACTTTATGGTTTCAGCCAGGATAGAATATCAGTTAACGTAAGGCGAGCCATGAGTGAAGCTTTCAATAAATTCTATCTACCGATCCTTCAGAAAATTCAAAGAACTTTTGATCTTATGATAAACCAGTAAACGGATCAAAGCCATCTGGTCAGATGCCCTGTGACCAAAATGGCATTCAAACGGAGTATGACAGAGAGAAGAGTGAAATGAATTGCTTTTTCCAAAAATCAAGAAGGGGTATTACGAGATAAGCTTATAGAGTAAGTGTATTAGAGTTTTCTATTTTTTAGGAAAAGTATATCTGAAAAAGAATTACAGGATACTGCTGGTAAACTTGTCGACTATTTTCCCACATAATTGCCATCCCGTTCAGTGCGTGTGGTGTGCCGTGCCACAACTTTCTTTACGCCTTCCTCGAAGAAATCTCCCACCAGCTGATTCTCCCTCTTATGAACCTCTTTCTGCACCTGCTCGTCGGATGAAAATTTCATTCCACTCATGTGTGCCTTCAGGGAGGTAAAAATATGCTAAACTAGAGGCGCAAAGTCAGGAGAATAAGGAGGGTGGTTCAAAACATCCCAATCAAATGAGTCCAAGAGCGCCTTGGTGGGTAAGGCTTTGTGAGGACGGGCGTCGTCATGCAACAAGCACACTCCTCTCGTCAATTTTCCCTTCCTTTCGTTTTGAATACCGCTTTTGAGTTTTTATAGAGTATCACAATAGCGTTGTGCATTGATGACCTCTCGCCGAGGCAGAAATTCGAGCAAAGTAATGCTTTCGGTCCCAAAGCACAATGATTGTTTTGACCGAAATTGTGGTTTTGAACTTCTTGGCAGACGGGGACTTGGTGAGATGTCACTGTGACGACTGTCTTTTTGCCTCAGGCGTTAATGAGTCATCCATGTTTCATCCCAGTCACAATACAGCTCAGAAAATACTCGGATTCCAATTCAAGTCGTTCAAAAACTCGCAGGTGCTACTGAACCCATTTTTCTTGTAGTGTTCTGTTAGTTGTTTTGGGACACATATTTGCATACAGTTTCCGGTATCCCAGGGTGTCTGCGAGTGTCTCGTATAAGATAGCTGTCAAAACATCGCAAAAATTTCATCCAGTTTTCGCGCTTTGTCGTAATTTAAATCTCTTTTATTTATTTATTTTGGTTTTGTTTTTGTTATTTTTATTGCTCGCGTAATAACGCATATATGAAAAGGTAATGATGATAAAGAAATTCAAAGCACAGCATTACTAACAGATATTTCGCGGCTCTTTTCATATATGCGTTGTTACGCTAATAATAATAATAATAACAGAAAAGAGTTTAATGAACAATTACGAGAGACGTGAAACTGTCGTCCAAAAACGCGGGGCCCGAATTTGCAGTGGCCACAAATAGAAAATTTTTATGTATTTTCCTTTCAGTGTCTATTGTTATATACACTCCTGGAAATTGAAATAAGAACACCGTGAATTCATTGTCCCAGGAAGGGGAAACTTTATTGACACATTCCTGGGGTCAGATACATCACATGATCACACTGACAGAACCACAGGCACATAGACACAGGCAACAGAGCATGCACAATGTCGGCACTAGTACAGTGTATATCCACCTTTCGCAGCAATGCAGGCTGCTATTCTCCCATGGAAACGATCGTAGAGATGCTGGATGTAGTCCTGTGGAACGGCTTGCCATGCCATTTCCACCTGGCGCCTCAGTTGGACCAGCGTTCGTGCTGGACGTGCACACCGCGTGAGACGACGCTTCATCCAGTCCCAAACATGCTCAATGGGGGACAGATCCGGAGATCTTGCTGGCCAGGCTAGTTGACTTACACCTTCTAGAGCACGTTGGGTGGCACGGGATACATGCGGACGTGCATTGTGCTGTTGGAACAGCAAGTTCCCTTGCCGGTCTAGGAATGGTAGAACGATGGGTTCGATGACGGTTTGGATGTACCGTGCACTATTCAGTGTCCCCTCGACGATCACCAGTGGTGTACGGCCAGTGTAGGAGATCGCTCCCCACACCATGATGCCGGGTGTTGGCCCTGTGTGCCTCGGTCGTATGCAGTCCTGATTGTGGCGCTCACCTGCACGGCGCCAAACACGCATACGACCATCATTGGCACCAAGGCAGAAGCGACTCTCATCGCTGAAGACGACACGTCTCCATTCGTCCCTCCATTCACGCCTGTCGCGACACCACTGGAGGCGGGCTGCACGATGTTGGGGCGTGAGCGGAAGACGGCCTAACGGTGTGCGGGACCGTAGCCCAGCTTCATGGAGACGGTTGCGAATAGTCCTCGCCGATACCCCAGGAGCAACAGTGTCCCTAATTTGCTGGGAAGTGGCGGTGCGGTCCCCTACGGCACTGCGTAGGATCCTACGGTCTTGGCGTGCATCCGTGCGTCGCTGCGGTCCGGTCCCAGGTCGACGGGCACGTGCACCTTCCGCCGACCACTGGCGACAACATCGATGTACTGTGGAGACCTCACGCCCCACGTGTTGAGCAATTCGGCGGTACGTCCACCCGGCCTCCCGCATGCCCACTATACGCCCTCGCTCAAAGTCCGTCAACTGCACATACGGTTCACGTCCACGCTGTCGCGGCATGCTACCAGTGTTAAAGACTGCGATGGAGCTCCGTATGCCACGGCAAACTGGCTGACACTGACGGCGGCGGTGCACAAATGCTGCGCAGCTAGCGCCATTCGACGGCCAACACCGCGGTTCCTGGTGTGTCCGCTGTGCCGTGCCTGTGATCATTGCTTGTACAGCCCTCTCGCAGTGTCCGGAGCAAGTATGGTGGGTCTGACACACCGGTGTCAATGTGTTCTTTTTTCCATTTCCAGGAGTGTATGTGTATATATATATATATGTATTCAGTGATAAATGTATGTATGTGTATCATGATTAATGCAATGTATTAATGAATGTGCAACCACTCTTTCATGAAAAAACGTACTACTGGAAGCGAGTCAGAGAAGACGATCCTGATAGTACTGAGAAACTGTAACGACTACGTAATCCGGGGGCAGCCGAACCCCGAGATCAGATAAACTAAAGGTAAGACTACAGTGTAGTTGTCCTGTTTGTAGAAGCTAAGCTCCAGTGAAGTGATCTCATATCGCTAGTGGTGTGCATATTGTGCGTAGTTTGATGTTAGTGTTATGACAGGACAAAGTTGATGGTAGATAGTAATTGTTAGTGTGCAGTGTAGTGTAGATAAATTAACGTATTTTGTGTGCAAGGGGAAAAACTGTCAGATTTTGTGTTCGAGTAGACAATTTAGGAATATGGTTAAGTTGCGTAGTCAACGTCCGAGCAATATGGATACTGAGGAACAACAATTAATTAGTGCAGGAAATGTAGAACCGGGTACCTTAAGCAGTACAAGTACTCTCTTTGAAGATATAACATGCGAAAATGTGGGGGCAGGGGCACAGGAAGTGGTGCCACCGCCCACTAGTGCTCAAGGAGATGCAGATAAAGAAATTGCACCACCACCAGAAAAGCAGGAACCAGAGAGTGGTAATCTGCCTGGTGGGTATTCACTTCAGGCTATATTAGAGCGTGTGCTAAATTACCAGGCAGAATTTGCGCAACAGCAAGCTGAGCGAGATCGTCAGCAAGCTGAGCGAGATCGCAGGCTAGAGGAAAATTTACTTGCCCAGCAGGCTGAGAGGGATCGCCAGCAAGCTGAGCGAGATCGCCAGCAAGCTGAGCGGGACCAGCAACTTGTGCAATCGTTAGAAAATATGAAAAAAGAGATTGCCTGTATGAAACAGAGTTATGAGTCGATGCCTAAGGCCGTGCAGGAGTTGACTGAACAGGTCAACAACCTGCAAGTAGCGAACACTAACAGGGTAGACGAAATAGGTGTATTAGCCAACCGAGTAGAAAAGCTAGAAATAGATTCCACACAGCTTGTAGAGCGGAAGTGGAACGAACAAGCAACTAAAATTGAAACAGAATTCAACTCATGGCTAGAAGTGAAGGAGAGTGAGATCGACAAAAATATTAATTCTAAGGTACAAGCAGCTATAGCAGATAGAAATTCCGAATCGTTCAGTACCGCAGTAAATAGTCAGGTACAGAACGACGTGCAAACCATCAAACAAATACTCAGTGAGGATATTCCGCAGTGGCAAGTGAATATTAACAAACGGATATCCGACCTGGAGAAGGGTTTGGCACAAAGCAGAAAACATCTGGAACAGGAACCTATGTCGCCAACAGCCCATGGTTTTGGCAACGCACAAACTTATACGCGATACAACAATGGTGAATCTGTAGTCGATAATGCGAAGAGCTGTAGCTTCGGTTCGGAGCACACAGCATATGTCCCAGGAGCAAACCCATGTAGTTCAAAAATATTAGTTGAAGAAAGTTTAATCAAAAATAGGCAGTTTCAAACGTTTACTACTGAACGGAAGTCAGTACACCCAGTAGTATTCATAAAAAGCTTTAAAAACATCTTGCCTAGTGTGTGGAATGAAGCACAGAAAATTCAATACGTAATGTCATACATTCAGGGTGATGCAGCGTTGTGGGCTACGGAAGTAGCAGACAGCTGCATGACAATGAACAGTTCGAAAGGGCGTTTCTGTCGAAATATTGGTCGCCTTGTATACAAGAGCGGCTAAGAAAAGAAGTATACAATCCCGAACCGTACTCACCCCGTCTTGGGAATTTGAGACGGTATTTTGAAAAGTATATAAACAAAACGCGCTACTGGGACGAGCCTATATCATCAAGAGACATAATAAGACTACTAAAATCACATTTACCCATTCATATCAAAGAGAAATTAATACACGTACCAGAAAGCGACATGGAACACTTCCTGTCTGTTCTAGATTCAATAGACTTGATCCAGGAAGACGCAAAATCAGCGTGCGATCACTCGCGGAATAATGGATCAGGGTGTAAACATGACAGAAATAATAGTGCACAAAACCACAACGACGGCAATGGTGGGGGTGGTAACAAGCGGCAAGAGCATTCGCAAAATGGTAGTAATGGTAGAAACCAGAACGGGTATGGGCAACCAACTTATAACAAAAAGCGTCGATTTGACGACCGGTACGAATCCGGAATGTCAGGGACCAACCGCTGGAAAAATGCGCGAGGTCAGTGGCATAGCAATTATAGTGATAGTAATCGAAATTGGCATCAGAATCAGAGAACAAGCCCAGAGCGACAGGGTAATGACCGGTATGACAACAATAGACCACCACCGCAAAACGCGCCTATTGCGCAGCCGTGGCGGCCTACAAATCAGAATGTGCATATAGTGGAGGTCGCGGACAATCGCCGTCCAAGTACCTCACAAGTAAGCAATCCAACAAACTAGAATCGGCCTCGATATGCTCTCCATCGCTGGCCGAGGGGTGGAGTGAGAGCAACACGAATGATAATAATATACCTGGAATATGTATGCTGCGATACAACGACGGTATCAGTATGGATAAAGATCTACTGAACGAACCGCACGAATGTAAGAAAGATAATAACGAAAATGTGCAAGCCATGATAGAAGCGAAATTCAATGATGTTGCAGTGAATATAATCATCGACACAGGTGCCTCAGTAAGTGTAATGAGTATAGAGTTGTTTAAAGCACTGGGGAAAGGACGTAGCATACCGACTTTCCCGGTTAGTAATTGTAAGGTGTCTGGAGCCATAAGTGCACAGAGCCAATTAGTTAAGTACCAGGTGCAGGTGGAGATTTGTAAGGAGGGCGAAGCCATAGTGAGCTCGTTCCTCTCCGTGAGAGGGACGCAGTGATCGACCTCTCCTTGGGGAAACTAAGCATAGTTAATAAAGGTAGGAGGATTGAGTTGTCTATGATGAGATCGAAGGAGGTACTTGTGCCATGTTGTAATCGAATTAATATCAAATGTAGGAACCCCTGGGTACTACACCTCGATGATTGTTCACATGTAGCAGACCTCTATTACCCGAATTTAGAGGATCGAAATTTTGAAACAAATGTTGAGACATTTCAAACCAAAGTGCAGGAATCTGAAGGTTTAAGCGATACACAAAAGCAACAGTTGACGCAGCTGCTATCGGAATATACTATGGTATTTACCGACCGACCAGGAATAGTCAAAGGGTACCACTATCACATAGAGGTGATGCCCCACAAAACATACTGTCGCGCAACTTACTCCATCCCTTGGTCGAGGAGGGAATTAGTAGCTAAAGAGATTCGGAAGATGTTAGAGTGGGATATCATTGAGCCCTCTTTCTCTCCATACAGTAGTCCTCTTGTAGCAGTGGCGAAAGCCAATGGAAAAATCAGGCTAGTGTTAGATGCGAGGGACATTAATAAAACATATGGAATTGCTGCATAGAGTACTAGAGAGATTTAAGCAAGCAGGTGTGACAGCAGTTTTAGAAAAGTCAAAATTCGGACGAAATAAAATTAAATTTTTAGGCCATCTTATCACACCACTTGGTATCAGCCCAGACAACAAAAAACTAGAGGCGATCCGAGAATTTCCAAGCCCCCGCACTAAGAGACAATTGAAAGCGTTCATTGGACTTACGTCTTTTTTCAGACGGTTCGTACCTAATCAGTTGTTAAATGACGCGTCATTACTAAATTTACTACGAAAAAATGTGCAGTGGGTTTGGACTGACAAATGTCAACAAGCTTTCGAAGCGATTAAAACCGCCCTACTGAATGCAAATATTTTGCAGCACCCAGATCTGTCAAAAGATTTTTGTCTTGCGACGGATTCGTGTTCCTATGGCTTGGGAGCGTGCCTGTTCCAATGGGAGGAAGGCAACGACCCGGCAACAATAAAGATTATCGGCTTCGCCAGTAGGACTTTAACTAGCTGCGAGAGAGCCTACTCGGCAACCGAACTGGAAGCGCTTGCAGTAGTCTGGGCTGTAAAAAAGTTTAATTACTATCTACAGGGGAAGGAGATTAGAGTGTATAGTGACCACCAGGCGTTAAGTTTTTTGATGTCATGCAAGCTATTCCATACCCGACTGAGGAGATGGATGCTGACCTTACAAGAATACCGGATAAAGATTATGTACATAAAAGGCCAAGATAACGTAATAGCGGATGCTCTGTCGCGACTGCCGGTAGGATTACCGGAGTTAGCAGAAATGTTAGAACAATCCGCAGAATATAAAGTGTTGTTAGTGCGTGACAATACTTACACGAAGGATTTTTTATATATATGTAAAAATATGTTTGAATTACAGAGATCAGATCCGATGTGGGAAAAGATCATTAATAATATTGAAAAGGGTGCTAACAATAGAGATGAGCAAGGTTTTAAGATCGTGAACCATATTTTGTATCATAAACTTAGCACGAAAGAGGACTGCTGGGCAGTATGCACACCTAACCAGTCGGTAAAAGTTATAATATGGCACACGCACTTGGCATGGGGCCATGCAGGGATTGGAAAGTGTGCAGAAATCATGGCGAGATACTGCTACTTTCCCCGTATGAAACACCAGATTCAGGCAACAGTTAGGACTTGCGTTATATGTCACAAAGCAAAACACTATAATAGATCCACCAAATTTGAACTACACCCCATAGTTCCACTCAGGCCGCTTCAGTTAGTATCTGTGGATGTAGCAGGTCCCTATCCCATGGCCAGAGGAGGTATGATATATATACTGGCTGTGTACGATATTTTTTCCAAATACTTGGCAATTTATTGTATAAAATCAGCTACTGCCAAAACCATAGTCAGGCGGATCAATCAAGAATACTTGCCTCAAGTGGGAAAACCCGAAGCCATAACGACTGATAATGCCTCTTATTTCACGGGTCGCACTTGGAAAAATTACCTACGGGAACAAAATATACAGCATATTCTTGTATCCCGGTTCCATCCCGAAGCAAGTTTAGTGGAAAGAACATTCAGAGAATTGAATAAGTTCCTTAGAATTTATATAGGGAACCGACATACAAAATGGCCCGGGTTGATACTTAAATTTGTAGAAATACACAATTTAACATCCCATTCAAGTACAGGATACCCACCGGTAGAGATACTGAATGGAGTTAATGAGACACCGAATGAATGGCTCACGCCTTTACCGAGATTACCAGCCAGGGCAGAAACAAGGGAGGAAAAGATAAAAAAGATATGGAACAGACTAACCAGCTGTGCGGCAAAGAGGAAAAAGAAGTACGACCGAGGTGTAACTAACGAACAGAAATATAATGTAGGGGACCTGGTACTTATTCGTAACCACCCTAAATCCTCAGCCACCTTAAAACAGAATAGTAAGTGGCAATTGCTATATTCAGGGCCCTTTGAAGTAATAAGCGTGCCACACGAATGTAGCTATTTGTTAGCACATTCCCATACGGGGAAGATAAAAGGATTGTATCCACGTAAAGATGTAAAGTTATTTATTCAGTGACATGTCACATATAAGGAGTAATAGTTGTAAGAAGATTTTAATTGTGTTTTAGAGTATAAGTATGTTAGTATTAAGAAAGAAATTTGAGTGTAATTAAACTTGGAGGAAGTGGAATCAGGAAAGTGAGCAATAGCATACATAGGGAAGATTTTGTTTAAAGACAATTAGAGCCATTAAAATACTATATGCTCATCAAGCAACGAACAATCTTCTGGTTGATAAAGTGAGGATTAATTCCTTGAATCATTTTACAAAGGATTAATTTCTTGAATCATTTTCTATGTGTAGTATGTAAGTACAATTAATGATGCAATCTTATACAGTAAGGTAACAGTTGTAATTGTATTAGAATTAAGGAACCCTGAGAGAGAGAGTCTCTACTAGCCAAAAATTGACCTTGTAATATGAAACAATTATGTGATGTGATGTTTGCTGCCAGTAGTGATCTGAGAACGATACTGGAGCAGAAGCTAAACAAAAACAAGCCCGTTCCGTGTAAACTCCGATTTGTATGTATCGAAGCTTCAATTGAAGCCTGTGTACTTGGTACACGCCCTTGAATATTCAGTACGCGATACGCGAATTAAGTCAATCAACGCGGAACCTACACTGTAGTCATGTAGGAAAAATCATTAAAAATAATGCTAGTACTAAATGAAGTATTTATTGAGCAATATGCCCAAGTCAAGCTGTCATGCACATGGTAAAATCTGTTTGCTAGATGGGTGAAAACCAGGCAAGCTACACTGAAATAAGGAAAGGAAA
The DNA here is from genome assembly GCF_023898315.1 of Schistocerca nitens. Classification (NCBI taxonomy): domain Eukaryota; kingdom Metazoa; phylum Arthropoda; class Insecta; order Orthoptera; family Acrididae; genus Schistocerca; species Schistocerca nitens. The sequence continues at coordinate 669,704,628 of NC_064618.1, forward strand.
ACTATGTACAAAAAAAGAATTCACACACCTTTAAAAAAGGATTACAAAAGGGCCATATACGCCTAGTAATAGCATTAAACGTGTGTTGTGTCAAGGTAAAAACAATGGACGCAATGTAGATGAGAGTGATTATGCTAAGAACAGTTAAAATGCATTAAAAATAAACCGTGTGCATAAACAATTGAGGAAAGGACGGAATATTGTGTGTAGTAGGGACAGAAAATGACTGTTGTACCTGCACCAATATATACGTCGACATAGGTCAAGTGTTGAGTGACAGACTGTCCTAGTGCAGTGCTCAACGAACAATAGACAGTGTATAAAAACAGTAGTTATTGATCCGTTCGGAGTCGATTCAAACAAACATCGCTCGACGGAGACATTTAGTATGTGTGTACCGAAACATTTTCGCGTGTTGAAAGACGCTCTGGCAGTGTATCAACCGTGAGAGTGAGTGAAAGTGTGTAGTACACTGTGCGTGTGACGAACCCTGAATACCAGTGTCACAATGCCACAAGAAACCTGTTATCACGCCAAAACATCCTGTGCATACCAGTGAAGCGACGGCTTACTGAACAATAAACGCTTTTAAACAAGTTGCATTTTCTTCCACAGCTAGTAATCTGTGTCCTTAAAGACAGTACACCGTTGTGGAATGTTTGTTTCATGCACTACGACGGGGAGCCAAGCGGAGAAGCAGAGACGAGTGCCGTGCCGCCAGCCAGCCGGTCGCGGTAAACCACTGCAACTCGCCGACATCGGCGAATGGTTCGGCGCGGTTCGCGACTGCTTGGGCGCCACGTCAGCACGACGTCGCTGTTACTGACAGCCGGTCGTCGACCCCAGCGGCCGTCGGCACGCGGCGTTCCAGACGACGCTACTCAACAATTGCTTCGCGCCGCCCGCTCCGTACAACATTGTTGTCATTCAAATGAACTATCAACTATGTGGTTAATGCACTAATATGAACATGGTTTATTGGACACGAAATGACGTGACAAACATTTGTTTTTTCTTGAGTTACTCGATGCAGACTCAAAGTATTCATTGGTTCAGTGATGTATAGATATAATATGTTTTCGTCATGTTAATGAAGTAAACTCGCACGAATGCTAGAACATTTTAAAACAATTGTCGTGAGTAAGTGCAGAGACGATTCATTATACTACTGTAAAACTGTTTAATGAGTGACTTTCATTGCAATATAGAACACAAATGTGAAAAAGGGTAGAAGGTATATTGGTAACAAAGAGACTAAAAGTGTAACATGTTGTCATAAATAGCCTTTGTTATCTGTGAACATTGGATAGAGTCTGAACTTTTTGTGATCAAACTGGGTATTAAAACAAACCAGGCGAGATGACCATGGCTCCGGCGCAGTTTTCCCAGGTTTTCTGATCGCACGTAGCCCGAATGGGGGAGCCAGATAACTGTAATGACCCTGGGACTAGGTTTATGGTCACCTCGCAAAGTGTAAGAACAGTATAAAAAGTGTAATTAAAACCTACAGTGCAAAAGAACTAAGAAGTGTAAAGTGGATGTTCCAACCAAGGTGACAGACAATAACCAAACAGACGTTAGTGGCAGCATATTGCCGAACATTCTTAACGTTAGCCAATTGCTGCCAGGGGGCATTGTAACGTCTAGTAAGAAACAAAAACAACATATTATGTAGTAACGAGAAAATTATATGTATCATATTGTGTTATTGTATAAAATTATGTATTTTTTTTATTATTTATTTTTGAGAACATCTGCGTCGGCGAGTAATGAAACCGCCACAGACGATAAATGTCCAACAAAGATTAAAATAGGTAACTAGTATATAATACGTGACGAACATTAATTTCTTTGTCTTCTTCATCTGGGAGTCGAGCGAGTAAGATATCCTGTGTCGTAGTAGCGAACGCTAGTGTAGCATTCTTTTGTCGAGACTAAGAGATGTACGCCATTACGTGTGAATTCTTAAAGGTGTGTAACCATAGAAATATTTAAATGTTTTAATAGAGTTATTTAAATGAAAACTTGCATTATTAATTGTTAAAGCTTGCTTGCCTATTATCCCATCCTGTTGAGACATTTTTCAGTTATTTAAATATTATCTGTGGTGCTGAGCTGCGTGGCGAACGAAAGAGCCGCTGCCGCGGCGTATTCAAACGACTTCCAATATAGTCTATCATACCGCAAGGAAGCGGTAAAGTAATAGTAAAATAATATTATTTCTTTTAGCTTCCAGACTTGCAGTGCAGATCAGCAGATTTTATGATGTGTTGCAGGTTGACGCGGGCTGCTGATAGTATATAACTCACAGTACAAATAAGTTAATGTACCGTCAAAATCTAATAGGAATCTTGCTGTGCTCCGTTCTGGTCTGGCAAACTTTATGGTGAAAACGTATTTTTTCATTAAGAGTCTCATGTTCTTGTGCTAGTCGTGGTATTGAATGGTGTTTTACCGAGAAACAAAATCCACTGCAAAATTTTGTTGTTGAACGATCATACGAACTGTAACATCAGTGTTCATAACAAAGTAATTTCAATTTTCAATAACTATAAAGTAGGGAAGATATGTTGATTTTTAGAATGAGTTACAGTCACGAAAAAACGTTCCTTTAATTGTAGGCCAGATACAGAACAATAAGATCTCAATATATATATATTGTTTTGTTAAAAGGTAATGATGATAAAGAAATTCAAAGCACAGCATTACTAACAGATATTTCGCGGCTCTTTTCATATATGCGTTGTTACGCTAATAATAATAATAATAACAGAAAAGAGTTTAATGAACAATTACGAGAGACGTGAAACAGTGTATAACGGCCCCCTACCTTAATATGATGAAAATTCAGTTTTACGTTAGTAAATAAAATGTCACATGCTTTAGGAGTATATAACTTCTTATCAAAACATTTCAAAGATGTTCGCAGGGTGGTCCTCACAACGCTGAATAATACTGTTTCAAAGATAGTTTATGGCTCTTCACTTTTGTTGTCTAGGGTATTATATATTTATAAGAGGTCCCGATCTTTTAAAAAAGGTAAGGCTGCAGACATCTAGTAGTTTTATAAAAGTCATCACACTTTTTATTTCTCTTTAAAAAACACACGTAAAGTTTACATGGCGTCTCTGACAAAACAGTTACATCTTGTGCATCAACCTCTTTGGTTCTGCGATCCACACATGTTTACATACAATGGAATTAGCCGGCACTAAAAACACTGACCGACGTGACTTTTACAACTACACTGAACCAACTGCCTGCCGGTCTTTGACAGTGCTCGTATTTATAACCTTCCAAAGAAATCAACAAATTATCTCTTTTTTTAGAGTTAATTAAATTGTTATTAAATTAATTATTTACATGAAATAGTTACGAATGATTCTGGTGCTCAGGTGTTTAGATTAAAAACATAAGTGGTGAATTTTACAAATAATTAAAAGTGTCAACCAAGTGAAATAGCTGGATTACAGAGTGTTGAATATGACCTTTCCCATTCGCATAATATCGGGGTTAAAAAGTGCAAGTCTGTAAATTACGTGGGTATACAGTACAAAAGTATTATTAAACTTATTTGTTTTTCATACTAAGTGTAGTGAATAATCAGGTTTTCCTGGCCAAATTTTATAACGAGCAATTTCGTAGTCACATATGTTGACACTTTGAATAAGCCTATGTGAGCAAAACATAACAGTTCCTAATGAAATATTCGTGTTAAAACAGTTTAAATAAATGTACCTTGCTTTTGCAATCTCTTTTGGATCGAAATATTATATATTAATGACATTGAAAAACATTGCATCATAATTGCACCCATACGAAATTCAACTAATTTGAGTTTAATTTACTGAAAAATCGTAATTTATCCTCAGTATCATACTTCCATACTTCTTTTCCCTCCTATCGGGATCATTACAAGTGTCAACTGGACACTTTTCTCGATTTTTTAAAACAATTAATCAGTCGAAATGGAAGGTTTTCCCCTCTTCTGTTAACATTTGTTCTGCCTCCAATAAATCCCCTACACCGTTTAAATACTCTGCCTGTTCATAAAACCTTTACTGTAAATAGTTTTGATTCGCAAAAAAAAAAAAAAAATCGGTAGATTCCTTCTGCGAGTAGGAAGCATATTACGGTACGTGGCCCGAACTTGGCGAGATTTCTTACCGGCATCTTTCATTCAACCGGACAGTACAACGTGAGTTCACGTACTACCGTGTTCCTGCGATGCTCGCTCTGGTCAGAGCCCTCAAAAAACAAAAAACACACCCCGCTATGGTCACTGTACTTTCTGAACATGCCTCATAGAACTGAAGAGAATAAGGAAGCCTGGTCTAACAACGAACTCAAGCTGTGTGCGATCGATGGAGACGTTGTGGAAATAAATGAGCAAATGGTGACCACTGCAAGTCAGATTGATGGGCAGAATGTCGTACTAGAAACCCTGAGCGAGTGAGTGGGAGAAACGAGCACTATTATTTCTGGTCACACTGAGCTGTTCTGCGCTATAGAACAAGGATTGACTCATCACACAGACAGTTCGAAGAGTTCAGTTCAGGGAATTAGCGCAAAAGCTAAATAATAAGTTTTGGAGTGTAGCAGCTGGGCAGCGACTGAAACAACTCGCTGCGATCACGCCACTGTCGCTAGAGCCCCAGGCAGGTTCCCCTGCCCAGGAAGCCACTTCAAGTGGCCCCACCCGGGACCAGGGCGCCGCATCTGAAGCGACGGCCCCACCACACTCACTTCCTGTGTCGGACGCTGCTGCGCGCACAGAGCTGGCTGCGACCTGCGGCAGCACCGACGCCTTTGAACACACGAGGTATTTTCGGAAGTAAGGCCCGGACGGTCGCGAAATGGAAACCACTGTGTAAATCAAGAATATCTTATTTGCAACAGTTAGCTACACCTTCCAGCTGCTTCTCTACACAGTTGCCGCTCCGACGTCGATATTTGTCGTAAGGTTGAACCAACTTTTCAATACCCTCGTCAGAGAAGGCAGTCACCTTTGCTTTCCGTCAGTTCTGTACGCTGATCTACAAGCTCGTTGTCTGTGCCAAAATGTTGCCTTCACAGCCAACGGTTAATGTGAGCAGAGATGAAACTCAGGAGGAGGCAATTAGGACTAGTTTATGGGTGATCAAACACTTCACATCGAAAACTCTTCAGGAACATCATCACAGCCCCTGCAGAGAATTGTCATGAAGAAGGAAGCGCATGACAGTTATGTTACGTAAGCTACATGAGATCAAAAAAATGGCTCTGACCACTATGGGACTTAACATCTGAGGTCATCAGTCCCCTAGAACCTAGAACTACTTAAACCTAACTAACCTAAGGAAAGCACACAACACCCAGCCATCACGAGGCAGAGAAAATCCCTGACCCCGCCGGGAATCGAACCCGGGCGTGGGAAGCGAAAACGCTACCGCACGACCACGAGATGCGGGCACAGAGACAGCAAACCAGATGGAAACAATTACCTCGACAGTGCGCGCTATGTTTCCGATTGGCATGAATATGTAACATTTCTCTGGCGAGGGAACGTCACGGTTCCGCCTTGCACCACCACTTCCTTCTGCTAGTACCGCCCTACCATCCTTGTCACCAGCACATACATTATATCACTATTTCGTGTGATATCTTCCAAAATTCGCCGGCCGGACTGGCCGAGCGATTCTAGGCGTTACAGTCTGGAACCGCGTGACCGCTACGGTCGCAGGTTCGAATCCTGCCTCGGGAATGGATGTGTGTGATGTCCTTAGGTTGGTTAGGTTTAAGTAGTTCTAAGTTCCAGGGGACTGATGACCTCAGAAGTTGAGTCCCATAGTGCTCAGAGCCATATGAACCATCTTCCAAAATTCATCCCGTTAATTTTGTATAAAATATCAGCGGACGGTCTATAGCGTGGTTTCGCTCCTAGGTAATAAGTGATTTAATGACCTGCAACCTAACGTTCTTTATTCAACCGGATAATGCATCATTCAGAATAATAATGCTATCCGAAAGAAAGCAGCCAATGTTAGAACTTGATAGCTGTCGCACAGCTACATATCGTGTACAATAACTATTGGAAAGAAATTTCGTATGGAAATAAATAATGCACTGTAGTTAGCTGTAATTATGAATAAACAACTAAAATTGGATGAAATTTGGTTTGCGGGTTAATGAATTAGGTCACCTGTTCGTAAGAGGGCGAACGTGTTAAAATTTTTATGACTGAATTAAAACTGACAACATGTAATAATTACGAGTGTGTAAGAAGGCAGTGGCGGAACAAAACGCTCATGTGCTAGTTTGTATGGGAAAGTCTCGAATGATAAAATGAATTTAAGTTACTTGGTTTTGCACTGGAACTCCGTGTAATTATCGAAGTTCAACAAAGATTATCTATTAGTAACATATGAATGAAGTAGCTAACTGTACTGCAGCCTATCATCAGGTTCTGTGAAGCACATACCGATTACTAGTCACTGTTTCGTAATAAATGTTACGTCAGAAAAGTTCGTAATGACTTCACTAACAATATACGAATGTTACGAAAGTCAACAACACATGAAATATTGTAAATGTATTCGCAGTTGCGAATATGGACAACCCTCAGCTATATAACGGAAAGACGACGGTGAAAATTTGTGCCGAACAGGGACTCAAACACACGATTTCCCGCTTATTGCGAGCGGTAGCCTCACTCTAGTCTATCCGAGCACAACTCACGTCTAGACCCAAACTTCCATACGCCGTCAGTCAACCACGTACTCGTACATCCATTCATTCATTCCCGCAGAGGACCGACATTTTAACTGAAACTCGCTTACCCGTCTTTTTTAGAAGTGCGAGATGCAGTGTTCCTTCGGACGTTCACGCATGGAACAGGCACTGGGGCGACTACAGCTGTTATGAAATACATGAAATGTATTCACAGTTGCGAATATGGACAGTCATCAAGTGTATAATGGAATGACGGCAATGGAAATTTCTGCTGGACCGGAACTCGAACCCGGATTTCCCGCTTGCATACATGGCTGTCCAAATTCGCAACTGCGAATACATTTCATGTATGTCATAACGGTTACAGTCCTCGCATTCCCCGTTCCGTCGGACATGAGGGCATGTTCGAAGGAACGTTGCACTGTAATATCGTATATGAAATATTTATAAACACACAATAAAGTCATTTTGCTCAAAATAGCATATGCACTTTACTTTGTCTATAACTCACGTTACTTTTACTTTACACTATCTTTACTTAAGTTTCCTTTAGTTTACGTCTATGGTCACAAATTTTTGTTAACAGATTACCGGTTCCGGTCTATAATAAGCATCATCAGATCTGTTCTGCCCTACATTAGGACTTTGTTTTTATAAAACAGATCTGATGATGGTCATTATAGACCGAAACCTGTAATCTATTAATTACATTAGGACTTTGTTTTAATAAAACACATCTGATGAACTCATTATAGACCGAAACCGGTAATCTGTTAACAAAAATTTGTGACCATAGACGTAAATTAAAGGAAACTTATTGCATATAAGGGTCATTGTTTTATTCGCGACAATGTCGCAGCTTGTATCTTTACTTAGTTACTGACCGGACGCAGCACTACAGCGCGCAAGGAACATTAAATATTACTGCATCCTGTTTAATGCGCTGTTTGATTTAAATTAACAGCAAATGTAATTAATTTTCTATCCGTTGAAATAACTTTATCTCTTTCAGTTAAGATTCTCTCGGTAATAATGCGGAAAGGATAGAGCCCGCCTGATGATTAATGAATTGGGATAATTAGTAGCACTCACGATATTTACAGTTCATCTAAAAAGACTATAATCTAAAATGTGGTGAAACTGGGACCGTGGAAAGCCGTGCACATAATTAAACAGATAACTGTATTTATCTTACTTTGAGGCGAGTTGCAGATGGTTCGACGTAATGCATTTTGTTATGATCATTATTGACAATAGACTCCTCTTCAGCAAGGAGCAACTTTTGAAGTTTTGACCACAGAGTACTCTTCTTCAATTAGCAATTCTTCTTATATGCTTTATACCGTGCCCAAATAAGTGTTCCGTCATCAGTTCACAATGCCTAGCCATGTTTAAAACACCATTTCGAAAACACTCTCCATTAGGCCTTTGAGCATTGCCACTTTGAGTTCATACTTCAACACAGAACACTTGCAAATCTCTCTTCTATTGACTCTGTACACGCTCGCGTCCAACGATATTATTGTGAACTTTTAAACAGATTCCCTACGTTCTAGACTATATGAACTTCTCTGAATTTGCCAGCGTTTCTGCTGTAAGTTTTACAATATTGTTTTTCAGTAGTTTTTTCATAATTATATTACAGTTTTTAAATAGCGAATACTGACAAAATTCATAATGTACATACATGTACAATAAGTTACTTCAAAATTACAGAATTGCTTAACTGAAACATTACGAGGCATTGTGTTGTTGTGTTATAGTACGGCACAAACCACACTATCCCCTGACAACTGATGAGTGTGTTTGGCCACCAATTCACATCAAAAGCAAGTCACTGGTGACAGATTACAGGGAGGCACTCTTCAGACTTTGCTCTGCTGAACCAAAGTTTTTCGCCCATCACTGTGGTTAGGCACGTCAGCTGAGTCAGACGCTCTCGAAAGTCTGGTCTGGCGTACAATCCAAGTGGCGCAACTCTCAGAGATTTCTCCTTAAGCAAAGTACTGGCGATTTATCATCTGGAACCACCAGTAGACCCTGAGGAGATGACACCTATGATTTACCAGAGGATGCGTGAATGGGCACAGAGGCAGCTGCTGGACTATCCCCATTACCAGAATACAACAATCACTAGAAATCCCCGCCATCTTGGACGGTTTCAAAGAGGAACGAAATCTACTTAACCTCATTACGAGGGTCAGGATCATTCTATTGAACGGTCACAAGACTACGATAGAATGAAAGCAGGCCTGGACGACTGAATAACAAGTCAGGACACAATAAGAATAACAGTTATAAGACAGATAACCAGAACGGAAAGAATTTATGTCGGTGCCAGTCAGAAACTATCAAAAAGGAGAACAAAATCGTGCTGTGGGCCACCCGCGCCGCTGTAGGAATCAGTAGACGTTGACTTGCCAGTGGCAATGCCCTCTTTCATCGAAGGTACTTTGGAAAACTAAGCAGAATCTGCCCACAGACGCCTTAGAGAAGTAGGGAAGCTGCCAAGAATACACAGTTTTACAAAACATTCTAAGTAGGTAGAGTATATTCTCGTTTTCTAGTGCATTTGTGTGTTTCTTTACATCAATATCTTTGGTGATGTTTGTATATGTTATTTTCTGCCTCTCTTACATCGTTTTGAGATTATACTCCAATCGGAAAATCGGACAAAATGATTCTCTCAGTGTTTTTAAATGTTAATGTTATAAATGGTGTTTTTGTTTGTCCACATACAGATAATGTGCCTCCTTCATTATACAGAACATCACACAGACGCAAATCATCACTTACATTGTTTGTTTTCAAAACGTGCTACAGAGTTTTAATGAGACTATGGTTTCACAAAGAGAGTTTGCTCACAATCAAGAGATGTTACACTGCTTTAGCGTTACACTATATATATTATTGTGTTTGTCAATTAGAAAATGTATTTAGACCGCTATTGACAACACAGTTACTTATTGCTTTTCTTGTGAGGAAATGTACATATTTACGAAAATTGTTACAGATTTCATATGCAGGAGAAACATTTCAAAAAGCCAACTGATTCACTATCTACTTTACAATGAAATAATAAGCAAACTGTTGCATTTTCATGCACCTGGCTGTTTATTATTTCGTTTTTTATGACTACAGTTGTTGAAGATGGATAAAATACTGAACTATCTAGTTTGTCAATGAGAAATTTTCCTCTTTTTTTTTATGTAAAAAAATTTCAATCTACTCCATTAAAACCGTTTTATATGATTATTGGAAGTTTTGCAGTGTCTTAAGATCTTTTTCTACATTTTCAAATGGATGTCCAGTGTTTTTTATGTGTGTTGTTATTGCTGATTTTGTAAATCGGTTATGTGTTACAGTTGATATGTTCAGTGTATCTAATTTGAAAGATCCTGACACTTTGTCCTAGGTAATAGCTTAAGCAAATTTTACATGTTACTTTGTACTTTCCTGAGTTTGAGAGTTTATCTTTTTTCTCTGTTTAAGACGAGGATTAATTTCTGTTGTAGTTTGTTGTTTGTGGAGAGAGCTACTTTCACTTTACGTGACCTAAGTTGAATTGCTGTTGTTTGAGAAATGTTACCAATGTAAGGTATGCAAGCAACACACTTGACTCTATTCTTGGTGCCTTCCAAAATTTCTTTCTGTTTTGTTATTTGTCTATGCATACTGTCTATCATTGGGCTGGGGAATTCACTGGCCACTGCAATTTGCTTAATGATGTCTTTCTCCCTGCCCTCTTTGTTCAATGTGATATTGTTTGCTGTGTGTATCATCGTTTTCTATGGAGCTTTTTGTGTACATCCGAGTGACATGATGTGGCAGGTATTATGTTGCTGGCTGTTGTCTTTTTTCTTGTTATTCTTGAAATCTATGCACAAATCTAGCAAATTATTGCTAGTCTTTATTTGGTATTCAGCTGTGAAATTTATTTTCTTGTGGACATTATTAAACAAATTTATGACGTTATTGGTGTCTTTGGTGTCATCTTTTAGTAATATTAAGGTATTGTGTAAATATCTTTTGTAGTATACTATGTTTTTAAGTACAGTTCCTGGCTACTGAATGTTTTCTGTTTTGCAAAAGAAAACCAGTCAGACAACACTCTGAAACAGCTCCTATTGACAACAAATAATGCAAAAGACACTGTAGAACTAAAAAGCATTGAAAATCTGCTGCATTTCATAAACTAAACAATCTCCTTGAAAAGTTATTAGTGAGGTATGAAGATAATTGCAGACACAAACAAAATGATTCAAAAACAGTAAGTAGAATAAACAAAAAGTTATAGAAAATTGGACACTAACCTTAAAATCAGATGAATGCCACACAACTGCCTTTATGAAAAAAATTAAGTTCTTCACAGAAAACAACAAAGTACAACTAAACAAACATTAAAAATCCCATAACAAAATCAAAGGGCAGTTAAAGAAAACACATTTCTTACTGACAGAATATGAAAAGAAATGCATCATTTCTACAAACCCTTAAGCTCCTCTATTAAGATCCCAAGCTAAGCTACACAAGGAAGGATGTCCTGTAAGGCCTACAGTTAGCAGTAAGAACAGCCATGCATACAAACTATCTCACAAGATCAATTGTTGCTAAAAATTATTTCACATCTGAAACAACATATACTGTAAAAAACAGTAGCACATAATCACTGAAACAAAAGAAATAAACATTCCAGATGGTGTCCATTTTACATCACTAGACATCAGAAACTTCTATTCCAATATGCTTGTTAAGGTGAAAGGGTACAGTACCGCCCGACATTGAAAATAGGTACAACATACTTCATTATTCTTGTCTGAACAACATATTTTTTGTAAAAATAACTCAATTTCAATTAATACAGCGAAGCCGGATACCAGTGTGGGAAAGAATGACAATTTATTTATTTAACTGATCACATGTGCACTCCCACAAAATAAATCCCTACATCCAGTTTGGTGAGATCTGTGAAATGAATGAATGTATGGTCGTCTGCTAACTGCAGATAGTGAATGTGAATATATGATCATCTTTCAGACGATCCTTTGGCCACCTTAGGTGGGACCAAAGAGATGAACTTTACCTGAGCTTTGAGCGCCTGAAGTGTGGCTGACCAATACGGTAGCAAGGTGCTCCCCCACTTCGACAGAGGTGCGAGAGGACCTGAAGAACGGCCATGTTTCAGCACTCTGCCGCTGGATCTTGTGCTGTTAAGACCTGTCTTAGGAGTGCTCCGTAAAGACAAAAGAGTGGAGACATGGTATGCATGTGGAATATTTAAGAGTAGTTTGAAATAATAATTTCTCTATTTCAGGAACTTTTCTGGGGAGAATTAAATGTCAGGCCGGTAATATTAATGGGATCTTAGTAATCTTCGGAAGTGACCAACGGTCAGAATGAAACCACGTGTATCAATAAGCTGAAATACTTCCGTGTGCTTAAGTTAAGCTGAATTACTAGCGTGTGTACTATAAGTTGAAATATTTAAGAAATAGCGTGTGCAGGACTTGAAATTAGAGGCGAGTACTTCCACGTGGTGAGTACTGTGTGAGTCTCAATCTGTGTATGAGACAGCCGGCCGCTGGTGGCCGAGCGGTTCTGGCGCTACAGTCTGGAACCGCGCGACCGCTACGGTCGCAGGTTCGAATCCTGCCTCGGGCATGGATGTGTGTGTTGTCCTTAGGTTAGTTAGGTTTAAGTAGTTCTATGTTCTAGGGGACTTATGACCTCAGCAGTTGAGTCCCATAGTGCTCAGAGCCATTTGAGCCATTTTGTGTATGAGACAAAGGATAAAGAGAAGTACTCGTCCATGGTATCAGTTGAGGACTCGTGTGTGTGATGAATATGTTCTTAATACTACTTTGCGAGATATGTTTCCGTGTGATGCTTGATTCAAACTATAATACTCTGAGAGAGAAGCAAGGTGAGTCAGCCGTCTATCCAGCAACGCCACTTGGCTTGCATTGCACAGGAAGACGTGCATATATTTCCAGAGTTCATAGTAGGAAAGAAGAATTACGAAGTGGGGCAGTGTCGTGTGAAACTGGGATAAATAGTAATTGAAATGGGAAAGCTGAAAGTGATAGTGTTGTGACTATTTATTGTGTTGTATTCCTTGTTATAGTGTGGTGTATGTCATGTCATTTGGGTATGTGTGGTTTGCATGGAAGAGTAGCTAGGTAGTTGCAGAGGTAGTGGGTTATGCGTGTTCCTTTTGTACTGCTCGGTCTGGAGGAAAGTTTCGTGAGGATGATTGTGAGAGTCGAAGTGTGAGAAATAATAAAAGATCCACCATCCTATCCAGAAAGTGCACTGTAGCGTTAAATAATTACGAGACTATAGGATAGAGTATCACCAATGTAAAGCCATGCCCACTGGGTGGAATTTCTCATGTGTTATTGTTGTAGGTTATAGAATTTGCGTGTTTAGGTTATAGAATTTATCGGAATAAATAAGATAGTGAAGAGAAAAAGATTGGTGGCCTTTTCCTTCGAATTGTATGTTGTCATGATATCCAGAATTTATAATGTGTGCGCCATTCATATTCAGTGCGATGGCCACGTGTTGATAAAAGCCGTTAAATAAAAGACTGAAAGAAAATATGGTATTGTCAGTGTGTAGTGAACAGTCAGAGTTCTGTAAATTACTGATAGTCAGATGCGTGTTTCCGTTGTGTATTATTCATATAGGAGGATAACTTGTAACTTAAGTGTGAGTACTAGAGTTCATGTTACTCGATAAATAAGAATGAATCCACTCGCTTGGCAGACCACTCATCTTGCACGCCTGACTACTTGATGCCACAGTATGAGCAAGGCATGTGGGTGCCTCTCAAAGGAAGCCACTGAATTAATAAAGAGCAACTTAGCAAAGCACAATAAGTGTTCAGAAGCTGAAGTTGTTGTATTTACAGAGTTACTAGAAATACTCCTCAACTACCATCACTTTGCACTCAGTGGTAACATTTATCATCAACCAGATAGGCTAGCCATGGCCTCATCCATATCTGGCACAATAGCAAACATTTTCATAAACTACCTACAACAACAAATATTCAGAAGCCAGGAACCCTGCTTAAAAACATAGTATACTACAAAAGATGTATATATATATATATATATATATATATATATATATATATATATATATATAATAACTTAAATTTTACTCAAAGGTGATACCAAAGACACCAATAACATCATAAATTTGTTCAATAATGTACACAAGAAAATAAATTGCACAGCTGAATACCAAAAAAACAATAGCATTAATTTGATAAACTTATGCATAGATAACAAAAACAACAGGTACAATTTCAAGACATACAGAAAAAGACAATCTCTAGCAACACAACCTTTGCCACACCATGTCATTCAGATGTACACAAGAAAGTTCCATACAAAACGTTGATGTGCAGAGCAACCAATTTAACAGTGAGCAAAGAAGACAGGGAGGAAGAATTAGACATAATTAAGCAAATTGCAGTGGCCACTGACTTCCACAGCTCAGTGGTAGACAGTATACAGAGAAAAATAACACAATAAAGAGTGTGGCTAGCATACCTTACATAGGCAACATTCGTCAAACAACAGCAATTCAACTTAGGTCACATGAAGTGAAAGTAGCTCTCTCTAGATACACCAAACTAGAAGAGAAATTAATCCTCACATTAAACAATAATGAAAGTAAATTCTCAGACTGAAGAACATACAAAGTAACATGTAAGACTTGCTCAAGCTACTACATGGGACAAACTGGCAGGATTTTTCGTAATAGATACACTGAACACATAACTGTAATACACATAACAAAAAGTAATAGCAATACACATTTAAAACACTGGACAATCATTCGAAAATATAGAAAAAGATCTTAACATACTCCACAACTTCCAATAATCACATCAAATGGATTTAATGGAGGAACTTGAAATTTGTGTACATTATAAAAAGCATGGAGAAAAATTTCTCAGTAGCAAACTAGGTAGTGAATCAGTTGATCCTTTTTCAAATGTTTCTCTTGCATATGTTATCAGAAGCAATTTTCATAAATATGTACATTTCTTCAATAAAGAAAAGTAATTGATAACTGAGTTGTCAGTAGTGGTAAAAATACATTTTGTAATTAACAAACACAATAATATATGTATTGTAATGCTAAAACAGTGTAACACCTCTGACTTTGTACAAACTCTTTGTGAAACTACAGTCTTATAATAACTTTGTAGCATGTTTTGAAAACAAACAGTGTAAGTCATGATTTCAGTGTGTGTGATGTTCTGTATAACGGAGGAGGCACATTGTCTGTATGTGGAAAATAAAATTACCATTTCTAACATTAGCATTTAAAATCACTCAAAGAATCATTTTGTCCAATTTTCCGACTGGAGTTTAACCCGGGACGACGCAAGAGGGGCAGAAAATAATACATGCAAACGCCATAAAAAATATTCAAGTAAACAAAAGCACAAATGCACTTGAAAATGCGAATAAGTCCTCGAAACACCTCGTAGTAACCATGAAAAAATAAGTGACTGGTACATTTTTCATTATTTAAATCATGAGGGTGACTACATCAGTACATCGGAAGTGAATATACATGAACAAGTAACATTAAAGTGACCACCACCTGTGTTTGCCATGTATGTTCAATAACCACTCGCAGTCCGCAGGTGGCTGTACTAGCAGTGGAGGGCATATAAGGGATTCCAGGTGCATGGGCCGAAGCATTTCCGAAAGGACTAAGTTTGTAAACTGTTCACATGGCGCCGTGGTTAAAGTATACCGTGTATGGCAAAATGGAGTTATCCAAAAAGCAAAACCAGTGTCGAAGTAACTGGTGCACCACAGGCCATAGGTGACAGGAGTGAACAATGGCTGTGGAGATGTGTATGGGCGAACAGATGTGCAACTGTTGAGCAACTTACCGCCCAGATGATCCAAGAGGCTCCCAAAAATGTCTCCTCAACGAACGTTCAGCGAACGGTGCAGCCTATGGACCTCCGCAGAAGGCGCTTTGTCCTTGCATCCATGCTGATTGCTGACTGTTGTTCATCGGCGAAGAAGGCTACAATTTGGACGCCAGTATCGCAGCTGGACGTTCAGTGAGTTTTCAGATGAATCACCAGATGGCCGTTGGCGTGTTTGGCGTAAAGTGTCTGAAAGCAAACACTCTGCATAGAGTAGGGAGCGCGTTGATCTGAGGAATATTTTCGTGGTACTCTCTGGGTGATCTCATCATTCTGGAAGGCACAATGGATCAACAAAAGCAATAGATCAACAAAAGTAAGCATCTATCCTTGCAGGTCATGTCCACCCCTACATGCAGCTTGTTTTTCCTCGGTACGATGGCACCTACTATCAGGAAAATGCAATTTAACTCACAGATCTCAGTGATCGTACGTAGTTCGAAGAACACCAGCGTTAGTTTCCCGTGCTCCCCTGACCACCATGCAACTTTGATTTAAGCCTAATCGAGAATCTGTGGGACTATCTCGATGAATCCTCGTTCGAGAAACGTACATTGGAGTCGGCATTGTGCCACATCTCTGTCGGTACCTTCCACAACGTCACTGACTCTCATCCGGCACGTGTCACAGCGATCCGCGCTGCAAAAGGTGGTAATTCAGGCTTCTGTTAGGTGGCCACATTACTGTGGCTGGACAGTGTATCAAAAACCCTTTAGGATGATACTAGGAACTCGAAAAGTCTCCAGGAACACTTCAAATATTGAGTTTGAGTATATTTATTATTGTATAAAATTTGTTGTTAATAAAGGGTCCTCGTGGGCATATAGTCTCTGCATGATGAAGATTACCAACATGTGAAATGACATTTTCAGCTTCATGCAAATATTTAATAACTTGTCAAAAAATATCTTTGTAAATAATACACTACTGGCCATTAAAATTGCTACACCACGAAGATGACGTGCCACAGACGCGAAATTTAACCGACAGGAAGAAGATGCTGTGATATGCAAATAATTAGCTTATCAGAGCATTCACACAAGGCTGGCGTCGGTGGCGACACCTACAACGTCCTGGCATGAGGAAAGTTTACAACCGACTTCTCATACACAAACAGCACTTGACCGGCGTTGCCTGGTGAAACGTTGTTGTGATGCCTTGTGTAAGGAGGAGAAATGCGTACCATCACGTTTCCGACTTTGATAAAGGTCGGGTTGTAGCCTGTCGCGATTGCGATTTATCGTATCGCGACATTGCTGCTCGCGTTGGTCGAGATCCAATGACTGTTAGAAGAATCTGGAATCGGTGGGTTCAGGAGGGAGATGCGGAACGCAGTGCTGGATCCCAACGGCCTCGTATCAGTAGCAGTCCAGTTGACAGGCATCTTATCCGCATGGCTGTAACGGATCGTGCAGCCACGTCTCGATCACTGAGTCAACAGGTGGGGACGTTTGCAAGACAACAACCATCTGCACGAACAGTTCGACGACGTTTGCAGCAGCATGGACTATCAGCTCAGAGACCATGGCTGCGATTACCCTTGACGCTGCATCACAGACAGGAGCGCCTGCGATGGTGTACTCAACGACGAACCTGGGTGCACGAAAGGCAAAATGTCATTTTTTCGGATGAATCCAGGTTCGGTTTACAGCATCATGATGGTCGCATCCGTGTTTGGCGACATCGCGGTGAACGGACATTGGTTCAAATGGCTCTGAGCACTATGGGACTTAACATCTATGGTCATCAGTCCCCTAGAACGTAGAACTACTTAAACCTAACAAACCTAAGGACATCACACAACACCCAGTCATCACGAGGCAGAGAAAATCCCTGACCCCGCCGGGAATCAAATGAACGGACATTGGAAGCATGTAGTCGTCATCGACATACTGGCATATTACCCGACTTGATGGTATGGGATGCCATTGGTTACACGTCTCGGTCTCCTCTTGTTCACATTGACGGCACTTTCAACAGTGGACGTTACATTTAAGATGTGTTACGACCCGTGGCTCTACCCTTCATTCAATACCTGCGAAACCCTACATTTCAGCAGGATAATGCACGACCGCATGTTGCAGGTCCTGTACGGGCCTTTCTGGATACAGAAAATGTGCGTCTACTGCCCTGGCGAGCACATTCTCCAGATCTCTCACCAATTAAAAACGTCTGGTCAATGGTGGCCGAGCAACTGGCTCGTCACAATACGCCAGTCACTACTCTTGATAAACTGTGGTAACGTGTTGAAGCTGCATGGGCAGCTGTACCTGTACACGCCATCCAAGCTCTGTTTGACTCAATGCCCAGGCGTATCAAGGCCGTTATTACGGCCAGAGGTGGTTGTTCTGGGTACTGATTTCTCAGGATCTATGCACCCAAATTGCGTGAAAATGTAATCACATTTGAGTTCTAGTATATTTGTCCAATGAACACCCGTTTATCATCTGCATTTCTTCTTGGTATAGCAATTTTAATGGCCAGTAGTGTATTTTGATTATGATTTAACCAACCAAATGGAACCCCTACTTGATTTCTATTTATGTCTGGTAAATAGGAAGGAATTTGGTTTCCCACAAGGGTAACTGTCTATCAAGTTGGAATCCTTGGTAGCAGCGGCTTTAACCAGGAGGCTTTTTTGAGGTCTAAAGAGCACATGTAGAACTCTCAGCAGCCGTCCAGTCCAGCCACCCTACAAAGAAAGAGAATGAAATAAAATTATAATAGTGTTCCCAATAAAAGATTCCTATTGCTTAAGTAATTAGGAGCTCAGTAGGAAAAGGCATATAAATCAGTTAATTAAAAAGTCAATTAAATTAATCTTCCGAATTGTGCATTAATACTAGTTCTTCCCAGCCAGCTGAAACCGCCGGTAGATTGCCTGAGTAGAGGACTGTCGAATGGTTGGGGCGAACAACTTTCATTATCACCAATCATTTAATTCATAAAATACGTAAGACGGCGGAAATCGGCAGGAGATTCGGAGCCATTACTTTCAAATTAAAGCTACTGCAACACCGGCACATAGTAACATTGCCCCTGTCCTCATTTGGAGAACTGGCACCCCAACTGATTCACCAACCGGAGCACTGGGAGGCAGACCGGCCCGCTGAAAGCAGTAGGAACTGCTTGCATTGCTCCCTCAATCAGGTCGGTTACAGGGACCTTTTTCTGTCTGAGGTGCTGCATCCGAGGTTACAAAACTACTGAGATAAGCTGTCTCAGCCCCATTTAATTGCAGTTCTTAGTCAGGTTCACTTGGTGCCTAGTAGTAGTGTGGCAGTTGCCGCCATTACGCGATACAACTGTTGCCTTCCATCATCTTGAAGCATGCGTGTATAGATTCAGTCTGCTTTCGTCAAGACGTTCTGTGGTAGAGTGCCTATGGCAACTTCGTCCGTAATTAAGATGCAGATACATGATTTGTTCCACAAGTAACCAGCTTTACGGTTCCACAGGTGTTGCAGCAGTTAGCTTTGTCAAGCTGCCCCTACCTGTGAGCTGGTATTACGTGGCTCCTCATGGCTAGTTGGTTTCGCTTGAGATTTTCAATGGTCAAGGTTCATCTCTCTAGGGACCGGACGAATTATCGTTATTTCTTGTTTGAATCTGTATCCGTTTTATGTACATTTAGTTCGAGAATCAGGAAGCCAGTGGCTCGCTAGATAACCCCGAATTGTGGATTGGCTGAATCCCATTCTTTGCGACAAGACTGTCTTGCATGTGTTTTCATCAACAATATAACCGATTTAATTACAGTTCTCTGTATCTCAGTGCTCTGTAGTCTCCCCGCCTTCTCTGCACTAATCAAGTCATTTATCCCAGCAAAGGAATTCATTGCTGCAGGTAATGTATTCTGACGGCTCCACGGTCCAGGCAACAGTAGATCAGCAGGTGAGATCGTCATTATCTGCCAGTAGTGGAAATGGCGACCGGCACACACCCCACCAAGCATCTACAGACTGAGCAGCCAAATACGCACGAGGAAGACAGCGCGTCAAGTTGTGCTGCCTCGTGTAGGGATAACGATAATATGGGAGTTTAGTGTGCGTACACAGGTATATACTCAGCCATCTTCCACGCTCCACCACCGAATAATATTAGGCTAGCATCAAGTGTGTCAGCGCAACGTCAAGTTGAATCCACATAAGCTGACTAACTCTCTGCGACTTGTCTTCCAAGAAAAGTGCGAGGAGATGATGCAGGAAAGTTTTGTTGTGACTCCATTTAGTTCTTTGAGAAGCGTGGAAGGTATACTTGCATAATCGTTGACAATGTTAAACCATACACTCACAGCGAACTTTTGATGATAGAATCACACACCAGTGCGTGTTCGATTTCGCCATCCCGTGCATGGCTGCTCCTGCTCTTGAACGTTCCCCGTCACGCAAACGTGGCCTTGTCTGTGAACAACACGAAAACAGCAAAACTACGGTTTTCTGCGCTTTGCTTTAGGAACTAGTGTGCAAGCTCTACTCGATAGAGGAAGTCCTGTGGATGCAATGAATGAACCTTCTGTGGATGATGTAAGCAGAACTATTGCTTGTGGGCGATTCTCAAAAACAGTTGCTTGAGTTGTGTTGAGAGCTCGTACAACGCGCCGATTATTGGTGGCACGAATGTCATCAATTTTATGTAGGGCATTCCCTTCCAGTACGGGTGTACTGTAATAGTAAAAGCAGGTGAAGTAATATAACCTGGAAGTTATTCAATTAGAACTTAAATTCATGTTATTTTCAATAAGTTTTTGATTAGTTTATATTTCAGCAGCAAATTGCGTAAATGCTTTGTGAGATGTTGCAGTCACTTTTTAATGCACTCAGAAACTGATATTAGTCTTGCCCACTGTATTTATTAATTTTATACTGCTTTAGGAGTTTCAGGCTTACGCCTTTCTCAAAGGCTCCACGAGAGAAATACATGAAAGGTTATCAGTAAAAATACATTGGTACAATTTCAAAAACGTACTTCGTACAAATTGAAGAAGCTAGTA
The DNA here is from genome assembly GCF_023898315.1 of Schistocerca nitens. Classification (NCBI taxonomy): domain Eukaryota; kingdom Metazoa; phylum Arthropoda; class Insecta; order Orthoptera; family Acrididae; genus Schistocerca; species Schistocerca nitens. The sequence goes on from NC_064618.1 coordinate 669,725,300, forward strand.
CTCAGTGAAAATCATTGATGAAATACAGTGTGTCCCAAAAAGAATAACCCGATTTTAAATAGAATTATTTATTAGGAAGAAGGGCTTAACACCAACAAATTGCATATTAAATTACTCAGAAAAGACAAGTTTATAAAAATCCATCCTAAATGTTCAATATGTCCTCCATTGGCTGCACGAACGACATCTAGCCTATAGCCGAATTCATCCCAAACTGAGCGTAAGGTGTCCTCTGTCACTGACGTTACAGCAGCTGATATTCTGGTTTTTATTTCATCATCGTCACGAGGTAAGCAAGGAATGTAAACACATTGTTTAACATATCCCCACAGGATGAAATCACATGGTGTTAAGTCACGGGACCAAGTGGCCAAGAGTGTAAAGCCTGGTCTCGCGGTCCTGTACGCTTTATCCAGCGTTGAGGCACGTTGGCATTGAGGAAACTGCGCACGTTGTTGTGCCAGTGCGGTGGTGCGCCATCTTGCTATAGATAAAATTGTCAGAGCCAAATTGTGGGAATAACCAGTTCCGTAGCATTGCAAGATATGATTGTCCTGTTACGGATTCTTCCTCAAAAAAGTAGGGTTCATAAACCTTGCTTTGCGAAGCAGCACAAAAAACATTCACTTTTGGTTAATCACGTTCTTGTTCAATTGTTTCATGAGTATTTTCGAGCCCCCATATACGCACATTATGACAGTGAACCTTACCGCTAATGCGCGAGACTGGCTGCACGCTCTAGGTCAGCAATCGTAGGGACATCTACCGTATTTTTTTCTGAAACTCTAGACCATGCCGATTACATCTAGAGCTGTTTCAGTTACCTAGTGACATTTGTCTCAATAGTAATACAAGTTAAAATCAGGGCATTCTTTTTAGGACACCCTGTACATGACTTGTCAGACACGGAGACAAAGTATCTGGTCTACACTATTTGATGACATCTGAGTCCAAACTGACACACTGTACACATCGAGGTATTAGGTGAAGAAGCTGCCAGATGGCAGTACTATACGACGTTAATAAAAAATTTCATGTTTTGAAATACAGAAATTTTGATACAACTCATTGATTCAATGTACTTTTAAATGACAAATAACTTTCTATTATATCTATTACATTGGCCAGATTATTACCTAACAAATATCCATCCAGTATAAGGAGACGCGAAAATTATAACCGCAAGGTGGGACAATGTATAAAAATGTAATTGTAATAAATGTTAAATAAAGTAATGTATTACAATAACGGGCAATTTAGTATTCATTAGTACATAAATAAATGATTTAAAATTGGTATATTGGTATTCCAACTACAAAATAAAACAGATTTACAAAGTTACACGCAGAATGACAAGAAGCATATCTGCTTTGTAACCTTTTTGCAGAGGTAAGCATCAGTGTATACAATAAAGAAAATAAAATAAAAAAATGTAATATATCTTAGGATATGAATACGCCAGATGAGCAGGTAAATCAGCTTAAGATTGGTTCAAATGGCTCTGAGCACTATGGGACTTAACATCTATGGTCATCAGTCCCCTAGAACTTAGAACTACGTAAACCTAACTAACCTAAGGACAGCATACAACACCCAGTCATCACGAGGCAGAGAAAATCCCTGCCCCGCCGGGAATCGAACCCGGGAACCCGGGCGCGGGAAGCGAGAACGCTACCGCACGACCACGACCTGTGGACTCAGCTTAAGATAAAGAGTACAAATTAGATCTATCAAATCTTGTGATCACGTACAATGTGCAACCGCTATTCAAAGGTTGTGACCTATAGTAAACTGAGAGGGTACCATTAAAAATCTATCGGTTTTGTGAAACAGTATTCCATAAATCATAGAACCAGCAATGAGCAAAAACTGAGGTAAGAGTATGTAAAAATAGGATACAGTAGACAAAGCATAGCGACAGTGTACTGTGACATATGGGTCTGGAAGGTGGTACAAAGGCGGGTGTTATTATTTCCCTACTATGTTTCAATTTTGTGCATATCACATAACAAATAATCTATTCGTTGTCTTATGACAAACTAACCCTGAAAATATAGTTGTTGTATATCATTTTAACTATGAGGTGCGATAACAAAAGCCTGTTCACTGCCTTATAACAAGTAAACCATGAAAAATATGGTAGTTGAACAACCATAATGATCCATAACTGCTTTAAACTAAATCGCAGCAATACACTCAAGGTGTTTGTAACTGGTGCTGTGTACTTCGTCTGTCAGGTAACAGCGAGCAGTTTAGATATCTGTGTTTCGTCATAATGCTGTAATATTGTTGAAAGCACCTATGGATCATTACGGTGGTTTAACTACCGTGTTTCTCGTCGTTCACTTGTTATAAAGCAGTGAGCCTGCTTTTCTTATGTTACTGATAGTTAATATGGTGTACAACAACTATATTTTCAAGATTAGTTTGGCGTAAGCCAACGACTAGTTTATTACGTGATGTGGACAAATTTTAGAAACAAAGTAATAATAATAAAAAGGAAAAAAATTAACACCCAGCCTTGTGCCACCTCCCACACCCATATATCACTGCTCATTGTCGCTATGCTTTATCTATTATATCCTGCTTACATTATTAATTGTACGCTCACAGCATACTATACATCACAAACTTAGAAAATTAGATTGTACTTTGTGCATGATCACAAGATTTGTCTGATTCTAATTTTGTACTGTTTACCTTTAGCTGTATATTAAATACACACTCCTCTGCTATATTGTTATCCTAAGATATTTTACATTTTTACTTCATTTCATACATTGATGCATACCGCTGCAAAATTGTTACATAACCGATATGCTTCCTGTCATTCTGCAGTTTACTTTGTAACTTTTTTTTATCTTGTGTTTGGAATACCAATAAACCCATTTTAAGCTTTTATTTGTGCATTAAAGAATACTAAATTTTTCGTTTATTGTAATATATCATTTTATCGACCAAACAATAGAAAATCCGGGATGGAATAATGACAATATAGTGACAAGAATAGAGTGCCTAGGCAGCCAGACACTGGTTACATGCGCGAGCAGCATTTGTGTGAATGTGTGTGTGTGTACATTGTCTTTAATAAGAAGGCCTTCTGGACGAAAGCTTATGTGTTTAATAGTGCTCTTGTTGTGCATGTCTGCAGCTCAGTATCTCCTCAATACGGTGAGCTGCAAACTATCAGTTTATGACATCTCCATTACTTTATGAATGCATATGATTTATTTACCGGGTCATTAATATAATTACTTATACTGTATATTTGCACCTGGAGTGGACGTAAGTAAGGGCGATGTGTAACAAAGTATTTTTGTTGTACTTATCTTGTAATTTGCCTGAGTCGGGTAGCTGGTGATTCCTTCTAATTAAAACTCCAGGTCATACAATTTGCGGAGGTTTATTTGTTGATGATAACATTTTTCCAAAGTCATTGCAGAATACATCAAGCTTCACATATAGTCTCTTTGACAATCCAACAGCTGACAGACTGACTTACTGACCAAAAAGACTTGACTACAAAGTGAACCTCTAGGCGAACTTATGCTGCATTGCTGCGTTTGCTTCTATATATTCCAAACAATGACTGTTCATTACTTCAGCTATTACACCATCGTGAAATTAATAGTTACAATTAAAAGTTACAAATACACAAAAGGTTGACAATCAGATTACTTGCAGCATAAAATATTAGTTCATTACAGATGAGTTTTAGGTTAGAAATTGTACAATTTAAGATTGAAAATTAAATATGACTTTTTTACAATAATGTGTTTCATTAATTTAATAAATACAAATCAATTATCTATCGGAAAATATTGCTAACATTTACGTAGTATATACACAAGTTGTTTAACCTCTTTAATGGATTATAACTTTGAAACATGCACCCAAACGTAAGGAATTGAGTTATTTACATGTGCAACAATGATCAATTAATTATTTTAGTAATGGTATTAATTCTGGTTCACAAATTTGGGTTTGAAATCACGTATGACATGAAATTACGTGAATTTAAATTTGGTTCTTGCTTTTTTATCGATTTACAATAACGTTTTCCACACTGAACTTTCGAGATGTAATTGCAGTTAACTAACGAAAGTAATAAAGATGCTAACATTTATAACTACTTCTAATCAAATGAATTACACACTGATTATTATAGTTCTGAGTAAATTTTGATGGTTCATAGTGATTATTATGTTACTTATTTACATGTTCTTTAATTATTTTGTTTAAATATCATTCATAGTATTATATAGTACAATTACATAACAGGAAAAGGCGCCATAGTGGCATGATTTTTATTCTCTGTGTAACAGAAAGTACCAATACCCGACTACAAATTCCGGGTATCGAATGTTATACACTCCTGGAAATGGAAAAAAGAACACATTGACACAGGTGTGTCAGACCCACCATACTTGCTCCGGACACTGCGAGAGGGCTGTACAAGCAATGATCACACGCACGGCACAGCGGACACACCAGGACCCGCGGTGTTGGCCGTCGAATGGCGCTAGCTGCGCAGCATTTGTGCACCGCCGCCGTCAGTGTCAGCCAGTTTGCCGTGGCATACGGAGCTCCATCGCAGTCTTTAACACTGGTAGCATGCCGCGACAGCGTGGACGTGAACCGTATGTGCAGTTGACGGACTTTGAGCGAGGGCGTATAGTGGGCATGCGGGAGGCCGGGTGGACGTACCGCCGAATTGCTCAACACGTGGGGCGTGAGGTCTCCACAGTACATCGATGTTGTCGCCAGTGGTCGGCGGAAGGTGCACGTGCCCGTCGACCTGGGACCGGACCGCAGCGACGCACGGATGCACGCCAAGACCGTAGGATCCCACGCAGTGCCGTAGGGGACCGCACCGCCACTTCCCAGCAAATTAGGGGCACTGTTGCTCCTGGGGTATCGGCGAGGACCATTCGCAACCGTCTCCATGAAGCTGGGCTACGGTCCCGCACACCGTTAGGCCGTCTTCCGCTCACGCCCCAACAACGTGCAGCCCGCCTCCAGTGGTGTCGCGACAGGCGTGAATGGAGGGACGAATGGAGACGTGTCGTCTTCAGCGATGAGAGTCGCTTCTGCCTTGGTGCCAATGATGGTCGTATGCGTGTTTGGCGCCGTGCAGGTGAGCGCCACAATCAGGACTGCATACGACCGAGGCACACAGGGCCAACACCCGGCATCATGGTGTGGGGAGCGATCTCCTACACTGGCCGTACACCACTGGTGATCGTCGAGGGGACACTGAATAGTGCACGGTACATCCAAACCGTCATCGAACCCATCGGTCTACCATTCCTAGACCGGCAAGGGAACTTGCTGTTCCAACAGGACAATGCACGTCCGCATGTATCCCGTGCCACCCAACGTGCTCTAGAAGGTGTAAGTCAACTAGCCTGGCCAGCAAGATCTCCGGATCTGTCCCCCATTGAGCATGTTTGGGACTGGATGAAGCGTCGTCTCACGCGGTGTGCACGTCCAGCACGAACGCTGGTCCAACTGAGGCGCCAGGTGGAAATGGCATGGCAAGCCGTTCCACAGGACTACATCCAGCATCTCTACGATCGTCTCCATGGGAGAATAGCAGCCTGCATTGCTGCGAAAGGTGGATATACACTGTACTAGTGCCGACATTGTGCATGCTCTGTTGCCTGTGTCTATGTGCCTGTGGTTCTGTCAGTGTGATCATGTGATGTATCTGACCCCAGGAATGTGTCAATAAAGTTTCCCCTTCCTGGGACAATGAATTCACGGTGTTCTTATTTCAATTTCCAGGAGTGTAGTAATGCTGGGGGGTGGGTATGTTACAAGTTCATAACATGTTATTGAACAGACAGATGTTCATTTATTATAATTAATTTTTATACATTGATGCCATTAAACTGGGTGATGTAATATGTATGGTAGTATGTTACTTGTCACATAAAACTACGTGGCATCAGTCACTTGTGTCAGTACTTCTACATTCCAAAACACAAAATTTTCATGAGCGCCTTATAATACTGCCAGTCTGGCTATTTCTTCGCCTAGTACTTTGATGTGTACAGTGAGACAGTTTGTTCTCGGATGTCATCAAATAATGTACACGAGATACTTTGCATCCATGTTTCACCAATTTCGCCTAAGAATGTGTTATAGGTATTTGATGAGTTCCACATCTCCTTTTTTCCCAAAATGCGTATCACGTACTTTATCAATGTTTTTCGCTAAGTGCTTGCTTTTCCGTTTGTACGAAGTACATTTTATGCAGTTGTACCAATGTATTTTTACTGATACCCTTTCATGTATTCCTCTTGTAGAGTCTTTGGGGACGGCGTAAGGCCAAAACCTTAAGGCAGTATAAAATTAATAAATACGGTGGGCAAGATTAATATCTGTTTTTGAGTTGATTGTACACTGATGGAAAAAAGTCGCAGCACCAAAAAATAATTAATGTAGAGTAATGAAATTTCCGGAATACATTTGTTTCTTCTTCTTCTTCTTTTCTTCTTCTTCTTTCAAGCGATCACAGGCCCTGAAAACCATGCGCTGCTTGAAAGAAGAAGAAATAGGGTGGAAACGAACTACACAAAGAAATTTATAATCTTATCACAATGATCTGGAAAACTGAAACACTACCTGAAGACTGGAAAGCTGCAGTAATTAGGCCCATACACAAGAAAGGGAACAAAATGTAATATGCAAATTACAGAGGACTCAGTTTTCTGAACGTAACATACAAAGTTCTGTCAATGATCATTCTCGACAAAATTAAGCCTTATACAAAATACATTATTCAAGAATGCAGGACTGGCTTTCGACCAAACCGTTCCATCTTCTTTCTCTCGCAGTCTCTCTCCACCCTGTAGGAATTCATAATGCTGCGATGTCCTTCTCTGTGTCATATTTCCACCGTGTGTGAGGACTGACTAATTGTCTTGTTGCTCGGAGTGTGCCCTCAGATGCTTTGTTATGATTTCTGCTGGTATCCTTTTCTAACCAGTCTCCTACTTTTTAATATCTGGCCGATAGTGGGCTGCTTAATTAACTGATAAATTTCAGTGTCCTTTCTAACTCTCCACGTGCCATTCTCCAATACAGGTCCCCAGATTTTTTCATCACTTTTCTTTCGAAAACATTCAGTTTATCTCTTTCTCTCTTGGTAAGCGTCCTGTTTTCTGGACCAGACAGTACTACTGGGCAGATGATGGTGTTATATATCTTCATCCTAGCGGTGACTGACAAAGCTTTACTTTAGAGTGGGCTGCTTAGAGCGTACAGACATTTTGATCCTGAGGCTATTCTGACGTTTATGTCCAGAGTTGTGATGTTTTTACTGCTGCAGCACTATCTAACGTATTTAAACTGATGAACTTTTCTGAAAATAGAAAGGTGGTCAATTTCAAAGTGTGGATTTGGGTTTATGACCCACCTGTTTCCATATGTTCTGTTTTTCTTGGCTTATCATTTTGTTGGCACTGTGCCTGGGAGATCTGTACATGTCCTTCAGCTTCTTCTGTTTCACTGAGTGAGACTACATCTCTCGAACCACTTTCTCTAACGCAAGGTTGAAGAGAACACATGAAAAAGCATCTCTCTGTCGTAAGCTTGTTTTGGTTGGGAATTTGGGGGATATGGATCTTCTGAACTTCACTACTTCCTGTGAGTCATCCATGTACAGTTGTATCATCCTAATGATTTAAAGGGTATCTGAAATACTCTTAGTATGTTGTAGGGACTTCTTCTGTGGATACTGTCACAGGCTCGCTGGAAATCAATGAATAGACAGTCGATGTTTTTGTTAAATTCCCACTATTTGCCGTAGAGTAAATAGGTTATCATTTTTGGAACGGTTTGGTCGAAAGCCAGTCCTGCATTCTTGAATAATTTATTTTGTATAAGGCTTAATTTTGTCGAGAATGATCATTGACAGAACTTTGTATGTTACGTTCAGAAAACTGAGTCCTCTGTAATTTTCATATTCCATTTTGTTCCCTTTCTTGTGTATGGGGCTAATTACTGCAGTTTTCCAGTCTTCAGGTAGTGTTTCAGATTTCCAGATCATTGTGATAAGATTATAAATTTCTTTGTGTAGTTCGTTTCCACCCTATTTTAACATCTCTGCTGATATCTGGTTTCCGCCTGCAGCCTTGTAGTTTTTCAGCTTTTGAATGGTGTGTGCCACTTCCTGATCTATGATGCTGTATTCGTCAGTATTACTGCTGTTGCTCTCGACCATTGCGTAGTTGAAGGTTATGTGAGGGTCAGTGCAATTCAGCATTTCTGAGAAATACTCTTTCCATCTTGCTAGAATATCTTCCAGCTGTGTTGGCATGTTTTGATTTTTATCTTTTATGAATAGGTTTTCACTTTGATAACCTCTTTTACTATTGTTTGTATACTGATACGGCTTCGTTGAGTCGCTATTCCTGCTTGCTACTTCTATAGATTCCAAGACTCCAGTTAGATATTTCTTTTTCTCTGTTCATAGAACTCTTGCTGTCTCTCTTTCCACTATGCTGAAGGTCTCTCTCCTGTCCTCACTCTTCATATTCTGCAGTCACAGCATCCTGGTTTCTTTGCTCGTTTCCACTGCTCTCTGACAACTTTCGTTGAACCATTTCCGTTTCTTCAATTTCTTTTTCTTGAAATGTTTTGTCTGCTGTCTTTATTCTTTTCCAAGTCTCCCCAACACTATTCTCCTCCTCAACTTCTTGCAGTGCTGTAAACCGATAATTAATCTCAGTCATGTAGGTTTCTTTAACAGGCAGTTCCTTCAGTCATTCTACATCGAACCCATGTTTTGGTGTGGATTTTGGTTGTTTGATTTCAAATCATATTGATCTTTACTTTTCCTACCAGTGGGAAGTGTACTGACCTACTGACCTATAATCTGCTCCTCTGTATTTTCTGACATCGCTGGTTTTTGTTTTACTGTAACATGATCAATCTGATTTACAGTTTTGCCATCTGGAGAGCAGCATGTACCTTAGTGAATTTCTTTGTGAGGGAACATCATGGAGCAAATTCTCAAGTTTTTTGACAATGCGAAATTAGTTATTTTTAATTCATTTTCATTTGTGGTGGAATGCTTGCTATGTTTTCCTGTTGTGTGGGCGAATATATTCTCCTTACCTATTTTTCCATTAAAATCTTCTAGGATAATTCTCACATTTCTTGTTGAAATACTTTCGACTATCGTATCTAATTCTTCATACTACTTATCTTTCTCATCCTAAGTTACATCTTTCAGTCGTTGCATTAGCATTTATGAATGTTATGGCGTACCACTGGTGTTTGATTTAAGTAAGACATTCTTCTGGTAATGGGATAGAATCCTTTAACCATACTAATAGTCTTGCTTTGACAGCAAAGCCAGCGCCAAATTCATGCTGTTTTTCATCTCCCCCATAAAAAATGACATAATCATCCTCCCTGTGCATCGCTTCTCCAAGCCTACAAAATTTCCTGTAGAGCTACAATGTCTGCCTTGTCTGTTTTAATTCAGATATCAAAGTCGCTGCCGCTGCTGGTACATTAAGACTACGAACGTTCAATGTACCGAATGTGAAATCCCGTTTCTTGTTTCCATCTCTTGAATTCCTGTTCAATAGCCTAGATCTGTTTCCTTTAAATCCATTATCCCAGGCAAATTGTTGATGTGAGCCAGTTTGTATAAAATCCCCTGGGTGCATTACGAGCGCTGCGCAGATAAAGCTAAGTTAAGGGGCTGTCATCTCACAGCTTCCAAGCTTGCTGAGTAATATTTTGGATTACAATAGGCAGACTGCCTTTTACATGCTCCGAGCCCTGATGCCCTATAGAGATGTCTTCCGCCTTTTCTGCCGCTGGATTCTCATAAAAATTCTCTACTGTCATCCGAGCCGTTGGCATCGTCGTCATTGGTTTTGGCCCACCCCTGGTACTTAATTCATTTAATTTCCCCGGTACCCACCAGACATCTGTCTGGCTGGGCATCCCCCTGTCCGCCATCTGGGGAGGCGCCCGATGGGGGACCAGCAGCCCCTCACGGAACATTTGTTTAGTTATCAAATTTAAATGATTAACGTTGCAGGATAGCAGATTAACGTATGCGCGAAATAAGCCATTGCGAATGTGAAATGCTGCTACATCACTAACGAGTGTAACCGCCAGAACGTTGAATGCAAGCATGCATGCATTGTGTTGTACAGGCGACGGATGTCAGTGTGTAGGATAAAATTCCACGTCTGTTGCACTTGGTCGATCAATACAGATTTGCAGTCAGCGTGCGTAGGATAACTACATAGTGCGCCGGCCGCGGTGGTCTAGCGGCTCTAGGCGCTCAGTCCGGAACCGCGCGACTGCTACGGTCGCAGGTTCGAATCCTGCCTCGGGCATGGATGTGTGTGATGTCCTTAGGTTAGTTAGGTATAAGTAGTTCTAAGTTCTAGGGGACTGATGACCTCAGATGTTAAGTCCCATAGTGCTCAGAGCCATTTGAACCAACTACAGAGTGCTTCTCGTGTCGTACGATGTCGCATCCCAGACGATAACTCCAGGTGTAGGTCCAGTGAGCCTGGCACTTGGACAGATTGGTTGCAGGTCCTCAGCTGGCTTCCTTCTAACAAACACACGGCTATTACTGGCACCGAAGCAGAACCAGCTTTCATCAGAAAACACAACTGACCTCCACCCTGCCCTCCAATGAGCTGTCGCTAGACACCACTGAAGTCGCTAACTGTGGCGGTTTGGGGTCAGTTCAAATGGTTCAAATGGCTCTGAGCACTATGGGACTTAACATCTTAGGTCATCAGTCCCCTAGAACTTAGAACTACTTAAACCTAACTAACCTAAGGACATCACACACATCCATGCCCGAGGCAGGATTCGAACCTGCGACCGAAGCAGTCGCGCGGTTCCGGACTGCGCGCCTAGAACCGCTAGACCACCGCGGCCGGCTTTGGGGTCAGTGGAATGCGCACTACAAGGCACTTGGCTCGGAGTTGTCCTTGAAGTAACCGATTTGTGACAGTTCGTTGTGCCATTGTGATGCCAACTGCTGCTGAAATTAATGCTACAGATGTAGGACGATGCGCCAGAACCATACGCCGAACACTATGGTCTTCCCTCTCGGTAGTGCCACGTGGCCGTCCGGAGCCCGGTCTTTTTGCGACTGCCATCAATCATGTACAGTGGCTGCATTCCTGCCAAGTCTTTCTGCAATATCGCATAAGGAACATCTACCATCTCGTAGCCCTATTACATGACCTCGTTCAAACTCTGTGAGGTGTTGATAATTGCGTCTGTGTCGCCTTAAAGGAGTTATTCACTAACAACAACTCACCACGTCCAATCTGATAGGTAACTGACGCTCACGATCGTTATAACGTGTATTTAAAGCAAACCTGATTTGCATTTTCACAGTGGCGCCACTAGCGCCATTCTTTTGCGACTGGCGTGAAACGTGAATATCTGCTACATAATACACTCCTGGAAATTGAAATAAGAACACCGTGAATTCATTGTCCCAGGAAGGGGAAACTTTATTGACACATTCCTGGGGTCAGATACATCACATGATCACACTGACAGAACCACAGGCACATAGACACAGGCAACAGAGCATGCACAATGTCGGCACTAGTACAGTGTATATCCACCTTTCGCAGCAATGCAGGCTGCTATTCTCCCATGGAGACGATCGTAGAGATGCTGGATGTAGTCCTGTGGAACGGCTTGCCATGCCATTTCCACCTGGCGCCTCAGTTGGACCAGTGTTCGTGCTGGACGTGCACACCGCGTGAGACGACACTTCATCCAGTCCCAAACATGCTCAATGGGGGACAGATCCGGAGATCTTGCTGGCCAGGGTAGTTGACTTACACCTTCTAGAGCACGTTGGGTGGCACGGGATACATGCGGACGTGCATTGTCCTGTTGGAACAGCAAGTTCCCTTGCCGGTCTAGGAATGGTAGACCGATGGGTTCGATGACGGTTTGGATGTACCGTGCACTATTCAGTGTCCCCTCGACGATCACCAGTGGTGTACGGCCAGTGTAGGAGATCGCTCCTCACACCATGATGCCGGGTGTTGGCCCTGTGTGCCTCGGTCGTATGCAGTCCTGATTGTGGCGCTCACCTGCACGGCGCCAAACACGCATACGACCATCATTGGCACCAAGGCAGAAGCGACTCTCATCGCTGAAGACGACACGTCTCCATTCGTCCCTCCATTCACGCCTGTCGCGACACCACTGGAGGCGGGCTGCACGTTGTTGGGGCGTGAGCGGAAGACGGCCTAACGGTGTGCGGGACCGTAGCCCAGCTTCATGGAGACGATTGCGAATGGTCCTCGCCGATACCCCAGGAGCAACAGTGTCCTTAATTTGCTGGGACGTGGCGGTGCGGTCCCCTACGGCACTGCGTAGGATCCTACGGTCTTGGCGTGCATCCGTGCGTCGCTGCGGTCCGGTCCCAGGTCGACGGGCACGTGCACCTTCCGCCGACCACTGGCGGCAACATCGATGTACTGTGGAGACCTCACGCCCCACGTGTTGAGCAATTCGGCGGTACGTCCACCCGGCCTCCCGCATGCCCACTATACGCCCTCGCTCAAAGTCCGTCAACTGCACATACGGTTCACGTCCACGCTGTCGCGGCATGCTACCAGTGTTAAAGACTGCGATGGAGCTCCGTATGCCACGGCAAACTGGCTGACACTGACGGCGGCGGTGCACAAATGCTGCGCAGCTAGCGCCATTCGACGGCCAACACCGCGGTTCCTGGTGTGTCCGCTGTGCCGTGCGTGTGATCATTGCTTGTACAGCCCTCTCGCAGTGTCCGGAGCAAGTATGGTGGGTCTGACACACCGGTGTCAATGTGTTCTTTTTTCCATTTCCAGGAGTGTATTTCAGCGATGGGTAGAGGAATTCCGCCTAATGCAAGACACCTGTTTTCTGTTTTGTTTCACCCAAACATGTTTCAGCAATTTTGTGCTATCTTCAGTGGGTTATTTTTTATTTTCTAGCTGTAAAATGGTTGTTACATATTAACATTTGGCGAAACTTTTGCTACATAATATTTACAATTGTGAATGAATAACTGTTGTAAAATATTATACATAATTTGTTAATAGTTTACAGTTGCGATATTTGTTAACGACCTGATGCACTGTGTGTTATTTATAACATTATGTCAAAGTTCTATTTATAGCTAATTGGCAAAAAGAGTGGATGTATGCATTAGTTTTCATACTTTTTAAGCTACCGCTTCTGTTTTGCTCTTTTCTGCTTCTGCTAATCGTTAAGCCTGAGAGCCGAACGTATAAGTGAAAAATTTTGCACAACGGATTTTATAACGCTAATTTGTCGCCCTGACACTTATACGCTCTCCAGAAGAGTAAGCTTATCCTTTGCTCTATATGCGACGCTAACTAGTCGTATGAAAATATGATTAGTTTCTAACCATATCCTCAGTATACGCTAGAATATTCAGATGTGCTGACCTACAAACACTGCCTCCACCAGGTGGTTGCAAACATGAAATACACAAATAAGGACATAATAAAATGATAAAGGAAAGTACTAGCTATGAAATGATACACTCAGTAGTGTTAAATTCTTTACTCTTCTGCAATTCACTCTATTCAAGATTACACAGTAAGAGCAACATTATAGTTCTGCCTATTCACATTTGGTAATCGCTCTATCTGGCACTGTCCTGTGATATATAATCGCGGTCGTTAATTCAAGCGCGGAATACTGACATCAGCTATGGCAATTGCAATTATATTTAGAACTACACTCGCGACTAGCAACGTGAAGCCTAAGCATAGAACGAAAAAGACACGTGATCAGCAATTTACTTTACTTCCCTCCCATGACCACTACAGTTATCTGACGCTTATCGCTGCAAAGGTTCTCGGCTCAGCGTGATAACATAAATTCTACTTCACCAAAAGCTTCCGTGGGCACCTCCAGGGCTGCCGTGGAACACCAGACGATCCTCAGGCTCTCGCTACAAGTACTCTGTCCCAGTAACGAGATCGCACACCTCGCCAGGACCAACCTCTCTCCTCGACGCTCCAGGAACAAGTGTTTCTCAGTCGCTACGCTTTTTTGTAGCTTCTGTTCTTTTTTCTTCTCCCTTTTAATGTGAGTAGCCAATCATGTTGCGGGAAGGCGTTCGTTTCCGAGCGCCGACCAATCTCATTTTTGCAACCGACCGAAGCTTCTAGAAGCATCCAGACTGTTCCAGAAGCTTCCGCTCTGGCCGTTGGCAAAACCACCTACACACCGCCACGCATTTTGTGAGCGAGCACCTGTCTCTTCTCCTTGTACTCGGCCACGTGGCTCCCACTAAGCCGCGGCCCACCCGCCTGGGGTTTCCAGAGTAGATTACGGGCGCTGTTGTCTTCAGCTCTCAGGCCTGCCTGCCACACTTGTGTCTTTCCCGTTCTCCTGCCAGCCTCCCGTCTCCGTCCACTTCACTATCGCCCAACGTGCAGATATTCTGCTACAAATTAAGATCCCTAGCCGATGTCAGTATCGTTAATGGTTTCCTGTCTCGATGTTTATACTTCCGGAGTGGTAGTTGTAACGTCACTCAAAATGATTCCACCTTACAATACCCACGACGATTACAATGTTCAGGTGCAAGATTACGCATGTCAGCAAAATAAAACTGTAAACTAACAATGAGATTTATCTATTTAATTTTGGCAAATGGTAGTCCCTTTATTTTAAATTAAGTTCTTATTACGTAACCACTCATCCTTCCCTAACTGAATCTATAGTAATGCAACATAAAAACATATTTGATATACGTGGTCGTCCAATACTAACGGTTCTCATGTTCACAGAGGGCAGTTTCGTCATTATCAGTTCATTTAAACAAATAGATATTCAGTTTCATTTTAACTAATTATTATTCATCGCATATACAATTTCCTGTTTAATTGTATCTGGAAGTGTTTCTGTCTCTGGTGTATGAGTCAGTTAGCTTTACATAATTGATAACCTGTCTGGGTAAGTCCAGTACATACATTTAGTGTACATCTCGTAAATTCAATAGAGTCAGTACTGTTATTTACTTTGGGAAATTGTATTAAAGGAAATTACCAATGCCCATTTTTGGATCGACCTCTCAATATAAAAAGAGAAATAATATATAAGTATTCAATGAGTTTGCTTACAGGAAAATGTGTAAACATGATTAATCAGATTCACCTTAAATTACTACAGTTTACAAAATACAAAACAAAGAGGAGAAAAAGAGAACAAAAGGCATTGATAAAATTTTGTCTGTGGGTGTTAGTACGAGTCTATCTGACGTGGCTCTACTGTTTGTATGATCATAACACATAGGCACTGCTTGACATTACACTGACACTATCGATGCTAGTTTATTTACAGGAGGGCATTGTAGTCTGTGTGTGTGAGATATGGCATAAACTGACGCGCGTCCCTGGCCTGAATTCACTCTAGTACCTTGGCAATAGGGTCCATGGGCACTCCGCTTTCTCGTCGATTATCACTGATCGTTGAGGTACAGTGACGTAGGGGGATGGTGTGTCTGTTTTTTTCACCGAGACAGATAACTGGTCGATAGGAAGGTACACCGGTTTTTTTGTGGTGCATGTAGTGGGTATAAGGAAACCTATAGTTCTTCTTCGTTGTCTAAGAGTATGTGTAGCTGTCCCTATTTCAATCTTCATGTATTTCTTCTTTGGCCTTTAGTTTTTGTGTTCCTAATCTTCTTGCTTCATGATCTTCTTTCTCTTGTAAACTTTTGTAATCAGGTATGTGGGTAATATTACTATGAGGATTGGGTTAGGTCTCTTGCTTGGAAATCCGAGCCTCGGTTCCCATTGGATGGTGTCGGAAGACACGAAACTATTGTATTCACGACGTAGAAGTCACTCGTTAAGTAGTAATTTTGCTACAATGGTAGCGATAATGTTTTCTTTATCAATACACAAATGTCGTCTATGAAAGGCCTGCGCTCGGTTGCTGTGATCCTATCAGTTATCTGCCATGTCATCTGCTGTCGATGTCTTATTGAACATGCCGCCACTTTGTAAGTCGCTAGGGCGCTTGCTGTGCGGGCCCATTGATACCCGGAAAGCAGCGGCCAGTGTCCGCTGTCCCATTATCTTTTGTGCGTGCAGTCCTCGCCAACAGTGGTTTTCCCTACTGCGTCCGCCAGCAGTTCAGCCACCCCGGCGCCTGTCTCCTCCTCGTGAGCAGCTCGTCATACTCGTTCCGGTTCTCTGAATACCTGCACCCACTAAAGTACACAGTCTCAATCATCAATACCTGTACATGGAATTTAACACATACATAAACATCTTACATACTTAGAATGACTTTCTAAGATGGTCAGCAGTGACCCCTTTTCAGCAAATATTATAATTTCTAATTTTATCCTATTCCAGTTTGATGGTTACATGTATTCTATGAAGCTCTCGCTTTACATTTAAACTTGCTTACGTGGGAGAATATTTTCATTAGTACAGCCGGCCGAAGTGGCCGTGCGGTTAAAGGCACTGCAGCCTGGAACCGCGAGACCGCTACGGTCGCAGGTTCGAATCCTGCCTCGGGCATGGATGTTTGTGATGTCCTTAGGTTAGTTAGGTTTAACTAGTTCTAAGTTCTAGGGGACTAATGACCTCAGCAGTTGAGTCCCATAGTGCTCAGAGCCATTTGAACCATTAGTACATTTTGTGCAGTCCAACATCAAGGTCTATGACATGAGTTAGACGTTTTCTACACTTTTTGTTAAAACTATACAACTAAAAAGCTAAATAATTCACAAACGCACTGGCCAGCATGTCTACTCTAATTTTATTCATACAACAAAAAAAACTCCCTGTTTTTATCATCTCAGAAGCCTTCTTCTAAGCCGATGTTCTATGGTTGCGGAAGGTGTGTAGCTTTCCCTGTTAACATAAGAACAGAATGCACCACAGCGCAAAGATTAGTCATTTCTTTCTCTGTTGGAAATTTAGTTTTTTCTTGTTGAGATCACCGCTGGTTGCGTCTTTGTTTGGTACCTGTAGACAGATGAATCGTTTGTGTGATATTGTGATCACTGCTCACTATCACAGGTACTATAATGCGATCTTATAATTAACCCATTTTTTCAAGCGACAAGCTTCGGAATTTCTTGTGCCTACATTTGGCGTGTTCCCTACTTGTATTTAATCTTATGTGATCGAGTAACTGTACTTGACATTATGATGTCAAATTCCCTCACATTTTTCTCAGATATTAGTGCGTTCATACGCCATAGCGTAGATCAGTCCACCCTTATACATTTTATCACTAACAAACATAAAAGAATTCCCCCTCTATAATCTTGCGTTGCGCTCTCGCGAACTATATGCAGAGCTGGCCACCCAATTGACCTCTTATCATTATAAATACATCACACGTCCCTCTTTATTTTGCGGTGCGCTTTTGCGAACTTTACGCAAAGCAGACCACCAGTTCATCAACATAAACACTTCGACATAACACAGCAGGCATACCCATTTGTTTCCATAAATAATGTCTATCAAATCACTCACTGGTGGCATTGTATTCACACAAATTAAATATTCTGTACAGTTAGTCGTTCCGAAAGCTGTCGCCCCCATTTATACAGGTGATTCTGTTATTGCACACCCAGATGACTAGAATATGTTTAAATAGATATAGCTTTTCATGACTAAACTCATTAGTATCGTTCTGTCCGTTTCAGGTACAGACCAGATGAAATCATTAACAGGTCCTTCATATGCTGGTGTCATATCTATCGTTCATTTCCCACAGCTTAATACTAATCATTTTATACTAGAATTATTATATCTGCTTACTCTAGACTTAGCAATAATTTACATAATGTACATCTCATTCTCCGTTTGTCCGTTTTCCGTTCCTTGTTTTACTCTACGAAGCACTTGATATGGCTTACATGGTGTAAACCAAGTGACTGCCCTGTTTTGATGGACTCCAGTTCCACTGCGTTCACATGTGCCAATCGCCTAATCCTTACAGGCCCGTCATAGACATCGAAGAATTTGTGGGAAAGTCTCTTTTGTTTGTTGGACAAACGGTGAGATTTTACTAACACTCGCTGCCCAACAACAAATTCACCCTCATTTGACTTTGTATCTGCTCGCTTCTTACGTTTTTCTCCTGCCATGCAAATTTTACGTAGCGCCTCTGCTACGAGGACTCCATGTTGTTGTCGTTTCCTGGGCGGGAAATGGACTAGTTCCTTTATACTATCTGGAGCCGGCCTATTCTTTAATACAGAGATTGGTGGTAACAATGTGGTGCTATGAGGAAGTTCATTAATAACATCCTGAAAATCTTTCAGGAAGACATCCCACGTTGCATGTCTTTTGCCACAATACAGTCGTCACAGGTTTCCTAGGTCCTTCATCGTTTTCTCTGCGGGGTTCCAAGTGGGTTTAAAACATGAGATGAACACGGGCTTTATTTTGTGCCTCCGTAGCATTCTCTTCCAAATCTCTGATTTGTATTGCGGGCCGTTGTCAGAAAGAACTACATCAACCGTCCCGACCTGGGTCAAGAAGTCTTTGCAGAACGCCTTGCTTACCGTGAGGGCTGTGGCTCTCCGTAGTGGTGTCAGGGTAACGAACTTAGACGTTAGTTCTAACACTACCAGGATATACTTTGTAAAAGGTCCGAGCAGATGTAATTTCGATGTATTGCTCATGCGCTGCCTGCGATATGCAAAGTATAAGAAAATCTCTGACCAGAGAGCAGTGTTGACTGCAGTAGTAACTGTGTAGCTGTAGCAGTAGGTTGTTGCTAGTCTGGAGTCTGCTCTGGTCTGTTATGGTGTCCCGTGTTGGCTGGCCTGGTCGCGGTGCAGCGATGTCGGAGCCTCAGTATTATTGTATAAGGTAAAAAGCAGCCTCGCGCATATGTAGTAATGTTATCTCAAGTCGCATGTAAATGTTTTAAAACTCTCGTAATAATAATCTTCCTCATAAAAAGTAACTTTTAACAACCATTCATTCCAATTTAAAGAATTTACTAATTTCACCCATCCATGATCATCCCGATTATTGCCATAGAAAAATCAGTTGCTTCCTTTCATAAATAACAGATAGGACGGCCAGCATTGCACAGAGCTGTGCCGGAAAAATTTATTGTAAGAGCAGATATATCCGGCGACTTCATTGAGGTAAGAATTTTTCCTTTTTTTATTCAGAATGATCTTTCAGAGCCATGACGCAACACTGCTGTCGTCCAAAATTTACCAGGTTAAATTCAAAGTGAATTATTGAAAAGTCGTAAGTAAGCGACAATTTAATTGAGAGGTTAGTTACATTGTTTTATTACCAGCTTACTGAATTCATTTTTTTATTGGGACATTACACTGAATGTGAACACCATAATTATAATTTTTACTGTTGAGAGGTTTAGGAATTTTTCTGTTTTGAGGTTACGCTAAATGTGAATGAATTTTGAGCTTAGATTAAATCAGAAAGAATTTTGTGTGGAGGTTCAAATGGTTCAAATGGCTCTGAGCACTATGGGACTCAACATCTGTGGTCATCAGTCCCCTAGAACTTAGAACTACTTAAACCTAACTAACCTAAGGACGTCACACACATCCATGCCCGAGGCAGGATTCGAACCTACAACCATAGCAGTCGCGCGGTTCCTGACTGAGCGCCTAGAACCGCTAGACCTGGAGGTTAATGTGAAAAGAAATTTTGTGGGGAGGTTACAAATCAGAAAGAATTTTGTGGGCAGGTTACACTGAATGACGATATTTATTTATATTAATGATTTTAAATTATTGTGGGGAGGTTACAAACTATATCCCCTTGGTGTTGCCGGCAAAGGACCCATTAAATCAGTGGCCGCAATATGGCGCAGTTTCTTGGGTATGATTGGGTACATCGGGGCTTGCAGTGCTACTGTTGTCGTCTTTGCCTTGTGACACCTTTTGCAGACGGCCAACACCGTTCTTATTCTCCTCTCCATGTTTTTAAAGTGACATATCCCTTTTAATTTTAGAAAACATTTACGAGCACCAAAGTGTGCATAACTTAAGTGACTTCTTCTGGCACACACACTATCCATAGTGACTCATCCATATTCGTTCTATAGAAGAGAATGCCCTTTCTAAGGAGGTAGTGTTGGCGTATATTTGCCTGTGTACGATCCTTCCATTTCTGTTTTATCTCCAAGAGTGTGGGATCGTTGTCCTGTTCCGTCATGATATTCTGCATAGTGATGGTAATGAAATTCTCGAACGCCACCTTTCGGAGGTAAAACAACGAAAAATATTCGTGTTCTAGCTCCTCTGCTGCCTGTTCAGTTATACCTATCGGTGAACGCGACAACGCGTCGGCAATAACATTGGTGTACCCTGGTACGTGTACTGTCGTGAACTCGTATTCCTGTAATGCGGTAATCCATCGAGCCAGTCTTCCATGCGTGAGTTTGGCAGTCAGCAGGAACTCAAGTGTCTTGTGATCGGTATATACCTTTGTTTTTCTGTCAAAAAGGAAATATCTGAATTTTTGAAAACCCCAAACTATGGCTAGGGCTTCCAGTTCCGTCACTGAATAGTTGCGTTAACCCTTCGTCAAAACTCTACTCCCAAACGCGATTGTTTTGTGTACCTGTTTTCCGTCCTGCTCGTACTCCTGAAATATCATCACCCCTAATCCAGTCTTCGCACTATCCGTCGCCATGCAAAATTCCTGCGACAAATCCGGGTGTGACAGTATGGGAGCCGTAACAAGTGCTGATTTGAGCGCCCGAAACTCCCTGTCCGCATTCTCGTCCCATACCCATGGTGTCTTCTTACTCGTTAACTGACAGAGGCGAGGCGTCGCTAAGGAGCTTACATAAACAAATTTCTTGTAGAAATTGCTTATTCCGAGGAATCCCCTCAGTTGCTTCCTCGTTTTTGGAGTGGCTAATTCGGCTATAGCCGCCAGGCTTTCGGGATCAGGAGAGATACCTTTACTATTTACAATGTGACCCAGAAAGTGCACCTGACTGCTTCCAAAACATGATTTTCTGATGTTTGCCGTTACCCCATGTTGCTTCAGTCTGCCCAGCATGTCCCCCAGTAGCGCGTTATGTCGTTCCCATGTGCTCTCAGCTATGAGGATGTCGTCGACGTAACAAGTGATCCTTTCTTTTAGGTTGTCACTTGATATACTACTAAAGCCTCTAATGAATGCGGCTGACGAGATACTTAAACCGAATGGCAACCTGCAGAATTGGAAGCACTGTCCAAATACAATGAATGCAGCGTACTTATGGCACGCTGGATCCAGCTCAATTTGCCAGAAGCTAGACTTCATATCTAATGAGGTGAATACAGTGATCCCGTGGAACTTCTGGAGTAGTTCCTCTAATCGTTCAGGTCTGTCCGTTTCCGGGACAATAATTGTATTGATCTGACGCGAATCTAATGCAAGCCGGTTTCCTCCATCCTTCTTCTCGCCTACTCTTAAAGGACTGTTGTACTCTGATGTTGCCAGTTCAATGACTCCATCATCCCTCATTTTTTGTAATTCTGACAAAACTCTGTCTCGGTATGCCCAAGGTATGATGTTGGGTGGGACACGGAAATGTCTATGTTTCCTGACATTGAATTTGTATCGGTATCCTTTTATTGTACCGGTCTTGGGTAGAAAGACTTCTGCATTACTGTGCAGCGTCACTTCTAACTCTTGTTTCGACCTAGGAGGTATGTTCGTTAATGCCTGCATTTTAGTGTCTATTTCCTGATGAATTTCCCGTAGATCTTCTCTCTCTGTCATGCAAGGTTCTTTACTGTTTATCTTTTCCTGGGGAACACTGCCGTTTTCGGCCTGTCGTTCAGTAAACTGTAACCTTCGGCAGTTTGTCGGGATTTGCGCCTTTATGGCTTCCTCGTCAAACCTGATTGTGATTCTTTCTTTCTCTCCTATAGTAAGTTCGCCTCTTCCCAAATCTATTATTGCCTTTTGGGCGGAGAGAAAATCAACCCCTATTATGATGTCTGAAGTTAATTTGGGAATGACAAACAGATTTGCTGTGAATTTGTGCCCTTGGCAGTCAAAGTCAATTTGCGTCTGTTGCGAAATTTCAGTGCCTTTCCCCATTAGCGCGCTCCTCACTTTCGATTTCCTTACTGCAAGCGTTGGTGGATTTACGGAGTCTCTACAGTCATTATATAGAGAGTCAGATATTGCTGACAGCTCGCTTCCACTGTCTATTATCGCCGTGCAGTTGATCTCGCCTATCTTTATTTTTACCAGAGGGTATATTTCTGCCGTACATTTCGTATCCTTTTCTTCTAACAGTAGTTTACCCATATCTTCGTGTTCTAGCATGTTCATTTGACCATATCCGATATTGTTTTCAGGCTGTCTTTGTGTCGTGCCCGACCTGTGGCCTAGTCAATTATCATTGTTTACTTCGATCGCTCGTACGCATCCCGGATTTGGTGGCCGAATTTCAACTTCATGCCTGTTTTCGGTGCGTCCGTTTCCTTGCCAATTCTGATACGTCTGCGTTCGGTTGTGGTTTCTGTTGTTGCTCCACTGTCCGCTATTCCTCCTCCACGTGTTTGCTCTCTGATCATTATGCTGCCTGTTATTTCGATTGTTTGTCCAATTGGGATTGTTCCCTGTCTGATTTTCACGTTGGAAGTTTCGCTGAGGCGATCTACGATCATCCTTGAGCCAGCCCTGTCCTCTACCGTTTTCGTTCTGGTCTTCCCAATTAGCCCTTTGTGTGTCCTTTTGCACTTTCCTTTCTCTGTTTTGCTGCTCATTAAAAGCGAAATCGAGTTCCCTTAACGTGCCTTTAAATATCTCGATGTTGTCGCCGCACCTACCAGCTAGGGTTTGTTGATACGCGATCGGTAATTTCATGTAGCATAATCTGATTATTTCTGCTTGGCTACAATGTTGGTGTAAGTATTGGTTTCGTTTGGTCATGTTTCCGAAATATTTGACGGGGCTGCGGAAACCTGAACTTTCAAAATTTCGGGTCATCATGGGTTCTTGTTTAATTCTGTCTTGCGTTTCTTTCGACCAATACTTGTTGAGGAACGCAGTACGGAATTCTTCACAGGTATTGCAAATTCTCGCAATGTTTCGCATCCACTCTGCGGTGGCGCCTTCCATATGTGAACAGACAAAGTCTAGCTGATATCGGAGCGGCCAATGCGGTGGTAAACTTAGGTCAAATTGCCCGATGTATGTTTTCGGGTGCAACAGATTACCGTCGTCTTTGTAGTGCTGGAACCGCCGGACCGATATAAAGTGCTTAAAATCGAAGTCGTCTTCTGTCTTCGGTATCTCACGTCCTTCTTGTCTTCCTTCCTGTTCACTGTACCGCCAGTTTTCGTTCCTCATTGGAACGGCATATTCGGAATTATACAGTTGATGTGCGGTGGTTCGGGTTAACGGACTGCAATTACTTGAGTCGACCGTAATGTTGCTATTCGCACAGTTGTTGATTAGTGGGGCAGGTGGATTCAAAGGATTTGTCCGTTCTATGCCACCGTTGGCCATATTAAATTCCCTCTCCGTGTTCCCATGGTGGATTACATTAATTTGTGGTCCGCTATTCGCCGTTTGAGTGTGACTGGTTGGCAGTGAAATTGCTCCTGTTCTCGTCGTTCCCTCCATACTTGAGGGGCTGTTACTTCGGTCTTCTATAGTCTCTGCATTTTTGCTCAGTGACTTTATTTCCCCTGCTAGCCGCTCCATTTCTTTAGTCACGTCTATTTTTAGTTGTTCGAGCTCGTCATTCGGTGCTCCGTTCTGAGGTGCGTCTTTGGTACGTAATTGTGTTTCTTCGACCTTCTTTATCCGGTTCTGGAGTTTGTGTATCGCTCCCTTTCACACTTTCGCGGTTTGCAATGCTTCTTCTTTGGTTGCACGAGCCATGCGCTTCGCGCCTTTTGCTATTAATTTCGCTTCGTTTGCCGTTCTTTTAATTTCCGCTACCTCACGTACCAATGTGGCTTGTAACGCAGCTACATCGTCTTTCATGTCTTTCGTTTCCGTCTTAATCACATTAATATCCATACTAACGTAATCTATCCGGCTGTGAATTCGCTTGATTTCGTTTTTTATACTAGTCTGAATTCCGTTAATTTCCGTTTTGATACTATTTTGGATTTCTGTCTTGTTACTTTGCATTTCGTTACCCATATTTTTAAGAAACGCGAGTGTGTTTGCCATTCTTACCGCGTCACCACCTTGCACGTTATTTGACACAACCAGTTCTGAACAAGCGCGACATACCGGTAACTGTGTTCTATCAACCTCTTCTTGCCTGCTGTACCTACTACACTCCTGGAAATGGAAAAAAGAACACATTGACACCGGTGTGTCAGACCCACCATACTTGGTCCGGACACTGCGAGAGGGCTGTACAAGCAATGATCACACGCACGGCACAGCGGACACACCAGGAACCGCGGTGTTGGCCGTCGAATGGCGCTAGCTGCGCAGCATTTGTGCACCGCCGCCGTCAGTGTCAGCCAGTTTGCCGTGGCATACGGAGCTCCATCGCAGTCTTTAACACTGGTAGCATGCCGCGACAGCGTGGACGTGAACCGTATGTGCAGTTGACGGACTTTGAGCGAGGGCGTATAGTGGGCATGCGGGAGGCCGGGTGGACGTACCGCCGAATTGCTCAACACGTGGGGCGTGAGGTCTCCACAGTACATCGATGTTGTCGCCAGTAGTCGGCGGAAGGTGCACGTGCCCGTCGACCTGGGACCGGACCGCAGCGACGCACGGATGCACGCCAAGACCGTAGGATCCTACGCAGTGCCGTAGGGGACCGCACCGCCACTTCCCAGCAAATTAGGGACACTGTTGCTCCTGGGGTATCGGCGAGGACCATTCGCAACCGTCTCCATGAAGCTGGGCTACGGTCCCACACACCGTTAGGCCGTCTTCCGCTCACGCTCCCCTGAAGCTGGGCTACGGTCCCGCACACCGTTAGGCCGTCTTCCGCTCACGCCCCAACATCGTGCAGCCCGCCTCCAGTGGTGTCGCGACAGGCGTGAATGGAGGGACGAATGGAGACGTGTCGTCTTCAGCGATGAGAGTCGCTTCTGCCTTGGTGCCAATGATAGTCGTATGCGTGTTTGGCGCCGTGCAGGTGAGCGCCACAGTCAGGACTGTATACGACCGAGGCACACAGGGCCAACACCCGGCATCATGGTGCGGGGAGCGATCTCCTACACTGGCCGTACACCACTGGTGATCGTCGAGGGGACACTGAATAGTGCACGGTACATCCAAACCGTCATCGAACCCATCGTTCTACCATTCCTAGACCGGCAAGGGAACTTGCTGTTCCAACAGGACAATGCACGTCCGCATGTATCCCGTGCCACCCAACGTGCTCTAGAAGGTGTAAGTCAACTACCCTGGCCAGCAAGATCTCCGGATCTGTCCCCCATTGAGCATGTTTGGGACTGGATGAAGCGTCTGCACGTCTGCACGTCCAGCACGAACGCTGGTCCAACTGAGGCGCCAGGTGGAAATGGCATGGCAAGCCGTTCCACAGGACTACATCCAGCATCTCTACGATCGTCTCCATGGGAGAATAGTAGCCTGCATTGCTGCGAAAGGTGGATATACACTGTACTAGTGCCGACATTGTGCATGCTCTGTTGCCTGTGTCTATGTGCCTGTGGTTCTGTCAGTGTGATCATGTGATGTATCTGACCCCAGGAATGTGTCAATAAAGTTTCCCCTTCCTGCGACAATGAATTCACGGTGTTCTTATTTCAATTTCCAGGAGTGTATAACCTGATGCGTGGCTGCGTGCTGACGCATATGATTGTGGTCGGTCGTAGTAATTACTGTCGCTTTTGTGTTCACGTGGGCTAACTACACCGTAGTTTCTGATAGTAACAACTGCATCTACGTGTTCTCCAAGATCTTCCTCGCTATCAGATTCTCGTCCCCTGGCTTGGCTGAGTCTATGTTCCTCCAGAAACTCCCTGTGATCCGCGTTCACCTCATCAGTAACCTGCGCACCTAACATTCTCAATTCTGTCTCGTCCCATCGATTCTCGTTACTCCTATTTCTTCCCGCCATTTCACTATTGATTTTGTCTATTGTATCTACTTTTTTCTGTAACCGAGCTTTAGCTCTTGTTAGCATGAGGCGTAGGCTTACTCACTATTATCCCGCACACAAATAATAACTAAATTGTCACACGCACACCTACAAGAAATAACATAGTAATCACTTAATTTTCTTACACAACGTCGTGATTGCGCAGTGCACATACGAACACATATATAAAACACTTCTTACGGCTCCAACCATCGAGCAGACGCTCAAACAAGTCACTATTTCAAACAATTGAAAACACTGGAACCAACGAGCAGACGCTCAAGCGCAGCAGTAATTCTACAAACTATTCTAAGACACTGAAGCCAGCGAGCAGACGCTAAAGCGCGGCAACAAATGCAATTCTTATTAAACTAGCATTTATAGCGCGTGGTTCTATGCAACTACGCATAATTTATTCAATCAAGCTGAGATCACGATTAATATGTAAGTAATTATTTACTGAAACTTCAAATTGCTATCTCTTCGAATTTTTGCTGACTGTCTTTCAGGATTCTCAGATACTTATCGTGGCAGGGTAAGCTACCGCTTCTGTTTTGCTCTTTTCTGCTGATGCTTACGCCTGAGGGCCAAACGTATAAGTGAAAAAATTTGCACAACGGATTTTATAACGCTAATTTGTCGCCCTGACACTTATACGCTCTCCAGAAGGGTAAGCTTATCCTTTGCTCTATATGTGACGTTAACTAGTCGTATGAAAATATGATTAGTTTCTAACCATATCCTCAGTATACGCTAGAATATTCAGATGTGCTGACCTACAAACACTGTCTCCACCAGGTGGTTGCAAACATGAAATACACAAATAAGGACATAATAAAATGACAAAGGAAAGTACTAGCTATAAAATGATACACTCAGTAGTGTTAAATTCTTTACTGTTCTGCAATTCACTCTATTCAAGATTACACTGTACGAGTAACGTTATAGTTCTGCCTATTCACATTTGGTAATCGCTCTATCTGACACTGTCCTGTGATATATAATCGCGGTCGTTAATTCAAGCGCGGAATACTGACATCAGCTATGGCAATTGCAATTATATTTAGAACTACACTCGCGACTAGCAACGTGAAGCCTAAGCATAGAACGAAAAAGACACGTGATCAGCAATTTACTTTACTTCCCTCCCATGACCACTACAGTTATCTGACGCTTATCGCTGCAAAGGTTCTCGGCTCAGCGAGATAACATAAATTCTACTTCACCAAAAGCTTCTGTGGGCACCTCCACGGCTGCCGTGGAACACCAGACGATCCTCAGGCTCTCGCTACAAGTACTCTGTCCCAGTAACGAGATCGCACACCTCGCCAGGACCAACCTCTCTCCTCGACGCTCCAGGAACAAGTGTTTCTCAGTCGCTACGCTTTTTTGTAGCTTCTGTTCTTTTTTCTTCCCCCTTTTAATGTGTGTGGCCAATCATGTTGCTGGAAGGCGTTCGTTTCCGAGCGCCGACCAATCTCATTTTTGCAACCGACCGAAGCTTCTAGAAGCTTCCAGACTGTTACAGAAGCTTCCGCTCCGGCCGTTGGCAAAACCACCTACACGCCGCCACGCGTTTTGTGAGCGAGCCCCTGTGTCTTCTCCTTGTCCTCGGCCACGTGGCTCCCGCTAAACCGCGGTCCACCCGCCTGGGGTTTCCAGAGTAGATTACGGGCGCTGTTGTCTTCAGCTCTCAGGCCTGCCTGCCACGCTTGTGTCTTTCCCGTTCTCCTGCCAGCCTCCCGTCTCCGTCCGCTTCACTATCGCTCAACGTGCAGATATTCTGCTACAAATTAAGATTCCTAGCCGATGTCAGTATCGTTAATGGTTTCTTGTCTCGATGTTTATACTACCGGAGTGGTAGTTGTAATGTCGCTCAAAATGATGCCACCTTACAACCTTATATGATACTATTGGGCATTTATTTTGGTAGCTATTCTGCTACACAATCTGTAACTTCTCATCTGCAAACAGCAAAATGTAATTTTTTTGTTTTTCTGTTTATTACTCATTTACAAACTGAGATGAGTATATATCACGTTTTTCGTGTGTAACTTACGGTTTTAATATTGTGGCGCTTTCTCATGTTGTTGGCGAAGTGAATAGGCCGATTTCATAACCTATGGTCGCTTCACACTGCACTTTCGCCGATTTTTCAAAACATAGGCAGAGTTTCCGCCGCCATTACGTGTTGTTGTGGGTATGTAGTATTCTCTTGTTTCGTAGTGCTTTTGGCTGGGTGATGCGCGCGAGTTTGAAGTGTATTTGCCATCTGTGGTGTTTGGTTGTTTGAGTGTGTGTGTGTGTGTGTGTGTGTGTCTGTGTGTGTTCAGGACTGGGGCACAGAGAGAGACAGAGAGAGAGAGAGAGATAGAGAGGGAGAGAAGGGGAAAGACTTTTTTTCCTCATGAGTAGTTTTAGAGTGGGTTTTATTTGCATAGTTCTATTGTGACAAAGAGGGTTTTATTGCGCAGTAATGTGTATTCATTGAGCACTTTCTTTCCTTGGGCTATTGATGTTTGGATGTAATAGTTTTCTTCCATAGTTAATTTTTGGTATAAGTTGCTACTAGTTTTAAGGGTGTCTAAGTCAGTTTCAATGTTTGTTGGGTGGTGATTGTGTGCTATCAGATGGATTGCAAATGTTGAGTGCAAGGTATTGCTTTTCAATGTTCTGAGGTGTTCTGTGTACCTGGTTCTGAAATCCCTTCATGTTTGGCCCACGTATACAAATTGACAGCAGTTGGATGTATGTTGGTATATACCGGACTAGCTGTATTTGTCAGTGTTGGTGGTATTTCTTCCAAGTCTGATTTGTATTATGTTGTTGGTACTGTATGCTATGATGAGTCCTTGTTTCCTTAGTACACGACCCACCCTGTGTGTGACTTTGTTGTTGTAAGTCATTATGTGCCATTTGTTGGTTTCTGTCTGCTGATTTGTTGTGGGCTGTGTTGTGTCTGTTTTTGTGTGTGTTTCATGGTTATGTGTTGTTTGTTTTTGTATTTTGTAGTTTATCTTTTCTACTCTCTTTGCATCATATCCATTCTCCTGTGGAGTTTGTTTTATTGTCTTCAGTTCTTGTGTGTAATCGTGTTTGTTCATGGGTATTTTGTTCAGTCTGTGTAGTAGATATCTGAAGCTGGCTTCTTTGTGCGTTGTGGGGTGATTGGATTGCTTACGAAAAATGGTGCTGGTGCTTGTGGGTTTTCTGTAGATTGTGGATTCATGATTGTTGTTTCTTTTCTTATGGTGAGATCTAAGAGATTAAGATTTCAAGTTTTGCGTTCCAATGGTGAAATGTATTTGTGGGTGGATGGAGTTTATGTTGTTATGAATTTCTTTTATGCAAGTCTGTGCTTCATCTATTAAGCAAATTACGTCATCTACATATCTGTACCAATACATTCATTTTCACTCTTTGCCGGCCGCGGTGGTCTTGCGGTTCTAGGCGCGCAGTCCGGAACGTGCGACTGCTACGGTCGCAAGTTCGAATCCTGCCTCGGGCATGGATGTGTGTGATGTCCTTAGGTTAGTTAGGTTTAAGTAGTTCTAAGTTCTAGGGGACTGATAACCACAGCAGTTGAGTCCCATAGTGCTCAGAGCCATTTTCACTCTTTTGGTATTACTATTTTGCAAAGATTTGTTTTTCTATCTGATTGACGAAAATGTCAGGTAGAAGGCCACTGATTAGGGATCCCACAGGTAGTCCATCTTGTTGAGAGTAAAATCTGTTGTTGAATGTGAAGTAGTATTGCTCTGTGATGAGCCAGAGGATGGCTGATATTTCTTGTATATTTGTTGTGGGTATGTTTCCTTGTAGTTGGAGGTTTCTTTCTATGATGCTGATGGTTTTTTCAGTTGGAATGTATGTGTACATGGAAATTATGTCAAATGAAATTAATGTTGCTGTGTTTGGTATGTTTTCATTTCTTATTTTTGCTATTAAGTCACTTGAGTTCTTTAGACTTCTGTTTTCAGTGTATTTGTATACTGTCTGTAGCAGAATGTGTGTGTTTGACTAAGTAGTGTGTTGGTGCTTTGGTAAAGTTTATCAATGGACGTAACGGCATTCCAGGTTTGTGAACTTCAGGCAATGATTTTAGGGTGGGGACCTTGGGATTTTTCTGTAGCATTCTTTTAATCTGTGTTTCTGTAAAAGTTGTTTCTATGTTTTTCAGGGTTTTCGGTAACTTACTAGACCACAGATGCCAAAAACACTTCAAACTCGCGCGCCTCACCCAGCTAAACGCGCTACGAAACAAATGAATACTACATAGCCACAACAACACGTAATGGCGGCGAAAACTCTGCCTATGTTTTGAAAAATTGGAGAGTGCAGTGTCAAGAGACCATAGGTCACGAAATCGGCCTATTCACTTCGCCAACAACATATGAGAAAGCACCACAATATTAACACCGTAAGTTACACACGAAAAACGTGGTATATACTCATTTCCATTTGCAAATGCGTAATAAACAGAAAAATAAAAAATTACGTTTTGCTATTTGCAGATGAGAAGTTGTAGATTGTGTAGCAGAATAGCTACCAAAATAAATGTCCAATAGTACCATATAAGGTGTGTAAACTAATGCATACACCCACTCTTTTTGCCAATTAGCTATAAACAGAACTCTGACGTAATGTTATAAATAACACATAGTGCATCAGGTCGTTAATAAATATCTCAACTGTTAACTATGAACAAATGATGTGTAATATTTTACAACAATTATTCATTCACAATTGTAAGTATTATGTACCAAAAGTTTCGCTAATTGTTAATATGTAACAACAATTTTACAGTTATAAAATAAAAAATAACCCACTGAAGAAAGAACAAAATGTGACAAAACGTAAGAAAGGTGACTTGCATAAGGCGGAATTCCTCTTCCCTTGTCGTAGCAAGCATGGACATAACAAGAAGAACTGCAACACCACAAGATGTAGAAACACGCCTACCAACTTTCGTTTATGTCGCTCAACTCGTTCTTGGTGTCGCGATTTTTTTTTCCATCAGTATGTTTCGAAATTTCTGTTTTATTTTTACATTAATAGTAACATTCTTTATATTTTATCATGGTTATTGAATATGTACCATCTGTTTAGAGTTTCCAGATAAGAGGTCTAACTTTTATGGCAGATGACAATAAGCTGAACTGAAATGAATTGTTTTTGGCTCCCTCACGTGGCCAGTGTCTTTCATTTCAACACAGAAGGATCCAGTTTCTCCTAAGTGTCTATGTACAGATACAAAATTATTATGGTGTAGCTGCCATTGCAATAGGAACAGCTCAGAATAGCGTCGTTTACCTAGTCATTGAATGGATTCAGTGATCCCATACTCGATTCACTTATCAGTGTACTTCGCAACAGTAAAGCTACACGTACTTCTGCATATCACTGTCAACATAAAGTAACACTGCCAGAAAGAACCAACCCAATATGGAACCGACTGGTATTGAGTACAGTAGAACAAGGACTAAATTGAACATTATTGTTGTCAACAGCAAGTTGTTGATGTCACTGTTTAAGGGGTTAAGGAGACTAAACGTCTGTGGTCATCAGTACCGTATTCACTCCCCAGGATGGAACCAGTGTATCCCATCTCTCTGTGTCTAGAGTAAATTCTATGTGCATCTGCGAGAAAGTGATCTAAATGCTTGTGTAGCGTGTATTTGAGGTGGGACGTGGGTTCCATCCCGGCATTCACTTATTCAGAAGTGGAAAACCACATAAAACCAGTACCAGGCTGGCCGGCGCACTGGCCCTCGTCATAAATTCGTTGAGCCGGGTCGAACGGGATCCGGCATACCTCCCTGTCCCGCAGTCAAAAGCAAGTATCGTGAGTAAATGGAACAAGTTTGTTTTCAAACAAGAAATATTTGTTATCCCTTTAAAAAGCACAGCGATCACATTGGAGCCCTGTAGGTGGTGTAGAATTTATACCAGGTGGTAATGTACCTCCACTGCTGACGGAAGTCACGGCCGTGTGGTAGTATTTGTATGCCAGTCTGTTACAAGGAATCAGCGCAAGAAGACAGACTGACTTAACAGAACAGTACAAAAGCGCTATCGTGTTTGGACGTGCCCCCTATGTGACTGAAGCCGACAGAGTTGTTGTATCAACGCAGACTATCCGTCGTTTCTATAAAAATTGACGTCCACCTTATAACCATCAAAACACGGCGTAAGATCAGTGCCCGTAAAAAAATCCTAACCGACCTTAAAAAGACGCTAACCGCACCTTGCCGGAAGCAATCGGTTTCAAACCCGACTGGAATGGCTGCTGTCAGGCAATGTATGTCAGTCTCAAACAGTTTCAGAGCGAAAATTGCTAAAACAAACAATGTATGCAGTGGACATTTGTGCCGGGTACCTCGCACAACGCCGTTGTTCACATCGGCACATAAAGTTTCAAGGGACCAAACAACACAGAAACTGGACAGCTGATTGGAGGCGTTTAGTGTGTGGCCACTTCTCCTGATTGTCAAATGATGCAAGGCGTTTAGTGCCCTGACATCCCAATGACGTGTTTAATCTGCAGTGCGTGGAGGGTGCAGCTTATGCCGGAGGTAGTTGTGTGATGTTTTGGGGATGTTTCTTTAAAAATTCTTGGCAAGGAAGGGTTTCCATTTCTTCCACATGTTCATGATGAATCCCGTCTTCGTAGCCCACGTCAACATTCGGCTGCTCGATCCGCACGGTACGTTCTAGTCAGTCGCTAGTATATGACACGGATCAGACGGCTCGTAATAAACGGTTGATTCGCCACTTAGCACGTATTGCGGACTGATGGACACGGATGAACGTCGTTAACTATTTGGAAAGGTGATGGAAATGTGGACTCTGACGCGTCGTATCACAGCCTTCTTAGCAGTACCACTTACACAGAGGTCACCCCCGCGGTAATTCTTTACACAGATGTGACATACTTCCCCGAAAAGCTACCAATACGATCAATTGGATCGCAGTGATGGCGGTGAATTGCACATATGACGACAATGGAAAGGACGTGCTGCAATTCTGGATGTACATACGCGAACAATAAGAGAAGATACAGAGCCGAACAAAATACGGAACACATTATGTCAATTTCTTAAGAAGAGTATTCATGGATCCTCCCAACAGCTGGGACGTCCCAGTTCTGAGAAGTTTTACTGCGCAGTTAGTTTCGATTGGGTATACGAACGAACCCTTACGGATTGTGGATTCTGAGAAACCGATTGGCCCTCTACTGTTCGAGAGTTAGAGATTCGGATGTTCTTTTTATTTGGCATAATATCGTAAGAGAGTTATTTTGATTTATTGCGGGAATGCTCACCTGACTATTTTCTTTTATGGCATTTTGTAATATTTCTTATGTGGTTTCTTGTGAAAAGTTTGGAATAAACTTCAAATATATCATGTTTGGAGAAAAAGGTCGCTAACGCTAGCCTATGCAGTGGTGCCCGCCTCGGAGGTAAGCTTTGCATACTGGTGGTGGATTTCGAAAGAGAGTATTCCACTCAATATTGTCAAAAGCTTTCTCTAAGTCTACAATTGCTAGAAATGTAGCTTTGCCTTTCCTTAATCTATTTTCTAAGGCATGTCATAGGGTCAATATTGCATCACGTCTTACAACATTTCTACAGAATCCACACTGATCTTCCCCGAGCTGAGCCTCTACCAGTTTTCCCATTCGTCTGTAAAGAATTCGTGTTAGTATTTTGCAGCCGTGACTTCTAAACTGATACTTCGGTATTTTTCACACCTGTCAATACCTGGTTTCTTTGGGATTCTTGAAGTCTGAGGGTACATCACCTGTCTCATGTGTCTTGCTCATCAGATGGTAGATTTTTGTCATGGTTGGCTCTCGCAAGGCTATCAATAGTTCTAATGGAACGTTGTCTACTCCCGGGCGATTTTTGGTGTTAGGTCTTTGAATGCTCTGTGAAATTCTTCACGCAGTATCATATCTCCTATTTCATCCTCGTCTACGTCTTCTTCCATTTCCATAATATTGTCCTCAAGTACATCCCCCTTGTATAGACCCTATATATACTCTTTCCAACTTTTCTGCTTTCCCTTCTTTACTTAGGACTGGTTTTCCATCTGCTCTCTTGGTATTCATACAGGTGGTTGTCTTTTCTCCAAAGGTTTCTTTAATTTTCCTGTAGGGAGTATCTTTCTTACCCCTAGTGAGATATACCTCTACATCCTTACATTTGTCCTCTAGCCATCCTTGCTTAGCCATTTTGCACTTCCTATCGATCTCATTTTTGAGACGTTTGTATTCCTTTTCTCCTGCTTCATTTACTGCATTTTTATATTTACTCCTTTCATCAATTAAATTCAGTATCTCTTTGTTACCCAAGGATTTCTACTAGTCCTCGTCTTTTTACCTACTTGATCCTCTGCTGCTTTCACTCTTTCATCTCTGAAAGCTACCCATTCTTCTTTTACGGTATTTCTTTCCAATGTATTTGTCAATGGTTCCCTAACTCTCTCTGAAACTGCCTACAACCTCTGGTTCTTTCAGTTAATCCAGGTCCCATCTCCTTAAATTCCTACCTTTTTGTAGTTTCTTAAGCTTTAGTCTACAGTTCATAACCAATAAATTGTGGTCAGAGTCCACACCTCACCCTGGAAATTTCTTACAATTTAAAATCTAGTTCCTAAGTCTCTGTCTTACCATTAAACAATATATCTGTAATCTTCCCGTGTCTCCAGCCCGTTTCCACGTATACAACCTTTCATGATTTATTGATTAAGTAGTGCTCTGTGCAGAATTGTATCAGGTGGCTTCCTCTCTCATTCCGTACCCCCAGTCCATATTCACCTACTACTTTTCCTTCTCTTCCTTTCCCTACTATAGAATTCCAGTCCCCCATGACTATCAAATTTTCGTCTCCCTTAACTATCTGAATAATTTCTTTTATCGCATCATACATTTCTTCAGTCTCATCATCATCTGCGGAGCTAGTTGGCACATAAACTTGTACAACTGTGGTAGGCGTGGGCTTCGTTTCTGCCTTGGCTACAATAATGCGTTCACTATGCTGTTCGTAGTAGCTTATCCGCGCTCCTACTTTTTTATTCATTATTAAACCTATTCCTGCATTACCCCTATCTGATTTTGTATTTATAACCCTGTATTCACCTGACCAGAAGTCTTGTTCCTCCTGCCACCGAACTTCACTAATTCCCACTATATCTAACTTTAACCTACCCATTTCCTATTTTAAGTTTTCTAACCTACCTGCCCGATTAAGGGATCTGATCCGTAGGACGCCAGTTTTCTTTCTCCTAATGATGACGTCCTCCTGAGTACATCCCGCCCGGAGATTCGAATGGGGGACTATTTTACGTGCGGGATATTTTACGCAAGAGGACGCCATCATCATTTAACCATACAGTAAAGCTACATGCCCTCGCGAATAATTACGGCTGTAGTTTCCCCTTGCTTTCACCCGTTCGCAGTGCCAGCACAGCAAGACCGTTTTGGTTAATGGTACAAGACCAGATCAGTCAATCATCCAGACTGTTGCCCCTGCAACTACTGAAAAGGCTGCTGCTCCTCTTCAGGAACCACACGTTTGTCTGGCCTCTCAACAGATACCCCTCCGTTGTGGTTGCACCTATGGTACGGCTATCTGTATCGCTGAGGCACGCAAGTCTCTCCACCAACGGCAAGGTCCGTGGTTCATGTGTATTAAGGTGTGAGTTTCTTTTGAACTTGAGATAGAGTCTGTATTTAGCTAACCTGAATGGAAGATCTGCCAGTTAATTTTCGTGCGTCTAATGTTGTCCTCGCGACATTATACAATAATGTACAGATAAAGAATTAGTGTAAGCATTAACCGACTATAGAAGTGTGTCAAGTGACGTGAGATAAACTTTCCGTTCAATAAACAATGAACCAACAGTGCTACCTCAGTGACGTTAGTCAGAAACGTGACAGTGACAGCGAGACTAGCCGTTGAGTACGACGCATTTAGAACTGCAGCGCAGTAAATGTGTCAAGACTTGGCGGGGAGGAGTGTTACACAGAGAGCGCGGTGGCGTTCCATGAACTGTTAACTTAACGGCGTAGAGCACACTATTAATAAATATGGGAACGTTTTAAACTGGAATAAACATTTCTGCGGCAAATAGGACAGCGGAAGTACTTGCAGCCGCTGTAAGGTATTAATATGTTTAAAAACAGTGCAAACTGTGAAATTAAGTTTCCGTGCGTTAAGATCAGTGACGTAATGCGATTCTGTTAGCGACTTCCATGAACCGGATGAACTGGCGATATTTCTACAAAGACTTAACATACCATATGAAAACCTTCACCGACATATGTGCTAGACATATTATGCGCGACAGTATACTAATTTGTAAGATCTTCCCAGCGGATATTAAGTTATGTATGAATTCTGATGCCACTACGGTAAATTTTCATCTTCGCGATCCTGGTCGTGTTGCTGACAAAGTCTCCAGGAAACAGTGACGAGTTCCTGCAGCTCATCCGGAGGCTGCGTTCCTGACCGCTGAACACTCATCGTCATCAGCTGTCTACGGCGAATTTGCTGTCCAACGGACGGCTCCTCAACCACTGGTGGGTGCCGCCGACCACACTCAGGCCATAGATAACTCCCGCCGTCGACCACATAGCGGTCATCGACACCACACGCCGATGAGCGCAATCCGGTCATTAAAGCCACTCACCAACGACGGCATCTGGTCATTCACGCCGCCAGCTACCGAAACGTCGACATCGATGTTTCAGTTGTTTAAATGGTTCAAATGCCTCTAAGCACTATGGGACTTAACATCTGAAGTTATCAGTCCCCTAGACTTAGAACTATTTAAACCTAACTAACCTAAGGACATCACACACATCCATGCCCGAGGCAGGATTAGGACCTGCGACCGTAGCAGCAGCGCGGTTCCATACTGAGTCGATCTTTCAATGTTGGCAGTTTATTAATGTGTATGCGACGACCTCACAAAATAACTGATATGTATAACCTTTAAACATTAATGTATTAAGAACCAAATAACAGAACTTTAGCACTAAGGACAATGATTGACAGTGCCAGTGAGTACCGTACATTTTCCTTGCAATGAAGTGAATTTGGTTTGGTGGTAAGTTCATTTGGGACCAAACTGCTGAGGTCATTGGTCCCTAGGCTTACACAAGTAATCTAACTTAAACCAAATTACGCTAAAGACAACATACACATCCATGCTCGAGGGAGGACTCGAACCACCAACGGGGGGAGCCGCGCTAACCTTGGCAAGGCGCCTATACCTCGCGGCTACCCCGCGCGGCGAAGTGAATTACTAGAAAACTTGCGTATTACCTGAGATACATCAACTGATATCTTATGTCGGAGTGCACCGAACATTTTTCTGTACAAAGTGATACGTGGACATCAAAAATTGAACTTCAAATGTGCATCCATGTACAATCAAACTATAGTTTGTATTAGTACACAATGAACTAATGATGAACTGTCATTAATAATCACACTTGAAGGATTTAATTCTTGTGCTAAAGAGCACTGAACTTCTAATAAACGAACGAATGAATAACATCATTCGATTTGCATATCCATGTAGAAATGTGTCACGGGGCACGCAATAACTTGAACATTTATTGTATTATTAACGGTCTACTGTTTATTTGATGTTAACTTGTAACATGATGATGTATTTTTTTGTTTCTTATCGGACTAAATGTTAACTGTCATACCGCGAAAGTCAGACACAGCTGGTAATAGCGTATACTCTGTTCAAGAATCACAAGAGGAGGAGATATATTGGAAGAGGCCGGATGATGCGAGAAGATTTCAGTTAGATTACATCATGGTCAGGCAGAGATTCCGAAATCAGATACTGGATTGTAAGGCGCACCCAGGAGCAGATATAGACTCAACTCACTATGTAGTAGTAATCAAGAGTAGGCTGAAGTTTAAGAGACTATTCAGGAAGAATACATAAGCAAAGCAACGGAAGATGTACTAGGAATGACGAGATATGC
Organism: Schistocerca nitens; assembly: GCF_023898315.1. NCBI lineage: Eukaryota > Metazoa > Arthropoda > Insecta > Orthoptera > Acrididae > Schistocerca > Schistocerca nitens. Next base: position 669,763,413 of record NC_064618.1, read on the forward strand.
TTGAAGTCCTCTAGGGCTATATACAGATACAGAAATAAGGAATAGCTCAGTAGGCAGTACAGCTGAAGAGGAAGGACATCTTTAAAAAGGGCAATCATAGAAGTTGAGAAGAAAAACATAGGTATAAAGAAGATAACTGCGAAGAAACCATGAGTAACAGAACAAATACTTCAGTTGATCGAAGAAAGAAGGAAGTACAAAACTGTTTAGGGAACTCCAGGAACACAGAAATACATCACTGAGGAATGAAATAAACAGGAAGTGCAGGGAAGCTAAGACGAGATGGTTGGATGAAAAATGTGAAGAAATCGAAAAAGAAATGATTGTCGGAAGGACTGACTCGCAAATAGGAAAGTCAAAATAACCTTCGGTGAAATTAAAAGCAAGGGTGATAACATTAAGGGTGCAACAGGAATTCCTCTTTTGATGCAGAGGAGCGAGCAATTAGGTGGAAAAAGTACACTGACATCCTCTATGAGTGGGAAGATATGTGTCATGTGAAAGAACAAGAAACAGGAGTCGATTTAGAAGAGATAGGGGATCCAGTACTGGAATCAGAATTTAAGAAAGCTTTCGAGGACCTAAGATCAAATAAAGCAGAAGGGATAGATAACATTCCACCATAATTTCTAAAATCATTGGGAGAAGTGGCAAAAAAACTACTATTCACATTAGTGTGTAGAATGTATGAGTCTGGCGACATACCATATGACTTTCGGAATAATATCGTCCACACAAATCCTAATAATGCAAGAGCTGACAAGAACGAGAATTATCGAACTATCAGCTTGCATGGTGACAATAATTGAACGATATGAAAAAAAAACGTAAATTAGTTACAAACTACGGCGTGCATACACTTTTTTTCAACACGTATGCGTCACTGCAGGTAATCGGATTTAGGTTATGACATGACATGCCTGCCATCATTGGCGATGATGTGGCGCAGACGAATAGCGAAACTGCATGAGCCGCTGAAGTGTCAGATGCTGTCGATGGCCTCCTGAATGGTTTTCAGGGCAGCAATGCTTTTGGAGTTGTTCGTGTACACCTTGTCTTTAATACAGCCTCACAGGAGTCGCGTGTGTGTAGGTCCGGATAAAATGGCGCAAAATGGAGGCCCATGCCAGTGGCCCCTGGATACCCCAGGGCTAGAATGCGGTCCCCAAAGTGCTTCTCCAGGACATCTAGTACGCTCCTGCTTCGACGGGGTCGAGCTCCGTCTTGCATGAACCACATCTTGTCGAAATTAAGGTCACTTTCGACAATGGGGTGAAATCATCTTCCAAAACCTTAACGTACCGTTCAGTAGCCATCAAGGAATATCTCACCGATTATTCCGTGACTGGACATTGCACACCACACCGTCACCCGTTTAGGGTGAAGAGACTTCTTGATCGCGAAGAGCGGATTCTCAGTCTCCCAGATGCGCCAATTTTGATTGACGAACCTATCCAAATGAAAGTGGGCTTCGTAGCTAAACCAAACCATATGCATGCGCATACTAATTCCCATCATGCTCCGCAGCCAACTGTGCAGTTTGAACGTCCAAACGCAAATCCTTCAGAAGTTATGACAATTTTATTTCATATTGTTCAAATGGTTCAAATGGCTCTGAGCACTATGGGACTCAACTTCTGAGGTCATCAGTCCCCTAGAACTTAGAACTACTTAAACCTAACTAACCTAAGGACAGCTCACACATCCATGCCCGAGGCAGGATTCGAACCTGCGACCGTAGCGGTCGCGCGGTTCCAAACTGAAGCGCCTAGATCCGCTCGGCCACTCCGGCTGGCTATTGTTCAATAGTTGCCACCCTGTAATAGCTCATGCATTCAAGTTGCTGACAAGAATAATATACAGAATGAAAAAGAAAGTTGTGGATGTGTTAGATGACGATCGGTTTGGCTTTGGGAAAGGCAAAGCCACCAGAGAGGCAATTCTGACGTCGCGGTTGATAATGGAAACAAGACTAAGGAAAAAGCAAGACACGTTCATAGGATTTGTCATCCTGGAAAGCCGAGCGGTTCTAGGTGCTTCAGTCTGGAACCACGCGACCGCTACGGTCGCAGGTTTGAATCCTGCCTCGGGCATGGACGTGTGTGATGTCCTTTAAGTAGTTCTAAGTTCTAGGGGACTGATGACCTCAGATGTTAAGTCCCATAGTGCTCAGAGCGATTTGAACCATTTGAATCATCCTAGAAAAAGCGTTCGACAATGTAAAGTGGTGCATGATGTTCGTAATTCGGAGAAAAATAGCGGTAGGGAGAGCTGTGTAATATACAATATGTACAAGAGCCAAGAGGGAATAATAAGAGTGGACGATCAAGGACGAAATGCTCGGATTAAAGAGGATGTAAGACAGGGGTGCACTCTTTCGCCCCTACTGTTCAACCTCTACATCGAAGAAGCAGTGATGGAAATAAAACAATGGTCCAGGAGTGGAATTAAAACTCAAGGTGAGAAGATATCAATGACACTATTCACTGATGACATTGCTATCCTGAGTGAAACTGAAGAAGAATTACATGCTGTGCTGAATAGATTGAACAGTCTACATGATATGGATTGAGAATAAATAGAAGAAAGACGAGCGTAATGAGAAGTAGCAGAAATGCAAACAGCAAGGAACGTAACATCAGGGTTGATGGTCACAAGTAACTGAAGATAAGGAATTTTTCTACCTAGGCAGCAAAGCAACCAATGACGGACGGAGCAAGGAGAGCACCAAAAGCAGGCTGGGACTGGCAAAAAGGGCGTTCCTGACCAGGAGAAGTCTACTAGTATCAAACATAAGCCTTCATTTGAGCAAGAAATTTCTGAGAATGTACGCTTGGAGCACTGCATTGTATGGTAGTGAATCACGGACTGATGGAAAATATGGTTCAAATGGCTCTGAGCACTATGGGACTTAACATCTGAGGTCATCAGTCCCCTAGAACTTAGAACTACTTAAACCTAACTAACCTAAGGACGCACAAACATCCATGCCCGAGGCAGGATTCGAACCTGCGACCGTAGCAGCAGCGCAGTTCAGGACTGAAACGCCTAGAACCGTTCGGCCACCAGATGCCGGCGACAGTGGGAATACCGGAAAAGAAGAGAATCGAAGCATTTGAGATGTGGTGCTATAGACGATGTTGAAAACTAGTTGGACTGATAAGGTAAGGAATGAGGAGATTCTGAGCAGAAAAAGGAAAGGAATATGTGGAAAATACTGACAAGGAGAAGGGACAGGATGATAGGACATTTGTTAAGACATCAGGAACTGACTTCCATGGTTCTAGAGGGAGTTGTAGAGGGCAAAAAGCCGGCCGGTGTGGCCAAGCGGTTCTAGGCGCTTCAGTCTGGAAGCGCGCGACCGCTACGTCGCAGGTTCGAATCCTGCCTCGGGCATGGATGTATGTGATGTCCTTAGGTTAGTAAGGTTTAAGTAGTTCTAAGTTCTAGGAGACTGATGACCTCAGATGTTAAGTCCCATAGCGCTCAGAGGCATTTAGAGGGCAAAAACTTTAGAGGAAGACAGAGACTCGAATACATCCAGAAAATGACTGAGGACGTAGGTTGCAAGTGCTACTCTGAGATGAAGAGGTTAGCACAGGAGAGGAATACGTGGCGGGCCACATCAAACCAGTCAGAAGACTGATGACTCAAAAAAATTCTTTTATAGTATTTATAGTAAAAAGTGAATTTCTCCTGTTCTTATTCAAAACCTCTCCCTCCGTGTGGAAATATTTAAGTAAAAAATAATTATTTAAAAAGAGAGTTGTGTAGAAGTTGTCTGGCTCTTTTTTTTTGTCGTAATGGCGCACAGGTGGCTATGACGTGGAATTTAATTAAAATATTAAATATCAGGCTTCACCCTCTAGTTAACATGATAAATTCTTTGAATACTGATAATAATTAATATTAACAAAGTTCATTTTATCAGAATTTTTATGGAATTACATTGATAGATTTAACTGCAGCAGGCAAGAGGGCTTAGTTTTGCTTCACGATATCTTTCAGTTTGCGATTAAATTCATCTCTATCAAGGAAATGCTTAATCTAGAATGAACCCAGTGAGATATCAATAAAATTATCGTCAGTTCAAATCCTTACGCGACGTAGGTAGTTATTTCGTCTCTCTCTTCGCAACAATTAATTTAATGGGTAATAACAGTAAGAGTTTCATGCTACTTCTGATTACCTTATAGCTGGCCGCGAGTTCAGGTTACGTAATTAAATCTTTACAAGCAAAACTGTACCCTTTTTACTAATATTTGTGCCTGCGTAGCAACCTTGATTGTTGTTTGCGTAAATGTAAGCCGCATTTACGAGCATGCAGAATATACGCGATGCCAACAGTGTATTAAGTATCTTTTACCATTTTTCCCGACAATTCCGACCACATCTTACATTAAAATCAAAACAACTTAATACCAAAGGAGAAGAGGCACGATATAAATCCTGACGCAGCATCTTGGAATGCATCGTGTTGGCGCCAAGTTTGTCCCATGGCTCATGAGTCAGGACCAGAAAGACCTTTGCTTCGCAATCTGTGAAGAGCTTGAGGATCGCGCAAATGAGAACGAGATGCTCCTTAGGAGAATCGTAAGTGGTGATGAGACGTTAGTCTACGGTTATGATGTTGAAACCTAGGTTCAATCTTCACAATGGATCGGGGAAGGTCCTCCAAGAGAAAAAAAGCTCGTGACAACTTTGAAGGATTAGTTGCCATTGGTTGGTGCCACAGGGACAAACTGTTAATCGATGGTACTATCGGGACGCCTGCGAGAAAACTTGAGGAGGAAACGGCCTGAAATGTGGCGAAACAGTTCATGGCTCTTGCATCACGATAGCGCACCCGCATATTCATCCCTGTTGGCGCGTGACTATTGCACAAAAAATGAAATTACTGAGCTGTCTCATCCTCCCGCCGACTATTTCTTATTTCCAAAGTTGAAAACCCCTTTGAAATGACGAAGATTTGCAACGATAGACGAGATAAAAAATTCAGACAGCACTTCGCACGATCCAAACAAGAGGCGTTCCAAGACGGCTTCCGGAAGTGGAAATGGCGTTAGGAGAGGTGTATCAATTGTGGAGAAGAGTATTTTTAAGGAGACCGTGCACAATAAGTAAAAGGAAAGTGTAGAAAAATTTCGTGGAAGAAGTTCCGGAATTTTTTGAACAGACCTCGTATAATTTTGGGTAAAAATGAACATTTATTGACTTCAGTAACTTAACTAAAATAACTTAACTACATACGAGTATAATAAAATGTGTCGATTATTGGTGCCTGATATATATCTAGTTCCATATTTGATAAATCTTAAATCCTGGTTCTGAGGCCGCTACTAATTGCTTGGACTACAGAACGGGAATAATCAAAGGACGTGTTAAAAATACACGCACTTAATAACCGCATGAAGTTGGCTCTGAGCACTATGGGACTTAACTGCTGAGATCATCAGTCCCCTAGAACTTAGAACTACTTAAACCTATTGGCTTCTGTCTCGGGTTCTTCGGCCGACGTTCATCTAATGATTTTTCTGACGTTTCGCCAGCACGAGTGGCTGGCATTGTCAAAGCTTCACCCTCCATTGCCGGTGGTGAACTGGAGGCGAGCTCGCGGCCGCAGACTATATGTACCTGGCGCGCCAACGTCCGAGGGCTTCTCCGCGGTCATTTCCGGTGCGGTTCTCCTCTTGCTACCTGCGACGGTCGTTCGCTGCAGTACGGGAAGCCAGGATCCGTTTACCTTAAGGCTTTCCTCTTTCTTGTTGAAACTGTTCGCGTGTTTTTGGATTTCTACAGCTTCTCTGAACAAGCGCGTGTGATAGTGCTTTTCTACAGCCAGAACTTCCGTGTCGGCGAATTTTATTACGTGGTCGGTCTCATTCAGTGCGTGCTCTGCCACGGCCGATTTCTCCACCTGCCCCAACCTGCAATAACGCTTATGCTCTTTGATCCTGGTGTTAATGGATCGTCCAGTCATTCCGACATAAACTTTTCCGCATGTGCAAGGTATACGGTATATTCCCGACATTGCAAGTGGGTCTCTTTTCTCCTTCGCCGATCTAAGACACTCTTTGATCTTCCTTGTCGGTTTGAAAATCGTCTTTACGCCGTGTTTGCGCAATATACGGCCGATTCTGTCCGTCACTCTGGGAATGTATGGCAGAAAGGCCGTACCCGACATTTCTTTTTCTGGTTCTTTACTTCGCCGAGTGTTTAGCTCTGTTACACTTCTAATGTAATTTGTGGAGTACCCATTGCTCCTCAGAACAGTTTCCAGGTGTTGCATTTCTCGTTTGAGGTGTTGAGGCTCACATATTCGTCCTGCTCTCGTTACGAGCGTACTAATCATGCCTCTTTTCTGGCTCGGGTGGTGGTTTGACAGTTTGTGCAGGTATCGGTCCGTGTGTGTCGGTTTTCGATACACGCTGTGTCCCAGGTTTTCGCCGTCCCTTGTGACCAGCACATCTAGAAATGGCAGTTTCCTGTCCTTTTCTACCTCCATGGTAAATGTTATGTTGGCATGGAGGCTGTTCAAGTGTCTCAGGAATTCACCGAGCTGTTCTTCACCATGGCTCCACACCACGAAAGTATCATCGACGTACCTGTACCACACCTTAGGTTTGCAAGTCGCCGAGTCCAGTGCCTGTGCTTCGAATTGTTCCATGAAGAAGTTGGCCACCACTGGACTGAGAGGACTACCCATGGCGACGCCTTCCAGCTGTTCGTAGAAATCGCCATTCCACGTGAAATAGCTCGTGGTGAGACATGCATGGAAGAGCTTTTTGATGTCTTGCGGGAACATGGAACCGATGTGCTCCAGAGCGTCGCTGAGTGGCACTTTCGTAAATAACGAAACAACATCAAAACTGACCAGGATGTCGTTTGGCGCAAGTTTCAGTTTCTTCAGCTTCTCAATGAAATGTCCTGAGTCCTTAATGTATGTGTCGGTCTTTCCCACGTGTGGCTGGAGCAGAGAGGCCAAGTGTTTCGCCAGTTTATACGTTGGTGAGCCAGGAGCGCTAACGATCGGTCTCAGTGGAACGTTGTTCTTATGGATCTTGGGTAATCCATACAGCCGAGGTGGTAGGGCTTCTGTGTTGCGCAGGTTTCTCTGTATGTCCGCCGGCAGAGAAGACGCCTTGATTAATCGATTCGTATTCCGAGTGATACGCTGCGTCGGATCTGCGCTTAGTTTTCGGTACGTCGTCGGATCTAATAGGTCTCGGATCTTTTGCTCATAATCTTCGGTATATTGCCTGCCGATAAGGGGAATGCGACCGTCGACATCCTGGTCAGTTTTGATGTTGTTTCGTTATTTACGAAAGTGCCACTCAGCAACGCTCTGGAGCACATCGGTTCCATGTTCCCGCAAGACATCAAAAAGCTCTTCCATGCATGTCTCACCACGAGCTATTTCACGTGGAATGGCGATTTCTACGAACAGCTGGAAGGCGTCGCCATGGGTAGTCCTCTCAGTCCAGTGGTGGCCAACTTCTTCATGGAACAATTCGAAGCACAGACACTGGACTCGGCGACTTGCAAACCTAAGGTGTGGTACAGGTACGTCGATGATACTTTCGTGGTGTGGAGCCATGGTGAAGAACAGCTCGGTGCATTCCTGAGACACTTGAACAGCCTCCATGCCAACATAACATTTACCATGGAGGTAGAAAAGGACAGGAAACTGCCATTTCTAGATGTGCTGGTCACAAGGGACGGCGAAAACCTGGGACACAGCGTGTATCGAAAACCGACACACACGGACCGATACCTGCACAAACTGTCAAACCACCACCCGAGCCAGAAAAGAGGCATGATTAGTACGCTCGTAACGAGAGCAGGACGAATATGTGAGCCTCAACACCTCAAACGAGAAATGCAACACCTGGAAACTGTTCTGAGGAGCAATGGGTACTCCACAAATTACATTAGAAGTGTAACAGAGCTAAACACTCGGCGAAGTAAAGAACCAGAAAAAGAAATGTCGGGTACGGCCTTTCTGCCATACATTCCCAGAGTGACGGACAGAATCGGCCGTATATTGCGCAAACACGGCGTAAAGACGATTTTCAAACCGACAAGGAAGATCAAAGAGTGTCTTAGATCGGCGAAGGAGAAAAGAGACCCACTTGCAATGTCGGGAATATACCGTATACCTTGCACATGCGGAAAAGTTTATGTCGGAATGACTGGACGATCCATTAACACCAGGATCAAAGAGCATAAGCGTTATTGCAGGTTGGGGCAGGTGGAGAAATCGGCCGTGGCAGAGCACGCACTGAATGAGACCGACCACGTAATAAAATTCGCCGACACGGAAGTTCTGGCTGTAGAGAAGCACTATCACACGCGCTTGTTCAGAGAAGCTGTAGAAATCCAAAAACACGCGAACAGTTTCAACAAGAAAGAGGAAAGCCTTAAGGTAAACGGATCCTGGCTTCCCGTACTGAAGCGAACGACCGTCGCAGGTAGCAAGAGGAGAACCGCACCAGAAATGACCGCGGAGAAGCCCTCGGACGTTGGCGCGCCAGGTACATATAGTCTGCGGCCGCGAGCTCGCCTCCAGTTCACCACCGGCAATGGAGGGTGAAGCTTTGACAATGCCAGCCACTCGTGCTGGCGAAACGTCAGAAAAATCATTAGATGAACGTCGGCCGAAGAACCCGAGACAGAAGCCAATAGGCAGTTTGTCAACAAGTGGCCACGAAAGCCTTAACAATTTTGTACTTAAACCTAACTAACCTAAGGACATCACACACATCCATGCCCGAGGCAGGATTCGAACCTGCGACCGTAGCGGCAGCGCGGTTCCAGATTGTAGCGCCTAGAACCGCTCGGCCACTCCGCCCGTCTCCGCATGAAGTTCGTGATGTTTACACAGAGGAGAAAAGAAGAAGAAAAGCTCTAAACCATGACCACACGAGGCTAGCAAAGAGATGCTTCTCCTTCTATTTTAACACGAAAAATGAATATGTAAAGTTAGTGTTGAAATACGCGAACGGAAATCATGAGCTAAGAAACACATTCAATATACACTGAAGTGCCAAAAAAACTAGCATAGCCATCCATATTCAAATACAGAAATAGTTAAACAGGCAGAATACGGCGCTGCGGTCGGCAACGCCTATATAAGACTACAAGTGTCTGGCGCAGTTTTTAGATCGGTTACTGCTGCTACAATTACAGGTTATCAAGAGTTAAGTGAGTTTGAACTTGGTGTTATAGTCGACGCACGAGCGATGGCACTAAGTATCTACAAGATAGCGATGAAGTGGAGATTTTCCCGTACGACCATTTCACGAGCGTAACGTGGATATGAGTAATCTGGTAAAACACCAAATCTCCGACATCCCTGCGGCCGGAAAAAGATCCTGCAAGAACGGGACCAACGACTACTGAAGAGAATCTTCAACGTGACAGAAGTGCAACCCTTCCGCAAATTGCTGGCAGATTTCAATGCTGGGCCATCAAAACACGTCAGCATGCGACCTATTCAACGAAACATCATCCATATGGGCTTTCGGAGTCGGAGGCCTACTAGTGTACCCTTGATGACTGCACGACACGACACAAAGCTCTACGCCTCGCCTGGGCCCCTCAACACCGACATTGGACTGTTGATGAATGGAAACATGTTGCATGGTCGGACGACTCTCGTTTCAAATTGTATCAAGCGGATGGACGTCCACAGGTATGGAGACAACGTCATGAATCCATGACCACTGCATATCAGCAGGGGACTGTTCAGACTGGTGGAGGCCCTGTGAAGGTGTGAAGCGTGTGCAGCTGGAGTGATATCGTACCGTTGATACGTCTAGATACGACTCTGACAGGTAACACATACGTAAACATCCTACCTGATCACGTGCATCCATTCATGCCCACTGTTCATTCCGACGGACTTGGGCAATTCCAGCAGGACAGTGTGATACCAACGCGTCCAAAACTGCTACAGAGTGGCTCAAGGAACACTCTTCCGAGTTTAAACACTTCCACTGGCCACCAAATTCCCCAAACATGAACATTATTGAGCATATCTGGACGCCCTGCAACATGCTCTCCCTCCCTTTGTATTCCTACAGATTTATGGACAGCTCTGCAGTATTCATGGTGCCAATTCTCTCCAGCACTACTTCACATGTTAGTCGAATCCATGCCACGTCATGTTGCAGCACTTCTGCGTGCTCACGGTGCCCTACACGATATTAGGCAGGTGTACCAGGTTCTTTGACTTTACAGTGTAGATGCACAGTGTAACAGGAGGATTAGGGAACTTACACCACAAATGGCTCTAGAACGTGACCACTTGGTGGTAACAAAACGAAAGTAAGTCTCGAACAAACAGGAATCTCCGGATAAACGGACTGGAACTGCGCTGAATTTATTGCGAAGGTAATGTTTTGTACACTAACACGCATTGGCAATTTACAAAGCAATGGATGGTACGAAATGAAAGGGATTGAAGATTTAGAGGCAGAAGCACAGTGGTGTCATGTAACGCGCAAAAACTCGCCGTTAGAAAGCTGCTTGAATTGAATCGTTACTTCTGTCGACACACTTCCACGGGCTTAAGTGACAAAACTAACTAAGCTACCGAAGAGAAGCTCTTACGAGCAACCCATTTTACCAAACTCCCAGCGAACAGTGACGAGTTCCCTTCATGAAACCGGAGTTTATCCGTGCAAGGTGAGTAAACAGACAAAAAGTTCGGCCAAGGAAAAATGGAAACCTCTTTGCTGCTCACCAAGCCATACTGTCACAATAGCAAACTACTCCGACTCCCACGGTTATGCATATAGAATCCGTAACTGCACACACACATCCATTCGTATTATTATTCCAGGAGGGAAAGGAAAGGACAGGTAAAGTGGAATAAGGCGGTAAGGCAATTTAAACATGAATGTGGAACTCAGAGAAGTAGCAAAACATAATTGCATCCAAATCAGACAATTAGAATACGAGTTTAGTATAAAATATGAAAAATTTCTGAAGTGTAACTGGTATGGGCGCACTCAGTTGCTCACTCCTTTTATACCGTATCAAATTTACTAATTGTAGCGAAAACCGACGTTCCAGAGATACTGAGATGAGATTACGCTAAATAGAGACTCAAAAAACATGCTCACATAGAGACCCCTCGGTGAGGGCATTTTACACTGTTGAAGTGATCGATACATCAAACTGGGACGTGTCTCGCGGGCCCCCTGATGCTCTTCGAGAGGAATAGGCTATATGCCGGCACCGGATGTCACCCTGAACATTCGCTTTCCATCATCATACAACACGAAAGTAGCACTACACTGTACACACATCCATTACACTCAGGTACTCTCTGCAAATACACCCACGCCACAGCTCTCACATATCCGCAAGGAAAGGTGCCAATGTGCGCCGGGGAAGAGCAACCATTCCTTCAGGCGGCCGAATGCACAACGTACGATATCCCAGCCAATAACGCCAAACGACATTTACATTTTTTTCGCCATGGTGAATATGCTGCCGTCACTACCATCCGCCAAAATTACGGCAGCCATTTTCACTGGGCTGCACGCACACGTTCCTGGTTTTCAACACTGTCAGGCGCTGTATCGGATCTCTATATCACGTAGGAGCTTTGTCCCATAAAAAAATCTGCAACAGTATGAGACTGCAGATGAAATTTAGCAGTCAACATACCCGCAATTTGGCAGTTCTGCAGGATGTAATGGTCAACAAGGGGCTTCCGTTGGACATGCTATGCCTCCAGAAACATTTCCCTTGCCTTATTGATGAAATTATCTACATCTACAAACGCACTCCGCCGGCAACCGTGTGGAGTGTGGCGAAGGGTACCCTGTACCACTACTGTTCACTGCCTTTCCTGTTCCACTCGCAAACAGAGAGAAGGAAAAACGATCGTCTATATGCCTGCGTACGAGCTATTATCCCTCCTTTCTTATCTTCATGGTCCTCACGCGAAATGGAAGTACACGGCAGTAGAATCGTTATACCGCCAGCTTCAAATTCCGATTCTCTAAATTTCCCCAATAGTGCTCCTCGAAAAGAATATCGCCCATCTTCCAGTGATACCTATTTGAGCATCTCTGTAATACTTACATGTTGTTAGAACTTACAAGATCTGTTCAAAGATCTGTTCAAAAAAAATGGTTCAAATGGCTCTGAGCACTATGGGACTTAACTTCTGAGGTCATCAGTCCCCTAGAACTTAGAACAACTTAAACTAACTAACCTAAGGACATCACACACATCCATGCCCGAGGCAGGATTCGAACCTGCGACCGTAGCGGTCACGCGGTTCCAAACTGAAGCGCTTAGAACCGCACGGCCACACCGACCGGCTCAAAGATCTGTTCAAAACACTGGGGATTTTAACTGCTCCAGGTGAATACATTTACCAGTCAGTTGTACACATCAAAAATAAGATTGGTAATTACTGCACAAACAGCTCTGTCCATGACCATGCAACAAGAGATAGGCTCAACTTACATTTACCAAGAAAAAATAAACATAAAACTAAAAAAAAAAAAAGTTCAAATGGCTCTGAGCACTATGGGACTTAACATCTATGGTCATCAGTCCCCTAGAACTTAGAACTACTTAAACCTAACTAACCGAAGGACATCACACAACACCCAGTCATCACGAGGCAGAGAAAATCCCTGACCCCGCCGGGAATCGAACCCGGGAACCCGGGCGCGGGAACCGAGAACGCTGCCAGACGACCACGAGCTGCGGACATAAAAATCAAAACAGCATTTTCTACCAAGGAATAAAACTGTACAATAAATTACCAAAAGAGATTAAAGAAATTGCAAAAATACACTTATTTAAAAAGGCAGTAAAAAGTACCTGTTATGCAATACATTTTATACATTGAACGATTACTTAGATAAAACAGAGTAGGGGTTTGATAAAAAATGTTATATAAATAAATAATAATTATAATAATGATTATAAAACATCCAACATTCCACACAACACCTTCACTTTATTCTTTCCTTCTTTTTTCCTTTCTAGAAATACTTACCCCCAAGCTATGCATAGCACAATACTAACACCTCTTCCTCTTTCTGAGCTCAACATCTCACTAATTATGGAGGGGTGCTGACTCAGTTTTTCAGGGTAGCAATCGGGAAGTTTCGGTTCAGAAAATGGCCCAGAGAACTCCACTCTGTGTGTGTGTGTGTGTGTTTGTGTGTGTGTGTGTGTGTGTGTGTGTGTAGTGAGTGAAGTGTTATGCCGGCCGGGGTGGCCGAGCGGTTCTAGGGGCTGCAGTCTGGAACCGCGCGACCGCTACGGTCGCAGGTTCGAATCCTGCCTCGGGCATGGATGTGTGTGACGTTCTTAGGTTAGTTAGATTTAAGTAGTTCTAAGTTCTAGGGGACTGATGACCTCAAATATTAAGTCCCATAGTGCTTAGAGCCATTTTTTGAAGTGTTATGAAACAATGTGTGCATAGTGTGTGCAGTGACTGATAGTGAGATATGAGTGAACAGTGTGGCATTACATTACTTAATAAGTTATTTGTAAAAAAAAAGTATTGTATACCAGGACTGAATCTAATGATTGTATCTAACTAGAAGTCTGTAAATATATGTGTATACGAATTAGCTTATTTTAAATTGATCTGAACTTGTAAATACTTTGACATGTCCTATATCCTTTTAACAAAATATCTACAGATGAATAAAGCTACGGCTACTACTACTACTACTACTACTACTACTACTACTACGAATCTAGCAGCCCGCCTCTGAACTGCTTCAACATCTTCCTTTATCCGACCTGGTGCGGATCCCAAACACTCGAACAGCACTCTACAGCGGTCGCTCTAGTGTCCTATACGCGGTCTCCTTTACACATTAACTACACTTTCCTAAAATTCTCCCGATGAAACGAAGTCGGCCATTCTTCTTCCCTACTGTAATTCTTACATGTTCCTTCCATTTCATACTGCTTTGCAACGTTCCGCCTAGATATTTAATCTACCTGACTGTGTCAAGCAGCATACTACTAATGCTGTACTCGAACATTATGGGCTTGTTTTTCCTTCTCATGTGCATGAGCTAGCTGTCATTCATCACACCGATTAGAAATTTTGTGTGAATCATCTTGTATCCTTCTACAGTCAGTCAGCGAGAACGTATTCCCATACATCACAGCATCAATAGCGAACAGCCATCGATTGCTGCTTACCCTGTCTGCCAGATCATTTATGTTTATAGGAAATAACAGCGGTCCTATTGTACTTCTCTGGGGCACTTCTGAGGATACCTTTGTCTCTGATGACTCTGATGACCACTCGCCATCGAGAACAACTTACTGGGTTCCATTACTTAAGAAGTCCTTGAGACACTCACATACCTGGGAACCTAATCCGTAAGCTTGTGTTTTCATTAACACTCGGCAGTGTGGCACCGTGTCATGTGCATATCGAAAACCTAGGACTATGGAATCCGCCTCTTGTCCTTCATCCATGGTTCGCAGGATCTCATGTGAGAAAACAGCAAGCTGAATTTCGAACGAACGATGCTTTCGAAAACCGTGCTGGTTTGTGAACAGAAGCCTTTGCCTCTCAAGTAAAATTATTATACTCGTATTGAGAATACGTTCGATGATTCTGGAGCAAACGGATGTTAAACATATTGCTCTGTAATTTTGTGGGTCCACTATTTTACTCTTCTTATATATAAGAGTCACTTGCGCCTTTTCCAACCGCTTGGGACTTTGCTCTGGGCGAGAGATTCGCCATAAACGCAAGGTAATTAACGGGCCAGAGCTGTAGAGTACTCTTTTTAAAACCGAACTGGGATTCCATCAGGACCTGGCGACTTATTTGTTTTCAACTCTTTCAGTTGATTCTCTACACCGGCGATGCTTATTACTACGTCCTCCGTACGGTAGTCCGTGCGATGGTCAAACAACGGTATGTCTGTACGGTTCTCCTACATGAACGATTACTTAAATGTGAAATTTGAAACTTCGGCATTACTTTGGTTATCATCTATTGCCACATCAGACTGGTCTACATCTACATCTACATCTACATGGATACTCTGCAAATCACATTTAAGTGCCTGGCAGAGGGCTCATCGAACCTCCTTCACAATTCTCTATTATTCCAATCTCGTATAGCGCGCGTAAAGAATGAACACCTACATCTTTCCGTACGAGCTCTGATTTCCCTTATTTTATCGTGGTGATCGTTCCTCCATATGTAGGTCGGTGTCAACAAAATATTTTCGCATTCGGAGGAGAAAGTTGGTGATTGAAATTTCGTGAGAAGATTCCGTCGCAACGAAAAACTCCTTTCTTTTAATGATTTCCAGCCCAAATCCTGTATCATTTCTGTGACACTCTCTCCCATATTTCGGGATAATAAAAAGCATGCTGCCTTTCTTTGAACTTTTTCGATGCACTCCGTCAGTCCTATCTGGTCAGGATCCCACACCGCGCAGCAGTATTCTAAAAGAAGACGGACAAGCCTAGTGTAGGCAGTCTCCTTAGTAGATCTGTTACATTTTCTAAGTGTCTAGCCAATAAA
Organism: Schistocerca nitens; assembly: GCF_023898315.1. Lineage (NCBI taxonomy): Eukaryota > Metazoa > Arthropoda > Insecta > Orthoptera > Acrididae > Schistocerca > Schistocerca nitens. The sequence goes on from NC_064618.1 coordinate 669,778,960, forward strand.
ACGCAGTCTTTGGTTAGCCTTCCCCAGAACATTTTCTATGTGTTCCTTCCAATTTAAGTTGTTCGTAATTGTAATTCCTAAGTATTTAGCTGAATTTACGGCCTTTAGATTTGACTGATTTATCGTGTAAGCGAAGTTAAACTAATCCCTTTTAGCACTCATGTGGATGACCTCATACTTTTCGTTATTTAGGGTCAATTGACAATTTTCGCACCGTTCACATAGCTTTTCTAAATCGTTTTACAATTTGTTTTGATCTTCTGATGACTTTATTAGTCGATAAACGACAGCGTCATCTGAAAACAACCGAAGACGACTGCTCGGATTGTCTCCCAAATCGTTTATATAGATAAGGAACAGCAAAGGGCCTATAACACTACCTTGGGGAACGCCAGAAATCACTTCTGTTTTACTCGATGACATTCCGTCAATTACTACGAACTGTGACCTCTCTGACAGGAAATCGCAAATCCAGTCACATAACTGAGACGATATTACATAAGCACGCAATTTCACTACGAGCCGCTTCTGTGGTACAGTGTCAAAAGCGTTCCGGAAATCCAGGAATACGGAATCGATGTGAAATCCCTTGTCAATAGCACTCAGCACTTCATGTGAATAAAGAGCTAGTTGTGTTTCACAGGAACGATGTTTTCTAAACCCATGTTGACTGTGTGTCAATAGACCGTTTCCTTCGAGGTAATTCATAATGTTCGAACACAAATGGTTCAAATGGCTCTGAGCACTACGGGACTTGACATCTGTGGTCATCAGTCCCCTAGAACTTAGAACTACTTAAACCTAACTAACCTAAGGACATCACACACATCCATGCCCAAGGCAGGATTCGAACCTGCGACCGTAGCGGTCACGCGGTTCCAGACTGAAGCGCCTTTAACCGCACGGCCACACCGGCCGGCTTGTTCGAACACAATATATGTTCCAAAATCCTGCTGCATGTCGACGTTAACGATATGGGCCTGTAATTTAGTGGATTACTCCCACTACCTTTCCGTCCAGTCAAATACTGACTGGACGGAAGCCTTAGTAGCACGTAGTGATTTTACGGAGGACCAAAATTTTCTCGGGTTCTCGGCAAGCGTGATATATTCTAGCGGTGACTAAGTTTTTGTTCGGTGTGCTTATCGAAATACCCAGAAAATGTCACTGAACCAACTCTGAAATTTTTTCGGCGAAGTTACGATTCACCTTGTATACCTAGAAGCAGATGCAGCTGTAGGCTGTAGAAACAGAAAGCTACCGGTAATAGGACGCGTTACTACCGGGAGATAGCTGAGCGAGACAGCTGGGACAGCGGCGTGGCTGCAGGAGCTGTAGCAGACGCGCGCAGGCGACGGGAAAATGGGACGCCAGCAGTCGGAGCGCAGGCGACGGGAAAACGAGGGATAGGAATAGCTCCCGGCGTCCCTTCCCGCTGCCGCTATGTGAGGGGGGGACTGCCGGCAGCCGCACCACTGCCGTGCACAGCGCTGCACCGCAGCTACAAACAGCAACGGGCCGGCATCTAGACAATGCCTAGTTCACTGATGACAGGTCTCTTTTGGGACTCAGATATTCCCTTCTTGGCATCCAATTATGTAACGCGGTATGGGTTTAAAGAAAGTCGAAATGGAAAGCTAGGAGTACCGTAAACTGGACTTACTTTGGTCTAGATTTTGCCTGTCCTTTTTATATGTGGTATGAAACCAAAGGATAGTGGCAGACTTCAAAGACATTTTTCTAGTATTGTAAAAGACTTGCTGTAGTCAACTAACAAAGATTTTTATTATAATTAATATTTATTTTATGGCCTTCATTGGACCACTCTAGTCAAAAATACAAAGTTGTAAACAAGTTGTTACACAGGGATACAATTTGGCTTAACAATAACTTAATATGATATTTAGGTGATATAATTATTAGAGTCTGTTCTTATATGAAAGGTGTTTTGCTCTTCTGTCTGCCCAATATTTCTTCATTCTTTCAGATATTTTCTTTCTTTCTTCATCTGAGACCACTCTTCCTGTACTCCTTTTATTGATTTTCATTTGTAGTCTGGTTTGCGGGTCTTGCACTATTCTGGTTTTCTCTGTCTTGTTTTTTAGGTCATCTACTGTAATTTGGAGTTCTTTTATATCTTCCTTAATTTCTGTTCAGAAAATGGTTCAAATGGCTCTGAGCACTGTGGGACTTAACATCTATGGTCATCAGTCCTCTAGAACTTAGAACTACTTAAACCTAACTAACCTAAGGACATCACACAACACCCAGTCATCACGAGGCAGAGAAAATCCCTGACCCCGCCGGGAATCGAACCGGGAACCCGGGCGCGGGAAGCGAGAACGCTATCGCACGACCACGAGCTGCGGACCCTTGATTTCTGTGATCCATTTACTGTCGCTCTTGCTATTCCACAATTTTTGTATTATTTTTTACTAATTCTGTTTTCTAGAGTTCTCATCAGATGTCCAAAAAATGAGATGCGTTTCTTCCTGATCGTGCTCATGACTGGTTCTATTTTCTTATATACTGTTTCATTTGACGCTATTCTCCAATGTCCATTTATTTTATACTGTTTATTTATACATGTCCTAATTATTCTTCTTTCTATTTTTAGTATTCTGTCAGTTTCTGCTGTATTAGTTGTTTTGAAGATAGTTTCAGCTGCATACGTTATTTCTGGTTGTGTAACTGTTTTATAGTGTTTTAATTTTGCGTCTATAGATAGGCTTTTTTGTTGTATGTAGTTTTGGTAATGTAATTTGCGTAGTTCAGTTTTTTATTCTATTCTGCCATAACGGCTTCTCATTTAGATTGTATGTTATTATTTCGCCTAAATATTTAAATTTATCAACAATTTTGATTTCCTGTTCTCCTACTGTAATTTTGTTTGCAAGTGGTGGATCAGTTAGCATAATCTCCGTTTTTGCAAATAATATTCTAAGGCCTACTTTCTCTGCTATTTCTTGTAGTGATTTCACTTGTTGCCTGGCTTCTTGAACAATGTTGGCTAGGAGAGCAAGATCATCAGCGAATCCCAAGCAGTTTAAGCTAATATCATCTTTTGCGCTTCCAATTCTTATCATCTTTGGATTCTCCTTGTACCATTCTCTCATTATGTATTCCAGAGCACAGTTGAACAGTAATGGTGATAGGCAGTCACCTTGTCTTAAGCCTGTTTTTACGAGGAATGATTCCGAAATTTCTCCTCTAAACTTCACTTTTGATTTGGTGTTGGTTAGAGTGAGTTATATTATTTTAATTAGTTTTGGATGAAGTCCTAGATTTCTTAAAATTTTTAATACTGAAAGTCTGTGAAGACAGTCATATGCCTTCTTAAAATCTACAAATGTTATTGCCAGAGGTTTGTTCCGTTTCTTGTAGTACGCCATAATCAATTTTAAACTAATTATCTGCTCTGCACAGCTTCTCCATGGTCTGAAACTAACAAAGATATTTAAAAAAATACATAACATCTGTTGTTGTGGCACCATCATTACTCAATGGATCCGCTGCTTTGGCCCACTCAGTCATTTCTTCATGAAATGTTGTAATATAAATTTGGAACAAAGTAAAGTCAATGGACACCTCTAGAGCAGACATTTAGGAGCATGAGGAACAAATAAAATACCAAGCTTTGAAGGCAAGGACAGGAAATATTGAACTTTGTTCAGTGACACAGTAAATACACCATTATAGTATATTTCATCAACTAATTATTTCATTTTCAAGATACATCTAACACTATGACAACTACATGCAAGGAGAATATACATGGTGTAATGCTGACGCATTAAGATGTTCTGAAAGCGGTGCTGATATTCGTGACAATAAAAGCGGGTTAAAAGCTGTGAGCTATCTGGGGAAGTTAACCTTGATACTACCTTGATACTACCTAATCAGACTGTTCGGCATTTAGACGTTTCCCGGACCGTTATCAATTTGTCCAAACGTTCGTTATCTGACGATGAGACATCTGTGCTTGCCAAGGGAGGAAATTTTGCTGTTAGTCCGCGTTTTGTGCCCACGGAAGAAATTATAGCCAATGTAGAAGCAGGAATTCGCAGTGTAGATTCTGTAACAGCTCAAGAAATCCGTATAGAAACGGTGAGAATATTAGCCAATGCAAAACCGCCGAAATGTAATATAACTGTGGGGGAGAGAAGAGCTTTAAAACTCCTGAACGACGACGACAGTATTTTGGTTCTCCCAGCTGACAAAGGAAGCGCAACGGTGGTTATGGATTGGCCGACTATCAGAGAAAAATTACGGATCTACTGGATCCGCAAGCATATAGGAAGCTGAATAAGGACCCCACTAACAACGTTCTCAGAACTGTGTCGCGGTTAATAAAAAAGTCCTCCATTGAAGAGAGTGTACAGAAAGGTCTCTGCAGTTCGGTTGCGCTACCACCGAGGCTTTATGGATTGCCCAAAATTCATAAAGAAAATGTTCCGTTAAGACCGATACTAAGTGCCATTGGTTCGCCCACCTACTCGTTAGCCAAGTTTTTGACTACGCTGTTAAAACCACATGTGGGCCGTTCGGACTCGTATATAAAGAATTCGACACATTTCATCAGCAGATTGAATGGCATAGTGGTCCAGCCAGAGGACATATTGGTCAGCTTCGATGTGGTATCGCTGTTTACCATGGTTCCACTTAATGATGTATTGGAACAGCTGGATCGAATTTTTCCTGCCGATATTTTAGAGCTGTTTAAATGTTGTTTGACGACCACATACTTCAAGTGGAATGAACAGTTTTATGAGCAAACGGATGGCGTAGCTATGGGAAGCCCCCTAAGTCCCGTAATTGCAAACTTCTTTATGGAGAAATTCGAAGAACAGGCCTTAGGTACTGCCAGCAAGAAATCAAATATATGGTTCCGATACGTGGATGACACGTTTGTGTTGTGGAGACATGGTAGGGAGGAACTATACCGGTTCCACGAACATCTGAACAGTATAAACTCAAGAATTCAGTTTACTATGGAGGATGAGGTAGACGGCAAACTACATTTCCTCGATGTGCTTGTGTTTAGAAACGAAAATGGTAGTTTGGGCCACTCAGTGTACCGCAAACCCACGCACACGGACCGTTATTTGCACCGGGATTCGAACCACCACCCACAACAGAAGCGGGGTGTTATCAAGACGTTAGCGGACAGAGCTAGAAATATTGGTGAACCTGAGTTGCTCGACGCTGAGATAGAACATCTCCACAATGCACAAACGAAGAACGGATATTCGTCCGCCGAAATAAAACGTGCGTTGAGGCAGCCACGCAGAAATCATACTGACGTACAGGCTACTGCAAAATCTAAGGTTTTCCTGCCGTTTGTTAAAAATGTAACGGAAAGAATAGGGAGGATCTTGACGAAGCGGAATATTACCGTAATTTACAAGCCCACCAGGAAGATACAGGAATACCTTAGGCCTGCCAAGGACGCTCGCAAACCATTGGAAAAATCTGGAGTGTATAGGATCCCATGCAGCTGTGGTGATGTTTATGTGGGTACCACCAAAAGAACTGTTTCTAAACGTTTGGAAGAGCACAAGGGAAATTGTAGAAGAGGAGAAACGGAACGATCAGCTGTTGCGGAGCATGCTTTCCAGCCAGGGAACCACAATATTCGTTTCGAGGAGACGCAAGTACTAGCGGCCACGAGCGGATACTACGAAAGGCTCTACAGGGAGGCAATCGAAATCGCTAAACACCAAAATAATTTCAACCGAAAGGAGGAGGGCGTCAAATTAAACGGTATATGGATGCCGGTGTTAAAGAAGATGTGTACCACTCGTCCACTACTGGGTGATGGCAACGGCGATCGACGGCGACGGACAGCGGCAAATTGCACTGACGTTTTCAAAACACGTGACGTCACGCCGCGGCGCGGGGGCGCGCGGACACGGAATTTAGCGGCAGACAGTAGCGAGCCAGTGTGTGTGTTGGACCATCAAGCTACGGACCCCCTTGAAGATGTCTCCCGCAGTCGGAGACGAAACGTTGGGAATCACCTCAGAATTCATCAACCGACCACGGCATAACAGCCCGGATAATTATAATGGACATAATGGACATGAAGTTAACCTTGCATTACTGAGCAAACTGTTTCGCCAGGTATCCAGTCTAGCTTACCAAATTCCCAACCAGACTAACATTAATTATAGTTTAATAGTCATCTTACGACAACCAGTGATATATATATATATATATATATATATATATATATATATATATATATATATATATATATATATATATAAAGAAATAAATCAGTTTATATTTGGACATTTATTTTAACATTGATCATTGTTCCTTTAAAATTTCAGCATATTAAACTTAATTCATAACTAAACTGGTGCCTTATTTAGGATGGTGAAAATGTGAGTTTGTAACCTTACGGAACACATCAAATATGGAGCCAAGATTGGGAGACTGCATACAACACTGCATTCATAAAATAACACACAAAGAACGTTGAAACATATGCAAGAGGAAATTAACCACAACCAACCGATTCAATTTTCACCCAAAGAAGTTACGTTTGTAGTGCAATCCTGTCCATCATGAAATTACCACACACTGGTATACTAAATTCATACTAACTCTCTGTGAAATCTTCCCGAAAAGAATAGCTGAGGGCTACTTCGATGATTACACCACATGCTTCACGTGGTCAACTTGGTTTACACAAAGAGTGTAACTCCACAATAATTTTGATAATTAAAATAAATTACATCGAAACGCAATTTACAAAAGAAAAACCTCGAACTGGTTACTATCGTCTTACTATTAACCTGATGGGTCAAACAATTGTATAAGCACGTGGGACTGGTCTCACAAAGTACACCTCACGTGGGTTGAACATAAAGAAAAATTGCTTTATTGAAAAATTTTGTCAAGACAAGATGTTATAATCTCACGCACATTCGCATTTAAGATTGATGATCTTAGTTAGAGTTACGGATCATCAACACGTGGTTCCACTTTACTCACAAGGTAGTGACAAAGCAACTACTGGAAGATATTCTGAAATTCACACTCGAATTACACTGCGTTGCAATTTAAGATAACATTAGGTATTTTACATCTAAACCTGAAATAAATGTGATTAAATTTTCAGTTAGGCTGAACTTAAGAAATCCATCTTACGGACTTAGCAGAGACGCGCTTAGCCGGAGATCTTACCACTTCAGACGCTCGCCGCGGACAGACTGGCCTGGGCCCCTACTGAGGGTACCTCACAGATACGAATGGAAGTGACCAGAGAGGCAGCTTCCTATACCAACATGACAAGGGACGGACAGGACCATACCAAGAATAGAAACCTCTTTGCTTTTAGAAAGCGTAGCTACCTGTTCCGATGTTGGTCCTACTGTTCTCTAGCAGACAGGCTTGTCTGCTACCATCAAGCATGCAACTAGAAATACGTTTGCTCATTCATCCTTTCACACAGAAGAGAAGGGCGATGACAGTATCTTATCATATACAGTATACAAAAGAAAGCGGATATAGGTTCCGTATGAGACTGTGTGACATGAATTACATATAAACTGTGTAGTAGTGTGACAGATCGTTCTTGTTTACGTGTAAAAGTAATGTGTTCCACTGCTCAGTCTCCTCCCAGATAGAGTGAGAAACACCACAGTAAATTTAGAAGAGGAATTCATGCCGTAAATGACAACAGATTTAAGAAATTAACATGAAAGGAATCCAACAGAGACCTTTCAATGGTGATTCTTATTAAAATTAAAATAAAAACCCGAAGCGACGCAGATGACTCTGAGACAAGGAATTTGACAGATGGGGCTGCAAATGTCGGGAAATACCCCAAAAGTGGGTGACAAATGTTGAACATGTGACGTTACCAGATGAAGTACCTCGCCGCACGTGCAACTGTTGGGCTTGTCGATCCTACCCTCGCCGTACGGAACAGTGCTGCACATTGCTCTGCTAGACTACTCTGTTTTCGTTCTTGCATTATCCGATGTGACACGGTAGTGCCCGAATGTCGAGGTAGTGGTGACACGAGACTACGATGAATCCGTTTACTTTTACGACAAACAGAGTCGCCCAGTGGAGCGATGTGCAGCACTGCTCCCTACCAGCGAGACTCGGCTCGGCAAGCCCAACCGCTGTACGAGCGGCGAGGCACGTCACCTGCTCATGTCATATGTTCGTCATTTTGTCATCCACTTTTGGGGTATTTCCCGACATTTGCGGCCCCATATGTCCTATATTAAAGTACTTCTCTAAGCGTCATTTACGTCGCAGGAAGTTTTTTAAAACGTTATTACACAGTATAATATGCTAAGAATACTGTATAGTATGGATAGCAAATTACTGAGGCACTACTGCTTGAAAATAACCACATTTTGTTAGTAGTGTTGGCAGTGTCAGACTCATAATTCTTATCAAATGCTACCAGGAATAAAGCATCTTTTCTTTCTTTTTTGGTTATTTGCAGTAGGATTTGTTTTTCCTACACAGTTCGCCTTAGCACCTTCATCAACATCCCCAGTCCCAATTCCAGAGTATTCTTTTTTGCCTTATGAAACTGAAGCAGACTGCCCAAATGGTAATTCATCTTTCAACATTTTGTGGAGCTAGACGTAATCTTGCACAACAGAGAAACTTTCGGAGTCACCATCTGATTCGAACGCCGCTCCATTATTAAAATGCTTCAAGTGGCTCTAAGCACTATGGGACTTAGCATCTGAGGTCATCAGTCACCTAGACGTAGAACTACTTAAACCTAATTAACCTAACGACAGCACACACACCCATGCCCGAGGCAGGATTCGAACCTGCGACCGTAGCAGCAGCGCGGTTCCGGACTGAAGCGCCTAGAACCGCTCGGACACAGCGACCGGCGCTGCTTCATCATTTTTCAACAAGTTTGTTTGCGTGACCATCTCTTGGTAATGAGGTAATTCTAGTGACAAAAAAATTTAAAGTCTTTTCGACTAGTGGGCCAAAGTTACCTGCAAATAGTCAAAGTAACCCCAGCTTATGGTGCAACAAGAGTGTACCTAGGATCTGCTCTGGGAGGGGCGGGGATCATGACTAGTATTAGTATCGCGGCGAACGGCGAAATAATTTTCACATTTCAGTATAAATGGTTCTAGGTAGGTCTGTATCCACACTACACGTTAACCCTTACTTCAGAGCCGGCCAGTGTGGCCGAGCGGTTCTAGGCGCTACAGTCTGGAACCGCGCTACCGCTACGGTCGCAGGTTCGAATCCTACTTCGGGCATGGATGTGTGTGATGTCCTTAGGTTAGTTAGGTTTAAGTAGTTCTAAGTTCTAGGGGACCGATGACCTCAGCTGTTAAGTCTCATAGTGCTCAGAGGCACTTGCACCTTACTTCATACATATACTGAATTAATACGTCTGCCTGTGCGGCAGAGCAGGACGCGAGCTCGGCGTCAGAAGATAAATGTGTTGTGGAAAGGCGGGAGGGGGGAGGCAGCAGGGTACGCCGATGTCCTGTAACAATATTGAGAATACTGCATAAAAAATGTAGCAGCAATTCTTTTAAAAAGAAAATTTATAAAATGTTTCTAATCAAAGTTATTTGTCTCGTGACACGTATTTCATTCCAATATAAAACAGGATTATGTTAGTAACAAAAAAGATATCATTCTAAAAATTGGTTAGATAAATATTCTATGTGCTTCAGACACAAGGTAGATCAGAAATTTTCTAAATTCGTACTAAAAAAGTTTTATGTTGAGAAGTCACATCCAATTATCAGTTACTTTTTCACTATATTTTGCAAACTAGTCTTTGTAGAAGCTATGCAAAGTGATACTGTGCCTATATCGACCACAGATCCCTGGAGTGTTCTCTCTGTGAAGTTTGAACTGAAGCACGGGCACACGTCTTTCGGGCGCAGCAGCCAATGGACGTTTAGCCGGTACGCCAGTATACGGTATAGTAGCATTTCAAATCACTTTTCTCTGGTTCCTGGCTTCACGTGGCGTGGGTGTGTTGTTTTTTCCAATGTTGAGACGGTTCAGATTATTGGCGTTGTCCTTAGGCACTGGCTCTTCGCACAGTTAATTCGTTAGGCGTTTGTGAAGTACAGGGTGTATAAAAAAGAATTATTAGCATGTCGATATTACTGAAACTGATAAACATAGACAATGAATTTTTTTTATGAACGGGAAACTCAAAAAGTTTTTTTCCATACCTTTTCATAGGTGTTCAATATGCCCCCCTTTGAGATGCACGGCGTATATCGCTGCGGTATTCAAATTGTTGCCACACTGCAGCAAGCATGTCTTGAGTTACAGCTTCCACAGCTGCTCTTATACGATGTCTCAGTTCATTCATTGTTGTTGGTAACAGAGGCACATAAACAGTCTTTTATAAACCCCCACAAGAAACAATCATATATAGTCAGGTCCGGTGACCTTGGAGGCAAGTAATGCAAGCTGAGTCATTTGGCCCAGTGTGACCGATCCATCGTTCAGTAATCCTTTGATTTAAAAATTCCCGCATTTGCACATGCCAGTGTGGCGGTGCCCCATACTGTTGCTAAATGAAGTCTTTCGAATCAGTCTCCAACTGTGGGAAAAGAGAGTTCTCAAACATATTAACATATCGAGATATGTGCTTTCTGCAACAGTGTTCACGGCAAAGAAAAACGGACCATACACCTTTTCCCTTGAAACTGCACAAAACGAATTAAATTTTCGAGAGTCCCTCTCATGTTGTACAACTTCATGTGGTTGTTCTGTACCCAACATTCTCACATTATGACGGTTCACCTTTCCATTTAAATAAGATGTTGCCTCGTCACTAAACACTACACGTGGAAGAAAAGTGTCATCTTCCATCTTGCCGAGGACGAAATTACAGAACTCCACTCGTTTTAGTTTCTCACCTAAACAAAGAAATGTTCAAATGTGTGTGAAATCTTATGGAACTTAACTGCTAAGGTCATCAGTCCCTAAGCTTACGCACTACTTAACCCAAATTATCCTAAGGAGAAACACACACACTGCATGGGGGCTTAATTATAATAGAATGCAAATAATTTTAATTTTTTGTTTTAGTAGCTGTATGTCCGATTACAAAGTCTCGTAAACGGTTGGCCCTGACTAGTATTATTACGCTATCTGACTGCAAAGAACAACAACAAAGAATGAAATGGAAATTTTCATTAACACAATTAATTAATTAAGTCCCCAGCAACTATAAAACCTACGAAACCAAAGCACAAGTGTAACTGTTCTGTGTGTGGAAGTATGACTCAACGTACGCATCTGGCACGGTTCTTCTTCAACAACACAAGAAATTTTAAATATCATTTATACTGAATTAATTAAAGGAAATAAAAATACCATAATTACTCAAGAAAACCAGAATTACACTCTAATCCCAGAACACAAGCCAGATGCTTTGTTGACTGAACCTGTAATGAAGCATTATTTACGACATTAAATAATGAAAAATAAATCAAGTTTCGTTACCTTCATATATTGACCAAAATCACTCTAATCATTACAATATATCTCCACACTGACTCGCTATTACCACATCTCAACAAGAACTTTTCAGTATCACATCTCAGCAAGCACTCTCTACTAGCACATCTCAACAAACACTCTCTGCTACGAGTTCTTAACAAGCACTGACTACCACGAGCTCTCCCCAAGCACTGCCCACTACGACATCTCAATAATCACTGCCAGTGGAGGCGGCGGAACAATGCTCTCTAGCGCGATCTCTGGCGCTGTGGCTCAGTGTAGCCACCTTTCATATGCCCTTCCTCCACAGGCTAGAATTTGATGGTATTTTTGCCAGCATTGGTGGTGAAAATACCACCAAATTCGTAAAAAAAAATACAGACAAAAATAAAAGATAATATTCATGCGTAAATATCATATAACTAGACAAAATTTTGGCTTTGCACTGACCTTTCAATAACCTAATATATAAAATACAGTAAGCAATACAAATTCTTTCATACATGTGACTTTACATAACAGTTTACACAAGTATTATGTGGTTAAACAGTTCAATCAATAGCGTCAGCAATGACGAATATGTGCAGGTAAGAGTCTCATAACTTTTCACAAACAGTAATACACAAAAAAATCAGTTTATACAAATATTCACATAAACGCTTTCCATAGCTCAAGAATAAGCAGTTGACAGTTCCAGCAGTAGCACCCAGCAATGGTCAACAGGTGCAAATACCAACAAGGGACATTTTTTCAGTAGAAACAGTCCATCAGTGGCACACAGTAATGTTGAATAGGTGCAGACACCAACAAGTAACACCATTTCAGTATAAGCAGTTCCATTAGTGGCACCAGCAATGTTGAGCAGGTGCACACAGCAACAGGTGACATCTTTTCAGTAAAAGCAGTCCATCAGTGGCACCCAGCAATGTTGAATAGGTGCAGACACCAACAAGTAACACCATTTCGGTAGAAGCAGTCCATCAGTGGCACCCAGCAATGTTGAGCAGGTGCAGACACCAACCGGTGACATCTTTTCAGTAGAAGCAGTCCATCAGTGGCACCCAGCAATGTTGAGCAGGTGCAGACACCAACAAGTAACACCATTTCGGTAGAAGCAGTCCATCAGTGGCACCCAGCAATGTTGAGCAGGTGCAGACACCAACAGGTGACATATTTTCAGTAGAAGCAGTCCATCAGTGGCACCCAGCAATGTTGAGCAGGTGCAGACACCAACAGGTGACATCTTTTCAGTAGAAGCAGTCCATCAGTGGCACCCAGCAATGTTGAATAGGTGCAGACACCAACAAGTAACACCATTTCGGTAGAAGCAGTCCATCAGTGGCACCCAGCAATGTTGAGCAGGTGCAGACACCAACAGGTGACATCTTTTCAGTAGAAGCAGTCCATCAGTGGCACCCAGCAATGTTGAGCAGGTGCAGACACCAACAGGTGACATCTTTTCAGTAGAAGCAGTCCATCAGTGGCACCCAGCAATGTTGAGCAGGTGCAGACACCAACAGGTGACATCTTTTCAGTAGAAGCAGTCCATCAGTGGCACCCAGCAATGTTGAGCAGGTGCAGACACCAACAGGTGACATCTTTTCAGTAGAAGCAGTCCATCAGTGGCACCCAGCAATGTTGAGCAGGTGCAGACATCAACAAGTAACACCATTTCAGTATAAGCAGTTCCATTAGTGGCACCAGCAATGTTGAGCAGGTGCACACAGCAACAGGTGACATCTTTTCAGTAGAAGCAGTCCATCAGTGGCACCCAGCAATGTTGAGCAGGTGCAGACATCAACAAGTAGCACCATTTCAGTATAAGCAGTTCCATTAGTGGCACCCAGCAATGTTGAGCAGGTGCAGACATCAACAGGTGACATCTTTTCAGTAGAAGCAGTCCATCAGTGGCACCCAGCAACGTTGAGCAGGTGCAGACATCAACAAGTAACACCATTTCGGTAGAAGCAGTCCATCAGTGGCACCCAGTAATGTTGACCAGGTGCTGACCGCAGTCCATAAAATTCACTATCACTAATCACACTGTTCATCAGCAGAAATTAAACATGTCCAGGTGGCATCCACCATGTTGAAAAGTGCAGCACCATCACTAATCAGACAGTTCAGGCATGAACAATAGTTTGAATACACATACAATGCTTTTACACTAAACATACAAATCATAACAAACACACAAATGATATCAGCTAATTGTCCTATTAACTATTACAATACACAAATACCTGTAAACCTATAATATTTATGGGTGTCAGTGCAAGCCACAATAAACAAGTAAAATAATATTTAGGAGATAGGTTGGGATCACTTCTCTGGGATTATAAAAGGAAAACACACAAAACACACTCACTCATCTTTCATCCACATTAGTGCTACTGTGTAATTGAATAGTGTTAACTGTGTAAATGCAATTCTGTCAAAATTTTATGTTCATCATGTGTATCAAGTAGTAGTGGCAGCAATGTATAACAGTCAATAATAGTTAGTCAACGTCATAGTCATCATGTCAAGACCAATGTTTGCCAAGCCAGATCAAAATGTACGGTTGCTGAACAACTGTCAGTGAGCCAAGATATGCAAATACTTCCTCTCTTCAAAAAAAGTATATACTGCTTAGTGATTTAACGAAGTGTGTGTGTAGACAATCTTCCTTCTACTTGAGTGTTCTAGTCTGCCATCTTTATCCTCCTTGTTCCATATAGACCAACAAAAAAAAAATATGCTCCTCACTTACTTCACCTCTTATCCACCAAAACTCCAATAGTCATCAGCATCACATAATCTCAATACTTCAATAATATCTCTTCAATACGTCGATCATCAATATCATTTACCTTACCTCTTGTCCACGAAAACTCCAATAATCATCAACTTCACATAATCTCAATACCTCAATCATACCTCTTCAATACGTCGATATATATAACCTCATTGCCAATATCATTTCACTTCCATAACAACTCTTTCCTCTAGTCAGTCTCCTCGAACAAGTGCAGACAAAATCCTAATGCAAACCTCAATTCATCATCTCATACAATCCGAAGACACAATGTCAACACACAACCTCTCGTGTAATCCATCTGATCCAAATCTGCTACTCATTATAAATTATAAGATACATTTTGTTTACCTTGTCCATCATTAAATAAAAGAAATGCGTACATGACCTCTAACAGACTTAGTTCGAATAACTCTCAGTAATTAATTACGATTACGGAGTGTGAATGATCATAATATTTCACAGTGCGTACACCACTTCAAGAATCATGGCAGAAGCAAACATGTGGAGTATTTCTTGTGTCAAGTGTCACTTCCTATTTCAATTACTCACGAAAAATGCAGTGTAATAACTGTCAATGGTCTAAACCTAGTGTTGGTATGTCATGTCGTTATCTTCCTTCCTATTAGCATAAATTTATACAGCTTCCATAAAACTTCCAGCTCATGTGACTTCTATGCAGTTTCTTGTACCAATGTCGTTCGTAGAATTATAGCAGTTCATTTTCTTATCTTAAAAATATAAGGCACTGAGCGTAAGCAAAACATGCAATAGCGCGTAAATATACCAGTAGAGAACAGAATGTCAAGTGGATGCAGCACAATCCCTACAACGAGGCTCTGCCAAGCGAACAATCTATAATTAATACCATAGTGTGACCTAAACTCTATGTTTGTACACAGTATATCAGCATTTCTATATACCAACTTATAGTTATGACAACAAAACAGAAGTGTGTAAATATGCAATCCATACGCACAGCAGCAAACATATATCTTACGTAATAAACAAGTCATTAGCATCATTCAGCATAAGCAAATAAATGTTCATATGTAATCTTAATAAGTAAACATGAAGGCGCAAGCAGATAAATCACAAAGTGTAACCTACATACCTAACTACAGTCAGCACAATTAATCAGGTGACAATTATAATTTAAATAAATAAGCACAGCAGGCACATAATAGAAAAATATGACATCAGTGAAAAAGCAGTGCTGCCAAGCGATGCATAATATATACAAATAACAAGCCTGTTCATTAATCAATCATCGTCAAAATCAGTTAATGTGCGTAAGCACGTCGCTTCACAAGTAAATTCATAGAACATGAAATTTAGCACAAAGTATGAGTCACGTAATCGCAAGCAGCAAATTGCGTCTAAAGTACGTACCTAAGTGGAAATATGTTACCTGAAAAATAAACTCAATTAATCATTACCTTTTTAGTTTATTAGTTTCATCTTCGAAATTACATTCTTCCTGAAATTTTCTCGATAGTAAGTCCTCTTAACGTCGGACACACACAGAATTTACCTGAAGGTCTTAAATATTTTACACAACCGTATCCTGAAAAATACTGAACGTTAATAATATAATTTATAAAGTCACCATAGCTTATACAGAATTTAATCGGAGAAATTAGACTGTGTATTTGTTTACGGCTGTCAGTGCATTCACACTGAGCGCTCGATCAGCTGTTGGCGCGTGACGTATGAAGTAATTGTTTGCGGTCAACGACTGCCTTGTGCGGCGCGCAGACTGACTGTTGCTTTGAGTATGTGCCGCCGCCGGAACACGGCGCGGTATCCTTGCATTCTCCGTGTGTTTACGTACAACTGTTGGTTTCTCAGAAGTATGTCATTCCACAAAAATTTTAACGTTAGATATGTGATGTATTCCCTTAGAGCGCCGAGATTTAAGAGTTTCTACTTCCACAGTATTATCATGTATAATTTTGCGAATCCTATATGGACCGTTATGAAGCAGAAAAAATTTGCGACACAAGCCTTTTCCTTTATGAGACAAACGATGAGACTTAATTAACACCTTCTGACCAACTGACAAGATTTTTAAACGACCAGGACGTTTAGCTGATTTCTCTCTTCTAGCAGCCGCAGATGCAATATTTTGTAGAGCCAGGTTGACAACTTCAGAATGCCGCAGTTTCCGTGAAGGCGGAAAAGGAACGATTTCAGAAATGCTGTTTGTTGGTACTTTATTTTTTAATATCAATAAAGGCGGTAAAGAAGTTGAATCATTAGGAAGTTCATTCAGAATGTTTTGAAAAATATGAAGATACTGATCCCACTTTCTGTGATTCTGATGACAATAAAGACGGCACAATTTATTGATTTCCTTCATCCATCTCTCTGAAGCGTTAGATTGAGGGCGAAAAAGTGAAATGAAAATTGGTTTAATCTTACGACGCCGTAGAGTACGAAGCCAAATTTTAGAGCGAAACTGTGATCCATTATCTGATATAACCTTATCAACATGACCAACTTCTTTAAGAAAATGTTTGATGAAAGCATTAGATACTGAACGAGCTGTTGCCTTGCGTAAAGGTGTAAAACACACATATTTTGATGTCAATTCCACTGCTACGAAAATGTACGCAAAACCATTAGTAGAACGAACCACTGGACCGAACAAATCGACTGCAGCCATGTCCTTTAATTTCGCTGGAATGATAGGAAACAACGGTGCTCTGTGAGAAACAGTTGGCGGCTTAGCCTGTTGACATAATTTGCATTTGGCAAGAACAGATCGAATACGTTTTTCCATATTACTGAAGTAGCAATTTTCTCGCAATTTATGAAAGCATTTTCTGGGACCAAAGTGCGCATAACTGAAATGTGTAAATGAGGTGTGGCCAAATCATCCAATCTAACAAAGCGTCTAAGAAAATTACAGACACCAAGGAAACTACGAACATCACGTTTTGTGGAAGGAACAGCATAATTACGAATAGCGTCTAATTTCTCTGGATCGGGAAGAATACCTTCTGTAGAAATAATGTGACCGAGAAATTTCACCTGAGAACGACCAAATTCAGATTTTTCTAAGTTCACAGTAATGCCAACTCTTGCAAAAATACGTAAAATGAATCCAAAATTTTGTTATGCTCACTCCAAGAATGTTTAGCAATAAGAATATCGTCAACATATGAAGTAATATTGTCACGAAGATAAACAGGTAAAATTTCATTTAAGCTACGAATGAATGCTGCAGAAAATATAGTAAGTCCAAACGGTAATTTCCAAAGTCACTTTCGGGTAAAATCGTCATATCCGGGTAATCTTTACCTACTGTCTAGATAGATTGATAGTAGAAGAATTATTTTTTATAGATGCAAAGAATAGTGAAAGAGTAGGCAGCGGTGCAGAAAACTAAAAGGGAAATAGCACCACTATAGCTCGGGGCCCTGTGAGCGCTACGGCACATATTCACTTAGTGTAGTGAATCCCCGAGGACTTTAATAGCTGCACATAAATTTCAGTTTGTGGCTTAGTGGCCAATTTGGTGGGAGTGCATACATAAATTGATCTAACCATGCACATGGATGTATGTCATTCTTAGAATTGCGGAAGATCTTAAATTTCCGAACAGTCAGAAAGTGTTTATAGTCAAAGTTTTCGCCTCGCGGCGACAAAGACCTACCGTGTCTGTCCCAGTCCCAATGTTGATTATTGTCAAGTTCGCGCGCCTAGCGCTCCCTTGTTGCATCCCGTAAATGAAACAAATTATTTTCTTCAAACCCCTCCGCTAACTGTGATTCCAAATTTCTTTTGCTGTCCTTTCCTACGATTTCGCCTTCAATTTGTTTGACTTGCTTTCGTAATGCCTCAAATTCCCTTTTAACGCGTTCATTAAATTTTCCCTGATTTTCAACATGCTTACTTATGTTCTGGTACTCTTCGGTTTCTGCAAATGGTAATGGAGCTGTATCATCTGAATCTCTATCCCCATTTAAACTAAGACTTGTCAATTTATCTGAAATCTCCTCAACTCTTTCCGATAAGTCACCTATTTTTTCTTTCTGTTTACTTACGTCTTCCGTAAGTGTCACGACTCGGGTTTCAGTATTGACACATTTGGTAGTTAACTGTTCATATTGTTGTGTTAGATTATTTATTCTGTCATTTGGTACGGATTCCTCGATTCTCTCAAATATTTCTTCCTTATCATGTGCACGTTGTAAATTTAACTCTGAAAATTTTTGTTCTATCACGCGATCTCTTTCCTCCTGTTCCCTTTGTCTAATCTCTACTGCAATTAATCTATTATTGTGAGCATTCAAAATCGGTTGTACTTCTTCTCTGATTTCTTTCTTTAATTCATCTTTCATGTTTTTGAAACATGTCCCTATTCGTGAGTCTAACCGTGTTTCCATTGTTCCCATCTGTGTTTTTAATTCAGATCCAAACCGTGTTTCCATTGTTCCCATATCAGTTTTTAATTCAGATCGTAAAGTTCCCATCTCTGTTTTAATTGTTCCTATTTGTGATCCCAGTGATTCCATTGTTCCCCTCTGTGTTTTTAATTCAGATCCAAACCGTGTTTCCATTTTTAATATAGCACTCATCAACTGCTCCATAGTAACTGATTCGAAACTCCTTTCGCCCCTAACATTTCCCGCAAAACCAGTTTCCTTCGTCATAGCTGTAAAGCTATCTGTGTTCGATACTATTTCAGACTCTTCTATCGTTAATCTCGTATTCTGTGAATTTCCTGATTGAGAAAAATTTTGAAATGGTTCCGGACTATTTTCCCGACTTATTAAATTGTTTTCCACTCCATTATTCATCATACTGTTGTCCTGTGTTGGCGAGTTCGCCATGTCAACAATTTCGTCATTCTCACTGTCCTTCATTTTTGCCTTTTTCATCGACCGCGTAATCATTTACAAAACATACAAAACTCGTCACTATATGAAATTACACACAATGACACTTTATCTCCAACAATACCATTCACACGAAATGTTTCCCTCAAACACGATTAATCGAACAATTGAAATAATTGCACTAATTGTCAAACCCGTAGACAAGACAACAGAAATCAAATTTTGCAAAAAAAAAAAAAATACCATTAGCAGAATGACAATTACCAAATCTACACATGCAAAATAGACTACAATTGCTAAACTACAAATTACTACAACAATACTACTGTCTACTATTTTTACAATCAGAAGATTCCAAGGGACGATCCGAAGCAGCGGTCGCCACGTGCATGGGGGCTTAATTATAATAGAATGCAAATAATTTTAATTTTTTGTTTTAGTAGCTGTATGTCCGATTACAAAGTCTCGTAAACGGTTGGCCCTGACTAGTATTATTACGCTATCTGACTGCAAAGAACAACAACAAAGAATGAAATGGAAATTTTCATTAACACAATTAATTAATTAAGTCCCCAGCAACTATAAAACCTACGAAACCAAAGCACAAGTGTAACTGTTCTGTGTGTGGAAGTATGACTCAACGTACGCATCTGGCACGGTTCTTCTTCAACAACACAAGAAATTTTAAATATCATTTATACTGAATTAATTAAAGGAAATAAAAATACCATAATTACTCAAGAAAACCAGAATTACACTCTAATCCCAGAACACAAGCCAGATGCTTTGTTGACTGAACCTGTAATGAAGCATTATTTACGACATTAAATAATGAAAAATAAATCAAGTTTCGTTACCTTCATATATTGACCAAAATCACTCTAATCATTACAATATATCTCCACACCGACTCGCTATTACCACATCTCAACAAGAACTTTTCAGTATCACATCTCAGCAAGCACTCTCGACTAGCACATCTCAACAAACACTCTCTGCTACGAGTTCTTAACAAGCACTGACTACCACGAGCTCTCCCCAAGCACTGCCCACTACGACATCTCAATAATCACTGCCAGTGGAGGCGGCGGAACAATGCTCTCTAGCGCGATCTCTGGCGCTGTGGCTCAGTGTAGCCACCTTTCAACACCCATGTCCGAGGGAGGACTCGAACCTCCGCCGGGACCAGCCGCACAGTCCATGACTGCCGCGCCTAAGACCGCTCGGCTAATCCCGCGCGGCCCTAAACAAAGAGCTTGCAGTAGTTGCATTTTGTATGGTTTCATGTGTAAACGTCGACGCAACACATGTCAGACGGACATCGAGGCCATGCTGAGCTGTCGAGCTGCACGGCGAACGGATTTCTGCGGTCTTTTTGTGAAACTATGGCAGATGCTTTTGGCGATTATGTCAGATACTCGGGGACGGCCCAGCGATTTGTCTTTCCACAAACAACCTTTTTCTCGGAATTGTTCATGCCGTCGCCTAATGCTCTGTGCTGCTGGAGGATCCACACCATACCTAATACGAAAGTCACGCGAACTGTTATTGCTGATAAGCATTGCGCAAAACGTAGAACACAATACGCTTTCTGTTGTCCCGAGACCAGTTTTACTATAATCTGTTCATCATAAGAATAAAACTGATGGAAACGAACACAAACGCGATCATTAGTCAGAAGCCTAGCACACGTACACTGATGTTACGAAATGAGCCGGCCGGTGTGGCCGTGTGGTTCTAGGCGCTTCAGTCTGGAACCGCGTGACCGCTACGGTCGCAGGTTCGAATCCTGCCTCGGGCATGGATGTGTGTGATGTCCTTAGGTTAGTTAGGTTTAAGTAGTTCTAAGTTCTAGGGGACTGATGACCACAGATGTTAAGTCCCATAGTGCTCAGAGCCATTTGAACCATTTTGTTACGAAATGACTCAGCACTATGGAACTTAACATCTGAGGTCATTAGTCCCCTAGAACTTAGAACTAGTTAAACCTAACTAACCTAAGGACATCACAAACATCCATGCCCGAGGCAGGATTCGAACCTGCGACCGTAGCGGTCTTACGGTTCCAGACTGCAGCGCCTTTAACCGCACGGCCACTTCGGCCGGCCCCGGATCATCGCTCAGTCTACGTGCGTGTTGAGTAGGTCAGGCAGTGTGCGGAGACAGTCCGCGGATTTGCGATAAATGCTGTGTCCATGTGGCGCAGTGGTTAACGGGGTGCCTCGTAAACAGGAGATCCCGATTTCGAATCCCGGTCTGGCACACATTTTCACTCGTCGCCGCTGATTTCGCGTAAAGTCCCGATACAGCGCATGTTGTTAGTTACTTCCCTTTCCTTTCCTTTCTCCTCCTTCCACTCTCAATTTACGTAATGTGCACAGCACAGACTTGGTGGAGAGCTGCATTAAAGCAGTCTTTGGATTGAAGACCACAGCATCAGCAACGGAATTCTCTACATCTACATCTACGTCATTACTCTGCTATTCACAACCAAGTGCCCAGCAGAGGGTTCAATGAACTACCTTCAAGCTGTCTCTCTACCGTTCCACTCTCGAACGGCACGCGGGAAACACGAGCACTTAAATCTTTCTGTGCGAGCCCTGATTTCTCTTATTTTATCGTGATGATCATTTCTCCCTACGTAGGTGGGTGTCAACAGAATGTTATCGCAATCGGAGGAGGAAACTGGTGATTGAAATTTCATGAGAAGATCCCGTCACAACGAAAAACGCCTTTGTTTTAATGATTGCTGCTCCAATTCACGTACCATGTCTGTGACACTATCTCCCCTATTTCGCGATAATACAAAACGAGCTGCCATTCTTTGTACTTTTTCGATGTCATCCGTCAGTCCCTCATGATGCGGATCCCATACCGCACAGCAATACTCCAGAATAGGGCGGGCAAGCGTGGTGTAAGCAGTCTCTTTAGTAGACCTGTTGCACCTTCAAAGTGTTCTGCCAATGAATCGCAGTCTTTGGTTTGCTCTAACCACAATATTATCTATGTGATCGTTACAGTTTACGTTATTTGTAATTGTAATCGCTAAGTATTTAGTTGACCGGTTCCCGTGAGATAAGCGAAGTTAAGCGCTGTCGGACGTGGTCGGCCTTTGGATGGGTGACCATCCAGGCCGCCATGCGCTGTTGCCATTTTTCGGGGTGCACTCAGCCTCGTGATGCCAATTGAGGAGCTACTCGACCGAATAGTGGCGGCTCCGGTCAAGAATAGCATCATAACGGCCGGGAGAGCGGTGTGCTGACCCCACGCCCCTCCTATCCCCATCCTCCCCTCATGATGACACGGCGGTCGGATGGTCCCGTAAGCCACTCGTGGCCTGAAGACGGAGTGCTTTAAGTATTTAGTTGAATTTACAGCCTTCAGATTTGTGTGATTTATCGCGCAATCGAAATTTAGCTGATTTCTTGTAGTAGTCATGTGAATAACTTCACACTTTCCCTTATTCAGGGTCAACTGCCACTTTTCGCACAATACAGATATCTTATCTAAATCATTTTGCAAGTCATTTTGATCATCTGATGACTTTACAAGACGGTAAACGACAGCATCTTCTGCGAACAATCTAAGACGGCTACTCAGATTGTCTCCTATGTCGTTAATACAGATTAGGAACAATAGAGGACCTATAACACTTCCTTAGGGAACGCCGTATATTACTTCTGTTTTACTCGATGGCTTTCCGTCTATTACTACGAAGTGTGTGCGTCGCCAGGATGACTATGTTGAGAAATAAAAACGCAGACATGAAGGATGAAGATGCAGCATCTTGATAACGTTTTATTTGAAAAGTCTTTACGGCACACCCTCGTACTTCTTTAAGTGGTCTACATCGCAGATTTACTGAGGCCTCTTGACGGGCTTGTATAATAATGAATTTGCAGCGTAGCTCTTAAAATGGATGAATGTGAACTTTTGTAAATTACCGTTAATGAGATGTAACTCAAGTCTGTCGTGTCGCAAAATGTTGGAATACGTCGTGAAACCAGGCACACAGGTGTGCAAAACTTAAGGAGAAAAGTACCTTTCGCATTGTCTCAGTGGCTAGTAACATAGCTCGACGAAACTTCGACTATATATAGAGGGAAATGCAACAGTATAATACAAAAGACAACTGAAAGAAATACACAATGAGAAAAACAGTCATGATAATTTATTTCAAATACAATAATTACACTGAAATCGCCACTCTTTTGACGGTCCCCTCGACATTAGAAAAGGTGTCAAGTAATACTTAGTAGGCTGTGCATGCTCTCCAGTGAGCTCTATTGCTCGTCACGTACACTCATATGGTAAGAGGCGGGAACGCGTAATGCACCCAGAAACACTGTCGAACTATACCGTTTTCGTGGTGCAGATGTTGTGTGTAGGGAGTCATTGCATGGGTATACTAGCCTTCAAATAACTGAACACGGTAGACTCGCTGGTTGACGATATTGTGACCCTGTGCTCCTTCAAAAAAATGGTTCAAATGGCTCTAAGCACTATGGGACTTTACATCTGAGGTCATCAGTCCCCTAGACTTAGAACTACTTAAACCTAACTAACCTAAGGACATCACACACATCCATGCCGGAAGCAGGATCCGAACCTGCAACGTAGAGGTCGCGCGGTTCCAGACTGAAGCGCCTAGAACCGCTGGGCCACTCTGGCCGGCTGTGCTCCTTCCCCACGTGCGTCTTTTCAATGGTGCATCCGGCGTTAATTTTGTTTTCACGAACGACAGTGCGTGATTGTATCGAATTGCGCACGTGAAGGAGGTCATTCGCTCGAGCTGAATCCCATCTAGCACGCATGGGGTGCGCTAGGGAGACGTATTGCAGCCCGTTCGCACGCAGGTACCATCCGTCAGTCGCCAACGGCGCTGGTACAGAAACAGTACGCCTTATTTCAAGAATCCTTAAGAAAATTTTGGCCAGCATGGCAGCGTGTCACAGGGCATATACCACCGTCCGTAGTGATCACACAGCTTAGAATACAGGAAATCACGAATCCAGTCGCACAACTCAGGCGATACTCCGTAGGCACGCAGTTTGGCTACAAGACTCTAGTTAGGAACGGTGTCGAAAACCTTCTGAAAATCTAAAAATACGGAATCAATTTGACATTCCCTGTCGATAGCACTTATTACTTCATGCGTGTATAAAGAGCGAGTTGTGTTTCACAAGAACGAGTTGAGTTACGAAGGAAGTTGGCCGTTTGTTGGTGCGGCTGCTGCCGCTGGCTCCGCCGATGCAGCTGTTCGCGGAGTAAGCCACGAGGTGAGCGCCTAGAGTGAGGCGATAACACGGCTGCACAGTTGTGGCGTGGTGTCTGGCGACACGGCGCGTTGCACCATCGTGCGTCACAGCCACGCGGCCGCAGCTATCAGCGCTGCTGAGTTGCGACCGGCTGGGCTCTGCGCTGAGCGATAACGCCGAACCTACAGACTCACTCCGTCCCTCCCCCCCCCCCCCCTCTCACTGCTCTCTCCCTCTCTCTGTCTCGCCGCCTCCTTCCCAGCTGTCGATGGAAAAGCTTTATTGACTGACCCCATTTTGCCTTTATTTGGCTTCACCCATCAAAAGGAACTCTGTACAGGGTGAAGAAAAAATTCACGAATTCGGCCTTCGCAGCGCGATTCCTCACAGGCTGCCAATACAAAAATTTCTCGCAACATTTTGTCCTGCGTTTATTTCTGGCAGTACACGGACGTCAAAAATTGGCAATCTGGTAACACTGTAATCGCGTGCACGCTGACTACCTCTGTGAGAATATACACTACTGGCCATTAAAATTGCTACACCAAGAAGAAATGCAGACGATAAACGGGTATTCATTGGACAAAGATATTATACTAGAACAGACATGTGATTACATTTTCACGCAATTTGGGTCCATAGCTCCTGAGAAATTAGTGCCCATAACAACCACCTCTGGCCATAATAACGGCCTTGATACACCTGGGCATTGAGTCAAATAGAGCTTGGATGGCGTGTACAGGTACAGCTGCCCATGCAGCTTCAACACGATACCACAGTTCATCAAGAGTAGTGACTGGCATGCTGTGACGAGCCAGTTGCTCGGCCACCATTGATCAGACGTTTACAATTGGTGAAAGATCTGGAGAACGTGCTGGCTAGGGCAGCAGTCGAACATTTTCCGTATCCAGAAAGGCCTCTACAGGACCTGTAACATGCGGTCGTGAATTATCCTGCTGAAATGTACGGTTTCTCAGGGATCGAATGAAGGGTAGAACCACGGGTCGTAACACATCTGAAATGTAACGTCCACTGTTCAAAGTGCCGTCAATGCGAACAAGAGGTGACCGAGACGTGTAGCCAATGGCACCCCATACCATCACGCCGGGTGATACGTCAGTATGGCGATGACGAATACACGCTTCCAATGTGCGTTCACCGCGATGTCGCCAAACACGGATGCGATCATCATGATGCTGTAAACAGAACCTGGATTCATCCGAAAAAATGACGTTTTGCCATTCGTGCACCCAGGTTTGTCGTTGCGTACACCATCGCAGGTCCTCCTGTCTGTGGTGCAGCGTCAAGGGTAACTGCAGCCATGTTCTCCGAGCTGATAGTCCATGCTGCTGCAAACGTCGTCGAACTGTTCGTGCAGATGGTTGCTGTCTTGTAAACTTCCGCATCTGTTGACTCAGGGATCGAGACGTGGCTGCACGATCCTTTACAGCCATGCGGATAAGATGCCTGTCTTGTCGACTGCTCGTGATACGAGGCGGTTGGGATCCAGCATTCCGTATTACCCTCCTGAACCCACCGATTTCGTATTCTGCTAACAGTCATTGGATCTCGACCAACGCGAGCAGCAATGTCGCGATACGATAAACCGCAATCACGATAGGCTACAATCCGACCTTTATCAAAGTCGGAAACGTGATGGTACGCATTTCTCCTCCTTACACGAGGCATCACAACAACGTTTCACCAGGCAACGCCGGTCAACTGCTATTTGTGTATGAGAAATCGGTTGGAAACTTTCCTCATGTCAGCACGTTATAGGTGTCGCCACGGGCGCCAACCTTGTGTGAATGCTCTGAAAAGCTAATCATTTGCATATCACAGCATCTTCTTCCTGTCGGTTAAATATCGCGTCTGTAGCACGTCATCTTCGTGGTGTAGCTATTTTAATGGCCAGTAGTGTAGTAGTTGTCCTGTGCAGTTCGTGCAAGGGATAGTGTTTTGGGTTACGATGCAGGAGGTCTAGGGTTTGATTCTGGGTAGAGTCTCATTTGTTTTTATTTGCTAACAGTAGTTTGCGTGGCACGATATCTAGCGTCTTAATAGTCATATAGCGATTGTAGTGGATTTTCGAAAAATGGTTCAAATGGCTCTGAGCACTATGGGACTCAACAGCTGTGGTCATAAGTCCCATAGAACTTAGAACTACTTAAACCTAACTAACCTAAGGACATCACACACATCCATGCCTGGGGCAGGATTCGAACCT
This sequence comes from Schistocerca nitens, assembly GCF_023898315.1. NCBI lineage: Eukaryota > Metazoa > Arthropoda > Insecta > Orthoptera > Acrididae > Schistocerca > Schistocerca nitens. Next base: position 669,805,573 of record NC_064618.1, read on the forward strand.
GCGACCGTAGCAGTCGCGCGGTTCCTGACTGAGCGCCGAGAGCCGCTAGACCACCGCGGCCGGTGGGTTTTCGACAAAACATTTGCAGTTATGTACTCCGAACACAGAAATGGAAATATAATCGTTCTCATTTTTCACCTTTTAAAGAAATCTTTTTGCATGTCGTGGACGTGCACTGTTTTACATCACTGCATCTACTAGATTCCAGACTTGTTTTGTGTTTATCTTTTCCCAATGGTTCCATCGACTAATATCAACTATTATTCGTGCCAAGTATAGGTCCATTAGTGTTTGTTAGGGCCTTACGTCACCAGTAGAGCTAGCAACGTGCTTTCCAAATAATTTCCATAGGGCCATGGGGACCATTGCGCAGAAAACAGATTTGGAATCTAATAGATGCAGTGGCGCGAAACAATTCGTGTCCACGCCGTGCAAAAGGCTTCTTTAAAAGCCGACCAGTGAAAACAATTGTATTTTCATTTTTGTGTTCACTGCACGTAACTGAAAATATTTTGTAGAAGGCCCACCGTAATAGCTATATGATGATTAAGATGCCATATGCAACACCACGCAGACTACGTTTAGCAAATAACATCAAATAAGCTTCGACCCGGAATATAACCCTCGAACTCCTGCTAGTAAACCCTTAACGCTGTCCACTGCACCAGCTGCACAACAGTGGGGCTACTGCTAACAGAGGTAGTGAACGAAGATGTGATTACAATGTTACCAGGTTGCCAGTCTTTAACGTCCATTTACTGCCCGGAATATGCGCTGGACGAAATTTTTGGGAGACATTTTTGTATTGCCAGTATGTGAGGAATCGTGCTGCGAAGTCTGAGTGCGCGAATTTTTCTTCGCCCTGTAGATTTAATACAGTCTTCTGAGTTCGTCTTCCATGGTCGTTTTGGTACCACCAGTAGGTACATATAACTATGAAAGATGCAAGCAAAGTTCAAATTACATCTTAATTTGTACATAAAATGTATCACCTGTCCACACGTGCTCTGCACATACACTGACTTCCCGTATTTCCGTGGCTGTGGGATATCTTGGTTGATACGTCGTTCTTATGTGAGCTTATATCAGAATTTTGTGTACAGAAAAAAAAAATTCCTACAGATAAAGACTGGTGTGAGCATTGGACTTGTCTAACGATACTGAAAATTTTCAACTGAAGATAGCAACACAGTGTTCCCAATGAACGGAACGAACAGCTTATTGCATCTCTCGGACTCTGAGAAAAATCGAATGATTGGCATGAGGGACACGGAGCATCATACCGGCATGTCTCGCAGGCAGTTGGTAACAGTCCAGTGACTGCAGATCGCGTGGTAACAAGATGGACACAGGACAACACTGCGGCAAAAGAGCAAGTACAAGACCTCCCAGAAGGACTGTATCACGAAAAGATCATATGGTTGTTAGGCCGGCTGGGCAGCGCTTACAGGCGAGGTGTCAGCATGAATCGACGGGAACAGATTGCTGGAACCCAGGTTGGATCTGGAGTTGCCATGAGTCGTTTACCACCGACATTCTCCACAGACAAAAGAGACTTGCATGATGTAGAAGCAGAGTCAACTGGGGCACTGAGTGGTATTCTAATATCTTCAACAATCAGTATCGCTTCTGTTTGTGGCAGTCGGATCGACGCTACGTGTCCGCAGACGTCATAGAGAAAGGTCAACTGAGCTACGCTTCTCTAGGCCCTCACAACTTCAGCTCCTGGAGATATATTTGGTAGTTATTGAATATGATAACAGCACTAATTCCGTAACTGTTGAAAGGAGGCTGAATACTCGCCAGTATGGGACAAGAACAGTAAACATTGTTGTCACAGCCTTCATTCTGTGAAAATACGCACCAGAAAAAAAATTAGAAAGCCTGGTGTATCTGCAAGTGTATTTGTTTACGTGTATTCAGAGTAGAATCTACGACTTGCTCGACTTTTCGGTGAAGGTATGCTGAGGTGATAAAAGTCATGTATGCATATATACAGATGGCAGTAGTATCGCGTACACAAAGTATAAAAGGGCATTGCATTGGCATAGCTGTCATTTGTTCTGAGGTGATTCATGTGAAAAGGAGTCCTAAATGATTATGGCCACACGACAGGAATTAATACACTTTAAACGCGGAATTGTACTTGGAGCAAAAAGCATGGGAGATTCAATTTCGGAAATCGTTCTGTTTTCAGTATTTCGAGATCGATAGTGTCAAGAGCGTGCCGAAAATACCAAATTTCAGGCAACGAGGTGGCCGACCGTCTTCACCTAAAGACCGAGCGCAGTGGCGTTTGCGTAGAACTGTGAGAGCTAACAGACAACCAAAACTGCGTGAAATAACCACAGAAATCAATGTGGCACATAGGAGGAACGTATCCGTTAGGACAGTCCGGCGAAATTTGACATTAATGGGCTATGGCAGCAGACGCTATGCCTTTGCTAACAGCACGACATCGCCTGCAGCGCCTCACCTGGGCTCGTGGCCATATCAGTTGGATCCTAGACGATCAGGAAACCGTGGCGTGGTCAGATGAGTACCGATTTCAGTTGGTGAGATCTGATGGCAGGTTTCGAGGGTAGCGCAGACCCCACCAATTCATGGACCCAAGTTGTCAACAAGGCAACGTGCAAGTTTCTGATGGGTCGATAATGGTGCGCGATGTGTTTAAGTGGAATGGACTGGGTCCTCTGGTCAAACTGAATCGATCATTGACTGGACACGGTTATGTTCCGCTACTTGGAGACCATCTGGCAACGGCCTTGCCGCAGTGGATACACCGCTTCCCGTGAGATCACTGAAGTTAAAAGCTGTCAGGCGTGGTCGGCACTTGGATGGGTGACCATCCAGGCCGCCATGCGCTGTTGCCATTTTTCGGGGTGCACTCAGCCTCGTGATGCCAATTGAGGAGCTACTCGACCGAATAGTAGCGGCTTCGGTCAAGAATACCATCATAACAACGGGGAGAGCGGTGTGCTGACCCCACGCCCCTCCTATCCGCATCCTCCATTGAGGATGACACGGCGGTCGAATGGTCCCGGTAGGCCACTCGTGGCCTGAAGACGGAATACTTGGAGATCATCTGCAGCTGTCCATGGACGTCACGTTTCCAAACAACGATGGAATTTTTATGGATGACAATACGCCATGCCACCGGCCCATTATTGTTTGCAATTGGTATTAAGAATATTCTGGACAATTCGAGCGAATGATTTGGCGGCCAGCCGGCCGCTGTGGCCGAACGGTTCTAGGCGCTTCAGTCCGGAACCGCGCTGTTGCTACGGTCGCAGGGTCGAATCCTGCCTCGGGAGTGAATGTGTGTGATGTCCTTAGGTTAGTTAGGTTTAAGTAGTTCCAAGTGTAGGGGACTGATGACCTCAGGTGTTAAGTCCCATAGTGCTTAGAGCCATTTGAACCAATTGATTTGGCGACACAGGTCGCCCGATATGAACTCCACCGTACATTTATATGACATAATTGAGATGAGTTCGTGCACAAAATCCTGCACTGGGAACACTTTCGCAACTGTAGACTGCTAAAGAGGGCGCATGGTTTAATATTTCTCCAGATGACTCCCAACGACTTGTTGAGTCCATGACAAGTCGAGTTGCTGCACTATACAGGGTAAAAGGAGGTCCGATACGATATTAGGAGGTACCTCATGACTTTTTTCACTTCAGTGTATGTGACTGCCTAACCAATGCGACCGGCGCGACTGATGCCATACTACACTCAATACTCAGTCTAACCAGCTTACTGCAGTCAAACCTTTTCCCCTGAGCGACTGATAACGTCCCCCCAACCTCCACCCCCCGCCCCCTTAAACACACAGAGACACACACATGCCACCATCGTCAAATGAAGTATTTTGCCTCAGGATGTGTTCTATCAACCTATCCGTTCTTTTAGTCAAATTGTTCCACATAGCTCTGTCCTCCTCTGTTTGTTTCAGTATTTCATTAGTTTTCCTATCTATCAAATGCAATTATCCAGCGCGATAATGCAAGACCCCACATTGTAGTTCTCACCACAAATGCCTTGATCAATGTTCGGGTTTCAGGTATAGCCAAAAAACTCCTCAAGTTGATATTCGGACGCTGTATGCTTCCATGTCGCAACGAATACAAGAGTGTATGCGTTGTAAGGTATCAGGCAAATTCAACACCTTCCATGAAAACCCTGACATGATAATCAAATCCAGTAGTATGTCACATAGCTCCGAATAAATCGTGACATCAACTTAACCAATGTAATACGAGTAACGAGTGAGCAAATGGAATACCACAGACTAACACAAGAATGCCTAAATGCATGTCATACCTTCCCACCGTGAGACAGACGCAGTTCCGAGGGGAGACGAGAACAGAAGCCGAGAGCAGAACCGTGTTAAGCTGGAAGGCCCTACGATAAGGGACGGACACCCATGTCGCCAGTTAACCGCTAGGACCACCCCAGCCGCAAGTTTTAGCGTGAGACTTTTTCGCGTCTCTGTTACGTCAGGACCACCCCCCAGCCCATGTTAAAAGATAGAGCCCTCCGGAAGAACAGTATAGATCTTACGATAACACTAAAAGGACCACACCAGCTGCAAGTTTTAGCTTGAGACTTTTTCGCGTCTCTGTTACGTTGCAAACTTTAAAAACATTGCCCCCAACACAAAAAGTATAACGTTTCTCATTGGATAGACAGAATTTTTGTAGGCGGAGCTTAAGGTTAACATTGAGACCCTGATTGGTCAGATTAAAACACAGCCAGATAGTTTTTTAAACCAACTTCATTAAATTGTAGTAAGGGGAAGTTAGGAAAGAGTTGCTTCCGAGACGGCGAGGTGAGCGGAGCTGTGCTGCCCGCCGCCCCCTGACGAGCACCGGCAAGGTAATGAACGTACGCGATGCCGCATAACAGCGCATAAAGCTTCACTCAGAACTGCAGAAGTCTCGTCTGTTACACCCCCTTTTTGCGTAATACTAGTGTCGATCGTCAATTAAAGCTCATGGTGTTCACATTTGCCACTTGAAGTAAAAATCTGAAACGCGATGATTTTTCTGTTATATAGTTATTGGGAAGCCACATCAGCCACTGTAATTTACGACAAGTTAGATAAGTAATTAAATATAATTGAGGGTCACTGTAGACCATTTTGATAGTTTTCTCTTTTGTGAAACTTAATTTAAACCTAGATTATAGATGTGTTATGGCATAGGTCATCCTTCAATCCATTGTAGAACTTGGAAACCCGTTCAGGGAATATTCGTTCACATTTTTGTTGAACGCAGTTGGTTTTTACCATCCTGTATTAAAACATTTCCTTTTATCAATAATGCAATTTATAAACAATGTTTTGTGAGTAGAATAAAATTTCCAATGGTAAACTTAACTGCTTTTTCGATGTTATTTTACCAGCTAACTAAAAATAGGAAAGCCTTGAACCCCTTCCACTAAATTTAGTTAGTATTAAGATTCTTTTACAGGGAGTGCAGTGGAGCTGACGCTGAAATCATTAAGTATTTGGTTGTATCATCGCTAGTCTCACTGAACTCTTCTAAACTCTACATGTCATGTGTGGTCTGGCGTCTCCTTACCAGCAACAGATCCCAGGTTCAAACTAGTCAATTCCCTAAAAAACACCCTCAGAGCGTCGTTGCGCGAAAGTGGTAGGGAGACACGATATAGAACAAACAGACACCACGCAGAATGTTAGAAAATGGCGACCCTGCCAGGATGGTAAAATACCATGATTGAAGGTCGACCACATGCCTAACTACGTCAGAAAAATATCCTGTTAAATAATTTTCGTAATAAAAAAAAATAAATTTTTTTGAAAGGCATAAATAGTTGAAAACAGTAGCTGCAGCGATAGATAGTGAGACATTCTAGCAGAGACAATAGCATAATTAAGTTATGAATTTTAAAAATTGTTAGAATTAAGTTTTCTCCTCAATGCAAGCGCACAGGTGGCGGATACATCGTTGACAAGTTGGTTCGGACCCAACAAGTAAGTGAATTGATTGTCAAGTCGTGTGTGCAAAAAGTTTATGAAACGCGTGAGATCGTATGAGCGCATGTTGGCGCAAAGTAGGGCGCGTGAATTGCTTTTAAAACAGAAAATCGGGGATTCGGAAATATTAGCAATGGCAGATCGAGACCTTGACCGAATTGAGGTAGAGACCCCGCATGAAAATGGACAGAGAATAGAGGACAGCACAACAGACGATGCAGTATCGCGAGAAATAGGACATATAACGCACCATAACGAGGATAATGTACGTCAAGGTATAGAAAACGTAAGTCAGCATACGACAGAGGAGCAGGAAAGCAGAGAGACAGTCGATGAGGATTCTAACTTACGTCTTGAATGCGTAGAACCCATAGTACAAGTAACCAGAGCTCCCTCACCACAGAGTACAAGGAATGCGAGCAGAAACGTGTCACAGCACAGTTCAATGCAATCGCTTGCGAACCAAGAATTGGGCGAAAACACAGAGCGTAGGACGTCGGAAGAAAACGCAATAGGACCAACCAATCTGGCAGATATATTACAACAAATTACGGAAACCATGACAAGGCAAAATAAAGACATAGCGAACTAAATTCAAATTCAGAATGCAGAAACCACGAGACAAATGCGTGAGATTAAAGAACAAAACAAAAAAAATTCAGTTACACGTAAGTCATATTGAAGACGAGGCAAAAGAATCTCGAGAAGTGATAGGAAACTTAATAACAGGTCACAATCAATTGAGAACAGACATTGACAAGGTACAAGCGGACGTACAAACATTGCGTAATGACATTCAGGACGAGATCAAAACATTACGTAACAACACCCAGGGAGAAGTCAAGAAACTAGAGAAACAGATAAACGTAATTACTAGACAAGCAGCAGGTACAGCGCATGAAATTGTTGAAAACAGTGTGTTACACAAACGTATCACAAAAGCAGCGCTGAAAAGATATGATAACCGCATAGTCAAAATAGAAGCGCAAACGAAGCGACAAAATCAGAAATTGCGAACAGAGTTGTTGCAAACCATTGAAGAGCGTAGTGAACAGGATCGAACAAGCACAGAGTCTGCAACCACATCCGTATCTGTAACAGCACCGGAAAAACAAGCAATTAACAGACAGCCTGCACAGCAACAAACACGTTTCGAAATTCTTGATGAACAAACGTCATCACAAACACATGCGGAACCACAAATGTATGTTTCAAGACAGTTTGGATCGTGCAATGAAGCAGCAAGATTAGCCAGACAAGATACCGAACCAATACCTGACAATGGAAAGCCAGGTCGCGAAGAGTACAGTGCAATGCATTCAGCTACACGTTTACAACCGATGGAAGAAAATTATTGCGTACCACTCCAACGATACAACGCAAGGGTAGGCGAAAGTTACAGTGGAAAATGTCCAATGGATCTACCACAACCGGAAAGAACGACGGGAGAAATGATCAGAAACAAAAGTGGCGAAGAATCACGAATTTCATATGGAACTATGACGAAATACGACAACGATCATTTCCTCACAGTCAGAAAATTTCAACACTTTCGAGAAGGAAACTCATTACATCCACGAACTTTTATTGATCAATTCCGAGTAGGATTACCAGAACACTTGACGCTAGCACACAAATATATGTGCACACATGTCAGGAACAGTCGCAGAAACCATGCAGAATGTTGCAGCGACATGCCGATCGTACGAAGATTTCAGAGACGTTTCTCTCACGATATTGGTCCAGCGAAGCACAGAACAGAGTGAAGTACGAATTATTACAGAACCCATATTTTGAAAATTCAGGAGAGAAGAGTCCCGTGAAATTTTTCGAATTAATGGCAAAGAAAAATCAATGCTTATATGTACCATACAGTGACGGAGATTTGATTAAATTATGCGCGATGAAGCTACCATTGAAATACCAGCAATCATTAGTAGGTCGCGGAGGCAATGACGTCGAAGCATTTAAAGGTATTCTAAGGGAACTAGAGTTCATATTTTCGGAAGATGACGCAAGAAAAAGACGAAGCGCACGTGAAAACGAAAGCAAAAAGCAGTGGAATCCACAAGACACAGTACGAAGAAACAATAATTACGAACCATGTGATAACTTCGCACCAAGAAACGACAATAGATTTCAACAAAGAACCGGTTATGGATTTAGAAGAGAATATGGCAATAACTATAATTCACCCAGGAACGGCAACAACTATTACAGAGGGAATAACGAAAACGGGAACGGGTACTGGAGAACCAATAGACCGACAAATTATCAACAAAGAAACCACTATCAACAAGCTGAAGAAGAAAAGAGAATACAGATAGAAGAGGTGGAGGTAAGACCACCAAACCCCGATAAACGTTCGAATTGACTGCTAAGCGCCCATGCCAAAGAGAATGACGCACCGACCCAGGACAATTCCAGCACCTTGAACAGAGAAGTAAAAATCTTATCACGAGAAGAGAAGAAGGAAGAAACAAATCCGCAGGGACCAGATGAAAACGAAGACAAGAAAATAACAATACCGTGTTGGGACGAAATTAATTGGGAGAATACGGATGAGGAAGATGAATTACCAGAGGCATGCACAACGAATGTAGGAGGAAAGGACGAAGTAGTGAGTATTGCAGAGCTATTTGAGATGGAAACCAGGGAAAGCGAATTCAATGAGGAGAATGCGCAGTCGACAGAAGTTGAAAATAAGTTACGAGTGGGCACACAACCCAATGTATATAATGAAGGAAGTTATGAAGCGATAATTAGAGCATTTAGATGCGATTATGTGGAAGTAGCGACGAAGAAGGAGAAGATAGACGAGGATGAGGAAAAAGTAGAGGATGTTGAAGAAAGCGTAAATGAAGGAAGAAATAGAGAAGAGTAAATAAAAGAGAGAGGAGTAGCAGTCGAAGCTTATCCTACAGAAATTTCGAATTCACAAGAGAAATTCCTAAAAAGACTCATGTATGATTCAGTGGAGGATTCGTTGATGCAAGAAGAAGAAGAACAGAACCAACCCTTTAAAATTCAACCAATTGTGAAGGCCATGATAAAGCATATCCCAGTCAATATTGTAATTGATAGCGGAAGTGAACTGACTGCGATCTCAGAAAATTTATTCATGCAGTGTAATGCCAATGAGGAATTTTCAGTTCTGAAAACACGTAAGAGTAAAGTAAGAGTTCCTCTTAGAAACAATGCTGCGGAAGTTACGAGACAAACAAGGTTAACTCTTTCGTGCCAAGGTCAAAAGATCGAAGCCAACTTCGTGATTATACCTAAACTAACTGTAGATTTGATTATAGGTACAGATTTTTTATATGAGAGACGAGCAATAATAGATATGGGGAAAGGTAGCGTAACATTCGGGAATGTCACACTTCTCTTTGAGCAAAAGCTAAAATTAGAAGAAATACCAGTTATAAACAAACAATTAAGAATGACGCGAGATAAAGAGGATGAAGAATTAGAATGGTATGCACAAAAGGGGGGATCGCCTCAACTCATGTTAGAAGTTCATAAAGAAATCGACGAAAAATTGCAAGAAGTTCAAGGTATTTCAGAACACAGTAAAAGAGAATTAGAGGGTATTTTACGAGATAAAGCAGAGGTATTTTTACCTACGACTGGCAGTATTAAACACTTTCAGTACAAGTTTGAAGATTAATTTTATTACTGGTAAATAATCAGCACAATATTTCAAGATTATGTTGCAGAAAAGATCGCCAAGAGAAAGAAGAATGAAGAGAGAAGAAGGTGGGAAAAAGAAAGTAGTTTCAATAATAACACCAATAGTACCATAGATTAAGGTGAAGGGATAAAGCGTAGATAGTCTAACAGCATGAAATACTAAAATACTATACACCACGACACTACACAAAAAATAAGAAAACAGATTTAAGGATTTTTGTAGAAGTTAAGACTCAAAATATCTTAGAATTGTAACATGGAAAGGGCGCCGAAATTTGTAAAGCTTTTTAAGAAGGCGTAAAACAATGTAGGAACTAGACATATGTTAGATGATTATAAGTAAAACTTTTTGTAAGAACCATTGTAAAAACTCCAACAAAGACCAGATGCAACGACCCCCAAGTTGCAACGCGAGAAGTATCAAGAAAGAAAAGGACGTAATTAGCAAGACACGATTTCTACAAGGCAGAAGCGTCAAGAGAAGGGAAAGGACAGCGAGACCAACAGAGGGTAGCTGAAGTGGGGAGTAAATCTGCTGAACCACAGGGTGGCGGAACCCTGCTAGGACATAAGACGGAACCACAAAGTGGCGGAACACGGAAGGGACCGGTGCAGGGACTGACAAGCAAATACCGGACTTTCACCGCTCGTAAACCACGGGATGCCCTGACTCAGCGGAGCGAGCAAAAAACGGCCCGACGAGAAGACGGCTTGGGCAAGCCACCACTGGCAAAAAATATGTGTAAAAGTCACACTACCGCTATTAAACAGCACGCTGATGCCCGAAACTGAAGAAAACGTCCACAAAGTACAAATGACATGCCCAAACCACTTATCAAACTGTTACCAAGAGGAGAACTTCAAAGCGACTAGTTATCAATAAATATTTCCATATCCTGCCCAGAAAAGAACCAAGAAGCAAGTAAGAAGCAGAGAAAAAGCAGGAAGAACAGAAGTTGAAGATTCGCAAGATTGAGACCAAGAAAGAAGATGGGTGAAGAATAGACGACATACCTTCCCAAATCCCTATCCTATTGTAAACTAGTTGTCTGCGAAGTATTACAACGAATAACGACCGCTTTCAGCGACACATAACGATGACTTTCACACATACAAAGCCAGTAAACCACAAGATTCTGTACTCACAGCTCCATTCCATTATGGGACCTCCACAACAGCAACACACACTTGCAAAGCCAACAAGGAACGACGAACGAAGCTGTACATCAAATACTTGCCAACATTCATCTCGCTCAAGTCCATCACCTTCGTGCAAAAAACATTCGCCAACCTCATGCTTAAACATTCATAGGATTGTGTGAATGTGTGAAATCAAATTATGTGATGTAGGAATCGTGCAAAAGAAATGTGTGAAAAACTAAATAAGTTAAGCACACCAGACAGCTAATAAACTACAAAATAACAGTCATTGACAATGGACTTAAGTAAAAGATAGACTATCGATAAAAATAAGTCATTAGTTCTGAAATGGACAGTATATAAAGAACAGAAGTAAGGCATAATAAACACTAAAACTATATGCCACTTATTTTCTCCTCATAAAAATAAAAGAATAACCATATTTTTATTATTTTCTCCTTATAAAAACAAAGAATAAAAAATTATCTTGTTGCATGGTTTCCCTTTTTTTTAACATTTATACCATTTGTTAGGATAATATCTCAATACTTGTGTATGTATATTTCTTTGTCAAAGCAATTCTGGGAAATAATTCTTATTTGTTAGTGTAACAATGTTGAAAAGAGCGTCTAGAAACAAAAACATTTTACTCGTACATGATATTTAGAAAATGTGTTAGGAATAGATTTTACTTAATTACTACATTTATAAAAACAATATTTCTAAGAAAATCGATGTGAAAGACTCCTCACTTTCGATAACAAACTTCTTAAAAAACAAACTTCACAATTAAATAAAGAAAATAATTAAAAAATAATAATTATAATAGAATAAAAATATTCTTCCCTTGTCAATATAAACATATTTTTGATAATAATGTTAAAGAATATAAAAATATGAATTAGTAATACAAACTAGCATAGTACAGAATAACGTGGCTGAACAGTAGGCAATAAAATTTAGATAATGGAATAATTTTTGACTGGCTTCGACAACGATTCAATCATTGCCTAACTTTAGTACAAAAATTAAGTTCGAAGGGTGGTGATATGTAAGGTGTCAGGTAAATCCAACACCTTCCATGAAAACCCTGACATGATAAGCAAATCCAGTAGTATGTCACATAGCTCCGACAAATGTTAATGAAGTACATCGCTTACCAATGAAATCAAAGTTTAATCATTTAATAATAGTTATGTGACGAAAATTTCCATAAAATTTTATAAATATCAGACTGGTGTTTCATGGTGCAACACTCTGCTTCTGTCAATGTGTCTGTATAGAGACACAGATGAAAGGTGGTAAGGCAGTGAGTATATTTTGAGGTCTCCAGGATGTTTGACAGCCATGGAGAAGAAATAAAAACTTTGAGGTTCTCCGATGACATTGTAATTCTGTCAGAGACAACAAAGGACTTGGAAGAGCAGTTGAACGGAATGGGCAGTGTCTTGAAAGGAAGATATAAGATGAACATCAACAAAAGCAAAACGAGGATTATTGGAATGTAGTCGAATTAAGTCGGGTGATGCTCAGGGACTTAGATTAGGAAATGAGACACTTAAAGTAGTAAAAGAGTTTTGCTATTTGGGGAGGAAAATAACTGAAGATGGTCGAAGTACAGAGGATATAAAATATAGACTGGCAATGGCAAGGAAAGCGTTTCTGAAGACGAGAAATTTGTTAACATCGAGTATAGATTTAAGTGTCAGGAAGTCGTTTCTGAAAGTATTTGTATGGAGTGTAGCCATATATGGAAGTGAAACATGGACGATAAATAGTTTGGACAAGAAGATAATAGAAGCTTTCGAAATGTGGTGCTATAGAAGAATGCTGAAGATCAGATGGGTAGATCACATAACTAATGAGGAAGTATTGAACAGAATTGGGGAGAAGAGGAGTTTGTGGTACAACTTGACAAGAAGAAGGGACCAGTTGGTAGGACATGTTCTGAGGCATCAGGGGATCACAAATTCAGCGTTGTAGGGCAGCGTGGAGGGTAAAAATCGTAGAGGGAGACCAAGAGGTGAATACACTAAGCAGATTCAGAAGGATGTAGGTTGCAGTAAGTACTGGGAGATGAAGAAGCTTGCACAGGATAGAGTAGCGTGGAGAGCTGCATCAAACCAGTCTCAGGACTGAAGACCACAACAACAACAGGATGTTTGACAGAGGTGGGGCAATGGTTAGGATACAGGAATCACATTTCTTTGAACCACAGCCCAAATACCTGTCCGGCGATAGGGATATAATTTGTCGCTGTTTCCCAAAATCACGAAAGGAAAGTCAAGAGATGATTCCTTTAAAATGGTTGCACCCTTCCCAAAGCTTTCACGGGCTGAGATTGTGCATTTTTCCCAATGACCTCGTCATTGAATAAATGTCCAACCCTAATTTTCCTTCTTTCCTTCCAGGAAACATCAGGGTGTACAGCAACATTATCTTTATTGCACAGTTCTGAAAAAAACCTCATATCTGCACGGGTAATTTCTTCAGGGGTTATTCCGTAAGCTAGCAGTGTATATCCATAATCAAATTGAACTATTATCGCCCAAATCGTCAGTCACATAGAAAGAAACTTCACTGAACGTTTATGAAGGTATTTGACAAGGTGTTTTCAGTCCAGAATGTCACCCTCTATGAATTTGTGCTAACCATATTTCTTCACAGACAAAACTGTTCGCGAAACGTTCATTTTGTGTAGCTGTTGTTGCGGTGGCGGTGGTGGTGGTTGTGGTGATGGTGGTGGTGGCCTTCACTCCGGAAACGGGTTTGATGCAGCTCTCCATGCTACACTCCCTGTCCAGTGCACGAGTTCAAAAATGGTTCAAATGGCTCTGAGCACTATGGGACTTAACATCTGTGGTCATCAGTCCCCTGGAAATTAGAACTACTTAAACCTAACTAACCTAAGGACATCACACACATCCATGCCCGAGGCAGGATTCGAACCTGCGACCGTAGAGGTCACGCGGTTCCAAACTGAAGCGCGTAGAACCGCACGGCCACACCGGCCGGCAGTGCACAAGTCCCCTTCTCTCCAGAGCCACCGCAACCTAGATCTATTTGAACCTCCGTACTATAGTCAAGTTTTCGTCTACTTCTACAATCTTTAACCCCAATATTTTCATTCATTACTAAACCGACTATTCCACGATGCCCCAGGATGCATCGAATCAACCAGTCTTTTCCTTGAGTCAAGTTATGCCATAGCTATCCTTTCCTTTCTATTCGATTTAGTACCTCCTTATTTGTTAATCGGTCTACCCGTCTAATCTTTAGCATTCTTTACACCATCACATTTTAAAAGCTTCTGCTCTCTTCTTGTCTTAAATGTTTATCATCCACATCTAAACTTCTGCACAAGGCTACACTCCAGACAAACACTAACACTTAAAGTGGTATTAAATGTTAACAAATTCCTCTTTTTCAAAAATTATTTTCTTGCTGTTGCTAATCTGCATTTGATGCCCTCTCTACATCGACCATCATCAGTTATTTTGCTACCCAAATAAGAAATCTCATCCACTACTTTTAGTATACCATTTCCTTATCTAATTCCGTAGTCATCATCTGAATAATTCAGCTATACTTCTTCATTATCCCTGTTTTGCTTTAATTGATGTTCGTCCTATAATCTGTTTTTAAGCCACTATCCACACCGTCCAACTACTCTTTCAACAGCTCTGACAGAATTACAATGTATTTGGCCAATCATAAAGCTTTTATTTCCTCTTCCTGAACTTTAATTCCCTTTCCGAAATTTCCTTCACAGCTTGCTCAATGTACAGGCTGAATAACGTCGTGGATAGGCTACAACTCTGACTCACTCTTTTCTTACTACGGCTTCCCTTTCATGCCCTTAGATTATTACAACTGCAGTCTGTTTTCTGCACAAGTTGTAAATAACCTTTCTCTGCCTATACGAGTGAGTCCAGTCCACAATGTCAAAAGCTTTCTCTAAATCTACAAGTGCTGCAAACGTGTGTTTGCTTTTCTTCAACCCTTTCGTCTAAGATAAGTCGTAGGATCAATATTGGCTCGCGTGCTCCTACATATCTCCGGAACCCAAACTCATCTTCTCCGAGGTCACCTTCCGCCAGTTTTTCCATTGTTCTGTAAATAATTCGTGTTAGTATTTTGCAATCGTGGCTCTTTGGAGTTCGAATTATTCGATTTTGCTTTTGTCTGAGGGTATTTTCCCTGTCTCATACATTTTACGCAACAAGTGGAACAGTTTTGCCATGTCTGGCTCTCCCTAGGATTTCAGTAGTTCCGAGGGAATGTCATCTACTCCAGGGTCCTCTTTTCGACTTAGGTCCTTCACTGCTCTTTCAAATTCTTCTCGCAGTATCATACCTCCCACCTCATCTTCATCTACTTCCTCTTCTCTTTGTATAATATTCTCTTGGTTTATTTTCCTTGTATTCCCTTCTACAGATTCGTTCCATCCTTGAGCTCCACTTTCTTCAGTTAACATTTTTTTTTCCTTGTGAGCTCTCGATGTTCATTTTGTTTAATTTTTCCATGAGCTGTACGTATTTCCATAGCCTTGCGTTTGTTGTCTAGCCATTCCTGCTTAGCCATTTTGCACTTTCTCTCAATCTCAATTTTTAGATTTCAGTTTTCTCTTTCGCCTGCTTCAGCACTGAATTTTTATTGAATTCTGTGTCTTTTGTGATATTCAAGGATTTTTACTAGGTCTTCTCATTTTACCTATTTGATCCTCTGCTGCCTTCCTTATTGCATCTCTCAAAGGTCCTGTTCTTTTTGCCACCGCACGTCTTTTATTCCCAGTACATCTAACAGCAGTCTATCCATTTCTCTTCTTAAATTCTCTAACCTGCCTATCCGATTACGGAATCTAACATTCCACACTCCGACACGTAGAATGTTATGTTGGTTTCATCTGATGACGACGTCCTCCCCAGTAGTCTTCGCCTGGAGATCTGAGTGGCCGACTATTTTACGTCCGGAATATTTTACCCAGAAGGATGCCACTATCATTAAGGCATAAAGTAGAGATGCATCGCCTCGGGAAAAAAATAACAGCCATAGTTTCCCTTCCGTTCAGGCATTTGCAGAACCAGCACATCAAGGCCATGTTGGCTGATGTTACAAGGCCAGATCAGCCTATCATCCAGGTAGTTGCCCATGGAACTACTGAAAAAGCTACGACGACTCTCAGGAACCCCGATTTAGTTTAGTCTCTCCACAGATACCCGTCCACTAACGTTTCACCTACGGTACTGCTCTCTGTATCGTTGAACTATGTAAACCCCCTCATCTCGGCAATGTCCATGGTTCATAACTACCTCATGATTTTTGTAACATCACTATGGCATCACTATTTGGCGGTTTGAGTGTGACTTCAGTAGTGAGTTTTTTAACTTGTTTACAGCAAAACAGTGGGAACCTGGTAGATAACATTTTCATAGACATTTCTTAGGCTGAAAGAATTAACCTGTACCCTATTATCAATTGACGATTTGATCATGAAGCACAATAAATTGAAATAAACAATGTTGCACCTTATAGCTCGGAGACATGTTCACACAAAGCAGTGAGGCTTAAGAGGTGGTACGGGATGAAGTGAATGCAGAAAGAGATGATAATGAGAAATTCAATATATTCCATAGTAAATTTGTGTCAGTATTTGAAAGTCACTTTCATGAAAAATTACACAGAACCTCCACAAAAAAAAAGTAAGCCATGTATAACTAAAGCGGTTAAAATGACATGTAAGAGGAGCAGGGAAATTTGTACAAACACCACAAGAGGTCGAGATGCGACGCTACTATCGTTCTTCAAGACATTTTAGGGAAGTTCCTTAGAATATCCAGAAACATGAGCGTCCAGGTAGAAATTAATAACACAGACAATAAGATTAAAATTACGTGGGGGTATTGTGAAATTGGACGCAGAATAACCAATTAGTGCACAAGATACCTTTAGAATTAAACTAGAATCACTAGCACGGGAAATTTTTCCAGGCTGGTTAAAATACGCCATAGTTCAACCTCTTCCTAAGGAAGGTGACTAGAAAGATTTAAATAGTTATTGTGCCCTTCGCTTTCTGAGGTTCCAATAATATGTGCTATCAGATTCAAAGCTTTTTAAACATAAACTGTTTGCAACTTAACATAAACGTAATTATTTCATTATTGTATGTCAGTATTAATGTTATAATTATCCATTAGAACATTGAAAACAAAACTGCTACAAGTGCGCATTAATTCGAGCGGCTAACATACTGCTTCTTCTTGCTGCCAACTTTGGTGACCAAACGATACTGAGCGCGATAGGTCTGTGTTTAATGTTGTGTTTCATTTCGGTGATAAATAATTTGCAGAGATAACTGTCACTTGTACACGACCTCTTACGACATTGTGCAACTCCTGAAATGACACGTCAAATATTAATCGTTCACTGTAAAAAAGACTCTCGGAACAGTGGCTGACAGTAGTGTCTGTTTCAACAGAAGTCGATACACGATGTATGATTTTGGACTAATTTTCACTTGTTTGAGGCTGCTATCAATCTTAGTTTCAATATTGTGTCCAAAGAGTATCTTCAATGAACGTATCAATAAATGTAAACCATTCCAAATTCAAATAATATTGCTGTGATCTTTAACTCCAGTTGTTACATGTCCTTTCATTTACGAGCTGAACACAGCATCGTCTGCTAGCTAAGGTTGGCTAAATGATTCGCATTTCTTTACGTCAGAATGATTTCCAAACCCAACGTTGGTTATTTGAATATAGGCAAATGCTTCACTTGACTGATCGATTTTACTATTTTTTTTCATACTTTTTTCCGTTTCTTTCTTTCGAGCGCCGCCGGAGGCCGGGAGCAATGCCCCTGTTGGCCTAGCCTAGTTACGCCGCTGTCTGCGGGCCAGTCACGTGCTGTCGCTAAGCTGGTAAGCGCTACTGTCAATGCTGCCACTTGCAAGGGGCATGGCTGATGACAATTCCTTCTTTCTCCGTGTGGCTATCTCCGAGCGTGTTTAAAATTCGAATCATTTCATTGTTTCCTACGCAAGAATGGTAGTTACTTTGTCAGCTTGTTGTTCTGGTTTAACGGGCTATAGGCTAAAACAATGCAATGTCTTTATCTTGTAAAGGTCACTTGCTTATGAATCTCTTCAAAAACTCGTTTTTTGTTTTTAATCTTAAATCGATGTTTAATGTTTCTTGAACAAGTTAATAGTTAAATGAACTTAAAAGGACATTGGGAAGTTGTATAAAAGTCAACTTTCTCCCGGTGTGCGTCCAGACCCATGTTTCTGCTACTTTCATCCGTCAGTGTTGTCATTAGATATCTGTTCGAGAAACATATTCTATACAACTGTTTTTCGAGTTGGCAGCCCTGTTAAAAGATACTATTGCGATATTCTTATGTTTCCCTTAAATATATTACGTTTTTAAGCATCGTTCTTCTTATTAAGTTTTCTGTAGTTTGAATTGTTGCTGTTTGCTCATTACAGAAATTAATTAGGCCTGCCATTTGTCTAATTGATGATTTAGTCAGCAGGTTTAGTTCTAGAATTGCTAGGAATATATTCTGGGTTCAGTACGAGACTCGCTACTTCGCAAAAAGATTTATTTCCTCATATAAATTAATTAGACATAAGTATGCGGTTTGAATGACATTCAGTGTCAACAAGACGAAACAAGGAATAACTATTTCATAAAAAAGAAAGAATAAACGCAAATGTGGCACGGAACCATGGAACTGTCGTACAGTCTACGCCGTGTACCGTGGAATATAAAGTGTGGTCCATTGATCGTGACCGGGCCAAATATCTCACGAAATAAGCATCAAACGAAAAAACTACAAAGAACGAAACTTGTCTAGCTTGAAGGGGGAAATCAGATGGCGCTATGGTTGGCCCGCTAGATAGCGCTGCCATAGGTCAAACGGATATCAATTGCGTCTTTGTTTTTTTTTTTTAAATAGGAACCCCCATTTTTGTTAGATATTCGTGTAGTACGTAAAGAAATATGAATGCTTTAGTTGGACCAATTGTTTCGCTTTGTGACAGATGGCGCTGTAACAGTCACAAACATATGGCTCACAATTTTAGACGAACAGTTGGTAACAGGTAGGTTTTTTAAATTAAAATACAGAACGTAGGTGCGTTTGAACATTTTATTTCGGTTGTTCCAATGTGATACATGTACCTTTGTAAACTTATCATTTCTGAGAACGCATGCTGTTACAGCGTGATTACCTGTAAATACCATGTTAATGCAATAAATGCTCAAAATTATGTCCGTCAACCTCAATACATTTGGCAATACGTGTAACGACATTCCTCTTAACAGCGTGTAGTTCGCCTTCCGTAATGTTCGCACATGCATTGTCAACGCGCTGACGAATGTTGTCAGGCGTTGTCGGTGGATCACGATAGCAAATATCCTTCAACTTCCCCCACTTCGACGACCAATCCACCTATCATGAAATATGCTATTCAATACCGCTTCAACCGCACTCGAGCTATGTGCTGGACATCCATCATGTTGGAAGTACATCGCCATTCTGTCATGCAGTGAAACATCTTGTAGTAACATCAGTAGAACATTACGTAGGAAATCAGCACACATTGCTTCATTTAGATTGCCATCGATAAAATGGGGGTCAATCATCCTTCCTCCCATGATGACGCACCGTACATTAACCCGTCAAGGTCGCTGATGTTCCACTTGTCGCAGCCATCGTGGATTTTCCGTTGCCCAATACTGCATATTATGCCGGTTTACGTTACCGCTGTTGGTGAATTACGCTTCGTCGCTAAATAGAACGCGTGCAAAAAATCTGTCATCGTCCCGTAATTTCTCATGTGCCCAGTGGCAGAACAGCACACGACGTTCAAAGTCGTCGCCATGCAATTCTTGGTGCATACGGTACGGGTGCAATCGATATTGATGTAGCATTCTCAACACCGACGTTTTTGAGATTCCCGATTCTCGCGCAATTTGTCTGATACTGATGTGCGGATTAGCCGCGACAGCAGCTAATACACCTACTTGGGCATCATCATTTGTTGCAGGTCGTGGTTGACGTTTCACATGTGGTTGAATACTTCCTGTTTCCTTAAATAACGTAACTATCCGGCGAACGGTTCGGACACTTGGATGATGTCGTCCAGGATACCGAGCAGCATACATAGCACACGCCCGTTGGGCATTTTGATCACAATAGCCATACATCAACCTGATATCGACCTTTTCCAAAATTGGTAAACGGTCCATTTTAACACGGGTAATGTATCACGAAGCAAATGCCGTCCGCACTGGCGGAATGTTACGTGATACCACGTACTTATACGTTTGTGACTATTACACCGCCATCTATCACAGAGCGAAAAAAGTGGTCCAACTAAAACATTCATATTTCTTTACGTACTACACGAATATGTAATAAAAATGGGGGTTCCTATTTAAAAAAAAACGGAGTTGATATCCGTTTGATCTATGGCAACGCTATCTAGCGGGCCAACCATAGCGCCATCTGGTTTTCCCCTTCAAGCTAGAAGAGTTTCGTTCTTTGTAATTTTTTCGTTTGATGCTTATTTCGTGAGATATTTGTCCCGGTCACTATGAATGGAGCACCCTGCATATAGTGGGAGTCACTAAGCAATTCCTCCCCCCCCCACCCCACCCCCCGCACCCCCCAGTGTCAGCGATACTACTCGTTAAATTATTTACATTATTCGACATGCAGTCCAGATCGCGTCGCCACACTTTTCTTGGAACGCGGCGGCTTTTCTTGGGGTCACTGTGTCATTCTAGCTACTGGCCTGCTGATGTTTCCTGCGCGGCAGCATCCGATGTTCCTCGAGGCTCCTCTGTAGCTCCATCTTCATGTTTTTCGATGCCAGTTCTTTTTCTGTTGGCTGTGAATCTTGAAATGCCGGTTTGATACGGTGAAGCGCAACCGTGACAGGTACACCATGGATGACGACCTGGAAATTGTTGTCACCTCGCCTAGTTACTGTGCATGGATCTTCATACAGAGGTTTCAGCGGTCTGCGTAACGCGTCATTACGTAATAGTACATGTGAACAGGTGGCTAAATCTGCAAGGACAAACGTGCGGCGTCCGGTTTGTTCGCGAGGCTGTACTGGACGAACTGACGTGTGAGATCGCAACATGGTAGCGAAGTCTGACGCTGCGATGGTTTTATCTTTCATATCATGGATGAACACTCGGGGCAGACGTAACAAATGGCCGTACAGCAACTCTGCCACTGTTGCTTGAAGGTCAGGCTTGAAGGCTGTTTGCAGTCGTAGTAAAACGATGGGTAGGGTTTTTGTCCACTTGTCTATCGTGTGACATCGAAGGGCTGATTTCAGTTTCGGTGCAGGCGTTCCACCTTACTGTTCGCTGCGGGATGATAAGCGGTGGTCCTTATTTGCTTGACACCTAGCAACGTCGTAAGGGCGTTAAAGAGGTACCCCTCAAACTGAAGTCATTGATCTGTCTTTATTCTCAACAGTTCAACAAAACGCGCAACCGATCCTCTGAAAAACGTTTCCGCCACAGTCTCCACGGTGATGTCTGCCGTAGGTACTGCTTCTGGGTATCTAGAGCATCTGTCCACGATTGTAAGGCAGTAACTGCAGCCTTCGGACGTTGATACTGAGCCTTCAGTATCCGTTGGAGATGGTCAAATCGCTGGTTAGGCGGTATAAGTGTACCTAGCGGTGCCTTGACATGTCGCGTGATTTTGTTCTTTTGAGTGGTCACAAATTGTCGGACATAAAATTTACAGTCGACGTTCATGCTGGGCCAGATGAAACATTGCTTAACCTGCTGCATAATTCCTCGGACTCCAGGATGTGCTAGATTTTGTATCGAAGCGATTACCTGGGCTCGAAATTGCTGCGAAAAGAACGACCGAAGTTTTAGCTTCGTGACGTCACTGTATAAGTCCGCGGTCGTGCCCTGTATTGTCTCTCTTCGTAGTTGGAAGCCTGATGGCTACACAAGCAATGCATGCAGCTCCGCATCGTCTTGTTGCACCCGTGCCATGGCAACAAAATCAATAGCTCCAGCTATGGCCTCGACTTGCGGTGATGTATGCTCGATTACGTCCATTGCCTCAATCCGAGAGAGTGCGTCAGCGGGTACATTCCTTGGACATACGAGGGCTGGTCAAAAAATTCCTGAACTTTGTCCACAAAATTTTTCTACGCTTATCTTTTACTTATTGTGCATGGTCTCCTTCGAAATACTTCCCTGCACAGTTGTTACACGCTGTTTCCACTTCCGAAAGAAGCCTTGGTATGCCTCTTGCTGGCTCGCGCGAAGCCCCCTGTGCGAATTTTCTTTTATCTCGAATATCGTTGCAAATCTACGTCGTGTCAACGGGATTTCAGCTTTGGAAATAAAAAAGCGTCCACGGGGGCTAGGTCTGGAATGTGCGAAGGATGAGGTAGGACAGTGATTTCGTTTTTTGTGCAATAGTCATGGACCAACCCATGAGCCGTGCGACGAATTTGGCGGCAACACGGTGCATTCCAAGTCGCCGCGTCAGGATTTCATGACACGATCCAACTGAAATGTTACATTCTACTGCAATCCCTCTGACAGTCAGTGTTCGATTGGCACACGCAATTTCGTTGACGTTCCTTACATGAGTGTCGTCGGTAGACGTCAAAGAGCGTCCTGAACGAGAGCTATCTTTAATTTCCGCTCGTCCATTTTTAAACCGCGTGAACCATTCGTAACACCGAGTTATAGAATTTTAGAATACGTATTATGTTCGAGTATAATGACTTTTCTGGAGACTAGAAATCTACTCTGTAGGAATCAGCATGGGTTTCGAAAAAGACGATCGTGTGAAACCCGGCTCGCGCTATTCGTCCACGAGACTCAGAGGGCCATAGACACGGGTTCCCAGGTAGATGCCGTGTTTCTTGACTTCCGCAAGGCGTTCGATACAGTTCCCCACAGTCGTTTAATGAAAAAAGTAAGAGCATATGGACTATCAGACCAATTGTGTGATTGGATTGAAGAGTTCCTAGATAACAGAACGCAGGATGTCATTCTCAATGGAGAGAAGTCTTCCGAAGTAAGAGTAATTTCAGGTGTGCTGCAGGGGAGTGTCGTAGGACCGTTGCTATTCACAATATACATAAATGACCTGGTGGATGACATCGGAAGTTCACTGAGGCTTTTTGCGGATGATGCTGTGGTACATCGAGAGGTTGTAACAATGGAAAATTGTACTGAAATGCAGGAGGATCTGCAGCGAATTGACGCATGGTGTAGGGAATGGCAATTGAATCTCAATGTAGACAAGTGTAATGTGCTGCGAATACATAGACAGAAAGATCCCTTATCATTTAGCTACAATATAGCAGGTCAGCAACTGGAAGCAGTTAATTCCATATATTATATGGGAGTACGCATTAGGAGTGATTTAAAATGGAATGATCATATAAAGTTGATCGTCGGTAAAGCAGATGCCAGACTGAAATTCATTAGAAGAATCCTAAGGAAATGCAATCTGAAAACAAAGGAAGTAGGTTACAGTACGCTTGAATATTGCTCAGCAGTGTGGGATCCGTACCAGATAGGGTTGATAGAAGAGATAGAGAAGATCCAACGGAGAGCAGCGCGCATCGTTACAGGATCATTTAGTAATCGCGAAAGCGTTATGGAGATGATAGATGAACTCCAGTGGAAGACTCTGCAGGAGAGACGCTCAGTAGCTCGGTACGGTCTTTTGTTGAAGTTTCGAGAACATACCTTCACCGAGGATTCAAGCAGTACGTTGCTCCCTACTACGTATATCTCGCGAAGAGACCATGAGGATAAAATCAGAGAGATTAGAGCCCACACAGAGGCATACCGACAATCCTTCTTTCCATGAACAATACGAGACTGGAATAGAAGGGAGAACCGGTAGAGGTACTCAAAGTACCCTCCGCCACACACCGTCAGGTGGCTTGCGGGGGTTGGATGTAGATGTAGACTTCCTGCATCATTTGGTGTGCCTCTGTCAAGGTTTTCTTGAGTTTCACGCAAAATGTAATGCAGCACGTTGCTCCTCTAACTCTGCCACCTTTAAATTCTCAAACTGTTTGACACAACGTTCTACTCGATACAGCACTGAACAATAATTTAACAGACATACAACAATGAAACTTCCAGCAGTTACACATGAAACACAGGCATGTAAAGGGATACGAACCGAATTTCGCTCCAACACGCCAATGGCGCGAAATTACGAACGTTCCGGAATTTTTTGAACAAGACCTCGTGTAGGATGTCGGTTATAAACTGGCCAGCGCAGTCAATATGCCACAATTGCCTTGGCTATGCCTTACTCTGCTACACTTCGAAGGCGTAAGTGAACTACTTGTGGTCCGTAATGATACTGAAATGGCAGCCTTCCAAAGAATGCTTGAATGTTTTACTGCAGCGTAGGGTACATACAGCTCGCGATCATAGGTCGCCCACTCTTGTAGTGAGGGTGACAGCTTTCGGCTAAAAAAAGCAAGCCGCTTCAGCACTGGTTTATCCTCTGCTGCAACGTTGGTCAACTGCGTTAGCAAGAGCATCGACCATTAATGCTAACGCCGCGTTTGCTACAGGGTGGGCCAGTAGAGCTGCATCAGCTATTGCTGTTTTGATAGTATTAAAAGAGGGGTCTTCCTCGCGTATCAATTACAGTCTGTAGTTTTGGCCTATGTGCACCCTTCAAGAGTTCACTCAATGGTACTATTATCGACGCATGGTGCGACACAAATCGCTGGTAGAAATTTATTACACCAAGATAACGCCGCAACTGCTGAATTGTAAATGGCCGTGGGTACGCACATACGGTTTCCACCTTGCCTTGCGATGGTTAGGTGTCACGTGCATCCACTGTGTAGCCAAGAAACTGGACTACTTTGACGCCAGAAACACATTTTGATGAGTTCACTATTAGTCCTCGCGCAAGCAAACAATTTCGTCAAATGCTGCACATATTCAGATGTAGACATAACGAGCACATCGTCATAACAAAATTCGTGGTCACGCAGCATCTCGTCCATGAATTGCTGAAAAATCTGCGCTGCATTACAGAGCCCGAATGGCATTCGTGTGAACTCGAATGAACCAAACGGCGTGGTGACAGCTGTCTTGGATACGTCTTCAGAAGCATTCGGAATCCGATAGTATGCTCTGGCCAAATATTTTGTTGAAAAATTCTTCCACCTTGTATCCCGGCAGAGAAATCGTCTATATGCGGGACGGGATATCTGTTCGGAATGGTTCTCGCGTTTAATTGCCGGTAATCACCGCAGGGACGCCAACCGTTCTTCTTTTTGGATACCACAAGAAGTGGGGCTGCCCAGCTGCTACTTGAAGAGCGGCAATACTATGAGCTAACATGGTACTTAACTCTTGTCTGAGAATTTGTAATTTATACGATGGTAAAGGTCGAGGACGTGCATAAGTTGGCGGGCCTGGGATAGTGAGGATATGATGAACCGTTGAGTGTTTGAGAGGTACCAACATTATTGGTTGCCTTATGATATACATGAAACTTTTTAGTAGTCATACATATTTCGTGTTCCCAGCGATCACTTTGACTGTCGTGGCAGCAGTCTAGTTCACCTTACCCTGTGCGGTCATATTAGTTTTTGCGTCGCTTATTCGCTGCCGACGTCGGTCGGGTAACCAGATCGTAGAACGCCAGGGAGTCTGCTCGAGTATGGGATGCGATGCATCAGCCACAATAAACCGCCACACAAAGGTGCGGCGCATTCCGAGGTTGTGTAGTAAATTGACGTGTCCGTACATCGTAATCTTCGTGTCATTTGCAGCATACAGACCAGCAGCGTCGCGGCTGCGACGTTGAGACTTGGTCGCGGGGTACGCCGATATTTCCGCTCCGGTATCTATCAGGTACTGCACTTTTTTGTTGCGGTCGCTCATAAAAAGTCATGTGTTGCTGGTAGACGTGGTGATAGCTGCTAATGTATCGGCATCACGATTCGCTTTACACGTTGGTATACACTTCCGTGCATCTTGACCAAATTATCCGTCTACCAACATATGTTGTGTATCGTTGGCGAACGATTTCGGCTCACTGATCGTCGACGTGTGCGTTGCCTTTTGTGTGCGTTTGTAGTCCGGTCATTTGCATTGTGAGCTCAGCTAGTTGAGATTGATGTGACGATAAAGTCGCCGGGGCTGTGTTATCTTGTGCAGTAGCCATCGTTACGACGCTTATCGTCTGATACATTTCCGCAATCCGTTTGCACTAATGTTTGCACTAACGCGTTCAGATCTGCGGGACACGCCATTAAAATCTTCTGTGCGTCCCCCGGTAGTCGTGATAGCCATAATATATGGCGTAATAAATCGCCACTGACAATATTACTTGCAAGAGTACGTAGACGACGAAGCAGTTGCGGCGGAGTTCTGTCACTTAATTCCTCTGCCCGTAAAACCTTTTCCAGACATTTAGCTTCAGACTGGGACAGTTTCATAATCAATGCATTTCTTACGGCAGCATATCGTTCTGTTTCCGGAGGCGTAGCGAGAATGTATTGGATTTTTGCGGTAACGTCTTCCTTTAACGCAGATACCTCGTAACTACATTTCGTTTCGTCTGCCACAATCTGGGCTAGGATGAATTGGCTCTCTAATTGCGCGAACCAAAACAATGGCTTGTGCTGCCAAAAAGGCGGTGGTTTGATCATAGGACTGCCGATAGCTCCATTACTTGAGGCTGGCTCGCTTGGCTCTAGGGAGGAATTCAGCTTCTTGCCGAATTAAAAACCGATGCGGCTGGCGCCGAAGTAACAGTCATAATTTTGACGCGGCACTTAACGTCGAAGCCGGAGCGGAAGTATTGCTTGCGTGATCGCGTCGCTCGGCACCAATTATATGTAGTTAACCAGTGAAAAGGTTTATTTCCACATATAAATTAATTACACAGAAGTATGCGGTTTGCATTACATTCACTGTCAATGAGACAAAGCAAGGAATAACTATATAATCAAAAGCAAAGAATAAACATAATGTGGCACGGGATACACTTGTACCGCGAAATGTTTATAACGGTAGTCGGTTGCATGGGAGGGGCCGAAGCTGAAAATGGGTTCTTGAGCTGAGAATAACAAGGACATACAAGAAATGGGAAAGAGAAGATGATGAACATGTAAATCAAGAACATTATGCAACTAGAATGTATAAGTAACAACAGAGGTGAGTCATAGATCAAATATATCTTTGAATTGAATTTCTCGAGGACAAAATTTTATGACATGTTTATTTCGTGCACAAAAAATCTATTTGAGCTAGATGTCTGAATTTTTGAGATGTTTCAGGGTACTATTTGGAGAAAAGTAGACTAAAGTCGCTAACTTGCGGTCAGCTGGAAAAAAAAAATATACTGATTATATTTATGGATCTCGGATCTTGGATCTTGGAGTAAAATAGACATATGTATTCATGTTATTAACATGTTGGCTCGTCATAAAAAAGTAACTTTAATTTAGATTATCACACGTAAATATTTCTAGAATAAAAACTAGTGGCAGAAACGACGTGATTTTAGTCTCATTTTAGGCGGACATGTTGTTAATGTGTACTTAAAGTTCCCGGCATCTGAGTAAGATATTAAGTGCATAGATTTCAAGTATGGATCGGCATATACAAATGTAATTTACTCACCTTTACAAGGCTTGTAGTAAAATCAATATGAGAACTAATGTGATTAATTGTATATCAAAAAGTTCAGCAAGAAACACTCCTATTGTCCTATAATTTTCATCCTATTAAGAGGCCACGCTTTTAGTTAGATAATGCAAGCTTTATGAAAATTGTTATTTTTTCCATTCACAGGCAAGTTACCTTAACACATTTTCATGTTAAATCCATTCCCGGGTTGGACAGAGCTATATCCACAGACAGCCCAGCGTTGTGGCTTTGTGACTTTCATAATGGAACTGTTGCCCCATGTTTCATCCGTGTTTGAATAAAATATCTGAATTTTATTAAAATTCCTCCAACTTTTTTTTTCTCTGTAGCCGACTCAGATGTCCCAATATGCAGAAAGGTTTTGGTAGAAACATCTGTAATACCACGAAAAATCTGAAGCTGCTACGGTCATGTCGACAGGAAAATTTCTTTTGAGATAAGGGATTGCTTAGGGATTGCACCACACCACCTCACCTCCGAAAAAGTTCAGACCCGCACCCTCAGCCGGGAAAGTCATGGCGACGGTCTTCTGGGAATCTGGCGAGGTTGTTCTGTTTGATGTCCTCTCTCAGGTGCAACGATTAACTCTGAAGATTGTGCTACCCTCATAAAATTAAGGAAACAGCTTCAGTGTGTTCTTTGCTACAAAAATGTTAACGAACTTCTCCTTCTCCATGACAGTGCAAGGCCGCACACAAGCCTGTGCACCCAAGAAGAGCTCACAAAACTTCATCAGACTGTTCTTCCTCATCCACACTGCAGCCCACATCTCTCACCTTCCGATTTCCATCTGTTTGTCATAATGAAGGATGCACTCCGTGGGAAGCAGTACGTGGACGTTGATGTGGCAAGACATTGGCTCCGACGTCGACCAGTAGAGTGGTACCATGCGGCACACAGGTCCTCCCAGTAAGGTACCGCAAGGCCCTCGCATTGAATGGAGATTATGTCGAGAAACAGGGTTTAGTATTTTTTTCCCTTTATTGTGATTTCTTCCCCTGCCCCATATGGGCAGCGGAGAGCTGTCAGCGGCACAATCCGCCACTCTTCAGCCAAGTGACATGACATCGAAGACTAGAATAAAATGTTACATATATAAGGTGATAAAAAAGGGGAACATAAAACAGAGTAAGGGGAGATAATGGAGGTAAAAATACACTGACATGGAGACGTTCATGGGGGGACAATTAAAATAGTCATCATAAAATTAAAAAACACAGTTGACAAATCTTAAAACACAAAGAAGACACTGAATGCACATGCACAGGTTAAAAGTTGGCCACAGTATTAAAAACACTCCAGAACAACACACTTAAAACCCACTTGGAGCACACACGATGAAGAATAAAACTGCCAGGTGGGACCTGCCGAGGGAGAGGCCATTCAAGAAACAGCATCAATAAATTTCAATGTGCTGTAAATATAAAAATGAATAAAACATAAATGGATACAACTGACTCAGAAGGAGAAATTCATATATTTTGAAAATAATGTTTTTGATACAAGGGAGATGTACACTCTAAGACAAAAAATATTATTCATCACGAAAGGAGTTTCTGAATGCGACAGAAATCAGTAAACGTGATGTACATGAAAAGCCAAACAAATGACTACAATTTCAGAGAAAATCGATGATTTACTTAAGATAAAGAGCTTCAAAAATTGAGCGAGTCAATAACGCATTGGTTCACCTGTGGCCCTTATGCAAGCAGTTATTCGAGTTGTCATAGAGTGAAAGAGTTGTCGGATGTCCTCCTGAGGGATTTCATGCCAAATTCTGTCCAATCAGCGCGTTAAATCGTCAGAATCCCGAGATGGTTGGAGGACGCAGCCCATAATACTCCGAACGTTCTCAAATGGGGAGAAATCCTTCGACCTTACTGAACAAGGGAGGGTTTGGCAAGTAGAAAGACAAGCAGTATGAAACTTCCCCTTTAGAAAAATTTATACACGACTGTGCTTAAACTGACACACAATATTTTTTTTTAGCGCAATGCAATCTGACTTTAAATAATCTCTACAAGAGAATGGCCCTGACTAACATTAACCTGTACTTTTCACAAATCACTTACCTCACAAAAATCTTGGTTACTCCCACTACTGCAATACAGCAAGCGCCACTACTGCCAGCTAAATAAAAGATTCAAACTATGGAAGGCACTAACTACTGATAGGGATAGTTAGCAAATGAAAGATATTAATAGAGAACAAACGTTGTATTTACCTTAATAGTCATCATATATATATATATATATATATATATATATATATATATATATAGCAGTTCATGACAAATTTCAAAACTCCGCCATCTCTCTCCCCACATCCACCACTGCTGGCGGCTCACCTCCAACTGCAACACTACGCGCTGTTCACAGCCAGCTGCCTAACACTACAATGGCGAGTATTACAACAATGCAAAGCAGTCACAGACTGCACACAGCACAGCCAGTGATTTTCATACAGAGGTGGCGTTACCAATAAAAAAACCTAAACAGCCTACTTACATAGCCCCCATGCTCCCCACAAAAAACTTTACAAATTGGTTTGGGCAGTGGCCAATACATATTTGTTAAAATTTTTCATAATCGTAATTACAATAACAAAGAAATCAAATGCACACACTTATTGATACTATGTTGGTCAAAAGCTAAAATTTTCTCACAGTCCATAAAGACAGTCCTGATCATTCATCACATTGCAGTGTTTTTCTCAAAGTCTGAGCAGTAAAAGAAAATGCACATGGAAGTAGTGGATATCCATGCAGTCTTGAAGAAGTAGCGTTGTCCTTCCAATGGAAAGACAGTGATGACTCTTGACATGCTGACAGGTAATGGGCCACAACAGAGCAAACCCACAGCGGAGTCAGTCGAAGTTTTGAAGAGTATTGGTAGATAGGTTATCACAGAGTAGAACCATTGTAGTCCTGGTAGAGATTATGGTATTGGTGGGCCACCAGAGGTGCAGACCCACTGTAGTCCTTGTAGAGATAATGGTATCGGTGGATCATCAAAGATGTAGACCCACTGTAGTCCTTGTAGAGATGGCCAGCAGCCATCTGTTGTGACTGTGCAGGTGCACAATCACCATTGAAGAGTCTTGCGGCTAATATAGCAAGTCCATAACCACCACTTGTGCACTCACAAAGTTTTTGGAATTGTCCTTAGAACCAGCAATGCTGTTATCCAGTCCCTTGCTGAATTATTAACACACGTGCAAACACTAACAGTACCTACTTCTCACATATTGTCCATATACTATGACCAACAGAAACGTGTGCAGTGAAATGATACTTAATTTGAAGAACTGGTGTCAATTACAATATTATAACATAAGAATACAATGACAAAGGTACAAAATACATTATTAAAGAACATAACAATACAGATAACATTTGTAGTAATAGGGGCTTTACAAAAGAATAGAAATAAACATATACATCAGTGTTACAGGAATTATGACATAAGTAAACACATAAAGATCAGAAGAACTTTTGAAACATCACCTTCGGATGTGAGCAACAAACCAGAATAAATAATGTCTAAACATCTTTACAAAGTAAATAACATAGTATTAGAAAAATTCTACAACATAGGTCTTATCAGATAAACAACTAAAGACAGGAAGTACACAAATACACAAGGGTACACAAACACATAGCATAATAATACAAAAGGAAAGGACAGGGTTTGTTTTACTGCAGTATTTTGCAAACAAAACTTTCTTTACTTCTCGGAGATCTCCCTTCATTCATCATTATTCCCAAAAAGTCCTATTTATACCTCTTTTCTGTATTCTAACCATATTTCTTTCAAAATAATTATGGCTTATTGTACAATACTCATTTTGGCCTAAATCGTTTTCATATAACTTTCAATTCATTCTTTCCCTATTCTACATAGTTAGGTTCTTATATAGTCTACCCCTCTTAAGCTAACTTAAATCTACTGAGCTCAGATGCTAAACTAAGGGACGAGGCAATGCAGCAGCACATAAAACGATTAATACAAACAGCAATGACAAAATATTCAAATTCGCAAAGCAAGCAGCAATATTACAACTAATATAAGGCAATGTGCAGCAAACAATAAAAATAAATCATTAGTAAAACTGGCTTAACAGAATAATACAAAGTGAAATTTAGTAGCACTATGCATGGCAAACAGCAGCAGCAAATGCTATAATTAATACCTAAGCATGGCAAAGATCAAGCAGAAAAAAATAGTACACTAAAGACAACAATGCATATAAGGGAAATGTCTATTCACATCTTAATGACTATGTAATTAAAGTGGTGCACCACAACAACTTATTGTAAAAAAATATTACCATGTACTTGAAAAGAAAATTATGTGTGCAGTTACTGTTACTAGTCCCTTCTTATTGTTCTTTCCTTTCCAAGTGCTCCTTTTTTTTTAAGAATGTGGATCACAAAATTATTATTTAATAGATCTGTTGACAGAAAGTGTTCACATTAGCAAATGCATTTAATTTTATTTTATGAAACCAATGCTGCAAGACAGCTGCAAACCAGATATCAAATGAAATAAGCAACTATGTACAAAGTAAAGCATAAAATAATCATTCAGTAGTCATGAGGCATTTCATAAGTTAGTAGAAATTCTCTCAATTCTCGTAGAAAGATGCTTGTCATAATCAGGTGTGCAGATGTAAAATATTTCTCGTCATTTCATTAGGCATTTCAGTAAATATCGTAAATTAAGAGCTCCACAGTGTCAACATATGTTTTCAAGTTCGACCGTGTCGTTTTTGCGATGCTCTCTACAAAGGAACGTCAATAGCGAGGATAATGGCCTCCCTTTTTTTTCTACCTGTGCCGCTGAAAAGGGCTCGCAATAATGGCTTTTTCTCCAGGCGTCTGACACACCTGGCCGCTCACAACGAATTACTTCACGGTCACTTACCTTTCTTAACGAAATATTTACGACAGCAGTTTTCGCTACAGCGACAGTCTCATATAAAAATTTCATAGGTCAAGAATTTGCGTTACAAATCTGTAGAAACAAAATCGTATGAATATAACAGTGTCCAAAAAATTTTCGCCGGCATTGTGATACATTCACGCATTTACACACATTTCATAACTCTTAAAGTACGATTCTCGGTTTACAACATCCTTTTTCACCAGTCAGAGTCCCTACCTTCTATTCATTATTCATATACATATAAACACATAATCACATTCCTTATATAGCATCAGCTTATTGATCATAAACATACCTCAACAGCATAATACACATCGTCGTCGTAAAAATAACATCATAACACCTCAGTCAAATCTCAAAAACGTCGTAGCTTCCTCCAATAGTTCCAAAACTTAAAAAAATTCTCTGCTCATTTCAATAGTGTCATCAACCTCAAACGTACTTTAAAAATCATGATCCCATACCAAATACATCATTCAAAGCTCTCATAGTACCACAATGGCTCCGAAAAAATATGAACAGTTCACAAAGTACTGACAAAATACAATTTCATAAGTGTGAAATTATTCAACTGTGTAATTACGTAAACATCTGTCACTAATATAGTAAAAAAATGTTTGTTTCTCTCAGGTAAATAATCAGATAGCTGTGTAATTTGTGTGTTAGAGAAATATGGTACCGATGTGTAAAGTTGTATAAGCAAATACCATATTAGCTAGGGTTCCTTGTGGTTGCCACACACATGGTACACAAAGTAAGCGTGTACCCCCCTGAGGATAAATGAATAATACCCTCAGGTGTTACAGATTACAGCAATGGAATGAAATGTATCACGGAAAACTTTCTTTGCAATTCAAAAATCTTTAAAAATAAATGTTTTAAGTACAAAATTAATCACTCAAATACGTGTCCTGTAGCGCTAAACTGTGCGTCATGTTGTAAGATAACCTCTGTGGAAGTCTCGTAGTTATCGTCCTCCGAAAGCTAAGTTTTGCAGAAGTCAATGTACTTACCACATGATAAACAAAAGTGAAATGCTTTGCGTATAGATATCTTAGTTATTACACTTATTGTTGTGATGAAGAAAGTACTGCGCTGTGACATATTGTTGTGCCACGGAAAAGGCTGTCTCAATGTAGCTATACCACAAAAGTTAAATACTAAAACATGTTTTACTTTCCAGAAGAATTCAGAAAAATTGTGCAGATATAAAACAGATACACTGCAAAAGCAACATTGTAAATTGTCACTCATTAGTAGCGTCGTGATAACATCGTGTAGCTGTCACAGTAAACCAAAATGTTGCATGAAAATCTCATTAGCGTTGCCGGCATATGTTCTAAGTATGTGATCCTTATAGTCGTTACGTGATAGTGGAACTAACAAGCAAGAATGTACACACACAATAACACTGTGACGTCTGTTCACTATAACAATGCATTCGTAATTTCTGTTTCAATAAGTTCTCTTGGTTCTTGACTGGATATTTAACTTCAAACATTGTTGCATGTTAACAGATTCTAAATCTGAAAAGCATACTAGTAATGTAAAGTGAAAAATTTTATGGCAAAGACTAAGTTAAAAAACAGATTATCTTTCAATAAACGGTTTTACATTTGAAATGTGGTACAATCTTTTACTCTTCAAAGTACTCAGAGTTTCAGCTTGAACGCATTTATCATGCAGTATACGTCGGTAAAGAATACTGGAATTTTTCTCAAGGTTAGCTTCTATGTTATTTTTCCCTGAGCCAGCGGGCGCACGCGGCTGTCTGCTGTGCGAGTCATTGTCTGTCTCTTTGTTGGCGCGCGCCGTTATTGGGATTAGGAGACCTAACTTCTACAAATTCGCCTTGCCGAGAGGGCCCTGCCCTGTTTAAATCCCGCCAGTTCTGATGCAATTCAGGTCTGTCGTTACGAATATATCGTCTGTCGTCATGTCGGTAGGTTCCATAGTTTCTTCCTTTTCCGTCACGTGGTGGAGAATTTCTCCCTGAATCGTAACTGCGCGCTGAACTGTCGCATCTGAAATTATTCTGTCTCCCTTGATAATAATAGTTCTGGTTACCATATTGTCTGTTTCACTGATTGTCTCTGTAATAGTCATTACCGCGGAGAGGTGATCTTTCCCTGTAATTATTACTACTCTGCCAACGGTTGTCATACGGGTGGTGTCTGTTTTGGTCGCGATTTACGTTATAAGAATAGCCTTGTCGTGTATTATTTCTGTCATCGCGGAATTGTGACAGATGTGACCTGTAATTGTTGTGCTCCTGTTGCCGCGTTCCCCGATTGTCAGTGTCAATTTCCAGTTCTTGTAACAGTCCCTGAAAAGCCTCAATGTCTTCTTTGCAACGTCCTGCTAAAATAATATGTCGTAAATGTTCAGGTGATTTGATTAAGCAAATGCGGATGAGTTCTGAGGGGCTGTATGGGTTTGACAGGTACTGATTCTTGTGCAACATGTCTTCAAAATATTTCACAAGACTGGAGAATTCAGATTGTTCGAAATGTTTCATCATTATGATGCCATGTTTTACTCGGTCTTGTGTGGCTTGAGACCAATATGCTGAGAGGAAGGCATGGTAAAATTCTCCTTCACTGTGGCAATCGTGAATGACCGATCGCATTCTTACAGCTGGTTCATTCTCTAAGTAGCCACACATAAATTCTACTCTGTGTTCTAACGACCAGTTGGGAGGAAAACAATGAGAGAATTGATGGAGCCATGCTTGTGGATGAATGTCGTTGCCAGAATTCTTAAATGTTTTGAATTTACGTGTAGTAATGAACGGCTTATAGTCAAAATCATCATGTCGGCAAGTTGCATGTCGGTCATTGTTACGTCGTTTCAGCGGTTCCATCTCAAAATTCGGTGTACCTTGCCAATTTCTTTCATAATTTCCGAAGTGCCCTGTGTTGTTATTTTGTGTCTGTTCCGTATTTCTATGTCCCTCTTCCCGTACTGGAGCGCGAGTGTCCTCTGAAATATGTAATTCTTGTATTACTTGTGCCAAATGATCTTGTATTTCCCGGATTTCTCTTTTGTACTGTGTATTGATTTGATTTTGATTTTGTTTGAATTTTCTAATTTGTTCATACTCTTCTGTGTCAGTGAAGGATACAGGTCTTGTGTCATTCGGATCATCATCTACCTTTGTAGATAAGTTAGTGACCTGATCCGAAAGTTCGGCTACTTTCTCCTATAGTGAACACATTTCCTCAGTGTGTTTTTCTGAACCAAGTTTCAGAGTGTCCATTTGTGTTGAAATCGAATCTACTGTGTCCTTCAAGTTTTCCTGAGTTTTTGCAAGTTGCGTAACCGAATCGGTAGATGCAACTGAGTCAAATTTAGCTTGCAAGGTCTCATGATTTTCATGAACAGTAGTTTGCAGTTCTTTTATGGCTGCTTCGTGATTCTGTAGTGCATTTTCATGACGCGAAAAAATAGGTTGGAAATGCTCACAAATTTGTGTTTTTACGTCATTACAGACTTTTTGACATTTCGATTCAATGTGATGTAACTCAGTAGTTAAATCCTCACGTGTTTGTTCAAGAGTTTGCTCCAATGAGTCTAACTTTTGAAGATTATGTTCCATTGCGTCTAACTTTTTAAGATTTTGTTCCATTGTGTCTAACTTTTGAAGATTTTGTCCCATTTGTTGCATTAATTGCAATAATAATGTATTAGTGTCTGGAATCTGTTTCTCTATGCTTTTTTGCAGTGCATTTTCACCGGCAACATTCACATTTTGACAAGCAGAAAATGTGTCTTGACTCATTTGAGAAAACGGTGAGGACCCAAAACCTGAGTCTACAGTATTTGCGAGATCGTGTCGTGTCATTTCGGCTTCCTGAGGCGAGCTATTGCCGACCGATAGATCGATAATGCTTCCCTGTTCACTACTTGTTTCATTGTCTACGCCATTATTTGACGCCCGCTCCATTTCCCTATGCACAGTTACCAAATTACTACTTTGAATGTCTGTTAATTCATTACACAGTGGTGCTGATAAGCTACGCTCGTCATCACTATTATTTCTCAGTTTACTTTGTAGCCTAGTGTTACGTTTTTCACACGCCACTATTGTCAAAATATTTCACACGATAACACAGAAAAGCACAATTTGAAGAGCAAAAACAAGAGAACACATTAATATAACACTGAAAATAATATCTAGTTAATTGCAGCTGCGAAATACTTGGTGCAAATCCACATGCGTGCCACACCTGTTTTACTGTACAACAATGAAAGGCTGCAACTACAAAGGAGATTCTCTCTACAATTACGCGCTAGCAATAAACAAAAGCTACACTAATTACACAAACTACAAGAAAAAAATCAGAAGATTCCAGTGAGGTATCCTCGGCTAAGGGTCGACATATGAAACGTCCCCTTTGAAAAATTATACAGTACTGTGCTTAAACTGACACACAATATTTTTTTTTTAGCGCAACGCAATCTGACTTTAAATAATCTCTACAAGAGAATGGCCCTGACTAACATTAACCTGTACTTTTCACAAATCACTTACCTCACAAAAATCTTGGTTACTCCCACTACTGCAATACAACAAGCGCCACTACTGCCAGCTAAATAAAAGATTCAAACTATGGAAGGCACTAACTACTGATAGGGATAGTTAGCAAATGAAAGATATTAATAGAGAACAAACATTGTATTTACCTTAATAGTCATCATATATATATATATATATATATATATATATATATATATATATATATATATATATAGCAGTTCATGACAAATTTCAAAACTCCGCCATCTCTCTCCCCACATCCACCACTGTTGGCGGCTCACCTCCAACTGCAACGCTACGCGCTGTTCACAGCCAGCTGCCTAACACTACAATGGCGAGTATTACAACAATGCAAAGCAGCCACAGACTGCACACAGCACAGCCAGTGATTTTCATACAGAGGTGGCGTTACCAATAAAAAAACCTAAACAGCCTACTTACAAGTAGAAACTCTCGGCGTGTGCGGGCGAGCATTATCTTGCTGAATTGTAAGCCCAGAATGGGTTGCCATGAAAGGCAACAAAACAGGGCGTAGAATACAGTCGGTAAGAGTTGGCGGACAACAACCAAAGGGGTCCTGCTATAAAAATAAATGGCATCCAGACCTCATACCTCGTTGTCGGGCCGTGTGGCGGGCTACAGTCAGGTAAGTATCTCACCACTGTCCAGGGCGTCTACAGACACGTCTTCGTCCTTGAATCTCATTGAGTGGAGTAGAATTGTCTTTAATGTTGGATCCCGCTTTGAACTTAGCCTCGATGACCAGCGAAAACGTGTCTGAAGACGCCCAGGACAGCAGTGGGTAACTAAGCTGACTGTCACACTCCTTACGGCTCGACAACCATGAGTGATAGTGTGGGAAGCCATTTATTTTCGCAGCAGGACCTTTTTGGTTGTCATCCGCAGCACCCTTACAGCACAGCGGTACGTCGACGATATTCTACTCTCTGGTTTGTTGCCCTTCATGGCAAACCATCCTGGGCTTACAGCTCAGCAAGATAATGCTCGCCCGCACACGCCGAGAGTTTCTACTGTTTGACTTCGTGCTTGCCAAGCCCTACCTTTGCCAACAAGGTCGTCATAATAACTGCCTGCATAAGGGCCAGAGGCGGGCCAGCGCTTTGTTTGTACAGTGTGAAAAATGGCAAGTGACTGTAAATTTTGAAGTCATCTATATAAGTAGTAAAAGAAATCCGCTAAATTTAGGTTACATGGTAAGTCCCTTAAATCTAAAAGCTATAAATTCAATTAAATACAGTAGGAACTTGATAATACGGCATGCTCGGGGACCTGTCAACGCCAAATTATCAAATATGCTAGATTATCAAGATCTTTTTTTAAAAAACCGAGTTTAAAAAGGGATATAAGTAAAAATTACAGTTTTAACGCACAAAAAAATACATTAACTGTTATTTATTAAACAGAATAGGAGAGATTACAGCATAAAACATTGAAGTGTGTATTACTTTTATTTATGTACAAAATTGAATTAAAAATCGAACACAGTACTGCTATATTTAAACAGTTCAAGACTCAACGTTTTAGAGACGTTCAGGACACTTCATGATTTCTTGTACGCCATTTAAGAAATGAAATAAGCACTACTGATTTGAAAAGATCACAAACAAGCTAATTAATGAAAGTTGTTACCAAGAATTTGTTGCATTTAATTATCTTTAGGGACAGCACAGACATCTGACGTCGTCGAGGACGTGGAATATTTCGGACTAGTTGATACCGCTGATGGTTTAAGTGGAATTTTCTTCTAAGCCTTCTGTAACATTGGAAAAGGTTAACTTGTTTCTGGATTGAGCTTTTTTTTAACGGAAATTATTTTGTGGTGTGCGGATCCACAACTTCAGAAGCGTTGTATTATTGGCTATTCTCAGCTTCTTTGAAGCGTCAGTTTAAGAGATGTGGGTTATAGACGTTTCTTCTTCGTCACTCAGTTTCTGGTACCTGCTGTGGGTTGAAAACTCTTCGCAGTGTCATATCCTCAGTCATTTCTTCTTCAATGCCTCAATTTCTGACAATATAGATCCATTCGGCAATTTCTGCAGCTGAAAACGCACTCAATTCATTAGTCGATGAGAACTTTTCACTCGTACAATTATTATAGAGTGATCAGCTATCGACCCATCATCATTTACATCGCTCTCCACCTCGTCTTCTTCGACCAGTTTAGGCTATAGTTTCCTCCAGGCCCTGCCGAAAGTTGTATTTTCACAGAGGTTCAAGCAATTTTAGCGGTGAAAATAGCGTCTTTAATGTTAAAAACGCATTGGAATTCTTTGCATTCTGGGATCTGCAGCTTTTGCACGAACATTCCTCTGTACCAGCACTTGAAGTTCTGTATGGCCCCTTGGACCATGAGTTGAAATAGTGACAACATTGGCAGAAAGATATAAGCGAAAGATACGTAATACCTGAAACAGACTCCGATTCTGGAGAGTGAGCTCTGGAACTGTCAAGGACGAGAACTGCCTTGGAATTTATAGGTAGGATTATATTTTTTAGAAATTTTCTTTCACGTGTGGAACGAAGTGGTAAAAGACTTAGTCTTTGAACAACTCGTCTTTCACTGAGTAAGTAACCGAACATGTGTCACAATTTTTAGAGGTCTAGGTTTTTGATATTTCTCAGTCACAAACAAACACAGCTTATGATCGCCTGACGTTCTTCCGTATTCTACGGCAGTTATTCTGTCTTTATTCTTTTTTGAGTCCTTTGCGTTGTACTCGTCAGCTCCCGCTAGAGTTGAATTTGCCAAACACTGCCGTAACAGGCCAGTCTCATCAGCGTCAAACAAAAATAGGAGAAAATTTCCGACGCGTGCCAGATTATAGCGTCTGTCGGATTATCCAGTGTCGGATTCTCGCCCTCTTATTATAGTTAGGAAATACAGTTACGAATAACTTAAATTGTAACGATCACACAGATAAGGTTGCGGGGGAAGCAAACCTAAGACTGCGATACGAGGTGGAATCCAAAATTTTCGGGACTGGTGCTGCCATCTGGAAAGTAGGAGTAGTAGATCTCTGCACTGCTAGATGGCAAGAGCCGCATATCTGATTAGTCAGTGTGCAGACTGGCATTCAGCTGGGGGGACGTGATGCGTGTCCACAATGATTTCCGTAATACTCTGTGTTTGGTGAGTGGCGATTTTACAATGGATCCGCGAACAGAACAGCATGTGTATCAAATTATGTGCGAATCTCGGGAAAAGTGCTACATAGACCCATGCAATGATTCAACAAGTGTTTGGGGGGCAGAGAATGAGCCGTACGCGTGTGTTTGAGAGGCATGCTTGATTCAGGGCCGGCAGTACAGACGTCGAAGATGATGCTCACACTGGAAGGCCAGTTAACCGCACAACACCAGACATTGTTGCCAAACTTCAACAATTGGTTCGAGCAGATCGACGTTGAACCATTCAAGACCTTGTAGATGAAGTGGGTATTGGTTATGGGACATGTCAAGAAATGTTGACTGATGAACTGGGCATGCATCGTGTCGCCGCAGAATTTGTGCCAAGGATCTTGACTGCTGATCAGAAGGCACAGTGTGTTGAAGTGTGCACAGACTTTTGTCAGACCGCATCCGATGATCCAGCTTTCTTGTAACGGATTATGACTGGCGACGAGAGCTGGATTTACGGTTATGACCAGAGACAAAGCAACAATCGTCCCAGTGCAAGAGCCCGGGCTCTCCAAGACCCAAAAAAGTGAGACAGGTGAGGAGCAAAGTGAAGAGCATGATCATCGTTTTCTTTGATACCGAGGGAATTGTGCACAAAGAATTCGTCCCACCCAACCAAACCATGAATTGCGCGTACTATTGTGACGTTTTGCGACAGCCCCGTGAAAACGTGCGGCGACAATGGCCCGAACTTGGGCGTCAAGGGAACTGGCTGCTGCATCACGACAACGCGCTCTGTCTCACGTCCTTGCTCGCTAGGACCTTTTTGGCAAAAAACAACATGGCAGTTGTACCACACCCACCGTACTCGCCCCATCTGGCCCCTTGCGACTTCGCGCTATTCCCAAAACTGAAACTCAAGTTGGAAAGCCCTCGGTTCGACACTCTAGAGACGATTCAAGAAGAATCGCGGGCGGTTCAGGAATGGCCCTGAGCACTATGCGACTTAACTTCTGAGGTCATCAGTCGCCTAGAATTTAGAACTAATTAAACCTAACTAACCTAAGGACCTGCGACCGCAGCGGTCACTCGGTTCCATTCTGTAGCGCCTAGAACCGCACGGCCACTCCGGCCGGCTCGTGGGCGGTGATAAACACCCTCAAAGAACAGGACTTCCAGAAAATGTTTGACCAGTGGCAGAAGCGCTGGGACTGGTGTGTACGTGCGGATGGGAACTAATTCGAGGGTGATGGTGACCGTTAGTCCAAAGGTAAGGTTTTCAATAGGTGGCAGCACCAGTCCCGAAAATTTTGGGTAGTATCTCGTATATTGGGGGAACACTTTAGAAAGTGCAACAGGTCTACTAAAGAGTGCGTACACCACGCTTGTCCGTCCTCTTCTGGAGGACTGCTGTACAGTGTGGGATCCGCATCAGGTGGTACTGACGGAGGACATCGACAGAGTTCAAAGAACGGCAAATCGTTTTGTGCTATTGCGAAACAGGGGAGAGAGTGCTACAGAGTTGATGCGTGAATTGAGATGGTTCAATCACCAACTTTCTCCTCCTAATGCGATAATATTCTGCTGGCGCCAACCTACACAGGGAGAAATGATCATCATGATAAAATAAGAGAAATAGAGCTCGCACAGAGAGATACTGAAGTGCTCGTTGTCCCCACGCACCGTTCAACCGTAGAACGGTGGAGAAATAACATGAAGAT
Organism: Schistocerca nitens; assembly: GCF_023898315.1. NCBI lineage: Eukaryota > Metazoa > Arthropoda > Insecta > Orthoptera > Acrididae > Schistocerca > Schistocerca nitens. The sequence continues at coordinate 669,847,461 of NC_064618.1, forward strand.
GTTTCGATAAACCTCTTCCACATACTTAATTGTGAATTGTACAGTAATCATGTAGATGCAAAAAGAGATGTAGATTTGCTTCTCTGTACATGCACATCACTTCTATGAATTTCCATCCCATTTGCATAATTCCTTCGTGGTGCGTCGTTGTGTGTATCTTAGTGTGTATATTTCCAAGGTACTTATGAGGTCATATTGACGCCGGTGGTATGAGGAATGTTAAGCAGCAAATTTTCCCTCATAACTGGGATTGTTTTGACTTATGGCAGCGAGACATTGATTTTAAAGAAAGAAACCAAAGTCGCTCAGTGAGCAACGGGAGTTGGGAATTACTCTGAGGGACGGGAAAGCAAACAAATGAATCAGGGAACAATCTGCAGTTTAACATTGTGTGATTGCAATGAACATGACATGGCTGTGAGTGGGACGTGCAGCCAAGCGAATGGATAGTACTTGTACCAATGAAGTTCTTTGCTGGCTTCCAAAACCTAAGAACAGAGCGACGTGGTCCGCTGGAAGCTGGGTGTGTGGTGTTAGAAATCACACACGAACGACATCCATGCGTATTTTGGAAGACTGTAATACATGTAAAAATGTAGAGCAAGCGTGTAGGGCCAACACCACTGTAGAATTTTCAAAAAAAATCATCTTTTTTGTTTTCTTTTATTGGCTTGTAAGATGCTTTTAACCTTGTAAAATATAAGGCAAAAAGTCTAAACCCCGAAAAAACATTTTTTCTATAAAATTCCGAGATCCTCCTCTAGGGGCCTCGTATGACCCGAAACGGCCTACCCGCGCCTCCTGTAGCGTCTGGGAATTGTTGGAAGCATTTCAAAGCAATAGTACGTTAGCTTGGCCTCAGCAAGCGTCAGTATGTGTACGAAACAGAAAAGTCTTTCGCTTCCAATCTAGATTTTTGTGTGCAGTGTTGATTTTTGATAGTTTATTTGTGGTATTAAGGTATGTAGTTTTGGCTCTCAAAATGGTTCAAATGGCTCTGAGCACTATTGCACTTAACATCTGAGGTCATCAGTCCCCTAGAACTTAGAACTACTTGAACCTAACTAATCTAAGGACATCACACACATCCATGCCCGAGCAGGATTCGAACCTGCGACCGTAGCGGTCGCGCGGTTCCAGACTGAAGCGCCTAGAACCGCTCTGCCACTCCTTTGCCTCTCAAGTAAGAATGAGTGGTAAGAGAGTGTACACGGACAGAAAAGGTACGAAAACATTCTATCTAGTGCGGTGGCTACGGTCGCAGGTTCGAATCCTGCCTCGGGCATGGATGTGTGTGATGTCCCTAGGTTAGTTAGGTTTAATTACACTCCTGGAAATGGAAAAAAGAACACATTGACACCGGTGTGTCAGACCCACCATACTTGCTCCGGACACTGCGAGAGGGCTGTACAAGCAATGATCACACGCACGGCACAGCGGACACACCAGGAACCGCGGTGTTGGCCGTCGAATGGCGCTAGCTGCGCAGCATTTGTGCACCGCCGCCGTCAGTGTCAGCCAGTTTGCCGTGGCATACGGAGCTCCATCGCAGTCTTTAACACTGGTAGCATGCCGCGACAGCGTGGACGTGAACCGTATGTGCAGTTGACGGACTTTGAGCGAGGGCGTATAGTGGGCATGCGGGAGGCCGGGTGGACGTATCGCCGAATTGCTCAACACGTGGGGCGTGAGGTCTCCTCAGTACATCGATGTTGTCGCCAGTGGTCGGCGGAAGGTGCACGTGCCCGTCGACCTGGGACCGGACCGCAGCGACGCACGGATGCACGCCAAGACCGTAGGATCCTACGCAGTGCCGTAGGGGACCGCACCGCCACTTCCCAGCAAATTAGGGACACTGTTGCTCCAGGGGTATCGGCGAGGACCATTCGCAACCGTCTCCATGAAGCTGGGCTACGGTCCCGCACACCGTTAGGCCGTCTTCCGCTCACGCCCCAACATCGTGCAGCCCGCCTCCAGTGGTGTCGCGACAGGCGTGAATGGAGGGACGAATGGAGACGTGTCGTCTTCAGCGATGAGAGTCGCTTCTGCCTTGGTGCCAATGATGGTCGTATGCGTGTTTGGCGCCGTGCAGGTGAGCGCCACAATCAGGACTGCATACGACCGAGGCACACAGGGCCAACACCCGGCATCATGGTGTGGGGAGCGATCTCCTACACTGGCCGTACACCACTGGTGATCGTCGAGGGGACACTGAATAGTGCACGGTACATCCAAATCGTCATCGAACCCATCGTTCTACCATTCCTAGACCGGCAAGGGAACTTGCTGTTCCAACAGGACAATGCACGTCCGCATGTATCCCGTGCCACCCAACGTGCTCTAGAAGGTGTAAGTCAACTACCCTGGCCAGCAAGATCTCCGGATCTGTCCCCCATTGAGCATGTTTGGGACTGGATGAAGCGTCGTCTCACGCGGTCTGCACGTCCAGCACGAACGCTGGTCCATCTGAGGCGCCAGGTGGAAATGGCATGGCAAGCCGTTCCACAGGACTACATCCAGCATCTCTACGATCGTCTCCATGGGAGAATAGCAGCCTGCATTGCTGCGAAAGGTGGATATACACTGTACTAGTGCCGACATTATGCATGCTCTGTTGCCTGTGTCTATGTGCCTGTGGTTCTGTCAGTGTGATCATGTGATGTATCTGACCCCCGGAATGTGTCAATAAAGTTTCCCCTTCCTGGGACAATGAATTCACGGTGTTCTTATTTCAATTTCCAGGAGTGTAGTTCTAAGTTCTAGGCGACTGATGACCTCAGAAGTTAAGTCGCATAGTGCTTAGAGCCATTTGAACCATTTTTGAACCAATGCGATGTCGAAGCGGTATGTCATCAAATCGTCCAAAGAATAGATATGAGTCGAAGAGCAGTTCGGAAGGATTCAGTGCCTTCGCAAAGAAATTGAAAGACGGTGACCAGAATTTTGATGTGAGTTACGGACTGACCTATAGGATTATAAACTTTCTTGTCGTGTTCTCCGCTATTTCTCAACACGTGAAATGTAAAACGTGCAATGCAGACATCACGTTGCTAGAATGAAGTCCTCGAGTCTTATTATCGCTTGGGCAAACTGGCCACAAGTCGTTATATCAAATAGTACGTTTATACGAAATCAACCGTCGAATCGCTCTAGCTATGCGCCTGCTTGGAGCAGGGTTAAACGGAATGTAGCGTTTTGTGCGTTCATGGAATCGCCATGACCGATATTTCAATCATTCTGGTATAAACTAGTTATTATGATTTCGATCGCAATGGCAACAGTACGACAGATTAGTTCTGGGAGAGCAGAATAATTGCAAGAGTTTTCTACAAGTAGATTTTTTCATATCGATTACACATTTCAAAACCCTAACGCGTTTTTCTCGGAATATGTTTCTCTAAGCGGCACGCAGCGTTACTCGAACCATTTTCAATCTTTTTGATTTATTTATTTTCGATTAGTTCGTTTAAATAGTATTAACAAATGACTGTCCTTTTTGGTGAAAACTGAAGGACTTGCTTCAAATACACGCCAATTGCACAGATTTCAATATTTGTAAAAATCCCCTACGTGGTTCACTAGCTACGTTCATGTAGATTACATACCTTTATTCTCTTTTTTCCACAGTCAAATTGGCACCAGTTTAGTGCGTGCCGCAGGTCGCCTCAAATTCAACGTGCTTTTAGAGATAAGCTGTAGTGTCGCCATTTTGTGATTTTTTCCAATTTTTTGTAATATGTGTAAATATATGCGCAATAACTATCCCAATTATTATTTCTCCATCACCTTTTCTTCCACGTAAAACAAATTTTTCTTACACCAATACGGTAGTGTTACTCGTTAACCAGATGTCAAATAACTGATGAAGAACTGGCTCGCGGCACCAGTGGCAACAGAAAGGCAAGGGAGCATCAATTCCAGTAAGATTACGTTTGGTAAAGAGCAGCGATTTTCACAGATTATATGTCCGTGCTGATGACAGCATTAAAGTACACTCCGTACACATGTCTACTGACGACAGCCGCCCATCCCACGTGGACGCACATTTTCTTAGCATCTTTACAGCGCTTGATGTGTAATGCCGTCTTTGGTTCGCGCAATATTCAATAGGAACTTCGCAGTGCACAACCCTAAAGCTACGGTTTATTAATTCTGATCTTATGCGGAAGAATGTCATCTTTAATCTGATAAGAACAGGCCACACAGCTACTATGAAAACGATACACCTGTTAATGTGAAAGACTTCTCGAAATGGCGATTATTGTGCAGCTTAAGATGACATCGTGGGTTTCTTATTGAAGCGTGTAAATAATTAGGCTGTATAAAAGAACAAAGGGCGAAAACACGATACGAAGGGCTCAAAATTGATTATTCGTTAGTCCGATTAGTTCTAAGTTATTTGAACTAACAAACCTGTGGATGTATTGATAAATTCATAGGACTTTGTGAAAGGGATCTTCAATAATACTCAAGTTTCTCCTCGTCTGATCGACTAATAATTCGTTACTTTTGAAAATCTTAACTTTCAGTGACGCAGTATTCAAATATATTCAGTATTCACGAAATAGTCTGTACAAAGATTAATGTTAAAAATATCACGGTGTTAATCCCCTTTGTGTAAAGTGGCCACAATTTCCTTTGGCTCATGTTTCTGAATTTTGTACTTATTTTTGCCATCAAATACGACGGCTTGCTGGTGACGTTGGTAGGCACACAAGCAACTGCGCCACAAACAGGCTGTGACCGGAAGAAATGAGCTGAAAGAAACCCCACCAAGGGCGGCGACTTAAGTGCTGTCCACAGCAAGAGAAAAGAAAATCCGCCTGAGAGAAATTGGCAGAAGGCGTACGCCAACTCCTCCGTACGCGCATGCGCGACGGTATTGGGAAGAAAGCGGAGAAGAGCACAAGCCACAAGTTGTGAGCAAATGCGCAGGCGCCTGAGGAGAGTGGCGGGGTGGGGGAAGCGGCACTTCATCAGCGCCAGCGAACAAAGCGTATCGGTTCCTCTACCCAAAGAAATAGTAATAAAAAAGTAACAGGGTCCCGCAAGCGGTTTCTAAGAAATAACTTCGCCCGCTATTATACGAGAGTGAAGGCATTGTCCGCCAAGAATAGTTTCTTCGTTTCTCTAGCCACAACTTGTATATAATGCCAACACCGATGAAGCAAACTCATAATGAAACTCAACTTTTATTAACAGCAACCAGAAATAATACGCCTTTCCCAACTTAGAGTTCATATTATTTTCCAAGCACCATAATACAATTACGACTTGGATGCAAAACGCTGTGAAGTTCTAACCCTTTGTCCTCATGGCGTTGAAGCCATACTGAAACGTGAGAAGCAAATACAGCTGCCAATGCAAGACGGAAGCTCTCACTTGGCGTTCGTTGATGCTCTAGTGGCCATTTCGAGGGCAACAGCCAGCGCAAACTCCTCAGTGCCGCCATGTGCTCACTTCCCGATTAGCGGCGCCACTGTCCATTAGGTCTCGCCCACGCCATCTAACGCAGCCAACACGAAACACTGGACTAACGCGCCGCTGAGTTTCTCGGAATCACCGCCGATCGCAGCGCTGTCGACCGCGGGAACTGTCGTTTAGTGTTCAAATAAAGAAGCGGAGCCTTGCGAATGTGTTTCAGGCATGATCCTGCTTTCCAAAACAAATATCCACATCTACACTACATCTATAGTATGCAAACTATTATGAAGTGCATGACAGACAATACGCCCCACTGAGGCAGTTACTAGAACTTTTCCCCGTTGCATTCACATATGGAGGGCGGGAAGATTGGTTGCTTAAACATATCTGTGCGCACTGTAGTCAGACTAATCTTTTGTTCGCGTTCTCTTCGCGATGCGTATAAGATGTAGTATAATCTTAGATTCATCACTTAAACTTGGTTGTAGAAAGTTTGTCAGTATACTTTCACGTGTCAGTTCGCGTCTATTTTCAAGCGTCTGGCAGTCCAGTTCTTTCAGCATCTACGTGAAATTTCCCAAGGTTGAACAAACCTATGAAATTCGTTGTTTACATTCAGTATCGCTTGTTAGTCATATCTGGTACTGGTCCCATAAGATTGAACGGTATTTTAGAATGGGTTGCACGAGTGCTTTGTAAGCATTCTCCTTTGTAGTCTGATTGAGATGACCGATACCAGTGGGACTCATTGATATTTTAGTCATAGAATACTACTTTTTTTTGCTTTTGTGCAGTGCAAGTTTTTACACTGCTGAATATCTGAAGCAAATTACCAATCTTTGCACCACTTTGAGATCTTATCAAGTTCCAATGGAATATTTCTGCAACTTTTTTCAGGCAGTATTTCATTACCAGAATGAAAAAAGATCCTTTCATAGCACCAAAAAGCCGAATATGTCCTGGGTAGAGTTAGGGATGTAAAAGAAGGGAACTAGCTTTTCAACTTATATGGCAGCTTCAAAGAAATTTAAATCTTGACGTATTCGCACATTTTTACTTGTTAGGATACCTAATGGTACCCATTTCATGTGACACAATGCATCCTGTCTACTAAAGTAACATGGCACATGATGTCATGTCGTTAACATGACATATATCATCATTTCACCCAACATGGCATGTGTCATGTCATGTAATATGACACAATGTGTCAATCAAGTTCCACGTCATATTATGTATTCTTTACTACGGCTGGCGAACCTTCGGGATTTTGGGCACAGGATGCTGGTCTGCTAACATATTACAGATCAGAAAGGTCACAGCGATGGGGAAGTAGGGTTAATTCGTAAAAATGTGTCAAGATGTTTTGATTTAAATGTCTTTGAAGCTGCCAGGTTAGGTCTAAAAGTTAGTTCCCTTCGTTTACACCCCTAATCTGCCCAGGACTTACTCATCCTTTACGTGCTATGACAGGCGTATTTTGCATTGTGGTTCCCGTCTTTTACTCTACAGTGATTTTGACATTAGACGGCCATAACTTAGCAACCGATGCACGTTTTTTGTTGAGTCGAGTGACGACTGATCCGATACAGGTTTTTAATTCTCTTTCTAACAATGTTGTTTATCTCGTGGCAACGCATAAATCTTTCATAAAACAACAGGACGGTTATTAATTACATAATACCAACTAGATGTATATCACCTATGACACTGTTGCACGTTTTGCAACACCCAGGGGTTATACCTACAGACGTGAGCAACCTGTCTGGTTGGAAAGTGTACATGTGAAGAAAGTAGACACAAAACTGAACGACTCAATGCGCTGCATTACTGGTTGCATCAAATCAACCCCATGCCACTGGTTACCTGTATTGACTCACATCCCTCCACCTCACTTAAGGCGGAAACAAGCTCTACTTAGGGAGGCCAAGAAAATCTCTGCATCACCCCCTCTACCACTGCACCGGGAATTCTGTCATCCGCCACAGCAACGATTGCGATCAAGAAGACCGCAAGTGTTACTGCAGGACAACTCATCGCAGATGGTTTTGACCTAAATGAGAGCTGGAAGCATGAATGGTCAACAAAAACAATGGGAACTAGAGCCCATCACCTTGATCCCACAAAGAAGCCAAAAGGTTTTGACCTACCGAGGAACCTCGGGTGCCGCCTCAACAGGTTAAGGACTGAACATGGTTGTTGTAGCTACTTCAGGTACAAATGGGGCTGCATCAGTTCACCAATGTGTGAATGTAATCAAGAAGAGCAGACAATTGAACATCTAGTCCAACCTTGTCTACTTCATTCATACCCTGGAATTCCCGACGACTTGTTCACTCTCACTGGTTGAAAAACACGGACTTTAAGGTTTAATCTCGTCTTCTATCATATCTATATTGTATAAAATCACTTGTCCTATATCAACTGTATATTGTATCAAATCACCATACGATTAAATAAATAAATAAATTACATGTGTCTATCTTCATACAAAATTTGAACAGATTCGCACAAGTGTGTAACATAGAAGGAGCGGGGGTAAAAAACCTCACAGAATGCGTTTTTTACGTTTAAAATCCGAAAGGAGCTAGATTTTTTAAAGCTAGTTTTCAGTTTTATCATAGGAATATATTCTTTGTTTATTTGATTTACTTTAAGCCGTTCTCGCACTTTCGATTCGCGCAAGAACGAATTTTACGCCATCGTGTCTCTTCAACGAATAAAGACTATTGGATAAAAAATTCGTTTTGAATTTATCTAATACAGTCAGAGAGAGTCCCTTTAGTCAGCCATAGTGCCAGTAGTGCTAGTGTTTGTTTTGAATACAGTCCAGAGACAGGTTGTGCTATTTTCATTGTTTTCTACAAGAAGTGTCTAGTAACCACAGTTTAGTCAACTATCAGCCGCCTATAATGATTTAGCAGTCTAGTTAAAAGTTGATTAACTCTCTACAGTAAATTGATTTCTTAGGATGGATAGGATGTGTGACTGCTGTCGCTGTTCGCGAACAGCTGAACTTGCTGATGGCTGTGGTCAGCCGTCTTCAGGTTGCTGCCTCGGAGTGTAGCGACAGTGGGGAGTCTGGTGCGTCGCATGGTACACCCCAGGTGTTACATGCTTCACCCACTGTCCCTGCTGTCGAGACATCTTCGCGGGTACCGGGCGCGGTTGCTCCCCAAGGGGAGTGACGGGTTCAGCGGCGTTCGCGGCGCACGAGGCGGGGGATCAATGTGGAGGCTGGCCGTGTGGCATCGCTCGCTCTGCCTGTGAGTGCACATGTGGCTGCTCCTTCAGCATGGTCCGATCAGGCACACGGGGGGAGAGGGGTTTGTTAGTGATTGGGAGCTCCAACGTTAGGCGGGTGATGGAGTCCCTTAGGGAAATAGACGAAAAGGTCGGGGAAGAAGGCCAGTGTTCACTCTGTAGGCATCAACATGGATTCCGGAAACAGCGATCGTGTGAGACCCAACTCGCTTTATTTGTTCATGAGACCCAGAAAATATTAGATACAGGCTCCCAGGTAGATGCTATTTTCCTTGACTTCTGGAAGGCTTTCGATACAGTTCCGAACTGTCGCCTGATAAACAAAGTAAGAGCCTACGGAATATCAGACCAGCTGTGTGGCTGGATTGAAGAGTTTTTAGCAAACAGAACACAGCATGTTGTTATCAATGGAGAGACGTCTACAGACGTTAAAGTAACCTCTGGCGTGCCACAGGGGAGTGTTATGGGACCATTGCTTTTCACAATATATATAAATGACCTAGTAGATAGTGTCGGAAGTTCCATGCGGCTTTTCGCGGATGATGCTGTAGTATACAGAGAAGTTGCAGCATTAGAAAATTGTAGCGAAATGCCGGAAGATCTGCAGCGGATAGGCACTTGGTGCAGGGAGTGGCAACTGACCCTTAACATAGACAAATGTAATGTATTGCGAATACATAGATGGAAGGATCCTTTATAGTATGATTATATGATAGCGGAACAAATTCTGTAAAATATCTGGGAGTATGCGTGTGGAACGATTTGAAGTGGAATGATCATATAAAATTAATTGTTGGTAAGGCGGGTACCAGGTTGAGATTCATTGGGAGAGTCCCTAGAAAATGTAGTCCATCAACAAAGGAGGTGGCTTACAAATCACTCGTTCGACCTATACTTGAGTATTGCTCAACAGTGTGGGATCCGTACCAGATCGGGTTGACGGAGGAGATAGAGAAGATCCAAAGAAGAGCTGTGCGTTTCGTCACAGGGTTATTTGGTAACCGTGATAGCGTTACGGAGATGTTTAGCAAACTCAAGTGGCAGACTCTGCAAGAGAGGCGCTCTGCATCGCGGTATAGCTTGCTAGCCAGGTTTCGAGAGGGTGCGTTTCTGGATGAGGTATCGAATATATTGCTCCCCCCTACTTATACCTCCCGAGGAGATCACGAATGTAAAATTAGAGAGATTAGAGCGCGCACGGAGGCTTTCAGACAGTCGTTCTTCCCGCGAACCATACGCGACTGGAACAGGAAAGGGAGGTAATGACAGTGGCACGTAAAGTGCCCTCCGCCACACACCGTTGGGTGGCTTGCAGAGTATAAATGTAGATGTAGATGTAGATGTCTGCTTGCCGGGGGGTCTCATCCGAGATGTGGAGGAGGCCCTGCCGGCGGCGATAGAGAGCACTGGGTGCACCCGACTGCAAATTGTTGCTCATGTCGGCACTAATAACTCCTGCCGTCTGGGTTCAGAGGTCATCCTCAGTTCGTACAGGCGGTTGGCGGGATTGGTGAAGGCGGAAAGCCTCGCTCGCGGGGTGGAATCTGAGCTAACTATTTGTAGTATCGTTCCCAGAACCGATCGCGGTCCTCTGGTTTGGAGCCGAGTGGAAGGCTTAAACCAGAGGCTCAGACAATTCTGCGGAGATCTGGGGTGCAAATTTCTCGACCTCCGCAATCGGGTGGAGAAATGTAGGGTCCCACTGAATAGGTCAGGCGTGCACTAGACGCAGGAAGCGGCTACAAATGTAGCGGAGTACGTGTGGAGTACACATGTGGGTTTTTTAGGTTAGAGAATTCCCTCCCTAGGCCCGACAGACGCCTCCTGAGAAGCGGCAAGGTAGGAGTAGGCAAAATGCAACAGGAAATAACAATATTAATGTGCTAATAGTAAACTGCAGGAGCGTCTATAGAAAGGTCCCAGAACTGCTCTCATTAATAAACGGTCACAATGACCACATAGTACTAGGAACAGAAAGTTGGCTGAAACCAGATGTAAACAGTAATGAAATTCTGAACTCAGATTGGAATGTATACCGCAGAGACAGGCTGGACAGTGAAGGGTGAGGCGTGTTTATAGCGATAAGAAGTGCAATAGTATCGAAGGAAATTGCCGGAGATCCGAAATGTGAAATGATTTGGGTGAAGGTCACGGTTAAAGCAGGCTCAGACATGGTAATTGGATGTCTCTATAGGCCCCCTGGCTCAGCAGCTGTTGTGGCTGAGCACCTGAAGGATAATTTGGAAAATATTTCGAGTAGATTTCCCCACCATGTTATAGTTCTGGGTGGAGATTTTAATTTGCCGGATATAGACTGGGAGACTCAAACGTTCATAACGGGTGGCAGGAACAAAGAATCCAGTGAAATTTTTTAAAGTGCTTTATCTGAAAACTACCTTGAGCAGTTAAACAGAAACCGACTCGTGGCTGAGCACCTGAAGGATAATTTGGAAAATATTTCGAATAGATTTCCCCACCATGTTACAGTTCTGGGTGGAGATTTTAATTTGCGGCTAAAAAATTTTGGTCTAATGTCAAAGCGGTAGGTGGATCAAAACAAAATGTCCAGACACTCTGTGACCAAAATGGTACTGAAACAGAGGATGACAGACTAAAGGCCGAAATACTAAATGTCTTTTTCCAAAGCTGTTTCACAGAGGAAGACTGCACTGTAGTTCCTTCTCTAGATTGTCGCATAGATGACAAAATGGTAGATATCGAAATAGACGACAGAGGGATCGAGAAACAATTAATATCGGTCAAAAGAGGAAAGGCCGCTGGACCTGATGGGATACCAGTTCGATTTTACACAGAGTACGCGAAGGAACTTGCCCCCCTTATTGCAGCGGTGTACCGTAGGTCTCTAGAAGAGCGTAGCGTTCCAAAGGATTGGAAAGGGGCACAGGTCATCCCCGTTTTCAAAAAGGGACGTCCAACAGATGTGCAGAACTGTAGACCTATATCTCTAACGTCGATCAGTTGTAGAATTTTGGAACACGTATTATGTTCGAGTATAATGACTTTTCTGGAGACTAGAAACCTACTCTGTAGGAATCAGCATGGATTTCGAAAAAGATCGTGTGAAACCCAGCTCGCGCTATTCGTCCACGTGACTCAGAGGGCCATAGACACGGGTTCACAGGTAGATGCCGTGTTTCTTGACTTCCGCAAGGCGTTCGATACAGTTCCCCACAGTCGTTTAATGAAAAAAGTAAGAGCATATGGACTATCAGACCAATTTTGTTCCTAGATAACAGAACGCAGCATGTCACTCTCAATGGAGAGAAGTCTTCCGAAGTAAGAGTGATTTCAGGTGTGCCGCAGGGGAGTGTCGTAGGAAAAATGGTTCAAATGCCTCTGAGCACTATGGGACTTAACTTCTAAGGTCATCAGTCCCCTAGAACTTAGAACTACTTAAACCTAACTAACCTAAGGACATCACACACAGCCATGCCCGAGGCAGGATTCGAACCTGCGTCCGTAGCGGTCACGCGGTTCCAGACTGTAGCGCCTTTAACCGCTTGGCCACACCGGCCGGCAGTGTCGTAGGACCGTTGCTATTCACAATATACATAAATGACCTTGTGGATGACATCGGAAGTTCACTGAGGCTTTTTGCGGATGATGCTGTGGTATATCGAGAGGTTGTAACAATGGAAAATTGTACTGAAATGCAGGAGGATTGACGAATGGTGCAGGGAATGGCAATTGAATCTCAATGTAGACAACTGTAATGTGCTGCGAATACATAGAAAGAAAGATCCCTTGTCGTTTAGCTACAATATAGCAGGTCAGCAACTGGAAGCAGTTAATTCTATAAATTATCCGGGAGTACGCATTAGGAGTGATTTAAAATGGAATGATCATATAAAGTTGATCGTCGGTAAAGCAGATGCCAGACTGAGATTCATTGGAAGAATCCTATGGAAATGCAATCCGAAAACAAAGGAAGTAGGTTACAGTACGCTTGTTCGCCCACTGCTTGAATACTGCTCAGCAGTGTGGGATCCGTAACAGATAGGGTTGATAGAAGAGATATAGAAGATCCAACGGAGAGCAGCGCGCTTCATTACAGGATCATTTAGTAATCGCGAAATCGTTACGGAGATGATAGAAAAACTCCGGTGGAAGACTCTGCAGGAGAGACGCTCAGCAGCTCGGTACGGGCTTTTGTTGAAGTTTCGAGAACATACCTTCACCGAGGATTCAAGCAGTATATTGCTCCCTCCTACGTATATCTCCCGAAGAGACCATGAGGATAAAATCAGAGAGATTAGAGCCCACACAGAGGCATACCGACAATCCTTCTTTCCACGAACAATACGAGATTGGAATAGAAGGGAGAACCGATAAAGGTACTCAAGGTACCCTCCGCCACACACCGTCAGGTGGCTTGCGGAGTATGGGCGTAGATGTAGATGTAGTTGTACGGGCCAAACAAAAAACTTTTTACTCCATGTTCCCAACTAAAATGAGAACCGAGCACCAAGACACTACTCTCCCCCTCTCCATACCGCGATTCTTGGTGCGACCTTTTCATCAGTTTGTAACGATAGATCATTTCCGAAAATCTGAGGTTATTTTTGATACAGTGTGCAACGTCATTAATATACAATGTGAAGAGCAAGGGTCCAAATACACTTCTCTGGGGCACACATGATGTTACTTCCACATCTGTTAATGACTTTTGATCCAACATAACATGTCATGTCCGCCTCACCAAGAAATTCTACGGGCAGTCAAAAGTCTCGCTTGATACCCAATATGATCGTAATTTTGATAATCAATGTTGATGTTGTACTGACTCAAATGCGCTTCGGAAGTCGAGAATACTGCATCCACTTGACTGCCATCATCCATGGCTTTCAGGATGTCAGGTGAGAAAAACGCGTTTAGGGTTTTACAAGATCGATGTTTCCGGAATCCATGCTGGCTGGGAAGGGGCAGGTCGTTCTGTTCGAGATACCTTACTACGTCTGAACTCAAAATATTTTCTAAGACTCTGGAACAAATAGATGTCAAGGATAACGCAGGGTAGTTTTGTGTATCACATCTTCTGCCCTTCTTGTAGACGGATATGATCTGTGCTTTCTTTCAAGCTTTAGGCACGGTTTTTTGTTTGAGGGATCTTCGGTATGTTATAGTTAAAAGAGTGCTAACTCAGCCGCAAAATCGGTGTAAAATCTGATAAGAATTCCATCAGGACCTGGAACATTAACCAGTTTTAACGACCGCAACTGTTTCTCAGCGCTGCTGACACCAATATCTGCTTCACTAATCTTTGCAGTGGTGTGGGAATTAAATTTGTGCGATACTTCTAGTTTTTACTTTTTAAAGATACATTTTAAAATGGCGTTAAGTGTTTCTGCCTTTGCTTTGCTACCCTCAATCTCAGTTTCTGCTCGTCCTTGAGCATCTGGACACTAACGGCCTTGACATACTACCACAGAATTTCTTTGGGTTTTTGAAAGATTTTTCGATAACATTCTGCTACGGTAGTCATTGAAGGATTCACGCATTGCGCTCTTGGCGACCCATATTGAGTATCACTTGTGTGTTTTGTTTTATACTTATTATGCAGTAAAATCTGTTTCTTTAGAAGTTTCTTTACGTAGACTGTAGAGCTTGGAGGGTTCCTCCCACCATAAACTGTTGTACTAGGTACATGTCTGTCCAGTGTGTGATCACCTATACCTTAAAACTTGAGCGATTCCTCTTCATGCTCCTGTCGTGATACAAAAGTTTCAAGTTCCTCACTCACATACGACGCTACTGATTCTTTATCTGCTAACTGAACATATAAAACTTTCTGCTTGCTTTAGTTGGCTTTAGTACTTTGGTAATCATTGTTGCTACAACTGACTAGTGGTCAGTCGGGCACCCATTAGACTGGCAGATAACGTCTATTTCCGAAATACGTAATGCCAGTGCCTTCTCTGGAGATTTCTTCGAAACAGAAATGAATCTACTTTAGTTTCGTGGGAAGTGAAACAGATAAACAGGTGAGCTATAACAAGAACGTTGCATGTCGCTGGCAAAAAACGACCAATAATTCTGAAACGCGTTGTTATTGACCTGTGACGTAAATAAACGGTGATAACAAACAGTTTGTCATTATTTTCATTAAACTATAATTCATTCATTCCCACAATGGGAATGATGGAATCCCCTATTGATTTCCTTTAGAAGATATTTCTAGGGGTGATTTGTCCTTTCCTCTCTCCCAGTTCTTGCGAACTGTCAGCCACGGCCCTGCGTGCGTGGAAGTGTTGCGTGAGTATCCCGTTATGAATGGATGTAGAATGAATGGTAGAAAGAGTATTAAAATTTTACAGTGCTGAGTATACTTGCTGCTAGCCAACTTTTTTCTTACGTGTCATCAGTCTTAAGGCTGGTTCCTCTCCTGCGATAACGTCTTCATCTCTGAGTAACGCTCGCACCCTACGTCCCCAGTTATTTGTTGAATGTATTCCAATCTTCGTCTTCCCCTACCATGGAGGTTTTCCCTGATATCTCAACACACATCCCATCATCCTGTCCCTTCTTCTTGACAGGGTTTTCCATATCTTCCTTTCTTCGCATATTCTGTGGAGAACCTCCCTCATCCTTATCTTATCAGCCCACCTAATTTTCAACATTCTGCTATAGCATTATATCTCAAACGCTTCGATTCTCTTCTGTTACGGTTTTCCAACTGTCCATGGTTCAGTACTACACAATGATGTGCTCCAGATGTACATTCTCAGAAATTCCTTCCTCAAATTATGTCTTACGTTTGATCCCACTAGACTTCTCTTGGCCAGGAATGTCCTCTTTGCCTGTGACAGTTTACCATTTATGTCATCCTTGCTTCGTCCATCATGGATTATTTTGCTTCCGCCACTTCGTCTACTTCGTGATCACCAATTTTGATGTTAAGTTTCTCGACATTTTAATTTATACTACTACTCATTATTTTTGTCTCTTTCGAGTTTACCTCAACCCAGTTCTATACTCATTAGGCTATTCATCCGTTCAACAGATCCTGTTTTTTTTTTCCACTTTCACCGAGAGTAGCAATGTCATCAGCGAATCTTATCACTGATATCCCTTCTCCTTGAATTTTAATCCGCCACTTGAACTTTTCTTTTGCTTCTGTCATTGCACCTTCTATGTATTGATTGAACAATAGGAGCGAAACACTGCAGCACTATGTTACTCTTCTTAAACTGAGCTCTTCATTGTTGTTCTTACAGTCTTATAGTTCCCCCTTGATTCTTGTACATACTGTGTAGCTTAGTCCTATTTTTCTCAGAATTTTGAACATTTTGCCTCATTTAACATTGCCTCACACGTTTTTCTAGGTCGACAAATCCTATGAGCGTTTCTTGGTTTTTCTTCAATCTTGTTTTCATTATCATGCACAACGTCAGATCTACCTATCTGGTGTCTTTGCCTTTCCTAAAGCCAAACTGATGGTCAGCTAACAGATCCTCAATTTTCTTTTCCGTTATTCTGTATATTATTCCTGTAAGCAGCTTCGATACATGAGCTGTTAAGCTCATTGTGCGATAATTCTCTCACGTATCTGCCCTTGCTATTTTCGGAGATATGTGGGTGATGTTTTTCCAAAAGTCTGATGGTACGTCGCCAGTCACATAGACTCTACATATAAATTAGAATAGTCGTTTGGCTGCCACTCCTCCCAATGATTTTAGAAATTCGAACGGAATGTTCTCTATCTCTTCCGCCCTTCTCGATCTCACGTCTTCTACAGCCTTTTTAAATTCTGATACTGAATCTATTCTGTCTTCGATATCAACCCCAATTTCGAGGCCTTCGAATTACTCTTTCCGCCAATCCGCTCTCTCCCCTGCGTTTGACAGTGAAATTCCCATTGCACTCTTAATGTTTCAACCGCTAGGTTGTTTTGAGTTTTCTGCATGCAGAGTTAGTGCTTTCGACGATCATTTCTTTTTCGTTTTCTTCATATCTTTCCTGCAGCCACTTCACACTGTTTCATTCCTAAGGGATTTATATTGCTGTATTCCTGTCTTTCCCAGAACATGCTTGTTCTTCCTCTTTTCGACGATCAGTTGCAGTATTTCCTCTGTTACCCATGGTTTTTCGCAGTTCCCTTCTTCGACCCATGTTCGTCTGTCCAACATCTGTGACTGCCTTGTTCAACGACGTCCACTCCTCTCCGTTTGAATTGCCTACTCTACTATTCATTGTCGCAGAATGTACATCCTTAGCGAACTTCAAACGCGTCTCACCATTTTCAGTACTTCAGTATCCAAACTCTGTCTACACAGATTCTTTCGGGTTATTCTTCAGACTATTCTTCATCATTACTAAATCGTGTTCGTGTCCAAATATGCACCTGGGTACGTCTCACAGTCCAATACTTAATTTCGAAATCTCTGTCTGACCGTGATGTACCAGCTGGTATCTCTCCATGTCACCGAATCTTTTACAAGCATACCTCATCCTCTTGTGATTCTAGAATAGAATATTAGCCATTACTATCTGAAGTTTATTGCAGAACTCAATTAGTCTTTCTCCTCATTCCTACTACCCTTTTTACTATTTCTTCCTCTCCAACGGCATTCCAATCCCCCGTGATTACTAGATTTTCATCTCCCTTTGCATACTGAATTACCCCTTCAAAAAATCCTCATATATTTTGTCTCTGCATCTTCTGCTTGTGATGTTGGCATATATACCAGAACTATCGTTGTCGGCGTTGGTTTGCTGTCGAATCTGATAACTGAACTGCTATTTTCCCACTCATAACTGATCCTATTTCCGTTATACCATTTTCTGCAGCTGTTGGTATTATACTAAGTTCGTTTGACCAGAAATCCTTATTTTCCTTCCATTTCACTTCACTGTTCTCCACTATATCTAGATCGAGATTTTTCATTCCCCTTTTCAGATTTTATAGCTTTCCTATTACGTTCAAATTTCTGACAGTCATGGCCGAGCGGTTCTAGGCGCTTCAGTCCGGAACCGCGCTGCTACTACGGCCGCAGGTTCGAATCCTGCCTCGGGCATGGATGTGTGTAATGTCCTTAGGTTAGTTAGGTTTAAGTAGTTCTAAGTCTAGGGGACTGATGACCTCAGATGTTAAGTCCCATAGTGCTTAGAGCCATTTGCACCATCTGACAGACTCGAAGAATGTTATTCCGGTTTTGTTTATTTAATCGTTTTCTCAGGATCACCTCCCCCTTGGTAGTCCTCTCCCAGAGGTCCGAATGAAGATCAATCCTGAATCTACTGCCAACGGAGAGATCATCATGACACTTTCCCAGTTACAGGCCACATGTCCTGTGCATACACATTATGTCTTTAATGCAGTGGTTTGCATTGCCTTCTGCACCCTCATGCTACTGGTCATTGCTGATACTCTTCCACCACGTCTCTAGGCCGATTTATGTGTGGCTTAAAAAAGGAGAAATCCTTCCTATTTGCTGAGGAAATGAGGACAGTTTGATTTACCCTCCCTCCCCTGTCCCTGTCCTCTCTTTCTGGGCCAGTTGAGTGAGTCTTATATTCTGTTCGCCATTTTGAAAGGTCCCCCCCCCCCCCCCCCCATGAACCATGGACCTTGCCGTTGGTGGGGAGGCTTGCGTGCCTCAGTGATACAGATAGCCGTACCGTAGGTGCAACCACAACGGGGGGGTATCTGTTGAGATGCCAGACAAACGTGTGGTTCCTGAAGAGGGGCAGCAGCCTTTTCAGTAGTTGCAGGGGAAACAGTCTGGATGATTGACTGATCTGGCCTTGTAACACTAACCAAAACAGCCTTGGTGAGCTGGTACTGCGAACGGTTGAAAGCAAGGGGAAACTACAGCCGTAATTTTTCCCGAGGGCATGCAGCTTTACTGTATGGTTAATGATGATGGCGTCCTCTTGGGTAAAATATTCCGGAGGTAAAATAGTCCCCCATTAGGATCTCCGGGCGTGGACTACTCAAGAGGACGTCGTTATCAGGAGAAAGAAAACTGGCGTTCTACGGATCGGAGCGTGGAATGTCAGATCCCTTAATCGAGCAGGTAGGTTAGAAAATTTAAAAAGGGAAATAGATAGGTTAAAGTTAGATATAGTGGGAATTAGTGAAGTTCGGTGGCAGGAGGAACAAGACTTTTGGTCAGGCGAATACACGGTTATAAATACAAATTCAAATACGGGTAATGCAGGAGTAGGTTTAATAACGAATGAAAAATAGGAATGCGGGTAAGCTACGACAAACAGCATAGTGAACGCATTATTGTGGCCAAGATAGACACGAAGCCCACGCCTACTACAAATGGTTCAAATGGCTCTGAGCACTATGGGACTCAACTGCTGTGGTCATAAGTCCCCTAGAACTTAGAACTACTTAAACCTAACTAACCTAAGGACAGCACACAACACCCAGCCATCACGAGGCAGAGAAAATCCCTGACCCCGCCGGGAATCGAACCCGGGAACCCGGGCGTGGGAAGCGAGAACGCTACCGCACGACCACGAGATGCGGGCACGCCTGCTACAGTAGTACAAGTTTATATGCCAACTAGCTCTGCAGATGACGAAGAAATTGAACAAATGTATGACGAAATAAAAGAAATTATTCAGATAGTGAAGGGAGACGAAAATTTAATAGTCATGGGTGACTGGAATTCGGTAATAGGGAAAGGGAGAGAAGGAAACGTAGTAGGTGAATATGGATTGGGGCTAAGAAATGAAAGAGGAAGCCGCCTGGTAGAATTTTGCACAGAGCACAACTTAATCATCGCTAACACTTGGTTCAAGAATCATGAAAGAAGGTTGTATACATGGAAGAACCCTGGAGATACTAAAAGGTTTCAGATAGATTATATAATGGTAAAACAGAAGTTTAGGAACCAGGTTTTAAATTGTAAGACATTTCCAGGGGCAGATGTGGACTCTGACCTCAATTTATTGGTTATGAACTGTAGATTAAAACTGAAGAAACTGCAAAAAAGGTGGGAATTTAAGGAGATGGGACCTGGATAAACTGAAAGAACCAGAGGTTGTACAGAGTTTCAGGGAGAGCGTAAGGGAACAAATGGCAGGAATGGGGGAAAGAAATAAAGTAGAAGAAGAATGGGTAGCTTTGAGGGATGAAGTAGTGAAGGCAGCAGAGGATCAAGTAGGTAAAAAGACGAGGGCTGGTAGAAATCCTTGGGTAACAGAAGAAATACTGAATTTAAGTGATGAAAGGAGGGAACATAAAAATGCAGTAAATGAAGCAGGCAAAAAGGAATACAAACGTCTCAAAAATGATATCGACAGGAAATGCAAAATGGCTAAGCACGGATGGCTAGAGGATAAATGTAAGGATGTAGAGGCTTATCTCACTAGGGGTAAGATAGATACTGCCTACAGGAAAATTAAAGAGACCTTTGGAGAAAAGGGAACCACTTGTATGAATATTAAGAGCTCAGATGGAAACCCAGTTCTAAGCAAAGAAGCGAAAGCAGAAAGGTGGAAGGAGTATATAGAGGATCTATACAAGGGCGTTGTACTTGAGGACAATATTATGGAAATGGAAGAGGATCTAGATGAAGATGAAATGGGAGATCTGATACTGCATGAAGAGTTTGACAGAGCACTGAAAGACCTGAGTCGAAACAAGGCCCCCGGAGTAGACAACATTCCATTGGAACTACTGACGGCCTTGGGAGAGCCAGTCCTGACAAAACTCTACCATCTGGTGAGCAAGATGTATGAAACAGGCGAAATACCCTCAGACTTCAAGAAGAATATAATAATTCCAATCCCAAAGAAAGCAGGTGTTGACAGATGTGAAAATTACCGAACTATCAGTTTAATAAGTCACGGCTGCAAAATACTAACGCGAATTCTTTACAGACGAATGGAAAAACTAGTAGAAGCCGAGCTCGGGGAATATCAGTTTGGATTCCGTAGAAATATTAGAACACGTGAGGCAATACTGACCCTACGACTTATCTTAGAAGAAAGATTAAGGAAATGCAAACCTACGTTTCTAGCATTTGTAGACTTGGAGAAAGCTTTTGACAATGTTGACTGGAATACTCTCTTTCAAATTCTGAAGGTGGCAGGGGCAAAATAAAGGGAGCGAAAGGCTATTTACAATTTGAATAGAAACCAAATGGCAGTTATAAGAGTTGAGGGGCATGAAAGGGAAGCAGTGGTTGGGAAGGGAGTGATAAAGAGTTGTAGCCTCTCCCCGATGTTATTCAATCTGTATATTGAGGAAGCAGTGAAGGAAACAAAAGAAAAATTCGGAGTAGGTATTAAAATCCATGGAGAAGTAATAAAAACTTTGAGGTTCGCCGATGACATTGTAATTCTGTCAGACACAGCAAAGGTCTTAGAAGAGAAGTTGAACAGAATGGATAGTGTCTTTAAAGAAGGATATAAGATGAACATCAACAAAAGCAAAACGAGGATAATGGAATGTAGTCGAATTAAGTCGGGTGATGCTGAGGGTATTAGATTAGGAAATGAGACACTTAAAGTAGTAAAGGAGTTTTGCTATTTGGGGAGCAAAATAACTGATGATGGTCGAAGTAGGGAGGCTATAAAATGTAGACTGGCAATGGCAAGGAATGCGTTTCTGAAGAAGAGAAATTTGTTAACATCGAGTATAGATTTAAGTGTCAGAAAGTCCTTTCTGAAAGTATTTGTATGGAGTGTAGCCATGTATGGAAGTGAAACATGGACGATAAATAGTTTAGACAAGAAGAGAATAGAAGCTTTTGAACTGTGGTGCTACAGAAGAATGTTGAAGATTAGATGGGTAGTTCACATAACTAATGAGGAGGTGTTGAATAGGATTGGGGAGAACAGAAGTTTGTGGCACAACTTGACCAGAAGAAGGGATCGGTTGGTAAGGACATGTTCTGAGGCATCAAGGGATCACCAATTTAGTACTGGAGGGCAGCGTGGAGGTTAAAAATCGTAGAGGGAGACCAAGAGATCAATACACCAAGCAGATTCAGAAGGATGTACGTTGCAGTAGGTACTGGGAGATGAAGAAGCTTGCACAGGATAGAGTAGCATGGAGAGCTGCATCAAACCAGTCTCAGGACTGAAGACCACAACAACAACAACATAGTGAAAGGTTTGGCATAATGAAGTATTGTAGTATCACGTATCGATACCACACCACCTACTTATCAGTGTTGGCAACAGAATTGCATGTTTCCGTCAGGTGCTGATAGCATCACACAGGATCTGTCGGGCCCAATGGTGCATGCCCAATGAGCCACGACTTCAGTGGCTGTGGACGACGAGTGCCTCCTAAAACCAGCCACCCAACCCACTTGGCACTCGGAGCCTCTTCACTACGGCGCCCTCTTTCGTGCTCAGTACAGCAAGCATAATCCTTGTTGATATTCTGGTAACTTTGTTTCTTGCTGCATTATCTGTAATGAGTCTTCGTTTGTTGGAGGAATACAAGTTAAGTAAATCATCTGTTTACTATGTTAACTTGCTTGGTGATCATTTCTTTTCCTGTCCAGCTTTCCTACGAGCCGCGCGGTATTAGCCGAGCGGTCTAGGGCGCAGCAGTCATACACTGTGCGGGTGATCCCGGCGGAGGTTCGAGTCCTCCCTCGGGCATGGGTGTGTGTGTTTGTCCTTAGGATAATTTAGGTTAAGTAGTGTGTAAGCTTAGGGACTGATGACCTTAGCAGTTAAGTCCCATAAGATTAAACACACATTTGAACTTTTTTTTTTCTTTCCTACGACAACAGCTGCCGCACCACTATGTAGCCCTCTTCTCCTTACCATTGTATACAAAGTCGTACACAACAAACATGGCGACGAGTCACCGAGACTGCATCTGTCAGTCTTCGAATTTCTTTCTTCCCATTGTGTTGTGTTTTTGCTTAGTTTATTGCTGTTATTAGTTGCCTTTCTTCGGTTGCTTGCTCTTTGTGGTGTAACGTTCCCTGGCAGCACATACACTGTTAATAAACTGATATGACGTTTAATTGTACTATGTAAGCCGCTATGAAGCAATTCGTATGTACTGTAATTGTTTAACAAAAAATTTTATTTAATTTTGTATAAAGGACGTTGGTCATTATTGTAATATTTTCTGTAATAATATTCTCGATGTATTTATGATTGTAATATTTCTATACTCATAATGCAATTACGAAATATGTTAATATCTGCGATGAAAAAAATGTAAAATATAGCCACAGAGGAAAATAATGTTGTAAGATTACAAAGAGATATTAATAATCAGCAATAGTATAAATAGCACTACATAATGTGCATTCTTCGTCGTCTTCCTCGAGAGCTGAGAGAGAGAGAGAGAGGAACCTGTGACGTAGCATTATATGCATGAGTAGACTTCTTTTGTTTGTATCTGTCTTTAGCCGTCATTAGAGGAGAAATTATAAAGGTGTGTAATTTTAATTATTGTTGTGGTCTAAATACATTATTATTTATCAAAATTGTGTATTACTAATGTAAATTAGCTTGCCCATGTCATCTATAATATTTCTTTAAAGAATTTTCAGCACTTTTAGCGATTATCGTTGGTGTTGCTGGGCTGTGCCGCGACAGAACGATTTGCAGCGGCGGCACATTTAAAAAATTGTTCCGCTATACAATTAACCAAACCCGTAAATCGGGAGCAGGTAAAATTAGCAGTGAATTACGAAATATTATTCTTTTACAGCGATCCTGAGGCTGACTGAATTTATTACTGGTTTTATATTTGTGCATACATAAGCGGATAATTAACGTTGAAGTTGTTAATCTGTTGGTTCTTTCAATTTCAAAAGCAAATAACTAAAACGTATAGTGAAGTGTGTTTTGTCAATGATGATTAAACGTTCAGGTCGGCTTGGCAATATTTAACCATTTTATGCTAACAGAGACAGTCTTGTGTTCCATAGCTAACGCCGGGAAAGAATTCAGTAAATATTTAAAAACCCACTGCATTTAGAAAATGTGTGCCAAGGCCGAAATACGTAAAAAATTTAATTTAAGTAATTTTCAAAGTCATAAATGTTATTAATCAGTTAGTTTGAATTTATCAGCATGATAGGGTTGCTAAAGTTCACATAATTTTAAATGTGCTTAATTCTGTCTAAATGAATTTTTATTACCACACGTAAAAAAAAGGGTTCTACAACAAAGTTCGTACTGACAGAGTAAATAACAAAAATATTTAAAGCCATTTCTTCCCCATTTTCATCCATTCATTTTACATTAATTAAACTGGCGCCCAACGTGGGGCACGAATAAGCAGTGGCCACAAAATACCCATGAGATACTTAGGGAATTATTGTAGTCGAACTTTGTTGGAGAACAATTAATAATTTTTTCATGAATTGTACGTATTGCCTAACCAATATTGTGTGGTAATACCTGTATATGATTTTTTGCATGAGAACACTGTATACCCAGAGGCAAGCTGAAGAAGAGAGTTCATTATATCAAGAAATTAATTACCTACCACAATACAAGGGGGGAGCTGCGCCCAAGATAGATCACCAAAAGGTAAAGCTACAGTGTAGTTGTCCTGTGGGTAGTAAAGTAGCCTCAGTGCAGTGTTCTCGGATCATTAGTGGTGTGCTTGTTGTTAGTGTTTCTTTTTTTTAAGTAACAGGACATTTGAGTAGTTAGTCATCGTGGTATATAATAAGTGTGTTTCAACAAATGACCATTTCTTGTGTGATTATGTCAGTGAAACCTGAGTGTTAGGATATTTAGTTCAGATTTTGTTTCTTTTGTTGACTATGGTTAGATTGCGTAGTCAGAAAAATATAAACATGGATAATGAACAACAGTTAGCAAGCAGTGATACCGAGTTAGAAAGTGGGGCACAAAGTAATGTTAGTGGCGTAGTTCAGGAAGTACAATGTGAGAATCTGGGGCAGATTGGCAAGAAATGTTGCCACTGCCAGCCAGTGATTCAGTTGAAAGTAGAAATACTGTGCCACCCACACGCACTAGACACGGACCAGAGAGTGGTGAGGTGTCAGAAGTGCAATCATTAAGAGTTACGTTCGAGCGCATGCTCAATTTCCAAGCTACGTTTGTGCATGAACAAGCAGAGCGTGTCTAGAGATTGGTAGCTGAATTTGCACGTAAGCAAGCAGAACACGATAAGGAACGTGATGCTATGCAAGCAGAACGCGATAGAGAACGTGATGCTATGCAAGCAGAACGAGAAACGGAACGTGATGCTAAACAAGCAGAGCGTGATCGATGCCAGCATGAGAGAGACTTGCAATTAATGCAATCTTTGGAAGCTGTTAGTTTGAGACAAAACTATGAAACCATACCCAAAGCGGTGCAAGAACTGAGCGAAAGAGTAGATAAAATCCAGGTGGCTAACGCCAGTATCGTAGATGAAATCAGTGTACTGGCTAACAGGATGGAAAAATTAGAAATTGACACAAGTCAAGCAATAGAGCAGAAAATGTCCGAACAGGTGAACAAAATCGAAATGGAATTTACGAACTGGTTAGAGGGAAAAGACACCGACCTCAATCAAAAAATAGACGAGAAGGTGCACGCCGCGATTCAGGCCAAAGACTTGGGCTCGAGTGCGGAAGTGCAGGGCTTAAGAAGGGCGGTGCACACTGACATTCCGCTGTGGCAGCGTAATGTCAACCATCGTCATGTCGACCATCGTCTTGCGGAGCTGGAAAACAGCTTGTTGCACGGTGACGCACAGGCGTATGCGACGCCAACCAGGTCCAACAATGATAGG